>NW_028263211.1:2516688-3772532 GCF_982192425.1 Myodes glareolus | reverse complement strand
ACTTTCTAAATTCTGTCCTTTCAGAGAAAATCACTTTCCTTTGAAAGAGCCTTAAACTACTTTCAAGCATTCACAAAAAACTCACATGCGTTTCTCTTAAAGAGAATCAGTCTGTTCCAACACTTCAATTCACTGTGCGAAGTGAATGGAGTGTTGCCTCACTTTCTAAATGCTATCCGTTCAGAGAAAATCACTTTCCATTGAAAGTGCATTAAAGTACCTTCAAGCATTCACAAAAAACTCACATGCGTTTCTCTGAAAGAGAAACAGTCTGTTCCAACACTTCAATTCACTGTGTGAAGTGAATGGAGTGTTGCTTCACTTTCTAAATGCTGTCCTTTCAGAGAAAATCCCTTTCCTTTGAATGTGCCTTGAGCTACTTACAAGCATTCAACAGAAACTCACATGGATTTCTCTGAAAGAGAAACAATCTGTTCCAACACTTCAATTCTCTGTGGGAAGTGAATGGAGTGTTGCTTCACTTTCTAAATGCTGTCTTTTCAGAGAAAATCAATTTCCTTTGAAAGTGCCTTAAGCTACTTGCAAGCATTCACAAGAAACACTAATGCGTTTCTATGAAAGAGAAGTAGTCTGTTCCAACACTTCAATTCATTGCGCGAAGGGAATGGAGTGTTGCTTCACTTTCTAAATGCTGTCCTTTCAGAGAAAATCACTTTCCTTTGAAAGTGCCTTAAGCTACTTGCAAGCATTAGGAAGAAACTCACATGCGTTTCTCTGAAAGAGAAGCAGTCCGTTCCAACACTACAATTCACTGTGCGAAGTGAATGTAGTGTTGCTTCACTTTCTAAATGCTGTCCTTTCAGAGAAAATCACTTTCCTTTGAAAGTGCCTTAAGCTACTTGAAAGCATTAGGAAGAAACTCACATGTGTTTCTCTGAAAGAGAAGCAGTCTGTTCCAACACTTCAATTCACTGTGTGAAGTGAATGGAGTGTTGCCTCACTTTGTAAATGATGTCCTTTCAGAGAAAATCACTTTCCTTTGAAAGTGCCTTAAGCTACTTACCGGCATTCAACAGAAACTCACATGCATTTCTCTGAAAGAGAAGCAGTCTGTTCCAACACTTCAATTCACTTCACGAAGGGAATGGAGTGTTGCTTCACTTTCTAAATGCTGTCCTTTCAGAGAAAATCACTTTCCTTTGAAAGTGCCTTAAGCTACTTACAAGCATTCAACAGAAACTCACATGCATTTCTCTGAAAGAGAAGCAGTCTGTTCCAACACTTCAATTCACTGTGCGAAGTGAATGGAGTGTTGCTTCACTTTCTAACGCTGTTCTTTCGGAGAAAATCACTTTCCTTTGAAAGTGCCTTAAGCTACTTGCAAGCATTAGGAAGAAACTCACATGCGTTTCGCTGAAAGAGAAGCAGTCCGTTCCAACACTTCAATTCACTGTGCGAAAGTGTTGCCTCACTTTCTAAATGCTGTCCGTTCAGAGAAAATCACTTTCCATTGAAAGAGCCTTAAAGTACTTTCAAGCATTCACAAAAAACTCACATGCGTTTCTCTGAAAGAGAAACAGTCTGTTCCAACACTTCAATTCACTGTGTGAAATGAATGGAGTGTTGCTTCACTTTCTAAATGCTGTCCTTTCAGAGAAAATCCCTTTCCTTTGAATGTGCCTTAAGCTACTTACAAGCATTCAACAGAAACTCACATGCATTTCTCTGAAAGAGAAGCAATCTGTTCCAACACTTCAATTCTCTGTGGGAAGTGAATGGAGTGTTGCTTCACTTTCTAAATGCTGTCTTTTCAGAGAAAATCACTTTCCTTTGAAAGTGCCTTAAGCTACTTGCAAGCATTCACAAGAAACACTAATGCGTTTCTATGAAACAGAAGTAGTCTGTTCCAACACTTCAATTCATTGCGCGAAGGGAATGGAGTGTTGCTTCACTTTCTAAATGCTGTCCTTTCAGAGAAAATCACTTTCCTTTGAAAGTGCCTTAAGCTACTTGCAAGCATTAGGAAGAAACTCACATGCGTTTCTCTGAAAGAGAAGCAGTCCGTTCCAACACTTCAATTCACTGTGCGAAGTGAATGGAGTGTTGCATCACTTTCTAAATGCTGTCCTTTCAGAGAAAATCACTTTCCTTTCATAGTGCATTAAGCTACTTGCAAGCATTAGGAAGAAACTCACATACGTTTCTCTGAAAGAGAAGCAGTCTCTTCCAACACTTAAATTCACTGTTTGAAGTGAATAGAGTGTTGCCTCAATTTCTAAATGCTGTCCTTTCAGAGAAAATCACTTTCCTTTGAAAGTGCATTAAGCTACTTACAAGCATTTAACAGAAACTCACATGCGTTTCTCTGAAAGAGAAGCAGTCTGTTCCAACACTTCAATTCACTGTGCGAAGTGAATGGAGTGTTGCCTCACTTTCTAAATGGTGTCCTTTCAGAGAAAATCACTTTCTTTTGAAAGTGCCTTAAGCTAATTACAAGCATTCAACAGAAACTCACATGCATTTCTCAGAAAGAGAAGCAGTCCGTTCCAACACTTCAATTCACTGAGCAAAGTGAATGGAGTGTTGTTTCACTTTCTAAATTCTGTCCTTTCAGAGAAAATCACTTTCCTTTGAAAGTGCCTTAAACTACTTTCAAGCATTCATAAAAAACTCAAATGCGTTTCTCTGAAAGAGAAGCAGTCTGTTCCAACAGTTCAATTCTCTGTGCGAAGTGAATGGAGTGTTGCTTCACTTTCTAAATGCTGTTCTTTCAGAGAAAATCACTTTCCTTTGAAAGTGCCTTAAGCTACTTGCAAACATTAGGAAGAAACTCACATGCGTTTCTCTGAAAGAGAAGCAGTCCGTTCCAACACTTCAATTCACTGTGCGAAGTGAATGGAGTGTTGCTTCACATTCTAAATGCTGTCCTTTCAGAGAAAATCACTTTCCTTTGAAAGTGCCTTAAGCTACTTGCAAGCATTCACAAGAAACACTAATGCGTTTATATGAAAGAGAAGCACTCTGTTCCAACACTTCAATTCATTGCACGAAGGGAATGGAGTGTTGCTTCACTTTCTAAAGGCTGTCCTTTCAGAGAAAATCACTTTCCTTTGAAAGTGCCTTAAGCTACTTACAAGCATTAACCAGAAACTCACATGCGTTTCTCTGAAAGAGAAGCAGTCTGTTCCAACACTTCAATTCAATGTGCGAAGTGAATGGAGTGTTGCTTCACTTTCTAAATGCTGTCCTTTCAGAGAAAATCACTTTCCTTTGAAAGTGCCTTAAGCTACTTGCAAGCATTAGGAAGAAACTCACATGCGTTTCTCTGAAAGAGAAGCAGTCTGTTCCAACACTTCAATTCACTGTGCGAAGTGAATGGAGTGTTGCCTCACTTTCTAAATGCTGTCCTTTCAGAGAAAATAACTTTCCATTGAAAGTGCCCAAAACTACTTTCAAGCATTCACAAAAAACTCACATGCGTTTCTCTGAAAGAGAAGCAGTCTGTTCCAACACTTCAATTCACTGTGCAAAGTGAATGGAGTGTTGCTTCACTTTCAAAATGCTGTCCTTTCAGAGAAAATCCCTTTCCTTTGAATGTGCCTTAAGCTACTTACAAGCATTCAACATAAACTCACATGCATTTCTCTGAAAGAGAAGCAGTCTGATCCAACACTTCAATTCACTGTACAAAGTGAATGGAGTGTTGCTTCACTTTCTAAATGCTGTCCTTTCAGAAAAAATCACTTTCCTTTGAAAGTGCCTTAAGCAACTTGCAAGCATTCACAAGAAACTCACATGCGTTTCTCTGAAAGAGAAGCAGTCTGTTCCAACACTTCAATTCACTGTGAGAAGTGAATGGAGTGTTGCTTCACTTTCTAAATGCTGTCCTTTCAGAGAAAATCACTTTCCATTGAAAGTGCCTTAAACTCCTTTCAAGCATTCACAAAAAACTCACATGCGTTCCTCTTAAAGAGAAGCAGTCTGTTCTAACACTTCAATTCACTGTGCGAAGTGAATGGAGTGTTGCTTCAGTTTCTAAATGCTGTCCTTTCAGAGAAAATCACTTTCCTTAGAAAGTGCCTTAAGCAACATGCAAGCATTCTCAAGAAACTCACATGCGTTTCTCTGAAAGAGAAGCAGTCTGTTCCAACACTTCAATTCACTGTACAAAGTGAATGGGGTGTTGCTTCACTTTCTAAATGCTGTCCTTTCAGAGAAAATCACTTTCCTTTGAAAGTGCCTTAAGCAACTTGCAAGCATTCACAAGAAACACTAATGCGTTTCTATGAAAGAGAAGCACTCTGTTCCAACACTTCAATTCACTGCACGAAGGGAATGGAGTGTTGCTTCACTTTCTAAATTCTGTCCTTTCAGAGAAAATCACTTTCCTTTGAAAGAGCCTTAAACTACTTTCAAGCATTCACAAAAAACTCACATGCGTTTCTCTTAAAGAGAATCAGTCTGTTCCAACACTTCAATTCACTGTGCGAAGTGAATGGAGTGTTGCCTCACTTTCTAAATGCTGTCCGTTCAGAGAAAATCACTTTCCATTGAAAGTGCATTAAAGTACCTTCAAGCATTCACAAAAAACTCACATGCGTTTCTCTGAAAGAGAAACAGTCTGTTCCAACACTTCAATTCACTGTGTGAAGTGAATGGAGTGTTGCTTCACTTTCTAAATGCTGTCCTTTCAGAGAAAATCCCTTTCCTTTGAATGTGCCTTGAGCTACTTACAAGCATTCAACAGAAACTCACATGGATTTCTCTGAAAGAGAAACAATCTGTTCCAACACTTCAATTCTCTGTGGGAAGTGAATGGAGTGTTGCTTCACTTTCTAAATGCTGTCTTTTCAGAGAAAATCAATTTCCTTTGAAAGTGCCTTAAGCTACTTGCAAGCATTCACAAGAAACACTAATGCGTTTCTATGAAAGAGAAGTAGTCTGTTCCAACACTTCAATTCATTGCGCGAAGGGAATGGAGTGTTGCTTCACTTTCTAAATGCTGTCCTTTCAGAGAAAATCACTTTCCTTTGAAAGTGCCTTAAGCTACTTGCAAGCATTAGGAAGAAACTCACATGCGTTTCTCTGAATGAGAAGCAGTCCGTTCCAACACTTCAATTCACTGTGCGAAGTGAATGGAGTGTTGCTTCACTTTCTAAATGCTGTCCTTTCAGAGAAAATCACTTTCCTTTGAAAGTGCCTTAAGCTACTTGCAAGCATTAGGAAGAAACTCACATGCGTTTCTCTGAAAGAGAAGCAGTCTGTTCCAACACTTCAATTCACTGTGCGAAGTGAATGGAGTATTGCTTCACTTTCTAAATGCTGTCCTTTCAGAGAATATCACTTTCCTTTGATAGTGCCTTAAGCTACTTGCAAGCTTTGGAAGAAACTCACATGCGTTTCTCTGAAAGAGAAGCAGTCTGTTCCAACACTTCAATTCACTGTGCGAAGTGAATGGAGTGTTGCTTCACTTTCTAAATTATGTCCTTTCAGAGAAAATCACTTTCCTTTGAAAGTGCCTTAAGCAACTTGCAAGCATTCACAAGAAACACTAATGCGTTCATATGAAAGAGAAGCACTCTGTTCCAACACTTCAATTCACTGCACGAAGGGAATGGAGTGTTGCTTCACTTTCTAAAGGCTGTCCTTTCAGAGAAAATCACTTTCCTTTGAAAGTGCCTTAAGCTACTTATAAGCATTAACCAGAAACTCACATGCGTTTCTCTGAAAGAAAAGCAGTCTGTTCCAACACTTCAATTCAATGTGCGAAGTGAATGGAGTGTTGCTTCACTTTCTAAATGCTGTCCTTTCAGAAAAAATCACTTTCCTTTGAAAGTGCCTTAAGCTACTTGCAAGCATTAGGAAGAAACTCACATGCGTTTCTCTGAAAGAGAAGCAGTCTGTTCCAACACTTCAATTCACTGTGCAAAGTGAATGGAGTGTTGCTTCACTTTCTAAATGCTGTCCTTTCAGAGAAAATCCCTTTCCTTTGAATGTGCCTTAAGCTACTTACAAGCATTCAACATAAACTCACATGCATTTCTCTGAAAGAGAAGCAGTCTGATCCAACACTTCAATTCACAGTACAAAGTGAATGGAGTGTTGCTTCACTTTCTAAATGCTGTCCTTTCAGAGAAAATCACTTTCCTTTGAAAGTGCCTTAAGCTACTTTCTAGCATTCACAGGAAACACACATGCGTTTCTCTGAAAGAGAAGCAGTCTGTTCCAACACTTCAATTCACTGTGCGAAGTGAATGGAGTGTTGCTTCACTTTCTAAATTCTGTCCTTTCAGAGAAAATCACTTTTCATTGAAAGTGCCTTAAACTACTTTCAAGCATTCAAAAAAACTCACATGCGTTTCTCTGAAAAAGAAGCAGTCTGTTCAAACACTTCAATTCACTGTACAAAGTGAATGGAGTGTTGCTTCACTTTCTAAATGCTGTCCTTTCACAGAAAATCACTTTCCTTTGAAAGTGCCTTAAGCAACTTGCAAGCATTCACAAGAAACACTAATGCGTTTCTATGAAAGAGAAGCACTCTGTTCCAACACTTCAATTCACTGCATGAAGGGAATGGAGTGTTGCTTCACTTTCTAAATGCTGTCCTTTCAGAGAAAATCACTTTCCTTTGAAAGTGCCTTAAGCTACTTACAAGCATTCACCAGAAACGCACATGCGTTTCTCTGAAAGAGATGCAGTCTGTTCCAACACCTCAATTCATGTGCGAAGTGAATGGAGTGTTGCTTCACTTTCTAAATTCTGTCCTTTCAGAGAAAATCACTTTCCTTTGAAAGTGCCTTAAACTACTTTCAAGCATTCACAAAAAACTCACATGCGTTTCTCTTAAAGAGAAGCAGTCTGTTCCAACACTTCAATTCACTGTGCGAAGTGAATGGAGTGTTGCTTCAGTTTCTTAATGCTGTCCTTTCAGAGAAAATCACTTTCCTTTTAAAGAGCCTTAAGCTACTTACAAGCATTCACCAGAAACTCACATGCGTTTCTCTGAAAGAGAAGCAGTCTGTTCCAACACTTCAATTCACTGTTCGAAATGAATGGAGTGTTGCTTCACTTTCTAAATGCTGTCCTTTCAGAGAAAATCACTTTCCTTTGAAAGTGCCTTAAGCAACTTGCAAGCATTCACAAGAAACTCATGCGTTTCTCTGAAAGAGAAGCAGTCTGTTCCAACACTTCAATTCACTGTGCGAAGTGAATGGAGTGTTGCTTCACTTTCTAAATGCTGTCCTTTCAGAGAAAATCACTTTCCTTTGAAAGTGCCTTAAGCTACTTACAAGCATTCACCAGAAACTCACATGCATTTCTCTGAAAGAGAAGCAGTCTGTTCCAATACTTCAATTCACTCTGCGAAGTGAATGGAGTGTTGCTTCACTTTCTAAATGCTGTCCTTTCAGAGAAAATCACTTTCCTTTGAAAGTGCCTTAAGCTAATTACAAGCATTCAACAGAAACTCACATGCATTTCTCTGAAAGAGAAGCAGTCTGTTCCAACACTTCAATTCACACTGCGAAGTGAATGGAGTGTTGCTTCACTTTCTAAATGCTGTCCTTTCAGAGAAAATCACTTTCCTTTCAAAGAGCCTTAAGCTACTTACAAGCATTCACCAGAAACTCACATGCGTTTCTCTGAAAGAGAAGCAGTCTGTTCCAACACTTCAATTCACTGTTCGAAATGAATGGAGTGTTGCTTCACTTTCTAAATGCTGTCCTTTCAGAGAAAATCACTTTCCTTTGAAAGTGCCTTAAGCTACTTGCAAGCATAAGGAAGAAACTCACATGCGTTTCTCTGAAAGAGAAGCAGTCTGTTCCAACACTTCAATTCACTGTGCGAAGTGAATGGAGTGTTGCTTCACTTTCTAAATGCTGTCCTTTCAGAGAAAATCACTTACATTTGAAAGTGCCTTAAGCTACTTACAAGCATTAGGAAGAAACTCACATGCGTTTCTCTGAAAGAGAAGCAATCTGTTCCAACACTTCAATTCACTGTGTGAAGTGAATGGAGTGTTGCCTCACTTTCTAAATGCTGTCCTTTCAGAGAAAATCACTTTCCTTTGAAAGTACCTTAAGCTACTTACAAGCATTCAACAGAAACTCACATGCGTTTCTCTGAAAGAGAAGCAGTCTGTTCCAACACTTCAATTCAATGTGCGAAGTGAATGGAGTGTTGCTTCACTTTCTAAATGCTGTCCTTTCAGAGAAAATCACTTACCTTTGAAAGTGCCTTAAGCTACTTGCAAGCATTCACGAGAAACACTAATGCGTTTCTATGAAAGAGAAGCAGTCTGTTCCAACACTTCAATTCATTGCGCGAAGGGAATGGAGTGTTGCTTCACTTTCTAAATGCTGTCCTTTCAGAGAAAATCACTTTCCTTTGAAAGTGCCTTAAGCTACTTACAAGCATTCAACAGAAACTCACATGCATTTCTCTGAAAGAGAAGCAGTCTGTTCCAACACTTCAATTCACTGTGCGTAGTGAATAGAGGGTTTCTTCACTTTCTATATGCTGTCCTTTCAGAGAAAATCACTTTCCTTTAAAAGTGCCTTAAGCTACTTGCAAGCATTAGGAAGAAACTCACATGCGTTTCTCTGAAAGAGAAGCAGTCTGTTCTAACACTTCAATTCCCTGTGCGAAGTGAATGGAGTGTTGCTTCACTTTCTAAATGCTGTCCTTTCAGAGAAAATCACTTTCCTTTGATAGTGCCTTAAGCTACTTGCAAGCATTAGGAAGAAACTCACATGCGTTTCTCTGAAAGAGAAGCAGTCTGTTCCAACACTTCAATTCACTGTGTGAAGTGAATAGAGTGTTGCCTCACTTTATAAATGCTGTCCTTTCAGAGAAAATCACTTTCCTTTGAAAATGCCTTAAGCTACTTACAAGCATTCACAAGAAACACTAATGCGTTCATATGAAAGAGAAGCACTCTGTTCCAACACTTCAATTCACTGCACGAAGGGAATGGAGTGTTGCTTCACTTTCTAAAGGCTGTCCTTTCAGAGAAAATCACTTTCCTTTGAAAGTGCCTTAAGCTACTTATAAGCATTAACCAGAAACTCACATGCGTTTCTCTGAAAGAGAAGCAGTCTGTTCCAACACTTCAATTCAATGTGCGAAGTGAATGGAGTGTTGCTTCACTTTCTAAATGCTGTCCTTTCAGAAAAAATCACTTTCCTTTGAATGTGCCTTAAGCTACTTGCAAGCATTAGGAAGAAACTCACATGCGTTTCTCTGAAAGAGAAGCAGTCTGTTCCAACACTTCAATTCACTGTGCAAAGTGAATGGAGTGTTGCTTCACTTTCTAAATGCTGTCCTTTCAGAGAAAATCCCTTTCCTTTGAATGTGCCTTAAGCTACTTACAAGCATTCAACATAAACTCACATGCATTTCTCTGAAAGAGAAGCAGTCTGATCCAACACTTCAATTCACAGTACAAAGTGAATGGAGTGTTGCTTCACTTTCTAAATGCTGTCCTTTCAGAGAAAATCACTTTCCTTTGAAAGTGCCTTAAGCTACTTTCTAGCATTCACAGGAAACACACATGCGTGTCTCTGAAAGAGAAGCAGTCTGTTCCAACACTTCAATTCACTGTGCGAAGTGAATGGAGTGTTGCTTCACTTTCTAAATTCTGTCCTTTCAGAGAAAATCACTTTTCATTGAAAGTGCCTTAAACTACTTTCAAGCATTCAAAAAAACTCACATGCGTTTCTCTGAAAAAGAAGCAGTCTGTTCAAACACTTCAATTCACTGTACAAAGTGAATGGAGTGTTGCTTCACTTTCTAAATGCTGTCCTTTCACAGAAAATCACTTTCCTTTGAAAGTGCCTTAAGCAACTTGCAAGCATTCACAAGAAACACTAATGCGTTTCTATGAAAGAGAAGCACTCTGTTCCAACACTTCAATTCACTGCATGAAGGGAATGGAGTGTTGCTTCACTTTCTAAATGCTGTCCTTTCAGAGAAAATCACTTTCCTTTGAAAGTGCCTTAAGCTACTTACAAGCATTCACCAGAAACGCACATGCGTTTCTCTGAAAGAGATGCAGTCTGTTCCAACACCTCAATTCATGTGCGAAGTGAATGGAGTGTTGCTTCACTTTCTAAATTCTGTCCTTTCAGAGAAAATCACTTTCCTTTGAAAGTGCCTTAAACTACTTTCAAGCATTCACAAAAAACTCACATGCGTTTCTCTTAAAGAGAAGCAGTCTGTTCCAACACTTCAATTCACTGTGCGAAGTGAATGGAGTGTTGCTTCAGTTTCTAAATGCTGTCCTTTCAGAGAAAATGACTTTCCTTTTAAAGAGCCTTAAGCTACTTACAAGCATTCACCAGAAACTCACATGCGTTTCTCTGAAAGAGAAGCAGTCTGTTCCAACACTTCAATTCACTGTTCGAAATGAATGGAGTGTTGCTTCACTTTCTAAATGCTGTCCTTTCAGAGAAAATCACTTTCCTTTGAAAGTGCCTTAAGCAACTTGCAAGCATTCACAAGAAACTCATGCGTTTCTCTGAAAGAGAAGCAGTCTGTTCCAACACTTCAATTCACTGTGCGAAGTGAATGGAGTGTTGCTTCACTTTCTAAATGCTGTCCTTTCAGAGAAAATCACTTTCCTTTGAAAGTGCCTTAAGCTACTTACAAGCATTCACCAGAAACTCACATGCATTTCTCTGAAAGAGAAGCAGTCTGTTCCAATACTTCAATTCACTCTGCGAAGTGAATGGAGTGTTGCTTCACTTTCTAAATGCTGTCCTTTCAGAGAAAATCACTTTCCTTTGAAAGTGCCTTAAGCTAATTACAAGCATTCAACAGAAACTCACATGCATTTCTCTGAAAGAGAAGCAGTCTGTTCCAACACTTCAATTCACACTGCGAAGTGAATGGAGTGTTGCTTCACTTTCTAAATGCTGTCCTTTCAGAGAAAATCACTTTCCTTTCAAAGAGCCTTAAGCTACTTACAAGCATTCACCAGAAACTCACATGCGTTTCTCTGAAAGAGAAGCAGTCTGTTCCAACACTTCAATTCACTGTTCGAAATGAATGGAGTGTTGCTTCACTTTCTAAATGCTGTCCTTTCAGAGAAAATCACTTTCCTTTGAAAGTGCCTTAAGCTACTTGCAAGCATAAGGAAGAAACTCACATGCGTTTCTCTGAAAGAGAAGCAGTCTGTTCCAACACTTCAATTCACTGTGCGAAGTGAATGGAGTGTTGCTTCACTTTCTAAATGCTGTCCTTTCAGAGAAAATCACTTACATTTGAAAGTGCCTTAAGCTACTTACAAGCATTAGGAAGAAACTCACATGCGTTTCTCTGAAAGAGAAGCAATCTGTTCCAACACTTCAATTCACTGTGTGAAGTGAATGGAGTGTTGCCTCACTTTCTAAATGCTGTCCTTTCAGAGAAAATCACTTTCCTTTGAAAGTACCTTAAGCTACTTACAAGCATTCAACAGAAACTCACATGCGTTTCTCTGAAAGAGAAGCAGTCTGTTCCAACACTTCAATTCAATGTGCGAAGTGAATGGAGTGTTGCTTCACTTTCTAAATGCTGTCCTTTCAGAGAAAATCACTTACCTTTGAAAGTGCCTTAAGCTACTTGCAAGCATTCACGAGAAACACTAATGCGTTTCTATGAAAGAGAAGCAGTCTGTTCCAACACTTCAATTCATTGCGCGAAGGGAATGGAGTGTTGCTTCACTTTCTAAATGCTGTCCTTTCAGAGAAAATCACTTTCCTTTGAAAGTGCCTTAAGCTACTTACAAGCATTCAACAGAAACTCACATGCATTTCTCTGAAAGAGAAGCAGTCTGTTCCAACACTTCAATTCACTGTGCGTAGTGAATAGAGGGTTTCTTCACTTTCTATATGCTGTCCTTTCAGAGAAAATCACTTTCCTTTAAAAGTGCCTTAAGCTACTTGCAAGCATTAGGAAGAAACTCACATGCGTATCTCTGAAAGAGAAGCAGTCTGTTCTAACACTTCAATTCCCTGTGCGAAGTGAATGGAGTGTTGCTTCACTTTCTAAATGCTGTCCTTTCAGAGAAAATCACTTTCCTTTGATAGTGCCTTAAGCTACTTGCAAGCATTAGGAAGAAACTCACATGCGTTTCTCTGAAAGAGAAGCAGTCTGTTCCAACACTTCAATTCACTGTGTGAAGTGAATAGAGTGTTGCCTCACTTTATAAATGCTGTCCTTTCAGAGAAAATCACTTTCCTTTGAAAATGCCTTAAGCTACTTACAAGCATTTAACAGAAACTCACATGCGTTTCTCTGAAAGAGAAGCAATCTGTTCCAACACTTCAATTCACTGTGCGAAGTGAATGGAGTGTTTCTTCACTTTCTAAATGCTGTTCTTTCAGAAAAAATCACTTTCCTTTGAAAGTGCCTTAAGCTACTTGCAAGCATTAGGAAGAAACTCACATGCGTTTCTCTGAAAGAGAAGCAGTCTGTTCCAATACTTCAATTCACTCTGCGAAGTGAATGGAGTGTTGCTTCACTTTCTAAATTCTGTCCTTTCAGAGAAAATCACTTTCCTTTGAAAGTGCCTTAAACTACTTTCAAGCATTCACAAAAAACTCACATGCGTTTCTCTTAAAGAGAAGCAGTCTGTTCCAACACTTCAATTCACTGTGCGAAGTGAATGGAGTGTTGCTTCAGTTTCTAAATGCTGTCCTTTCAGAGAAAATCACTTTCCTTTCAAAGAGCCTTAAGCTACTTACAAGCATTCACCAGAAACTCACATGCGTTTCTCTGAAAGAGAAGCAGTCTGTTCCAACACTTCAATTCACTGTTCGAAATGAATGGAGTGTTGCTTCACTTTCTAAATGCTGTCCTTTCAGAGAAAATCACTTTCCTTTGAAAGTGCCTTAAGCAACTTGCAAGCATTCACAAGAAACTCATGCGTTTCTCTGAAAGAGAAGCAGTCTGTTCCAACACTTCAATTCACTGTGCGAAGTGAATGGAGTGTTGCTTCACTTTCTAAATGCTGTCCTTTCAGAGAAAATCACTTTCCTTTGAAAGTGCCTTAAGCTACTTACAAGCATTCACCAGAAACTCACATGCATTTCTCTGAAAGAGAAGCAGTCTGTTCCAATACTTCAATTCACTCTGCGAAGTGAATGGAGTGTTGCTTCACTTTCTAAATGCTGTCCTTTCAGAGAAAATCACTTTCCTTTGAAAGTGCCTTAAGCTAATTACAAGCATTCAACAGAAACTCACATGCATTTCTCTGAAAGAGAAGCAGTCTGTTCCAACACTTCAATTCACACTGCGAAGTGAATGGAGTGTTGCTTCACTTTCTAAATGCTGTCCTTTCAGAGAAAATCACTTTCCTATCAAAGAGCCTTAAGCTACTTACAAGCATTCACCAGAAACTCACATGCGTTTCTCTGAAAGAGAAGCAGTCTGTTCCAACACTTCAATTCACTGTTCGAAATGAATGGAGTGTTGCTTCACTTTCTAAATGCTGTCCTTTCAGAGAAAATCACTTTCCTTTGAAAGTGCCTTAAGCTACTTGCAAGCACAAGGAAGAAACTCACATGCGTTTCTCTGAAAGAGAAGCAGTCTGTTCCAACACTTCAATTCACTGTGCGAAGTGAATGGAGTGTTGCTTCACTTTCTAAATGCTGTCCTTTCAGAGAAAATCACTTACATTTGAAAGTGCCTTAAGCTACTTACAAGCATTAGGAAGAAACTCACATGCGTTTCTCTGAAAGAGAAGCAATCTGTTCCAACACTTCAATTCACTGTGTGAAGTGAATGGAGTGTTGCCTCACTTTCTAAATGCTGTCCTTTCAGAGAAAATCACTTTCCATTGAAAGTGCCTTAAACTACTTTCAAGCATTCAAAAAAACTCACATGCGTTTCTCTGAAAAAGAAGCAGTCTGTTCCAACACTTCAATTCACTGTACAAAGTGAATGGAGTGTTGCTTCACTTTCTAAATGCTGTCCTTTCACAGAAAATCACTTTCCTTTGAAAGTGCCTTAAGCATCTTGCAAGCATTCACAAGAAAGACTAATGCGTTTCTATGAAAGAGAAGCACTCTGTTCCAACACTTCAATTCACTGCACGAAGGGAATGGAGTGTTGCTTCACTTTCTAAATGCTGTCCTTTCAGAGAAAATCACTTTCCTTTGAAAGAGCCTTGAGCTACTTACAAGCATTCACCAGAAACGCACATGCGTTTCTCTGAAAGAGAAGCAGTCTGTTCCAACACCTCAATTCACTGTGCGAAGTGAATGGAGTGTTGCTTCACTTTCTAAATTCTGTCCTTTCAGAGAAAATCACTTTCTTTTGAAAGTGCCTTAAACTACTTCAAGCATTCACAAAAAACTCACATGCGTTTCTCTTAAAGAGAAGCAGTCTGTTCCAACATTTCAATTCACTGTGCGAAGTGAATGGAGTGTTGCTTCAGTTTCTAAATGCTGTACTTTCAGAGAAAATCACTTTCCTTTGAAAGTGCCTTAAGCAACTTGCAAGCATTCAAAAGAAACTCATGCGTTTCTCTGAAAGAGAAGCAGTCTGTTCCAACACTTCAATTCACTCTGCGAAGTGAATGGAGTGTTGCTTCACTTTCTAAATGCTGTCCTTTCAGAGAAAATCACTTTCCTTTGAAAGTGCCTTAAGCTACTTACAAGCATTCACCAGAAACTCACATGCGTTTCTCTGAAAGAGAAGCAGTCTGTTCCAATACTTCAATTCACTCTGCGAAGTGAGTGGATTGTTGCTTCACTTTCTAAATGCTGTCCTTTCAGAGAAAATCACTTTCCTTTGAAAGTGCCTTAAGCTACTTGCAAGCATTCACAAGAAACACTAATGCGTTTCTATGAAAGAGATGCAGTCTGTTCCAACACTTCAATTCATTGCGCGAAGGGAATGGAGTGTTGCTTCACTTTCTAAATGCTGTCCTTTCAGAGAAAATCACTTTCCTTTGAAAGTGCCTTAAGCTACTTACAAGCATTCAACAGAAACTCACATGCATTTCTCTGAAAGAGAAGCAGTCTGTTCCAACACTTCAATCACTGTGCGTAGTGAATAGAGGGTTTCTTCACTTTCTAAATGCTGTCCTTTCAGAGAAAATCACTTTCCTTTGAAAGTGCCTTAAGCTACTTACAAGCATTAGGAAGAAACTCACATGCGTTTCTCTGAAAGAGAAGCAGTCTGTTCCAACACTTCAATTCACTGTGCGAAGTGAATGGAGTGTTGCTTCACTTTCTAAATGCTGTCCTTTCAGAGAAAATCACTTACCTTTGAAAGTGCCTTAAGCTACTTACAAGCATTAGGAAGAAACTCACATGCGTTTCTCTGAAAGAGAAGCAATCTGTTCCAACACTTCAGTTCACTGTGTGAAGTGAATGGAGTGTTGCCTCACTTTCTAAATGCTGTCCTTTCAGAGAAAATCACTTTCCTTTGAAAGTGCCTTAAGCTACTTACAAGCATTCAACAGAAACTCACATGCGTTTCTCTGAAAGAGAAGCAGCTGTTCCAACACTTCAATTCAATGTGCGAAGTGAATGGAGTGTTGCTTCACTTTCTAAATGCTGTCCTTTCAGAGAAAATCACCTTCCTTTGAAAGTGCCTTAAGCTACTTGCAAGCATTCACAAGAAACACTAATGCGTTTCGATGAAAGAGAAGCAGTCTGTTCCAACACTTCAATTCATTGCGCGAAGGGAATGGAGTGTTGCTTTACTTTCTAAATGCTGTCCTTTCAGAGAAAATCACTTTCCTTTGAAAGAGCCTTTAGCTACTTAAAAGCATTCAACAGAAACTCACATGCGTTTCTCTGAAAGAGAAGCAGTCTGTTCCAACACTTCAATTCACTGTGCGAAGAGAATGGAGTGTTGCTTCACTTTCTAAATGCTGTCCTTTCTGAGAAAATCACTTTCCTTTGAAAGTGCCTTAAGCTACTTGCAAGCATTAGGAAGAAACTCACATGCGTTTCTCTGAAAGAGAAGCAGTCTGTTCCAACACTTCAATTCACATTGCGAAGTGAATGGAGTGTTGCCTCACTTTCTAAATGCTGTCCTTTCAGAGAAAATCACTTTACATTGAAAGTGCCTTAAACTACTTTCAAGCATTCACAAAAAACTCACATGCGTTTCTCTGAAAGAGAAGCAGTCTGTTCCAACACTTCAATTCACTGTGCGAAGTGAATGGAGTGTTGCTTCACTTTCTAAATGCTGTCCTTTTAGAGAAAATCCCTTTCCTCTGAATGTGTCTTAAGCAACTTACAAGCATTCAACAGAAACTGACATGCATTTCTCTGAAAGAGAAGCAGTCTGTTCCAACACTTCAATTCTCTGTGCGAAGTGAATGGAGTGTTGCTTCACTTTCTAAATGCTGTCCTTTCAGAGAAAATCACTTTCCTTTGAAAGTGCCTTAAGCTACTTGCAAGCATTCACAAGAAACACTAATGCGTTTCTATGAAAGAGAAGCAGTCTGTTCCAACACTTCAATTCATTGTGCGAAGGGAATGGAGTGTTGCTTTACTTTCTAAATGCTGTCCTTTCAGAGAAAATCACTTTCCTTTGAAAGAGCCTTGTGCTACTTACAAGAATTCAACAGAAACTCACATGCATTTCTATGAAAGAGAAGCAGGCGGTTCCAACACTTCAATTCACTGTGCGAAGTGAATGGAATGTTACTTAACTTTCTAAATGCTGTCCTTTCAGAGAAAATCACTTTCCTTTGAAAGTGCCTTAAGCTACTTTCTAGCATTCACAGGAAACACACATGCGTTTCTCTGAAAGAGAAGCAGTCTGTTCCAACACTTCAATTCACTGTGCGAAGTGAATGGAATGTTACTTCACTTTCTAAATGCTGTCTTTTCAGAGAAAATCGCTTTCCTTTGAAAGTGCCTTAAGCTACTTGCAAGTATTAGGAAGAAACTCACATGCGTTTCTCTGAAAGAGAAGTAGTCTGTTCCAACACTTCAATTCACTGTGCAAAGTGAATCGAGTGTTGCTTCACTTTCTAAATGCTGTCCTTTCAGAGAAAATCACTTACCTTTGAAAGTGCCTTAAGCTACTTACAAGCATTAGGAAGAAACTCACATGCGTTTCTCTGAAAGAGAAGCAATCTGTTCCAACACTTCAGTTCACTGTGTGAAGTGAATGGAGTGTTGCCTCACTTTCTAAATGCTGTCCTTTCAGAGAAAATCACTTTTCTTTGAAAGTGCCTTAAGCTAATTGCAAGCATTAGGAAGAAACTCACATGCGTTTCTCTGAAAGAGAAGCAGTCTGTTCCAACACTTCAATTCAATGTGCGAAGTGAATGGAGTGTTGCTTCACTTTCTAAATGCTGTCCTTTCAGAGAAAATCACTTTCCTTTGAAAGTGCCTTAAGCTACTTACAAGCATTCAACAGAAACTCACATGCATTTCTTTAAAGAGAAGTAGTCTGTTCCAACACTTCAATTCACTGTGCTAAGTGAATGGAGTGTTGCTTCACTTTCTAAATTATGTCCTTTCAGAGAAAATCACTTTACTTTGAAAGTGCCTTTAGCAACTTGCAAGCATACACAAGAAACACTAATGCGTTTATATGAAAGAGAAGCACTCTGTTCCAACACTTCAATTCACTGCACGAAGGGAATGGAGTGTTGCTTCACTTTCTAAATGCTGTCCTTTCAGAGAAAATCACTTTCCTTTGAAAGTGCCTTAAGCTACTTACAAGCATTCACCAGAAAATCACATGCGTTTCTCGGAAACAGAAGCAGTCTGTTCCAACACTTCAATTCACTGTGCGAAGTGAATGGAGTGTTGCCTCACTTTCTAAATGCTGTCCTTTCAGAGAAAATCACTTTCCTTTGAAAGAGCCTTGAGCTACTTACAAGCATTCAACAGAAACTCACATGCGTTTCTCTGAAAGAGAAGCAGTCTGTTCCAACACTTCAATTCACTGTGCGAAGAGAATGGAGTGTTGCTTCACTTTCTAAATGCTGTCCTTTCTGAGAAAATCACTTTCCTTTGAAAGTGCCTTAAGCTACTTGCAAGCATTAGGAAGAAACTCACATGCGTTTCTCTGAAAGAGAAGCAGTCTGTTCCAACACTTCAATTCACATTGCGAAGTGAATGGAGTGTTGCCTCACTTTCTAAATGCTGTCCTTTCAGAGAAAATCACTTTACATTGAAAGTGCCTTAAACTACTTTCAAGCATTCACAAAAAACTCACATGCGTTTCTCTGAAAGAGAAGCAGTCTGTTCCAACACTTCAATTCACTGTGCGAAGTGAATGGAGTGTTGCTTCACTTTCTAAATGCTGTCCTTTTAGAGAAAATCCCTTTCCTCTGAATGTGTCTTAAGCAACTTACAAGCATTCAACAGAAACTGACATGCATTTCTCTGAAAGAGAAGCAGTCTGTTCCAACACTTCAATTCTCTGTGCGAAGTGAATGGAGTGTTGCTTCACTTTCTAAATGCTGTCCTTTCAGAGAAAATCACTTTCCTTTGAAAGTGCCTTAAGCTACTTGCAAGCATTCACAAGAAACACTAATGCGTTTCTATGAAAGAGAAGCAGTCTGTTCCAACACTTCAATTCATTGTGCGAAGGGAATGGAGTGTTGCTTTACTTTCTAAATGCTGTCCTTTCAGAGAAAATCACTTTCCTTTGAAAGAGCCTTGTGCTACTTACAAGAATTCAACAGAAACTCACATGCATTTCTATGAAAGAGAAGCAGGCGGTTCCAACACTTCAATTCACTGTGCGAAGTGAATGGAATGTTACTTAACTTTCTAAATGCTGTCCTTTCAGAGAAAATCACTTTCCTTTGAAAGTGCCTTAAGCTACTTTCTAGCATTCACAGGAAACACACATGCGTTTCTCTGAAAGAGAAGCAGTCTGTTCCAACACTTCAATTCACTGTGCGAAGTGAATGGAATGTTACTTCACTTTCTAAATGCTGTCTTTTCAGAGAAAATCGCTTTCCTTTGAAAGTGCCTTAAGCTACTTGCAAGTATTAGGAAGAAACTCACATGCGTTTCTCTGAAAGAGAAGTAGTCTGTTCCAACACTTCAATTCACTGTGCGAAGTGAATCGAGTGTTGCTTCACTTTCTAAATGCTGTCCTTTCAGAGAAAATCACTTACCTTTGAAAGTGCCTTAAGCTACTTACAAGCATTAGGAAGAAACTCACATGCGTTTCTCTGAAAGAGAAGCAATCTGTTCCAACACTTCAGTTCACTGTGTGAAGTGAATGGAGTGTTGCCTCACTTTCTAAATGCTGTCCTTTCAGAGAAAATCACTTTTCTTTGAAAGTGCCTTAAGCTAATTGCAAGCATTAGGAAGAAACTCAGATGCGTTTCTCTGAAAGAGAAGCAGTCTGTTCCAACACTTCAATTCAATGTGCGAAGTGAATGGAGTGTTGCTTCACTTTCTAAATGCTGTCCTTTCAGAGAAAATCACTTTCCTTTGAAAGTGCCTTAAGCTACTTACAAGCATTCAACAGAAACTCACATGCATTTCTTTAAAGAGAAGTAGTCTGTTCCAACACTTCAATTCACTGTGCTAAGTGAATGGAGTGTTGCTTCACTTTCTAAATTATGTCCTTTCAGAGAAAATCACTTTACTTTGAAAGTGCCTTTAGCAACTTGCAAGCATACACAAGAAACACTAATGCGTTTATATGAAAGAGAAGCACTCTGTTCCAACACTTCAATTCACTGCACGAAGGGAATGGAGTGTTGCTTCACTTTCTAAATGCTGTCCTTTCAGAGAAAATCACTTTCCTTTGAAAGTGCCTTAAGCTACTTACAAGCATTCACCAGAAAATCACATGCGTTTCTCGGAAACAGAAGCAGTCTGTTCCAACACTTCAATTCACTGTGCGAAGTGAATGGAGTGTTGCCTCACTTTCTAAATGCTGTCCTTTCAGAGAAAATCAATTTCTATTGAAAGTGCCTTAAACTATTTTCAAGCATTCACAAAAAACTCACATGCGTTTCTCTGAAAGAGAAGCAGTCTGTTCCAACACTTCAATTCACTGTGCGAAGTGAATGGAGTGTTGCTTCACTTTCTAAAAACTGTCCTTTTAGAGAAAATCCCTTTCCTTTGAATGTGCCTTAAGCTACTTACAAGCATTCAACAGAAACTCACATGCATTTCTCTGAAAGAGAAGCAATCTGTTCCAACACTTCAATTCTCTGTGCGAAGTGAATGGAGTGTTGCTTCACTTTCTAAATGCTGTCCTTTCAGAGAAAATCACTTTCCTTTGAAAGTGCCTTAAGCAACGTGCAAGCATTCACAAGAAACACTAATGCGTTTCTATGAAAGAGAAGCAGACTGTTCCAACACTTCAATTCACTGCACTTAGGGAACGGAGTGTTGCTTTACTTTCTAAATGCTGTCCTTTCAGAGAAAATCACTTTCCTTTGAAAGAGCCTTGAGCTACTTACAAGCATTCACCAGAAACTCACATGCGTTTTTCTGAAAGAGAAGCAGTCTGTTCCAACACTTCAATTCACTGTGCGAAGTTAAGGGAGTGTTGCTTCACTTTCTAAATTCTGTCCTTTCAGAGAAAATCACTTTCCTTTGAAAGTGCCTTAAACTACTTTCAAGCATTCACAAAAAACTCACATGCGTTTCTCTGAAAGAGAAGCAGTCTGTTCCAACACTTCAATTAGCTGTGCGAAGTGAATGGAGTGGTGCTTCAATTTCTAAATGCTGTCCTTTCAGAGAAAATCACTTTCCTTTGAAAGTGCCTTAAGCATCTTGCAAGCATTCACAAGAAACTCACATGCGTTTCTCTGAAAGAGAAGCAGTCTGTTCCAACACTTTAATTCACTCTGCGAAGTGAATGGAGTGTTGCTTCACTTTCTAAATGCTGTCCTTTCAGAGAAAATCACTTTCCTTTGAAAGTGCCTTAAGCTACTTACAAGCATTCACCAGAAACTCACATGCGTTTCTCTGAAAGAGAAGCAGTCTGTTCCAACACTTCAATTCACTGTGCGAAGTGCATGGAGTGTTGCTTCACTTTCTAAATGCTGTCCTTTCAGAGA
Source organism: Myodes glareolus (assembly GCF_982192425.1). NCBI lineage: Eukaryota > Metazoa > Chordata > Mammalia > Rodentia > Cricetidae > Myodes > Myodes glareolus. The sequence continues at coordinate 3,751,573 of NW_028263211.1, read as the reverse complement.
AAATCACTTTCCTTTGAAAGTGCCTTAAGCTACTTGCAAGCATTAGGAAGAAACTCACATGCGTTTCTCTGAAAGAGAAGCAATCTGTTCCAACACTTTAATTCACTGTGCGAAGTGAATGGAGTGTTGCTTCACTTTCTAAATGCTGTCCTTTCAGAGAAAATCACTTTCCTTTGAAAGTGCCTTAAGCTACTTACAAGCATTCAACAGAAACTCACATGCGTTTCTCTGAAAGAGAAGCAGTCTGCTCCAACACTTCAATTCAATTTGCGAAGTGAATGGAGTGGTGCTTCACTTTCTAAATGCTGTCCTTTCAGAGAAAATCACTTTCCTTTGAAAGTGCCTTAAGCCACTTACAAGCATTCAAAAAAACTCACATGCATTTCTCTGAAAGAGAAGTAGTCTGTTCCAACACTTCAATTCACTGTGCGAAGTGAATGGAGTGTTGCTTCACTTTCTAAATTCTGTCCTTTCAGAGAAAATCACTTTCCTTTGAAAGTGCCTTAAACTACTTTCAAGCATTCACAAAAAACTCACATGCATTTCTCTGAAAGAGAAGCAGTCTGTTCCAACACTTCAATTCACTGTGCGAAGTGAATGGAGTGTTGCTTCAGTTTCTAAATGCTGTCCTTTCAGAGAAAATCACTTTCCTTTGAAAGTGCCTTAAGCAACTTGCAAGCATTCACAAGAAACTCACATGCGTTTCTCTGAAAGAGAAGCAGTCTGTTCCAACACTTCAATTCACTGTGCGAAGTGAATGGAGTGTTGCTTCAGTTTCTAAATGCTGTCCTTTCAGAGAAAATCACTTTCCTTTGAAAGTGCCTTAAGCAACTTGCAAGCATTCACCAGAAACTCACATGCGTTTCTCTGAAAAAGAAGCAGTCTGTTCCAACACTTCAATTCACTGTGCGAAGTGAATGGAGTGTTGCTTCACTTTCTAAATGCTGTCCTTTCAGAGAAAATCACTTTCCTTTGAAAGTGCCTTAAGCTACTTACATGCATTCAACAGAAACTCACATGCGTTTCTCGGAAAGAGAAGCAGTCTGTTCCAGTACTTCAATTCACTCTGCGAAGTGAATGGAGTGTTGCTTCACTTTCTAAATGCTGCCCTTTCAGAGAAAATCACTTTCCTTTGAAAGTGCCTTAAGCTACTTACAAGCATTCAACAGAAACTCACATGCGTTTCTCTGAAAGAGAAGCAGTCTGTTCCAACACTTCAATTCACTGTTCGAAATGAATGGAGTGTTGCTTCACTTTCTAAATGCTGTCCTTTCAGAGAAAATCACTTTCCTTTGAAAGTGCCTTAAGCTACTTGCAAGCATTAGGAATAAACTCACATGCGTTTCTCTGAAAGACAAGCAGTCTGTTCCAACACTTCAATTCACTGTGCGAAGTGAATGGAGTGTTGCTTCACTTTCTAAATGCTGTCCTTTCAGAGAAAATCACTTTCCTTTGAAAGTGCCTTAAGCTACTTGCAAGCATTAGGAAGAAACACACATGCGTTTCTCTGAAAGACAAGCAGTCTGTTCCAACACTTCAATTCACTGTGCGAAGTGAATGGAGTGTTGCTTCACTTTCTAAATGCTGTCCTTTCAGAGAAAATCACTTTCCTTTGAAAGTGCCTTAAGCTACTTGCAAGCATTAGGAAGAAACTCACATGCGTTTCTCTGAAAGAGAAGCAGTCTGTTCCAACACTTCAATTCACTGTGTGAAGTGAATGGAGTGTTGCTTCACTTCTAAATGCTGTCCTTTCAGAGAAAATCACTTTCCTTTGAAAGTGCCTTAAGCTACTTACAAGCATTCAACAGAAACTCACATGCGTTTCTATGAAATTGAAGCAGTCTGTTCCAACACTTCAATTCAATGTGCGAAGTGAATGGAGTGTTGCTTCACTTTCTAAATGCTGTCCTTTCAGAGAAAATCACTTTCCTTTGAATGTGCCTTAAGCTACTTACAAGCATTCAACAGAAACTCACATGCATTTCTCTGAAAGAGAAGCAGTCTGTTCCAACACTTCAATTCACTGTGCGAAGTGAATGGAGTGTTGCTTCACTTTCTAAATTATGTCCTTTCAGAGAAAATCACTTTACTTTGAAAGTGACTTAAGCAACTTGCAAGCATTCTCAAGAAACACTAATGCGTTTATATGAAAGGGAAGCACTCTGTTCCAACACTTCAATTCACTGCACGAAGGGAATGTAGTGTTGCTTCACTTTCTAAATGCTGTCCTTTCAGAGAAAATCACTTTCCTTTGAAAGTGCCTTAAGCTAATTACAAGCATTCACCAGAAACTCACATGCGTTTCTCTGAAACAGAAGCAGTCTGTTCCAACACTTCAATTCACTGTGCGAAGTGAATGGAGTGTTGCCTCACTTTCTAAATGCTGTCCTTTCAGAGAAAATCAATTTCCATTGAAAGTGCCTTAAACTACTTTCAAGCATTCACAAAAAACTCACATGCGTTAATCTGAAAGAGAAGCAGTCTGTTCCAACACTTCAATTCACTGTGTGAAGGGAATGGAGTGTTGCTTCACTTTCTAAATGCTGTCCTTTTAGAGAAAATCCCTTTCCTTTGAATGTGCCTTAAGCTACTTACAAGCATTCAACAGAAACTCACATGCATTTCTCTGAAAGAGAAGCAATCTGTTCCAACACTTCAATTCTCTGTGCGAAGTGAATGGAGTGTTGCTTCACTTTCTAAATGCTGTCCTTTCAGAGAAAATCACTTTCCTTTGAAAGTGCCTTTAGCTACTTGCAAGTATTCAAAAGAAACACTAATGCGTTTCTATGAAAGAGAAGCAGTCTGTTCCAACACTTCAATTCACTGCACGAAGGGAATGGAGGGTTGCTTTACTTTCTAAATGCTGTCCTTTCAGAGAAAATCACTTTCCTTTGAGAGAGCCTTGAGCTATTTACAAGCATTCAACAGAAACTCACATGCATTTCTCTGAAAGAGAAGCAGTCGGTTCCAACACTTCAATTCACTGTGCGAAGTGAATGGAATGTTACTTCACTTTCTAAATGCTGTCCTTTCAGAGAAAATCACTTTCCTTTGAAAGTACCTTAAGCTACTTTCTAGCATTCACAGGAAACACACATGCGTTTCTCTGAAAGAGAAGCAGTCTGTTCCAACACTTCAATTCACTGTGCCAAGTGAATGGAGTGTTGCTTCACTTTCTAAATTCTGTCCTTTCAGAGAAAATCACTTTCCATTGAAAGTGCCTTAAACTACTTTCAAGCTTTCAAAAAAACTCACATGCGTTTCTCTGAAAGAGAAGCAGTCTGTTCCAACACTTCAATTCACTGTACAAAGTGAATGGAGTGTTGCTTCACTTTCTAAATGCTGTCCTTTCAGAGAAAATCACTTTCCTTTGAAAGTGCCTTAAGCAACTTGTAAGCATTCACAAGAAACACTAATGCGTTTCTATGAAAGAGAAGCACTCTGTTCCAACACTTCAATTCACTGCACGAAGGGAATGGAGTGTTGCTTCACTTTCTAAATGCTGTCCTTTCAGAGAAAATCACTTTCCTTTGAAAGTGCCTTAAGCTACTTACAAGCATTCACCAGAAACTCACATGCGTTTCTCTGAAAGAGAAGCAGTCTGTTCCAATACTTCAATTCACTCTGCGAAGTGAATGGAGTGTTGCTTCACTTTCTAAATGCTGTCCTTTCAGAGAAAATCACTTTCCTTTGAAAGTGCCTTAAGCTACTTACAAGCATTCAACAGAAACTTACATGCATTTCTCTGAAAGAGAAGCAGTCTGTTCCAACACTTCAATTCACTGTGCGAAGTGAATGGAGTGTTGCTTCACTTTCTAAATGCTGTCCTTTCAGAGAAAATCACTTTCCTTTTAAAGTGCCTTAAGCAACTTACAAGCATTCACCAGAAACTCACATGCGTTTCTCTGAAAGAGAAGCAGTCTGTTCCAACACTTCAATTCACTGTTCGAAATGAATGGAGTGTTGCTTCACTTTCTAAATGCTGTCCTTTCAGAGAAAATCACTTTCCTTTGAAAGTGCCTTAAGCTACTTGCAAGCATTAGAAAGAAACTCACATGCGTTTCTCTGAAAGAGAAGCAGTCTGTTCCAACACTTCAATTCACTGTGCGAAGTGAATGGAGTGTTGCTTCACTTTCTAAGTGCTGTCCTTTCAGAGAAAATCACTTTCCTTTGAAAGTGCCTTAAGCTACTTGTAAGCATTAGGAAGAAACTCACATGCGTTTCTCTGAAAGAGAAGCAATCTGTTCCAACATTTCAATTCACTGTGCGAAGTGAATGGAGTGTTGCCTCACTTTCTAAATGCTGTCCTTTCAGAGAAAATCACTTTCCTTTGAAAGTGCCTTAAGCTACTTACAAGCATTCAACAGAAACTCACATGCATTTCTCTGAAAGAGAAGTAGTCTGTTCCAACACTTCATTCACTGTGCGAAGTGAATGGAGTGTTGCTTCACTTTCTAAATTATGTCCTTTCAGAGAAAATCACTTTACTTTGAAAGTGCCTTAAGCAACTTGCAAGCATTCACAAGAAACACTAATGCGTTTATATGAAAGAGAAGCACTCTGTTCCAACACTTCAATTCACTGCACGAAGGGAATGGAGTGTTGCTTCACTTTCTAAATGCTGTCCTTTCAGAGAAAATCACTTTCCTTTGAAAGTGCCTTAAGCTACTTACAAGCATTCACCAGAAACTCACATGCGTTTCTCTGAAACAGAAGCAGTCTGTTCCAACACTTCAATTCACTGTGCGAAGTGAATGGAGTGTTGCCTCACTTTCTAAATGCTGTCCTTTCAGAGAAAATCAATTTCCATTGAAAGTGCCTTAAACTACTTTCAAGCATTCACAAAAAACTCACATGCGTTTCTCTGAAAGAGAAACAGTCTGTTCCAACACTTCAATTCACTGTGCGAAGTGAATGGAGTGTTGCTTCACTTTCTAAATGCTGTCCTTTTAGAGAAAATCCCTTTTATTTTAATGTGCCTTAAGCTACTTACAAGCATTCAACAGAAACTCACATGCATTTCTCTGAAAGAGAAGCAATCTGTTCCAACACTTCAATTCTCTGTGCGAAGTGAATGGAGTGTTGCTTCACTTTCTAAATGCTGTCCTTTCAGAGAAAATCACTTTCCTTTGAAAGTGCCTTAAGCTACTTGCAAGCATTAGGAAGAAACTCACATGCGTTTCTCTGAAAGAGAAGCAGTCTGTTCCAACACTTCAATTCACTGTGCGAAGTGAATGGAGTGTTGCTTCACTTTCTAAATTCTGTCCTTTCAGAGAAAATCACTTTCCATTGAAAGTGCCTTAAACTTCTTTCAAGCATTCAAAAAAACTCACATGCGTTTCTCTGAAAGAGAAGCAGTCTGTTCCAACACTTCAATTCACTGTACAAAGTGAATGGAGTGTTGCTTCACTTTCTAAATGCTTTCCTTTCAGAGAAAATCACTTTCCTTTGAAAGTGCCTTAAGCAACTTGCAAGCATTCACAAGAAACACTAAGGCGTTTCTATGAAAGAGAAGCACTCTGTTCCAACACTTCAATTCACTGCACGAAGGGAATGGAGTGTTGATTCACTTTCTAAATGCTGTCCTTTCAGAGAAAATCACTTTCCTTTGAAAGTGCCTTAAGCTACTTACAAGCATTCACCAGAAACTCACATGCGTTTCTCTGAAAGAGAAGCAGTCTGTTCCAACACTTCAATTCACTCTGCGAAGTGAATGGAGTGTTGCTTCACTTTCTAAATGCTGTCCTTTCAGAGAAAATCACTTTCCTTTGAAAGTGCCTTAAGCTACTTACAAGCATTCAACAGAAACTCACATGCATTTCTCTGAAAGAGAAGCAGTCTGTTCCAACACTTCGATTCACTGTGCGAAGTGAATGGAGTGTTGCTTCACTTTCTAAGTGCTGTCCTTTAGAGAAAATCACTTTCCTTTGAAAGTGCCTTAAGCTACTTACAAGCATTCACCAGAAACTCACATGCGTTTCTCTGAAAGAGAAGCAATCTGTTCTAACACTTCAATTCTCTGTGCGAAGTGAATGGAGTGTTGTTTCACTTTCTAAATTCTGTCCTTTCAGAGATAATCACTTTCCTTTGAAAGTGCCTTAAGCTACTTGCAAGCATTCACAAGAAACACTAATGCGTTTCTCTGAAAGAGAAGCAGTCTGTTCCAACACTTCAATTCATTGTGCGAAGGGAATGGAGTGTTGCTTTACTTTCTAAATGCTGTCTTTTCAGAGAAAATCACTTTCCTTTGAAAGAGCATTGAGCTACTTACAAGCATTCACCAGAAACTCACATGCGTTTCTCTGAAAGAGAAGCAGTCTGTTCCAACACTTCAATTCACTGTGCGAAGCAAATGGACTGTTGCTTCACTTTCTAAATTCTGTCCTTTCAGAGAAAATCACTCTCCTTTGAAAGTGCCTTAAACTACTTTCAAGCATTCACAAAAAACTCACATGCGTTTCTCTGAAAGAGAAGCAGTCTGTTCCAACACTTCAATTCACTGTACGAAGTGAATGGAGTGTTGCTTCACTTTCTAAATGCTGTCCTTTCAGAGAAAATCACTTTCCTTTGATAGTGCCTTAAGCAACTTGCAAGCATTCACAAGAAACTCACATGCGTTTCTCTGAAAGAGAAGCAGTCTGTTCCAACACTTCAATTCACTGTGCGAAGTGAATGGAGTGTTGCTTCAGTTTCTAAATGCTGTCCTTTCAGAGAAAATCACTTTCCTTTGAAAGTGCCTTAAGCAACTTGCAAGCATTCACAAGAAACTCACATGCGTTTCTCTGAACGAGAAGCAGTCTGTTCCAACACTTCAATTCACTGTGCGAAGTGAATGGAGTGCTGCATAACTTTCTAAATGCTGTCCTTTCAGAGAAAATCACTTTCCTTTGAAAGTGCCTTAAGCTACTTCCAAGCATTCACCAGAAACTCACATGCGTTTCTCGGAAAGAGAAGCAGTCTGTTCCAACACTTCAATTCACTGTGCGAAGTGAATGGAGTGTTGCCTTACTTTCTAAATGCTGTCCTTTCAGAGAAAATCAATTTCCATTGAAAGTGCCTTAAACTACTTTCAGGCATTGACAAAAAACTCACATGCGTTTCTCTGAAAGAGAAGCAGTCTGTTCCAACACTTCAATTCACTGTGCGAAGTGAATGGAGTGTTGCTTCACTTTCTAAATTCTGTCCTTTTAGAGAAAATCCCTTTCCTTTGAATGTGCCTTAAGCTACTTACAAGCATTCAACAGAAACTCACATGCATTTCTCTGAAAGAGAAGCAATCTGTTCCAACTGTGCGAAGTGAATGGAGTGTTGCTTCACTTTCTAAATGCTGTCCTTTCAGAGAAAATCACTTTCCTTTGAAAGTGCCTTAAGCTACTTGCAAGCATTAGGAAGAAACTCACATGCGTTTCTCTGAAAGAGAAGCAGTCTGTTCCAACACTTCAATTCACTGTGCGAAGTGAATGGAGTGTTGCTTCACTTTCTAAATGCTGTCCTTTCAGAGAAAATCACTTTCCTTTGAAAGTGCCTTAAGCTACTTGCAAGCATTAGGAAGAAACTCACATGCGTTTCTCTGAAAGAGAAGCAATCTGTTCCAACACTTCAATTCACTGTGCGAAGTGAATGGAGTGTTGCCTCACTTTCTAAATGCTGTCCTTTCAGAGGAAATCACTTTCCTTTGAAAGTGCCTTAAGCTACTTACAAGCATTCAACAGAAACTCACATGCATTTCTCTGAAAGAGAAGCAGTCTGTTCCAACACTTCAATTCAATGTGTTAAGTGAAGGGAGTGCTGCTTCACTTTCTAAATGCTGTCCTTTCAGAGAAAATCACTTTCCTTTGATAGTGCCTTAAGCTACTTACAAGCATTCAACAGAAACTCACATGCATTTCTCTGAAAGAGAAGTAGTCTGTTCCAAAACTTCAATTCACTGTGCGAAGTGAATGGAGTGTTGCTTCACTTTCTAAATTATGTCCTTTCAGAGAAAATCACTTTCCTTTGAAAGTGCCTTAATCTACTTACAAGCATTCACCAGAAACTCACATGCGTTTCTCTGAAAGAGAAGCAGTCTGTTCCAATACTTCAATTCACTCTGCGAAGTGAATGGAGTGTTGCTTCACTTTCTAAATGCTGTCCTTTCAGAGAAAATCACTTTCCTTTGAAAGTGCCTTAAGCTACTTACAAGCATTCAACAGAAACTCACATGCATTTCTCTGAAAGAGAAGCAGTCTGTTCCAACACTTCAATTCACTGTTCGAAGTGAATGGAGTGTTGCTTCACTTTCTAAATGCTGTCCTTTCAGAGAAAATCACTTTCCTTTTAAAGTGCCTTAAGCTACTTACAAGGATTCACCAGAAACTCACATGCATTTCTCTGAAAGAGAAGCAATCTGTTCCAACACTTCAATTCACTGTTCGAAATGAATGGAGTGTTGCTTCACTTTCTAAATGCTGTCCTTTCAGAGAAAATCACTTTCTTTGAAAGTGCCTTAAGCTACTTACAAGCATTCACCAGAAACTCACATGCGTTTCTCTGAAAGAGAAGCAGTCTGTTCCAACACTTCAATTCACTGTGCGAAGTGAATGGAGTGTTGCCTCACTTTCTAAATGCTGTCCTTTCAGAGAAAATCAATTTCCATTGAAAGTGCCTTAAACTACTTTCAAGCATTCACAAAAAACTCACATGCGTTTCTCTGAAAGAGAAGCAGTCTGTTCCAACACTTCAATTCACTGTGCGAAGGGAATGGAGTGTTGCTTCACTTTCTAAATGCTGTCCTTTTAGAGAAAATCCCTTTCTTTTGAATGTGCCTTAAGCTACTTACAAGCATTCACCAGAAACTCACATGCGTTTCTCTGAAAGAGAAGCAGTCTGTTCCAATACTTCAATTCACTCTGCGAAGTGAATGGAGTGTTGCTTCACTTTCTAAATGCTGTCCTTTCAGAGAAAATCACTTTCCTTTGAAAGTGCCTTAAGCTACTTACAAGCATTCAACAGAAACTTACATGCATTTCTCTGAAAGAGAAGCAGTCTGTTCCAACACTTCAATTCACTGTGCGAAGTGAATGGAGTGTTGCTTCACTTTCTAAATGCTGTCCTTTCAGAGAAAATCACTTTCCTTTTAAAGTGCCTTAAGCAACTTACAAGCATTCACCAGAAACTCACATGCGTTTCTCTGAAAGAGAAGCAGTCTGTTCCAACACTTCAATTCACTGTTCGAAATGAATGGAGTGTTGCTTCACTTTCTAAATGCTGTCCTTTCAGAGAAAATCACTTTCCTTTGAAAGTGCCTTAAGCTACTTGCAAGCATTAGAAAGAAACTCACATGCATTTCTCTGAAAGAGAAGCAGTCTGTTCCAACACTTCAATTCACTGTGCGAAGTGAATGGAGTGTTGCTTCACTTTCTAAATGCTGTCCTTTCAGAGAAAATCACTTTCCTTTGAAAGTGCCTTAAGCTACTTGTAAGCATTAGGAAGAAACTCACATGCGTTTCTCTGAAAGAGAAGCAATCTGTTCCAACACTTCAATTCACTGTGCGAAGTGAATGGAGTGTTGCCTCACTTTCTAAATGCTGTCCTTTCAGAGAAAATCACTTTCCTTTGTAAGTGCCTTAAGCTACTTACAAGCATTCAACAGAAACTCACATGCGTTTCTCTGAAAGAGAAGCAGTCTGTTCCAACACTTCAATTCAATGTGCGAAGTGAATGGAGTGTTGCTTCACTTTCTAAATGCTGTCCTTTCAGAGAAAATCACTTTCCTTTGAAAGTGCCTTAAGCTACTTACAAGCATTCAACAGAAACTCACATGCATTTCTCTGAAAGAGAAGTAGTCTGTTCCAACACTTCAATTCACTGTGCGAAGTGAATGGAGTGTTGCTTCACTTTCTAAATTATGTCCTTTCAGAGATAATCACTTTACTTTGAAAGTGCCTTAAGCAACTTGCAAGCATTCACAAGAAACACTAATGCGTTTATATGAAAGAGAAGCACTCTGTTCCAACACTTCAATTCACTGCACGAAGGGAATGGAGTGTTGCTTCACTTTCTAAATGCTGTCCTTTCAGAGAAAATCACTTTCCTTTGAAAGTGCCTTAAGCTACTTACAAGCATTCACCAGAAACTCACATGCGTTTCTCTGAAACAGAAGCAGTCTGTTCCAACACTTCAATTCACTGTGCGAAGTGAATGGAGTGTTGCCTCACTTTCTAAATGCTGTCCTTTCAGAGAAAATCAATTTCCATTGAAAGTGCCTTAAACTACTTTCAAGCATTCACAAAAAACTCACATGCGTTTCTCTGAAAGAGAAACAGTCTGTTCCAACACTTCAATTCACTGTGCGAAGTGAATGGAGTGTTGCTTCACTTTCTAAATGCTGTCCTTTTAGAGAAAATCCCTTTCCTTTGAATGTGCCTTAAGCTACTTACAAGCATTCAACAGAAACTCACATGCATTTCTCTGAAAGAGAAGCAATCTGTTCCAACACTTCAATTTTCTGTGCGAAGTGAATGGAATGTTACTTCACTTTCTAAATGCTGTCCTTTCAGAGAAAATCACTTTCCTTTGAAAGTGCCTTAAGCTACTTTCTAGCATTCACAGGAAACACACATGCCTTTCTCTGAAAGAGAAGCAGTCTGTTCCAACACTTCAATTCACTGTGCGAAGTGAATGGAGTGTTGCTTCACTTTCTAAATTCTGTCCTTTCAGAGAAAATCACTTTCCATTGAAAGTGCCTTAAACTACTTTCAAGCTTTCAAAAAAACTCACATGCGTTTCTCTGAAAGAGAAGCAGTCTGTTCCAACACTTCAATTCACTGTACAAAGTGAATGGAGTGTTGCTTCACTTTCTAAATGCTGTCCTTTCAGAGAAAATCACTTTCCTTTGAAAGTGCCTTAAGCAACTTGTAAGCATTCACAAGAAACACTAATGCGTTTCTATGAAAGAGAAGCACTCTGTTCCAACACTTCAATTCACTGCACGAAGGGAATGGAGTGTTGCTTCACTTTCTAAATGCTGTCCTTTCAGAGAAAATCACTTTCCTTTGAAAGTGCCTTAAGCTACTTACAAGCATTCACCAGAAACTCACATGCGTTTCTCTGAAAGAGAAGCAGTCTGTTCCAATACTTCAATTCACTCTGCGAAGTGAATGGAGTGTTGCTTCACTTTCTAAATGCTGTCCTTTCAGAGAAAATCACTTTCCTTTGAAAGTGCCTTAAGCTACTTACAAGCATTCAACAGAAACTTACATGCATTTCTCTGAAAGAGAAGCAGTCTGTTCCAACACTTCAATTCACTGGGCGAAGTGAATGGAGTGTTGCTTCACTTTCTAAATGCTGTCCTTTCAGAGAAAATCACTTTCCTTTTAAAGTGACTTAAGCAACTTACATGCATTCACCAGAAACTCACATGCGTTTCTCTGAAAGAGAAGCAGTCTGTTCCAACACTTCAATTCACTGTTCGAAATGAATGGAGTGTTGCTTCACTTTCTAAATGCTGTCCTTTCAGAGAAAATCACTTTCCTTTGAAAGTGCCTTAAGCTACTTGCAAGCATTAGAAAGAAACTCACATGCGTTTCTCTGAAAGAGAAGCAGTCTGTTCCAACACTTCAATTCACTGTGCGAAGTGAATGGAGTGTTGCTTCACTTTCTAAATGCTGTCCTTTCAGAGAAAATCACTTTCCTTTGAAAGTGCCTTAAGCTACTTGCAAGCATTAGAAAGAAACTCACATGCGTTTCTCTGAAAGAGAAGCAGTCTGTTCCAACACTTCAATTCACTGTGCGAAGGGAATGGAGTGTTGCTTTACTTTCTAAATGCTGTCCTTTCAGAGAAAATCACTTTCCTTTGAAAGAGCCTTAAGCTACTTACAAGCATTCACCAGAAACTCACATGCATTTCTCTGAAAGAGAAGTAGTCTGTTCCAACACTTCAATTCACTGTACAAAGTGAATGGAGTGTTGCTTCACTTTCTAAATGCTGTCCTTTCAGAGAAAATCACTTTCCTTTGAAAGTGCCTTAAGCAACTTGCAAGCATTCACAAGAAACACTAATGCGTTTATATGAAAGAGAAGCACTCTGTTCCAACACTTCAATTCACTGCACGAAGGGAATGGAGTGTTGCTTCACTTTCTAAATGCTGTCCTTTCAGAGAAAATCACTTTCCTTTGAAAGTGCCTTAAGCTACTTACAAGCATTCACCAGAAACTCACATGCGTTTCTCTGAAACAGAAGCAGTCTCTTCCAACACTTCAATTCACTGTGCGAAGTGAATGGAGTGTTGCCTCACTTTCTAAATGCTGTCCTTTCAGAGAAAATCAATTTCCATTGAAAGTGCCTTAAACTACTTTCAAGCATTCACAAAAAACTCACATGCGTTTCTCTGAAAGAGAAACAGTCTGTTCCAACACTTCAATTCACTGTGCGAAGTGAATGGAGTGTTGCTTCACTTTCTAAATGCTGTCCTTTTAGAGAAAATCCCTTTCCTTTGAATGTGCCTTAAGCTACTTACAAGCATTCAACAGAAACTCACATGCATTTCTCTGAAAGAGAAGCAATCTGTTCCAACACTTCAATTCTCTGTGCGAAGTGAATGGAGTTTTGCTTCACTTTCTAAATGCTGTCCTTTCAGAGAAAATCACTTTCCTTTGAAAGTGCCTTAAGCTACTTGCAAGCATTCACAAGAAACACTAATGCGTTTCTCTTAAAGAGAAGCAGTCTGTTCCAACACTTCAATTCACTGCACGAAGGGAATGGAGTGTTGCTTTACTTTCTAAATGCTGTCCTTTCAGAGAAAATCACTTTCCTTTGAAAGAGCCTTGAGCTACTTACAAGCATTCAACAGAAACTCACATGCATTTCTCTGAAAGAGAAGCAGTCGGTTCCAACACTTCAATTCACTGTGCGAAGTGAATGGAATGTTACTTCACTTTCTAAATGCTGTCCTTTCAGAGAAAATCACTTTCCTTTGAAAGTGCCTTAAGCTACTATCTAGCATTCACAGGAAACACACATGCGTTTCTCTGAAAGAGAAGCAGTCTGTTCCAACACTTCAATTCACTGTTCGAAATGAATGGAGTGTTGCTTCACTTTTTAAATGCTGTCCTTTCAGAGAAAATCACTTTCCTTTGAAAGTGCCTTAAGCTACTTACAAGCATTCACCAGAAACTCACATGCGTTTCTCTCAAACAGAAGCAGTCTGTTCCAACACTTCAATTCACTGTGCGAAGTGAATGGAGTGTTGCCTCACTTTCTAAATGCTGTCCTTTCAGAGAAAATCAATTTCCATTGAAAGTGCCTTAAACTACATTCAAGCATTCACAAAAAACTCACATGCGTTTCTCTGAAAGAGAAGCAGTCTGTTCCAACACTTCAATTCACTGTGCGAAGGGAATGGAGTGTTGCTTCACTTTCTAAATGCTGTCCTTTTAGAGAAAATCCCTTTCCTTTGAATGTGCCTTAAGCTACTTACAAGCATTCAACAGAAACTCACATGCATTTCTCTGAAAGAGAAGCAATCTGTTCCAACACTTCAATTCTCTGTGCGAAGTGAATGGAGTGTTGCTTCACTTTCTAAATGCTGTCATTTCAGAGAAAATCACTTTCCTTTGAAAGTGCCTTAAGCTACTTGGAAGCATTCACAAGAAACACTAATGCGTTTCTATGAAAGAGAAGCAGTCTGTTCCAACACTTCAATTCACTGCACGAAGGGAATGGAGTGTTGCTTTACTTTCTAATTGCTGTCCTTTCAGAGAAAATCACTTTCCTTTGAAAGTGCCTTAAGCTACTTCCAAGCATTCAGCAGAAACTCACATGCGTTTCTCGGAAAGAGAAGCAGTCTGTTTTAACACTTCAATTCACTGTGCGAAGTGAATGGAGTGTTGCCTTACTTTCTAAATGCTGTCCTTTCAGAGAAAATCAATTTCCATTGAAAGTGCCTTAAACTACTTTCAGGCATTCACAAAAAACTCACATGCGTTTCTCTGAAAGAGAAGCAGTCTGTTCCAACACTTCAATTCACTGTGCGAAGTGAATGGAGTGTTGCTTCACTTTCTTAATCCTGTCCTTTCAGAGAAAATCACTTTCCTTTGAAAGTGCCTAAAGCTTCTTAAAAGCATTCAACAGAAACTCACATGCATTTCTCTGAAAGAGAAGCAGTCTGTTCCAACACTTCAATTCACTGTGCGAAGTGAATGGAGTGTTGCTTCACTTTCTGAATGCTGTCCTTTCAGAGAAAATCACTTTCCTTTGAAATTGCCTTAAGCTACTTACAATCATTCACCAGAAACTCATATGCGTTTCTCTGAAAGAGAAGAAGTCTGTTCCAACACTTCAATTCACTGTTCGAAATGAATGGAGTGTTGCTTCACTTTCTAAATGCTGTCCTTTCAGAGAAAATCACTTTCCTTTGAAAGTGCCTTAAGCTACTTGCAAGCATTAGGAAGAAACTCACATGCGTTTCTCTGAAAGAGAAGCAGTCTGTTCCCACACTTCAATTCACTGTGCGAAGTGAATGGAGTGTTGCTTCACTTTCTAAATGCTGTCCTTTCAGAGAAAATCACTTTCCTTTGAAAGTGCCCTAAGATACTTGCAAGCATTAGGAAGAAACTCACATGCGTTTCTCTGAAAGAGAAGCAATCTGTTCCAACAATTCAATTCACTGCACGAAGTGAATGGAGTGTTGCTTCACTTTCTAAATGCTGTCCTTTCAGAGAAAATCACTTTCCTTTGAAAGTGCCTTAAGCTACTTACAAGCATTCAACAGAAACGCACATGCATTTCTCTGAAAGAGAAGCAGTCTGTTCCAACACTTCAATTCACTGTGCGAAGTGAATGGAGTGTTGCTTCACTTTCTAAATTATGTCCTTTCAGAGAAAATCACTTTACTTTGAAAGTGCCTTAAGCAACTTGCAAGCATTCACAAGAAACACTAATGCGTTTCTATGAAAGAGAAGCACTCTGTTCCAACACTTCAATTCACTGCACGAAGGGAATGGAGTGTTGCTTCACTTTCTAAATTCTGTCCTTTCAGAGAAAATCACGGTCCTTTGAAATTGCCTTAAGCTACTTATAAGCATTCACCAGGAACTCACATGTGTTTCTCTGAAAGAGAAGCAATCTGTTCCAACACTTCAATTCACTGGGCAAAGTGAATGGAGTGTTGCCTCACTTTCGAAATGCTGTCCTTTCAGAGAAAATCACTTTCCTTTGAAAGTGCCTTAAGCTACTTGCAAGCATTAGGAAGAAACTCACATGCATTTCTCTGAAAGAGAAGCAGTCCGTTCCAACACTTCAATTCACTGTGCGAAGTGAATGGAGTGTTGCTTCACTTTCTAAACGCTGTCCTTTCAGAGAAAATCACTTTCCTTTGAAAGTGCCTTAAGCTACTTGCAAGCATTAGGAAGAAACTCACATGCGTTTCTCTGAAAGAGAAGCAGTCTGTTCCAACATTTTAATTCACTGTGCGAAGTGAATGGAGTGTTGCCTCACTTTCTAAATGCTGACCTTTCAGAGAAAATCCCTTTCCTTTGAATGTGCCTTAAGCAACTTACAAGCATTCAACAGAAACTCACATGCATTTCTCTGAAAGAGAAGCAATCTGTTCCAACACTTCAATTCTCTGTGCGAAGTGAATGGAGTGTTGCTTCACTTTCTAAATGCTGTCCTTTCAGAGAAAATCACTTTCCTTTGAAAGTGCCTTAAGCTACTTACAAGCATTCACAAGAAACACTAACGTGTTTCTATGAAAGAGAAGCAGTCTGTTCCAACACTTCAATTCATTGCGCGAAGGGAATGGAGTGTTGCTTTACTTTCTAAATGCTGTCCTTTCAGAGAAAATCACTTTCCTTTGAAAGAGCCTTAAGCTACTTACAAGCATTCAACAGAAACTCACATGCATTTCTCTGAAAGAGAAGCAGTCTGTTCCAACACTTCAATTCACTCTACAAAGTGAATGGAGTGTTGCTTCACTTTCTAAATGCTGTCCTTTCAGAGAATATCACTTTCCTTTGAAAGTGCCTTAAGCAACTTGCAAGCATTCACAAGAAACACTAATGCGTTTCTATGAAAGAGAAGCACTCTGTTCCAACACTTCAATTCACTGCACGAAGGGAATGGAGTGTTGCTTCACTTTCTAAATGCTGTCCTTTCAGAGAAAATCACTTTCCTTTGAAAGTGCCTTAAGCTACTTACAAGCATTCACCAGAAACTCACATGCGTTTCTCTGAAAGAGAAGCAGTCTGTTCCAACACTTCAATTCACTGTGCGAAGTGAATGGAGTTTTGCTTCACTTTCTAAATGCTGTCCTTTCACAGAAAATCACTTTCCTTTGAAAGTGCCTTAAACTACTTTCAAACATTCACAAAAAACTCACATGCGTTTCTCTTAAAGAGAAGCAATCTGTTCCAACACTTCAATTCACTGTGCGAAGTGAATGGAGTGTTGCTTCACTTTCTAAATGCTGTCCTTTCAGAGAAAATCACTTTCCTTTGAAAGTGCCTTAAGCTACTTACAAGCATTCACCAGAAACTCACATGCGTTTCTCTGAAAGAGAAGCAGTCTGTTCCCATACTTCAATTCACTCTGCGAAGTGAATGGAGTGTTGCTTCACTTTCTAAATGCTGTCCTTTCAGAGAAAATCACTTTCCTTTGAAAGTGCCTAAAGCTACTTAAAAGCATTCAACAGAAACTCACATGCATTTCTCTGAAAGGGAAGCAGTCTGTTCCAACACTTCAATTCACTGTGCGAAGTGAATGGAGTGTTGCTTCACTTTCTAAATGCTGTCCTTTCAGAGAAAATCACTTTCCTTTGAAATTGCCTTAAGCTACTTACAATCATTCACCAGAAACTCATATGCGTTTCTCTGAAAGAGAAGCAGTCTGTTCCAACACTTCAATTCACTGTTCGAAATGAATGGAGTGTTGCTTCACTTTCTAAATGCTGTCCTTTCAGAGAAAATCACTTTCCTTTGAAAGTGCCTTAAGCTACTTGCAAGCATTAGGAAGAAACTCACATGCGTTTCTCTGAAAGAGAAGCAGTCTGTTCCAACACTTCAATTCACTGTGCGAAGTGAATGGAGTGTTGCTTCACTTTCTAAATGCTGTCCTTTCATGAAAATCACTTTCCTTTGAAAGTGCCCTAAGATACTTGCAAGCATTAGGAAGAAACTCACATGCGTTTCTCTGAAAGAGAAGCAATCTGTTCCAACACTTCAATTCAATGTGCGAAGTGAATAGAGTGTTGCTTCACTTTCTAAATGCTGTCCTTTCAGAGAAAATCACCTTCCTTTGAAAGTGCCTTAAGCTACTTACAAGCATTCAACAGAAACTCACATGCATTTCTCTGAAAGAGAAGCAGTCTGTTCCAACACTTCAATTCACTGTGCGAAGTGAATGGAGTGTTGCTTCACTTTCTAAATGCTGTCCTTTCAGAGAAAATCACTTTACTTTGAAAGTGCCTTAAGCAACTTGCAAGCATTCACAAGAAACACTAATGCGTTTCTATGAAAGAGAAGCACTCTGTTCCAACACTTCAATTCACTGCACGAAGGGAATGGAGTGTTGCTTCACTTTCTAAATGCTGTCCTTTCAGAGAAAATCACAGTCCTTTGAAATTGCCTTAAGCTACTTATAAGCATTCACCAGGAACTCACATGTGTTTCTCTGAAAGAGAAGCAATCTGTTCCAACACTTCAATTCACTGGGCAAAGTGAATGGAGTGTTGCCTCACTTTCGAAATGCTGTCCTTTCAGAGAAAATCACTTTCCTTTGAAAGTGCCTTAAGCTACTTACAAGCATTCACCAGAAACTCACATGCATTTTTCTGAAAGAGAAGCAGTCTGTTCCAACACTTCAATTCACTGTGGGAAGTGAATGGAGTGTTGCTTCACTTTCTAAATGCTGTCCTTTCAGAGAAAATCACTTTCCTTTGAAAGTGCCTTAAGCTACTTGCAAGCATTAGGAAGAAACTCACATGCGTTTCTCTGAAAGAGAAGCAGTCTGTTCCAACACTTCAATTCACTGTGCGAAGTGAATGGAGTGTTGCTTCACTTTCTAAATGCTGTCCTTTCAGAGAAAATCACGTTCCTTTGAAAGTGCCTTAAGCTACTTACAATCATTCACCAGAAACTCATATGCGTTTCTCTGAAAGAGAAGCAGTCTGTTCCAACACTTCAATTCACTGTGCGAAGTGAATGGAGTTTTGCTTCACTTTCTAAATGCTGTCCTTTCAGAGAAAATCACTTTCCTTTGAAAGTGCCTTAAGCTACTTGCAAGCATTAGGAAGAAACTCACATGTGTTTCTCTGAAAGAGAAGCAGTCTGTTCCAACACTTCAATTCACTGTGTGAAGTGAATGGAGTGTTGCCTCACTTTCTAAATGCTGTCCTTTCAGAGAAAATCACTTTCCATTTAAAGTGCCTTAAACTACTTTCAAGCATTCACAAAAAACTCACATGCGTTTCTCTGAAAGAGAAGCAGTCTGTTCCAACACTTCAATTCACTGTGCGAAGTGAATGGAGTGTTTCATCACTTTCTAAATGCTGTCCTTTCAGAGAAAATCCCTTTCCTTTGAATGTGCCCTAAGCTACTTACAAGCATTCAACAGAAACTCACATGCATTTCTCTGAAAGAGAAGCAATCTGTTCCAACACTTCAATTCTCTGTGCGAAGTGAATGGAGTGTTGCTTCACTTTCTAAATGCTGTCCTTTCAGAGAAAATCACTTTCCTTTGAAAGAGCCTTAAGCTACTTACAAGCATTCAACAGAAACTCACATGCATTTCTCTGAAAGAGAAGCAGTCTGTTCCAACACTTCAATTCACTGTACAAAGTGAAAGGAGTGTTGCTTCACTTTCTAAATGCTGTCCTTTCAGAGAAAATCACTTTCCTTTGAAAGCGCCTTAAGCAACTTGCAAGCATTCACAAGAAACACTAATGCGTTTCTATGAAAGAGAAGCACTCTGTTCCAACACTTCAATTCACTGCACGAAGGGAATGGAGTGTTGCTTCACTTTCTAAATGCTGTCCTTTCAGAGAAAATTACTTTCCTTTGAAAGTGCCTTAAGCTACTTACAAGCATTCACCAGAAACTCACATGCGTTTCTCTGAAAGAGAAGCAGTCTGTTCCAACACTTCAATTCACTGTGCGAAGTGAATGGAGTGTTGCTTCACTTTCTAAATGCTGTCCTTTCAGAGAAAATCACTTTCCTTTGAAAGTGCCTTAAACTACTTTCAAACATTCACAAAAAACTCACATGCGTTTCTCTGAAAGAGAAGCTATCTGTTCCAACACTTCAATTCACTGTGTGAAGTGAATGGAGTGTTGCTTCACTTTCTAAATGCTGTCCTTTCAGAGAAAATCCCTTTCCTTTGAATGTGCCTTAAGCTACTTACAAGCATTCAACAGAAACTCACATGCATTTCTCTGAAAGAGAAGCAATCTGTTCCAACACTTCAATTCTCTGTGCGAAGTGAATGGAGTGTTGCTTCACTTTCTAAATGCTGTCCTTTCAGAGAAAATCACTTTCCTTTGAAAGAGCCTTAAGCTACTTACAAGCATTCAACAGAAACTCACATGCATTTCTCTGAAAGAGAAGCAGTCTGTTCCAACACTTCAATTCACTGTACAAAGTGAAAGGAGTGTTGCTTCACTTTCTAAATGCTGTCCTTTCAGAGAAAATCACTTTCCTTTGAAAGCGCCTTAAGCAACTTGCAAGCATTCACAAGAAACACTAATGCGTTTCTATGAAAGAGAAGCACTCTGTTCCAACACTTCAATTCACTGCACGAAGGGAATGGAGTGTTGCTTCACTTTCTAAATGCTGTCCTTTCAGAGAAAATTACTTTCCTTTGAAAGTGCCTTAAGCTACTTACAAGCATTCACCAGAAACTCACATGCGTTTCTCTGAAAGAGAAGCAGTCTGTTCCAACACTTCAATTCACTGTGCGAAGTGAATGGAGTGTTGCTTCACTTTCTAAATGCTGTCCTTTCAGAGAAAATCACTTTCCTTTGAAAGTGCCTTAAACTACTTTCAAACATTCACAAAAAACTCACATGCGTTTCTCTGAAAGAGAAGCTATCTGTTCCAACACTTCAATTCACTGTGTGAAGTGAATGGAGTGTTGCTTCACTTTCTAAATGCTGTCCTTTCAGAGAAAATCACTTTCCTTTGAAACTGCCTTAAGCTACTTGCAAGCATTAGGAAGAAACTCACATGCGTTTCTCTGAAAGAGAAGGAGTCCGTTCCAACACTTCAATTCACTGTGCGAAGTGAATGGAGTGTTGCTTCACTTTCTAAATGCTGTCCTTTCAGAGAAAATCACTTTCCTTTGAAAGTGCCTTAAGCTACTTGCAAGCATTAGGGAGAAACTCACATGCGTTTCTCTGAAAGAGAAGCAGTCTGTTCCAACACTTCAATTCACTGTGCGAAGTGAAAGGAGTGTTGCCTCACTTTCTAAATGCTGTCCTTTCAGAGAAAATCACTTTCCATTGAAAGTGCCTTAAACTACTTTCAAGCATTCACTAAAAACTCACATGCGTTTCTCTGAAAGAGAAGCAGTCTGTTCCAACACTTCAGTTCACTGTGCGAAGTGAATGGAGTGTTGCCTCACTTTCTAAATGCTGTCCTTTCAGAGAAAATCACTTTCCTTTGAAAGTGCCTTAAGCTACTTACAAGCATTCACCAGAAACTCACATGCGTTTCTCTGAAAGAGAAGCAGTCTGTTCCAACACTTCAATTCACTGTGCGAGTGAATGGAGTGTGGCTTCACTTTCTAAATGCTGTCCTTTCACAGAAAATCACTTTCCTTTGAAAGTGCCTTAAACTACTTTCAAACATTCACAATAAACTCACATGCGTTTCTCTTAAAGAGAAGCAGTCTGTTCCAACACTTCAATTCACTGTGCGAAGTGAATGGAGTGTTGCTTCACTTTCTAAATGCTGTCCTTTCAGAGAAAATCACTTTCCTTTGAAAGTGCCTTAAGCTACTTACAAGCATTCACCAGAAACTCACATGCGTTTCTCTGAAAGAGAAGCAGTCGGTTCCAATACTTCAATTCACTCTGCGAAGTGAATGGAGTGTTGCTTCACTTTCTAAATGCTGTCCTTTCAGAGAAAATCACTTTCCTTTGAAAGTGCCTTAAGCTACTTACAAGCATTCAACAGAAACTCACATGTATTTCTCTGAAAGAGAAGCAGTCTGTTCCAACACTTCAATTAATTGTGCGAAGTGAATGGAGTGTTACTACACTTTCTAAATGCTGTCTTTCAGAGAAAATCACTTTCCTTTGAAAGTGCCTTAAGCTACTTACAAGCATTCACCAGAAACTCACATGCGTTTCTCTGAAAGAGAAGCAGTCTGTTCCAACACTTCAATTCACTGTGCGAAGTTAAGGGAGTGTTGCTTCACTTTCTAAATTCTGTCCTTTCAGAGAAAATCACTTTACTTTGAAAGTGCCTTAAGCAACTTGCAAGCATTCACAAGAAACACTAATGCGTTTCTATGAAAGAGAAGCACTCTGTTCCAACACTTCAATTCACTGAACGAAGGGAATGGAGTGTTGCTTCACTTTCTAAATGCTGTCCTTTCAGAGAAAATCACGGTCCTTTGAAATTGCCTTAAGCTACTTATAAGCATTCACCAGGAACTCACATGTGTTTCTCTGAAAGAGAAGCAATCTGTTCCAACACTTCAATTAATTGTGCGAAGTGAATGGAGTGTTACTGCACTTTCTAAATGCTGTCTTTCAGAGAAAATCACTTTCCTTTGAAAGTGCCTTAAGCTACTTACAAGCATTCACCAGAAACTCACATGCATTTCTCTGAAAGAGAAGCAGTTTGTTCCAACACTTCAATTCACTGTGGGAAGTGAATGGAGTGTAGCTACACTTTCTAAATGCTGTCCTTTCAGAGAAAATCACTTTCCTTTGAAAATGCCTTAAGCTACTTACAAGCATTTAACAGAAACTCACATGCGTTTCTCTGAAAGAGAAGCAGTCTGTTCCAACACTTCAATTCACTGTGCGAAGTGAATGGAGTTTTGCTTCACTTTCTAAATGCTGTCCTTTCAGAGAAAATCACTTTCCTTTGAAAGTGCCTTAAGCTACTTGCAAGCATTAGGAAGAAACTCACATACGTTTCTCTGAAAGAGAAGCAGTCTGTTCCAACACTTCAATTCACTGTGCGAAGTGAATGGAGTGTTGCCTCACTTTCTAAATGCTGTCCTTTCAGAGAAAATCACTTTCCATTTAAAGTGCCTTACACTACTTTCAAGCATTCACAAAAAACTCACATGCGTTTCTCTGAAAGAGAAGCAGTCTGTTCCAACACTTCAATTCACTGTGCGAAGTGAATGGAGTGTTTCATCACTTTCTAAATGCTGTCCTTTCAGAGAAAATCCCTTTCCTTTGAATGTGCCTTAAGCTACTTACATGCATTCAACAGAAACTCACATGCATTTCTCTGAAAGAGAAGCAATCTGTTCCAACACTTCAATTCTCTGTGCGAAGTGAATGGAGTGTTGCTTCACTTTCTAAATGCTGTCCTTTCAGAGAAAATCACTTTCCATTGAAAGAGCCTTAAGCTACTTACAAGCATTCAACAGAAACTCACATGCATTTCTCTGAAAGAGAAGCAGTCTGTTCCAACACTTCAATTCACTGTACAAAGTGAAAGGAGTGTTGCTTCACTTTCTAAATGCTGTCCTTTCAGAGAAAATCACTTTCCTTTGAAAGTGCCTTAAGCAACTTGCAAGCATTCACAAGAAACACTAATGCGTTTCTATGAAAGAGAAGCACTCTGTTCCAACACTTCAATTCACTGCACGAAGGGAATGGAGTGTTGCTTCACTTTCTAAATGCTGTCCTTACAGAGAAAATTACTTTCCTTTGAAAGTGCCTTAAGCTACTTACAAGCATTCAACAGAAACTCACATGCGTTTCTCTGAAAGAGAAGCAGTCTGTTCCAACACTTCAATTCACTGTGCGAAGTGAATGGAGTGTTGCTTCACTTTCTAAATGCTGTCCTTTCAGAGAAAATCACTTTCCTTTGAAAGTGCCTTAAACTACTTTCAAACATTCACAAAAAACTCACATGCGTTTCTCTGAAAGAGAAGCTATCTGTTCCAACACTTCAATTCACTGTGCGAAGTGAATGGAGTGTTGCTTCACTTTCTAAATGCTGTCCTTTCAGAGAAAATCACTTTCCTTTGAAAGTGCCTTAAGCTACTTGCAAGCATTAGGAAGAAACTCACATGCGTTTCTCTGAAAGAGAAGGAGTCCGTTCCAACACTTCAATTCACTGTGCGAAGTGAATGGAGTGTTGCTTCACTTTCTAAATGCTGTCCTTTCAGAGAAAATCACTTTCCTTTGAAAGTGCCTTAAGCTACTTGCAAGCATTAGGAAGAAACTCACATGCATTTCTCTGAAAGAGAAGCAGTCTGTTCCAACACTTCAATTCACTGTGCGAAGTGAAAGGAGTGTTGCCTCACTTTCTAAATGCTGTCCTTTCAGAGAAAATCACTTTCCATTGAAAGTGCCTTAAACTACTTTCAAGCATTCACAAAAAACTCACATGCGTTTCTCTGAAAGAGAAGCAGTCTGTTCCAACACTTCAATTCACTGTGCGAAGTGAATGGAGTGTTGCCTCACTTTCTAAATGCTGTCCTTTCAGAGAAAATCACTTTCCTTTGAAAGTGCTTGAAGCTACTTGCAAGCATTAGGAAGAAACTCACATGCGTTTCTCTGAAAGAGAAGCAGTCTGTTCCAACACTTCAATTCACTGTGCGAAGTGAATGGAGTGTTGCTTCACTTTCTAAATGCTGTCCTTTCAGAGAAAATCACTTTCCTTTGATAGTGCCTTAAGCTACTTGCAAGCATTAGGAAGAAACTCACATGCGTTTCTCTGAAAGAGAAGCAGTCCGTTCCAACACTTCAATTCACTGTGTGAAGTGAATGGAGTGTTGCCTCACTTTCTAAATGCTGTCCTTTCAGAGAAAATCACTTTCCTTTGAAAGTGCCTTAAGCTACTTACAAGCATTCACCAGAAACTCACATGCGTTTCTCTGAAAGAGAAGCAGTCTGTTCCAACACTTCAATTCACTGTTCGAAATGAATGGAGTGTTCCTTCACTTTCTAAATGCTGTCCTTTCAGAGAAAATCACTTTCCTTTGAAAGTGCCTTAAGCTACTTGCAAGCATTAGGAAGAATCTCACATGCGTTTCTCTGAAAGAGAAGCAGTCTGTTCCAACACTTCAATTCACTGTGCGAAGTGAATGGAGTGTTGCTTCACTTTCTAAATGCTGTACTTTCATGAAAATCACTTTCCTTTGAAAGTGCCCTAAGATACTTGCAAGCATTAGGAAGAAACTCACATGCGTTTCTCTGAAAGAGAAGCAATCTGTTCCAACACTTCAATTCAATGTGCGAAGTGAATGGAGTGTTGCTTCACTTTCTAAATGCTGTCCTTTCAGAGAAAATCACTTTCCTTTGAAAGTGCCTTAAGCTACTTACAAGCATTCAACAGAAACTCACATGCATTTCTCTGAAAGAGAAGCAGTCTGTTCCAACACTTCAATTCACTGTGCGAAGTGAATGGAGTGTTGCTTCACTTTCTAAATTATGTCCTTTCAGAGAAAATCACTTTACTTTGAAAGTGCCTTAAGCTACTTGCAAGCATTCACAAGAAACACTAATGCGTTTCTATGAAAGAGAAGCACTCTGTTCCAACACTTCAATTCACTGCACGAAGGGAATGGAGTGTTGCTTCACTTTCTAAATGCTGTCCTTTCAGAGAAAATCACTTTCCTTTGAAATTGCCTTAAGCTACTTATAAGCATTCACCAGGAACTCACATGTGTTTCTCTGAAAGAGAAGCAATCTGTTCCAACATTTCAATTCACTGGGCAAAGTGAATGGAGTGTTGCCTCACTTTCGAAATGCTGTCCTTTCAGAGAAAATCACTTTCCTTTGAAAGTGCCTTAAGCTAATTACAACCATTCAACAGAAACTCACATGCATTTCTCTGAAAGAGAAGCAGTCTGTTCCAACACTTCAATTCACTGTGCAAAGTGAATGGAGTGGTGCTTCACTTTCTAAATTCTGTACTTTCAGAGAAAATCACTTTCCTTTGAAAGTGCCTTATAGTACTTTCAAGCATTCATAAAAAACTCACATGTGTTTCTCTGAAAGAGAAGCAGTCTGTTCCAACACTTCAATTCACTGTGCGAAGTGAATGGAGTGTTTCTTCACTTTCTAAATGCTGTCCTTTCAGAGAAAATCACTTTCCTTTGATAGTGCCTTAAGCTACTTGCAAGCATTAGGAAGAAACTCACATGCGTTTCTCTGAAAGAGAAGCAGTCTGTTCCAACACTTCAATTCACTGTGTGAAGTGAATAGATTGTTGCCTCACTTTCTAAATGCTGTCCTTTCAGAGAAAATCACTTTCCTTTGAAAATGCCTTAAGTTACTTACAAGCATTTAACAAAAACTCACATGCGTTTCTCTGAAAGAGAAGCAGTCTGTTCCAACACTTCAATTCACTGTGCGAAGTGAATGGAGTTTTGCTTCACTTTCTAAATGCTGTCCTTTCAGAGAAAATCACTTTCCTTTGAAAGTGCCTTAAGCTACTTGCAAGCATTAGGAAGAAACTCACATGCGTTTCTCTGAAAGAGAAGCAGTCTGTTCCAACACTTCAATTCACTGTGTGAAGTGAATGGAGTGTTGCCTCACTTTCTAAATGCTGTCTTTTCAGAGAAAATCACTTTCCATTTAAAGTGCCTTAAACTACTTTCAAGCATTCACAAAAAACTCACATGCGTTTCTCTGAAAGAGAAGCAGTCTGTTCCAACACTTCAATTCACTGTGCGAAGTGAATGGAGTGTTTCATCACTTTCTCAATGCTGTCCTTTCAGAGAAAATCCCTTTCCTTTGAATGTGCCTTAAGCTACTTACAAGCATTCAACAGAAACTCACATGCATTTCTCTGAAAGAGAAGCAATCTGTTCCAACAGTTCAATTCTCTGTGCGAAGTGAATGGAGTGTTGCTTCACTTTCTAAATGCTGTCCTTTCAGAGAAAATCACTTTCCTTTGAAAGAGCCTTAAGCTACTTACAAGCATTCAACAGAAACTCACATGCATTTCTCTGAAAGAGAAGCAGTCTGTTCCAACACTTCAATTCACTGTACATGTGAAAGGAGTGTTGCTTCACTTTCTAAATGCTGTCCTTTCAGAGAAAATCACTTTCCTTTGAAAGTGCCTTAAGCAACTTGCAAGCATTCACAAGAAACACTAATGCGTTTCTATGAAAGAGAAGCACTCTGTTCCAACACTTCAATTCACTGCACGAAGGGAATGGAGTGTTGCTTCACTTTCTAAATGCTGTCCTTTCAGAGAAAATTACTTTCCTTTGAAAGTGCCTTAAGCTACTTACAAGCATTCACCAGAAACTCACATGCGTTTCTCTGAAAGAGAAGCAGTCTGTTCCAACACTTCAATTCACTGTGCGAAGTGAATGGAGTGTTGCTTCACTTTCTAAATGCTGTCCTTTCAGAGAAAATCACTTTCCTTTGAAAGTGCCTTAAACTACTTTCAAACATTCACAAAAAACTCACATGCGTTTCTCTGAAAGAGAAGCTATCTGTTCCAACACTTCAATTCACTTTGAGAAGTGAATGGAGTGTTGCTTCACTTTCTAAATGCTGTCCTTTCAGAGAAAATCACTTTCCTTTGAAAGTGCCTTAAGTTACTTGCAAGCATTAGGAAGAAACTCACCTGCGTTTCTCTGAAAGAGAAGGAGTCCGTTCCAACACTTCAATTCACTGTGCGAAGTGAATGGAGTGTTGCTTCACTTTCTAAATGCTGTCCTTTCAGAGAAAATCACTTTCCTTTGAAAGTGCCTTAAGCTACTTGCAAGCATTAGGAAGAAACTCACATGCGTTTCTCTGAAAGAGAAGCAGTCTGTTCCAACACTTCAATTCACTGTGCGAAGTGAAAGGAGTGTTGCCTCACTTTCTAAATGCTGTCCTTTCAGAGAAAATCACTTTCCATTGAAAGTGCCTTAAACTACTTTCAAGCATTCACTAAAAACTCACATGCGTTTCTCTGAAAGAGAAGCAGTCTGTTCCAACACTTCAGTTCACTGTGCGAAGTGAATGGAGTGTTGCCTCACTTTCTAAATGCTGTCCTTTCAGAGAAAATCACTTTCCTTTGAAAGTGCCTTAAGCTACTTACAAGCATTCACCAGAAACTCACATGCGTTTCTCTGAAAGAGAAGCAGTCTGTTCCAACACTTCAATTCACTGTGCGAAGTGAATGGAGTGTGGCTTCACTTTCTAAATGCTGTCCTTTCACAGAAAATCACTTTCCTTTGAAAGTGCCTTAAACTACTTTCAAACATTCACAATAAACTCACATGCGTTTCTCTTAAAGAGAAGCAGTCTGTTCCAACACTTCAATTCACTGTGCGAAGTGAATGGAGTGTTGCTTCACTTTCTAAATGCTGTCCTTTCAGAGAAAATCACTTTCCTTTGAAAGTGCCTTAAGCTACTTACAAGCATTCACCAGAAACTCACATGCGTTTCTCTGAAAGAGAAGCAGTCGGTTCCAATACTTCAATTCACTCTGCGAAGTGAATGGAGTGTTGCTTCACTTTCTAAATGCTGTCCTTTCAGAGAAAATCACTTTCCTTTGAAAGTGCCTTAAGCTACTTACAAGCATTCAACAGAAACTCACATGTATTTCTCTGAAAGAGAAGCAGTCTGTTCCAACACTTCAATTAATTGTGCGAAGTGAATGGAGTGTTACTACACTTTCTAAATGCTGTCTTTCAGAGAAAATCACTTTCCTTTGAAAGTGCCTTAAGCTACTTACAAGCATTCACCAGAAACTCACATGCGTTTCTCTGAAAGAGAAGCAGTCTGTTCCAACACTTCAATTCACTGTGCGAAGTGAATGGAGTGTTGCTTCACTTTCTAAATGCTGTCCTTTCAGAGAAAATCACTTTCCTTTGATAGTGCCTTAAGCTACTTGCAAGCATTAGGAAGAAACTCACATGCGTTTCTCTGAAAGAGAAGCAGTCTGTTCCAACACTTCAATTCACTGTGTGAAGTGAATAGATTGTTGCCTCACTTTCTAAATGCTGTCCTTTCAGAGAAAATCACTTTCCTTTGAAAATGCCTTAAGTTACTTACAAGCATTTAACAAAAACTCACATGCGTTTCTCTGAAAGAGAAGCAGTCTGTTCCAACACTTCAATTCACTGTGCGAAGTGAATGGAGTTTTGCTTCACTTTCTAAATGCTGTCCTTTCAGAGAAAATCACTTTCCTTTGAAAGTGCCTTAAGCTACTTGCAAGCATTAGGAAGAAACTCACATGCGTTTCTCTGAAAGAGAAGCAGTCTGTTCCAACACTTCAATTCACTGTGTGAAGTGAATGGAGTGTTGCCTCACTTTCTAAATGCTGTCTTTTCAGAGAAAATCACTTTCCATTTAAAGTGCCTTAAACTACTTTCAAGCATTCACAAAAAACTCACATGCGTTTCTCTGAAAGAGAAGCAGTCTGTTCCAACACTTCAATTCACTGTGCGAAGTGAATGGAGTGTTTCATCACTTTCTCAATGCTGTCCTTTCAGAGAAAATCCCTTTCCTTTGAATGTGCCTTAAGCTACTTACAAGCATTCAACAGAAACTCACATGTATTTCTCTGAAAGAGAAGCAGTCTGTTCCAACACTTCAATTAATTGTGCGAAGTGAATGGAGTGTTACTACACTTTCTAAATGCTGTCTTTCAGAGAAAATCACTTTCCTTTGAAAGTGCCTTAAGCTACTTACAAGCATTCACCAGAAACTCACATGCGTTTCTCTGAAAGAGAAGCAGTCTGTTCCAACACTTCAATTCACTGTGCGAAGTGAATGGAGTGTTGCTTCACTTTCTAAATTATGTCCTTTCAGAGAAAATCACTTTACTTTGAAAGTGCCTTAAGCAACTTGCAAGCATTCACAAGAAACACTAATGCGTTTCTATGAAAGAGAAGCACTCTGTTCCAGCACTTCAATTCACTGCACGAAGGGAATGGAATGTTGCTTCACTTTCTAAATGCTGTCCTTTCAGAGAAAATCACGGTCCTTTGAAATTGCCTTAAGCTACTTATAAGCATTCACCAGGAACTCACATGTGTTTCTCTGAAAGAGAAGCAATCTGTTCCAACACTTCAATTCACTGGGCAAAGTGAATGGAGTGGTGCTTCACTTTCTAAATTCTGTCCTTTCAGAGAAAATCACTTTCCTTTGAAAGTGCCTTATACTACTTTCAAGCATTCATAAAAAACTCACATGTGTTTCTCTGAAAGAGAAGCAGTCTGTTCCAACACTTCAATTCACTGTGCGAAGTGAATGGAGTGTTTCTTCACTTTCTAAATGCTGTCCTTTCAGAGAAAATCACTTTCCTTTGATAGTGCCTTAAGCTACTTGCAAGTATTAGGAAGAAACTCACATGCGTTTCTCTGAAAGAAAAGCAGTCTGTTCCAACACTTCAATTCACTGTGTGAAGTGAATAGATTGTTGCCTCACTTTCTAAATGCTGTCCTTTCAGAGAAAATCACTTTCCTTTGAAAATGCCTTAAGCTACTTACAAGCATTTAACAGAAACTCACATGCGTTTCTCTGAAAGAGAAGCAGTCTGTTCCAACACTTCAATTCACTGTGCGAAGTGAATGGAGTTTTGCTTCACTTTCTAAATGCTGTCCTTTCAGAGAAAATCACTTTCCTTTGAAAGTGCCTTAAGCTACTTGCAAGCATTAGGAAGAAACTCACATGCGTTTCTCTGAAAGAGAAGCAGTCTGTTCCAACACTTCAATTCACTGTGCGAAGTGAATGGAGTGTTGCCTCACTTTCTAAATGCTGTCCTTTCAGAGAAAATCACTTTCCATTTAAAGTGCCTTACACTACTTTCAAGCATTCACAAAAAACTCACATGCGTTTCTCTGAAAGAGAAGCAGTCTGTTCCAACACTTCAATTCACTGTGCGAAGTGAAGGGAGTGTTTCATCACTTTCTAAATGCTGTCCTTTCAGAGAAAATCCCTTTCCTTTGAATGTGCCTTAAGCTACTTACATGCATTCAACAGAAACTCACATGCATTTCTCTGAAAGAGAAGCAATCTGTTCCAACACTTCAATTCTCTGTGCGAAGTGAATGGAGTGTTGCTTCACTTTCTAAATGCTGTCCTTTCAGAGAAAATCACTTTCCTTTGAAAGAGCCTTAAGCTACTTACAAGCATTCAACAGAAACTCACATGCATTTCTCTGAAAGAGAAGCAGTCTGTTCCAACACTTCAATTCACTGTACAAAGTGAAAGGAGTGTTGCTTCACTTTCTAAATGCTGTCCTTTCAGAGAAAATCACTTTCCTTTGAAAGTGCCTTAAGCAACTTGCAAGCATTCACAAGAAACACTAATGCGTTTCTATGAAAGAGAAGCACTCTGTTCCAACACTTCAATTCACTGCACGAAGGGAATGGAGTGTTGCTTCACTTTCTAAATGCTGTCCTTTCAGAGAAAATTACTTTCCTTTGAAAGTGCCTTAAGCTACTTACAAGCATTCAACAGAAACTCACATGCGTTTCTCTGAAAGAGAAGCAGTCTGTTCCAACACTTCAATTCACTGTGCGAAGTGAATGGAGTGTTGCTTCACTTTCTAAATGCTGTCCTTTCAGAGAAAATCACTTTCCTTTGAAAGTGCCTTAAACTACTTTCAAACATTCACAAAAAACTCACATGCGTTTCTCTGAAAGAGAAGCTATCTGTTCCAACACTTCAATTCACTGTGTGAAGTGAATGGAGTGTTGCTTCACTTTCTAAATGCTGTCCTTTCAGAGAAAATCACTTTCCTTTGACAGTGCCTTAAGCTACTTGCAAGCATTAGGAAGAAACTCACATGCGTTTCTCTGAAAGAGAAGGAGTCCGTTCCAACACTTCAATTCACTGTGCGAAGTGAATGGAGTGTTGCTTCACTTTCTAAATGCTGTCCTTTCAGAGAAAATCACTTTCCTTTGAAAGTGCCTTAAGCTACTTGTAAGCATTAGGAAGAAACTCACATGCGTTTCTCTGAAAGAGAAGCAGTCTGTTCCAACACTTCAATTCACTGTGCGAAGTGAAAGGAGTGTTGCCTCACTTTCGAAATGCTGTCCTTTCAGAGAAAATCACTTTCCATTGAAAGTGCCTTAAACTACTTTCAAGCATTCACAAAAAACTCACATGCGTTTCTCTGAAAGAGAAGCAGTCTGTTCCAACACTTCAGTTCACTGTGCGAAGTGAATGGAGTGTTGCCTCACTTTCTAAATGCTGTCCTTTCAGAGAAAATCACTTTCCTTTGAAAGTGCCTTAAGCTACTAACAAGCATTCACCAGAAACTCACATGCGTTTCTCTGAAAGAGAAGCAGTCTGTTCCAACACTTCAATTCACTGTGCGAAGTGAATGGAGTGTTGCTTCACTTTCTAAATGCTGTCCTTTCACAGAAAATCACTTTCCTTTGAAAGTGCCTTAAACTACTTTCAAACATTCACAATAAACTCACATGCGTTTCTCTTAAAGAGAAGCAGTCTGTTCCAACACTTCAATTCACTGTGCGAAGTGAATGGAGTGTTGCTTCACTTTCTAAATGCTGTCCTTTCAGAGAAAATCACTTTCCTTTGAAAGTGCCTTAAGCTACTTACAAGCATTCACCAGAAACTCACATGCGTTTCTCTGAAAGAGAAGCAGTCGGTTCCAATACTTCAATTCACTCTGCGAAGTGAATGGAGTGTTGCTTCACTTTCTAAATGCTGTCCTTTCAGAGAAAATCACTTTCCTTTGAAAGTGCCTTAAGCTACTTACAAGCATTCAACAGAAACTCACATGTATTTCTCTGAAAGAGAAGCAGTCTGTTCCAACACTTCAATTAATTGTGCGAAGTGAATGGAGTGTTACTACACTTTCTAAATGCTGTCTTTCAGAGAAAATCACTTTCCTTTGAAAGTGCCTTAAGCTACTAACAAGCATTCACCAGAAACTCACATGCGTTTCTCTGAAAGAGAAGCAGTTTGTTCCAACACTTCAATTCACTGTGGGAAGTGAATGGAGTGTAGCTTCACTTTCTAAATGCTGTCCTTTCAGAGAAAATCACTTTCCTTTGAAAATGCCTTAAGCTACTTACAAGCATTTAACAGAAACTCACATGCGTTTCTCTGAAAGAGAAGCAGTCTGTTCCAACACTTCAATTCACTGTGCGAAGTGAATGGAGTTTTGCTTCACTTTCTAAATGCTGTCCTTTCAGAGAAAATCACTTTCCTTTGAAAGTGCCTTAAGCTACTTGCAAGCATTAGGAAGAAACTCACATGCGTTTCTCTGAAAGAGAAGCAGTCTGTTCCAACACTTCAATTCACTGTGCGAAGTGAATGGAGTGTTGCCTCACTTTCTAAATGCTGTCCTTTCAGAGAAAATCACTTTCCATTTAAAGTGCCTTACACTACCTTCAAGCATTCACAAAAAACTCACATGCGTTTCTCTGAAAGAGAAGCACTCTGTTCCAACACTTCAATTCACTGCACGAAGGGAATGGAGTGTTGCTTCACTTTCTAAATGCTGTCCTTTCAGAGAAAATTACTTTCCTTTGAAAGTGCCTTAAGCTACTTACAAGCATTCAACAGAAACTCACATGCGTTTCTCTGAAAGAGAAGCAGTCTGTTCCAACACTTCAATTCACTGTGCGAAGTGAATGGAGTGTTGCTTCACTTTCTAAATGCTGTCCTTTCAGAGAAAATCACTTTCCTTTGAAAGTGCCTTAAACTACTTTCAAACATTCACAAAAAACTCACATGCGTTTCTCTGAAAGAGAAGCTATCTGTTCCAACACTTCAATTCACTGTGCGAAGTGAATGGAGTGTTGCTTCACTTTCTAAATGCTGTCCTTTCAGAGAAAATCACTTTCCTTTGAAAGTGCCTTAAGCTACTTGCAAGCATTAGGAAGAAACTCACATGCGTTTCTCTGAAAGAGAAGGAGTCCGTTCCAACACTTCAATTCACTGTGCGAAGTGAATGGAGTGTTGCTTCACTTTCTAAATGCTGTCCTTTCAGAGAAAATCACTTTCCTTTGAAAGTGCCTTAAGCTACTTGCAAGCATTAGGAAGAAACTCACATGCGTTTCTCTGAAAGAGAAGCAGTCTGT
This sequence comes from Myodes glareolus, assembly GCF_982192425.1. Classification (NCBI taxonomy): domain Eukaryota; kingdom Metazoa; phylum Chordata; class Mammalia; order Rodentia; family Cricetidae; genus Myodes; species Myodes glareolus. Next base: position 3,718,394 of record NW_028263211.1, on the reverse strand, counting down.
TCCAACACTTCAATTCACTGTGCGAAGTGAAAGGAGTGTTGCCTCACTTTCTAAATGCTGTCTTTTCAGAGAAAATCACTTTCCATTGAAAGTGCCTTAAACTACTTTCAAACATTCACAATAAACTCACATGCGTTTCTCTTAAAGAGAAGCAGTCTGTTCCAACACTTCAATTCACTGTGCGAAGTGAATGGAGTGTTGCTTCACTTTCTAAATGCTGTCCTTTCAGAGAAAATCACTTTCCTTTGAAAGTGCCTTAAGCTACTTACAAGCATTCACCAGAAACTCACATGCGTTTCTCTGAAAGAGAAGCAGTCGGTTCCAACACTTCAATTCATTCTACGAAGTGAATGGAGTGTTGCTTCACTTTCTAAATGCTGTCTTTCAGAGAAAATCACTTTCCTTTGAAAGTGCTTGAAGCTACTTGCAAGCATTAGGAAGAAACTCACATGCGTTTCTCTGAAAGAGAAGCAGTCTGTTCCAACACTTCAATTCACTGTGCGAAGTGAATGGAGTGTTGCTTCACTTTCTAAATGCTGTCCTTTCAGAGAAAATCACTTTCCTTTGAAAGTGCCTTAAGCTACTTGCAAGCATTAGGAAGAAACTCACATGCGTTTCTCTGAAAGAGAAGCAGTCCGTTCCAACACTTCAATTCACTGTGTGAAGTGAATGGAGTGTTGCCTCACTTTCTAAATGCTGTCCTTTCAGAGAAAATCACTTTCCTTTGAAAGTGCCTTAGGCTACTTACAAGCATTCACCAGAAACTCACATGCGTTTCTCTGAAAGAGAAGCAGTCTGTTCCAACACTTCAATTCTCTGTGCGAAGTGAATGGAGTGTTGCTTCACTTTCTAAATGCTGTCCTTTCAGAGAAAATCACTTTCCTTTGAAAGTGCCTCAAGCTACTTGCAAGCATTCACAAGAAACACTAATGCGTTTCTATGAAAGAGAAGCAGTCTGTTCCACACTTCAATTCATTGCACGAAGGGAATGGAGTGTTGCTTTACTTTCTAAATGCTGTCCTTTCAGAGAAAATCTCTTTCTTTGAAAGAGCCTTGAGCTACTTACAAGCATTCAACAGAAACTCACATGCATTTCTCTGAAATAGAAGCAGTCTGTTCCAACACTTCAATTCACTGTGCGAAGGGAATGGAGTGTTGCTTCACTTTCTAAATGCTGTCCTTTCAGAGAAAATCACTTTCCTTTGAAAGTGTCTTAAGCTACTTGCAAGCATTAGGAAGAAACTCACATGCGTTTCTCTGAAAGAGAAGCAATCTGTTCCAACACTTCAATTCACTGTGTGAAGTGAATGGAGTGTTGCCTCACTTTCTAAATGCTGTCCTTTCAGAGAAAATCACTTTCCTTTGAAAGTGCCTTAAGCTACTTACAAGCATTCAACAGAAACTCACATGCGTTTCTCTGAAAGAGAAGCAGTCTGTTCTAATACTTCAATTCACTCTGCGAAGTGAATGGAGTGTTGCTTCACTTTCTAAATGCTGTCCTTTCAGAGAAAATCACTTTCCTTTGAAAGTGCCTTAAGATACTTACAGGCATTCAACAGAAACTCACATGCATTTCTCTGAAAGAGAAGCAGTCTGTTCCAACACTTCAATTCACTGTGCGAAGTGAATGGAGTGTTGCCTCACTTTCTAAATGCTGTCCTTTCAGAGAAAATCACTTTCCATTGAAAGTGCCTTAAACTACTTTCAAGCATTCGCAAAAAACTCACATGCGTTTCTCTGAAAGAGAAGCAGTCTGTTCCAACACTTCAATTCACTGTGCGAAGTGAATGGAGTGTTGCTTCACTTTCTAAATGCTGTCCTTTCAGAGAATATCACTTTCCTTTGAAAGTGTCTTAAGCAACTTGCAAGCATTCACAAGAAACACTAATGCGTTTCTCTGAAAGAGAAGCAGTCTGTTCCAACACTTCAATTCACTGCACGAAGGGAATGGAGTGTTGCTTCACTTTCTAAATGCTGTCCTTTCAGAGAAAATCCCTTTCCTTTGAAAGTGCCTTAAGCTACTTACAAGCATTCACCAGAAACTCACATGCGTTTCTCTGAAAGAGAAGCAGTCTGTTCCAACACTTCATTTCACTGTGCGAAGTGAATGGAGTGTTGCTTCACTTTCTAAATGCTGTCCTTTCACACAAAATCACTTTCCTTTGAAAGTGCCTTAAACTACTTTCAAACATTCACAATAAACTCACATGCGTTTCTCTTAAAGAGAAGCAGTCTGTTCCAACACTTCAATCACTGTGCAAAGTGAATGGAGTGTTGCTTCACTTTCTAAATGCTGTCCTTTCAGAGAAAATCACTTTCCTTTGAAAGTGCCTTAAGCTACTTACAAGCATTAACCAGAAACTCACATGCGTTTCTCTGAAAGAGAAGCAGTCTCTTCCAATACTTCAATTCACTCTGCGAAGTGAATGGAGTATTGCTTCACTTTCTAAATGCTGTCCTTTCAGAGAAAATCACTTTCCTTTGAAAGTGCCTTAAGATACTTAAAAGCATTCAACAGAAACTCACATGTATTTCTCTGAAAGAGAAGCAGTCTTTTCCAACACTTCAATTAATTGTGCAAAGTGAATGGAGTGTTGCTTCACTTTCTAAATGCTGTCTTTCAGAGAAAATCACTTTCCTTTGAAAGTGCCTTAAGCTACTTACAAGCATTCACCAGAAACTCACATGCGTTTCTCTGAAAGAGAAGCAGTCTGTTCCAACACTTCAATTCACTGTGGGAAGTGAATGGAGTGTTGCTTCACTTTCTAAATGCTGTCCTTTCAGAGAAAATCACTTTCCTTTGAAAGTGCCTTAAGCTACTTGCAAGCATTAGGAAGAAACTCACATGCGTTTCTCTGAAAGAGAAGCAGTCTGTTCCAACACTTCAATTCACTGTGCGAAGTGAATGGAGTGTTGCTTCACTTTCTAAATGCTGTCCTTTCAGAGAAAATCACTTTCCTTTGAAAGTGCCTTAAGCTACTTACAATCATTCACCAGAAACTCATATGCGTTTCTCTGAAAGAGAAGCAGTCTGTTCCAACACTTCAATTCACTGTTCGAAATGAATGGAGTGTTCCTTCACTTTCTAAATGCTGTCCTTTCAGAGAAAATCACTTTCCTTTGAAAGTGCCTTAAGCTACTTGCAAGCATTAGGAAGAATCTCACATGCGTTTCTCTGAAAGAGAAGCAGTCTGTTCCAACAGTTCAATTCACTGTGCGAAGTGAATGGAGTGTTGCTTCACTTTCTAAATGCTGTACTTTCATGAAAATCACTTTCCTTTGAAAGTGCCCTAAGATACTTGCAAGCATTAGGAAGAAACTCACATGCGTTTCTCTGAAAGAGAAGCAATCTGTTCCAACGCTTCAATTCAATGTGCGAAGTGAATGGAGTGTTGCTTCACTTTCTAAATGCTGTCCTTTCAGAGAAAATCACTTTCCTTTGAAAGTGCCTTAAGCTACTTTCAAGCATTCACAGGAAACACGAATGCTTTTCTATGAAAGAGAAGCAGTCTGTTCCAACACTTCAATTCACTGTGCGAAGTGAATGGAGTGTTGCTTCACTTTCTAAATGCTGTCCTTTCATAGAAAATCACTTTACTTTGAAAGTGCCTTAAGCAACTTGCAAGCATTCACAAGAAACACTAATGCGTTTATATGAAAGAGAAGCACTCTGTTCCAACACTTCAATTCACTGCACGAAGTGAATGGAGTGTTGCTTCATTTTCTAAATGCTGTCCTTTCAGAGAAAATCACTTTCCTTTTAAAGTGCCTTAAGCTACTTACAAGCATTCACCAGAAACTCACATGCGTTTCTCTGAAAGAGAAGCAGTCTGTTCCAACACTTCAATTCACTGTGCGAAGTGAATGGAGTGTTGCTTCACTTTCTAAATGCTGTCCTTTCAGACAAAATCACTTTCCTTTGAAAGTGCCTTAAGCAACTTGCAAGCATTCACAAGAAACTCACATGCGTTTCTCTGAAAGAGAAGCAGTCTGTTCCAACACTTCAATTCACTGTGCGAAGTGAATGGAGTGTTGCTTCACTTTCTAAATGCTGTCCTTTCAGCGAAAATCACTTTCCTTTGAAAGTGCTTAAGGTACTTACAAGCATTCAACAGAAACTCACATGCATTTCTCTGAAAGAGAAGCAGTCTGTTCCAACACTTCAATTCTCTGTGCGAAGTGAATGGAGTGTTGTTTCACTTTCTAAATGCTGTCCTTTCAGAGAAAATCACTTTCCTTTGAAATAGCCTTATGCTACTTACAAGCATTCTCCAGAAACTCACATGCATTTCTCTGAAAGAGAAGCAGTCTGTTCCAAAACTTCAATTCACTGTGCGAAGTGAATGGAATGTTACTTCACTTTCTAAATGCTGTCCTTTCAGAGAAGATCACTCTCCTTTGAAAGTGCCTTAAGCTACTTTCAAGCATTCACAGGAAACACACATGCGTTTCTCTGAAATAGAAGCAGTCTGTTCCAACACTTCAATTCACTGTGCGAAGTGAATGGAGAGTTGCTTCACTTTCTAAATGCTGTCCTATCAGAGAAAATCACGTTCCTTTGAAATTCCCTTCAGCTACTTACAAGCATTCACCAGAAACTCACATGTGTTTCTCTGAAAGAGACGCAATCTGTTCCAACACTTCAATTCACTGTGCAAAGTGAATAGTGTGTTGCCTCACTTTCGAAATGCTGTCCTTTCAGAGAAAATCACTTTCCTTTGAAAGTGCCTTAAGCTACTTGCAAGCATTAGGAAGAATCTCACATGCGTTTCTCTGAAAGAGAAGCAGTCTGTTCCAACAGTTCAATTCACTGTGCGAAGTGAATGGAGTGTTGCTTCACTTTCTAAATGCTGTACTTTCATGAAAATCACTTTCCTTTGAAAGTGCCCTAAGATACTTGCAAGCATTAGGAAGAAACTCACATGCGTTTCTCTGAAAGAGAAGCAATCTGTTCCAACGCTTCAATTCAATGTGCGAAGTGAATGGAGTGTTGCTTCACTTTCTAAATGCTGTCCTTTCAGAGAAAATCACTTTCCTTTGAAAGTGCCTTAAGCTACTTACAAGCATTCACAAAAAACTCACATGCATTTCTCTGAAAGAGAAGCAGTCTGTTCCAACACTTCAATTCACTGTGCGAAGTGAATGGAGTGTTGCTTCACTTTCTAAATTATGTCCTTTCAGAGAAAATCACTTTCCTTTGAAAGTGCCTTAAGCAACTTGCAAGCATTCACAAGAAACACTAATGCGTTTCTATGAAAGGGAAGCACTCTGTTCCAACACTTCAATTCACTGCACGAAGGGAATGGAGTGTTGCTTCACTTTCTAAATGCTGTCCTTTCAGAGAAAATCACGGTCCTTTGAAATTGCCTTAAGCTACTTATAAGCATTCACCAGGAACTCACATGTGTTTCTCTGAAAGAGAAGCAATCTGTTCCAACACTTCAATTAACTGGGCAAAGTGAATGGAGTGTTGCCTCACTTTCGAAATGCTGTCCTTTCAGAGAAAATCACTTTCCTTTGAAAGTGCCTTAAGCTAATTACAAGCATTCAACAGAAACTCACATGCATTTCTCTGAAAGAGAAGCAGTCTGTTCCAACACTTCAATTCACTGTGCAAAGTGAATGGAGTGGTGCTTCACTTTCTAAATTCTGTCCTTTCAGAGAAAATCACTTTCCTTTGAAAGTGCCCTAAGATACTTGCAAGCATTAGGAAGAAACTCACATGCGTTTCTCTGAAAGAGAAGCAATCTGTTCCAACGCTTCAATTCAATGTGCGAAGTGAATGGAGTGTTGCTTCACTTTCTAAATGCTGTCCTTTCAGAGAAAATCACTTTCCTTTGAAAGTGCCTTAAGATACTTACAAGCATTCAACAGAAACTCACATGCATTTCTCTGAAAGAGAAGCAGTCTGTTCCAACACTTCAATTCACTGTGCGAAGTGAATGGAGTGTTGCCTCACTTTCTAAATGCTGTCCTTTCAGAGAAAATCACTTTCCATTGAAAGTGCCTTAAACTACTTTCAAGCATTCGCAAAAAACTCACATGCGTTTCTCTGAAAGAGAAGCAGTCTGTTCCAACACTTCAATTCACTGTGCGAAGTGAATGGAGTGTTGCTTCACTTTCTAAATGCTGTCCTTTCAGAGAAAATCCCTTTCCTTTGAATGTTCCTTAAGCTACTTACAAGCATTCAACAGAAACTCACACGCATTTCTCTGAAAGAGAAGCAATCTGTTCCAACACTTCAATTCACTGTGCGAAGTGAATGGAGTGTTGCTTCACTTTCTAAATGCTGTCATTTCAGAGAAAATCACTTTTCTTTGAAAGTGCCTTAAGCTACATGCAAGCATTAGGAAGAAACTCACATGCGTTTCTCTGAAAGAGAAGCAGTCTGTTCCAACACTTCAATTCACTGTACAAAGTGAATGGAGTGTTGCTTCACTTTCTAAATGCTGTCCTTTCAGAGAAAATCACTTTCCTTTGAAAGTGCCTTAAGCAACTTGCAAGCATTCACAAGAAACACTAATGCGTTTCTTTGAAAGAGAAGCACTCTGTTCCAACACTTTAATTCACTGCACGAAGGGAATGGAGTGTTGCTTCACTTTCTAAATGCTGTCCTTTCAGAGAAAATCACTTTTCTTTGAAAGTGCCTTAAGCTACTTACAAGCATTCACCAGAAACTCACATGCGTTTCTCTGAAAGAGAAGCAGTCTGTTCCAACACTTCATTTCACTCTGCGAAGTGAATGGAGTGTTGCTTCACTTTCTAAATTCTGTCCTTTCAGAGAAAATCACTTTCCTTTGAAAGTGCCATAAACTACTTTCAAGCATTCACAAAAAACTCACATGCATTTCTCTTAAAGAGAAGCAGTCTGTTCCAACACTTCAATTCACTGTGCGAAGTGAATGGAGTTTTGCTTCAGTTTCTAAATGCTGTCCTTTCAGAGAAAATCACTTTTCTTTGAAAGTGCCTTAAGCAACTTGCAAGCATTCACCAGAAACTCACATGCGTTTCTCTGAAAGAGAAGCAGTCTGTTCCAACACTTCAATTCACTGTGCGAAGTGAATGGAGTGTTGCTTCACTTTCTAAATGCTGTCCTTTCAGAGAAAATCCCTTTCGTTTGAAAGTGCCTTAATCTACTTACAAGCATTCACCAGAAACCCACATGCGTTTCTCTGAAAGAGAAGCAGTCTGTTCCAATACTTCAATTCACTCTGCGAAGTGAATGGAGTGTTGCTTCACTTTCTAAATGCTGTCCTTTCAGAGAAAATCACTTTCCTTTGAAAGTGCCTTAAGCTACTTACAAGCATTCAACAGAAACTCACATGCATTTCTCTGAAAGAGAAGCAGTCTGTTCCAACACTTCAATTAATTGTGCGAAGTGAATGGAGTGTTGCTTCTCTTTCTAAATGCTGTCCTTTCAGAGAAAATCACTTTCCTTTGAAAGTGCCTTAAGCTACTTACAAGCATTCACCAGAAACTCACATGCGTTTCTCTGAAAGAGAAGCAGTCTGTTCCAACACTTCAATTCACTGTCCGAAGTGAATGGAGTGTTGCTTCACTTTCTAAATGCTGTCCTTTTAGAGAAAATCACTTTCCTTTGAAAGTGCCTTAAGCTACTTGCAAGCATTAGGAAGAAACTCACATGCGTTTCTCTGAAAGAGGAGCAGTCTGTTCCAACACTTCAATTCACTGTGCGAAGTGAATGGAGTGTTATTTCACTTTCTAAATGCTGTCCTTTCAGAGAAAATCACTTTCCTTTGAAAGTGCCTTAAGCTACTTACAAGCATTAGGAAGAAACTCACATGCGTTTCTCTGAAAGAGAAGCAGTCTGTTCCAACACTTCAATTCACTGTGTGAAGTGAATGGAGTGTTTCCTCACTTTCTAAATGCTGTCCTTTCAGAGAAAATCACTTTCCTTTGAAAGTGCCTTAAGCTACTTACAAGCATTCACCAGAAACTCACATGCGTTTCTCTGAAAGAGAAGCAGTCTGTTCCAACACTTCAATTCACTGTGCGAAGTGAATGGAGTGTTGCTTCACTTTCTAAATGCTGTCCTTTCAGAGAAAATCACTTTCCTTTGAAAGTGCCTTAAGCTACTTGCAAGCATTAGGAAGAAATTCACATGCGTTTCTCTGAAAGAGAAGCAGTCTGTTCCAACACTTCAATTCTCTGTGCGAAGTGAATGGAGTGTTGCTTCACTTTCTAAATGCTGTCCTTTCAGAGAAAATCACTTTCCTTTGAAAGTGCCTTAAGCTACTTACAAGCATTCACCAGAAACTCACATGCATTTCTCTGAAAGAGAAGCAGTCTGTTCCAACACTTCAATTCTCTGTGCGAAGTGAACGGAGTGTTGTTTCACTTTCTGAATGCTGTCCTTTCAGAGAAAATCACTTTCCTTTGAAAGTGCCTTAAGCTACTTGCAAGTATTCACAAGAAACACTAATGCGTTTCTATGAAAGAGAAGCAGTCTGTTCCAACACTTCAATTCATTGCACGAAGGGAATGGAGTGTTGCTTTACTTTCTAAATGCTGTCCTTTCAGAGAAAATCACTTTCTTTTGAAAGAGCCTTGAGCTACTTACAAGCATTCAACAGAAACTCACATGCATTTCTCTGAAAGAGAAGCAGTCTGTTCCAACACTTCAATTCACTGTGCGAAGTGAATGGAATGTTACTTCACTTTCTAAATGCTGTCCTTTCAGAGAAAATCACTTTCCTTTGAAAGTGACTTAAGCTACTTTCAAGCATTCACAGGAAACACATATGCGTTTCTCTGAAATAGAAGCAGTCTGTTCCAACACTTCAATTCACTGTGTGAAGTGAATGGAGTGTTGCTTCACTTTCTAAATGCTGTCCTTTCAGAGAAAATCACTTTCCTTTGAAAGTGCCTTAAGCTACTTGCAAGCATTAGGAAGAAACTCACATGCGTTTCTCTGAAAGAGAAGCAATCTGTTCCCGCACTTCAATTCACTGTGTGAAGTGAATGGAGTGTTGCCTCACTTTCTAAATGCTGTCCTTTCAGAGAAAATCACTTTCCTTTGAAAGTGCCTTAAGCTACTTACAAGTATTCAACAGAAACTCACATGCGTTTCTCTGAAAGAGAAGCAGTCTGTTCCAACACTTCAATTCAATGTGCGAAGTGAATGGAGTGTTGCTTCACTTTCTAAATGCTGTCCTTTCAGAGAAAATCACTTTCCTTTGAAAGTGCCTTAAGGTACTTACAAGCATTCAACAGAAACTCACATGCATTTCTCTGAAAGAGAAGCAGTCTGTTCCCACACTTCAATTCACTGTGCGAAGTGAATGGAATGTTACTTCACTTTCTAAATGCTGTCATTTCAGAGAAAATCACTTTCCTTTGAAAGTGCCTTAAGCTACTTTCAAGCATTCACAGGAAACCCACATGCGTTTCTCTGAAATAGAAGCAGTCTGTTCCAACACTTCAATTCACTGTGCGAAGTGAATGGAGTGTTGCTTCACTTTCTAAATGCTGTCCTTTCAGAGAAAATCATGTTCCTTTGAAATTGCCTTAAGCTACTTACAAGCATTCACCAGAAAGTCACATGTGTTTCTCTGAAAGAGAAGCAATCTGTTCCAACACTTCAATTCACTGTGCAAAGTGAATAGAGTGTTGCCTCACTTTCGAAATGCTGTCCTTTCAGAGAAAATCACTTTCCTTTGAAAGTGCCTTAAGCTGATTACAATCATTCAACAGAAACTCACATGCATTTCTCTGAAAGAGAAGCAGTCTGTTCCAACATTCAATTCACTGCACGAAGGGAATGGAGTGTTGCTTCACTTTCTAAATGCTGTGCTTTCAGATAAAATCACTTTTCTTTGAAAGTGCCTTAAGCTACTTACAAGCATTCACCAGAAACTCACATGCGTTTCTCTGAAAGAGAAGCAGTCTGTTCCAACACTTCATTTCACTCTGCGAAGTGAATGGAGTGTTGCTTCACTTTCTAAATTCTGTCCTTTCAGAGAAAATCACTTTCCTTTGAAAGTGCCTTAAGCTACTTACAAGCATTCACCAGAAACTCACATGTGTTTCTCTGAAAGAGAAGCAGTCTGTTCCAACACTTCAATTCACTGTGCGAAGTGAATGGAGTGTTGCTTCACTTTCTAAATGCTGTCCTTTCAGAGAAAATCACTTTGCTTTGAAAGTGCCTTAAGCTACTTGCAAGCATTAGGAAGAAACTCACATGCGTTTCTGTGAAAGAGGAGCAGTCTGTTCCAACACTTCAATTCACTGTGCGAAGTGAATGGAGTGTTGTTTCACTTTCTAAATGCTGTCCTTTCAGAGAAAATCACTTTCCTTTGAAAGTGCCTTAAGCTACTTGCAAGCATTAGGAAGAAACTCACATGCGTTTCTCTGAAAGAGAAGCAGTCTGTTCCAACACTTCAATTCACTGTGTGAAGTGAATGGAGTGTTTCCTCACTTTCTAAATGCTGTCCTTTCAGAGAAAATCACTTTCCTTTGAAAGTGCCTTAAGCTACTTACAAGCATTCACCAGAAACTCACATGCGTTTCTCTGAAAGAGAAGCAGTCTGTTCCAACACTTCAATTCACTGTGCGAAGTGAATGGAGTGTTGCTTCACTTTCTAAATGCTGTCCTTTCAGAGAAAATCACTTTCCTTTGAAAGTGCCTTAAGCTACTTGCAAGCATTAGGAAGAAACTCACATGCGTTTCTCTGAAAGAGAAGCAGTCTGTTCCAACACTTCAATTCTCTGTGCGAAGTGAATGGAGTGTTGCTTCACTTTCTAAATGCTGCCCTTTCAGAGAAAATCACTTTCCTTTGAAAGTGCCTTAAGCTACTTACAAGCATTCAACAGAAACTCACATGCATTTCTCTGAAAGAGAAGCAGTCTGTTCCAACACTTCAATTCTCTGTGCGAAGTGAATGGAGTGTTGTTTCACTTTCTGAATGCTGTCCTTTCAGAGAAAATCACTTTCCTTTGAAAGTGCCTTAAGCTACTTGCAAGTATTCACAAGAAACACTAATGCGTTTCTATGAAAGAGAAGCAGTCTGTTCCAACACTTCAATTCATTGCACGAAGGGAATGGAGTGTTGCTTTACTTTCTAAATGCTGTCCTTTCAGAGAAAATCACTTTCCTTTGAAAGAGCCTTGAGCTACTTACAAGCATTCAACAGAAACTCACATGCATTTCTCTGAAAGAGAAGCAGTCTGTTCCAACACTTCAATTCACTGTGCGAAGTGAATGGAATGTTACTTCACTTTCTAAATGCTGTCCTTTCAGAGAAAATCACGTTCCTTTGAAAGTGACTTAAGCTACTTTCAAGCATTCACAGGAAACACATATGCGTTTCTCTGAAATAGAAGCAGTCTGTTCCAACACTTCAATTCACTGTGTGAAGTGAATGGAGTGTTGCTTCACTTTCTAAATGCTGTCCTTTCAGAGAAAATCACTTTCCTTTGAAAGTGCCTTAAGCTACTTGCAAGCATTAGGAAGAAACTCACATGCGTTTCTCTGAAAGAGAAGCAATCTGTTCCAACACTTCAATTCACTGTGTGAAGTGAATGGAGTGTTGCCTCACTTTCTAAATGCTTTCCTTTCAGAGAAAATCACTTTCCTTTGAAAGTGCCTTAAGCTACTTACAAGTATTCAACAGAAACTCACAAGCGTTTCTCTGAAAGAGAAGCAGTCTGTTCCAACACTTCAATTCAATGTGCGAAGTAAATGGAGTGTTGCTTCACTTTCTAAATGCTGTCCTTTCAGAGAAAATCACTTTCCTTTGAGAGTGCCTTAAGCTACTTACAAGCATTCAACAGAAACTCACATGCATTTCTCTGAAAGAGAAGCAGTCTGTTCCCACACTTCAATTCACTGTGCGAAGTGAATGGAATGTTACTTCACTTTCTAAATGCTGTCCTTTCAGAGAAAATCACTTTCCTTTGAAAATGCCTTAAGCTACTTTCAAGCATTCACAGGAAACACACATGCGTTTCTCTGAAATAGAAGCAGTCTGTTCCAACACTTCAATTCACTGTGCGAAGTGAATGGAGTGTTGCTTCACTTTCTAAATGCTGTCCTTTCAGAGAAAATCACGTTTCTTTGAAATTGCCTTAAGCTACTTACAAGCATTCACCAGAAAGTCACATGTGTTTCTCTGAAAGAGAAGCAATCTGTTCCAACACTTCAATTCACTGTGCAAAGTGAATAGAGTGTTGCCTCACTTTCGAAATGCTGTCCTTTCAGAGAAAATCACTTTCCTTTGAAAGTGCCTTAAGCTAATTACAATCATTCAACAGAAACTCACATGCATTTCTCTGAAAGAGAAGCAGTATGTTCCAACACTTCAATTCACTGTGCAAAGTGAATGGAGTGTTGCTTCACTTTCAAAATTCTGTCCTTTCAGAGAAAATCACTTTCCTTAGAAAATGCCTTAAAATGCTTTCAAGCATTCATAAAAAACTCACATGCGTTTCTCTGAAAGAGAAGCAGTCTGTTCCAACACTTCAATTCACTGTGCGAAGTGAATGGAGTGTTGCTTCACTTTCTAAATGCTGTCCTTTCAGAGAAAATCACTTTCCTTTGAAAGTGCCTTAAGCTACTTGCAAGCATTAGGAAGAAACTCACATGCATTTCTCTGAAAGAGAAGCAATCTATTCCAACAGTTCAATTCACTGTGTGAAGTGAATGGAGTGTTGCTTCACATTGTAAATGCTGTCCTTTCAGAGAAAATCCCTTTCCTTTGAATGTGCCTTAAGCTACTTACAAGGATTCAACAGAAACTCACAGGCACTTCTCTGAAAGAGAAGCAATCTGTTCCAACACTTCAATTCTCTGTGCGAAGTGAATGGAGTGTTGCTTCACTTTCTAAATGCTGTCTTTTCAGAGAAAATCACTTTCCTTTGAAAGTGCCTTAAGCTACTTCCAAGCATTCACAAGAAACACTAATGCGTTTCTATGAAAGAGAAGTAGTCTGTTCCAACACTTCAATTCATTGCGCGAAGGGAATGGAGTCTTGCTTTACTTTCTAAATGCTGTCCTTTCAGAGAAAATCACTTTTCTTTGAAAGTGCCTTAAGCTACTTACAAGCATTCACCAGAGACTCACATGCGTTTCTCTGAAAGAGAAGCAGTCTGTTCCAACACTTCAATTCACTCTGCGAAGTGAATGGAGTGTTGCTTCACTTTCTAAATTCTGTCCTTTCAGAGAAAATCACTTTCCTTTGAAAGTGCCTTAAACTACTTTCAAGCATTCACAAAAAACTCACATGCATTTCTCTTAAAGAGAAGCAGTCTGTTCCAACACTTCAATTCACTGTGCGAAGTGAATGGAGTGTTGCTTTAGTTTCTAAATGCTGTCCTTTCAGAGAAAATCACTTTCCTTTGAAAGTGCCTTAAGCAACTTGAAAGCATTCACAAGAAACTCACATGCGTTTCTCTGAAAGAGAAGCAGTCTGTTCCAACACTTCAATTCACTGTGCGAAGTGAATGGAGTGTTGCCTCACTTTCTAAATGCTGTCCTTTCAGAGAAAATCACTTTCGTTTGAAAGAGCCTTAAGCTACTTACAAGCATTCACCAGAAACTCACATGCGTTTCTCTGAAAGAGAAGCAGTCTGTTCCAATACTTCAATTCACTCTGCGAAGTGAATGGAGTGTTGCTTCACTTTCTAAATGCTGTCCTTTCAGAGAAAATCACTTTCCTTTGAAAGTGCCTTAAGCTACTTACAAGCATTCAACAGAAACTCACATGCATTTCTCTGAAAGAGAAGCAGTCTGTTCCAACACTTCAATTCATTGTGCGAAGTGAATGGAGTGTTGCTTCACTTTCTAAATGCTGTCCTTTCAGAGAAAATCACTTTCCTTTGAAAGTGCCTTAAGCTACTTACAAGCATTCAACAGAAACTCACATGCGTTTCTCTGAAAGATAAGTAGTCTGTTCCAACACTTCAATTCACTGTGCGAAGTGAATGGAGTGTTGCTTCACTTTCTAAATGCTGTCCTTTCAGAGAAAATCACTTTCCTTTGAAAGTGCCTTAAGCTACTTGCAAGCATTAGGAAGAAACTCGCATGCGTTTCTCTGAAAGAGAAGCAGTCTGTTCCAACACTTCAATTCACTGTGTGAAGTGAATGGAGTGTTGCCTCACTTTCTAAATGCTGTCCTTTCAGAGAAAATCACTTTCGTTTGAATGTGCCTTAAGCTACTTACAAGCATTCACCAGAAACTCACATGCGTTTCTCTGAAAGAGAAGCAGTCTGTTCCAACACTTCAATTCACTGTGCGAAGTGAATGGAGTGTTGCTTCACTTTCTAAATGCTGTCCTTTCAGAGAAAATCACTTTCCTTTGAAAGTGCCTTAAGCTACTTACAAGCATTGAACAGAAACTCACATGCATTTCTCTGAAAGAGAAGCAGTCTGTTCCAACACTTCAATTCACTCTGCGAAGTGAATGGAGTGTTGCTTCACTTTCTAAATTCTGTCCTTTCAGAGAAAATCACTTTCCTTTGAAAGTGCCTTAAACTACTTTCAAGCATTCACAAAAAACTCACATGCATTTCTCTTAAAGAGAAGCAGTCTGTTCCAACACTTCAATTCAATGTGCGAAGTGAATGGAGTGTTGCTTACTTTCTAAATGCTGTCCTTTCAGAGAAAATCACTTTCCTTTGAAAGTGCCTTAAGCTACTTACAAGCATTCAACAGAAACTCACATGCATTTCTCTGAAAGAGAAGCAGTCTGTTCCCACACTTCAATTCACTGTGCGAAGTGAATGGAATGTTACTTCACTTTCTAAATGCTGTCCTTTCAGAGAAAATCACTTCCCTTTGAAAGTGCCTTAAGCTACTTTCAAGCATTCACAGGAAACACACATGCGTTTCTCTGAAATAGAAGCAGTCTGTTCCAACACTTCAATTCACTGTGCGAAGTGAATGGAGTGTTGCTTCACTTTCTAAATGCTGTCCTTTCAGAGAAAATCACGTTCCTTTGAAATTGCCTTAAGCTACTTACAAGCATTCACCAGAAAGTCACATGTGTTTCTCTGAAAGAGAAGCAATCTGTTCCAACACTTCAATTCACAGTGCAAAGTGAATAGAGTGTTGCCTCACTTTCGAAATGCTGTCCTTTCAGAGAAAATCACTTTCCTTTGAAAGTACCTTAAGCTAATTACAATCATTCAACAGAAACTCACATGCATTTCTCTGAAAGAGAAGCAGTCTGTTCCAACACTTCAATTCACTGTGCAAAGTGAATGGAGTGTTGCTTCACTTTCAAAATTCTGTCCTTTCAGAGAAAATCACTTTCCTTAGAAAATGCCTTAAAATGCTTTCAAGCATTCATAAAAAACTAACATGCGTTTCTCTGAAAGAGAATCAGTCTGTTCCAACACTTCAATTCACTGTGCGAAGTGAATGGAGTGTTGCTTCACTTTCTAAATGCTGTCCTTTCAGAGAAAATCACTTTCCTTTGAAAGTGCCTTAAACTACTTGTAAGCATTAGGAAGAAACTCACATGCGTTTCTCTGAAAGCGAAGCAATCTATTCCAACACTTCAATTCACTGTGTGAAGTGAATGGAGTGTTGCTTCACTTTGTAAATGCTGTCCTTTCAGAGAAAATCCCTTTCCTTTGAATGTGCCTTAAGCTACTTACAAGCATTCAACAGAAACTCACTGGCATTTCTCTGAAAGAGAAGCAATCTGTTCCAACACTTCAATTCTCTGTGCGAAGTGAATGGAGTGTTGCTTCACTTTCTAAATGCTGTCTTTTCAGAGAAAATCACTTTCCTTTGAAAGTGCCTTAAGCTACTTGCAAGCATTCACAAGAAACACTAATGCGTTTCTATGAAAGAGAAGTAGTCTGTTCCAACACTTCAATTCATTGCGCGAAGGGAATGGAGTCTTGCTTTACTTTCTAAATGCTGTCCTTTCAGAGAAAATCACTTTTCTTTGAAAGTGCCTTAAGCTACTTACAAGCATTCACCAGAGACTCACATGCGTTTCTCTGAAAGAGAAGCAGTCTGTTCCAACACTTCAATTCACTCTGCGAAGTGAATGGAGTGTTGCTTCACTTTCTAAATTCTGTCCTTTCAGAGAAAATCACTTTCCTTTGAAAGTGCCTTAAACTACTTTCAAGCATTCACAAAAAACTCACATGCATTTCTCTTAAAGAGAAGCAGTCTGTTCCAACACTTCAATTCACTGTGCGAAGTGAATGGAGTGTTGCTTTAGTTTCTAAATGCTGTCCTTTCAGAGAAAATCACTTTCCTTTGAAAGTGCCTTAAGCAACTTGAAAGCATTCACAAGAAACTCACATGCGTTTCTCTGAAAGAGAAGCAGTCTGTTCCAACACTTCAATTCACTGTGCGAAGTGAATGGAGTGTTGCTTCACTTTCTAAATGCTGTCAATTCAGAGAAAATCACTTTCGTTTGAAAGTGCCTTAAGCTACTTACAAGCATTCACCAGAAACTCACATGCGTTTCTCTGAAAGAGAAGCAGTCTGTTCTAATACTTCAATTCACTCTGTGAAGTGAATGGAGTGTTGCTTCACTTTCTAAATGCTGTCCTTTCAGAGAAAATCACTTTCCTTTGAAAGTGCCTTAAGCTACTTACAAGCATTCAACAGAAACTCACATGCGTTTCTCTGAAAGAGAAGTAGTCTGTTCCAACACTTCAATTCACTGTGCGAAGTGAATGGAGTGTTGCTTCACTTTCTAAATGCTGTCCTTTCAGAGAAAATCACTTTCCTTTGAAAGTGCCTTAAGCTACTTGCAAGCATTAGGAAGAAACTCGCATGCGTTTCTCTGAAAGAGAAGCAGTCTGTTCCAACACTTCAATTCACTGTGTGAAGTGAATGGAGTGTTGCCTCACTTTCTAAATGCTGTCCTTTCAGAGAAAATCACTTTCGTTTGAAAGTGCCTTAAGCTACTTACAAGCATTCACCAGAAACTCACATGCGTTTCTCTGAAAGAGAAGCAGTCTGTTCCAACACTTCAATTCACTGTGCGAAGTGAATGGAGTGTTGCTTCACTTTCTAAATGCTGTCCTTTCAGAGAAAATCACTTTCCTTTGAAAGTGCCTTAAGCTACTTACAAGCATTGAACAGAAACTCACATGCATTTCTCTGAAAGAGAAGCAGTCTGTTCCAACACTTCAATTCACTGTGCGAAGTGAATGGAGTGTTGCTTCACTTTCTAAATTATGTCCTTTCAGAGAAAATCACTTTCCTTTGAAAGTGCCTTAAGCAACTTGCAAGCATTCACAAGAAACACTAATGCGTTTATATGAAAGAGAAGCACTCTGTTCCAACACTTCAATTCACTGCAAGAAGGGAATGGATTGTTGCTTCACTTTCTAAATGCTGTCCTTTCAGAGAAAATCACTTTCATTTGAAAGTGCCTTAAGCTACTTACAAGCATTCACCAGAAACACACATGCGTTTCTCTGAAAGAGAAGCAGTCTGTTCCAACACTTCAATTCACTTGCGAAGTGAATGGAGTGTTGCTTCACTTTCTAAATGCTGTCCTTTCAGAGAAAATCACTTTCCATTGATATTGCCTTAAGCTACTTGCAAGCATTAGGAAGAAACTCACATGCGTTTCACTGAAAGAGAAGCAGTCTGTTCCAACACTTCAGTTCACTGTGTGAAGTGAATAGAGTGTTGCCTCACTTTCTAAATGCTGTTCTTTCAGAGAAAATCACTTTCCTTTGAAAGTGCCTTAAGCTAATTACAAGCATTCAACAGAAACTCACATGCATTTCTCAGAAAGAGAAGCAGTCCGTTCCAACACTTCAATTCACTGTGCGAAGTGAATGGAGTGTTGCTTCACTTTCTAAATGCTGTCCTTTCAGAGAAAATCACTTTCCGTTGAAAGTGCCTTAAGCTACTTGCAAGCATTAGGAAGAAACTCACATGCATTTCTCTGAAAGAGAAGCAGTCTGTTCCAACACTTCAATTCTCTGTGCGAAGTGAATGGAGTGTTGCCTCACTTTCTAAATGCTGTCCTTTCAGAGAAAATCACTTTCCATTGAAAGTGCCTTAAACTATTTTCAAGCATTCACAAAAAACTCACATGCGTTTCTCTGAAAGAGAAACAGTCTGTTCCAACACTTCAATTCACTGTGTGAAGTGAATGGAGTGTTGCTTCACTTTCTAAATGCTGTCCTTTCAGAGAAAATCCCTTTCCTTTGAATGTGCCTTAAGCTACTTACTAGCATTCAACAGAAACTCACATGCATTTCTCTGAAGGAGAAGCAATCTGTTCCAACACTTCAATTCTCTGTGCGAAGTGAATGGAGTGTTGCTTCACTTTCTAAATGCTGTCTTTTCAGAGAAAATCACTTTCCTTTGAAAGTGCCTTAAGCTACTTCCAAGCATTCACAAGAAACACTAATGCGTTTCTATGAAAGAGAAGTAGTCTGTTCCAACACTTCAATTCACTGTGCGAAGTGAATGGAGTCTTGCTTCACTTTCTAAATTCTGTCCTTTCAGAGAAAATCACTTTCCTTTGAAAGTGCCTTAAACTACTTTCAAGCATTCACAAAAAACTCACATGCGTTTCTCTGAAAGAGAAGCAGTCTGTTCCAACACTTCAGTTCACTTCACGAAGGGAATGGAGTGTTGCTTCACTTTCTAAATGCTGTCCTTTCAGAGAAAATCACTTTCCTTTGAAAGTGCCTTAAGCTACTTACAAGCATTCAACAGAAACTCACATGCATTTCTCTGAAAGAGAAGCAGTCTGTTCCAACACTTCAATTCACTGTGCGAAGTGAATGGAGTGTTGCTTCACTTTCTAAATTATGTCCTTTCAGAGAAAATCACTTTCCTTTGAAAGTGTCTTAAGCAACTTGCAAGCATTCATAAGAAACACTAATGCGTTTATATGACAGATAAGCACTCTGTTCCAACACTTCAATTCACTGCACGAAGGGAATGGAGTGTTGCTTCACTTTCTAAATGCTGTCCTTTCAGAGAAAATCACTTTCCTTTGAAAGTGCCTTAAGCTATTTACAAGCATTCACCAGAAACTCACATGCGTTTCTCTGAAAGAGAAGCAGTCTGTTCCAACACTTCAATTCACTTGCGAACTGAATGGAGTGTTGCTTCACTTTCGAAATGCGGTCCTTTCAGAGAAAATCACTTTCCTTTGATAGTGCATTAAGCTACTTGCAAGCATTAGGAAGAAACTCACATGCGTTTCTCTGAAAGAGAAGCAGTCTCTTCCAACACTTAAATTCACTGTGTGAAGTGAATAGAGTGTTGCCTCACTTTCTAAATGCTGTCCTTTCAGAGAAAATCACTTTCCTTTGAAAGTGCATTAAGCTACTTACAAGCATTTAACAGAAACTCACATGCGTTTCTCTGAAAGAGAAGCAGTCTGTTCCAACACTTCAATTCACTGTGCGAAGTGAATGGAGTGTTGCCTCACTTTCTAAATGCTGTCCTTTCAGAGAAAATCACTTTCCTTTGAAAGTGCCTTAAGCTAATTACAAGCATTCAACAGAAACTCACATGCATTTCTCAGAAAGAGAAGCAGTCCGTTCCAACACTTCAATTCACTGTGCAAAGTGAATGGAGTGTTGTTTCACTTTCTAAATTCTGTCCTTTCAGAGAAAATCACTTTCCTTTGAAAGTGCCTTAAACTACTTTCAAGCATTCATAAAAAACTCACATGCGTTTCTCTGAAAGAGAAGCAGTCTGTTCCAACACTTCAATTCTCTTTGCGAAGTGAATGGAGTGTTGCTTCACTTTCTAAATGCTGTTCTTTCAGAGAAAATCACTTTTCTTTGAAAGTGCCTTAAGCTACTTGCAAGCATTAGGAAGAAACTCACATGCGTTTCTCTGAAAGAGAGGCAGTCCGTTCCAACACTTCAATTCACTGTGCGAAGTGAATGGAGTGTTGCCTCACTTTCTAAATGCTGTCCGTTCAGAGAAAATCACTTTCCATTGAAAGAGCCTTAAAGTACTTTCAAGCATTCACAAAAAACTCACATGCGTTTCTCTGAAAGAGAAACAGTCTGTTCCAACACTTCAATTCACTGTGTGAAGTGAATGGAGTGTTGCTTCACTTTCTAAATGCTGTCCTTTCAGAGAAAATCCCTTTCCTTTGAATGTGCCTTAAGCTACTTACAAGCATTTAACAGAAACTCACATGCATTTCTCTGAAAGAGAAGCAATCTGTTCCAACACTTCAATTCTCTGTGGGAAGTGAATGGAGTGTTGCTTCACTTTCTAAATGCTGTCTTTTCAGAGAAAATCACTTTCCTTTGAAAGTGCCTTAAGCTACTTGCAAGCATTCACAAGAAACATTAATGCGTTTCTATGAAAGAGAAGTAGTCTGTTCCAACACTTCAATTCACTGTGCGAAGTGAATGGAGTGTTGCTTCACTTTCTAAATGCTGTCCTTTCAGAGAAAATCACTTTCCTTTGATAGTGCATTAAGCTACTTGCAAGCATTAGGAAGAAACTCATATGCGTTTCTCTGAAAGAGAAGCAGTCTCTTCCAACACTTAAATTCACTGTGTGAAGTGAATAGAGTGTTGCCTCACTTTCTAAATGCTGTCCTTTCAGAGAAAATCACTTTCCTTTGAAAGTGCATTAAGCTACTTACAAGCATTTAACAGAAACTCACATGCGTTTCTCTGAAAGAGAAGCAGTCTGTTCCAACACTTCAATTCACTGTGCGAAGTGAATGGAGTGTTGCCTCACTTTCTAAATGCTGTCCGTTCAGAGAAAATCACTTTCCATTGATAGTGCCTTAAAGTACTTTCAAGTATTCACAAAAAACTCACATGCGTTTCTCTGAAAGAGAAACAGTCTGTTCCAACACTTCAATTGACTGTGTGAAGTGAATGGAGTGTTGCTTCACTTTCTAAATGTTGTCCTTTCAGAGAAAATCCCTTTCCTTTGAATGTGCCTTAAGCTACTTACAAGCATTCAACAGAAACTCACATGCATTTCTCTGAAAGAGAAGCAATCTGTTCCTACACTTCAATTCTCTGTGGGAAGTGAATGGAGTGTTGCTTCACTTTCTAAATGCTGTCTTTTCAGAGAAAATCACTTTCCTTTGAAAGTGCCTTAAGCTACTTGCAAGCATTCACAAGAAACACTTATGCGTTTCTATGAAAGAGAAGTAGTCTGTTCCAACACTTCAATTCATTGCGCGAAGGGAATGGAGTGTTGCTTCACTCTCTAAATGCTGTCCTTTCAGAGAAAATCACTTTCCTTTGAAAGTGCCTTAAGCTACTTGCAAGCATTAGGAAGAAACTCACATGCGTTTCTCTGAAAGAGAAGCAGTCCGTTCCGACACTTCAATTCACTGTGCGAAGTGAATGGAGTGTTGCTTCACTTTCTAAATGCTGTCCTTTCAGAGAAAATCACTTTCCTTTGAAAGTGCCTTAAGCTACTTGCAATCATTAGGAAGAAACTCACATGCGTTTCTCTGAAAGAGAAGCAGTCTGTTCCAACACTTCAATTCACTGTGTGAAGTGAATGGAGTGTTGCCTCACTTTCTAAATGCTGTCCTTTCAGAGAAAATCACTTTCCTTTGAAAGTGCCTTAAGCTACTTACAGGCATTCAACAGAAACTCACATGCGTTTCTCTGAAAGAGAAGCAGTCTGTTCCAACACTTCAATTCACTGCACGAAGGGAATGGAGTGTTGCTTCACTTTCTAAATGCTGACCTTTCAGATAAAATCACTTTCCTTTGAAAGTGCCTTAAGCTACTTACAAGCATTCAACAGAAACTCACATGCATTTCTGTGAAAGAGAAGCAGTCTGTTCCAACACTTCAATTCACTGTGGGAAGTGAATGGAGTGTTGCTTCACTTTCTAAATTATGTCCTTTCAGAGAAAATCACTTTCCTTTGAAAGTGCCTTAAGCAACTTGCAAGCATTCACAAGATCACTAATGCGTTTATATGAAAGAGAAGCAATCTGTTCCAACACTTCAATTCACTGCACGAAGGGAATGGAGTGTTGCTTCACTTTCTAAATGCTGTCCTTTCAGAGAAAATCACTTTCTTTGAAAGTACCTTATGCTACTTACAAGCATTCACCAGAAACTCACATGCGTTTCTCTGAAAGAGAAGCAGTCTGTTCCAACACTACAATTCACTGTGCGAAGTGAATGGAGTGTTGCCTCACTTTCTAAATGCTGTACTTTCAGAGAAAATCACTTTCCTTTGAAAGTGCCTGAAACTACTTTCAAGCATTCATAAAAAACTCACATGCGTTTCTCTGAAATAGAAGCAGTCTGTTCCAACACTTCAATTCACTGTGCGAAGTGAATGGAGTATTGCTTCACTTTCTAAATGCTGTCCTTTCAGAGAAAATCACTTTCCTTTAATAGTGCCTTAAGCTACTGGCAAGCTTTAGGAAGAAACTCACATGCGTTTCTGTGAAAGAGAAGCAGTCTGTTCCAACACTTCAATTCACTGTGTGAAGTGAATGGAGTGTTGCCTCACTTTCTAAATGCTGTCCTTTCAGAGAAAATCACTTTCCTTTGAAAGTGCCTTAAGCTACTTACAGGCATTCAACAGAAATTCACATGCGTTTTTCTGAAAGAGATGCAGTCTGTTCCAACACTTCAATTCACTGTGCGAAGTGAATGGAGTGTTGCTTCACTTTCTAAATTATGTCCTTTCAGAGAAAATCACTTTCCTTTGAAAGTGCCTTAAGCAACTTGCAAGCATTGACAAGAAACACTAATGCGTTTATATGAAAGAGAAGCACTCTGTTCCAACACTTCAATTCACTGCACGAAGGGAATGGAGTGTTGCTTCACTTTCTAAAGGCTGTCCTTTCAGAGAAAATCACTTTCCTTTGAAAGTGCCTTAAGTTACTTACAAGCATTCAACAGAAACTCACATGCATTTCTCTGAAAGAGAAGCAGTCTGTTCCAACACTTCAATTCACTGTGCGAAGTGAATGGAGTGTTGCTTCACTTTCTAAATTATGTCCTTTCAGAGAAAATCACTTTCCTTTGAAAGTGTCTTAAGCGACTTGCAAGCATTCATAAGAAACACTAATGCGTTTATATGACAGATAAGCACTCTGTTCCAACACTTTAATTCACTGCACGAAGGGAATGGAGTGTTGCTTCACTTTCTAAAAGCTGTCCTTTCAGAGAAAATCACTTTCCTTTGAAAGTGCCTTAAGCTACTTACAAGCATTCACCAGAAACTCACATGCGTTTCTCTGAAAGAGAAGCAGTCTGTTCCAACACTTCAATTCACTTGCGAAGTGAATGGAGTGTTGCTTCACTTTCGAAATGCGTTCCTTTCAGAGAAAATCACTTTCCTTTGATAGTGCATTAAGCTACTTGCAAGCATTAGGAAGAAACTCACATGCGTTTCTCTGAAAGAGAAGCAGTCTCTTCCAACACTTAAATTCACTGTGTGAAGTGAATAGAGTGTTGCCTCACTTTCTAAATGCTGTCCTTTCAGAGAAAATCACTTTCCTTTGAAAGTGCATTAAGCTACTTACAAGCATTTAACAGAAACTCACATGCGTTTCTCTGAAAGAGAGGCAGTCCGTTCCAACACTTCAATTCACTGTGCGAAGTGAATGGAGTGTTGCCTCACTTTCTAAATGCTGTCCGTTCAGAGAAAATCACTTTCCATTGAAAGAGCCTTAAAGTACTTTCAAGCATTCACAAAAAACTCACATGCATTTCTCTGAAAGAGAAACAGTCTGTTCCAACACTTCAATTGACTGTGTGAAGTGAATGGAGTGTTGCTTTACTTTCTAAATGTTGTCCTTTCAGAGAAAATCCCTTTCCTTTGAATGTGCCTTAAGCTACTTACAAGCATTCAACAGAAACTCACATGCATTTCTCTGAAAGAGAAGCAATCTGTTCCTACACTTCAATTCTCTGTGGGAAGTGAATGGAGTGTTGCTTCACTTTCTAAATGCTGTCTTTTCAGAGAAAATCACTTTCCTTTGAAAGTGCCTTAAGCTACTTGCAAGCATTCACAAGAAACACTTATGCGTTTCTATGAAAGAGAAGTAGTCTGTTCCAACACTTCAATTCATTGCGCGAAGGGAATGGAGTGTTGCTTCACTCTCTAAATGCTGTCCTTTCAGAGAAAATCACTTTCCTTTGAAAGTGCCTTAAGCTACTTGCAAGCATTAGGAAGAAACTCACATGCGTTTCTCTGAAAGAGAAGCAGTCCGTTCCGACACTTCAATTCACTGTGCGAAGTGAATGGAGTGTTGCTTCACTTTCTAAATGCTGTCCTTTCAGAGAAAATCACTTTCCTTTGAAAGTGCCTTAAGCTACTTGCAATCATTAGGAAGAAACACACATGCGTTTCTCTGAAAGAGAAGCAGTCTGTTCCAACACTTCAATTCACTGTGTGAAGTGAATGGAGTGTTGCCTCACTTTCTAAATGCTGTCCTTTCAGAGAAAATCACTTTCCTTTGAAAGTGCCTTAAGCTACTTACAGGCATTCAACAGAAACTCACATGCGTTTCTCTGAAAGAGAAGCAGTCTGTTACAACACTTCAATTCACTGCACGAAGGGAATGGAGTGTTGCTTCACTTTCTAAATGCTGACCTTTCAGATAAAATCACTTTCCTTTGAAAGTGCCTTAAGCTACTTACAAGCATTCAACAGAAACTCACATGCATTTCTCTGAAAGAGAAGCAGTCTGTTCCAACACTTCAATTCACTGTGGGAAGTGAATGGAGTGTTGCTTCACTTTCTAAATTATGTCCTTTCAGAGAAAATCACTTTCCTTTGAAAGTGCCTTAAGCAACTTGCAAGCATTCACAAGATCACTAATGCGTTTATATGAAAGAGAAGCAATCTGTTCCAACACTTCAATTCACTGCACGAAGGGAATGGAGTGTTGCTTCACTTTCTAAATGCTGTCCTTTCAGAGAAAATCACTTTCTTTGAAAGTACCTTATGCTACTTACAAGCATTCACCAGAAACTCACATGCGTTTCTCTGAAAGAGAAGCAGTCTGTTCCAACACTTCAATTCACTGTGCGAAGTGAATGGAGTGTTGCCTCACTTTCTAAATGCTGTCCTTTCAGAGAAAATCACTTTCCTTTGAAAGTGCCTGAAACTACTTTCAAGCATTCATAAAAAACTCACATGCGTTTCTCTGAAAGAGAAGCAGTCTGTTCCAACACTTCAATTCACTCTGCGAAGTGAATGGAGTATTGCTTCACTTTCTAAATGCTGTCCTTTCAGAGAAAATCACTTTCCTTTAATAGTGCCTTAAGCTACTGGCAAGCTTTAGGAAGAAACTCACATGCGTTTCTGTGAAAGAGAAGCAGTCTGTTCCAACACTTCAATTCACTGTGTGAAGTGAATGGAGTGTTGCCTCACTTTCTAAATGCTGTCCTTTCAGAGAAAATCACTTTCCTTTGAAAGTGCCTTAAGCTACTTACAGGCATTCAACAGAAATTCACATGCGTTTTTCTGAAAGAGATGCAGTCTGTTCCAACACTTCAATTCACTGTGCAAAGTGAATGGAGTGTTGCTTCACTTTCTAAATTATGTCCTTTCAGAGAAAATCACTTTCCTTTGAAAGTGCCTTAAGCAACTTGCAAGCATTGACAAGAAACACTAATGCGTTTATATGAAAGAGAAGCACTCTGTTCCAACACTTCAATTCACTGCACGAAGGGAATGGAGTGTTGCTTCACTTTCTAAAGGCTGTCCTTTCAGAGAAAATCACTTTCCTTTGAAAGTGCCTTAAGTTACTTACAAGCATTCAACAGAAACTCACATGCATTTCTCTGAAAGAGAAGCAGTCTGTTCCAACACTTCAATTCACTGTGCGAAGTGAATGGAGTGTTGCTTCACTTTCTAAATTATGTCCTTTCAGAGAAAATCACTTTCCTTTGAAAGTGTCTTAAGCGAATTGCAAGCATTCATAAGAAACACTAATGCGTTTATATGACAGATAAGCACTCTGTTCCAACACTTTAATTCACTGCACGAAGGGAATGGAGTGTTGCTTCACTTTCTAAAAGCTGTCCTTTCAGAGAAAATCACTTTCCTTTGAAAGTGCCTTAAGCTACTTACAAGCATTCACCAGAAACTCACATGCGTTTCTCTGAAAGAGAAGCAGTCTGTTCCAACACTTCAATTCACTTGCAAAGTGAATGGAGTGTTGCTTCACTTTCGAAATGCGTTCCTTTCACAGAAAATCACTTTCCTTTGATAGTGCATTAAGCTACTTGCAAGCATTAGGAAGAAACTCACATGCGTTTCTCTGAAAGAGAAGCAGTCTCTTCCAACACTTAAATTCACTGTGTGAAGTGAATAGAGTGTTGCCTCACTTTCTAAATGCTGTCCTTTCAGAGAAAATCACTTTCCTTTGAAAGTGCATTAAGCTACTTACAAGCATTTAACAGAAACTCACATGCGTTTCTCTGAAAGAGATGCAGTCTGTTCCAACACTTCAATTCACTGTGCGAAGTGAATGGAGTGTTGCCTCACTTTCTAAATGCTGTCCTTTCAGAGAAAATCACTTTCCTTTGAAAGTGTCTTAGGCTAATTACAAGCATTCAACAGAAACTCACATGCATTTCTCAGAAAGAGAAGCAGTCCGTTCCAACACTTCAATTCACTGTGCAAAGTGAATGGAGTGTTGTTTCACTTTCTAAATTCTGTCCTTTCAGAGAAAATCACTTTCCTTTGAAAGTGCCTTAAACTACTTTCAAGCATTCATAAAAAACTCACATGCGTTTCTCTGAAAGAGAAGCAGTCTGTTCCAACACTTCAATTCACTGTGCAAAGTGAATGGAGTGTTGTTTCACTTTCTAAATGCTGTCCTTTCAGAGAAAATCACTTTCCTTTGAAAGTGCCTTAAGCTACTTGCAAGCATTAGGAAGAAACTCACATGCGTTTCTCTGAAAGAGAAGCAGTCTGTTCCAACACTTCAATTCACTGTGCGAAGTGAATGGAGTGTTGCTTCACTTTCTAAATGCTGTCCTTTCAGAGAAAATCACTTTCCTTTGATAGTGCATTAAGCTACTTGCAAGCATTAGGAAGAAACTCATATGCGTTTCTCTGAAAGAGAAGCAGTCTCTTCCAACACTTAAATTCACTGTGTGAAGTGAATAGAGTGTTGCCTCACTTTCTAAATGCTGTCCTTTCAGAGAAAATCACTTTCCTTTGAAAGTGCATTAAGCTACTTACAAGCATTTAACAGAAACTCACATGCGTTTCTCTGAAAGAGAAGCAGTCTGTTCCAACACTTCAATTCACTGTGCGAAGTGAATGGAGTGTTGCCTCACTTTCTAAATGCTGTCCGTTCAGAGAAAATCACTTTCCATTGATAGTGCCTTAAAGTACTTTCAAGTATTCACAAAAAACTCACATGCGTTTCTCTGAAAGAGAAACAGTCTGTTCCAACACTTCAATTGACTGTGCGAAGTGAATGGAGTGTTGCTTCACTTTCTAAATGTTGTCCTTTCAGAGAAAATCCCTTTCCTTTGAATGTGCCTTAAGCTACTTACAAGCATTCAACAGAAACTCACATGCATTTCTCTGAAAGAGAAGCAATCTGTTCCTACACTTCAATTCTCTGTGGGAAGTGAATGGAGTGTTGCTTCACTTTCTAAATGCTGTCTTTTCAGAGAAAATCACTTTCCTTTGAAAGTGCCTTAAGCTACTTGCAAGCATTCACAAAAAACACTTATGCGTTTCTATGAAAGAGAAGTAGTCTGTTCCAACACTTCAATTCATTGCGCGAAGGGAATGGAGTGTTGCTTCACTCTCTAAATGCTGTCCTTTCAGAGAAAATCACTTTCCTTTGAAAGTGCCTTAAGCTACTTGCAAGCATTAGGAAGAAACTCACATGCGTTTCTCTGAAAGAGAAGCAGTCCGTTCCGACACTTCAATTCACTGTGCGAAGTGAATGGAGTGTTGCTTCACTTTCTAAATGCTGTCCTTTCAGAGAAAATCACTTTCCTTTGAAAGTGCCTTAAGCTACTTGCAAGCATTAGGAAGAAACTCACATGCGTTTCTCTGAAAGAGAAGCAGTCTGTTCCAACACTTCAATTCACTGTGTGAAGTGAATGGAGTGTTGCCTCACTTTCTAAATGCTGTCCTTTCAGAGAAAATCACTTTCCTTTGAAAGTGCCTTAAGCTACTTGCAAGCATTAGGAAGAAACTCACATGCGTTTCTCTGAAAGAGAAGCAGTCCGTTCCGACACTTCAATTCACTGTGCGAAGTGAATGGAGTGTTGCTTCACTTTCTAAATGCTGTCCTTTCAGAGAAAATCACTTTCCTTTGAAAGTGCCTTAAGCTACTTGCAAGCATTAGGAAGAAACTCGCATGCGTTTCTCTGAAAGAGAAGCAGTCTGTTCCAACACTTCAATTCACTGCACGAAGGGAATGGAGTGTTGCTTCACTTTCTAAATGCTGACCTTTCAGATAAAATCACTTTCCTTTGAAAGTGCCTTAAGCTACTTACAAGCATTCAACAGAAACTCACATGCATTTCTCTGAAAGAGAAGCAGTCTGTTCCAACACTTCAATTCACTGTGGGAAGTGAATGGAGTGTTGCTTCACTTTCTAAATTATGTCCTTTCAGAGAAAATCACTTTCCTTTGAAAGTGCCTTAAACTACTTTCAAGCATTCATAAAAAACTCACATGCGTTTCTCTGAAAGAGAAGCAGTCTGTTCCAACACTTCAATTCACTGTGCAAAGTGAATGGAGTGTTGTTTCACTTTCTAAATGCTGTCCTTTCAGAGAAAATCACTTTCCTTTGAAAGTGCCTTAAGCTACTTGCAAGCATTAGGAAGAAACTCACATGCGTTTCTCTGAAAGAGAAGCAGTCTGTTCCAACACTTCAATTCACTGTGCGAAGTGAATGGAGTGTTGCTTCACTTTCTAAATGCTGTCCTTTCAGAGAAAATCACTTTCCTTTGAAAGTGCCTTAAGCTACTTGCAAGCATTAGGAAGAAACTCGCATGCGTTTCTCTGAAAGAGAAGCAGTCTGTTCCAACACTTCAATTCACTGCACGAAGGGAATGGAGTGTTGCTTCACTTTCTAAATGCTGACCTTTCAGATAAAATCACTTTCCTTTGAAAGTGCCTTAAGCTACTTACAAGCATTCAACAGAAACTCACATGCATTTCTCTGAAAGAGAAGCAGTCTGTTCCAACACTTCAATTCACTGTGGGAAGTGAATGGAGTGTTGCTTCACTTTCTAAATTATGTCCTTTCAGAGAAAATCACTTTCCTTTGAAAGTGCCTTAAACTACTTTCAAGCATTCATAAAAAACTCACATGCGTTTCTCTGAAAGAGAAGCAGTCTGTTCCAACACTTCAATTCACTGTGCAAAGTGAATGGAGTGTTGTTTCACTTTCTAAATGCTGTCCTTTCAGAGAAAATCACTTTCCTTTGAAAGTGCCTTAAGCTACTTGCAAGCATTAGGAAGAAACTCACATGCGTTTCTCTGAAAGAGAAGCAGTCTGTTCCAACACTTCAATTCACTGTGCGAAGTGAATGGAGTGTTGCTTCACTTTCTAAATGCTGTCCTTTCAGAGAAAATCACTTTCCTTTGATAGTGCATTAAGCTACTTGCAAGCATTAGGAAGAAACTCATATGCGTTTCTCTGAAAGAGAAGCAGTCTCTTCCAACACTTAAATTCACTGTGTGAAGTGAATAGAGTGTTGCCTCACTTTCTAAATGCTGTCCTTTCAGAGAAAATCACTTTCCTTTGAAAGTGCACTAAGCTACTTACAAGCATTTAACAGAAACTCACATGCGTTTCTCTGAAAGAGAAGCAGTCTGTTCCAACACTTCAATTCACTGTGCGAAGTGAATGGAGTGTTGCCTCACTTTCTAAATGCTGTCCGTTCAGAGAAAATCACTTTCCATTGATAGTGCCTTAAAGTACTTTCAAGCATTCACAAAAAACTCACTTGCGTTTCTCTGAAAGAGAAACAGTCTGTTCCAACACTTCAATTCACTGTGTGAAGTGAATGGAGTGTTGCCTCACTTTCTAAATGCTGTCCTTTCAGGGAAAATCCCTTTCCTTTGAATGTGCCTTAAGCTACTTACAAGCATTCAACAGAAACTCACATGCATTTCTCTGAAAGAGAAGCAATCTGTTCCTACACTTCAATTCTCTGTGGGAAGTGAATGGAGTGTTGCTTCACTTTCTAAATGCTGTCCTTTCAGAGAAAATCACTTTCCTTTGAAAGTGCCTGAAACTACTTTCAAGCATTCATAAAAAACTCACATGCGTTTCTCTGAAAGAGAAGCAGTCTGTTCCAACACTTCAATTCACTGTGCGAAGTTAATGGAGTATTGCTTCACTTTCTAAATGCTGTCCTTTCAGAGAAAATCACTTTCCTTTGATAGTGCCTTAAGCTACTGGCAAGCTTTAGGAAGAAACTCACATGCGTTTCTGTGAAAGAGAAGCAGTCTGTTCCAACACTTCAATTCACTGTGTGAAGTGAATGGAGTGTTGCCTCACTTTCTAAATGCTGTCCTTTCAGAGAAAATCACTTTCCTTTGAAAGTGCCTTAAGCTACTTACAGGAATTCAACAGAAATTCACATGCGTTTTTCTGAAAGAGATGCAGTCTGTTCCAACACTTCAATTCACTGTGCGAAGTGAATGGAGTGTTGCTTCACTTTCTAAATTATGTCCTTTCAGAGAAAATCACTTTCCTTTGAAAGTGCCTTAAGCAACTTGCAAGCATTGACAAGAAACACTAATGCGTTTATATGAAAGAGAAGCACTCTGTTCCAACACTTCAATTCAATGCACGAAGGGAATGGAGTGTTGCTTCACTTTCTAAAGGCTGTCCTTTCAGAGAAAATCACTTTCCTTTGAAAGTGCCTTAAGCTACTTACAAGCATTCACCAGAAACTCACATGCGTTTCTCTGAAAGAGAAGCAGTCTGTTCCAACACTTCAATTCAATGTGCGAAGTGAATGGAGTGTTGCTTCACTTTCTAAATGCTGTCCTTTCAGAGAAAATCACTTTCCTTTGAAAGTGCCTTAAGCTACTTGCAAGCATTAGGAAGAAACTCACATGCGTTTCTCTGAAAGAGAAGCAGTCTGTTCCAACACTTCAATTCACTGTGCGAAGTGAATGGAGTGTTGCCTCACTTTCTAAATGCTGTCCTTTCAGAGAAAATAACTTTCCATTGAAAGTGCCCAAAACTACTTTCAAGCATTCACAAAAAACTCACATGCGTTTCTCGGAAAGAGAAGCAGTCTGTTCCAACACTTCAATTCACTGTGCAAAGTGAATGGAGTGTTGCTTCACTTTCTAAATGCTGTCCTTTCAGAGAAAATCCCTTTCCTTTGAATGTGCCTTAAGCTACTTACAAGCATTCAACAGAAACTCACCTGCAGTTCTCTGAAAGAGAAGCAGTCTGATCCAACACTTCAATTCACTGTACAAAGTGAATGGAGTGTTGCTTCACTTTCTAAATGCTGTCCTTTCAGAGAAAATCACTTTCCTTTGAAAGTGCCTTAAGCAACTTGCAAGCATTCACAAGAAACTCACATGCGTTTCTCTAAAAGAGAAGCAGTCTGTTCCAACACTTCAATTCACTGTGCGAAGTGAATGGAGTGTTGCTTCACTTTCTAAATGCTGTCCTTTCAGAGAAAATCACTTTCCTTTGAAAGTGCCTTAAACTACTTTCAAGCATTCACAAAAAACTCACATGCGTTTCTCTTAAAGAGAAGCAGTCTGTTCCAACACTTCAATTCACTGTGCGAAGTGAATGGAGTGTTGCTTCAGTTTCTAAATGCTGTCCTTTCAGAGAAAATCACTTTCCTTTGAAAGTGCCTTAAGCTACTTACAGGCATTCAACAGAAATTCACATGCGTTTTTCTGAAAGAGAAGCAGTCTGTTCCAAAACTTCAATTCACTATGGGAAGTGAATGGAGTGTTGCTTCACTTTCTAAATGCTGTCCTTTCAGAGAAAATCACTTTCCTTTGAAAGTGCCTTAAGCAACTTGCAAGCATTCACAAGAACACTAATGCGTTTATATGAAAGAGAAGCACTCTGTTCCAACACTTCAATTCACTGCATGAAGGGAATGGAGTGTTGCTTCACTTTCTAAATGCTGTCCTTTCAGAGAAAATCACTTTCTTTGAAAGTGCCTTATGCTACTTACAAGCATTCACCAGAAACTCACATGCGTTTCTCTGAAAGAGAAGCAGTCTGTTCCAACACTTCAATTCACTGTGCGAAGTGAATGGAGTGTTGCTTCAGTTTCTAAATGCTGTCCTTTCGGAGAAAATCACTTTCCTTTGAAAGTGCCTGAAACTACTTTCAAGCATTCATAAAAAACTCACATGCGTTTCTCTGAAAGAGAAGTAGTCTGTTCCAACACTTCAATTCACTGTGCGAAGTGAATGGAGTATTGCTTCACTTTCTAAATGCTGTCCTTTCAGAGAAAATCACTTTCATTTGATAGTGCCTTAAGCTACTTGCAAGCTTTAGGAAGAAACTCACATGCGTTTCTGTGAAAGAGAAGCAGTCTGTTACAACACTTCAATTCACTGTGTGAAGTGAATGGAGTGTTGCCTCACTTTCTAAATGCTGTCCTTTCAGAGAAAATCACTTATCTTTGAAAGTGCCTTAAGCTACTTACAGGCATTCAACAGAAATTCACATGCGTTTTTCTGAAAGAGATGCAGTCTGTTCCAACACTTCAATTCACTGTGCGAAGTTAATGGAGTGTTGCTTCACTTTCTAAATTATGTCCTTTCAGAGAAAATCACTTTCCTTTGAAAGTGCCTTAAGCAACTTGCAAGCATTCACAAGAAACACTAATGCGTTTATATGAAAGAGAAGCACTCTGTTCCAACACTTCAATTCACTGCACGAAGGGAATGGAGTGTTGCTTCACTTTCTAAAGGCTGTCCTTTCAGAGAAAATCACTTTCCTTTGAAAGTGCCTTAAGCTACTTACAAGCATTCACCAGAAACTCACATGCGTTTCTCTGAAAGAGAAGCAGTCTGTTCCAACACTTCAATTCAATGTGCGAAGTGAATGGAGTGTTGCTTCACTTTCTAAATGCTGTCCTTTCAGAGAAAATCACTTTCCTTTGAAAGTGCCTTAAGCTACTTGCAAGCATTAGGAAGAAACTCACATGCGTTTCTCTGAAAGAGAAGCAGTCTGTTCCAACACTTCAATTCACTGTGCGAAGTGAATGGAGTGTTGCCTGACTTTCTAAATGCTGTCCTTTCAGAGAAAATAACTTTCCATTGAAAGTGCCCAAAACTACTTTCAAGCATTCACAAAAAACTCACATGCGTTTCTCGGAAAGAGAAGCAGTCTGTTCCAACACTTCAATTCACTGTGCAAAGTGAATGGAGTGTTGCTTCACTTTCTAAATGCTGTCCTTTCAGAGAAAATCCCTTTCCTTTGAATGTGCCTTAAGCTACTTACAAGCATTCAACAGAAACTCACCTGCAGTTCTCTGAAAGAGAAGCAGTCTGATCCAACACTTCAATTCACTGTACAAAGTGAATGGAGTGTTGCTTCACTTTCTAAATGCTGTCCTTTCAGAGAAAATCACTTTCCTTTGAAAGTGCCTTAAGCAACTTGCAAGCATTCACAAGAAACTCACATGCGTTTCTCTAAAAGAGAAGCAGTCTGTTCCAACACTTCAATTCACTGTGCAAAGTGAATGGAGTGTTGCTTCACTTTCTAAATGCTGTCCTT
The DNA here is from genome assembly GCF_982192425.1 of Myodes glareolus. Taxonomy (NCBI): domain Eukaryota; kingdom Metazoa; phylum Chordata; class Mammalia; order Rodentia; family Cricetidae; genus Myodes; species Myodes glareolus. The sequence continues at coordinate 3,684,749 of NW_028263211.1, read as the reverse complement.
TCAGAGAAAATCACTTTCCTTTGAAAGTGCCTTAAACTACTTTCAAGCATTCACAAAAAACTCACATGCGTTTCTCTGAAAGAGAAGCAGTCTGTTCCAACACTTCAATTCTCTGTGCGAAGTGAATGGAGTGTTGCTTCACTTTCTAAATGCTGTTCTTTCAGAGAAAATCACTTTCCTTTGAAAGTGCCTTAAGCTACTTGCAAGCATTAGGAAGAAACTCACATGCGTTTCTCTGAAAGAGAGGCAGTCCGTTCCAACACTTCAATTCACTGTGCGAAGTGAAGGGAGTGTTGCCTCACTTTCTAAATGCTGTCCGTTCAGAGAAAATCACTTTCCATTGAAAGAGCCTTAAAGTACTTTCAAGCATTCACAAAAAACTCACATGCGTTTCTCTGAAAGAGAAACAGTCTGTTCCAACACTTCAATTCACTGTGTGAAGTGAATGGAGTGTTGCTTCAATTTCTAAATGCTGTCCTTTCAGAGAAAATCTCTTTCCTTTGAATGTGCCTTAAGCTACTTACAAGCATTCAACAGAAACTCACATGCATTTCTCTGAAAGAGAAGCAATCTGTTCCAACACTTCAATTCTCTGTGGGAAGTGAATGGAGTGTTGCTTCACTTTCTAAATGCTGTCTTTTCAGAGAAAATCACTTTCCTTTGAAAGTGCCTTAAGCTACTTGCAAGCATTCACAAGAAACACTAATGCGTTTCTATGAAAGAGAAGTAGTCTGTTCCAACACTTCAATTCATTGCGCGAAGGGAATGGAGTGTAGCTTCACTTTCTAAATGCTGTCCTTTCAGAGAAAATCACTTTCCTTTGAGAGTGCCTTAAGCTACTTGCAAGCATTCACCAGAAACTCACATGCGTTTCTCTGAAAGAGAAGCAGTCTGTTCCAACACTTCAATTCACTGTGCGAAGTGAATGGAGTGTTGCTTCACTTTCTAAATGCTGTCCTTTCAGAGAAAATCACTTTCCTTTGATAGTGCATTAAGCTACTTGCAAGCATTAGGAAGAAACTCATATGAGTTTCTCTGAAAGAGAAGCAGTCTCTTCCAACACTTAAATTCACTGTGTGAAGTGAATAGAGTGTTGCCTCACTTTCTAAATGCTGTCCTTTCAGAGAAAATCACTTTCCTTTGAAACTGCATTAAGCTACTTACAAGCATTTAACAGAAACTCACATGCGTTTCTCTGAAAGAGAAGCAGTCTGTTCCAACACTTCAATTCACTCTGCGAAGTGAATGGAGTGTTGCCTCACTTTCTAAATGCTGTCCGTTCAGAGATAATCACTTTCCATTGATAGTGCCTTAAAGTACTTTCAAGCATTTACAAAAAACTCACTTGCGTTTCTCTGAAAGAGAAACAGTCTGTTCCAACACTTCAATTCACTGTGTGAGGTGAATGGAGTGTTGCTTCACTTTCTAAATGCTGTCCTTTCAGAGAAAATCCCTTTCCTTTGAATGTGCCTTAAGCTACTTACAAGCATTCAACAGAAACTCACATGCATTTCTCTGAAAGAGAAGCAATCTGTTCCTACACTTCAATTCTCTGTGGGAAGTGAATGGAGTGTTGCTTCACTTTCTAAATGCTGTCTTTTCAGAGAAAATCACTTTCCTTTGAAAGTGCCTTAAGCTACTTGCAAGCATTCACAAGAAACACTTATGCGTTTCTATGAAAGAGAAGTAGTCTGTTCCAACACTTCAATTCATTGCGCGAAGGGAATGGAGTGTTGCTTCACTCTCTAAATGCTGTCCTTTCAGAGAAAATCACTTTCCTTTGAAAGTGCCTTAAGCTACTTGCAAGCATTAGGAAGAAACTCACATGCGTTTCTCTGAAAGAGAAGCAGTCCGTTCCAACACTTCAATTCACTCTGCGAAGTGAATGGAGTGTTGCTTCACTTTCTAAATGCTGTCCTTTCAGAGAAAATCACTTTCCTTTGAAAGTGCCTTAAGCTACTTGCAAGCATTAGGAAGAAACTCACATGCGTTTCTCTGAAAGAGAAGCAGTCTGTTCCAACACTTCAATTCACTGTGTGAAGTGAATGGAGTGTTGCCTCACTTTCTAAATGCTGTCCTTTCAGAGAAAATCACTTTCCTTTGAAAGTGCCTTAAGCTACTTACAGGCATTCAACAGAAACTCACATGCGTTTCTCTGAAAGAGAAGCAGTCTGTTCCAACACTTCAATTCACTGTGCGAAGTGAATGGAGTGTTGCCTGACTTTCTAAATGCTGTCCTTTCAGAGAAAATAACTTTCCATTGAAAGTGCCCAAAACTACTTTCAAGCATTCACAAAAAACTCACATGCGTTTCTCGGAAAGAGAAGCAGTCTGTTCCAACACTTCAATTCACTGTGCAAAGTGAATGGAGTGTTGCTTCACTTTCTAAATGCTGTCCTTTCAGAGAAAATCCCTTTCCTTTGAATGTGCCTTAAGCTACTTACAAGCATTCAACAGAAACTCACCTGCAGTTCTCTGAAAGAGAAGCAGTCTGATCCAACACTTCAATTCACTGTACAAAGTGAATGGAGTGTTGCTTCACTTTCTAAATGCTGTCCTTTCAGAGAAAATCACTTTCCTTTGAAAGTGCCTTAAGCAACTTGCAAGCATTCACAAGAAACTCACATGCGTTTCTCTAAAAGAGAAGCAGTCTGTTCCAACACTTCAATTCACTGTGCAAAGTGAATGGAGTGTTGCTTCACTTTCTAAATGCTGTCCTTTCAGAGAAAATCACTTTCCTTTGAAAGTGCCTTAAACTACTTTCAAGCATTCACAAAAAACTCACATGCGTTTCTCTGAAAGAGAAGCAGTCTGTTCCAACACTTCAATTCTCTGTGCGAAGTGAATGGAGTGTTGCTTCACTTTCTAAATGCTGTTCTTTCAGAGAAAATCACTTTCCTTTGAAAGTGCCTTAAGCTACTTGCAAGCATTAGGAAGAAACTCACATGCGTTTCTCTGAAAGAGAGGCAGTCCGTTCCAACACTTCAATTCACTGTGCGAAGTGAAGGGAGTGTTGCCTCACTTTCTAAATGCTGTTCGTTCAGAGAAAATCACTTTCCATTGAAAGAGCCTTAAAGTACTTTCAAGCATTCACAAAAAACTCACATGCGTTTCTCTGAAAGAGAAACAGTCTGTTCCAACACTTCAATTCACTGTGTGAAGTGAATGGAGTGTTGCTTCAATTTCTAAATGCTGTCCTTTCAGAGAAAATCTCTTTCCTTTGAATGTGCCTTAAGCTACTTACAAGCATTCAACAGAAACTCACATGCATTTCTCTGAAAGAGAAGCAATCTGTTCCAACACTTCAATTCTCTGTGGGAAGTGAATGGAGTGTTGCTTCACTTTCTAAATGCTGTCTTTTCAGAGAAAATCACTTTCCTTTGAAAGTGCCTTAAGCTACTTGCAAGCATTCACAAGAAACACTAATGCGTTTCTATGAAAGAGAAGTAGTCTGTTCCAACACTTCAATTCATTGCGCGAAGGGAATGGAGTGTAGCTTCACTTTCTAAATGCTGTCCTTTCAGAGAAAATCACTTTCCTTTGAGAGTGCCTTAAGCTACTTGCAAGCATTCACCAGAAACTCACATGCGTTTCTCTGAAAGAGAAGCAGTCTGTTCCAACACTTCAATTCACTGTGCGAAGTGAATGGAGTGTTGCTTCACTTTCTAAATGCTGTCCTTTCAGAGAAAATCACTTTCCTTTGATAGTGCATTAAGCTACTTGCAAGCATTAGGAAGAAACTCATATGAGTTTCTCTGAAAGAGAAGCAGTCTCTTCCAACACTTAAATTCACTGTGTGAAGTGAATAGAGTGTTGCCTCACTTTCTAAATGCTGTCCTTTCAGAGAAAATCACTTTCCTTTGAAACTGCATTAAGCTACTTACAAGCATTTAACAGAAACTCACATGCGTTTCTCTGAAAGAGAAGCAGTCTGTTCCAACACTTCAATTCACTCTGCGAAGTGAATGGAGTGTTGCCTCACTTTCTAAATGCTGTCCGTTCAGAGATAATCACTTTCCATTGATAGTGCCTTAAAGTACTTTCAAGCATTTACAAAAAACTCACTTGCGTTTCTCTGAAAGAGAAACAGTCTGTTCCAACACTTCAATTCACTGTGTGAGGTGAATGGAGTGTTGCTTCACTTTCTAAATGCTGTCCTTTCAGAGAAAATCCCTTTCCTTTGAATGTGCCTTAAGCTACTTACAAGCATTCAACAGAAACTCACATGCATTTCTCTGAAAGAGAAGCAATCTGTTCCTACACTTCAATTCTCTGTGGGAAGTGAATGGAGTGTTGCTTCACTTTCTAAATGCTGTCTTTTCAGAGAAAATCACTTTCCTTTGAAAGTGCCTTAAGCTACTTGCAAGCATTCACAAGAAACACTTATGCGTTTCTATGAAAGAGAAGTAGTCTGTTCCAACACTTCAATTCATTGCGCGAAGGGAATGGAGTGTTGCTTCACTCTCTAAATGCTGTCCTTTCAGAGAAAATCACTTTCCTTTGAAAGTGCCTTAAGCTACTTGCAAGCATTAGGAAGAAACTCACATGCGTTTCTCTGAAAGAGAAGCAGTCCGTTCCAACACTTCAATTCACTCTGCGAAGTGAATGGAGTGTTGCTTCACTTTCTAAATGCTGTCCTTTCAGAGAAAATCACTTTCCTTTGAAAGTGCCTTAAGCTACTTGCAAGCATTAGGAAGAAACTCACATGCGTTTCTCTGAAAGAGAAGCAGTCTGTTCCAACACTTCAATTCACTGTGTGAAGTGAATGGAGTGTTGCCTCACTTTCTAAATGCTGTCCTTTCAGAGAAAATCACTTTCCTTTGAAAGTGCCTTAAGCTACTTACAGGCATTCAACAGAAACTCACATGCGTTTCTCTGAAAGAGAAGCAGTCTGTTCCAACACTTCAATTCACTGCACGAAGGGAATGGAGTGTTGCTTCACTTTCTAAATGCTGTCCTTTCAGAGAAAATCACTTTCCTTTGAAAGTGCCTTAAGCTACTTACAAGCATTCAACAGAAACTCACATGCATTTCTCTGAAAGAGAAGCAGTCTGTTCCAACACTTCAATTCACTGTGAGAAGTGAATGGAGTGTTGCTTCACTTTCTAAATGCTGTCCTTTCAGAGAAAATCAATTTCCTTTGAAAGTGCCTTAAGCAACTTGCAAGCATTCACAAGAACACTAATGCGTTTATATGAAAGAGAAGCACTCTGTTCCAACACTTCAATTCACTGCACGAAGGGAATGGAGTGTTGCTTCACTTTCTAAATGCTGTCCTTTCAGAGAAAATCACTTTCTTTGAAAGTGCCTTATGCTACTTACAAGCATTCACCAGAAACTCACATGCATTTCTCTGAAAGAGAAGCAATCTGTTCCAACACTTCAATTCACTGTGCGAAGTGAATGGAGTGTTGCCTCACTTTCTAAATGCTGTCCTTTCAGAGAAAATCACTTTCCTTTGAAAATGCCTGAAACTACTTTCAAGCATTCATAAAAAACTCACATGCGTTTCTCTGAAAGAGAAGCAGTCTGTTCCAACACTTCAATTCACTGTGCGAAGTGAATGGAGTATTGCTTCACTTTCTAAATGCTGTCCTTTCAGAGAAAATCACTTTCCTTTGATAGTGCCTTAAGCTACTGGCAAGCTTTAGGAAGAAACTCACATGCGTTTCTGTGAAAGAGAAGCAGTCTGTTCCAACACTTCAATTCACTGTGTGAAGTGAATGGAGTGTTGCCTCACTTTCTAAATGCTGTCCTTTCAGAGAAAATCACTTTCCTTTGAAAGTGCCTTAAGCTACTTACAGGCATTCAACAGAAATTCACATGCGTTTTTCTGAAAGAGATGCAGTCTGTTCCAACACTTCAATTCACTGTGCGAAGTGAATGGAGTGTTGCTTTACTTTCTAAATTATGTCCTTTCAGAGAAAATCACTTTCCTTTGAAAGTGCCTTAAGCAACTTGCAAGCATTGACAAGAAACACTAATGCGTTTATATGAAAGAGAAGCACTCTGTTCCAACACTTCAATTCACTGCACGAAGGGAATGGAGTGTTGCTTCACTTTCTAAAGGCTGTCCTTTCAGAGAAAATCACTTTCCTTTGAAAGTGCTTTAAGCTACTTACAAGCATTCACCAGAAACTCACATGCGTTTCTCTGAAAGAGAAGCAGTCTGTTCCAACACTTCAATTCAATGTGCGAAGTGAATGGAGTGTTGCTTCACTTTCTAAATGCTGTCCTTTCAGAGAAAATCACTTTCCTTTGAAAGTGCCTTAAGCTACTTGCAAGCATTAGGAAGAAACTCACATGCGTTTCTCTGAAAGAGAAGCAGTCTGTTCCAACACTTCAATTCACTGTGAGAAGTGAATGGAGTGTTGCCTCACTTTCTAAATGCTGTCCTTTCAGAGAAAATAACTTTGCATTGAAAGTGCCCAAAACTACTTTCAAGCATTCACAAAAAACTCACATGCGTTTCTCGGAAAGAGAAGCAGTCTGTTCCAACACTTCAATTCACTGTGCAAAGTGAATGGAGTGTTGCTTCACTTTCTAAATGCTGTCCTTTCAGAGAAAATCCCTTTCCTTTGAATGTGCCTTAAGCTACTTACAAGCATTCAACAGAAACTCACCTGCAGTTCTCTGAAAGAGAAGCAGTCTGATCCAACACTTCAATTCACTGTACAAAGTGAATGGAGTGTTGCTTCACTTTCTAAATGCTGTCCTTTCAGAGAAAATCACTTTCCTTTGAAAGTGCCTTAAGCAACTTGCAAGCATTCACAAGAAACTCACATGCGTTTCTCTAAAAGAGAAGCAGTCTGTTCCAACACTTCAATTCACTGTGCGAAGTGAATGGAGTGTTGCTTCACTTTCTAAATGCTGTCCTTTCAGAGAAAATCACTTTCCTTTGAAAGTGCCTTAAACTACTTTCAAGCATTCACAAAAAACTCACATGCGTTTCTCTTAAAGAAAAGCAGTCTGTTCCAACACTTCAATTCACTGTGCGAAGTGAATGGAGTGTTGCTTCAGTTTCTAAATGCTGTCCTTTCAGAGAAAATCACTTTCCTTTGAAAGTGCCTTAAGCTACTTACAGGCATTCAACAGAAATTCACATGCGTTTTTCTGAAAGAGAAGCAGTCTGTTCCAACACTTCAATTCACTGTGGGAAGTGAATGGAGTGTTGCTTCACTTTCTAAATGCTGTCCTTTCAGAGAAAATCACTTTCCTTTGAAAGTGCCTTAAGCAACTTGCAAGCATTCACAAGAACACTAATGCGTTTATATGAAAGAGAAGCACTCTGTTCTAACACTTCAATTCACTGCACGAAGGGAATGGAGTGTTGCTTCACTTTCTAAATGCTGTCCTTTCAGAGAAAATCACTTTCTTTGAAAGTGCCTTATGCTACTTACAAGCATTCACCAGAAACTCACATGCGTTTCTCTGAAAGAGAAGCAGTCTGTTCCAACACTTCAATTCACTGTGCGAAGTGAATGGAGTGTTGCCTCACTTTCTAAATGCTGTCCTTTCAGAGAAAATCACTTTCCTTTGAAAGTGCCTGAAACTACTTTCAAGCATTCATAAAAAACTCACATGCGTTTCTCTGAAAGAGAAGCAGTCTGTTCCAACACTTCAATTCACTGTGCGAAGTGAATGGAGTATTGCTTCACTTTCTAAATGCTGTCCTTTCAGAGAAAATCACTTTCCTTTGATAGTGCCTTAAGCTACTGGCAAGCTTTAGGAAGAAACTCACATGCGTTTCTGTGAAAGAGAAGCAGTCTGTTCCAACACTTCAATTCACTGTGTGAAGTGAATGGAGTGTTGCCTCACTTTCTAAATGCTGTCCTTTCAGAGAAAATCACTTTCCTTTGAAAGTGCCTTAAGCTACTTACAGGCATTCAACAGAAATTCACATGCGTTTTTCTGAAAGTGATGCAGTCTGTTCCAACACTTCAATTCACTGTGCGAAGTGAATGGAGTGTTGCTTCACTTTCTAAATTATGTCCTTTCAGAGAAAATCACTTTCCTTTGAAAGTGCCTTAAGCTACTTGCAAGCATTAGGAAGAAACTCACATGCGTTTCTCTGAAAGAGAAGCAGTCTGTTCCAACACTTCAATTCACTGTGCGAAGTTAATGGAGTGTTGCCTCACTTTCTAAATGCTGTCCTTTCAGAGAAAATAACTTTCCATTGAAAGTGCCCAAAACTACTTTCAAGCATTCACAAAAAACTCACATGCGTTTCTCGGAAAGAGAAGCAGTCTGTTCCAACACTTCAGTTCACTGTGCAAAGTGAATGGAGTGTTGCTTCACTTTCTAAATGCTGTCCTTTCAGAGAAAATCCCTTTCCTTTGAATGTGCCTTAAGCTACTTACAAGCATTCAACAGAAACTCACCTGCAGTTCTCTGAAATAGAAGCAGTCTGATCCAACACTTCAATTCACTGTACAAAGTGAATGGAGTGTTGCTTTACTTTCTAAATGCTGTCCTTTCAGAGAAAATCACTTTCCTTTGAAAGTGCCTTAAGCAACTTGCAAGCATTCACACGAAACTCACATGCGTTTCTCTAAAAGAGAAGCAGTCTGTTCCAACACTTCAATTCACTGTGCGAAGTGAATGGAGTGTTGCTTCACTTTCTAAATGCTGTCCTTTCAGAGAAAATCACTTTCCTTTGAAAGTGCCTTAAACTACTTTCAAGCATTCACAAAAAACTCACATGTGTTTCTCTTAAAGAGAAGCAGTCTGTTCCAACACTTCAATTCACTGTGCGAAGTGAATGGAGTGTTGCTTCAGTTTCTAAATGCTGTCCTTTCAGAGAAAATCACTTTCCTTTGAAAGTGCATTAAGCTACTTACAAGCATTTAACAGAAACTCACATGCGTTTCTCTGAAAGAGAAGCAGTCTGTTCCAACACTTCAATTCACTGTGCGAAGTGAATGGAGTGTTGCCTCACTTTCTAAATGCTGTCCTTTCAGAGAAAATCACTTTCCTTTGAAAGTGTCTTAAGCTAATTACAAGCATTCAACAGAAACTCACATGCATTTCTCAGAAAGAGAAGCAGTCCGTTCCAACACTTCAATTCACTGTGCAAAGTGAATGGAGTGTTGTTTCACTTTCTAAATTCTGTTCTTTCAGAGAAAATCACTTTCCTTTGAAAGTGCCTTAAACTACTTTCAAGCATTCATAAAAAACTCACATGCGTTTCTCTGAAAGAGAAGCAGTCTGTTCCAACACTTCAATTCTCTGTGCGAAGTGAATGGAGTGTTGCTTCACTTTCTAAATGCTGTTCTTTCAGAGAAAATCACTTTCCTTTGAAAGTGCCTTAAGCTACTTGCAAGCATTAGGAAGAAACTCACATGCGTTTCTCTGAAAGAGAGGCAGTCCGTTCCAACACTTCAATTCACTGTGCGAAGTGAAGGGAGTGTTGCCTCACTTTCTAAATGCTGTCCGTTCAGAGAAAATCACTTTCCATTGAAAGAGCCTTAAAGTACTTTCAAGCATTCACAAAAAACTCACATGCGTTTCTCTGAAAGAGAAACAGTCTGTTCCAACACTTCAATTCACTGTGTGAAGTGAATGGAGTGTTGCTTCAATTTCTAAATGCTGTCCTTTCAGAGAAAATCCCTTTCCTTTGAATGTGCCTTAAGCTACTTACAAGCATTCAACAGAAACTCACATGCATTTCTCTGAAAGAGAAGCAATCTGTTCCAACACTTCAATTCTCTGTGGGAAGTGAATGGAGTGTTGCTTCACTTTCTAAATGCTGTCTTTTCAGAGAAAATCACTTTCCTTTGAAAGAGCCTTAAGCTACTTGCAAGCATTCACAAGAAACACTAATGCGTTTATATGAAAGAGAAGTAGTCTGTTCCAACACTTCAATTCATTGCGCGAAGGGAATGGAGTGTTGCTTCACTTTCTAAATGCTGTCCTTTCAGAGAAAATCACTTTCCTTTGAAAGTGCCTTAAGCTACTTGCAAGCATTAGGAAGAAACTCACATGCGTTTCTCTGAAAGAGAAGCAGTCTGTTCCAACACTTCAATTCACTGTGCGAAGTGAATGGAGTGTTGCTTCACTTTCTAAATGCTGTCCTTTCAGAGAAAATCACTTTCCTTTGATAGTGCATTAAGCTACTTGCAAGCATTAGGAAGAAACTCATATGCGTTTCTCTGAAAGAGAAGCAGTCTCTTCCAACACTTAAATTCACTGTGTGAAGTGAATAGAGTGTTGCCTCACTTTCTAAATGCTGTCCTTTCAGAGACAATCACTTTCCTTTGAAAGTGCATTAAGCTACTTACAAGCATTTAACAGAAACTCACATGCGTTTTTCTGAAAGAGAAGCAGTCTGTTCCAACACTTCAATTCACTGTGCGAAGTGAATGGAGTGTTGCCTCACTTTCTAAATGCTGTCCGTTCAGAGAAAATCACTTTCCATTGATAGTGCCTTAAAGCACTTTCAAGCATTCACAAAAAACTCACTTGCGTTTCTCTGAAAGAGAAACAGTCTGTTCCAACACTTCAATTCACTGTGTGAAGTGAATGGAGTGTTGCTTCACTTTCTAAATGCTGTCCTTTCAGAGAAAATCCCTTTCCTTTGAATGTGCCTTAAGCTACTTACAAGCATTCAACAGAAACTCACATGCATTTCTCTGAAAGAGAAGCAATCTGTTCCTACACTTCAATTCTCTGTGGGAAGTGAATGGAGTGTTGCTTCACTTTCTAAATGCTGTCTTTTCAGAGAAAATCACTTTCCTTTGAAAGTGCCTTAAGCTACTTGCAAGCATTCACAAGAAACACTTATGCGTTTCTATGAAAGAGAAGTAGTCTGTTCCAACACTTCAATTCATTGCGCGAAGGGAATGGAGTGTTGCTTCACTCTCTAAATGCTGTCCTTTCAGAGAAAATCACTTTCCTTTGAAAGTGCCTTAAGCTACTTGCAAGCATTAGGAAGAAACTCACATGCGTTTCTCTGAAAGAGAAGCAGTCCGTTCCAACACTTCAATTCACTGTGCGAAGTGAATGGAGTGTTGCTTCACTTTCTAAATGCTGTCCTTTCAGAGAAAATCACTTTCCTTTGAAAGTGCCTTAAGCTACTTGCAAGCATTAGGAAGAAACTCACATGCGTTTCTCTGAAAGAGAAGCAGTCTGTTCCAACACTTCAATTCACTGTGTGAAGTGAATGGAGTGTTGCCTCACTTTCTAAATGCTGTCCTTTCAGAGAAAATCACTTTCCTTTGAAAGTGCCTTAAGCTAGTTACAGGCATTCAACAGAAACTCACATGCGTTTCTCTGAAAGAGAAGCAGTCTGTTCCAACACTTCAATTCACTGCACGAAGGGAATGGAGTGTTGCTTCACTTTCTAAATGCTGTCCTTTCAGAGAAAATCACTTTCCTTTGAAAGTGCCTTAAGCTACTTACAAGCATTCAACAGAAACTCACATGCATTTCTCTGAAAGAGAAGCAGTCTGTTCCAACACTTCAATTCACTGTGGGAAGTGAATGGAGTGTTGCTTCACTTTCTAAATGCTGTCCTTTCAGAGAAAATCACTTTCCTTTGAAAGTGCCTGAAACTACTTTCAAGCATTCACCAGAAACTCACATGCGTTTCTCTGAAAGAGAAGCAGTCTGTTCCAACACTTCAATTCACTGCACGAAGGGAATGGAGTGTTGCTTCACTTTCTAAATGCTGTCCTTTCAGAGAAAATCACTTTCCTTTGAAAGTGCCTTAAGCTACTTACAAGCATTCAACAGAAACTCACATGCATTTCTCTGAAAGAGAAGCAGTCTGTTCCAACACTTCAATTCACTGTGGGAAGTGAATGGAGTGTTGCTTCACTTTCTAAATGCTGTCCTTTCAGAGAAAATCACTTTCCTTTGAAAGTGCCTGAAACTACTTTCAAGCATTCACCAGAAACTCACATGCGTTTCTCTGAAAGAGAAGCAGTCTGTTCCAACACTTCAATTCACTGCACGAAGGGAATGGAGTGTTGCTTCACTTTCTAAATGCTGTCCTTTCAGAGAAAATCACTTTCTTTGAAAGTGCCTTATGCTACTTACAGGCATTCAACAGAAATTCACATGCGTTTTTCTGAAAGAGATGCAGTCTGTTCCAACACTTCAATTCACTGTGCGAAGTGAATGGAGTGTTGCTTCACTTTCTAAATTATGTCCTTTCAGAGAAAATCACTTTCCTTTGAAAGTGCCTTAAGCAACTTGCAAGCATTGACAAGAAACACTAATGCGTTTATATGAAAGAGAAGCACTCTGTTCCAACACTTCAATTCACTGCACGAAGGGAATGGAGTGTTGCTTCACTTTCTAAAGGCTGTCCTTTCAGAGAAAATCACTTTCCTTTGAAAGTGCCTTAAGCTACTTACAAGCATTCACCAGAAACTCACATGCGTTTCTCTGAAAGAGAAGCAGTCTGTTCCAACACTTCAATTCAATGTGCGAAGTGAATGGAGTGTTGCTTCACTTTCTAAATGCTGTCCTTTCAGAGAAAATCACTTTCCTTTGAAAGTGCCTTAAGCTACTTGCAAGCATTAGGAAGAAACTCACATGCGTTTCTCTGAAAGAGAAGCAGTCTGTTCCAACACTTCAATTCACTGTGCGAAGTGAATGGAGTGTTGCCTCACTTTCTAAATGCTGTCCTTTCAGAGAAAATAACTTTCCATTGAAAGTGCCCAAAACTACTTTCAAGCATTCACAAAAAAACTCACATGCATTTCTCGGAAAGAGAAGCAGTCTGTTCCAACACTTCAGTTCACTGTGCAAAGTGAATGGAGTGTTGCTTCACTTTCTAAATGCTGTCCTTTCAGAGAAAATCCCTTTCCTTTGAATGTGCCTTAAGCTACTTACAAGCATTCAACAGAAACTCACCTGCAGTTCTCTGAAAGAGAAGCAGTCTGATATAACACTTCAATTCACTGTACAAAGTGAATGGAGTGTTGCTTTACTTTCTAAATGCTGTCCTTTCAGAGAAAATCACTTTCCTTTGAAAGTGCCTTAAGCAACTTGCAAGCATTCACAAGAAACTCACATGCGTTTCTCTAAAAGAGAAGCAGTCTGTTCCAACACTTCAATTCACTGTGCGAAGTGAATGGAGTGTTGCTTCACTTTCTAAATGCTGTCCTTTCAGAGAAAATCACTTTCCTTTGAAAGTGCCTTAAACTACTTTCAAGCATTCACAAAAAACTCACATGCGTTTCTCTTAAAGAGAAGCAGTCTGTTCCAACACTTCAATTCACTGTGCGAAGTGAATGGAGTGTTGCTTCAGTTTCTAAATGCTGTCCTTTCAGAGAAAATCACTTTCCTTTGAAAGTGCATTAAGCTACTTACAAGCATTTAACAGAAACTCACATGCGTTTCTCTGAAAGAGAAGCAGTCTGTTCCAACACTTCAATTCACTGTGCGAAGTGAATGGAGTGTTGCCTCACTTTCTAAATGCTGTCCTTTCAGAGAAAATCACTTTCCTTTGAAAGTGTCTTAAGCTAATTACAAGCATTCAACAGAAACTCACATGCATTTCTCAGAAAGAGAAGCAGTCCGTTCCAACACTTCAATTCACTGTGCAAAGTGAATGGAGTGTTGTTTCACTTTCTAAATTCTGTTCTTTCAGAGAAAATCACTTTCCTTTGAAAGTGCCTTAAACTACTTTCAAGCATTCATAAAAAACTCACATGCGTTTCTCTGAAAGAGAAGCAGTCTGTTCCAACACTTCAATTCTCTGTGCGAAGTGAATGGAGTGTTGCTTCACTTTCTAAATGCTGTTCTTTCAGAGAAAATCACTTTCCTTTGAAAGTGCCTTAAGCTACTTGCAAGCATTAGGAAGAAACTCACATGCGTTTCTCTGAAAGAGAGGCAGTCCGTTCCAACACTTCAATTCACTGTGCGAAGTGAAGGGAGTGTTGCCTCACTTTCTAAATGCTGTCCGTTCAGAGAAAATCACTTTCCATTGAAAGAGCCTTAAAGTACTTTCAAGCAATCACAAAAAACTCACATGCGTTTCTCTGAAAGAGAAACAGTCTGTTCCAACACTTCAATTCACTGTGTGAAGTGAATGGAGTGTTGCTTCAATTTCTAAATGCTGTCCTTTCATAGAAAATCCCTTTCCTTTGAATGTGCCTTAAGCTACTTACAAGCATTCAACAGAAACTCACATGCATTTCTCTGAAAGAGAAGCAATCTGTTCCAACACTTCAATTCTCTGTGGGAAGTGAATGGAGTGTTGCTTCACTTTCTAAATGCTGTCTTTTCAGAGAAAATCACTTTCCTTTGAAAGAGCCTTAAGCTACTTGCAAGCATTCACAAGAAACCCTAATGCGTTTCTATGAAAGAGTAGTAGTCTGTTCCAACACTTCAATTCATTGCGCGAAGGGAATGGAGTGTTGCTTCACTTTCTAAATGCTGTCCTTTCAGAGAAAATCACTTTCCTTTGAAAGTGCCTTAAGCTACTTGCAATCATTAGGAAGAAACTCACATGCGTTTCTCTGAAAGAGAAGCAGTCTGTTCCAACACTTCAATTCACTGTGCGAAGTGAATGGAGTGTTGCTTCACTTTCTAAATGCTGTCCTTTCAGAGAAAATCACTTTCCTTTGATAGTGCATTAAGCTACTTGCAAGCATTAGGAAGAAACTCATATGCATTTCTCTGAAAGAGAAGCAGTCTCTTCCAACACTTAAATTCACTGTGTGAAGTGAATAGAGTGTTGCCTCACTTTCTAAATGCTGTCCTTTCAGAGAAAATCACTTTCCTTTGAAAGTGCATTAAGCTACTTACAAGCATTTAACAGAAACTCACATGCGTTTTTCTGAAAGAGAAGCAGTCTGTTCCAACACTTCAATTCACTGTGCGAAGTGAATGGAGTGTTGCCTCACTTTCTAAATGCTGTCCGTTCAGAGAAAATCACTTTCCATTGATAGTGCCTTAAAGCACTTTCAAGCATTCACAAAAAACTCACTTGCGTTTCTCTGAAAGAGAAACAGTCTGTTCCAACACTTCAATTCACTGTGTGAAGTGAATGGAGTGTTGCTTCACTTTCTAAATGCTGTCCTTTCAGAGAAAATCCCTTTCCTTTGAATGTGCCTTAAGCTACTTACAAGCATTCAACAGAAACTCACATGCATTTCTCTGAAAGAGAAGCAATCTGTTCCTACACTTCAATTCTCTGTGGGAAGTGAATGGAGTGTTGCTTCACTTTCTAAATGCTGTCTTTTCAGAGAAAATCACTTTCCTTTGAAAGTGCCTTAAGCTACTTGCAAGCATTCACAAGAAACACTTATGCGTTTCTATGAAAGAGAAGTAGTCTGTTCCAACACTTCAATTCATTGCGCGAAGGGAATGGAGTGTTGCTTCACTCTCTAAATGCTGTCCTTTCAGAGAAAATCACTTTCCTTTGAAAGTGCCTTAAGCTACTTGCAAGCATTAGGAAGAAACTCACATGCGTTTCTCTGAAAGAGAAGCCGTCCGTTCCAACACTTCAATTCACTGTGCGAAGTGAATGGAGTGTTGCTTCACTTTCTAAATGCTGTCCTTTCAGAGAAAATCACTTTCCTTTGAAAGTGCCTTAAGCTACTTGCAAGCATTAGGAAGAAACTCACATACGTTTCTCTGAAAGAGAAGCAGTCTGTTCAAACACTTCAATTCACTGTGTGAAGTGAATGGAGTGTTGCCTCACTTTCTAAATGCTGTCCTTTCAGAGAAAATCACTTTCCTTTGAAAGTGCCTTAAGCTAGTTACAGGCATTCAACAGAAACTCACATGCGTTTCTCTGAAAGAGAAGCAGTCTGTTCCAACACTTCAATTCACTGCACGAAGGGAATGGAGTGTTGCTTCACTTTCTAAATGCTGTCCTTTCAGAGAAAATCACTTTCCTTTGAAAGTGCCTTAAGCTACTTACAAGCATTCAACAGAAACTCACATGCATTTCTCTGAAAGAGAAGCAGTCTGTTCCAACACTTCAATTCACTGTGGGAAGTGAATGGAGTGTTGCTTCACTTTCTAAATGCTGTCCTTTCAGAGAAAATCACTTTCCTTTGAAATTGCCTTAAGCAACTTGCAAGCATTCACACGAAACACTAATGCGTTTCTATGAAAGAGAAGCACTCTGTTCCAACACTTCAATTCACTGCACGAAGGGAATGGAGTGTTGTTTCACTTTCTAAATGCTGTCCTTTCAGAGAAAATCACTTTCCTTTGAAAGTGCCTTAAGCTACTGACAAGCATTCACCAGAAACTCACATGCGTTTCTCTGAAAGAGAAGCAGTCAGTTCCAATACTTCAATTCACTGTGCGAAGTGAATGGAGTGTTGCTTCACTCTCTAAATGCTGTCCTTTCAGAGAAAATCACTTTCCTTTGAAAGTGCCTTAAGCTACTTGCAAGCATTAGGAAGAAACTCACATGCGTTTCTCTGAAAGAGAAGCAGTCCGTTCCAACACTTCAATTCACTGTGCGAAGTGAATGGAGTGTTGCTTCACTTTCTAAATGCTGTCCTTTCAGAGAAAATCACTTTCCTTTGAAAGTGCCTTAAGCTACTTGCAAGCATTAGGAAGAAACTCACATGCGTTTCTCTGAAAGAGAAGCAGTCTGTTCCAACACTTCAATTCACTGTGTGAAGTGAATGGAGTGTTGCCTCACTTTCTAAATGCTGTCCTTTCAGAGAAAATCACTTTCCTTTGAAAGTGCCTTAAGCTAGTTACAGGCATTCAACAGAAACTCACATGCGTTTCTCTGAAAGAGAAGCAGTCTGTTCCAACACTTCAATTCACTGCACGAAGGGAATGGAGTGTTGCTTCACTTTCTAAATGCTGTCCTTTCAGAGAAAATCACTTTCCTTTGAAAGTGCCTTAAGCTACTTACAAGCATTCAACAGAAACTCACATGCATTTCTCTGAAAGAGAAGCAGTCTGTTCCAACACTTCAATTCACTGTGGGAAGTGAATGGAGTGTTGCTTCACTTTCTAAATGCTGTCCTTTCAGAGAAAATCACTTTCCTTTGAAATTGCCTTAAGCAACTTGCAAGCATTCACACGAAACACTAATGCGTTTCTATGAAAGAGAAGCACTCTGTTCCAACACTTCAATTCACTGCACGAAGGGAATGGAGTGTTGTTTCACTTTCTAAATGCTGTCCTTTCAGAGAAAATCACTTTCCTTTGAAAGTGCCTTAAGCTACTGACAAGCATTCAACAGAAACTCACATGCGTTTCTCTGAAAGAGAAGCAGTCAGTTCCAATACTTCAATTCACTGTGCGAAGTGAATGGAGTGTTGCTTCACTTTCTAAATGCTGTCCTTTCAGAGAAAATCACTTTCCTTTGAAAGTGCCTTAAGCTACTTGCAAGCATTAGGAAGAAACTCACATGCATTTCTCTGAAAGAGAAGCAGTCCGTTCCAACACTTCAATTCACTGTGCGAAGTGAATGGAGTGTTGCTTCACTTTCTAAATGCTGTCCTTTCAGAGAAAATCACTTTCCTTTGAAAGTGCCTTAAGCTACTTGCAAGCATTAGGAAGAAACTCACATGCGTTTCTCTGAAAGAGAGGCAGTCCGTTCCAACACTTCAATTCACTGTGCGAAGTGAAGGGAGTGTTGCCTCACTTTCTAAATGCTGTCCGTTCAGAGAAAATCACTTTCCATTGAAAGAGCCTTAAAGTACTTTCAAGCATTCACAAAAAACTCACATGCGTTTCTCTGAAAGAGAAACAGTCTGTTCCAACACTTCAATTCACTGTGTGAAGTGAATGGAGTGTTGCTTCAATTTCTAAATGCTGTCCTTTCAGAGAAAATCCCTTTCCTTTGAATGTGCCTTAAGCTACTTACAAGCATTCAACAGAAACTCACATGCATTTCTCTGAAAGAGAAGCAATCTGTTCCAACACTTCAATTCTCTGTGGGAAGTGAATGGAGTGTTGCTTCACTTTCTAAATGCTGTCTTTTCAGAGAAAATCACTTTCCTTTGAAAGAGCCTTAAGCTACTTGCAAGCATTCACAAGAAACCCTAATGCGTTTCTATGAAAGAGAAGTAGTCTGTTCCAACACTTCAATTCATTGCGCGAAGGGAATGGAGTGTTGCTTCACTTTCTAAATGCTGTCCTTTCAGAGAAAATCACTTTCCTTTGAAAGTGCCTTAAGCTACTTGCAATCATTAGGAAGAAACTCACATGCGTTTCTCTGAAAGAGAAGCAGTCTGTTCCAACACTTCAATTCACTGTGCGAAGTGAATGGAGTGTTGCTTCACTTTCTAAATGCTGTCCTTTCAGAGAAAATCACTTTCCTTTGATAGTGCATTAAGCTACTTGCAAGCATTAGGAGGAAACTCATATGCGTTTCTCTGAAAGAGAAGCAGTCTCTTCCAACACTTAAATTCACTGTGTGAAGTGAATAGAGTGTTGCCTCACTTTCTAAATGCTGTCCTTTCAGAGAAAATCACTTTCCTTTGAAAGTGCATTAAGCTACTTACAAGCATTTAACAGAAACTCACATGCGTTTTTCTGAAAGAGAAGCAGTCTGTTCCAACACTTCAATTCACTGTGCGAAGTGAATGGAGTGTTGCCTCACTTTCTAAATGCTGTCCGTTCAGAGAAAATCACTTTCCATTGATAGTGCCTTAAAGCACTTTCAAGCATTCACAAAAAACTCACTTGCGTTTCTCTGAAAGAGAAACAGTCTGTTCCAACACTTCAATTCACTGTGTGAAGTGAATGGAGTGTTGCCTCACTTTCTAAATGCTGTCCTTTCAGAGAAAATCACTTTCCTTTGAAAGTGCCTTAAGCTAGTTACAGGCATTCAACAGAAACTCACATGCGTTTCTCTGAAAGAGAAGCAGTCTGTTCCAACACTTCAATTCACTGCACGAAGGGAATGGAGTGTTGCTTCACTTTCTAAATGCTGTCCTTTCAGAGAAAATCACTTTCCTTTGAAAGTGCCTTAAGCTACTTACAAGCATTCAACAGAAACTCACATGGATTTCTCTGAAAGAGAAGCAGTCTGTTCCAACACTTCAATTCACTGTGGGAAGTGAATGGAGTGTTGCTTCACTTTCTAAATGCTGTCCTTTCAGAGAAAATCACTTTCCTTTGAAATTGCCTTAAGCAACTTGCAAGCATTCACACGAAACACTAATGCGTTTCTATGAAAGAGAAGCACTCTGTTCCAACACTTCAATTCACTGCACGAAGGGAATGGAGTGTTGTTTCACTTTCTAAATGCTGTCCTTTCAGAGAAAATCACTTTCCTTTGAAAGTGCCTTAAGCTACTGACAAGCATTCACCAGAAACTCACATGCGTTTCTCTGAAAGAGAAGCAGTCAGTTCCAATACTTCAATTCACTGTGCGAAGTGAATGGAGTGTTGCTTCACTCTCTAAATGCTGTCCTTTCAGAGAAAATCACTTTCCTTTGAAAGTGCCTTAAGCTACTTGCAAGCATTAGGAAGAAACTCACATGCGTTTCTCTGAAAGAGAAGCAGTCCGTTCCAACACTTCAATTCACTGTGCGAAGTGAATGGAGTGTTGCTTCACTTTCTAAATGCTGTCCTTTCAGAGAAAATCACTTTCCTTTGAAAGTGCCTTAAGCTACTTGCAAGCATTAGGAAGAAACTCACATGCGTTTCTCTGAAAGAGAAGCAGTCTGTTCCAACACTTCAATTCACTGTGTGAAGTGAATGGAGTGTTGCCTCACTTTCTAAATGCTGTCCTTTCAGAGAAAATCACTTTCCTTTGAAAGTGCCTTAAGCTAGTTACAGGCATTCAACAGAAACTCACATGCGTTTCTCTGAAAGAGAAGCAGTCTGTTCCAACACTTCAATTCACTGCACGAAGGGAATGGAGTGTTGCTTCACTTTCTAAATGCTGTCCTTTCAGAGAAAATCACTTTCCTTTGAAAGTGCCTTAAGCTACTTACAAGCATTCAAGAGAAACTCACATGCATTTCTCTGAAAGAGAAGCAGTCTGTTCCAACACTTCAATTCACTGTGGGAAGTGAATGGAGTGTTGCTTCACTTTCTAAATGCTGTCCTTTCAGAGAAAATCACTTTCCTTTGAAATTGCCTTAAGCAACTTGCAAGCATTCACACGAAACACTAATGCATTTCTATGAAAGAGAAGCACTCTGTTCCAACACTTCAATTCACTGCACGAAGGGAATGGAGTGTTGCTTCACTTTCTAAATGCTGTCCTTTCAGAGAAAATCACTTTCCTTTGAAAGTGCCTTAAGCTACTTGCAAGCATTAGGAAGAAACTCACATGCATTTCTCTGAAAGAGAAGCAGTCCGTTCCAACACTTCAATTCACTGTGCGAAGTGAATGGAGTGTTGCTTCACTTTCTAAATGCTGTCCTTTCAGAGAAAATCACTTTCCTTTGAAAGTGCCTTAAGCTACTTGCAAGCATTAGGAAGAAACTCACATGCGTTTCTCTGAAAGAGAGGCAGTCCGTTCCAACACTTCAATTCACTGTGCGAAGTGAAGGGAGTGTTGCCTCACTTTCTAAATGCTGTCCGTTCAGAGAAAATCACTTTCCATTGAAAGAGCCTTAAAGTACTTTCAAGCATTCACAAAAAACTCACATGCGTTTCTCTGAAAGAGAAACAGTCTGTTCCAACACTTCAATTCACTGTGTGAAGTGAATGGAGTGTTGCTTCAATTTCTAAATGCTGTCCTTTCAGAGAAAATCCCTTTCCTTTGAATGTGCCTTAAGCTACTTACAAGCATTCAACAGAAACTCACATGCATTTCTCTGAAAGAGAAGCAATCTGTTCCAACACTTCAATTCTCTGTGGGAAGTGAATGGAGTGTTGCTTCACTTTCTAAATGCTGTCTTTTCAGAGAAAATCACTTTCCTTTGAAAGAGCCTTAAGCTACTTGCAAGCATTCACAAGAAACCCTAATGCGTTTCTATGAAAGAGAAGTAGTCTGCTCCAACACTTCAATTCATTGCGCGAAGGGAATGGAGTGTTGCTTCACTTTCTAAATGCTGTCCTTTCAGAGAAAATCACTTTCCTTTGAAAGTGCCTTAAGCTACTTGCAAGCATTAGGAAGAAACTCACATGCGTTTCTCTGAAAGAGAAGCAGTCTGTTCCAACACTTCAATTCACTGTGCGAAGTGAATGGAGTGTTGCTTCACTTTCTAAATGCTGTCCTTTCAGAGAAAATCACTTTCCTTTGATAGTGCATTAAGCTACTTGCAAGCATTAGGAAGAAACTCATATGCGTTTCTCTGAAAGAGAAGCAGTCTCTTCCAACACTTAAATTCACTGTGTGAAGTGAATAGAGTGTTGCCTCACTTTCTAAATGCTGTCCTTTCAGAGAAAATCACTTTCCTTTGAAAGTGCATTAAGCTACTTACAAGCATTTAACAGAAACTCACATGCGTTTTTCTGAAAGAGAAGCAGTCTGTTCCAACACTTCAATTCACTGTGCGAAGTGAATGGAGTGTTGCCTCACTTTCTAAATGCTGTCCGTTCAGAGAAAATCACTTTCCATTGATAGTGCCTTAAAGCACTTTCAAGCATTCACAAAAAACTCACTTGCGTTTCTCTGAAAGAGAAACAGTCTGTTCCAACACTTCAATTCACTGTGTGAAGTGAATGGAGTGTTGCTTCACTTTCTAAATGCTGTCCTTTCAGAGAAAATCCCTTTCCTTTGAATGTGCCTTAAGCTACCTACAAGCATTCAACAGAAACTCACATGCATTTCTCTGAAAGAGAAGCAATCTGTTCCTACACTTCAATTCTCTGTGGGAAGTGAATGGAGTGTTGCTTCACTTTCTAAATGCTGTCTTTTCAGAGAAAATCACTTTCCTTTGAAAGTGCCTTAAGCTACTGACAAGCATTCACAAGAAACACTTATGCGTTTCTATGAAAGAGAAGTAGTCTGTTCCAACACTTCAATTCATTGCGCGAAGGGAATGGAGTGTTGCTTCACTCTCTAAATGCTGTCCTTTCAGAGAAAATCCCTTTCCTTTGAAAGTGCCTTAAGCTACTTGCAAGCATTAGGAAGAAACTCACAAGCGTTTCTCTGAAAGAGAAGCAGTCCGTTCCAACACTTCAATTCACTGTGCGAAGTGAATGGAGTGTTGCTTCACTTTCTAAATGCTGTCCTTTCAGAGAAAATCACTTTCCTTTGAAAGTGCCTTAAGCTACTTGCAAGCATTAGGAAGAAACTCACATGCGTTTCTCTGAAAGAGAAGCAGTCTGTTCCAACACTTCAATTCACTGTGTGAAGTGAATGGAGTGTTGCCTCACTTTCTAAATGCTGTCCTTTCAGAGAAAATCACTTTCCTTTGAAAGTGCCTTAAGCTAGTTACAGGCATTCAACAGAAACTCACATGCGTTTCTCTGAAAGAGAAGCAGTCTGTTCCAACACTTCAATTCACTGCACGAAGGGAATGGAGTGTTGCTTCACTTTCTAAATGCTGTCCTTTCAGAGAAAATCACTTTCCTTTGAAAGTGCCTTAAGCTACTTACAAGCATTCAACAGAAACTCACATGCATTTCTCTGAAAGAGAAGCAGTCTGTTCCAACACTTCAATTCACTGTGGGAAGTGAATGGAGTGTTGCTTCACTTTCTAAATGCTGTCCTTTCAGAGAAAATCACTTTCCTTTGAAATTGCCTTAAGCAACTTGCAAGCATTCACACGAAACACTAATGCGTTTCTATGAAAGAGAAGCACTCTATTCCAACACTTCAATTCACTGCACGAAGGGAATGGAGTGTTGTTTCACTTTCTAAATGCTGTCCTTTCAGAGAAAATCACTTTCCTTTGAAAGTGCCTTAAGCTACTGACAAGCATTCACCAGAAACTCACATGCGTTTCTCTGAAAGAGAAGCAGTCAGTTCCAATACTTCAATTCACTGTGCGAAGTGAATGGAGTGTTGCTTCACTTTCTAAATGCTGTCCTTTCAGAGAAAATCACTTTCCTTTGCAAGTGCCTTAAGCTACTTGCAAGCATTCACAAGAAACACTAATGCGTTTCTATGAAAGAGAAGTAGTCTGTTCCAACACTTCAATTCATTGCGCGAAGGGAATGGAGTGTTGCTTCACTTTCTAAATGCTGTCCTTTCAGAGAAAATCACTTTCCTTTGAAAGTGCCTTAAGCTACTTACAAGCATTCACCAGAAACTCACATGCGTTTCTCTGAAAGAGAAGCAGTCTGTTCCAACACTTCAATTCACTGTGCGAAGTGAATGGAGTGTTGCCTCACTTTCTAAATGCTGTCCTTTCAGAGAAAATCACTTTCCTTTGAAAGTGCCTTAAGCTAATTACAAGCATTCAACAGAAACTCACATGCATTTCTCAGAAAGAGAAGCAGTCTTTTCCAATACTTCAATTCACTGTGCAAAGTGAATGGAGTGTTGTTTCACTTTCTAAATTCTGTCCTTTCAGAGAAAATCACTTTCCTTTGAAAGTGCCTTAAACTACTTTCAAGCATTAATAAAAAACTCACATGCGTTTCTCTGAATGACAAGCAGTCTGTTCCAACACTTCAATTCTCTGTGCGAAGTGAATGGAGTGTTGCTTCACTTTCTAAATGCTGTTCTTTCAGAGAAAATCACTTTCCTTTGAAAGTGCCTTAAGCTACTTGCAAGCATTAGGAAGAAACTCACATGCGTTTCTCTGAAAGAGAAGCAGTCCGTTCCAACACTTCAATTCACTGTGCGAAGTGAATGGAGTGTTGCTTCACTTTCTAAATGCTGTCCTTTCAGAGAAAATCACTTTCCTTTGAAAGTGCCTTAAGCTACTTGCAAGCATTAGGAAAAAACTCACAAGCGTTTCTCTGAAAGAGAAGCAATCTGTTCCAACACTTCAATTCACTGTGCGAAGTGAATGGAGTGTTGCCTCACTTTTTTAAATGCTGTCCGTTCAGAGAAAATCACTTTCCATTGAAAGTGCCTTAAAGTACTTTCAAGCATTCACAAAAAACTCACATGTGTTTCTCTGAAAGAGAAACAGTCTGTTCCAACACTTCAATTCACTGCACGAAGGGAATGGAGTGTTGCTTCACTTTCTAAATGCTGTCCTTTCAGAGAAAATCCCTTTCCTTTGAATGTGCCTTAAGCTACTTACAAGCATTCAACAGAAACTCACATGCATTTCTCTGAAAGAGAAGCAATCTGTTCCAACACTTCAATTCTCTGTGGGAAGTGAATGGAGTGTTGCTTCACTTTCTAAATGCTGTCTTTTCAGAGAAAATCACTTTCCTTTGAAAGTGCCTTAAGCTACTTGCAAGCATTCACAAGAAACACTAATGCGTTTCTATGAAAGAGAAGTAGTCTGTTCCAACACTTCAATTCATTGCGCGAAGGGAATGGAGTGTTGCTTCACTTTCTAAATGCTGTCCTTTCAGAGAAAATCACTTTCCTTTGAAAGTGCCTTAAGCTAGTTACAGGCATTCAACAGAAACTCACATGCGTTTCTCTGAAAGAGAAGCAGTCTGTTCCAACACTTCAATTCACTGCACGAAGGGAATGGAGTGTTGCTTCACTTTCTAAATGCTGTCCTTTCAGAGAAAATCACTTTCCTTTGAAAGTGCCTTAAGCTACTTACAAGCATTCAACAGAAACTCACATGCATTTCTCTGAAAGAGAAGCAGTCTGTTCCAACACTTCAATTCACTGTGGGAAGTGAATGGAGTGTTGCTTCACTTTCTAAATGCTGTCCTTTCAGAGAAAATCACTTTCCTTTGAAATTGCCTTAAGCAACTTGCAAGCATTCACACGAAACACTAATGCGTTTCTATGAAAGAGAAGCACTCTGTTCCAACACTTCAATTCACTGCACGAAGGGAATGGAGTGTTGTTTCACTTTCTAAATGCTGTCCTTTCAGAGAAAATCACTTTCCTTTGAAAGTGCCTTAAGCTACTGACAAGCATTCACCAGAAACTCACATGCGTTTCTCTGAAAGAGAAGCAGTCAGTTCCAATACTTCAATTCACTGTGCGAAGTGAATGGAGTGTTGCTTCACTCTCTAAATGCTGTCCTTTCAGAGAAAATCACTTTCCTTTGAAAGTGCCTTAAGCTACTTGCAAGTATTAGGAAGAAACTCACATGCGTTTCTGTGAAAGAGAAGCAGTCCGTTCCAACACTTCAATTCACTGTGCGAAGTGAATGGAGTGTTGCTTCACTTTCTAAATGCTGTCCTTTCAGAGAAAATCACTTTCCTTTGAAAGTGCCTTAAGCTACTTGCAAGCATTAGGAAGAAACTCACATGCGTTTCTCTGAAAGAGAAGCAGTCTGTTCCAACACTTCAATTCACTGTGTGAAGTGAATGGAGTGTTGCCTCACTTTCTAAATGCTGTCCTTTCAGAGAAAATCACTTTCCTTTGAAAGTGCCTTAAGCTAGTTACAGGCATTCAACAGAAACTCACATGCGTTTCTCTGAAAGAGAAGCAGTCTGTTCCAACACTTCAATTCACTGCACGAAGGGAATGGAGTGTTGCTTCACTTTCTAAATGCTGTCCTTTCAGAGAAAATCACTTTCCTTTGAAAGTGCCTTAAGCTACTTACAAGCATTCAACAGAAACTCACATGCATTTCTCTGAAAGAGAAGCAGTCTGTTCCAACACTTCAATTCACTGTGGGAAGTGAATGGAGTGTTGCTTCACTTTCTAAATGCTGTCCTTTCAGAGAAAATCACTTTCCTTTGAAATTGCCTTAAGCAACTTGCAAGCATTCACACGAAACACTAATGCGTTTCTATGAAAGAGAAGCACTCTGTTCCAACACTTCAATTCACTGCACGAAGGGAATGGAGTGTTGTTTCACTTTCTAAATGCTGTCCTTTCAGAGAAAATCACTTTCCTTTGAAAGTGCCTTAAGCTACTGACAAGCATTCACCAGAAACTCACATGCGTTTCTCTGAAAGAGAAGCAGTCAGTTCCAATACTTCAATTCACTGTGCGAAGTGAATGGAGTGTTGCTTCACTTTCTAAATGCTGTCCTTTCAGAGAAAATCACTTTCCTTTGAAAGTGCCTTCAGCTACTTGCAAGCATTAGGAAGAAACTCACATGCATTTCTCTGAAAGAGAAGCAGTCCGTTCCAACACTTCAATTCACTGTGCGAAGTGAATGGAGTGTTGCTTCACTTTCTAAATGCTGTCCTTTCAGAGAAAATCACTTTCCTTTGAAAGTGCCTTAAGCTACTTGCAAGCATTAGGAAAAAACTCACATGCGTTTCTCTGAAAGAGAAGCAATCTGTTCCAACACTTCAATTCACTGTGCGAAGTGAATGGAGTGTTGCCTCACTTTCTAAATGCTGTCCGTTCAGAGAAAATCACTTTCCATTGAAAGTGCCTTAAAGTACTTTCAAGCATTCACAAAAAACTCACATGCGTTTCTCTGAAAGAGAAACAGTCTGTTCCAACACTTCAATTCACTGTGTGAAGTGAATGGAGTGTTGCTTCACTTTCTAAATGCTGTCCTTTCAGAGAAAATCCCTTTCCTTTGAATGTGCCTTAAGCTACTTACAAGCATTCAACAGAAACTCACATGCATTTCTCTGAAAGAGAAGCAATCTGTTCCAACACTTCAATTCTCTGTGGGAAGTGAATGGAGTGTTGCTTCACTTTCTAAATGCTGTCTTTTCAGAGAAAATCACTTTCCTTTGAAAGTGCCTTAAGCTACTTGCAAGCATTCACAAGAAACACTAATGCGTTTCTATGAAAGAGAAGTAGTCTGTTCCAACACTTCAATTCATTGCGCGAAGGGAATGGAGTGTTGCTTCACTTTCTAAATGCTGTCCTTTCAGAGAAAATCACTTTCCTTTGAAAGTGCCTTAAGCTAGTTACAGGCATTCAACAGAAACTCACATGCGTTTCTCTGAAAGAGAAGCAGTCTGTTCCAACACTTCAATTCACTGCACGAAGGGAATGGAGTGTTGCTTCACTTTCTAAATGCTGTCCTTTCAGAGAAAATCACTTTCCTTTGAAAGTGCCTTAAGCTACTTACAAGCATTCAACAGAAACTCACATGCATTTCTCTGAAAGAGAAGCAGTCTGTTCCAACACTTCAATTCACTGTGGGAAGTGAATGGAGTGTTGCTTCACTTTCTAAATGCTGTCCTTTCAGAGAAAATCACTTTCCTTTGAAATTGCCTTAAGCAACTTGCAAGCATTCACACGAAACACTAATGCGTTTCTATGAAAGAGAAGCACTCTGTTCCAACACTTCAATTCACTGCACGAAGGGAATGGAGTGTTGTTTCACTTTCTAAATGCTGTCCTTTCTGAGAAAATCACTTTCCTTTGAAAGTGCCTTAAGCTACTGACAAGCATTCACCAGAAACTCACATGCGTTTCTCTGAAAGAGAAGCAGTCAGTTCCAATACTTCAATTCACTGTGCGAAGTGAATGGAGTGTTGCTTCACTCTCTAAATGCTGTCCTTTCAGAGAAAATCACTTTCCTTTGAAAGTGCCTTAAGCTACTTGCAAGCATTAGGAAGAAACTCACATGCGTTTCTCTGAAAGAGAAGCAGTCCGTTCCAACACTTCAATTCACTGTGCGAAGTGAATGGAGTGTTGCTTCACTTTCTAAATGCTGTCCTTTCAGAGAAAATCACTTTCCTTTGAAAGTGCCTTAAGCTACTTGCAAGCATTAGGAAGAAACTCACATGCGTTTCTCTGAAAGAGAAGCAGTCTGTTCCAACACTTCAATTCACTGTGTGAAGTGAATGGAGTGTTTCCTCACTTTCTAAATGCTGTCCTTTCAGAGAAAATCACTTTCCTTTGAAAGTGCCTTAAGCTAGTTACAGGCATTCAACAGAAACTCACATGCGTTTCTCTGAAAGAGAAGCAGTCTGTTCCAACACTTCAATTCACTGCACGAAGGGAATGGAGTGTTGCTTCACTTTCTAAATGCTGTCCTTTCAGAGAAAATCACTTTCCTTTGAAAGTGCCTTAAGCTACTTACAAGCATTCAACAGAAACTCACATGCGTTTCACTGAAAGAGAAGCAGTCTGTTCCAACACTTCAATTCACTGTGGGAAGTGAATGGAGTGTTGCTTCACTTTCTAAATGCTGTCCTTTCCGAGAAAATCACTTTCCTTTGAAATTGCCTTAAGCAACTTGCAAGCATTCACACGAAACACTAATGCGTTTCTATGAAAGAGAAGCACTCTGTTCCAACACTTCAATTCACTGCACGAAGGGAATGGAGTGTTGTTTCACTTTCTAAATGCTGTCCTTTCAGAGAAAATCACTTTCCTTTGAAAGTGCCTTAAGCTACTGACAAGCATTCACCAGAAACTCACATGCGTTTCTCTGAAAGAGAAGCAGTCAGTTCCAATACTTCAATTCACTGTGCGAAGTGAATGGAGTGTTGCTTCACTTTCTAAATGCTGTCCTTTCAGAGAAAATCACTTTCCTTTGAAAGTGCCTTAAGCTACTTGCAAGCATTAGGAAGAAACTCACATGCATTTCTCTGAAAGAGAAGCAGTCCGTTCCAACACTTCAATTCACTGTGCGAGGTGAATGGAGTGTTGCTTCACTTTCTAAATGCTGTCCTTTCAGAGAAAATCACTTTCCTTTGAAAGTGCCTTAAGCTACTTGCAAGCATTAGGAAAAAACTCACATGCGTTTCTCTGAAAGAGAAGCAATCTGTTCCAACACTTCAATTCACTGTGCGAAGTGAATGGAGTGTTGCCTCACTTTCTAAATGCTGTCCGTTCAGAGAAAATCACTTTCCATTGAAAGTGCCTTAAAGTACTTTCAAGCATTCACAAAAAACTCACATGCGTTTCTCTGAAAGAGAAACAGTCTGTTCCAACACTTCAATTCACTGTGTGAAGTGAATGGAGTGTTGCTTCACTTTCTAAATGCTGTCCTTTCAGAGAAAATCCCTTTCCTTTGAATGTGCCTTAAGCTACTTACAAGCATTCAACAGAAACTCACATGCATTTCTCTGAAAGAGAAGCAATCTGTTCCAACACTTCAATTCACTGTGGGAAGTGAATGGAGTGTTGCTTCACTTTCTAAATGCTGTCCTTTCAGAGAAAATCACTTTCCTTTGAAATTGCCTTAAGCAACTTGCAAGCATTCACACGAAACACTAATGCGTTTCTATGAAAGAGAAGCACTCTGTTCCAACACTTCAATTCACTGCACGAAGGGAATGGAGTGTTGTTTCACTTTCTAAATGCTGTCCTTTCAGAGAAAATCACTTTCCTTTGAAAGTGCCTTAAGCTACTGACAAGCATTCACCAGAAACTCACATGCGTTTCTCTGAAAGAGAAGCAGTCAGTTCCAATACTTCAATTCACTGTGCGAAGTGAATGGAGTGTTGCTTCACTTTCTAAATGCTGTCCTTTCAGAGAAAATCACTTTCCTTTGAAAGTGCCTTCAGCTACTTGCAAGCATTAGGAAGAAACTCACATGCATTTCTCTGAAAGAGAAGCAGTCCGTTCCAACACTTCAATTCACTGTGCGAAGTGAATGGAGTGTTGCTTCACTTTCTAAATGCTGTCCTTTCAGAGAAAATCACTTTCCTTTGAAAGTGCCTTAAGCTACTTGCAAGCATTAGGAAAAAACTCACATGCGTTTCTCTGAAAGAGAAGCAATCTGTTCCAACACTTCAATTCACTGTGCGAAGTGAATGGAGTGTTGCCTCACTTTCTAAATGCTGTCCGTTCAGAGAAAATCACTTTCCATTGAAAGTGCCTTAAAGTACTTTCAAGCATTCACAAAAAACTCACATGCGTTTCTCTGAAAGAGAAACAGTCTGTTCCAACACTTCAATTCACTGTGTGAAGTGAATGGAGTGTTGCTTCACTTTCTAAATGCTGTCCTTTCAGAGAAAATCCCTTTCCTTTGAATGTGCCTTAAGCTACTTACAAGCATTCAACAGAAACTCACATGCATTTCTCTGAAAGAGAAGCAATCTGTTCCAACACTTCAATTCTCTGTGGGAAGTGAATGGAGTGTTGCTTCACTTTCTAAATGCTGTCTTTTCAGAGAAAATCACTTTCCTTTGAAAGTGCCTTAAGCTACTTGCAAGCATTCACAAGAAACACTAATGCGTTTCTATGAAAGAGAAGTAGTCTGTTCCAACACTTCAATTCATTGCGCGAAGGGAATGGAGTGTTGCTTCACTTTCTAAATGCTGTCCTTTCAGAGAAAATCACTTTCCTTTGAAAGTGCCTTAAGCTAGTTACAGGCATTCAACAGAAACTCACATGCGTTTCTCTGAAAGAGAAGCAGTCTGTTCCAACACTTCAATTCACTGCACGAAGGGAATGGAGTGTTGCTTCACTTTCTAAATGCTGTCCTTTCAGAGAAAATCACTTTCCTTTGAAAGTGCCTTAAGCTACTTACAAGCATTCAACAGAAACTCACATGCATTTCTCTGAAAGAGAAGCAGTCTGTTCCAACACTTCAATTCACTGTGGGAAGTGAATGGAGTGTTGCTTCACTTTCTAAATGCTGTCCTTTCAGAGAAAATCACTTTCCTTTGAAATTGCCTTAAGCAACTTGCAAGCATTCACACGAAACACTAATGCGTTTCTATGAAAGAGAAGCACTCTGTTCCAACACTTCAATTCACTACACGAAGGGAATGGAGTGTTGTTTCACTTTCTAAATGCTGTCCTTTCTGAGAAAATCACTTTCCTTTGAAAGTGCCTTAAGCTAGTGACAAGCATTCACCAGAAACTCACATGCGTTTCTCTGAAAGAGAAGCAGTCAGTTCCAATACTTCAATTCACTGTGCGAAGTGAATGGAGTGTTGCTTCACTCTCTAAATGCTGTCCTTTCAGAGAAAATCACTTTCCTTTGAAAGTGCCTTAAGCTACTTGCAAGCATTAGGAAGAAACTCACATGCGTTTCTCTGAAAGAGAATCAGTATGTTCCAACACTTCAATTCACTGTGCGAAGTGAATGGAGTGTTGCTTCACTTTCTAAATGCTGTCCTTTCAGAGAAAATCACTTTCCTTTGAAAGTGCCTTAAGCTACTTGCAAGCATTAGGAAGAAACTCACATGCGTTTCTCTGAAAGAGAAGCAGTCTGTTCCAACACTTCAATTCACTGTGCGAAGTGAATGGAGTGTTTCCTCACTTTCTAAATGCTGTCCTTTCAGAGAAAATCACTTTCCTTTGAAAGTGCCTTAAGCTAGTTACAGGCATTCAACAGAAACTCACATGCGTTTCTCTGAACGAGAAGCAGTCTGTTCCAACACTTCAATTCACTGCACGAAGGGAATGGAGTGTTGCTTCACTTTCTAAATGCTGTCCTTTCAGAGAAAATCACTTTCCTTTGAAAGTGCCTTAAGCTACTTACAAGCATTCAACAGAAACTCACATGCGTTTCACTGAAAGAGAAGCAGTCTGTTCCAACACTTCAATTCACTGTGGGAAGTGAATGGAGTGTTGCTTCACTTTCTAAATGCTGTCCTTTCCGAGAAAATCACTTTCCTTTGAAATTGCCTTAAGCAACTTGCAAGCATTCACACGAAACACTAATGCGTTTCTATGAAAGAGAAGCACTCTGTTCCAACACTTCAATTCACTGCACGAAGGGAATGGAGTGTTGTTTCACTTTCTAAATGCTGTCCTTTCAGAGAAAATCACTTTCCTTTGAAAGTGCCTTAAGCTACTGACAAGCATTCACCAGAAACTCACATGCGTTTCTCTGAAAGAGAAGCAGTCAGTTCCAATACTTCAATTCACTGTGGGAAGTGAATGGAGTGTTGCTTCACTTTCTAAATGCTGTCCTTTCAGAGAAAATCACTTTCCTTTGAAATTGCCTTAAGCAACTTGCAAGCATTCACACGAAACACTAATGCGTTTCTATGAAAGAGAAGCACTCTGTTCCAACACTTCAATTCACTGCACGAAGGGAATGGAGTGTTGTTTCACTTTCTAAATGCTGTCCTTTCAGAGAAAATCACTTTCCTTTGAAAGTGCCTTAAGCTACTGACAAGCATTCACCAGAAACTCACATGCGTTTCTCTGAAAGAGAAGCAGTCAGTTCCAATACTTCAATTCACTGTGCGAAGTGAATGGAGTGTTGCTTCACTTTCTAAATGCTGTCCTTTCAGAGAAAATCACTTTCCTTTGAAAGTGCCTTCAGCTACTTGCAAGCATTAGGAAGAAACTCACATGCATTTCTCTGAAAGAGAAGCAGTCCGTTCCAACACTTCAATTCACTGTGCGAAGTGAATGGAGTGTTGCTTCACTTTCTAAATGCTGTCCTTTCAGAGAAAATCACTTTCCTTTGAAAGTGCCTTAAGCTACTTGCAAGCATTAGGAAAAAATTCACATGCGTTTCTCTGAAAGAGAAGCAATCTGTTCCAACACTTCAATTCACTGTGCGAAGTGAATGGAGTGTTGCCTCACTTTCTAAATGCTGTCCGTTCAGAGAAAATCACTTTCCATTGAAAGTGCCTTAAAGTACTTTCAAGCATTCACAAAAAACTCACATGCGTTTCTCTGAAAGAGAAACAGTCTGTTCCAACACTTCAATTCACTGTGTGAAGTGAATGGAGTGTTGCTTCACTTTCTAAATGCTGTCCTTTCAGAGAAAATCCCTTTCCTTTGAATGTGCCTTAAGCTACTTACAAGCATTCAACAGAAACTCACATGCATTTCTCTGAAAGAGAAGCAATCTGTTCCAACACTTCAATTCTCTGTGGGAAGTGAATGGAGTGTTGCTTCACTTTCTAAATGCTGTCTTTTCAGAGAAAATCACTTTCCTTTGAAAGTGCCTTAAGCTACTTGCAAGCATTCACAAGAAACACTAATGCGTTTCTATGAAAGAGAAGTAGTCTGTTCCAACACTTCAATTCATTGCGCGAAGGGAATGGAGCGTTGCTTCACTTTCTAAATGCTGTCCTTTCAGAGAAAATCACTTTCCTTTGAAAGTGCCTTAAGCTAGTTACAGGCATTCAACAGAAACTCACATGCGTTTCTCTGAAAGAGAAGCAGTCTGTTCCAACACTTCAATTCACTGCACGAAGGGAATGGAGTGTTGCTTCACTTTCTAAATGCTGTCCTTTCAGAGAAAATCACTTTCCTTTGAAAGTGCCTTAAGCTACTTACAAGCATTCAACAGAAACTCACATGCATTTCTCTGAAAGAGAAGCAGTCTGTTCCAACACTTCAATTCACTGTGGGAAGTGAATGGAGTGTTGCTTCACTTTCTAAATGCTGTCCTTTCAGAGAAAATCACTTTCCTTTGAAATTGCCTTAAGCAACTTGCAAGCATTCACACGAAACACTAATGCGTTTCTATGAAAGAGAAGCACTCTGTTCCAACACTTCAATTCACTGCACGAAGGGAATGGAGTGTTGTTTCACTTTCTAAATGCTGTCCTTTCTGAGAAAATCACTTTCCTTTGAAAGTGCCTTAAGCTACTGACAAGCATTCACCAGAAACTCACATGCGTTTCTCTGAAAGAGAAGCAGTCAGTTCCAATACTTCAATTCACTGTGCGAAGTGAATGGAGTGTTGCTTCACTCTCTAAATGCTGTCCTTTCAGAGAAAATCACTTTCCTTTGAAAGTGCCTTAAGCTACTTGCAAGCATTAGGAAGAAACTCACATGCGTTTCTCTGAAAGAGAAGCAGTATGTTCCAACACTTCAATTCACTGTGCGAAGTGAATGGAGTGTTGCTTCACTTTCTAAATGCTGTCCTTTCAGAGAAAATCACTTTCCTTTGAAAGTGCCTTAAGCTACTTGCAAGCATTAGGAAGAAACTCACATGCGTTTCTCTGAAAGAGAAGCAGTCTGTTCCAACACTTCAATTCACTGTGTGAAGTGAATGGAGTGTTTCCTCACTTTCTAAATGCTGTCCTTTCAGAGAAAATCACTTTCCTTTGAAAGTGCCTTAAGCTAGTTACAGGCATTCAACAGAAACTCACATGCGTTTCTCTGAAAGAGAAGCAGTCTGTTCCAACACTTCAATTCACTGCACGAAGGGAATGGAGTGTTGCTTCACTTTCTAAATGCTGTCCTTTCAGAGAAAATCACTTTCCTTTGAAAGTGCCTTAAGCTACTTACAAGCATTCAACAGAAACTCACATGCGTTTCACTGAAAGAGAAGCAGTCTGTTCCAACACTTCAATTCACTGTGGGAAGTGAATGGAGTGTTGCTTCACTTTCTAAATGCTGTCCTTTCCGAGAAAATCACTTTCCTTTGAAATTGCCTTAAGCAACTTGCAAGCATTCACACGAAACACTAATGCGTTTCTATGAAAGAGAAGCACTCTGTTCCAACACTTCAATTCACTGCACGAAGGGAATGGAGTGTTGTTTCACTTTCTAAATGCTGTCCTTTCAGAGAAAATCACTTTCCTTTGAAAGTGCCTTAAGCTACTGACAAGCATTCACCAGAAACTCACATGCGTTTCTCTGAAAGAGAAGCAGTCAGTTCCAATACTTCAATTCACTGTGCGAAGTGAATGGAGTGTTGCTTCACTTTCTAAATGCTGTCCTTTCAGAGAAAATCACTTTCCTTTGAAAGTGCCTTAAGCTACTTGCAAGCATTAGGAAGAAACTCACATGCATTTCTCTGAAAGAGAAGCAGTCCGTTCCAACACTTCAATTCACTGTGCGAGGTGAATGGAGTGTTGCTTCACTTTCTAAATGCTGTCCTTTCAGAGAAAATCACTTTCCTTTGAAAGTGCCTTAAGCTACTTGCAAGCATTAGGAAAAAACTCACATGCGTTTCTCTGAAAGAGAAGCAATCTGTTCCAACACTTCAATTCACTGTGCGAAGTGAATGGAGTGTTGCCTCACTTTCTAAATGCTGTCCGTTCAGAGAAAATCACTTTCCATTGAAAGTGCCTTAAAGTACTTTCAAGCATTCACAAAAAACTCACATGCGTTTCTCTGAAAGAGAAACAGTCTGTTCCAACACTTCAATTCACTGTGTGAAGTGAATGGAGTGTTGCTTCACTTTCTAAATGCTGTCCTTTCAGAGAAAATCCCTTTCCTTTGAATGTGCCTTAAGCTACTTACAAGCATTCAACAGAAACTCACATGCATTTCTCTGAAAGAGAAGCAATCTGTTCCAACACTTCAATTCTCTGTGGGAAGTGAATGGAGTGTTGCTTCACTTTCTAAATGCTGTCTTTTCAGAGAAAATCACTTTCCTTTGAAAGTGCCTTAAGCTACTTGCAAGCATTCACAAGAAACACTAATGCGTTTCTATGAAAGAGAAGTAGTCTGTTCCAACACTTCAATTCATTGCGCGAAGAGAATCGAGTGTTGCTTCACTTTCTAAATGCTGTCCTTTCAGAGAAAATCACTTTCCTTTGAAAGTGCCTTAAGCTACTTCCAAGCATTAGGAAGAAACTCACATGCGTTTCTCTGAAAGAGAAGCAGTCTGTTCCAACACTTCAATTCACTGTGTGAAGTGAATGGAGTGTTGCCTCACTTTCTAAATGCAGTTTTTTCAGAGAAAATCACTTTCCTTTGAAAGTGCCTTAAGCTACTTACAGGCATTCAACAGAAACTCACATGCGTTTTTCTGAAAGAGAAGCAGTCTGTTCCAACACTTCAATCCACTGCACGAAGGGAATGAAGTGTTGCTTCACTTTCTAAATGCTGTCCTTTCAGAGAAAATCACTTTCCTTTGAAAGTGCCTTAAGCTACTTACAAGCATTCAACAGAAACTCATATGCATTTCTCTGAAAGAGAAGCAGTCTGTTCCAACACTTCAATTCACTGTGCGAAGTGAATGGAGTGTTGCTTCACTTTCTAAATGCTGTCCTTTCAGAGAAAATCCCTTTCCTTTGAATGTGCCTTAAGCTACTTACAAGCATTCAACAGAAACTCACATGCATTTCTCTGAAAGAGGAGCAGTCTGATCCAACACTTCAATTCACTGTACAAAGTGAATGGAGTGTTGCTTCACTTTCTAAATGCTGTCCTTTCAGAGAAAATCACTTTCCTTTGAAAGTGCCTTAAGCAACTTGCAAGCATTCACAAGAAACTCACATGCGTTTCTCTGAAAGAGAAGCAGTCTGTTCCAACACTTCAATTCACTGTGCGAAGTGAATGGAGTGTTGCTTCACTTTCTAAATGCTGTCCTTTCAGAGAAAATCACTTTACTTTGAAAGTGCCTTAAACTACTTTCAAGCATTCACAAAAAACTCACATGCGTTTCTCTGAAAGAGAAGCAGTCTGTTCCAACACTTCAATTCACTGTGCGAAGTGAATGGAGTGTTGCTTCAGTTTCTAAATGCTGTCCTTTCAGAGAAAATCACTTTCCTTTGAAAGTGCCTTAAGCAACATGCGAGCATTCTCAAGAAACTCACATGCGTTTCTCTGAAAGAGAAGCAGTCTGTTCCAAAACTTCAATTCACTGTACAAAGTGAATGGGGTGTTGCTTCACTTTCTAAATGCTGTCCTTTCAGAGAAAATCACTTTCCTTTGAAAGTGCCTTAAGCAACTTGCAAGCATTCACAAGAAACACTAATGCGTTTCTATGAAAGAGAAGCACTCTGTTCCAACACTTCAATTCACGGCACGAAGGGAATGGAGTGTTGCTTCACTTTCTAAATGCTGTCCTTTCAGAAAAAATCACTTTCCTTTGAAAGAGCCTTAAACTACTTTCAAGCATTCACAAAAAACTCACATGCGATCTCTTAAAGAGAATCAGTCTGTTCCAACACTTCAATTCACTGTGCGAAGTGAATGGAGTGTTGCTTCAGTTTCTAAATGCTGTCCTTTCAGAGAAAATCACTTTTCTTTGAAAGTACCTTAAGCAACTAGCAAGCATTCAACAGAAACTCACATGCGTTTCTCTGAAAGAGAAGCAGTCTGTTCCAACACTTCAATTCACTGTGCGAAGTGAATGGAGTGTTGCTTCACTTTCTAAACGCTGTCCTTTCAGAGAAAACCACTTTCCTTTGAAAGTGCCTTAAGCAACTTGCAAGCATTCACAAGAAACACTAATGCGTTTATATGAAAGAGAAGCACTCTGTTCCAACACTTCAATTCACTGCACGAAGGGAATGGAGTGTTGCTTCACTTTCTAAATGCTGTCCTTTCAGAGAAAATCACTTTCCTTTGAAAGTGCCATAAGCTACTTACAAGATTTCACCAGAAACTCACATGCGTTTCTCTGAAAGAGAAGCAGTCTGTTCCAACACTTCAATTCACTGTGCGAAGTGAATGGAGTGTTGCTTCACTTTCTAAATGCTGTCCTTTCAGAGAAAATCACTTTCCTTTGAAAGTGCCTTAAGCTACTTGCAAGCATTAGGAAGAAACTCACATGCGTTTCTCTGAAAGAGAAGCAGTCTGTTCTAACACTTCAATTCCCTGTGCGAAGTGAATGGAGTGTTGCTTCACTTTCTAAATGCTGTCCTTTCAGAGAAAATCACTTTCCTTTGATAGTGCCTTAAGCTACTTGCAAGCATTAGGAAGAAACTCACATGCGTTTCTCTGAAAGAGAAGCAGTCTGTTCCAACACTTCAATTCACTGTGTGAAGTGAATAGAGGGTTGCCTCACTTTATAAATGCTGTCCTTTCAGAGAAAATCACTTTCCTTTGAAAATGCCTTAAGCTACTTACAAGCATTTAACAGAAACTCACATGCGTTTCTCTGAAAGAGAAGCAGTCTGTTCCAACACTTCAATTCACTGTGCGAAGTGAATGGAGTGTTGCTTCACTTTCTAAATGCTGTTCTTTCAGAAAAAATCACTTTCCTTTGAAAGTGCCTTAAGCTACTTGCAAGCATTAGGAAGAAAATCACATGCGTTTCTCTGAAAGAGAAGCAGTCCGTTCCAACACTTCAATTCTCTGTGCGAAGTGATTGGAGTGTTGCTTCACTTTCTAAATGCTGTCCTTTCAGAGAGAATCCCTTTCCTTTGAACGTGCCATAAGCTACTTACAAGCATTCAACAGAAACTCACATGAATTTCTCTGGAAGAGAAGCAATCTGTTCCAACACTTCAATTCTCTGTGCGAAGTGAATGGAGTGTTGCTTCACTTTCTAAATGCTGTCCTTTCAGAGAAAATCACTTTCCTTTGAAAGTGCCTTAA
Source organism: Myodes glareolus (assembly GCF_982192425.1). Taxonomy (NCBI): domain Eukaryota; kingdom Metazoa; phylum Chordata; class Mammalia; order Rodentia; family Cricetidae; genus Myodes; species Myodes glareolus. Next base: position 3,646,798 of record NW_028263211.1, on the reverse strand, counting down.
GCTACTTGCAAGCATTCACAAGAAACACTAATGCGTTTCTATGAAAGAGAAGCAGTCTGTTCCAACACTTCAATTCATTGCGCGAAGGGAATGGAGTGTTGCTTTACTTTCTAAATGCTGTCCTTTCGGAGAAAATCACTTTCCTTTGAAAGAGCCTTAAGCTACTTACAAGCATTCAACAGAAACTCACATGAATTTCTCTGAAAGAGAAGCAGTCTGTTCCAACACTTCAATTCACTCTGCGAAGTGAGTGGAGTGTTGCTTCACTTTCTAAATGCTGTCCTTTCAGAGAAAATCACTTTCCTTTGAAAGTGCCTTAAGCAACTTGCAAGCATTCACAAGAAACACTAATGCGTTTCTATGAAAGAGAAGCACTCTGTTCCAACACTTCAATTCACTGCACGAAGGGAATGGAGTGTTGCTTCACTTTCTAAATGCTGTCCTTTCAGAGAAAATCACTTTCCTTTGAAAGTGCCTTAAGCTACTTACAAGCATTCAACAGAAACTCACATGCGTTTCTCTGAAAGAGAAGCAGTCTGTTCCGACACTTCAATTCAGTGTGCGAAGTGAATGGAGTGTTGCTTCACTTTCTAAATGCTGTCCTTTCAGAGAAAATCACTTTCCTTTGAAAGTGCCTTAAGCTACTTGCAAGCATTAGGAAGAAACTCACATGCGTTTCTCTGAAAGAGGAGCAGTCCGTTCCAACACTTCAATTCACTGTGCGAAGTGAATGAAGTGTTGCTTCACTTTCTAAATGCTGTCCTTTCAGAGAAAATCACTTTCCTTTGAAAGTGCCTTAAGCTACTTGCAAGCATTAGGAAGAAAATCACATGCGTTTCTCTGAAAGAGAAGCAGTCTGTTCCAACACTTCAATTCACTGTGCGAAGTGAATGGAGTGTTGCCTCACTTTCTAAATGCTGTCCTTTCAGAGAAAGTCACTTTCCATTGAAAGTGCCTTAAACTACTTTCAAGCATTCACAAAAAACTCACATGCGTTTCTCTGAAAGAGAAGCAGTCTGTTCCAACATTTCAATTCACTGTGCAAAGTGAATGGAGTGTTGCTTCACTTTCTAAATGCTGTCCTTTCAGAGAAAATCACTTTCCTTTGAAAGTGCCTTAAGCTACTTGCAAGCATTAGGAAGAAACTCACATGCGTTTCTCTGAAAGAGAAGCAGTCTGTTCCAACACTTCAATTCACTGTGCGAAGTGAATGGAGTGTTGCTTCAGTTTCTAAATGCTGTCCTTTCAGAGAAAATCACTTTCCTTTGAAAGTGCCTTAAACTACTTACAAGCATTCAACAGAAACTCACATGCGTTTCTCTGAAAGAGAAGCAGTCTGTTCCAACACTTCAATTCACTCTGCGAAGTGAATGGAGTGTTGCTTCACTTTCTGAATGCTGTCCTTTCAGAGAAAATCACTTTCCTTTGAAAGTGCCTTAAGCTACTTACAAGCATTCAACAGAAACTCACATGCGTTTCTCTGAAAGAGAAGCAGTCTGTTCCAACACTTCAATTCACTGTGCGAAGTGAATGGAGTGTTGCTTCACTTTCTAAATTATGTCCTTTCAGAGAAAATCACTTTCCTTTGAAAGTGCCTTAAACAACTTGCAAGCATTCACAAGAAACACTAATGCGTTTATATGAAAGAGAAGCACTCTGTTCCAACACTTCAATTCACTGTGCGAAGTGAATGGAGTGTTGCTTCACTTTCTAAATTATGTCCTTTCAGAGAAAGTCACTTTCTTTGAAAGTGCCTTAAGCAACTTGCAAGCATTCACAAGAAACACTAATGCGTTTATATGAAAGAGAAGCACTCTGTTTAAAACACTTCAATTCACTGCACGAAGGGAATGGAGTGTTGCTTCACTTTATAAATGCTGTCCTTTCAGAGAAAATCACTTTCCTTTGAAAGTGCCTTAAGCTACTTACAAGCATTCACCAGAAACTCACATGCGTTTCTCGGAAAGAGAAGCAGTCTGTTCCAACACTTTAATTCACTGTGCGAAGTGAATGGAGTGTTGCTTCACTTTCTAAATGCTGTCCTTTCAGAGAAAATCACTTTCCTTTGAAAGTGCCTTAAGCTACTTGCAAGCATTCACAAGAAACACTAATGCGTTTCTATGAAAGAGAAGCACTCTGTTCAAACACTTCAATTCACTGCACGAAGGGAATGGAGTGTTGCTTCACTTTCTAAATGCTGTCCTTTCAGAGAAAATCACTTTCCTTTGAAAGTGCCTTAAACTTCTTTCAAGCATTCACAAAAACTCACATGCGTTTCTCTTAAAGAGAAGCAGTCTGTTCCAACACTTCAATTCACTGTGCGAAGTGAATGGAGTGTTGCTTCACTTTCTAAATGCTGTCCTTTCAGAGAAAATCACTTTCCTTTGAAAGTGCCTTAAGCAACTTGCAAGCATTCACAAGAAACTCATATGCGTTTCTCTGAAAGAGAAGCAGTCTGTTCCAACACTTCAATTCACTGTGCGAAGTGAATGGAGTGTTGCTTCACTTTCTAAATGCTGTCCTTTCTGAGAAAATCACTTTCCTTTGAAAGTGCCTTAAGCTACTTACAAGCATTCAAGAGAAACTCACATGCGTTTCTCTGAAAGAGAAGCAGTCTGTACCAACACTTCAATTCACTGTGCGAAGTGAATGGAGTGTTGCTTCACTTTCTAAATGCTGTCCTTTCAGAGAAAATCACTTTCCTTTGAAAGTGCCTTAAGCTACTTACAAGCATTCAACAGAAACACACATGCGTTTCTCTGAAAGAGAAGCAATCTGTTCCAACACTTCAATTCACTGTGGGAAGTGAATGGAGTGTTGCTTCACTTCCTAAATGCTGTTCTTTCAGAAAAAATCACTTTCCTTTGAAAGTGCCTTAAGCTACTTGCAAGCATTAGGAAGAAACTCACATGCGTTTCTCTGAAAGAGAAGCAGTCCGTTCCAACACTTCAATTCACTGTGCGAAGTGAATGAAGTGTTGCTTCACTTTCTAAATGCTGTCCTTTCAGAGAAAATCACTTTCCTTTGAAAGTGCCTTAAGCTACTTGCAAACATTAGGAAGAAAATCACATGCGTTTCTCTGAAAGAGAAGCAGTCTGTTCCAACACTTCAATTCACTGTGCGAAGTGAATGGAGTGTTGCCTCACTTTCTAAATGCTGTCCTTTCAGAGAAAGTCACTTTCCATTGAAAGTGCCTTAAACTACTTTCAAGCATTCACAAAAAACTCACATGCGTTTCTCTGAAAGAGAAGCAGTCTGTTCCAACATTTCAATTCACTGTGCGAAGTGAATGGAGTGTTGCTTCACTTTCTAAATGCTGTCCTTTCAGAGAAAATCACTTTCCTTTGAAAGTGCCTTAAGCTACTTGCAAGCATTAGGAAGAAACTCACATGCGTTTCTCTGAAAGAGAAGCAGTCTGTTCCAACACTTCAATTCACTGTGCGAAGTGAATGGAGTGTTGCTTCAGTTTCTAAATTCTGTCCTTTCAGAGAAAATCACTTTCCTTTGAAAGTGCCTTAAACTACTTACAAGCATTCAACAGAAACTCACATGCGTTTCTCTGAAAGAGAAGCAGTCTGTTCCAACACTTCAATTCACTGTGCGAAGTGAATGGAGTGTTGCTTCACTTTCTGAATGCTGTCCTTTCAGAGAAAATCACTTTCCTTTGAAAGTGCCTTAAGCTACTTACAAGCATTCAACAGAAACTCACATGCGTTTCTCTGAAAGAGAAGCAGTCTGTTCCAACACTTCAATTCAATGTGCGAAGTGAATGGAGTGTTGCTTCACTCTCTAAATTATGTCCTTTCAGAGAAAATCACTTTCCTTTGAAAGTGCCTTAAACAACTTGCAAGCATTCACAAGAAACACTAATGCGTTTATATGAAAGAGAAGCACTCTGTTCCAACACTTCAATTCACTGTGCGAAGTGAATGGAGTGTTGCTTCACTTTCTAAATTATGTCCTTTCAGAGAAAGTCACTTTCTTTGAAAGTGCCTTAAGCAACTTGCAAGCATTCACAAGAAACACTAATGCGTTTATATGAAAGAGAAGCACTCTGTTTAAAACACTTCAATTCACTGCACGAAGGGAATGGAGTGTTGCTTCACTTTATAAATGCTGTCCTTTCAGAGAAAATCACTTTCCTTTGAAAGTGCCTTAAGCTACTTACAAGCATTCACCAGAAACTCACATGCGTTTCTCGGAAAGAGAAGCAGTCTGTTCCAACACTTTAATTCACTGTGCGAAGTGAATGGAGTGTTGCTTCACTTTCTAAATGCTGTCCTTTCAGAGAAAATCACTTTCCTTTGAAAGTGCCTTAAGCAACTTGCAAGCATTCACAAGAAACACTAATGCGTTTCTATGAAAGAGAAGCACTCTGTTCAAACACTTCAATTCACTGCACGAAGGGAATGGAGTGTTGCTTCACTTTCTAAATGCTGTCCTTTCAGAGAAAATCACTTTCCTTTGAAAGTGCCTTAAACTTCTTTCAAGCATTCACAAAACTCACATGCGTTTCTCTTTAAGAGAAGCAGTCTGTTCCAACACTTCAATTCACTGTGCGAAGTGAATGGAGTGTTGCTTCAGTTTCTAAATTCTGTCCTTTCAGAGAAAATCACTTTCCTTTGAAAGTGCCTTAAGCAACTTGCAAGCATTCACAAGAAACTCACATGCGTTTCTCTGAAAGAGAAGCAGTCTGTTCCAACACTTCAATTCACTGTGCGAAGTGAATGGAGTGTTGCTTCACTTTCTAAATGCTGTCCTTTCAGAGAAAATCACTTTCCTTTGAAAGTGCCTTAAGCTACTTACAAGCATTCAAGAGAAACTCACATGCGTTTCCCTGAAAGAGAAGCAGTCTGTACCAACACTTCAATTCACTGTGCGAAGTGAATGGCGTGTTGCTTCACTTTCTAAATGCTGTCCTTTCAGAGAAAATCACTTTCCTTTGAAAGTGCCTTAAGCAACTTGCAAGCATTCACAAGAAACACGAATGCGTTTATGTGAAAGATAAGCAGTCCGTTCCAACACTTCAATTCACTGCACGAAGGGAATGGCGTGTTGCTTCACTTTCTAAATGCTGTCCTTTCAGAGAAAATGACTTTCCTTTGAAAGTGCCTTAAGCAACTTGCAAGCATTCACGAGAAACACTAATGCTTTTCTCTGAAAGAGAAGCAGTCTGTTCCAACACTTCAATTCACTGCACGAAGGGAATGGAGTGTTGCTTCACTTTCTAAATGCTGTCCTTTCAGAGAAAATCACTTTCCTTTGAAAGTGCCTTAAACAACTTTCAAGCATTCACAAAAAACTCACATGCGTTTCTCTTAAAGAGAAGCAGTCTGTTCCAACACTTAATTCACTGTGCGAAGTGAATGGAGTGTTGCTTCACTTTCTAAATGCTGTCCTTTCAGAGAAAATCACTTTCCTTTGAAAGTGCCTTAAGCAACTTGCAAGCATTCACAAGAAACTAACATGCGTTTCTCTGAAAGAGAAGCAGTCTGTTCCAACACTTCAATTCACTGTGCGAAGTGAATGGAGTGTTGCTTCACTTTCTAAATGCTGTCCTTTCAGAGAAAATCACTTTCCTTTGAAAGTGCCTTAAGCAACTTGCAAGCATTCACAAGAAACACTAATGCATTTATGTGAAAGAGAAGCACTCTGTTCCAACACTTCAATTCACTGCACGAAGGGTATGGCGTGTTGTTTCACTTTCTAAATGCTGTCCTTTCAGAGAAAATGACTTTCCTTTGAAAGTGCATTAAGCAACTTGCAAGCATTCACAAGAAACACTAATGCGTTTATATGAAAGAGAAGCACTCTGTTCCAACACTTCAATTCACTGCACGAAGGGAATGGAGTGTTGCTTCACTTTCTAAATACTGTCCTTTCAGAGAAAATCACTTTCCTTTGAAAGTGCCTTAAACTACTTTCAAGCATTCACAAAAAACTCACATGTGTTTCTCTTAAAGAGAAGCACTCTGTTCCAACACTAAATTCACTGTGCGAAGTGAATGGAGTGTTGCTTCACTTTCTAAATGCTGTCCTTTCAGAGAAAATCACTTTCCTTTGAAAGTGCCTTAAGCTACTTGCAAGCATTAGGAAGAAAATCACATGCGTTTCTCTGAAAGAGAAGCAGTCTGTTCCAACACTTCAATTCACTGTGCGAAGTGAATGGAGTGTTGCCTCACTTTCTAAATGCTGTCCTTTCAGAGAAAGTCACTTTCCATTGAAAGTGCCTTAAACTACTTTCAAGCATTCACAAAAAACTCACATGCGTTTCTCTGAAAGAGAAGCAGTCTGTTCCAACATTTCAATTCACTGTGCGAAGTGAATGGAGTGTTGCTTCACTTTCTAAATGCTGTCCTTTCAGAGAGAATCCCTTTCCTTTGAACCTGCCATAAGCTACTCACAAGCATTCACAGAAACTCACATGCATTTCTCTGAAAGAGAAGCAATCTGTTCCAACACTTCAATTCTCTTTGCGAAGTGAAAGGAGTGTTGCTTCACTTTCTAAATGCTGTCCTTTCAGAGAAAATCACTTTCCTTTGAAAGTGCCTTAAGCTACTTGCAAGCATTCACAAGAAACACTAATGCGCTTCTATGAAAGAGAAGCAGTCTGTTCCAACACTTCAATTCATTGCGCGAAGAGAATGGAGTGTTGCTTTACTTTCTAAATGCTGTCCTTTCAGAGAAAATCACTTTCCTTTGAAAGAGCCTTAAGCTACTTACAAGCATTCAACAGAAACTCACATGAATTTCTCTGAAAGAGAAGCAGTCTGTTCCAGCACTTCAATTGACTGTACAAAGTGAATGGAGTGTTGCTTCACTTTCTAAATGCTGTCCTTTAAGAGAAAATCACTTTCCTTTGAAAGTGCCTTAAGCAACTTGCAAGCATTCACAAGAAACACTAATGCGTTTCTATGAAAGAGAAGCACTCTGTTCCAACACTTCAATTCACTGCACGAAGGGAATGGAGTGTTGCTTCACTTTCTAAATGCTGTCCTTTCAGAGAAAATCACTTTCCTTTGAAAGTGCCTTAAGCTACTTACAAGCATTCAACAGAAACTCACATGCGTTTCTCTGAAAGAGAAGCAGTCTGTTCCGACACTTCAATTCACTGTGCGAAGTGAATGGAGTGTTGCTTCACTTTCTAAATGCTGTCCTTTCAGAGAAAATCACTTTCCTTTGAAAGTGCCTTAAGCAACTTGCAAGCATTCACAAGAAACTAACATGCGTTTCTCTGAAAGAGAAGCAGTCTGTTCCAACACTTCAATTCACTGTGCGAAGTGAATGGAGTGTTGCTTCACTTTCTAAATGCTGTCCTTTCAGAGAAAATGACTTTCCTTTGAAAGTGCCTTAAGCAACTTGCAAGCATTCACAAGAAACACTAATGCGTTTATATGAAAGAGAAGCACTCTGTTCCAACACTTCAATTCACTGCACGAAGGGAATGGAGTGTTGCTTCACTTTCTAAATACTGTCCTTTCAGAGAAAATCACTTTCCTTTGAAAGTGCCTTAAACTACTTTCAAGCATTCACAAAAAACTCACATGTGTTTCTCTTAAAGAGAAGCACTCTGTTCCAACACTAAATTCACTGTGCGAAGTGAATGGAGTGTTGCTTCACTTTCTAAATGCTGTCCTTTCAGAGAAAATCACTTTCCTTTGAAAGTGCCTTAAGCTACTTGCAAGCATTAGGAAGAAAATCACATGCGTTTCTCTGAAAGAGAAGCAGTCTGTTCCAACACTTCAATTCACTGTGCGAAGTGAATGGAGTGTTGCCTCACTTTCTAAATGCTGTCCTTTCAGAGAAAGTCACTTTCCATTGAAAGTGCCTTAAACTACTTTCAAGCATTCACAAAAAACTCACATGCGTTTCTCTGAAAGAGAAGCAGTCTGTTCCAACATTTCAATTCACTGTGCGAAGTGAATGGAGTGTTGCTTCACTTTCTAAATGCTGTCCTTTCAGAGAGAATCCCTTTCCTTTGAACCTGCCATAAGCTACTCACAAGCATTCACAGAAACTCACATGCATTTCTCTGAAAGAGAAGCAATCTGTTCCAACACTTCAATTCTCTTTGCGAAGTGAAAGGAGTGTTGCTTCACTTTCTAAATGCTGTCCTTTCAGAGAAAATCACTTTCCTTTGAAAGTGCCTTAAGCTACTTGCAAGCATTCACAAGAAACACTAATGCGCTTCTATGAAAGAGAAGCAGTCTGTTCCAACACTTCAATTCATTGCGCGAAGAGAATGGAGTGTTGCTTTACTTTCTAAATGCTGTCCTTTCAGAGAAAATCACTTTCCTTTGAAAGAGCCTTAAGCTACTTACAAGCATTCAACAGAAACTCACATGAATTTCTCTGAAAGAGAAGCAGTCTGTTCCAGCACTTCAATTGACTGTACAAAGTGAATGGAGTGTTGCTTCACTTTCTAAATGCTGTCCTTTAAGAGAAAATCACTTTCCTTTGAAAGTGCCTTAAGCAACTTGCAAGCATTCACAAGAAACACTAATGCGTTTCTATGAAAGAGAAGCACTCTGTTCCAACACTTCAATTCACTGCACGAAGGGAATGGAGTGTTGCTTCACTTTCTTAATGCTGTCCTTTCAGAGAAAATCACTTTCCTTTGAAAGTGCCTTAAGCTACTTACAAGCATTCAACAGAAACTCACATGCGTTTCTCTGAAAGAGAAGCAGTCTGTTCCGACACTTCAATTCACTGTGCGAAGTGAATGGAGTGTTGCTTCACTTTCTAAATGCTGTCCTTTCAGAGAAAATCACTTTCCTTTGAAAGTGCCTTAAACTACTTTCAAGCATTCAGAAAAAACTCACATGCGTTTCTCTTAAAGAGAAGCAGTCTGTTCCAACACTTCAATTCACTGTGCGAAGTGAATGGAGTGTTGCTTCAGTTTCTAAATGCTGTCCTTTCAGAGAAAATCACTTTCCTTTGAAAGTGCCTTAAGCAACTTGCAAGAATTCACCAGAAACTCACATGCGTTTCTCTGAAAGAGAAGCAGTCTGTTCCAACACTTCAATTCACTGTGCGAAGTGAATGGAGTGTTGCTTCACTTTCTAAATGCTGTCCTTTCAGAGAAAATCACTTTCCTTTGAAAGTGCCTTAAGCTACTTGCAAGCATTAGGAAGAAACTCACATGCGTTTCTCTGAAAGAGAAGCAGTCTGTTCCAACACTTAATTCACTGTGCGAAGTGAATGGAGTGTTGCTTCACTTTCTAAATGCTGTCCTTTCAGAGAAAATCACTTTCCTTTGAAAGTGCCTTAAGCTACTTGCAAGCATTAGGAAGAAACTCACATGCGTGTCTCTGAAAGAGAAGCAGTCTGTTCCAACACTTCAATTCACTGTGCGAAGTGAATGGAGTGTTTCTTCACTTTCTAAATGCTGTCCTTTCAGAGAAAATCACTTTCCTTTGAAAGTGCCTTAAGCTACTTACAAGCATTCAACAGAAACTCACATGCATTTCTCTGAAAGAGAAGCAGTCTGTTCCAACACTTCAATTCACTGTGCGAAGTGAATGGAGTGTTGCTTCACTTTCTAAATGCTGTCCTTTCAGAGAAAATCACTTTCCTTTGAAAGTGCCTTAAACTACTTACAAGCATTCAACAGAAACTCACATGCGTTTCTCTGAAAGAGAAGCAGTCTGTTCCAACACTTCAATTCACTGTGCGAAGTGAATGGAGTGTTGCTTCACTTTCTGAATGCTGTCCTTTCAGAGAAAATCACTTTCCTTTGAAAGTGCCTTAAGCTACTTACAAGCATTCAACAGAAACTCACATGCATTTCTCTGAAAGAGAAGCAGTCTGTTCCAACACTTCAAATCACTGTGCGAAGTGAATGGAGTGTTACTTCACTTTCTAAATTATGTCCTTTCAGAGAAAATCACTTTCCTTTGAAAGTGCCTTAAACAACTTGCAAGCATTCACAAGAAACACTAATGCGTTTATATGAAAGAGAAGCACTCTGTTCCAACACTTCAATTCACTGTGCGAAGTGAATGGAGTGTTGCTTCACTTTCTAAATTATGTCCTTTCAGAGAAAGTCACTTTCCTTTGAAAGTGCCTTAAGCAACTTGCAAGCATTCACAAGAAACACTAATGCGATTATATGAAAGAGAAGCACTCTGTTTAAAACACTTCAATTCACTGCACAAAGGGAATGGAGTGTTGCTTCACTTTATAAATGCTGTCCTTTCAGAGAAAATCACTTTCCTTTGAAAGTGCCTTAAGCTACTTACAAGCATTCACCAGAAACTCACATGCGTTTCTCGGAAAGAGAAGCAGTCTGTTCCAACACTTTAATTCACTGTACGAAGTGAATGGAGTGTTGCTTCACTTTCTAAATGCTGTCCTTTCAGAGAAAATCACTTTCCTTTGAAAGTGCCTTAAGCAACTTGCAAGCATTCACAAGAAACACTAATGCGTTTCTATGAAAGAGAAGCACTCTGTTCAAACACTTCAATTCACTGCACGAAGGGAATGGAGTGTTGCTTCACTTTCTAAATGCTGTCCTTTCAGAGAAAATCACTTTCCTTTGAAAGTGCCTTAAACTTCTTTCAAGCATTCACAAAAACTCACATGCGTTTCTCTTAAAGAGAAGCAGTCTGTTCCAACACTTCAATTCACTGTGCGAAGTGAATGGAGTGTTGCTTCAGTTTCTAAATGCTGTCCTTTCAGAGAAAATCACTTTCCTTTGAAAGTGCCTTAAGCAACTTGCAAGCATTCACAAGAAACTCACATGCGTTTCTCTGAAAGAGAAGCAGTCTGTTCCAACACTTCAATTCACTGTGCGAAGTGAATGGAGTGTTGCTTCACTTTCTAAATGCTGTCCTTTAAGAGAAAATCACTTTCCTTTGAAAGTGCCTTAAGCTACTTACAAGCATTCAAGAGAAACTCACATGCGTTTCTCTGAAAGAGAAGCAGTCTGTACCAACACTTCAATTCACTGTGCGAAGTGAATGGCGTGTTGCTTCACTTTCTAAATGCTGTCCTTTCAGAGAAAATCACTTTCCTTTGAAAGTGCCTTAAGCAACTTGCAAGCATTCACAAGAAACACTAATGTGTTTCTCTGAAAGAGAAGCAGTCTGTTCCAACACTTCAATTCACTGCACGAAGGGAATGGAGTGTTGCTTCACTTTCTAAATGCTGTCCTTTCAGAGAAAATCACTTTCCTTTGAAAGTGCCTTAAACTACTTTCAAGCATTCACAAAAAACTCACATGCGTTTCTCTTAAAGAGAAGCAGTCTGTTCCAACACTTAATTCACTGTGCGAAGTGAATGGAGTGTTGCTTCACTTTCTAAATGCTGTCCTTTCAGAGAAAATCACTTTCCTTTGAAAGTGCCTTAAGCAACTTGCAAGCATTCACAAGAAACTAACATGCGTTTCTCTGAAAGAGAAGCAGTCTGTTCCAACACTTCAATTCACTGTGCGAAGTGAATGGAGTGTTGCTTCACTTTCTAAATGCTGTCCTTTCAGAGAAAATCACTTTCCTTTGAAAGTGCCTTAAGCTACTTGCAAGCATTAGGAAGAAACTCACATGCGTTTCTCTGAAAGAGAAGCAGTCTGTTCCAACACTTAATTCACTGTGCGAAGTGAATGGAGTGTTGCTTCACTTTCTAAATGCTGTCCTTTCAGAGAAATCACTTTCCTTTGAAAGTGCCTTAAGCTACTTGCAAGCATTAGGAAGAAACTCACATGCGTTTCTCTGAAAGAGAAGCAGTCTGTTCCAACACTTCAATTCACTGTGCGAAGTGAATGGAGTGTTTCTTCACTTTCTAAATGCTGTCCTTTCAGAGAAAATCACTTTCCTTTGAAAGTGCCTTAAGCTACTTACAAGCATTCAACAGAAACTCACATGCATTTCTCTGAAAGAGAAGCAGTCTGTTCCAACACTTCAATTCACTGTGCGAAGTGAATGGAGTGTTGCTTCACTTTCTAAATGCTGTCCTTTCAGAGAAAATCACTTTCCTTTGAAAGTGCCTTAAACTACTTACAAGCATTCAACAGAAACTCACATGCGTTTCTCTGAAAGAGAAGCAGTCTGTTCCAACACTTCAATTCACTGTGCGAAGTGAATGGAGTGTTGCTTCACTTTCTGAATGCTGTCCTTTCAGAGAAAATCACTTTCCTTTGAAAGTGCCTTAAGCTACTTACAAGCATTCAACAGAAACTCACATGCATTTCTCTGAAAGAGAAGCAGTCTGTTCCAACACTTCAATTCACTGTGCGAAGTGAATGGAGTGTTACTTCACTTTCTAAATTATGTCCTTTCAGAGAAAATCACTTTCCTTTGAAAGTGCCTTAAACAACTTGCAAGCATTCACAAGAAACACTAATGCGTTTATATGAAAGAGAAGCACTCTGTTCCAACACTTCAATTCACTGTGCGAAGTGAATGGAGTGTTGCTTCACTTTCTAAATTATGTCCTTTCAGAGAAAGTCACTTTCCTTTGAAAGTGCCTTAAGCAACTTGCAAGCATTCACAAGAAACACTAATGCGATTATATGAAAGAGAAGCACTCTGTTTAAAACACTTCAATTCACTGCACAAAGGGAATGGAGTGTTGCTTCACTTTATAAATGCTGTCCTTTCAGAGAAAATCACTTTCCTTTGAAAGTGCCTTAAGGTACTTACAAGCATTCACCAGAAACTCACATGCGTTTCTCGGAAAGAGAAGCAGTCTGTTCCAACACTTTAATTCACTGTACGAAGTGAATGGAGTGTTGCTTCACTTTCTAAATGCTGTCCTTTCAGAGAAAATCACTTTCCTTTGAAAGTGCCTTAAGCAACTTGCAAGCATTCACAAGAAACACTAATGCGTTTCTATGAAAGAGAAGCACTCTGTTCAAACACTTCAATTCACTGCACGAAGGGAATGGAGTGTTGCTTCACTTTCTAAATGCTGTCCTTTCAGAGAAAATCACTTTCCTTTGAAAGTGCCTTAAACTTCTTTCAAGCATTCACAAAAACTCACATGCGTTTCTCTTAAAGAGAAGCAGTCTGTTCCAACACTTCAATTCACTGTGCGAAGTGAATGGAGTGTTGCTTCAGTTTCTAAATGCTGTCCTTTCAGAGAAAATCACTTTCCTTTGAAAGTGCCTTAAGCAACTTGCAAGCATTCACAAGAAACTCACATGCGTTTCTCTGAAAGAGAAGCAGTCTGTTCCAACACTTCAATTCACTGTGCGAAGTGAATGGAGTGTTGCTTCACTTTCTAAATGCTGTCCTTTAAGAGAAAATCACTTTCCTTTGAAAGTGCCTTAAGCTACTTACAAGCATTCAAGAGAAACTCACATGCGTTTCTCTGAAAGAGAAGCAGTCTGTACCAACACTTCAATTCACTGTGCGAAGTGAATGGCGTGTTGCTTCACTTTCTAAATGCTGTCCTTTCAGAGAAAATCACTTTCCTTTGAAAGTGCCTTAAGCAACTTGCAAGCATTCACAAGAAACACTAATGTGTTTCTCTGAAAGAGAAGCAGTCTGTTCCAACACTTCAATTCACTGCACGAAGGGAATGGAGTGTTGCTTCACTTTCTAAATGCTGTCCTTTCAGAGAAAATCACTTTCCTTTGAAAGTGCCTTAAACTACTTTCAAGCATTCACAAAAAACTCACATGCGTTTCTCTTAAAGAGAAGCAGTCTGTTCCAACACTTAATTCACTGTGCGAAGTGAATGGAGTGTTGCTTCACTTTCTAAATGCTGTCCTTTCAGAGAAAATCACTTTCCTTTGAAAGTGCCTTAAGCAACTTGCAAGCATTCACAAGAAACTAACATGCGTTTCTCTGAAAGAGAAGCAGTCTGTTCCAACACTTCAATTCACTGTGCGAAGTGAATGGAGTGTTGCTTCACTTTCTAAATGCTGTCCTTTCAGAGAAAATCACTTTCCTTTGAAAGTGCCTTAAGCAACTTGCAAGCATTCACAAGAAACACTAATGCGTTTATGTGAAAGAGAAGCACTCTGTTCCAACACTTCAAATCACTGCACAAACGGAATGGCGTGTTGTTTCACTTTCTAAATGCTGTCCTTTCAGAGAAAATGACTTTCCTTTGAAAGTGCCTTAAGCAACTTGCAAGCATTCACAAGAAACACTAATGCGTTTATATGAAAGAGAAGCACTCTGTTCCAACACTTCAATTCACTGCACGAAGGGAATGGAGTGTTGCTTCACTTTCTAAATACTGTCCTTTCAGAGAAAATCACTTTCCTTTGAAAGTGCCTTAAACTACTTTCAAGCATTCACAAAACACTCACATGCGTTTCTCTTAAAGAGAAGCACTCTGTTCCAACACTTAATTCACTGTGCGAAGTGAATGGAGTGTTGCTTCACTTTCTAAATGCTGTCCTTTCAGAGAAAATCACTTTCCTTTGAAAGTGCCTTAAGCTACTTACAAGCATTCAACAGAAACTCACATGCATTTCTCTGAAAGAGAAGCAGTCTGTTCCAACACTTCAATTCACTGTGCGAAGTGAATGGAGTGTTGCTTCACTTTCTAAATGCTGTCCTTTCAGAGAAAATCACTTTCCTTTGAAAGTGCCTTAAGCAACTTGCAAGCATTCACAAGAAACACTAATGCGTTTCTCTGAAAGAGAAGCACTCTGTTCCAACACTTCAATTCACTGCACGAAGGGAATGGAGTGTTGCTTCACTTTCTAAATGCTGTCCTTTCAGAGAAAATCACTTTCCTTTGAAAGTGCCTTAAGCTACTTGCAAGCATTAGGAAAAAACTCACATGCGTTTCTCTGAAAGAGAAGCAATCTGTTCCAACACTTCAATTCACTGTGCGAAGTGAATGGAGTGTTGCCTCACTTTCTAAATGCTGTCCGTTCAGAGAAAATCACTTTCCATTGAAAGTGCCTTAAAGTACTTTCAAGCATTCACAAAAAACTCACATGCGTTTCTCTGAAAGAGAAACAGTCTGTTCCAACACTTCAATTCACTGTGTGAAGTGAATGGAGTGTTGCTTCACTTTCTAAATGCTGTCCTTTCAGAGAAAATCCCTTTCCTTTGAATGTGCCTTAAGCTACTTACAAGCATTCAACAGAAACTCACATGCATTTCTCTGAAAGAGAAGCAATCTGTTCCAACACTTCAATTCTCTGTGGGAAGTGAATGGAGTGTTGCTTCACTTTCTAAATGCTGTCTTTTCAGAGAAAATCACTTTCCTTTGAAAGTGCCTTAAGCTACTTGCAAGCATTCACAAGAAACACTAATGCGTTTCTATGAAAGAGAAGTAGTCTGTTCCAACACTTCAATTCATTGCGCGAAGAGAATCGAGTGTTGCTTCACTTTCTAAATGCTGTCCTTTCAGAGAAAATCACTTTCCTTTGAAAGTGCCTTAAGCTACTTCCAAGCATTAGGAAGAAACTCACATGCGTTTCTCTGAAAGAGAAGCAGTCTGTTCCAACACTTCAATTCACTGTGTGAAGTGAATGGAGTGTTGCCTCACTTTCTAAATGCAGTTTTTTCAGAGAAAATCACTTTCCTTTGAAAGTGCCTTAAGCTACTTACAGGCATTCAACAGAAACTCACATGCGTTTTTCTGAAAGAGAAGCAGTCTGTTCCAACACTTCAATCCACTGCACGAAGGGAATGAAGTGTTGCTTCACTTTCTAAATGCTGTCCTTTCAGAGAAAATCACTTTCCTTTGAAAGTGCCTTAAGCTACTTACAAGCATTCAACAGAAACTCATATGCATTTCTCTGAAAGAGAAGCAGTCTGTTCCAACACTTCAATTCACTGTGCGAAGTGAATGGAGTGTTGCTTCACTTTCTAAATGCTGTCCTTTCAGAGAAAATCCCTTTCCTTTGAATGTGCCTTAAGCTACTTACAAGCATTCAACAGAAACTCACATGCATTTCTCTGAAAGAGGAGCAGTCTGATCCAACACTTCAATTCACTGTACAAAGTGAATGGAGTGTTGCTTCACTTTCTAAATGCTGTCCTTTCAGAGAAAATCACTTTCCTTTGAAAGTGCCTTAAGCAACTTGCAAGCATTCACAAGAAACTCACATGCGTTTCTCTGAAAGAGAAGCAGTCTGTTCCAACACTTCAATTCACTGTGCGAAGTGAATGGAGTGTTGCTTCACTTTCTAAATGCTGTCCTTTCAGAGAAAATCACTTTACTTTGAAAGTGCCTTAAACTACTTTCAAGCATTCACAAAAAACTCACATGCGTTTCTCTGAAAGAGAAGCAGTCTGTTCCAACACTTCAATTCACTGTGCGAAGTGAATGGAGTGTTGCTTCAGTTTCTAAATGCTGTCCTTTCAGAGAAAATCACTTTCCTTTGAAAGTGCCTTAAGCAACATGCGAGCATTCTCAAGAAACTCACATGCGTTTCTCTGAAAGAGAAGCAGTCTGTTCCAAAACTTCAATTCACTGTACAAAGTGAATGGGGTGTTGCTTCACTTTCTAAATGCTGTCCTTTCAGAGAAAATCACTTTCCTTTGAAAGTGCCTTAAGCAACTTGCAAGCATTCACAAGAAACACTAATGCGTTTCTATGAAAGAGAAGCACTCTGTTCCAACACTTCAATTCACGGCACGAAGGGAATGGAGTGTTGCTTCACTTTCTAAATGCTGTCCTTTCAGAGAAAATCACTTTCCTTTGAAAGAGCCTTAAACTACTTTCAAGCATTCACAAAAAACTCACATGCGATCTCTTAAAGAGAATCAGTCTGTTCCAACACTTCAATTCACTGTGCGAAGTGAATGGAGTGTTGCTTCAGTTTCTAAATGCTGTCCTTTCAGAGAAAATCACTTTTCTTTGAAAGTACCTTAAGCAACTAGCAAGCATTCAACAGAAACTCACATGCGTTTCTCTGAAAGAGAAGCAGTCTGTTCCAACACTTCAATTCACTGTGCGAAGTGAATGGAGTGTTGCTTCACTTTCTAAACGCTGTCCTTTCAGAGAAAACCACTTTCCTTTGAAAGTGCCTTAAGCAACTTGCAAGCATTCACAAGAAACACTAATGCGTTTATATGAAAGAGAAGCACTCTGTTCCAACACTTCAATTCACTGCACGAAGGGAATGGAGTGTTGCTTCACTTTCTAAATGCTGTCCTTTCAGAGAAAATCACTTTCCTTTGAAAGTGCCATAAGCTACTTACAAGATTTCACCAGAAACTCACATGCGTTTCTCTGAAAGAGAAGCAGTCTGTTCCAACACTTCAATTCACTGTGCGAAGTGAATGGAGTGTTGCTTCACTTTCTAAATGCTGTCCTTTCAGAGAAAATCACTTTCCTTTGAAAGTGCCTTAAGCTACTTGCAAGCATTAGGAAGAAACTCACATGCGTTTCTCTGAAAGAAAAGCAGTCTGTTCTAACACTTCAATTCCCTGTGCGAAGTGAATGGAGTGTTGCTTCACTTTCTAAATGCTGTCCTTTCAGAGAAAATCACTTTCCTTTGATAGTGCCTTAAGCTACTTGCAAGCATTAGGAAGAAACTCACATGCGTTTCTCTGAAAGAGAAGCAGTCTGTTCCAACACTTCAATTCACTGTGTGAAGTGAATAGAGGGTTGCCTCACTTTATAAATGCTGTCCTTTCAGAGAAAATCACTTTCCTTTGAAAATGCCTTAAGCTACTTACAAGCATTTAACAGAAACTCACATGCGTTTCTCTGAAAGAGAAGCAGTCTGTTCCAACACTTCAATTCACTGTGCGAAGTGAATGGAGTGTTGCTTCACTTTCTAAATGCTGTTCTTTCAGAAAAAATCACTTTCCTTTGAAAGTGCCTTAAACTACTTGCAAGCATTAGGAAGAAAATCACATGCGTTTCTCTGAAAGAGAAGCAGTCCGTTCCAACACTTCAATTCTCTGTGCGAAGTGATTGGAGTGTTGCTTCACTTTCTAAATGCTGTCCTTTCAGAGAGAATCCCTTTCCTTTGAACGTGCCATAAGCTACTTACAAGCATTCAACAGAAACTCACATGAATTTCTCTGGAAGAGAAGCAATCTGTTCCAACACTTCAATTCTCTGTGCGAAGTGAATGGAGTGTTGCTTCACTTTCTAAATGCTGTCCTTTCAGAGAAAATCACTTTCCTTTGAAAGTGCCTTAAGCTACTTGCAAGCATTCACAAGAAACACTAATGCGTTTCTATGAAAGAGAAGTAGTCTGTTCCAACACTTCAATTCATTGCGCGAAGAGAATCGAGTGTTGCTTCACTTTCTAAATGCTGTCCTTTCAGAGAAAATCACTTTCCTTTGAAAGTGCCTTAAGCTACTTCCAAGCATTAGGAAGAAACTCACATGCGTTTCTCTGAAAGAGAAGCAGTCTGTTCCAACACTTCAATTCACTGTGTGAAGTGAATGGAGTGTTGCCTCACTTTCTAAATGCAGTTTTTTCAGAGAAAATCACTTTCCTTTGAAAGTGCCTTAAGCTACTTACAGGCATTCAACAGAAACTCACATGCGTTTTTCTGAAAGAGAAGCAGTCTGTTCCAACACTTCAATCCACTGCACGAAGGGAATGAAGTGTTGCTTCACTTTCTAAATGCTGTCCTTTCAGAGAAAATCACTTTCCTTTGAAAGTGCCTTAAGCTACTTACAAGCATTCAACAGAAACTCATATGCATTTCTCTGAAAGAGAAGCAGTCTGTTCCAACACTTCAATTCACTGTGCGAAGTGAATGGAGTGTTGCTTCACTTTCTAAATGCTGTCCTTTCAGAGAAAATCCCTTTCCTTTGAATGTGCCTTAAGCTACTTACAAGCATTCAACAGAAACTCACATGCATTTCTCTGAAAGAGGAGCAGTCTGATCCAACACTTCAATTCACTGTACAAAGTGAATGGAGTGTTGCTTCACTTTCTAAATGCTGTCCTTTCAGAGAAAATCACTTTCCTTTGAAAGTGCCTTAAGCAACTTGCAAGCATTCACAAGAAACTCACATGCGTTTCTCTGAAAGAGAAGCAGTCTGTTCCAACACTTCAATTCACTGTGCGAAGTGAATGGAGTGTTGCTTCACTTTCTAAATGCTGTCCTTTCAGAGAAAATCACTTTACTTTGAAAGTGCCTTAAACTACTTTCAAGCATTCACAAAAAACTCACATGCGTTTCTCTGAAAGAGAAGCAGTCTGTTCCAACACTTCAATTCACTGTGCGAAGTGAATGGAGTGTTGCTTCAGTTTCTAAATGCTGTCCTTTCAGAGAAAATCACTTTCCTTTGAAAGTGCCTTAAGCAACATGCGAGCATTCTCAAGAAACTCACATGCGTTTCTCTGAAAGAGAAGCAGTCTGTTCCAAAACTTCAATTCACTGTACAAAGTGAATGGGGTGTTGCTTCACTTTCTAAATGCTGTCCTTTCAGAGAAAATCACTTTCCTTTGAAAGTGCCTTAAGCAACTTGCAAGCATTCACAAGAAACACTAATGCGTTTCTATGAAAGAGAAGCACTCTGTTCCAACACTTCAATTCACGGCACGAAGGGAATGGAGTGTTGCTTCACTTTCTAAATGCTGTCCTTTCAGAGAAAATCACTTTCCTTTGAAAGAGCCTTAAACTACTTTCAAGCATTCACAAAAAACTCACATGCGATCTCTTAAAGAGAATCAGTCTGTTCCAACACTTCAATTCACTGTGCGAAGTGAATGGAGTGTTGCTTCAGTTTCTAAATGCTGTCCTTTCAGAGAAAATCACTTTTCTTTGAAAGTACCTTAAGCAACTAGCAAGCATTCAACAGAAACTCACATGCGTTTCTCTGAAAGAGAAGCAGTCTGTTCCAACACTTCAATTCACTGTGCGAAGTGAATGGAGTGTTGCTTCACTTTCTAAACGCTGTCCTTTCAGAGAAAACCACTTTCCTTTGAAAGTGCCTTAAGCAACTTGCAAGCATTCACAAGAAACACTAATGCGTTTATATGAAAGAGAAGCACTCTGTTCCAACACTTCAATTCACTGCACGAAGGGAATGGAGTGTTGCTTCACTTTCTAAATGCTGTCCTTTCAGAGAAAATCACTTTCCTTTGAAAGTGCCATAAGCTACTTACAAGATTTCACCAGAAACTCACATGCGTTTCTCTGAAAGAGAAGCAGTCTGTTCCAACACTTCAATTCACTGTGCGAAGTGAATGGAGTGTTGCTTCACTTTCTAAATGCTGTCCTTTCAGAGAAAATCACTTTCCTTTGAAAGTGCCTTAAGCTACTTGCAAGCATTAGGAAGAAACTCACATGCGTTTCTCTGAAAGAAAAGCAGTCTGTTCTAACACTTCAATTCCCTGTGCGAAGTGAATGGAGTGTTGCTTCACTTTCTAAATGCTGTCCTTTCAGAGAAAATCACTTTCCTTTGATAGTGCCTTAAGCTACTTGCAAGCATTAGGAAGAAACTCACATGCGTTTCTCTGAAAGAGAAGCAGTCTGTTCCAACACTTCAATTCACTGTGTGAAGTGAATAGAGGGTTGCCTCACTTTATAAATGCTGTCCTTTCAGAGAAAATCACTTTCCTTTGAAAATGCCTTAAGCTACTTACAAGCATTTAACAGAAACTCACATGCGTTTCTCTGAAAGAGAAGCAGTCTGTTCCAACACTTCAATTCACTGTGCGAAGTGAATGGAGTGTTGCTTCACTTTCTAAATGCTGTTCTTTCAGAAAAAATCACTTTCCTTTGAAAGTGCCTTAAACTACTTGCAAGCATTAGGAAGAAAATCACATGCGTTTCTCTGAAAGAGAAGCAGTCCGTTCCAACACTTCAATTCTCTGTGCGAAGTGATTGGAGTGTTGCTTCACTTTCTAAATGCTGTCCTTTCAGAGAGAATCCCTTTCCTTTGAACGTGCCATAAGCTACTTACAAGCATTCAACAGAAACTCACATGAATTTCTCTGGAAGAGAAGCAATCTGTTCCAACACTTCAATTCTCTGTGCGAAGTGAATGGAGTGTTGCTTCACTTTCTAAATGCTGTCCTTTCAGAGAAAATCACTTTCCTTTGAAAGTGCCTTAAGCTACTTGCAAGCATTCACAAGAAACACTAATGCGTTTCTATGAAAGAGAAGCAGTCTGTTCCAACACTTCAATTCATTGCACGAAGGGAATGGAGTGTTGCTTTACTTTCTAAATGCTGTCCTTTCGGAGAAAATCACTTTCCTTTGAAAGAGCCTTAAGCTACTTACAAGCATTCAACAGAAACTCACATGAATTTCTCTGAAAGAGAAGCAGTCTGTTCCAACACTTCAATTCACTGTGCGAAGTGAGTGGAGTGTTGCTTCACTTTCTAAATGCTGTCCTTTCAGAGAAAATCACTTTCCTTTGAAAGTGCCTTAAGCAACTTGCAAGCATTCACAAGAAACACTAATGCGTTTCTATGAAAGAGAAGCACTCTGTTCCAACACTTCAATTCACTGCACGAAGGGAATGGAGTGTTGCTTCACTTTCTAAATGCTGTCCTTTCAGAGAAAATCACTTTCCTTTGAAAGTGCCTTAAGCTACTTACAAGCATTCAACAGAAACTCACATGCGTTTCTCTGAAAGAGAAGCAGTCTGTTCCGACACTTCAATTCAGTGTGCGAAGTGAATGGAGTGTTGCTTCACTTTCTAAATGCTGTCCTTTCAGAGAAAATCACTTTCCTTTGAAAGTGCCTTAAGCTACTTACAAGCATTCAACAGAAACACACATGCGTTTCTCTGAAAGAGAAGCAGTCTGTTCCAACACTTCAATTCACTGTGGGAAGTGAATGGAGTGTTGCTTCACTTCCTAAATGCTGTTCTTTCAGAAAAAATCACTTTCCTTTGAAAGTGCCTTAAGCTACTTGCAAGCATTAGGAAGAAACTCACATGCGTTTCTCTGAAAGAGGAGCAGTCCGTTCCAACACTTCAATTCACTGTGCGAAGTGAATGAAGTGTTGCTTCACTTTCTAAATGCTGTCCTTTCAGAGAAAATCACTTTCCTTTGAAAGTGCCTTAAGCTACTTGCAAGCATTAGGAAGAAAATCACATGCGTTTCTCTGAAAGAGAAGCAGTCTGTTCCAACACTTCAATTCACTGTGCGAAGTGAATGGAGTGTTGCCTCACTTTCTAAATGCTGTCCTTTCAGAGAAAGTCACTTTCCATTGAAAGTGCCTTAAACTACTTTCAAGCATTCACAAAAAACTCACATGCGTTTCTCTGAAAGAGAAGCAGTCTGTTCCAACATTTCAATTCACTGTGCAAAGTGAATGGAGTGTTGCTTCACTTTCTAAATGCTGTCCTTTCAGAGAAAATCACTTTCCTTTGAAAGTGCCTTAAGCTACTTGCAAGCATTAGGAAGAAACTCACATGCGTTTCTCTGAAAGAGAAGCAGTCTGTTCCAACACTTCAATTCACTGTGCGAAGTGAATGGAGTGTTGCTTCAGTTTCTAAATGCTGTCCTTTCAGAGAAAATCACTTTCCTTTGAAAGTGCCTTAAACTACTTACAAGCATTCAACAGAAACTCACATGCGTTTCTCTGAAAGAGAAGCAGTCTGTTCCAACACTTCAATTCACTCTGCGAAGTGAATGGAGTGTTGCTTCACTTTCTGAATGCTGTCCTTTCAGAGAAAATCACTTTCCTTTGAAAGTGCCTTAAGCTACTTACAAGCATTCAACAGAAACTCACATGCGTTTCTCTGAAAGAGAAGCAGTCTGTTCCAACACTTCAATTCACTGTGCGAAGTGAATGGAGTGTTGCTTCACTTTCTAAATTATGTCCTTTCAGAGAAAATCACTTTCCTTTGAAAGTGCCTTAAACAACTTGCAAGCATTCACAAGAAACACTAATGCGTTTATATGAAAGAGAAGCACTCTGTTCCAACACTTCAATTCACTGTGCGAAGTGAATGGAGTGTTGCTTCACTTTCTAAATTATGTCCTTTCAGAGAAAGTCACTTTCTTTGAAAGTGCCTTAAGCAACTTGCAAGCATTCACAAGAAACACTAATGCGTTTATATGAAAGAGAAGCACTCTGTTTAAAACACTTCAATTCACTGCACGAAGGGAATGGAGTGTTGCTTCACTTTATAAATGCTGTCCTTTCAGAGAAAATCACTTTCCTTTGAAAGTGCCTTAAGCTACTTACAAGCATTCACCAGAAACTCACATGCGTTTCTCGGAAAGAGAAGCAGTCTGTTCCAACACTTTAATTCACTGTGCGAAGTGAATGGAGTGTTGCTTCACTTTCTAAATGCTGTCCTTTCAGAGAAAATCACTTTCCTTTGAAAGTGCCTTAAGCAACTTGCAAGCATTCACAAGAAACACTAATGCGTTTCTATGAAAGAGAAGCACTCTGTTCAAACACTTCAATTCACTGCACGAAGGGAATGGAGTGTTGCTTCACTTTCTAAATGCTGTCCTTTCAGAGAAAATCACTTTCCTTTGAAAGTGCCTTAAACTTCTTTCAAGCATTCACAAAAACTCACATGCGTTTCTCTTAAAGATAAGCAGTCTGTTCCAACACTTCAATTCACTGTGCGAAGTGAATGGAGTGTTGCTTCACTTTCTAAATGCTGTCCTTTCAGAGAAAATCACTTTCCTTTGAAAGTGCCTTAAGCAACTTGCAAGCATTCACAAGAAACTCATATGCGTTTCTCTGAAAGAGAAGCAGTCTGTTCCAACACTTCAATTCACTGTGCGAAGTGAATGGAGTGTTGCTTCACTTTCTAAATGCTGTCCTTTCAGAGAAAATCACTTTCCTTTGAAAGTGCCTTAAGCTACTTACAAGCATTCAAGAGAAACTCACATGCGTTTCTCTGAAAGAGAAGCAGTCTGTACCAACACTTCAATTCACTGTGCGAAGTGAATGGAGTGTTGCTTCACTTTCTAAATGCTGTCCTTTCAGAGAAAATCACTTTCCTTTGAAAGTGCCTTAAGCTACTTACAAGCATTCAACAGAAACACACATGCGTTTCTCTGAAAGAGAAGCAGTCTGTTCCAACACTTCAATTCACTGTGGGAAGTGAATGGAGTGTTGCTTCACTTCCTAAATGCTGTTCTTTCAGAAAAAATCACTTTCCTTTGAAAGTGCCTTAAGCTACTTGCAAGCATTAGGAAGAAACTCACATGCGTTTCTCTGAAAGAGAAGCAGTCCGTTCCAACACTTCAATTCACTGTGCGAAGTGAATGAAGTGTTGCTTCACTTTCTAAATGCTGTCCTTTCAGAGAAAATCACTTTCCTTTGAAAGTGCCTTAAGCTACTTGCAAGCATTAGGAAGAAAATCACATGCGTTTCTCTGAAAGAGAAGCAGTCTGTTCCAACACTTCAATTCACTGTGCGAAGTGAATGGAGTGTTGCCTCACTTTCTAAATGCTGTCCTTTCAGAGAAAGTCACTTTCCATTGAAAGTGCCTTAAACTACTTTCAAGCATTCACAAAAAACTCACATGCGTTTCTCTGAAAGAGAAGCAGTCTGTTCCAACATTTCAATTCACTGTGCGAAGTGAATGGAGTGTTGCTTCACTTTCTAAATGCTGTCCTTTCAGAGAAAATCACTTTCCTTTGAAAGTGCCTTAAGCTACTTGCAAGCATTAGGAAGAAACTCACATGCGTTTCTCTGAAAGAGAAGCAGTCTGTTCCAACACTTCAATTCACTGTGCGAAGTGAATGGAGTGTTGCTTCAGTTTCTAAATTCTGTCCTTTCAGAGAAAATCACTTTCCTTTGAAAGTGCCTTAAACTACTTACAAGCATTCAACAGAAACTCACATGCGTTTCTCTGAAAGAGAAGCAGTCTGTTCCAACACTTCAATTCACTGTGCGAAGTGAATGGAGTGTTGCTTCACTTTCTGAATGCTGTCCTTTCAGAGAAAATCACCTCCTTTGAAAGTGCCTTAAGCTACTTACAAGCATTCAACAGAAACTCACATGCGTTTCTCTGAAAGAGAAGCAGTCTGTTCCAACACTTCAATTCACTGTGCGAAGTGAATGGAGTGTTGCTTCACTCTCTAAATTATGTCCTTTCAGAGAAAATCACTTTCCTTTGAAAGTGCCTTAAACAACTTGCAAGCATTCACAAGAAACACTAATGCGTTTATATGAAAGAGAAGCACTCTGTTCCAACACTTCAATTCACTGTGCGAAGTGAATGGAGTGTTGCTTCACTTTATAAATGCTGTCCTTTCAGAGAAAATCACTTTCCTTTGAAAGTGCCTTAAGCTACTTACAAGCATTCACCAGAAACTCACATGCGTTTCTCGGAAAGAGAAGCAGTCTGTTCCAACACTTTAATTCACTGTGCGAAGTGAATGGAGTGTTGCTTCACTTTCTAAATGCTGTCCTTTCAGAGAAAATCACTTTCCTTTGAAAGTGCCTTAAGCAACTTGCAAGCATTCACAAGAAACACTAATGCGTTTCTATGAAAGAGAAGCACTCTGTTCAAACACTTCAATTCACTGCACGAAGGGAATGGAGTGTTGCTTCACTTTCTAAATGCTGTCCTTTCAGAGAAAATCACTTTCCTTTGAAAGTGCCTTAAACTTCTTTCAAGCATTCACAAAACTCACATGCGTTTCTCTTTAAGAGAAGCAGTCTGTTCCAACACTTCAATTCACTGTGCGAAGTGAATGGAGTGTTGCTTCAGTTTCTAAATTCTGTCCTTTCAGAGAAAATCACTTTCCTTTGAAAGTGCCTTAAGCAACTTGCAAGCATTCACAAGAAACTCACATGCGTTTCTCTGAAAGAGAAGCAGTCTGTTCCAACACTTCAATTAACTGTGCGAAGTGAATGGAGTGTTGCTTCACTTTCTAAATGCTGTCCTTTCAGAGAAAATCACTTTCCTTTGAAAGTGCCTTAAGCTACTTACAAGCATTCAAGAGAAACTCACATGCGTTTCCCTGAAAGAGAAGCAGTCTGTACCAACACTTCAATTCACTGTGCGAAGTGAATGGCGTGTTGCTTCACTTTCTAAATGCTGTCCTTTCAGAGAAAATCACTTTCCTTTGAAAGTGCCTTAAGCAACTTGCAAGCATTCACAAGAAACACTAATGCGTTTATGTGAAAGATAAGCAGTCCGTTCCAACACTTCAATTCACTGCACGAAGGGAATGGCGTGTTGCTTCACTTTCTAAATGCTGTCCTTTCAGAGAAAATGACTTTCCTTTGAAAGTGCCTTAAGCAACTTGCAAGCATTCACGAGAAACACTAATGCTTTTCTCTGAAAGAGAAGCAGTCTGTTCCAACACTTCAATTCACTGCACGAAGGGAATGGAGTGTTGCTTCACTTTCTAAATGCTGTCCTTTCAGAGAAAATCACTTTCCTTTGAAAGTGCCTTAAACAACTTTCAAGCATTCACAAAAAACTCACATGCGTTTCTCTTAAAGAGAAGCAGTCTGTTCCAACACTTAATTCACTGTGCGAAGTGAATGGAGTGTTGCTTCACTTTCTAAATGCTGTCCTTTCAGAGAAAATCACTTTCCTTTGAAAGTGCCTTAAGCAACTTGCAAGCATTCACAAGAAACTAACATGCGTTTCTCTGAAAGAGAAGCAGTCTGTTCCAACACTTCAATTCACTGTGCGAAGTGAATGGAGTGTTGCTTCACTTTCTAAATGCTGTCCTTTCAGAGAAAATCACTTTCCTTTGAAAGTGCCTTAAGCAACTTGCAAGCATTCACAAGAAACACTAATGCATTTATGTGAAAGAGAAGCACTCTGTTCCAACACTTCAATTCACTGCACGAAGGGTATGGCGTGTTGTTTCACTTTCTAAATGCTGTCCTTTCAGAGAAAATGACTTTCCTTTGAAAGTGCCTTAAGCAACTTGCAAGCATTCACAAGAAACACTAATGCGTTTATATGAAAGAGAAGCACTCTGTTCCAACACTTCAATTCACTGCACGAAGGGAATGGAGTGTTGCTTCACTTTCTAAATACTGTCCTTTCAGAGAAAATCACTTTCCTTTGAAAGTGCCTTAAACTACTTTCAAGCATTCACAAAAAACTCACATGCGTTTCTCTTAAAGAGAAGCACTCTGTTCCAACACTAAATTCACTGTGCGAAGTGAATGGAGTGTTGC
Organism: Myodes glareolus; assembly: GCF_982192425.1. NCBI lineage: Eukaryota > Metazoa > Chordata > Mammalia > Rodentia > Cricetidae > Myodes > Myodes glareolus. The sequence continues at coordinate 3,619,838 of NW_028263211.1, read as the reverse complement.
TTCACTTTCTAAATGCTGTCCTTTCAGAGAAAATCACTTTCCTTTGAAAGTGCCTTAAGCTACTTGCAAGCATTAGGAAGAAAATCACATGCGTTTCTCTGAAAGAGAAGCAGTCTGTTCCAACACTTCAATTCACTGTGCGAAGTGAATGGAGTGTTGCCTCACTTTCTAAATGCTGTCCTTTCAGAGAAAGTCACTTTCCATTGAAAGTGCCTTAAACTACTTTCAAGCATTCACAAAAAACTCACATGCGTTTCTCTGAAAGAGAAGCAGTCTGTTCCAACATTTCAATTCACTGTGCGAAGTGAATGGAGTGTTGCTTCACTTTCTAAATGCTGTCCTTTCAGAGAGAATCCCTTTCCTTTGAACCTGCCATAAGCTACTCACAAGCATTCACAGAAACTCACATGCATTTCTCTGAAAGAGAAGCAATCTGTTCCAACACTTCAATTCTCTTTGCGAAGTGAAAGGAGTGTTGCTTCACTTTCTAAATGCTGTCCTTTCAGAGAAAATCACTTTCCTTTGAAAGTGCCTTAAGCTACTTGCAAGCATTCACAAGAAACACTAATGCGCTTCTATGAAAGAGAAGCAGTCTGTTCCAACACTTCAATTCATTGCGCGAAGAGAATGGAGTGTTGCTTTACTTTCTAAATGCTGTCCTTTCAGAGAAAATCACTTTCCTTTGAAAGAGCCTTAAGCTACTTACAAGCATTCAACAGAAACTCACATGAATTTCTCTGAAAGAGAAGCAGTCTGTTCCAGCACTTCAATTGACTGTACAAAGTGAATGGAGTGTTGCTTCACTTTCTAAATGCTGTCCTTTAAGAGAAAATCACTTTCCTTTGAAAGTGCCTTAAGCAACTTGCAAGCATTCACAAGAAACACTAATGCGTTTCTCTGAAAGAGAAGCACTCTGTTCCAACACTTCAATTCACTGCACGAAGGGAATGGAGTGTTGCTTCACTTTCTAAATGCTGTCCTTTCAGAGAAAATCACTTTCCTTTGAAAGTGCCTTAAGCTACTTACAAGCATTCAACAGAAACTCACATGCGTTTCTCTGAAAGAGAAGCAGTCTGTTCCGACACTTCAATTCACTGTGCGAAGTGAATGGAGTGTTGCTTCACTTTCTAAATGCTGTCCTTTCAGAGAAAATCACTTTCCTTTGAAAGTGCCTTAAACTACTTTCAAGCATTCAGAAAAAACTCACATGCGTTTCTCTTAAAGAGAAGCAGTCTGTTCCAACACTTCAATTCACTGTGCGAAGTGAATGGAGTGTTGCTTCAGTTTCTAAATGCTGTCCTTTCAGAGAAAATCACTTTCCTTTGAAAGTGCCTTAAGCAACTTGCAAGAATTCACCAGAAACTCACATGCGTTTCTCTGAAAGAGAAGCAGTCTGTTCCAACACTTCAATTCACTGTGCGAAGTGAATGGAGTGTTGCTTCACTTTCTAAATGCTGTCCTTTCAGAGAAAATCACTTTCCTTTGAAAGTGCCTTAAGCTACTTGCAAGCATTAGGAAGAAACTCACATGCGTTTCTCTGAAAGAGAAGCAGTCTGTTCCAACACTTAATTCACTGTGCGAAGTGAATGGAGTGTTGCTTCACTTTCTAAATGCTGTCCTTTCAGAGAAAATCACTTTCCTTTGAAAGTGCCTTAAGCTACTTGCAAGCATTAGGAAGAAACTCACATGCGTTTCTCTGAAAGAGAAGCAGTCTGTTCCAACACTTCAATTCACTGTGCGAAGTGAATGGAGTGTTTCTTCACTTTCTAAATGCTGTCCTTTCAGAGAAAATGACTTTCCTTTGAAAGTGCCTTAAGCAACTTGCAAGCATTCACGAGAAACACTAATGCTTTTCTCTGAAAGAGAAGCAGTCTGTTCCAACACTTCAATTCACTGCACGAAGGGAATGGAGTGTTGCTTCACTTTCTAAATGCTGTCCTTTCAGAGAAAATCACTTTCCTTTGAAAGTGCCTTAAACAACTTTCAAGCATTCACAAAAAACTCACATGCGTTTCTCTTAAAGAGAAGCAGTCTGTTCCAACACTTAATTCACTGTGCGAAGTGAATGGAGTGTTGCTTCACTTTCTAAATGCTGTCCTTTCAGAGAAAATCACTTTCCTTTGAAAGTGCCTTAAGCAACTTGCAAGCATTCACAAGAAACTAACATGCGTTTCTCTGAAAGAGAAGCAGTCTGTTCCAACACTTCAATTCACTGTGCGAAGTGAATGGAGTGTTGCTTCACTTTCTAAATGCTGTCCTTTCAGAGAAAATCACTTTCCTTTGAAAGTGCCTTAAGCAACTTGCAAGCATTCACAAGAAACACTAATGCATTTATGTGAAAGAGAAGCACTCTGTTCCAACACTTCAATTCACTGCACGAAGGGTATGGCGTGTTGTTTCACTTTCTAAATGCTGTCCTTTCAGAGAAAATGACTTTCCTTTGAAAGTGCCTTAAGCAACTTGCAAGCATTCACAAGAAACACTAATGCGTTTATATGAAAGAGAAGCACTCTGTTCCAACACTTCAATTCACTGCACGAAGGGAATGGAGTGTTGCTTCACTTTCTAAATACTGTCCTTTCAGAGAAAATCACTTTCCTTTGAAAGTGCCTTAAACTACTTTCAAGCATTCACAAAAAACTCACATGCGTTTCTCTTAAAGAGAAGCACTCTGTTCCAACACTAAATTCACTGTGCGAAGTGAATGGAGTGTTGCTTCACTTTCTAAATGCTGTCCTTTCAGAGAAAATCACTTTCCTTTGAAAGTGCCTTAAGCTACTTGCAAGCATTAGGAAGAAAATCACATGCGTTTCTCTGAAAGAGAAGCAGTCTGTTCCAACACTTCAATTCACTGTGCGAAGTGAATGGAGTGTTGCCTCACTTTCTAAATGCTGTCCTTTCAGAGAAAGTCACTTTCCATTGAAAGTGCCTTAAACTACTTTCAAGCATTCACAAAAAACTCACATGCGTTTCTCTGAAAGAGAAGCAGTCTGTTCCAACATTTCAATTCACTGTGCGAAGTGAATGGAGTGTTGCTTCACTTTCTAAATGCTGTCCTTTCAGAGAGAATCCCTTTCCTTTGAACCTGCCATAAGCTACTCACAAGCATTCACAGAAACTCACATGCATTTCTCTGAAAGAGAAGCAATCTGTTCCAACACTTCAATTCTCTTTGCGAAGTGAAAGGAGTGTTGCTTCACTTTCTAAATGCTGTCCTTTCAGAGAAAATCACTTTCCTTTGAAAGTGCCTTAAGCTACTTGCAAGCATTCACAAGAAACACTAATGCGCTTCTATGAAAGAGAAGCAGTCTGTTCCAACACTTCAATTCATTGCGCGAAGAGAATGGAGTGTTGCTTTACTTTCTAAATGCTGTCCTTTCAGAGAAAATCACTTTCCTTTGAAAGAGCCTTAAGCTACTTACAAGCATTCAACAGAAACTCACATGAATTTCTCTGAAAGAGAAGCAGTCTGTTCCAGCACTTCAATTGACTGTACAAAGTGAATGGAGTGTTGCTTCACTTTCTAAATGCTGTCCTTTAAGAGAAAATCACTTTCCTTTGAAAGTGCCTTAAGCAACTTGCAAGCATTCACAAGAAACACTAATGCGTTTCTCTGAAAGAGAAGCACTCTGTTCCAACACTTCAATTCACTGCACGAAGGGAATGGAGTGTTGCTTCACTTTCTAAATGCTGTCCTTTCAGAGAAAATCACTTTCCTTTGAAAGTGCCTTAAGCTACTTACAAGCATTCAACAGAAACTCACATGCGTTTCTATGAAAGAGAAGCAGTCTGTTCCGACACTTCAATTCACTGTGCGAAGTGAATGGAGTGTTGCTTCACTTTCTAAATGCTGTCCTTTCAGAGAAAATCACTTTCCTTTGAAAGTGCCTTAAACTACTTTCAAGCATTCAGAAAAAACTCACATGCGTTTCTCTTAAAGAGAAGCAGTCTGTTCCAACACTTCAATTCACTGTGCGAAGTGAATGGAGTGTTGCTTCAGTTTCTAAATGCTGTCCTTTCAGAGAAAATCACTTTCCTTTGAAAGTGCCTTAAGCAACTTGCAAGAATTCACCAGAAACTCACATGCGTTTCTCTGAAAGAGAAGCAGTCTGTTCCAACACTTCAATTCACTGTGCGAAGTGAATGGAGTGTTGCTTCACTTTCTAAATGCTGTCCTTTCAGAGAAAATCACTTTCCTTTGAAAGTGCCTTAAGCTACTTGCAAGCATTAGGAAGAAACTCACATGCGTTTCTCTGAAAGAGAAGCAGTCTGTTCCAACACTTAATTCACTGTGCGAAGTGAATGGAGTGTTGCTTCACTTTCTAAATGCTGTCCTTTCAGAGAAAATCACTTTCCTTTGAAAGTGCCTTAAGTTACTTGCAAGCATTAGGAAGAAACTCACATGCGTTTCTCTGAAAGAGAAGCAGTCTGTTCCAACACTTCAATTCACTGTGCGAAGTGAATGGAGTGTTTCTTCACTTTCTAAATGCTGTCCTTTCAGAGAAAATCACTTTCCTTTGAAAGTGCCTTAAGCTACTTACAAGCATTCAACAGAAACTCACATGCATTTCTCTGAAAGAGAAGCAGTCTGTTCCAACACTTCAATTCACTGTGCGAAGTGAATGGAGTGTTGCTTCACTTTCTAAATGCTGTCCTTTCAGAGAAAATCACTTTCCTTTGAAAGTGCCTTAAACTACTTACAAGCATTCAACAGAAACTCACATGCGTTTCTCTGAAAGAGAAGCAGTCTGTTCCAACACTTCAATTCACTGTGCGAAGTGAATGGAGTGTTGCTTCACTTTCTGAATGCTGTCCTTTCAGAGAAAATCACTTTCCTTTGAAAGTGCCTTAAGCTACTTACAAGCATTCAACAGAAACTCACATGCATTTCTCTGAAAGAGAAGCAGTCTGTTCCAACACTTCAATTCACTGTGCGAAGTGAATGGAGTGTTACTTCACTTTCTAAATTATGTCCTTTCAGAGAAAATCACTTTCCTTTGAAAGTGCCTTAAACAACTTGCAAGCATTCACAAGAAACACTAATGCGTTTATATGAAAGAGAAGCACTCTGTTCCAACACTTCAATTCACTGTGCGAAGTGAATGGAGTGTTGCTTCACTTTCTAAATTATGTCCTTTCAGAGAAAGTCACTTTCCTTTGAAAGTGCCTTAAGCAACTTGCAAGCATTCACAAGAAACACTAATGCGATTATATGAAAGAGAAGCACTCTGTTTAAAACACTTCAATTCACTGCACAAAGGGAATGGAGTGTTGCTTCACTTTATAAATGCTGTCCTTTCAGAGAAAATCACTTTCCTTTGAAAGTGCCTTAAGCTACTTACAAGCATTCAACAGAAACTCACATGCGTTTCTCGGAAAGAGAAGCAGTCTGTTCCAACACTTTAATTCACTGTACGAAGTGAATGGAGTGTTGCTTCACTTTCTAAATGCTGTCCTTTCAGAGAAAATCACTTTCCTTTGAAAGTGCCTTAAGCAACTTGCAAGCATTCACAAGAAACACTAATGCGTTTCTATGAAAGAGAAGCACTCTGTTCAAACACTTCAATTCACTGCACGAAGGGAATGGAGTGTTGCTTCACTTTCTAAATGCTGTCCTTTCAGAGAAAATCACTTTCCTTTGAAAGTGCCTTAACCTTCTTTCAAGCATTCACAAAAACTCACATGCGTTTCTCTTAAAGAGAAGCAGTCTGTTCCAACACTTCAATTCACTGTGCGAAGTGAATGGAGTGTTGCTTCAGTTTCTAAATGCTGTCCTTTCAGAGAAAATCACTTTCCTTTGAAAGTGCCTTAAGCAACTTGCAAGCATTCACAAGAAACTCACATGCGTTTCTCTGAAAGAGAAGCAGTCTGTTCCAACACTTCAATTCACTGTGCGAAGTGAATGGAGTGTTGCTTCACTTTCTAAATGCTGTCCTTTAAGAGAAAATCACTTTCCTTTGAAAGTGCCTTAAGCTACTTACAAGCATTCAAGAGAAACTCACATGCGTTTCTCTGAAAGAGAAGCAGTCTGTACCAACACTTCAATTCACTGTGCGAAGTGAATGGCGTGTTGCTTCACTTTCTAAATGCTGTCCTTTCAGAGAAAATCACTTTCCTTTGAAAGTGCCTTAAGCAACTTGCAAGCATTCACAAGAAACACTAATGTGTTTCTCTGAAAGAGAAGCAGTCTGTTCCAACACTTCAATTCACTGCACGAAGGGAATGGAGTGTTGCTTCACTTTCTAAATGCTGTCCTTTCAGAGAAAATCACTTTCCTTTGAAAGTGCCTTAAACTACTTTCAAGCATTCACAAAAAACTCACATGCGTTTCTCTTAAAGAGAAGCAGTCTGTTCCAACACTTAATTCACTGTGCGAAGTGAATGGAGTGTTGCTTCACTTTCTAAATGCTGTCCTTTCAGAGAAAATCACTTTCCTTTGAAAGTGCCTTAAGCAACTTGCAAGCATTCACAAGAAACTAACATGCGTTTCTCTGAAAGAGAAGCAGTCTGTTCCAACACTTCAATTCACTGTGCGAAGTGAATGGAGTGTTGCTTCACTTTCTAAATGCTGTCCTTTCAGAGAAAATCACTTTCCTTTGAAAGTGCCTTAAGCAACTTGCAAGCATTCACAAGAAACACTAATGCGTTTATGTGAAAGAGAAGCACTCTGTTCCAACACTTCAAATCACTGCACAAACGGAATGGCGTGTTGTTTCACTTTCTAAATGCTGTCCTTTCAGAGAAAATGACTTTCCTTTGAAAGTGCCTTAAGCAACTTGCAAGCATTCACAAGAAACACTAATGCGTTTATATGAAAGAGAAGCACTCTGTTCCAACACTTCAATTCACTGCACGAAGGGAATGGAGTGTTGCTTCACTTTCTAAATACTGTCCTTTCAGAGAAAATCACTTTCCTTTGAAAGTGCCTTAAACTACTTTCAAGCATTCACAAAACACTCACATGCGTTTCTCTTAAAGAGAAGCACTCTGTTCCAACACTTAATTCACTGTGCGAAGTGAATGGAGTGTTGCTTCACTTTCTAAATGCTGTCCTTTCAGAGAAAATCACTTTCCTTTGAAAGTGCCTTAAGCTACTTACAAGCATTCAACAGAAACTCACATGCATTTCTCTGAAAGAGAAGCAGTCTGTTCCAACACTTCAATTCACTGTGCGAAGTGAATGGAGTGTTGCTTCACTTTCTAAATGCTGTCCTTTCAGAGAAAATCACTTTCCTTTGAAAGTGCCTTAAGCAACTTGCAAGCATTCACAAGAAACACTAATGCGTTTCTCTGAAAGAGAAGCACTCTGTTCCAACACTTCAATTCACTGCACGAAGGGAATGGAGTGTTGCTTCACTTTCTAAATGCTGTCCTTTCAGAGAAAATCACTTTCCTTTGAAAGTGCCTTAAACTTCTTTCAAGCATTCACAAAAAACTCACATGCGTTTCTCTTAAAGAGAAGCAGTCTGTTCCAACACTTCAATTCACTGTGCGAAGTGAATGGAGTGTTGCTTCAGTTTCTAAATGCTGTCCTTTCAGAGAAAATCACTTTCCTTTGAAAGTGCCTTAAGCAACTTGCAAGCATTCACAAGAAACTCACATGCGTTTCTCTGAAAGAGAAGCAGTCTGTTCCAACACTTCAATTCACTCTGCGAAGTGAATGGAGTGTTGCTTCACTTTCTAAATGCTGTCCTTTCAGAGAAAATCATTTTCCTTTGAAAGTGCCTTAAGTTATTTACAAGCATTCAGCAGAAACTCACATGCATTTCTCTGAAAGAGAAGCAGTCTGTTCCAACACTTCAATTCACTGTGCGAAATGAATGGAGTGTTGCTTCACTTTCTAAATGCTGTCCTTTCAGAGAAAATCACTTTCCTTTGAAAGTGCCTTAAGCTACTCACAAGCATTCAACAGAAACTCACATGCGTTTCTCTGAAAGAGAAGCAGTCTGTTCCAACACTTCAATTCACTGTGCGAAGTGAATGGAGTGTTGCTTCACTTTCTAAATGCTGTCCTTTCAGAGAAAATCACTTTGCTTTGAAAGTGCCTTAAGCTACTTGCAAGCATTAGGAAGAAACTCACATGCGTTTCTCTGAAAGAGAAGCAGTCTGTTCCAACACTTCAATTCACTGTGCGAAGTGAATGGAGTGTTGCTTCACTTTCTAAATGCTGTCCTTTCAGAGAAAATCACTTTCCTTTGAAAGTGCCTTAAGCTACTTACAAGCATTCAACAGAAACTCACATGCGTTTCTCTGAAAGAGAAGCAGTCTGTTCCAACACTTCAATTCACTGTGCGAAGTGAATGGAGTGTTGCTTCACTTTCTAAATGCTGTCCTTTCAGAGAAAATCACTTTCCTTTGAAAGTGCCTTAAGCAACTTTCAAGCATTCACAAGAAACACTAATGCGTTTCTATGAAAGAGAAGCACTCTGTTCCAACACTTCAATTCACTGCACGAAGGGAATGGAGTGTTGCTTCACTTTCTAAATGCTGTCCTTTCAGAGAAAATCACTTTCCTTTGAAAGTGCCTTAAGCAACGTGCAAGCACTCACAAGAAACTCACATGCGTTTCTCTGAAAGAGAAGCAGTCTGTTCCAACACTTCAATTCACTGTGCGAAGTGAATGGAGTGTTGGTTCACTTTCTAAATGCTGTCCTTTCAGAGAAAATCACTTTGCTTTGAAAGTGCCTTAAGCTACTTGCAAGCATTAGGAAGAAACTCACATGCGTTTCTCTGAAAGAGAAGCAGTCTGTTCCAACACTTCAATTCACTGTGCGAAGTGAATGGCGTGTTTTTTCACTTTCTAAATGCTGTCCTTTCAGAGAAAATCACTTTCCTTTGAAAGTGCCTTAAGCTACTTACAAGCATTCAACAGAAACTCACATGCGTTTCTCTGAAAGAGAAGCAGTCTGTTCCAACACTTCAATTCACTGCACGAAGGGAATGGAGTGTTGCTTCACTTTCTAAATGCTGTCCTTTCAGAGAAAATCACTTTCCTTTGAAAGTGCCTTAAACTTCTTTCAAGCATTCACAAAAAACTCACATGCGTTTCTCTTAAAGAGAAGCAGTCTGTTCCAACACTTCAATTCACTGTGCGAAGTGAATGGAGTGTTGCTTCAGTTTCTAAATGCTGTCCTTTCAGAGAAAATCACTTTCCTTTGAAAGTGCCTTAAGCAACGTGCAAGCATTCACAAGAAACTCACATGCGTTTCTCTGAAAGAGAAGCAGTCTGTTCCAACACTTCAATTCACTGTGCGAAGTGAATGGAGTGTTGCTTCACTTTCTAAATGCTGTCCTTTCAGAGAAAATCACTTTCCTTTGAAAGTGCCTTAAGCTACTTGCAAGCATTCAACAGAAACACTAATGCGTTTCTATGAAAGAGAAGCAGTCTGTTCCAACACTTCAATTCACTGTGCGAAGGGAATGGCGTGTTTTTTCACTTTCTAAATGCTGTCCTTTCAGAGAAAATCACTTTCCTTTGAAACTGCCTTAAGCAACTTGCAAGCATTCACAAGAAACACTAATGCGTTTATATGAAAGAGAAGCACTCTGTTCCAACACTTCAATTCACTGCACGAAGGGAATGGAGTGTTGCTTCACTTTCTAAATGCTGTCCTTTCAGAGAAAATCACTTTCCTTTGAAAGTGCCTTAAACTACTTTCAAGCATTCACAAAAAACTCACATGCGTTTCTCTTAAAGAGAAGCACTCTGTTCCAACACTTAGTTCACTGTGCGAAGTGAATGGAGTGTTGCTTCACTTTCTAAATGCTGTCCTTTCAGAGAAAATCACTTTCCTTTGAAAGTGCCTTAAGCTACTTGCAAGCATTAGGGAGAAACTCACATGCGTTTCTCTGAAAGAGAAGCAGTCTGTTCCAACACTTCAATTCACTGTGCGAAGTGAATGGAGTGTTGCTTCACTTTCTAAATGCTGTCCTTTCAGAGAAAATCACTTTCCTTTGAAAGTGCCTTAAGCTACTTACAAGCATTCAACAGAAACTCACATGCATTTCTCTGAAAGAGTAGCAGTCTGTTCCAACACTTCAATTCACTGTGCGAAGTGAATGGAGTGTTGCTTCACTTTATAAATTATGTCCTTTCAGAGAAAATCACTTTCCTTTGAAAGTGCCTTAAACAACTTGCAAGCATTCACAAGAAACACTAATGCGTTTATATGAAAGAGAAGCACTCTGTTCCAACACTTCAATTCACTGTTCGAAGTGAATGGAGTGTTGCTTCACTTTCTAAATGCTGTCCTTTCAGAGAAAATCACTTTCCTTTGAAAGTGCCTTAAGCTACTTACAAGCATTAGGAAGAAACTCACATGCGTTTCTCTGAAAGAGAAGCAGTCTGTTCCAACACTTCAATTCACTGTGCGAAGTGAATGGAGTGTTGCTTCACTTTCTAAATGCTGTCCTTTCAGAGAAAATCACTTTCCTTTGAAAGTGCCTTAAGCTACTTACAAGCATTCAACAGAAACTCACATGCGTTTCTCTGAAAGAGAAGCAGTCTGTTCCAACACTTCAATTCACTGTGCGAAGTGAATGGAGTGTTGCTTCACTTTCTAAATGCTGTCCTTTCAGAGAAAATCACTTTCCTTTGAAAGTGCCTTAAGCTGCTTACAAGCATTCAACAGAAACTCACATGCGTTTCTCTGAAAGAGAAGCAGTCTGTTCCAACACTTCAATTCACTGTGCGAAGTGAATGGAGTGTTGCTTCACTTTCTAAATGCTGTCCTTTCAGAGAAAATCACTTTCCTTTGAAAGTGCCTTAAGCAACTTTCAAGCATTCACAAGAAACACTAATGCGTTTCTATGAAATTGAAGCACTCTGTTCCAACACTTCAATTCACTGCACGAAGGGAATGGAGTGTTGCTTCACTTTCTAAATGCTGTCCTTTCAGAGAAAATCACTTTCCTTTGAAAGTGCCTTAAACTTCTTTCAAGCATTCACAAAAAACTCACATGCGTTTCTCTTAAAGAGAAGCAGTCTGTTCCAACACTTCAATTCACTGTGCGAAGTGAATGGAGTGTTGCTTCAGTTTCTAAATGCTGTCCTTTCAGAGAAAATCACTTTCCTTTGAAAGTGCCTTAAGCAACGTGCAAGCATTCACAAGAAACTCACATGCGTTTCTCTGAAAGAGGAGCAGTCTGTTCCAACACTTCAATTCACTGTGCGAAGTGAATGGAGTGTTGCTTCACTTTCTAAATGCTGTCCTTTCAGAGAAAATCACTTTCCTTTGAAAGTGCCTTAAGCTACTTGCAAGCATTCAACAGAAACACTAATGCGTTTCTATGAAAGAGAAGCAGTCTGTTCCAACACTTCAATTCACTGTGCGAAGGGAATGGCGTGTTTTTTCACTTTCTAAATGCTGTCCTTTCAGAGAAAATCACTTTCCTTTGAAAGTGCCTTAAGCAACTTGCAAGCATTCACAAGAAACACTAATGCGTTTATATGAAAGAGAAGCACTCTGTTCCAACACTTCAATTCACTGCACGAAGGGAATGGAGTGTTGCTTCACTTTCTAAATGCTGTCCTTTCAGAGAAAATCACTTTCCTTTGAAAGTGCCTTAAACTACTTTCAAGCATTCACAAAAAACTCACATGCGTTTCTCTTAAAGAGAAGCACTCTGTTCCAACACTTAGTTCACTGTGCGAAGTGAATGGAGTGTTGCTTCACTTTCTAAATGCTGTCCTTTCAGAGAAAATCACTTTCCTTTGAAAGTGCCTTAAGCTACTTGCAAGCATTAGGGAGAAACTCACATGCGTTTCTCTGAAAGAGAAGCAGTCTGTTCCAACACTTCAATTCACTGTGCGAAGTGAATGGAGTGTTGCTTCACTTTCTAAATGCTGTCCTTTCAGAGAAAATCACTTTCCTTTGAAAGTGCCTTAAGCTACTTACAAGCATTCAACAGAAACTCACATGCATTTCTCTGAAAGAGAAGCAGTCTGTTCCAACACTTCAATTCACTGTGCGAAGTGAATGGAGTGTTGCTTCACTTTCTAAATTATGTCCTTTCAGAGAAAATCACTTTCCTTTGAAAGTGCCTTAAACAACTTGCAAGCATTCACAAGAAACACTAATGCGTTTATATGAAAGAGAAGCACTCTGTTCCAACACTTCAATTCACTGTTCGAAGTGAATGGAGTGTTGCTTCACTTTCTAAATGCTGTCCTTTCAGAGAAAATCACTTTCCTTTGAAAGTGCCTTAAGCTACTTACAAGCATTAGGAAGAAACTCACATGCGTTTCTCTGAAAGAGAAGCAGTCTGTTCCAACACTTCAATTCACTGTGCGAAGTGAATGGAGTGTTGCTTCACTTTCTAAATGCTGTCCTTTCAGAGAAAATCACTTTCCTTTGAAAGTGCCTTAAGCTACTTACAAGCATTCAACAGAAACTCACATGCGTTTCTCTGAAAGAGAAGCAGTCTGTTCCAACACTTCAATTCACTGTGCGAAGTGAATGGAGTGTTGCTTCACTTTCTAAATGCTGTCCTTTCAGAGAAAATCACTTTCCTTTGAAAGTGCCTTAAGCTGCTTACAAGCATTCAACAGAAACTCACATGCGTTTCTCTGAAAGAGAAGCAGTCTGTTCCAACACTTCAATTCACTGTGCGAAGTGAATGGAGTGTTGCTTCACTTTCTAAATGCTGTCCTTTCAGAGAAAATCACTTTCCTTTGAAAGTGCCTTAAGCAACTTTCAAGCATTCACAAGAAACACTAATGCGTTTCTATGAAATTGAAGCACTCTGTTCCAACACTTCAATTCACTGCACGAAGGGAATGGAGTGTTGCTTCACTTTCTAAATGCTGTCCTTTCAGAGAAAATCACTTTCCTTTGAAAGTGCCTTAAACTTCTTTCAAGCATTCACAAAAAACTCACATGCGTTTCTCTTAAAGAGAAGCAGTCTGTTCCAACACTTCAATTCACTGTGCGAAGTGAATGGAGTGTTGCTTCAGTTTCTAAATGCTGTCCTTTCAGAGAAAATCACTTTCCTTTGAAAGTGCCTTAAGCAACGTGCAAGCATTCACAAGAAACTCACATGCGTTTCTCTGAAAGAGGAGCAGTCTGTTCCAACACTTCAATTCACTGTGCGAAGTGAATGGAGTGTTGCTTCACTTTCTAAATGCTGTCCTTTCAGAGAAAATCACTTTCCTTTGAAAGTGCCTTAAGCTACTTGCAAGCATTCAACAGAAACACTAATGCGTTTCTATGAAAGAGAAGCAGTCTGTTCCAACACTTCAATTCACTGTGCGAAGTGAATGGCGTGTTTTTTCACTTTCTAAATGCTGTCCTTTCAGAGAAAATCACTTTCCTTTGAAAGTGCCTTAAGCAACTTGCAAGCATTCACAAGAAACACTAATGCGTTTATATGAAAGAGAAGCACTCTGTTCCAACACTTCAATTCACTGCACGAAGGGAATGGAGTGTTGCTTCACTTTCTAAATGCTGTCCTTTCAGAGAAAATCACTTTCCTTTGAAAGTGCCTTAAACTACTTTCAAGCATTCACAAAAAACTCACATGCGTTTCTCTTAAAGAGAAGCACTCTGTTCCAACACTTAATTCACTGTGCGAAGTGAATGGAGTGTTGCTTCACTTTCAAAATGCTGTCCTTTCAGAGAAAATCACTTTCCTTTGAAAGTGCCTTAAGCTACTTGCAAGCATTAGGAAGAAACTCACATGCGTTTCTCTGAAAGAGAAGCAGTCTGTTCCAACAATTCAATTCACTGTGCGAAGTGAATGGAGTGTTGCTTCACTTTCTAAATGCTGTCCTTTCAGAGAAAATCACTTTCCTTTGAAAGTGCCTTAAGCTACTTACAAGCATTCAACAGAAACTCACATGCATTTCTCTGAAAGAGAAGCAGTCTGTTCCAACACTTCAATTCACTGTGCGAAGTGAATGGAGTGTTGCTTCACTTTCTAAATTATGTCCTTTCAGAGAAAATCACTTTCCTTTGAAAGTGCCTTAAACAACTTGCAAGCATTCACAAGAAACACTAATGCGTTTATATGAAAGAGAAGCACTCTGTTTCAACACTTCAATTCACTGTGCGAAGTGAATGGAGTGTTGCTTCACTTTCTAAATGCTGTCCTTTCAGAGAAAATCAATTTCCTTTGAAAGTGCCTTAAGCTACTTACAAGCATTCAACAGAAACTCACATGCGTTTCTCTGAAAGAGAAGCAGTCTGTTCCAACACTTCAATTCACTGTGCGAAGTGAATGGAGTGTTGCTTCACTTTCTAAATGCTGTCCTTTCAGAGAAAATCACTTTGCTTTGAAAGTGCCTTAAGCTACTTGCAAGCATTAGGAAGAAACTCACATGCGTTTCTCTGAAAGAGAAGCAGTCTGTTCCAACACTTCAATTCACTGTGCGAAGTGAATGGAGTGTTGCTTCACTTTCTAAATGCTGTCCTTTCAGAGAAAATCACTTTCCTTTGAAAGTGCCTTAAGCTACTTACAAGCATTCAACAGAAACTCACATGCGTTTCTCTGAAAGAGAAGCAGTCTGTTCCAACACTTCAATTCACTGTGTGAAGTGAATGGAGTGTTGCTTCACTTTCTAAATGCTGTCCTTTCAGAGAAAATCACTTTCCTTTGAAAGTGCCTTAAGCAACGTGCAATCATTCACAAGAAACTCACATGCGTTTCTCTGAAAGAGAAGCAGTCTGTTCCAACACTTCAATTCACTGTGCGAAGTGAATGGAGTGTTGCTTCACTTTCTAAATGCTGTCCTTTCAGAGAAAATCACTTTCCTTTGAAAGTGCCTTAAGCTACTTGCAAGCATTCAACAGAAACACTAATGCGTTTCTATGAAAGAGAAGCAGTCTGTTCCAACACTTCAATTCACTGTGCGAAGTGAATGGCGTGTTTTTTCACTTTCTAAATGCTGTCCTTTCAGAGAAAATCACTTTCCTTTGAAAGTGCCTTAAGCAACTTGCAAGCATTCACAAGAAACACTAATGCGTTTATATGAAAGAGAAGCACTCTGTTCCAACACTTCAATTCACTGCACGAAGGGAATGGCGTGTTGCTTCACTTTCTAAATGCTGTCCTTTCAGAGAAAATGACTTTCCTTTGAAAGTGCCTTAAGCAACTTGCAAGCATTCACAAGAAACACTAATGCGTTTATATGAAAGAGAAGCACTCTGTTCCAACACTTCAATTCACTGCACGAAGGGAATGGAGTGTTGCTTCACTTTCTAAATGCTGTCCTTTCAGAGAAAATCACTTTCCTTTGAAAGTGCCTTAAGCAACTTGAAAGCATTCACAAAAAACTCACATGCGTTTCTCTTAAAGAGAAGCACTCTGTTCCAACACTTAATTCACTGTGCGAAGTGAATGGAGTGTTGCTTCACTTTCTAAATGCTGTCCTTTCAGAGAAAATCACTTTCCTTTGAAAGTGCCTTAAGCTACTTGCAAGCATTAGGAAGAAACTCACATGCGTTTCTCTGAAAGAGAAGCAGTCTGTTCCAACACTTCAATTCACTGTGCGAAGTGAATGGAGTGTTGCTTCACTTTCTAAATGCTGTCCTTTCAGAGAAAATCACTTTCCTTTGAAAGTGCCTTAAGCTACTTACAAGCATTCAACAGAAACTCACATGCATTTCTCTGAAAGAGAAGCAGTCTGTTCCAACACTTCAATTCACTGTGCGAAGTGAATGGAGTGTTGCTTCACTTTCTAAATTATGTCCTTTCAGAGAAAATCACTTTCCTTTGAAAGTGCCTTAAACAACTTGCAAGCATTCACAAGAAACACTAATGCTTTTATATGAAAGAGAAGCACTCTGTTTCAACACTTCAATTCACTGTGCGAAGTGAATGGAGTGTTGCTTCACTTTCTAAATGCTGTCCTTTCAGAGAAAATCACTTTCCTTTGAAAGTGCCTTAAGCTACTTACAAGCATTCAAAAGAAACTCACATGCGTTTCTCTGAAAGAGAAGCAGTCTGTTCCAACACTTCAATTCACTGTGCGAAGTGAATGGAGTGTTGCTTCACTTTCTAAATGCTGTCCTTTCAGAGAAAATCACTTTGCTTTGAAAGTGCCTTAAGCTACTTGCAAGCATTAGGAAGAAACTTACATGCGTTTCTCTGAAAGAGAAGCAGTCTGTTCCAACACTTCAATTCACTGTGCGAAGTGAATGGAGTGTTGCTTCACTTTCTAAATGCTGTCCTTTCAGAGAAAATCACTTTCCTTTGAAAGTGCCTTAAGCTACTTACAAGCATTCAACAGAAACTCACATGCGTTTCTCTGAAAGAGAAGCAGTCTGTTCCAACACTTC
The DNA here is from genome assembly GCF_982192425.1 of Myodes glareolus. NCBI lineage: Eukaryota > Metazoa > Chordata > Mammalia > Rodentia > Cricetidae > Myodes > Myodes glareolus. The sequence continues at coordinate 3,603,561 of NW_028263211.1, read as the reverse complement.
AATTCACTGTGCGAAGTGAATGGAGTGTTGCTTCACTTTCTAAATGCTGTCCTTTCAGAGAAAATCACTTTCCTTTGAAAGTGCCTTAAGCTACTTCAAGCATTCAACAGAAACTCACATGCGTTTCTCTGAAAGAGAAGCAGTCTCTTCCAACACTTCAATTTACTGTGCGAAGTGAATGGAGTGTTGCTTCACTTTCTAAATGCTGTCCTTTCAGAGAAAATCACTTTCCTTTGAAAGTGCCTTAAGGAACTTTCAAGCATTCACAAGAAACACTAATGCGTTTCTATGAAAGAGAAGCACTCTGTTCCAACACTTCAATTCACTGCACGAAGGGAATGGAGTGTTGCTTCACTTTCTAAATGCTGTCCTTTCAGAGAAAATCACTTTCCTTTGAAAGTGCCTTAAACTTCTTTCAAGCATTCACAAAAAACTCACATGCGTTTCTCTTAAAGAGAAGCAGTCTGTTCCAACACTTCAATTCACTGTGCGAAGTGAATGGAGTGTTGCTTCAGTTTCTAAATGCTGTCCTTTCAGAGAAAATCACTTTCCTTTGAAAGTGCCTTAAGCAACGTGCAAGCATTCACAAGAAACTCACATGCGTTTCTCTGAAAGAGAAGCAGTCTGTTCCAACACTTCAATTCACTGTGCGAAGTGAATGGAGTGTTGCTTCACTTTCTAAATGCTGTCCTTTCAGAGAAAATCACTTTGCTTTGAAAGTGCCTTAAGCTACTTGCAAGCATTAGGAAGAAACTCACATGCGTTTCTCTGAAAGAGAAGCAGTCCGTTCAAACACTTCAATTCACTGTGCGAAGTGAATGGAGTGTTGCTTCACTTTCTAAATGCTGTCCTTTCAGAGAAAATCACTTTCCTTTGAAAGTGCCTTAAGCTACTTACAAGCATTCAACAGAAACTCACATGCGTTTCTCTGAAAGAGAAGCAGTCTGTTCCAACACTTCAATTCACTGTGCGAAGTGAATGGAGTGTTGCTTCACTTTCTAAATGCTGTCCTTTCAGAGAAAATCACTTTCCTTTGAAAGTGCCTTAAGCTACTTACAAGCATTCAACAGAAACTCACATGCGTTTCTCTGAAAGAGAAGCAGTCTGTTCCAACACTTCAATTCACTGTGTGAAGTGAATGGAGTGTTGCTTCACTTTCTAAATGCTGTCCTTTCAGAGAAAATCACTTTCCTTTGAAAGTGCCTTAAGCAACGTGCAATCATTCACAAGAAACTCACATGCGTTTCTCTGAAAGAGAAGCAGTCTGTTCCAACACTTCAATTCACTGTGCGAAGTGAATGGAGTGTTGCTTCACTTTCTAAATGCTGTCCTTTCAGAGAAAATCACTTTCCTTTGAAAGTGCCTTAAGCTACTTGCAAGCATTCAACAGAAACACTAATGCGTTTCTATGAAAGAGAAGCAGTCTGTTCCAACACTTCAATTCACTGTGCGAAGTGAATGGCGTGTTTTTTCACTTTCTAAATGCTGTCCTTTCAGAGAAAATCACTTTCCTTTGAAAGTGCCTTAAGCAACTTGCAAGCATTCACAAGAAACACTAATGCGTTTATATGAAAGAGAAGCACTCTGTTCCAACACTTCAATTCACTGCACGAAGGGAATGGCGTGTTGCTTCACTTTCTAAATGCTGTCCTTTCAGAGAAAATGACTTTCCTTTGAAAGTGCCTTAAGCAACTTGCAAGCATTCACAAGAAACACTAATGCGTTTATATGAAAGAGAAGCACTCTGTTCCAACACTTCAATTCACTGCACGAAGGGAATGGAGTGTTGCTTCACTTTCTAAATGCTGTCCTTTCAGAGAAAATCACTTTCCTTTGAAAGTGCCTTAAGCAACTTGAAAGCATTCACAAAAAACTCACATGCGTTTCTCTTAAAGAGAAGCACTCTGTTCCAACACTTAAATCACTGTGCGAAGTGAATGGAGTGTTGCTTCACTTTCTAAATGCTGTCCTTTCAGAGAAAATCACTTTCCTTTGAAAGTGCCTTAAGCTACTTGCAAGCATTAGGAAGAAACTCACATGCGTTTCTCTGAAAGAGAAGCAGTCTGTTCCAACACTTCAATTCACTGTGCGAAGTGAATGGAGTGTTGCTTCACTTTCTAAATGCTGTCCTTTCAGAGAAAATCACTTTCCTTTGAAAGTGCCTTAAGCTACTTACAAGCATTCAACAGAAACTCACATGCATTTCTCTGAAAGAGAAGCAGTCTGTTCCAACACTTCAATTCACTGTGCGAAGTGAATGGAGTGTTGCTTCACTTTCTAAATTATGTCCTTTCAGAGAAAATCACTTTCCTTTGAAAGTGCCTTAAACAACTTGCAAGCATTCACAAGAAACACTAATGCTTTTATATGAAAGAGAAGCACTCTGTTTCAACACTTCAATTCACTGTGCGAAGTGAATGGAGTGTTGCTTCACTTTCTAAATGCTGTCCTTTCAGAGAAAATCACTTTCCTTTGAAAGTGCCTTAAGCTACTTACAAGCATTCAAAAGAAACTCACATGCGTTTCTCTGAAAGAGAAGCAGTCTGTTCCAACACTTCAATTCACTGTGCGAAGTGAATGGAGTGTTGCTTCACTTTCTAAATGCTGTCCTTTCAGAGAAAATCACTTTGCTTTGAAAGTGCCTTAAGCTACTTGCAAGCATTAGGAAGAAACTTACATGCGTTTCTCTGAAAGAGAAGCAGTCTGTTCCAACACTTCAATTCACTGTGCGAAGTGAATGGAGTGTTGCTTCACTTTCTAAATGCTGTCCTTTCAGAGAAAATCACTTTCCTTTGAAAGTGCCTTAAGCTACTTACAAGCATTCAACAGAAACTCACATGCGTTTCTCTGAAAGAGAAGCAGTCTGTTCCAACACTTCAATTCACTGTGCGAAGTGAATGGAGTGTTGCTTCACTTTCTAAATGCTGTCCTTTCAGAGAAAATCACTTTCCTTTGAAAGTGCCTTAAGCTACTTCAAGCATTCAACAGAAACTCACATGCGTTTCTCTGAAAGAGAAGCAGTCTCTTCCAACACTTCAATTTACTGTGCGAAGTGAATGGAGTGTTGCTTCACTTTCTAAATGCTGTCCTTTCAGAGAAAATCACTTTCCTTTGAAAGTGCCTTAAGGAACTTTCAAGCATTCACAAGAAACACTAATGCGTTTCTATGAAAGAGAAGCACTCTGTTCCAACACTTCAATTCACTGCACGAAGGGAATGGAGTGTTGCTTCACTTTCTAAATGCTGTCCTTTCAGAGAAAATCACTTTCCTTTGAAAGTGCCTTAAACTTCTTTCAAGCATTCACAAAAAACTCACATGCGTTTCTCTTAAAGAGAAGCAGTCTGTTCCAACACTTCAATTCACTGTGCGAAGTGAATGGAGTGTTGCTTCAGTTTCTAAATGCTGTCCTTTCAGAGAAAATCACTTTCCTTTGAAAGTGCCTTAAGCAACGTGCAAGCATTCACAAGAAACTCACATGCGTTTCTCTGAAAGAGAAGCAGTCTGTTCCAACACTTCAATTCACTGTGCGAAGTGAATGGAGTGTTGCTTCACTTTCTAAATGCTGTCCTTTCAGAGAAAATCACTTTGCTTTGAAAGTGCCTTAAGCTACTTGCAAGCATTAGGAAGAAACTCACATGCGTTTCTCTGAAAGAGAAGCAGTCCGTTCAAACACTTCAATTCACTGTGCGAAGTGAATGGAGTGTTGCTTCACTTTCTAAATGCTGTCCTTTCAGAGAAAATCACTTTCCTTTGAAAGTGCCTTAAGCTACTTACAAGCATTCAACAGAAACTCACATGCGTTTCTCTGAAAGAGAAGCAGTCTGTTCCAACACTTCAATTCACTGTGCGAAGTGAATGGAGTGTTGCTTCACTTTCTAAATGCTGTCCTTTCAGAGAAAATCACTTTCCTTTGAAAGTGCCTTAAGCTACTTACAAGCATTCAACAGAAACTCACATGCATTTCTCTGAAAGAGAAGCAGTCTGTTCCAACACTTCAATTCACTGTGCGAAGTGAATGGAGTGTTGCTTCACTTTCTAAATTATGTCCTTTCAGAGAAAATCACTTTCCTTTGAAAGTGCCTTAAACAACTTGCAAGCATTCACAAGAAACACTAATGCTTTTATATGAAAGAGAAGCACTCTGTTTCAACACTTCAATTCACTGTGCGAAGTGAATGGAGTGTTGCTTCACTTTCTAAATGCTGTCCTTTCAGAGAAAATCACTTTCCTTTGAAAGTGCCTTAAGCTACTTGCAAGCATTAGGAAGAAACTTACATGCGTTTCTCTGAAAGAGAAGCAGTCTGTTCCAACACTTCAATTCACTGTGCGAAGTGAATGGAGTGTTGCTTCACTTTCTAAATGCTGTCCTTTCAGAGAAAATCACTTTCCTTTGAAAGTGCCTTAAGCTACTTACAAGCATTCAACAGAAACTCACATGCGTTTCTCTGAAAGAGAAGCAGTCTGTTCCTACACTTCAATTCACTGTGCGAAGTGAATGGAGTGTTGCTTCACTTTCTAAATGCTGTCCTTTCAGAGAAAATCACTTTCCTTTGAAAGCGCCTTAAGCTACTTCAAGCATTCAACAGAAACTCACATGCGTTTCTCTGAAAGAGAAGCAGTCTCTTCCAACACTTCAATTTACTGTGCGAAGTGAATGGAGTGTTGCTTCACTTTCTAAATGCTGTCCTTTCAGAGAAAATCACTTTCCTTTGAAAGTGCCTTAAGGAACTTTCAAGCATTCACAAGAAACACTAATGCGTTTCTATGAAAGAGAAGCACTCTGTTCCAACACTTCAATTCACTGCACGAAGGGAATGGAGTGTTGCTTCACTTTCTAAATGCTGTCCTTTCAGAGAAAATCACTTTCCTTTGAAAGTGCCTTAAACTTCTTTCAAGCATTCACAAAAAACTCACATGCGTTTCTCTTAAAGAGAAGCAGTCTGTTCCAACACTTCAATTCACTGTGCGAAGTGAATGGAGTGTTGCTTCAGTTTCTAAATGCTGTCCTTTCAGAGAAAATCACTTTCCTTTGAAAGTGCCTTAAGCAACGTGCAAGCATTCACAAGAAACTCACATGCGTTTCTCTGAAAGAGAAGCAGTCTGTTCCAACACTTCAATTCACTGTGCGAAGTGAATGGAGTGTTGCTTCACTTTCTAAATGCTGTCCTTTCAGAGAAAATCACTTTGCTTTGAAAGTGCCTTAAGCTACTTGCAAGCATTAGGAAGAAACTCACATGCGTTTCTCTGAAAGAGAAGCAGTCTGTTCCAACACTTCAATTCACTGTGCGAAGTGAATGGAGTGTTGCTTCACTTTCTAAATGCTGTCCTTTCAGAGAAAATCACTTTCCTTTGAAAGTGCCTTAAGCTACTTACAAGCATTCAACAGAAACTCACATGCGTTTCTCTGAAAGAGAAGCAGTCTGTTCCAACACTTCAATTCACTGTGCGAAGTGAATGGAGTGTTGCTTCACTTTCTAAATGCTGTCCTTTCAGAGAAAATCACTTTCCTTTGAAAGTGCCTTAAGCAACGTGCAATCATTCACAAGAAACTCACATGCGTTTCTCTGAAAGAGAAGCAGTCTGTTCCAACACTTCAATTCACTGTGCGAAGTGAATGGAGTGTTGCTTCACTTTCTAAATGCTGTCCTTTCAGAGAAAATCACTTTCCTTTGAAAGTGCCTTAAGCTACTTGCAAGCATTCAACAGAAACACTAATGCGTTTCTATGAAAGAGAAGCAGTCTGTTCCAACACTTCAATTCACTGTGCGAAGTGAATGGCGTGTTTTTTCACTTTCTAAATGCTGTCCTTTCAGAGAAAATCACTTTCCTTTGAAAGTGCCTTAAGCAACTTGCAAGCATTCACAAGAAACACTAATGCGTTTATATGAAAGAGAAGCACTCTGTTCCAACACTTCAATTCACTGCACGAAGGGAATGGCGTGTTGCTTCACTTTCTAAATGCTGTCCTTTCAGAGAAAATGACTTTCCTTTGAAAGTGCCTTAAGCAACTTGCAAGCATTCACAAGAAACACTAATGCGTTTATATGAAAGAGAAGCACTCTGTTCCAACACTTCAATTCACTGCACGAAGGGAATGGAGTGTTGCTTCACTTTCTAAATGCTGTCCTTTCAGAGAAAATCACTTTCCTTTGAAAGTGCCTTAAACTACTTTCAAGCATTCACAAAAAACTCACATGCGTTTCTCTTAAAGAGAAGCACTCTGTTCCAACACTTAATTCACTGTGCGAAGTGAATGGAGTGTTGCTTCACTTTCTAAATGCTGTCCTTTCAGAGAAAATCACTTTCCTTTGAAAGTGCCTTAAGCTACTTGCAAGCATTAGGAAGAAACTCACATGCATTTCTCTGAAAGAGAAGCAGTCTGTTCCAACACTTCAATTCACTGTGCGAAGTGAATGGAGTGTTGCTTCACTTTCTAAATGCTGTCCTTTCAGAGAAAATCACTTTCCTTTGAAAGTGCCTTAAGCTACTTACAAGCATTCAACAGAAACTCACATGCATTTCTCTGAAAGAGAAGCAGTCTGTTCCAACACTTCAATTCACTGTGCGAAGTGAATGGAGTGTTGCTTCACTTTCTAAATTATGTCCTTTCAGAGAAAATCACTTTCCTTTGAAAGTGCCTTAAACAACTTGCAAGCATTCACAAGAAACACTAATGCTTTTATATGAAAGAGAAGCACTCTGTTTCAACACTTCAATTCACTGTGCGAAGTGAATGGAGTGTTGCTTCACTTTCTAAATGCTGTCCTTTCAGAGAAAATCACTTTCCTTTGAAAGTGCCTTAAGCTACTTAAAAGTATTCAAAAGAAACTCACATGCGTTTCTCTGAAAGAGAAGCAGTCTGTTCCAACACTTCAATTCACTGTGCGAAGTGAATGGAGTGTTGCTTCACTTTCTAAATGCTGTCCTTTCAGAGAAAATCACTTTGCTTTGAAAGTGCCTTAAGCTACTTGCAAGCATTAGGAAGAAAGTTACATGCGTTTCTCTGAAAGAGAAGCAGTCTGTTCCAACACTTCAATTCACTGTGCGAAGTGAATGGAGTGTTGCTTCACTTTCTAAATGCTGTCCTTTCAGAGAAAATCACTTTCCTTTGAAAGTGCCTTAAGCTACTTACAAGCATTCAACAGAAACTCACATGCGTTTCTCTGAAAGAGAAGCAGTCTGTTCCAACACTTCAATTCACTGTGCGAAGTGAATGGAGTGTTGCTTCACTTTCTAAATGCTGTCCTTTCAGAGAAAATCACTTTCCTTTGAAAGTGCCTTAAGCTACTTCAAGCATTCAACAGAAACTCACATGCGTTTCTCTGAAAGAGAAGCAGTCTCTTCCAACACTTCAATTTACTGTGCGAAGTGAATGGAGTGTTGCTTCACTTTCTAAATGCTGTCCTTTCAGAGAAAATCACTTTCCTTTGAAAGTGCCTTAAGGAACTTTCAAGCATTCACAAGAAACACTAATGCGTTTCTATGAAAGAGAAGCACTCTGTTCCAACACTTCAATTCACTGCACGAAGGGAATGGAGTGTTGCTTCACTTTCTAAATGCTGTCCTTTCAGAGAAAATCACTTTCCTTTGAAAGTGCCTTAAACTTCTTTCAAGCATTCACAAAAAACTCACATGCGTTTCTCTTAAAGAGAAGCAGTCTGTTCCAACACTTCAATTCACTGTGCGAAGTGAATGGAGTGTTGCTTCAGTTTCTAAATGCTGTCCTTTCAGAGAAAATCACTTTCCTTTGAAAGTGCCTTAAGCAACGTGCAAGCATTCACAAGAAACTCACATGCGTTTCTCTGAAAGAGAAGCAGTCTGTTCCAACACTTCAATTCACTGTGCGAAGTGAATGGAGTGTTGCTTCACTTTCTAAATGCTGTCCTTTCAGAGAAAATCACTTTCCTTTGAAAGTGCCTTAAGCTACTTGCAAGCATTCAACAGAAACACTAATGCGTTTCTATGAAAGAGAAGCAGTCTATTCCAACACTTCAATTCACTGTGCGAAGTGAATGGCGTGTTTTTTCACTTTCTAAATGCTGTCCTTTCAGAGAAAATCACTTTGCTTTGAAAGTGCCTTAAGCAACTTGCAAGCATTCACAAGAAACACTAATGCATTTATATGAAAGAGAAGCACTCTGTTCCAACACTTCAATTCACTGCACGAAGGGAATGGCGTGTTGCTTCACTTTCTAAATGCTGTCCTTTCAGAGAAAATGACTTTCCTTTGAAAGTGCCTTAAGCAACTTGCAAGCATTCACAAGAAACACTAATGCGTTTATATGAAAGAGAAGCACTCTGTTCCAACACTTCAATTCACTGCACGAAGGGAATGGAGTGTGGCTTCACTTTCTAAATGCTGTCCTCTCAGAGAAAATCACTTTCCTTTGAAAGTGCCTTAAACTACTTTCAAGCATTCACAAAAAACTCACATGCGTTTCTCTTAAAGAGAAGCACTCTGTTCCAACACTTAATTCACTGTGCGAAGTGAATGGAGTGTTGCTTCACTTTCTAAATGCTGTCCTTTCAGAGAAAATCACTTTCCTTTGAAAGTGCCTTAAGCTACTTGCAAGCATTAGGAAGAAACTCACATGCGTTTCTCTGAAAGAGAAGCAGTCTGTTCCAACACTTCAATTCACTGTGCGAAGTGAATGGAGTGTTGCTTCACTTTCTAAATGCTGTCCTTTCAGAGAAAATCACTTTCCTTTGAAAGTGCCTTAAGCTACTTACAAGCATTCAACAGAAACTCACATGCGTTTCTCTGAAAGAGAAGCAGTCTGTTCCAACACTTCAATTCACTGTGCGAAGTGAATGGAGTGTTGCTTCACTTTCTAAATGCTGTCCTTTCAGAGAAAATCACTTTCCTTTGAAAGTGCCTTAAGCAACGTGCAATCATTCACAAGAAACTCACATGCGTTTCTCTGAAAGAGAAGCAGTCTGTTCCAACACTTCAATTCACTGTGCGAAGTGAATGGAGTGTTGCTTCACTTTCTAAATGCTGTCCTTTCAGAGAAAATCACTTTCCTTTGAAAGTGCCTTAAGCTACTTGCAAGCATTCAACAGAAACACTAATGCGTTTCTATGAAAGAGAAGCAGTCTGTTCCAACACTTCAATTCACTGTGCGAAGTGAATGGCGTGTTTTTTCACTTTCTAAATGCTGTCCTTTTAGAGAAAATCACTTTCCTTTGAAAGTGCCTTAAGCAACTTGCAAGCATTCACAAGAAACACTAATGCGTTTATATGAAAGAGAAGCACTCTGTTCCAACACTTCAATTCACTGCACGAAGGGAATGGCGTGTTGCTTCACTTTCTAAATGCTGTCCTTTCAGAGAAAATGACTTTCCTTTGAAAGTGCCTTAAGCAACTTGCAAGCATTCACAAGAAACACTAATGCGTTTATATGAAAGAGAAGCACTCTGTTCCAACACTTCAATTCACTGCACGAAGGGAATGGAGTGTTGCTTCACTTTCTAAATGCTGTCCTTTCAGAGAAAATCACTTTCCTTTGAAAGTGCCTTAAACTACTTTCAAGCATTCACAAAAAACTCACATGCGTTTCTCTTAAAGAGAAGCACTCTGTTCCAACACTTAATTCACTGTGCGAAGTGAATGGAGTGTTGCTTCACTTTCTAAATGCTGTCCTTTCAGAGAAAATCACTTTCCTTTGAAAGTGCCTTAAGCTACTTGCAAGCATTAGGAAGAAACTCACATGCATTTCTCTGAAAGAGAAGCAGTCTGTTCCAACACTTCAATTCACTGTGCGAAGTGAATGGAGTGTTGCTTCACTTTCTAAATGCTGTCCTTTCAGAGAAAATCACTTTCCTTTGAAAGTGCCTTAAGCTACTTACAAGCATTCAACAGAAACTCACATGCATTTCTCTGAAAGAGAAGCAGTCTGTTCCAACACTTCAATTCACTGTGCGAAGTGAATGGAGTGTTGCTTCACTTTCTAAATTATGTCCTTTCAGAGAAAATCACTTTCCTTTGAAAGTGCCTTAAACAACTTGCAAGCATTCACAAGAAACACTAATGCTTTTATATGAAAGAGAAGCACTCTGTTTCAACACTTCAATTCACTGTGCGAAGTGAATGGAGTGTTGCTTCACTTTCTAAATGCTGTCCTTTCAGAGAAAATCACTTTCCTTTGAAAGTGCCTTAAGCTACTTACAAGCATTCAAAAGAAACTCACATGCGTTTCTCTGAAAGAGAAGCAGTCTGTTCCAACACTTCAATTCACTGTGCGAAGTGAATGGAGTGTTGCTTCACTTTCTAAATGCTGTCCTTTCAGAGAAAATCACTTTGCTTTGAAAGTGCCTTAAGCTACTTGCAAGCATTAGGAAGAAACTTACATGCGTTTCTCTGAAAGAGAAGCAGTCTGTTCCAACACTTCAATTCACTGTGCGAAGTGAATGGAGTGTTGCTTCACTTTCTAAATGCTGTCCTTTCAGAGAAAATCACTTTCCTTTGAAAGTGCCTTAAGCTACTTCAAGCATTCAACAGAAACTCACATGCGTTTCTCTGAAAGAGAAGCAGTCTCTTCCAACACTTCAATTTACTGTGCGAAGTGAATGGAGTGTTGCTTCACTTTCTAAATGCTGTCCTTTCAGAGAAAATCACTTTCCTTTGAAAGTGCCTTAAGGAACTTTCAAGCATTCACAAGAAACACTAATGCGTTTCTATGAAAGAGAAGCACTCTGTTCCAACACTTCAATTCACTGCACGAAGGGAATGGAGTGTTGCTTCACTTTCTAAATGCTGTCCTTTCAGAGAAAATCACTTTCCTTTGAAAGTGCCTTAAACTTCTTTCAAGCATTCACAAAAAACTCACATGCGTTTCTCTTAAAGAGAAGCAGTCTGTTCCAACACTTCAATTCACTGTGCGAAGTGAATGGAGTGTTGCTTCAGTTTCTAAATGCTGTCCTTTCAGAGAAAATCACTTTCCTTTGAAAGTGCCTTAAGCAACGTGCAAGCATTCACAAGAAACTCACATGCGTTTCTCTGAAAGAGAAGCAGTCTGTTCCAACACTTCAATTCACTGTGCGAAGTGAATGGAGTGTTGCTTCACTTTCTAAATGCTGTCCTTTCAGAGAAAATCACTTTCCTTTGAAAGTGCCTTAAGCTACTTGCAAGCATTCAACAGAAACACTAATGCGTTTCTATGAAAGAGAAGCAGTCTGTTCCAACACTTCAATTCACTGTGCGAAGTGAATGGCGTGTTTTTTCACTTTCTAAATGCTGTCCTTTCAGAGAAAATCACTTTGCTTTGAAAGTGCCTTAAGCAACTTGCAAGCATTCACAAGAAACACTAATGCATTTATATGAAAGAGAAGCACTCTGTTCCAACACTTCAATTCACTGCACGAAGGGAATGGCGTGTTGCTTCACTTTCTAAATGCTGTCCTTTCAGAGAAAATGACTTTCCTTTGAAAGTGCCTTAAGCAACTTGCAAGCATTCACAAGAAACACTAATGCGTTTATATGAAAGAGAAGCACTCTGTTCCAACACTTCAATTCACTGCACGAAGGGAATGGAGTGTGGCTTCACTTTCTAAATGCTGTCCTCTCAGAGAAAATCACTTTCCTTTGAAAGTGCCTTAAACTACTTTCAAGCATTCACAAAAAACTCACATGCGTTTCTCTTAAAGAGAAGCACTCTGTTCCAACACTTAATTCACTGTGCGAAGTGAATGGAGTGTTGCTTCACTTTCTAAATGCTGTCCTTTCAGAGAAAATCACTTTCCTTTGGAAGTGCCTTAAGCTACTTGCAAGCATTAGGAAGAAACTCACATGCGTTTCTCTGAAAGAGAAGCAGTCTGTTCCAACACTTCAGTTCACTGTGCGAAGTGAATGGAGTGTTGCTTCACTTTCTAAATGCTGTCCTTTCAGAGAAAATCACTTTCCTTTGAAAGTGCCTTAAGCAACTTTCAAGCATTCACAAGAAACACTAATGCGTTTCTATGAAAGAGAAGCACTCTGTTCCAACACTTCAATTCACTGCACGAAGGGAATGGAGTGTTGCTTCACTTTCTAAATGCTGTCCTTTCAGAGAAAATCACTTTCCTTTGAAAGTGCCTTAAACTTCTTTTAAGCATTCACAAAAAACTCACATGCGTTTCTCTTAAAGAGAAGCAGTCTGTTCCAACACTTCAATTCACTGTACGAAGTGAATGGAGTGTTGCTTCAGTTTCTAAATGCTGTCCTTTCAGAGAAAATCACTTTCCTTTGAAAGTGCCTTAAGCAACGTGCAAGCATTCACAAGAAACTCACATGCGTTTCTCTGAAAGAGAAGCAGTCTGTTCCAACACTTCAATTCACTGTGTGAAGTGAATGGAGTGTTGCTTCACTTTCTAAATGCTGTCCTTTCAGAGAAAATCACTTTCCTTTGAAAGTGCCTTAAGCTACTTGCAAGCATTCAACAGAAACACTAATGCGTTTCTATGAAAGAGAAGCAGTCTGTTCCAACACTTCAATTCACTGTGCGAAGTGAATGGCGTGTTTTTTCACTTTCTAAATGCTGTCCTTTCAGAGAAAATCACTTTGCTTTGAAAGTGCCTTAAGCAACTTGCAAGCATTCACAAGAAACACTAATGCATTTATATGAAAGAGAAGCACTCTGTTCCAACACTTCAATTCACTGCACGAAGGGAATGGCGTGTTGCTTCACTTTCTAAATGCTGTCCTTTCAGAGAAAATGACTTTCCTTTGAAAGTGCCTTAAGCAACTTGCAAGCATTCACAAGAAACACTAATGCGTTTATATGAAAGAGAAGCACTCTGTTCCAACACTTCAATTCACTGCACGAAGGGAATGGAGTGTTGCTTCACTTTCTAAATGCTGTCCTTTCAGAGAAAATCACTTTCCTTTGGAAGTGCCTTAAGCTACTTGCAAGCATTAGGAAGAAACTCACATGCGTTTCTCTGAAAGAGAAGCAGTCTGTTCCAACACTTCAATTCACTGTGCGAAGTGAATGGAGTGTTGCTTCACTTTCTAAATGCTGTCCTTTCAGAGAAAATCACTTTCCTTTGAAAGTGCCTTAAGCTACTTACAAGCATTCAACAGAAACTCACATGCATTTCTTTGAAAGAGAAGCAGTCTGTTCCAACACTTCAATTCACTGTGCGAAGTGAATGGAGTGTTGCTTCACTTTCTAAATGCTGTCCTTTCAGAGAAAATCACTTTCCTTTGAAAGTGCCTTAAACAACTTGCAAGCATTCACAAGAAACACTAATGCGTTTATATGAAAAAGAAGCACTCTGTTCCAACACTTCAATTCACTGTGCGAAGTGAATGGAGTGTTGCTTCACTTTCTAAATTATGTCCTTTCAGAGAAAATCACTTTGCTTTGAAAGTGCCTTAAGCTACTTGCAAGCATTAGGAAGAAACTCACATGCGTTTCTCTGAAAGAGAAGCACTCTGTTCCAACACTTCAATTCACTGCACGAAGGGAATGGAGTGTTGCTTCACTTTCTAAATGCTGTCCTTTCAGAGAAAATGACTTTCCTTTGAAAGTGCCTTAAACTACTTTCAAGCATTCACAAAAAACTCACATGCGTTTCTCTTAAAGAGAAGCAGTCTGTCCCAACACTTCAATTCACTGTGCGAAGTGAATGGAGTGTTGCTTCAGTTTGCAAATGCTGTCCTTTCAGAGAAAATCACTTTCCTTTGAAAGTGCCTTAAGCAACTTGCAAGCATTCACAAGAAACTCACATGCGTTTCTTGAAAGAGAAGCAGTCTGTTCCAACACTTCAATTCACTGTGCGAAGTGAATGGAGTGTTGCTTCACTTTCTAAATGCTGTCCTTTCAGAGAAAATCACTTTCCTTAGAAAGTGCCTTAAGCTACTTACAAGCATTCACCAGAAACTCACATGCGTTTTTCTGAAAGAGAAGCAGTCTGTTCCAATACTTCAATTCACTCTGCGAAGTGAATGGAGTGTTGCTTCACTTTCTAAATGCTGTCCTTTCAGAGAAAATCACTTTCCTTTGAAAGTGCCTTAAGCTATTTACAAGCATTCAACAGAAACTCACATGCATTTCTCTGAAAGAGAAGCAGTCTGTTCCAACACTTCAATTCACTGTGCGAAGTGAATGGAGTGTTGCTTCACTTTCTAAATTCTGTCCTTTCAGAGAAAATCACTTTCCTTTGAAAGTGCCTTAAACTACTTTCAAGCATTCATAAAAAACTCACATGCGTTTCTCTGAAAGAGAAGCAGTCTGTTCCAACACTTCAATTCACTGTGCGAAGTGAATGGAGTGTTGCTTCACTTTCTAAATTATGTCCTTTCAGAGAAAATCACTTTGCTTTGATAGTGCCTTAAGCTACTTGCAAGCATTAGGAAGAAACTTACCAGCGTTTCTCTGAAAGAGAAGCAGTCTGTTCCAACACTTCAATTCACTGTGTGAAGTGAATAGAGTGTTGCCTCACTTTATAAATGCTGTTTTTTCAGAGAAAATCACTTTCCTTTGAAAGTGCCTTAAGCAACTTGCAAGCATTCACAAGAAACACTAATGCGTTTATATGAAAGAGAAGCACTCTGTTCCCACCCTTCAATTCACTGCACGAAGGGAATGGAGTGTTGCTTCACTTTCTAAATGCTGTCCTTTCAGAGAAAATCACTTTGAAAGAGCCTTGAGCTACTTACAAGCATTCAACAGAAACTCACATGCATTTCTCTGAAAGAGAAGCAGTCTGTTCCAACACTTCAATTCACTGTGCGAAGTGAATGGAATGTTACTTCACTTTCTAAATGCTGTCCTTTCAGAGAAAATCACTTTCCTTTGAAAGTGCCTTAAGCTACTTTCAAGCATTCACAGGAAACACACATGCGTTTCTCTGAAATAGAAGCAGTCTGTTCCAACACTTCAATTCACTGTGCGAAGTGAATGGAGTGTTGCTTCACTTTCTAAATCCTCTCCTTTCAGAGAAAATCACTTTTGTTTGAAAGTGCCTTAAGCAACTTTCAAGCATTCACAAGAAATTCACATGCATTTCTCTGAAAGAGAAGCCTTCTCTTCCAAAACTTCAATTCACTGTGCGAAGTGAATGGAGTGTTGCTTCACTTTCTAAATGCTGTCCTTTCAGAGAAAATCACGTTCCTTTGAAATTGCCTTAAGCTACTTACAAGCATTCACCAGAAACTCACATGTGTTTCTCTGAAAGAGAAGCAATCTGATCAAACACTTCAATTCACTGTGCAAAGTGAATGGAGTGTTGCCTCACTTTCGAAATGCTGTCCTTTCAGAGAAAATCACTT
This sequence comes from Myodes glareolus, assembly GCF_982192425.1. Lineage (NCBI taxonomy): Eukaryota > Metazoa > Chordata > Mammalia > Rodentia > Cricetidae > Myodes > Myodes glareolus. The sequence continues at coordinate 3,588,307 of NW_028263211.1, read as the reverse complement.
TCCTTTGAAAGTGCCTTAAGCTAATTGCAAGCATTCAACAGAAACTCACATGCATTTCTCTGAAAGAGAAGCAGTCTGTTCCAACACTTCAATTCACTGTGCAAAGTGAATGGAGTGTTGCTTCACTTTCTAAATGCTGTCCTTTCCGAGAAAATCACTTTCCTTTGAAAGTGCCTTAAGCTACTTGCAAGCATTCACAAGAAACACTAAAGCGTTTCTATGAAAGAGAAGCACTCTGTTCCAACACTTCAATTCACTGCACGAAGGGAATGGAGTGTTGCTTCACTTTCTAAATGCTCTCCTTTCAGAGAAAATCACTTTCCTTTGAAAGTGCCTTAAGCAACTTGCAAGCATTCACAAGAAACTCACATGCGTTTCTCTGAAAGAGAAGCAGTCTGTTTCAACACTTCAATTCACTGTGCGAAGTGAATGGAGTGTTGCTTCACTTTCTAAATGCTGTCCTTTCAGAGAAAATCACTTTCCTTTGAAAGTGCCTTAAGCTACTTACAAGCATTCACCAGAAACTCACATGCGTTTCTCTCAAAGAGAAGCAGTCCGTTCCAACACTTCAATTCACTGTGCGAAGTGAATGGAGTGTTGCTTCACTTTCTAAATGCTGTCCTTTCAGAGAAAATCACTTTCCTTTGAAAGTGCCTTAAGCTACTTGCAAGCATTCACAAGAAACACTAATGCGTTTCTATGAAAGAGAAGCAGTCTGTTCCAACAATTCAATTTATTGCACGAAGTGCATGGAGTGTTGCTTTACTTTCTAAATGCTGTCCTTTCAGAGAAAATCCCTTTCCTTTGAAAGTGCCTTAAGCAACTTTCAAGCATTCACATGAAATTCACATGCATTTCTCTGAAAGAGAAGCCTTCTCTTCCAAAACTTCAATTCACTGTGCGAAGTGAATGGAGTGTTGCTTCACTTCCTAAATGCTGTCCTTTCAGAGAAAATCACGTTCCTTTGAAATTGCCTTAAGCTACTTACAAGCATTCACCAGAAACTCACATGTGTTTCTCTGAAAGAGAAGCAAGCTGGTCCAAACTTCAATTCACTGTGCAAAGTGAATGGAGTGTTGCCTCACTTTCTAAATGCTGTCCTTTCAGAGAAAATCACTTTCCTTTGAAAGTGCCTTAAACTACTTACTTACAAGCATTCAACAGAAACTCACATGCATTTCTCTTAAAGAGAAGCAGTCTGTTCCAACACTTCAATTCACTGTGCAAAGTGAATGGAGTGTTGCTTCACTTTCTAAATTCTGTCCTTTCAGAGAAAATCACTTTCCTTTGAAAGTGCCTTAAACTACTTTCAAGCATTCATAAAAAACTCACATGCGTTTCTCTGAAACAGAAGCAGTCTGTTCCAACACTTCAATTCACTGTGCGAAGTGAATGGAGTGTTGCTTCACTTTCCAAATTATGTCCTTTCAGAGAAAATCACTTTCCTTTGATAGTGCCTTAAGCTACTTGCAAGCATTAGGAAGAAACTCACATGCGTTTCTCTGAAAGAGAAGCAGTCCGTTCAAACACTTCAATTCACTGTGCGAAGTGAATGGAGTGTTGCTTCACTTTCTAAATGCTGTCCTTTCAGAGAATATCACTTTCCTTTGAAAGTGCCATAAGCTACTTGCAAGCATTAGGAAGAAACTCACATGCGTTTCTCTGAAAGAGAAGCAGTGTGTTCCAACACTTAAATTCACTGTGCGAAGTGAATGGAGTGTTGCTTCACTTTCTAAATGCTGTCCTTTCAGAGAAAATCACTTTCTTTGGAAGTGCCTTAAGCAACTTTCAAGCATTCACAAGAAATTCACATGCATTTCTCTGAAAGAGAAGCCTTCTCTTCCAACACTTCAATTCACTCTGCAAAGTGAATGGAGTGTTGCTTCACTTTCTAAATGCTGTCCTTTCAGAGAAAATCACTTTCCTTTGATAGTGCCTTAAGCTACTTACAAGCATTCACCAGAAACTCACATGCGTTTCTCTGAAAGAGAAGCAGTCTGTTCCAATATTTCGATTCATTCTGCGAAGTGAATGGAGTGTTGCTTCACTTTCTAAATGCTGTCCTTTCAGAGAAAATCACTTTCCTTTGAAAGTGCCTTAAGCTACTTACAAGCATTCAACGGAAACTCACATGCATTTCTGTGAAAGAGAAGCAGTCTGTTCCAACACTTCAATTCACTGTGCGAAGTGAATGGAGTGTTGCTTCACTTTCTAAATGCTGTCCTTTCAGAGAAAATCACTTTCCTTTGAAAGTGCCTTAAGCTACTTACAAGCATTCACCAGAAACACACATGCGTTTCTCTGAAAGAGAAGCAGTCTGTTCCAACACTTCAATTCACTGTGCGAAGTGAATGGAGTGTTGCTTCACTTTCTAAATGCTGTCATTTCAGAGAAAATCACTTTCCTTTGAAAGTGCCTTAAGCTACATGCAAGCATTAGGAAGAAACTCACATGTGTTTCTCTGAAAGAGAAGCAGTCTGTTCCAACACTTAATTCACTGTGCGAAGTGAATGGAGTGTTGCTTCACTTTCTAAATGCTGTCCTTTCAGAGAAAATCACTTTCCTTTGAAAGTGCCTTAAGCTACTTGCAAGCATTAGGAAGAAACTCACATGCGTTTCTCTGAAAGAGAAGCAGTCTGTTCCAACACTTCAATTCACTGGGCGAAGTGAATGGAGTGTTGCTTCACTTTCTAAATGCTGTCCTTTCAGAGAAAATCACTTTCCTTTGAAAGTGCCTTAAACTACTTACAAGCATTCAACAGAAACTCACATGCGTTTCTCTGAAAGAGAAGCAGTCTGTTCCAACACTTCAATTCACTGGGCGAAGTGAATGGAGTGTTGCTTCACTTTCTAAATGCTGTCCTTTCAGAGAAAATCACTTTCCTTTGAAAGTGCCTTAAGCTACTTACAAGCATTCAACAGAAACTCACATGCATTTCTCTGAAAGAGAAGCAGTCTGTTCCAACACATCAATTCACTGTGCGAAGTGAATGGAGTGTTGCTTCACTTTCTAAATTATGTCCTTTCAGAGAAAATCACTTTCCTTTGACAGTGCCTTAAGCAACTTGCAAGCATTCACAGGAAACACTAATGCGTTTATATGAAAGAGAAGCACTCTGTTCCAACACTTCAATTCACTGCACGAAGGGAATGGAGTGTTGCTTCACTTTCTAAATGCTTTTCTTTCAGAGAAAATCACTTTCCTTTGAGAGTGCCTTAAGCTACTTGCAAGCATTCACCAGAAACTCACATGCGTTTCTCTGAAAGAGAAGCATTCTGTTCCAACACTTCAATTCATTGCGCGAAGGGAATGGAGTGTTGCTTCACTTTCTAAATGCTGTCCTTTCAGAGAAAATCACTTTCCTTTGAAAGTGCCTTAAGCTACTTGCAAGCATTAGGAAGAAACTCACATGCGTTTCTCTGAAAGAGAAGCAGTCCGTTCCAACACTTCAATTCACTGTGCGAAGTGAATGGAGTGTTGCTTCACTTTCTAAATGCTGTTCTTTCAGAGAAAATCACTTTCCTTTGAAAGTGCCTTAAGCTACTTGCAAGCATTAGGAAGAAACTCACATGCTTTTCTCTGAAAGAGAAGCAGTCCGTTCCAACACTTCAATTCAATTTGCGAAGTGAATGGAGTGTTGCTTCACTTTCTAAATGCTGTCCTTTCAGAAAAAATCACTTTCCTTTGAAAGTGCCTTAAGCTACTTGCAAGCATTAGGAAGAAACTCACATGCATTTCTCTGAAAGAGAAGCAGTCCGTTCCAACACTTCAATTCACTGTGCGAAGTGAACGGAGTGGTGCCTCACTTTCTAAATTTTGTCCTTTCAGAGAAAATCACTTTCCATTGAAAGTGCCTTAAACTACTTTCAAGCATTCACAAAAAACTCACATGCGTTTCTCTGAAAGAGAAGCAGTCTGTTCCAACACTTCAATTCACTGTGCGAAGTGAATGGAGTGTTGCTTTACTTTCTAAATGCTGTCCTTTCAGAGAAAATCACTTTCCTTTGAAAGAGCCTTGAGCTACTTACAAGCATTCAACAGAAACTCACATGCATTTCTCTGAAAGAGAAGCAGTCTGTTCCAACCCTTCAATTCACTGTGCGAAGTGAATGGAATGTTACTTCACTTTCTAAATGCTGTCCTTTCAGAGAAAATCACTTTCCTTTGAAAGTGCCTTAAGCTACTTTCAAGCATTCACAGGAAACACACATGCGTTTCTCTGAAAGAGAAGCAGTCTGTTCCAACACTTCAATTCACTGTGCGAAGTGAATGGAGTGTTGCTTCACTTTCTAAATCCTCTCCTTTCAGAGAAAATCACTTTTGTTTGAAAGTGCCTTAAGCAACTTTCAAGCATTCACAAGAAATTCACATGCATTTCTCTGAAAGAGAAGCCTTCTCTTCCAACACTTCAATTCACTGTGCGAAGTGAATGGAGTGTTGCTTCACTTTCTAAATGCTGTCCTTTCAGAGAAAATCACGTTCCTTTGAAATTGCCTTAAGCTACTTACAAGCATTCACCAGAAACTCACATGTGTTTCTCTGAAAGAGAAGCAATCTGATCAAACACTTCAATTCACTGTGCAAAGTGAATGGAGTGTTGCCTCACTTTCGAAATGCTGTCCTTTCAGAGAAAATCACTTTCCTTTGAAAGTGCCTTAAGCTAATTGCAAGCATTCAACAGAAACTCACATGCATTTCTCTGAAAGAGAAGCAGTCTGTTCCAACACTTCAATTCACTGTGCAAAGTGAATGGAGTGTTGCTTCACTTTCTAAATGCTGTCCTTTCAGAGAAAATCACTTTCCTTTGAAAGTGCCTTAAGCTACTTGCAAGCATTCACAAAAAACACTAAAGCGTTTCTATGAAAGAGAAGCACTCTGTTCCAACACTTCAATTCACTGCACGAAGGGAATGGAGTGTTGCTTCACTTTCTAAATGCTCTCCTTTCAGAGAAAATCACTTTCCTTTGAAAGTGCCTTAAGCAACTTGCAAGCATTCACAAGAAACTCACATGCGTTTCTCTGAAAGAGAAGCAGTCTGTTTCAACACTTCAATTCACTGTGCGAAGTGAATGGAGTGTTGCTTCACTTTCTAAATGCTGTCCTTTCAGAGAAAATCACTTTCCTTTGAAAGTGCCTTAAGCTACTTACAAGCATTCACCAGAAACTCACATGCGTTTCTCTCAAAGAGAAGCAGTCCGTTCCAACACTTCAATTCACTGTGCGAAGTGAATGGAGTGTTGCTTCACTTTCTAAATGCTGTCCTTTCAGAGAAAATCACTTTCCTTTGAAAGTGCCTTAAGCTACTTGCAAGCATTCACAAGAAACACTAATGCGTTTCTATGAAAGAGAAGCAGTCTGTTCCAACAATTCAATTTATTGCACGAAGTGCATGGAGTGTTGCTTTACTTTCTAAATGCTGTCCTTTCAGAGAAAATCCCTTTCCTTTGAAAGTGCCTTAAGCAACTTTCAAGCATTCACATGAAATTCACATGCATTTCTCTGAAAGAGAAGCCTTCTCTTCCAAAACTTCAATTCACTGTGCGAAGTGAATGGAGTGTTGCTTCACTTCCTAAATGCTGTCCTTTCAGAGAAAATCACGTTCCTTTGAAATTGCCTTAAGCTACTTACAAGCATTCACCAGAAACTCACATGTGTTTCTCTGAAAGAGAAGCAAGCTGGTCCAAACTTCAATTCACTGTGCAAAGTGAATGGAGTGTTGCCTCACTTTCTAAATGCTGTCCTTTCAGAGAAAATCACTTTCCTTTGAAAGTGCCTTAAACTACTTACTTACAAGCATTCAACAGAAACTCTCATGCATTTCTCTTAAAGAGAAGCAGTCTGTTCCAACACTTCAATTCACTGTGCAAAGTGAATGGAGTGTTGCTTCACTTTCTAAATTCTGTACTTTCAGAGAAAATCACTTTCCTTTGAAAGTGCCTTAAACTACTTTCAAGCATTCATAAAAAACTCACATGCGTTTCTCTGAAACAGAAGCAGTCTGTTCCAACACTTCAATTCACTGTGCGAAGTGAATGGAGTGTTGCTTCACTTTCCAAATTATGTCCTTTCAGAGAAAATCACTTTCCTTTTATAGTGCCTTAAGCTACTTGCAAGCATTAGGAAGAAACTCACATGCGTTTCTCTGAAAGAGAAGCAGTCCGTTCAAACACTTCAATTCACTGTGCGAAGTGAATGGAGTGTTGCTTCACTTTCTAAATGCTGTCCTTTCAGAGAAAATCACTTTCCTTTGAAAGTGCCTTAAGCTACTTGCAAGCATTAGGAAGAAACTCACATGCGTTTCTCTGAAAGAGAAGCAGTCTGTTCCAACACTTAAATTCACTGTGCGAAGTGAACGGAGTGTTGCCTCACTTTCTAAATGCTGTCCTTTCAGAGAAAATCACATTCCATTGAAAGTGCCTTAAACTACTTTCAAGCATTCACAAAAAACTCACATGCGTTTCTCTGAAAGAGAAGCAGTCTGTTCCAACACTTCAATTCACTGTGCGAAGTGAATGGAGTGTTGCTTCACTTTCTAAATGCTGTCCTTTCAGAGAAAATCACTTTCTTTGGAAGTGCCTTAAGCAACTTTCAAGCATTCACAAGAAATTCACATGCATTTCTCTGAAAGAGAAGCCTTCTCTTCCAACACTTCAATTCACTCTGCAAAGTGAATGGAGTGTTGCTTCACTTTCTAAATGCTGTCCTTTCAGAGAAAATCACTTTCCTTTGAAAGTGCCTTAAGCTACTTACAAGCATTCAACGGAAACTCACATGCATTTCTGTGAAAGAGAAGCAGTCTGTTCCAACACTTCAATTCACTGTGCGAAGTGAATGGAGTGTTGCTTCACTTTCTAAATGCTGTCCTTTCAGAGAAAATCACTTTCCTTTGAAAGTGCCTTAAGCTACTTACATGCATTCACCAGAAACACACATGCGTTTCTCTGAAAGAGAAGCAGTCTGTTCCAACACTTCAATTCACTGTGCGAAGTGAATGGAGTGTTGCTTCACTTTCTAAATGCTGTCATTTCAGAGAAAATCACTTTCCTTTGAAAGTGCCTTAAGCTACATGCAAGCATTAGGAAGAAACTCACATGCGTTTCTCTGAAAGAGAAGCAGTCTGTTCCAACACTTAATTCACTGTGCGAAGTGAATGGAGTGTTGCTTCACTTTCTAAATGCTGTCCTTTCAGAGAAAATCACTTTCCTTTGAAAGTGCCTTAAGCTACTTGCAAGCATTAGGAAGAAACTCACATGCGTTTCTCTGAAAGAGAAGCAGTCTGTTCCAACACTTCAATTCACTGGGCGAAGTGAATGGAGTGTTGCTTCACTTTCTAAATGCTGTCCTTTCAGAGAAAATCACTTTCCTTTGAAAGTGCCTTAAACTACTTACAAGCATTCAACAGAAACTCACATGCGTTTCTCTGAAAGAGAAGCAGTCTGTTCCAACACTTCAATTCACTGGGCGAAGTGAATGGAGTGTTGCTTCACTTTCTAAATGCTGTCCTTTCAGAGAAAATCACTTTCCTTTGAAAGTGCCTTAAGCTACTTACAAGCATTCAACAGAAACTCACATGCATTTCTCTGAAAAAGAAGCAGTCTGTTCCAACACATCAATTCACTGTGCGAAGTGAATGGAGTGTTGCTTCACTTTCTAAATTATGTCCTTTCAGAGAAAATCACTTTCCTTTGACAGTGCCTTAAGCAACTTGCAAGCATTCACAGGAAACACTAATGCGTTTATATGAAAGAGAAGCACTCTGTTCCAACACTTCAATTCACTGCACGAAGGGAATGGAGTGTTGCTTCACTTTCTAAATGCTTTTCTTTCAGAGAAAATCACTTTCCTTTGAGAGTGCCTTAAGCTACTTGCAAGCATTCACCAGAAACTCACATGCGTTTCTCTGAAAGAGAAGCATTCTGTTCCAACACTTCAATTCATTGCGCGAAGGGAATGGAGTGTTGCTTCACTTTCTAAATGCTGTCCTTTCAGAGAAAATCACTTTCCTTTGAAAGTGCCTTAAGCTACTTGCAAGCATTAGGAAGAAACTCACATGCGTTTCTCTGAAAGAGAAGCAGTCCGTTCCAACACTTCAATTCACTGTGCGAAGTGAATGGAGTGTTGCTTCACTTTCTAAATGCTGTTCTTTCAGAGAAAATCACTTTCCTTTGAAAGTGCCTTAAGCTACTTGCAAGCATTAGGAAGAAACTCACATGCGTTTCTCTGAAAGAGAAGCAGTCCGTTCCAACACTTCAATTCAATTTGCGAAGTGAATGGAGTGTTGCTTCACTTTCTAAATGCTGTCCTTTCAGAAAAAATCACTTTCCTTTGAAAGTGCCTTAAGCTACTTGCAAGCATTAGGAAGAAACTCACATGCGTTTCTCTGAAAGAGAAGCAGTCCGTTCCAACACTTCAATTCACTGTGCGAAGTGAACGGAGTGGTGCCTCACTTTCTAAATTTTGTCCTTTCAGAGAAAATCACTTTCCATTGAAAGTGGCTTAAACTACTTTCAAGCATTCACAAAAAACTCACATGCGTTTCTCTGAAAGAGAAGCAGTCTGTTCCAACACTTCAATTCACTGTGCGAAGTGAATGGAGTGTTGCTTTACTTTCTAAATGCTGTCCTTTCAGAGAAAATCACTTTCCTTTGAAAGAGCCTTGAGCTACTTACAAGCATTCAACAGAAACTCACATGCATTTCTCTGAAAGAGAAGCAGTCTGTTCCAACCCTTCAATTCACTGTGCGAAGTGAATGGAATGTTACTTCACTTTCTAAATGCTGTCCTTTCAGAGAAAATCACTTTCCTTTGAAAGTGCCTTAAGCTACTTTCAAGCATTCACAGGAAACACACATGAGTTTCTCTGAAATAGAAGCAGTCTGTTCCAACACTTCAATTCACTGTGCGAAGAGAATGGAGTGTTGCTTCACTTTCTAAATCCTGTCCTTTCAGAGAAAATCACTTTTGTTTGAAAGTGCCTTAAGCAACTTTCAAGCATTCACAAGAAATTCACATGCATTTCTCTGAAAGAGAAGCCTTCTCTTCCAAAACTTCTATTCACTGTGCGAAGTGAATGGAGAGTTGCTTCACTTTCTAAATGCTGTCCTTTCAGAGAAAATCACGTTCCTTTGAAATTGCCTTAAGCTACTTACAAGCATTCACCAGAAACTCACATGTGTTTCTCTGAAAGAGAAGCAATCTGATCCAACATTTCAATTCACTGTGCAAAGTGAATGGAGTGTTGCCTCACTTTCGAAATGCTGTCCTTTCAGAGAAAATCACTTTCCTTTGAAAGTGCCTTAAGCTAATTGCAAGCATTCAACAGAAACTCACATGCATTTCTCTGAAAGAGAAGCAGTCTGTTCCAACACTTCAATTCACTGTGCAAAGTGAATGGAGTGTTGCTTCACTTTCTAAATTCTGTCCTTTCAGAGAAAATCACTTTCCTTTGAAAGTGCCTTAAGCAACTTGCAAGTATTCACAAGAAACACTAATGCGTTTATATGAAAGAGAAGCACTCTGTTCCAACACTTCAATTCACTGCACGAAGGGAATGGAGTGTTGCTTCACTTTCTAAATGCTGTCCTTTCAGAGAAAATCACTTTCCTTTGAAAGTGCCTTAAGCTACTTACAAGCATTTAACAGAAACTCACATGCGTTTCTCTGAAAGAGAAGCAGTCTGTTCCAACACTTCAATTCACTGTGCGAAGTGAATGGAGTGTTGCTTCACTTTCCAAATGCTGTTCTTTCAGAGAAAATCACTTTCCTTTGAAAGTGCCTTAAGCTACTTGCAAGCATTAGGAAGAAACTCACATGCGTTTCTCTGAAAGAGAAGCAGTCTGTTTCAACACTTCAATTCACTGTGCGAAGTGAATGGAGTGTTGCCTCACTTTCTAAATGCTGTCCTTTCAGAGAAAGTCACTTTCCATTGAAAGTGCCTTAAAGTACTTTCAAACATTCACAAAAAACTCACATGCGTTTCTCTGAAAGAGAAGCAGTCTGTTCCAACTTTTCAATTCACTGTGCGAAGTGAATGGAGTGTTGCTTCACTTTCTAAACGCTGTCCTTTCAGAGAAAATCACTTTCCTTTGAACGTGCCATAAGCTACTTACAAGCATTCAACAGAAACTCACATGCATTTCTCTGAAAGAGAAGCAATCTGTTCCAACACTTCAATTCTCTGTGCGAAGTGAATGGAGTGTTGCTTCACTTTCTAAATGCTGTCCTTTCAGAGAAAATCACTTTCCTTTGAAAGTGCCTTAAGCTACTTGCAAGCATTCACAAGAAACACTAATGCGTTTCTATGAAAGAGAAGCAGTCTGTTCCAACAATTCAATTCAATGCACGAAGTGCATGGAGTGTTGCTTTACTTTCTAAATGCTGTCCTTTCAGAGAAAATCCCTTTCCTTTGAATGTGCCTTAAGCAACTTTCAAGCATTCACATGAAATTCACATGCATTTCTCTGAAAGAGAAGCCTTCTCTTCCAAAACTTCAATTCACTGTGCGAAGTGAATGGAGTGTTGCTTCACTTTCTAAATGCTGTTCTTTAAGAGAAAATCACGTTCCTTTGAAATTGCCTTAAGCTACTTACAAGCATTCACCAGAAACTCACATGTGTTTCGATGAAAGAGAAGCAAGCTGGTCCAAACTTCAATTCACTGTGCAAAGTGAACGGAGTGTTGCCTCACTTTCGAAATGCTGTCCTTTCAGAGAAAATCACTTTCCTTTGAAAGTGCCTTAAGCTAATTACAAGCATTCAACAGAAACTCACATGCATTTCTCTGAAAGAGAAGCAGTCTGTTCCAACACTTCAGTTCACTGTGCAAAGTGAATGGAGTTTTGCTTCACTTTCTAAATTCTGTCCTTTCAGAGAAAATCACTTTCCTTTGACAGTGCCTTAAGCAACTTGCAAGCATTCACAGGAAAAACTAATGCGTTTATATGAAAGAGAAGCACTCTGTTCCAACACTTCAATTCACTGCACGAAGGGAATGGAGTGTTGCTTCACTTTCTAAATGCTGTCCTTTCAGAGAAAATCACTTTCCTTTGAGAGTGCCTTAAGCTATTTGCAAGCATTCACCAGAAACTCACATGCGTTTCTCTGAAAGAGAAGCATTCTGTTCCAACACTTCAATTCATTGCGCGAAGGGAATGGAGTGTTGCTTCACTTTCTAAATGCTGTCCTTTCAGAGAAAATCACTTTCCTTTGAACGTGCCTTAAGCTACTTGCAAGCATTAGGAAGAAACTCACATGCGTTTCTCTGAAAGAGAAGCAGTCTGTTCCAACACTTCAATACACTGTGCGAAGTGATTGGAGTGTTGCTTCACTTTCTAAATGCTGTTCTTTCAGAGAAAATCACTTTCCTTTGAAAGTGCCTTAAGCTACTTGCAAGCATTAGAAAGAAACTCATATGCGTTTCTCTGAAAGAGAAGCAGTCCGTTCCAACACTTCAATTCACTGTGCGAAGTGAATGGAGTGTTGCTTCACTTTCTAAATGCTGTCCTTTCAGAGAAAATCACTTTCCTTTGAAAGTGCCTTAAGCTACTTGCAAGCATAAGGAAGAAACTCACATGCGTTTCTCGGAAAGAGAAGCAGTCTGTTCCAACACTTCAATTCACTGTGCGAAGTGAACGGAGTGGTGCCTCACTTTCTAAATGGTGTCCTTTCAGAGAAAATCACTTTCCATTGAAAGTGCCTTAAACTACTTTCAAGCATTCACAAAAAACTCACATGCGTTTCTCTGAAAGAGAAGCAGTCTGTTCCAACACTTCAATTCACTGTGCGAAGTGAATGGAGTGTTGTTTCACTTTCTAAATGCTGTCCTTTCAGAGAAAATCACTTTCCTTTGAAAGTGCCTTAAGCAACTTTCAAGCATTCACAAGAAATTCACATGCATTTCTCTGAAAGAGAAGCCTTTTCTTCCAACACTTCAATTCACTCTGCAAAGTGAATGGAGTGTTGCTTCACTTTCTAAATGCTGTCCTTTCAGAGAAAATCACTTTCCTTTGAAAGTGCCTTAAGCTACTTACAAGCATTCAACAGAAACTCACATGCGTTTCTCTGAAAGAGAAGCAGTCTGTTCCAACACTTCAATTCACTGTGCGAAGTGAATGGAGTGTTGCTTCACTTTCTAAATGCTGTCCTTTCAGAGAAAATCACTTTCCTTTGATAGTGCCTTTAGCTACTTGCAAGCATTAGGAAGAAACTCACATGCGTTTCTCTGAAAGAGAAGCAGTCTGTTCCAACACTTCAATTCACTGTGTGAAGGGAATAGAGTGTTGCCTCACTTTCTAAATGCTGTCCTTTCAGAGAAAATCACTTTCCTTTGAAAGTGCCTTAAGCAACTTGCAAGCATTTAACAGAAACTCACATGCGTTTCTCTGAAAGAGAAGCAGTCTGTTCCAACACTTCAATTCACTGTGCGAAGTGAATGGAGTGTTGCTTCACTTTCTAAATGCTGTACTTTCAGAGAAAATCACTTTCCTTTGAAAGTGTCTTAAGCTACTTGCAAGCATTAGGAAGAAACTCACATGCGTTTCTCTGAAAGAGAAGCAGTCTGTTCCAACACTTCAATTCACTGTGCGAAGTGAATGGAGTGTTGGTTCACTTTCTAAATGCTGTCCTTTCAGAGAAAATCACTTTCCTTTGAGAGTGCCTTAAGCTACTTGCAAGCATTCACAGGAAACACTAATGCGTTTATATGAAAGAGAAGCACTCTGTTCCAACACTTCAATTCACTGCACGAAGGGAATGGAGTGTTGCTTCACTTTCTAAATGCTGTCCTTTCAGAGAAAATCACTTTCCTTTGAGAGTGCCTTAAGCTACTTGCAAGCATTCACCAGAAACTCACATGCGTTTCTCTGAAAGAGAAGCATTCTGTTCCAACACTTCAATTCATTGCGCGAAGGGAATGGAGTGTTGCTTCACTTTCTAAATGCTGTCCTTTCAGAGAAAATCACTTTCCTTTGAACGTGCCTTAAGCTACTTGCAAGCATTAGGAAGAAACTCACATGCGTTTCTCTGAAAGAGAAGCAGTCTGTTCCAACACTTCAATTCACTGTGCGAAGTGATTGGAGTGTTGCTTCACTTTATAAATGCTGTTCTTTCAGAGAAAATCACTTTCCTTTGAAAGTGCCTTAAGCTACTTGCAAGCATTAGAAAGAAGCTCATATGCGTTTCTCTGAAAGAGAAGCAGTCCGTTCCAACACTTCAATTCACTGTGCGAAGTGAATGGAGTGTTGCTTCACTTTCTAAATGCTGTCCTTTCAGAGAAAATCACTTTCCTTTGAAAGTGCCTTAAGCTACTTGCAAGCATTAGGAAGAAACTCACATGCGTTTCTCGGAAAGAGAAGCAGTCTGTTCCAACACTTCAATTCACTGTGCGAAGTGAACGGAGTGGTGCCTCACTTTCTAAATGCTGTCCTTTCAGAGAAAATCACTTTCCATTGAAAGTGCCTTAAACTACTTTCAAGCATTCACAAAAAACTCACATGCGTTTCTCTGAAAGAGAAGCAGTCTGTTCCAACACTTCAATTCACTGTGCGAAGTGAATGGAGTGTTGCTTCACTTTCTAAATGCTGTCCTTTCAGAGAAAATCACTTTCCTTTGAAAGTGCCTTAAGCAACTTTCAAGCATTCACAAGAAATTCACATGCATTTCTCTGAAAGAGAAGCCTTTTCTTCCAACACTTCAATTCACTCTGCAAAGTGAATGGAGTGTTGCTTCACTTTCTAAATGCTGTCCTTTCAGAGAAAATCACTTTCCTTTGAAAGTGCCTTAAGCTACTTACAAGCATTCAACAGAAACTCACATGCGTTTCTCTGAAAGAGAAGCAGTCTGTTCCAACACTTCAATTCACTGTGCGAAGTGAATGGAGTGTTGCTTCACTTTCTAAATGCTGTCCTTTCAGAGAAAAACACTTTCCTTTGAAAGTGCCTTAAGCTACTTGCAAGCATTAGGAAGAAACTCACATGCATTTCTCTGAAAGAGAAGCAGTCTGTTCCAACACTTCAATTCACTGTGTGAAGTGAATGGAGTGTTGCCTCACTTTCTAAATGCTGTCCTTTCAGAGAAAATCACTTTCCTTTGAAAGTGCCTTAAGCTACTTACAAGCATTCAACAGAAACTCACATGCGTTTCTCTGAAAGAGAAGCAGTCTGTTCCAACACTTCAATTCCCTGTGTGAAGTGAATGGAGTGTTGCTTCACTTTCTAAATGCTGTCCTTTCAGAGAAAATCACTTTCCTTTGAAAGTGCCTTAAGCAACTTGCAAGCATTCACAAGAAACACTAATGCGTTTATATGAGAGAGAAGCACTCTGTTCCAACACTTCAATTCACTGCACGAAGGGAATGGAGTGTTACTTCACTTTCTAAATGCTGTCCTTTCAGAGAAAATCACTTTCCTTTGAACGTGCCTTAAGCAACTTACAAGCATTCACCAGAAACTCACATGCGTTTCTCTGAAAGAGAAGCAGTCTGTTCCAACACTTCAATTCACTGTGCGAAGTGAATGGAGTGTTGCTTCACTTTCTAAATGCTGTCCTTTCAGAGAAAATCACTTTCCTTTGAAAGTGCCTTAAGCTACTTGCAAGCATTAGGAAGAAACTCACATGCGTTTCTCTGAAAGAGAAGCAGTCTGTTCCAACACTTCAATTCACTGTGAGAAGTGAATGGAGTGTTGCCTCACTTTCTAAATGCTGTCCTTTCAGAGAAAATCACTTTCCTTTGAAAGTGCCTTAAACTACTTTCAAGCATGCATAAAAAACTCACATGCGTTTCTCTGAAAGAGAAGCAGTCTGTTCCAACACTTCAATTCACTGTGCGAAGTGAATGGAGTGTTGCTTCACTTTCTAAATGCTGTACTTTCAGAGAAAATCACTTTCCTTTGAAAGTGTCTTAAGCTACTTGCAAGCATTAGGAAGAAACTCACATGCGTTTCTCTGAAAGAGAAGCAGTCTGTTCCAACACTTCAATTCACTGTGCGAAGTGAATGGAGTGTTGCTTCACTTTCTAAATGCTGTCCTTTCAGAGAAAATCACTTTCCTTTGATAGTGCCTTAAGCTACTTGCAAGCATTAGGAAGAAACTCACATGCGTTTCTCTGAAAGAGAAGCAGTCCGTTCCAACACTTCAATTCACTGTGTGAAGTGAATGGAGTGTTGCTTCACTTTCTAAATGCTGTCCTTTCAGAGAAAATCACTTTCCTTTGAAAGTGCCTTAAGCTACTTGCAAGCATTAGGAAGAAACTCACATGCGTTTCTCTGAAAGAGAAGCAGTCTGTTCCAACACTTCAATTCACTGTGCGAAGTGAATGGAGTGTTGCTTCACTTTCTAAATGCTGTCCTTTCAGAGAAAATCACTTTCCTTTGAAAGTGCCTTAAGCAACTTGCAAGCATTCACAAGAAACACTAATGCGTTTATATGAAAGAGAAGCACTCTGTTCCAACGCTTCAATTCACTGCACGAAGGGAATGGAGTGTTGCTTCACTTTCTAAATGCTGTCCTTTCAGAGAAAATCTCTTTCCTTTGAAAGTGCCTTAAGCTACTTACAAGCATTCACCAGAAACTCACATGCGTTTCACTGAAAGAGAAGCAGTCTGTTCCAACACTTCAATTCACTGTGCGAAGTGAATGGAGTGTTGCTTCACTTTCTAAATGCTGTCCTTTCAGAGAAAATCACTTTCCTTTGAAAGTGCCTTAAGCTACTTGCAAGCATTAGGAAGAAACTCACATGCGTTTCTCTGAAAGAGAAGCAGTCTGTTCCAACACTTCAATTCACTGTGAGAAGAGAATGGAGTGTTGCCTCACTTTCTAAATGCTGTCCTTTCAGAGAAAATCACTTTCCTTTGAAAGTGCCTTAAACTACTTTCAAGCATTCATAAAAAACTCACATGCGTTTCTCTGAAAGAGAAGCAGTCTGTTCCAACATTTAAATTCACTGTGCGAAGTGAATGGAGTGTTGCTTCACTTTCTAAATGCTGTCCTTTCAGAGAAAATCATTTTCCTGTGATAGTGCCTTAAGCTACTTGCAAGCATTAGGAAGAAACTCACATGCGTTTCTCTGAAAGAGAAGCAGTCTGTTCCAACAATTCAATTCACTGTGTGAAGGGAATAGAGTGTTGCCTCACTTTTTAAATGCTGTCCTTTCAGAGAAAATCACTTTCCTTTGAAAGTGCCTTAAGCTATTTACAAGCATTTAACAGAAACTCACATGCGTTTCTCTGAAAGAGAAGCAGTCTGTTCCAACACTTCAATTCACTGTGCGAAGTGAATGGAGTGTTGCTTCACTTTCTAAATGCTGTCCTTTCAGAGAAAATCCCTTTCCTTTGAATGTGCCTTAAGCTACTTACAAGCATTCAACAGAAACTCACATGCATTTCTCTGAAAGAGAAGCAATCTGTTCCAACACTTCAATTCTTTGTGCGAAGTGAATGGAGTGTTGCTTCACTTTCTAAATGCTGTCCTTTCAGAGAAAACCACTTTCTTTGAAAGTGCCTTAAGCTACTTGCAAGCATTCACAAGAAACACTAATGCGTTTCTATTAAAGAGAAGCAGTCTGTTCCAACACTTCAATTCATTGCGCGAAGGGAATGGAGTGTTGCTTTACTTTCTAAATGCTGTCCTTTCAGAGAAAATCATTTTCCTTTGAAAGAGCCTTAAGTTACTTACAAGCATTCAACAGAAACTCACATGCATTTCTCTGAAAGAGAAGCAGTCTGTTCCAACACTTCAATTCACTGTACAAAGTGAATGGAGTGTTGCTTCACTTTCTAAATGCTGTCTTTCAGAGAAAATCACTTTCCTTTGAAAGTGCCTTAAGCAACTTGCAAGCATTCACAAGAAACAATAATGCGTTTCTATGAAAGAGAAGCACTCTGTTCCAACACTTCAATTCACTGCACGAAGGGAATGGGGTGTTGCTTCACTTTCTACATGGTGTCCTTTCAGAGAAAATCACTTTCCTTTGAAAGTGCCTTAAGCTACTTACAAGCATTCAACAGAAACTCACATGCGTTTCTCTGAAAGAGAATCAGTCTGTTCCAACACTTCAATTCACTGTGCGAAGTGAATGGAGTGTTGCTTCACTTTCTAAATGCTGTCCTTTCAGAGAAAATCACTTTCCTTTGATAGTGCCTTAAGCTACTTGCAAGCATTAGGAAGAAACTCACATTCGTTTCTCTGAAAGAGAAGCAGTCTGTTCCAACACTTCAATTCACTGTGTGAAGGTAATAGAGTGTTGCCTCACTTTCTAAATGCTGTCCTTTCAGAGAATATCACTTTCCTTTGAAAGTGCCTTAAGCTATTTACAAGCATTTAACAGAAACTCACATGCGTTTCTCTGAAAGAGAAGCAGTCTGTTCCAACACTTCAATTCACTGTGCGAAGTGAATGGAGTGTTGCTTCACTTTCTAAATGCTGTTCTTTCAGAGAAAATCACTTTCCTTTGAAAGTGCCTTAAGCTATTTGCAAGCATTAGGAAGAAACTCACATGCGTTTCTCTGAAAAAGAAGCAGTCCGTTCCAACACTTCAATTCACTGTGCGAAGTGAATGGAGTGTTGCTTCACTTTCTAAATGCTGTCCTTTCAGAGAAAATCACTTTCCTTTGAAAGTGCCATAAGCTACTTGCAAGCATTAGGAAGAAACTCACATGCGTTTCTCTGAAAGAGAAGCAGTCTGTTCCAACACTTCAATTCACTGTGCGAAGTGAATGGAGTGTTGCCTCACTTTCTAAATGCTGTCCTTTCAGAGAAAATCACTTTCCATTGAAAGTGCCTTAAACTACTTTCAAGCATTCACAAAAAACTCACATGCGTTTCTCTTAAAGAGAAGCAGTCTGTTCCAACACTTCAATTCACTGTGCGAAGTGAATGGAGTGTTGCTTCAGTTTGTAAATGCTGTCCTTTCAGAGAAAATCACTTTCCTTTGAAAGTGCCTTAAGCAACTTGCAAGCATTCACAAGAAACTCACATGCGTTTCTCTGAAAGAGAAGCAGTCTGTTCCAACACTTCAATTCACTGTGCGAAGTGAATGGAGTGTTGCTTCACTTTCTAAATGCTGTCCTTTCAGAGAAAATCACTTTCCTTTGAAAGTGCCTTAAGCTACTTACAAGCATTCACCAGAAACTCACATGCGTTTCTCTGAAAGAGAAGCAGTCTGTTCCAACACTTCAATTCACTGTGCGAAGTGAATGGAGTGTTGCTTCACTTTCTAAATGCTGTCCTTTCAGAGAAAATCACTTTCCTTTGAAAGTGCCTTAAGCTGCTTGCAAGCATTAGGAAGAAACTCACATGCGTTTCTCTGAAAGAGAAGCAGTCTGTTCCAACACTTATATTCACTGTGAGAGGTGAATGGAGTGTTGCCTCACTTTCTAAATGCTGTCCTTTCAGAGAAAATCACTTTCCTTTGAAAGTGCCTTAAACTACTTTCAAGCATTCATAAAAAACTCACATGCGTTTCTCTGAAAGAGAAGCAGTCTGTTCCAACACTTCAATTCACTGTGCGAAGTGAATGGAGTGTTGTCTCACTTTCTAAATGCTGTCCTTTCAGAGAAAATCACTTTCCTTTGATAGTGCCTTAAGCTACATGCAAGCATTAGGAAGAAAATCACATGCGTTTCTCTGAAAGAGAAGCAGTCTGTTCCAACACTTCAATTCACTGTGTGAAGGGAATAGAGTGTTGCCTCACTTTCTAAATGCTGTCCTTTCAGAGAAAATCACTTTCCTTTGAAAGTGCCTTAAGCTAATTACAAGCATTTAACAGAAACTCACATGCGTTTCTCTGAAAGAGAAGCAGTCTGGTCCAACACTTCAATTCACTGTGCGAAGTGAATGGAGTGTTGCTTCACTTTCTAAATGCTGTTCTTTCAGAGAAAATCACTTTCCATTGAAAGTGTCTGAAGCTACTTGCAAGGATTAGGAAGAAACTCACATGCGTTTCTCTGAAAGAGAAGCAGTCTGTTCCAACACTTCAATTCACTGTGCGAAGTGAATGGAGTGTTGCTTCACTTTCTAAATGCTGTCCTTTCAGAGAAAATCACTTTCCTTTGATAGTGCCTTAAGCTACTTGCAAGCATTAGGAAGAAACTCACATGCGTTTCTCTGAAAGAGAAGCAGTCTGTTCCAACACTTCAATTCACTGTGTGAAGGGAATAGAGTGTTGCCTCACTTTCTAAATGCTGTCCTTTCAGAGAAAATCACTTTCCTTTGAAAGTGCCTTAAGCTATTTACAAGCATTTTACAGAAACTCACATGCGTTTCTCTGAAAGAGAAGCAGTCTGTTCCAACACTTCAATTCACTGTGCGAAGTGAATGGAGTGTTGCTTCACTTTCTAAATGCTGTTCTTTCAGAGAAAATCACTTTCCTTTGAAAGTGCCTTAAGCTATTTGCAAGCATTAGGAAGAAACTCACATGCGTTTCTCTGAAAAAGAAGCAGTCCGTTCCAACACTTCAATTCACTGTGCGAAATGAATGGAGTGTTGCTTCACTTTCTAAATGCTGTCCTTTCAGAGAAAATCACTTTCCTTTGAAAGTGCCATAAGCTACTAGCAAGCATTAGGAAGAAACTCACATGCGTTTCTCTGAAAGAGAAGCAGTCTGTTCCAACACTTCAATTCACTGTGCGAAGTGAATGGAGTGTTGCCTCACTTTCTAAATGCTGTCCTTTCAGAGAAAATCACTTTCCATTGAAAGTGCCTTAAACTACTTTCAAGCATTCACAAAAAACTCACATGCGTTTCTCTGAAATAGAAGCAGTCTGTTCCAACACTTCAATTCACTGTGCGAAGTGAATGGAGTGTTGCTTCACTTTCTAAATGTTGTCCATTCAGAGAAAATTCCTTTCCTTTGAATGTGCCTTCAGCTACTTACAAGCATTCAACAGAAACTCACATGCATTTCTCTGAAAGAGAAGCAATCTGTTCCAACACTTCAATTCTCTGTGCGAAGTGAATGGAGTGTTGCTTCACTTTCTAAATGCTGTCCTTTCAGAGAAAATCACTTTCCTTTGAAAGTGCCTTAAGCTACTTGCAAGCATTCGCAAGAAACACTAATGTGTTTCTCTGAAAGAGAAGCAGTCTGTTCCAACACTTCAATTCATTGCGCGAAGGGAATGGAGTTTTGCTTTACTTTCTAAATGCTGTCCTTTCAGAGAAAATCACTTTCCTTTGAAAGAGCCTTAAGCTACTTACAAGCATTCACCAGAAACTCACATGCATTTCTCTGAAAGAGAAGCAGTCTGTTCCAACACTTCAATTCACTGTACAAAGTGAATGGAGTGTTGCTTCACTTTCTAAATGCTGTCCTTTCAGAGAAAATCACTTTCCTTTGAAAGTGCCTTAAGCAACTTGCAAGCATTCACAAGAAACACTAATGCGTTTCTATGAAAGAGAAGCACTCTGTTCCAACACTTCAATTCACTGCACGAAGGGAATGGAGTGTTGCTTCACTTTCTAAATGCTGTCCTTTCAGAGAAAATCACTTTCCTTTGAAAGTGCCTTAAGCTACTTACAAGCATTCACCAGATACTCACATGCGTTTCTCTGAAAGAGAATCAGTCTCTTCCAACACTTCAATTCACTGTGCGAAGTGAATGGAGTCTTGCTTCACTTTCTAAATGCTGTCCTTTCAGAGAAAATCACTTTCCTTTGAAAGTGCCTTAAACTACTTTCAAGCATTCACAAAAAACTCACATGCGTTTCTCTTAAAGAGAAGCAGTCTGTTCCAACACTTCAATTCACTGTGCGAAGTGAATGGAGTGTTGCTTCAGTTTGTAAATGCTGTCCTTTCAGAGAAAATCACTTTCCTTTGAAAGTGCCTTAAGCTACTAACAAGCATTCACCAGAAACTCACATGCGTTTCTCTGAAAGAGAAGCAGTCTGTTCCAATACTTCAATTCAATCTGCGAAGTGAATGGAGTGTTGCTTCACTTTCTAAATGCTGTCCTTTCAGAGAAAATCACTTTCCTTTGAAAGTGCCTTAAGCTACTTACAAGCATTCAACGGAAACTCACATGCATTTCTCTGAAAGAGAAGCAGTCTGTTCCAACACTTCAATTCACTGTGCGAAGTGAATGGAGTGTTGCTTCACTTTCTAAATGCTGTCCTTTCAGAGAAAATCACTTTCCTTTGAAAGTGCCTTAAGCTACTTTCAAGCATTCACCAGAAACTCACATGCGTTTCTCTGAAAGAGAAGCAGTCTATTCCAACACTTCAATTCACTGTGTGAAGTGAATGGAGTGTTGCCTCACATTCTAAATGCTGTCCTTTCAGAGAAAATCACTTTGCTTTCAAAGTGCCTTAAGCTAATTACAAGAATTCAAAAGAAACTCACATGCGTTTCTCTGAAAGAGAAGCAGTCTGTTCCAGCACTTCAATTCACTGTGCGAAGTGAATGGAGTGTTGCTTCACTTTCTAAATTATGTCCTTTCAGAGAAAATCACTTTCCTTTGAAAGTGCCTTAGGCAACTTACAAGCATTCACAAGAAACACTAAGGCGTTTCTATGAAAGGGAAGCACTCTGTTCCAACACTTCAATTCACTGCACGAAGGGAATGGAGTGTTGCTTCACATTCTAAATGCTGTCCTTTCAGAGAAAATCACTTTCCTTTGAAAGTGCCTTAAGCTACTTACAAGCATTCAACAGAAACTCACATGCGTTTCTCTGAAAGAGAAGCAGTCTGTTCCAACACTTCAATTCACTGTGCGAAGTGAATGGAGTGTTGCTTCAGTTTGTAAATGCTGTCCTTTCAGAGAAAATCACTTTCCTTTGAAAGTGCCTTAAGCTACTAACAAGCATTCACCAGAAACTCACATGCGTTTCTCTGAAAGAGAAGCAGTCTGTTCCAACACTTCAATTCAATCTGCGAAGTGAATGGAGTGTTGCTTCACTTTCTAAATGCTGTCCTTTCAGAGAAAATCACTTTCCTTTGAAAGTGCCTTAAGCTACTTACAAGCATTCAACGGAAACTCACATGCATTTCTCTGAAAGAGAAGCAGTCTGTTCCAACACTTCAATTCACTGTGCGAAGTGAATGGAGTGTTGCTTCACTTTCTAAATGCTGTCCTTTCAGAGAAAATCACTTTCCTTTGAAAGTGCCTTAAGCTACTTACAAGCATTCACCAGAAACTCACATGCGTTTCTCTGAAAGAGAAGCAGTCTATTCCAACACTTTAATTCACTGTGTGAAGTGAATGGAGTGTTGCCTCACATTCTAAATGCTGTCCTTTCAGAGAAAATCACTTTGCTTTCAAAGTGCCTTAAGCTACTTACAAGAATTCAAAAGAAACTCACATGCGTTTCTCTGAAAGAGAAGCAGTCTGTTCCAGCACTTCAATTCACTCTGCGAAGTGAATGGAGTGTTGCTTCACTTTCTAAATTATGTCCTTTCAGAGAAAATCACTTTCCTTTGAAAGTGCCTTAGGCAACTTACAAGCATTCACAAGAAACACTAAGGCATTTCTATGAAAGGGAAGCACTCTGTTCCAACACTTCAATTCACTGCACGAAGGGAATGGAGTGTTGCTTCACATTCTAAATGCTGTCCTTTCAGAGAAAATCACTTTCCTTTGAAAGTGCCTTAAGCTACTTACAAGCATTCAACAGAAACTCACATGCGTTTCTCTGAAAGAGAAGCAGTCTGTTCCAACACTTCAATTCACTGTGCGAAGTGAATGGAGTGTTGCTTAAGTTTCTAAATGCTGTCCTTTCAGAGAAAATAACTTTCCTTTGAAAGTGCCTTAAGCAACTTGCAAGCATTCACAAGAAACTCACATGCGTTTCTCTGAAAGAGAAGCAGTCTGTTCCAACACTTCAATTCACTGTGCGAAGTGAATGAAGTGTTGCTTCACTTTCTAAATGCTGTCCTTTCAGAGAAAATCACTTTCCTTTGAAAGTGCCTTAAGCTACTTACCAGCATTCACCAGAAACTCACATGCGTTTCTCTGAAAGAGAAGCAGTCTGTTCCAATACTTCAATTCACTCTGCGAAGTGAATGGAGTGTTGCTTCACTTTCTAAATGCTGTCCTTTCAGAGAAAATCACTTTCCTTTGAAAGTGCCTTAAGCTACTTACAAGCATTCAACAGAAACTCACATGCATTTCTCTGAAAGAGAAGCAGTCTGTTCCAACACTTCAATTCACTGTGCGAAGTGAATGGAGTGTTGCTTCACTTTCTAAATGCTGTCCTTTCAGAGAAAATCACTTTCCTTTGAAAGTGCCTTAAGCTACTTACAAGCATTCAACGGAAACTCACATGCATTTCTCTGAAAGAGAAGCAGTCTGTTCCAACACTTCAATTCACTGTGCGAAGTGAATGGAGTGTTGCTTCACTTTCTAAATGCTGTCCTTTCAGAGAAAATCACTTTCCTTTGAAAGTGCCTTAAGCTACTTACAAGCATTCACCAGAAACTCATATGCGTTTCTCTGAAAGAGAAGCAGTCTGTTCCAACACTTCAATTCACTGTGCGAAGTGAATGGAGTGTTGCTTCACTTTCTAAATGCTGTCCTTTCAGAGAAAATCACTTTCCCTTGAAAGTGCCTTAAGCTACTTGCAAGCATTAGGAAGAAACTCACATGCGTTTCGGTGAAAGAGAAGCAGTCTGTTCCAACACTTCAATTCACTGTGCGAAGTGAATGGAGTGTTGCTTCACTTTCTAAATTATGTCCTTTCAGAGAAAATCACTTTCCTTTGAAAGTGCCTTAAGCAACTTGCAAGCATTCACAAGAAACACTAAGGCGTTTCTATGAAAGAGAAGCACTCTGTTCCAACACTTCAATTCACTGCACGAAGTGAATGGAGTGTTGCTTCACTTTCTAAATGCTGTCCTTTCAGAGAAAATCACTTTCCTTTGAAAGTGCCTTAAGCTACTTGCAAGCATTAGGAAGAAACTCACATGCGTTTCTCTGAAAGAGAAGCAGTCTGTTCCAACACTTCAATTCACTGTGCGAAGTGAATGGAGTGTTGCCTCACTTTCTAAATGCTGTCCTTTCAGAGAAAATCACTTTCCTTTGAAAGTGCCTTAAACTACTTTCAAGCATTCATAAAAAACTCACATGCGTTTCTCTGAAAGAGAAGCAGTCTGTTCCAACACTTCAGTTCACTGTGCGAATGGAATGGAGTGTTGCTTCCCTTTCTAAATGCTGTCCTTTCAGAGAAAATCACGTTCCTTTGATAGTGCCTTAAGCTACTTGCAGGCATTAGGAAGAAACTCACATGCGTTTCTCTGAAAGAGAAGCAGTCTGTTCTAACACTTCAATTCACTGTGTGAAGTGAATAGAGTGTTGCCTCACTTTCTAAATGCTGTCCTTTCAGAGAAAATCACTTTCCTTTGAAAGTGCCTTAAGCTACTTACAAGCATTCACCAGAAACTCACATGCGTTTCTCTGAAAGAGAAGCAGTCTGTTTCAACACTTCAATTCACTGTGCGAAGTGAATGGAGTGTTGCTTCACTTTCTAAATGCTGTCCTTTCAGAGAAAATCACTTTCCTTTGAAAGTGCCTTAAGCTACTTACAAGCATTCAACGGAAACTCACATGCATTTCTCTGAAAGAGAAGCAGTCTGTTCCAACACTTCAATTCACTGTGCGAAGTGAATGGAGTGTTGCTTCACTTTCTAAATGCTGTCCTTTCAGAGAAAATCACTTTCCTTTGAAAGTGCCTTAAGCTACTTACAAGAATTCAAAAGAAACTCACTTGCGTTTCTCTGAAAGAGAAGCAGTCTGTTCCAACACTTCAATTCAATGTGCGAAGTGAATGGAGTGTTGCTTCACTTTCTAAATGCTGTCCTCTCAGAGAAAATCACTTTCCTTTGAAAGTGCCTTAAGCTACTTACAAGCATTCAACACAAAGTCACATGCATTTCTCTGAAAGAGAAGCAGTCTGTTCCAACACTTCAATTCACTGTGCGAAGTGAATGGAGTGTTGCTCCACTTTCTGAATGCTGTCCTTTCAGAGAAAATCACTTTCCTTTGAAAGTGCCTTAAGCTACTTACAAGCATTCACCAGAAACTCACATGCGTTTCTCTGAAAGAGAAGCAGTCTGTTCCAATACTTCAATTCACTCTGCGAAGTGAATGGAGTGTTGCTTCACTTTCTAAATGCTGTCCTTTCAGAGAAAATCACTTTCCTTTGAAAGTGCCTTAAGCTACTTACAAGCATTCAACGGAAACTCACATGCATTTCTCTGAAAGAGAAGCAGTCTGTTCCAACACTTCAATTCACTGTGCGAAGTGAATGGAGTGTTGCTTCACTTTCTAAATGCTGTCCTTTCAGAGAAAATCACTTTCCTTTGAAAGTGCCTTAAGCTACTTACAAGCATTCACCAGAAACTCACATCTGTTTCTCTGAAAGAAAAGCAGTCTGTTCCAACACTTCAATTCACTGTGCGAAGTGAATGGAGTGTTGCTTCACTTTCTAAATGCTGTCCTTTCAGAGACAATCACTTTCCCTTGAAAGTGCCTTAAGCTACTTGCAAGCATTAGGAAGAAACTCACATGCGTTTCGCTGAAAGAGAAGCAGTCTGTTACAACACTTCAATTCACTGTGCGAAGTGAATGGAGTGTTGCTTCACTTTCTAAATGCTGTCCTTTCAGAGAAAATCACTTTCCTTTGAAAGTGCCTTAAGCTACTTGCAAGCATTCAACAGAAACTCACATGTGTTTCTCTGAAAGAGAAGCAGTCTGTTCCAACACTTCAATTCACTGTGCGAAGTGAATGGAGTGTTGCTTCACTTTCTAAATTATGTCCTTTCAGAGAAAATCACTTTCCTTTGAAAGTGCCTTAAGCAACTTGCAAGCATTCACAAGAAACACTAAGGCGTTTCTATGAAAGAGAAGCACTCTGTTCCAACACTTCAATTCACTGCACTAAGTAAATGGAGTGTTGCTTCACTTTCTAAATGCTGTCCTTTCAGAGAAAATCACTTTCCTTTGAAAGTGCCTTAAGCTACTTACAAGCATTCACCAGAAACTCACATGCGTTTCTCTGAAAGAGAAGCAGTCGGTTCTAACACTTCAATTCACTGTGCGAAGTGAATGGAGTGTTGCTTCACTTTCTAAATGCTGTCCTTTCAGAGAAAATCACTTTCCTTTGAAAGTGCCTTAAGCTACTTGCAAGCATTAGGAAGAAACTCACATGCGTTTCTCTGAAAGAGAAGCAGTCTGTTCCAACACTTCAATTCACTGTGCGAAGTGAATGGAGTGTTGCCTCACTTTCTAAATGCTGTCCTTTCAGAGAAAATCACTTTCCTTTGAAAGTGCCTTAAACTACATTCAAGCATTCATAAAAAACTCACATGCGTTTCTCTGAAAGAGAAGCAGTCTGTTCCAACACTTCAGTTCACTGTGCGAAGGGAATGGAGTGTTGTTTCACTTTCTAAATGCTGTCCTTTCAGAGAAAATCACGTTCCTTTGATAGTGCCTTAAGCTACTTGCAGGCATTAGGAAGAAACTCACATGCGTTTCTCTGAAACAGAAGCAGTCTGTTCCAACACTTCAATTCACTGTGTGAAGTGAATAGAGTGTTGCCTCACTTTCTAAATGCTGTCCTTTCAGAGAAAATCACTTTCCTTTGAAAGTGCCTTAAGCTACTTACAAGCATTCACCAGAAACTCACATGCGTTTCTCTGAAAGAGAAGCAGTCTGTTCCAACACTTCAATTCACTGTGTGCAGTGAATGGAGTGTTGCCTCACATTCTAAATGCTGTCCTTTCAGAGAAAATCACTTTCCTTTGAAAGTGCCTTAAGCTACTTACAAGAATTCAAAAGAAACTCACATGCGTTTCTCTGAAAGAGAAGCAGTCTGTTCCAACACTTCAATTCAATGTGCGAAGTGAACGGAGTGTTGCTTCACTTTCTAAATGCCGTCCTTTCAGAGAAAATCACTTTCCTTTGAAAGTGCCTTAAACTACTTTCAAGCATTCACAAAAAACTCACATGCGTTTCTCTGAAAGAGAAGCAGTCTGTTCCAACACTTCAATTCACTGTGCGAAGTGAATGGAGTGTTGCTTCAGTTTCTAAATGCTGTCCTTTCAGAGAAAATAACTTTCCTTTGAAAGTGCCTTAAGCAACTTGCAAGCATTCACAAGAAACTCACATGCATTTCTCTGAAAGAGAAGTAGTCTGTTCCAACACTTCAATTCACTGTGCGAAGTGAATGAAGTGTTGCTTCACTTTCTAAATGCTGTCCTTTCAGAGAAAATCACTTTCCTTTGAAAGTGCCTTAAGCTACTTACAAGCATTCACCAGAAACTCACATGCGTTTCTCTGAAAGAGAAGCAGTCTGTTCCAATATTTCAATTCACTCTGCGAAGTGAATGGAGTGTTGCTTCACTTTCTAAATGCTGTCCTTTCAGAGAAAATCACTTTCTTTGAAAGTGCCTTAAGCTACTTACAAGCATTCAACAGAAACTCACATGCATTTCTCTGAAAGAGAAGCAGTCTGTTCCAACACTTCAATTCACTGTGCGAAGTGAATGGAGTGTTGCTTCACTTTCTAAATGCTGTCCTTTCAGAGAAAATCACTTTCCTTTGAAAGTGTCTTAAGCTACTTACAAGCATTCACCAGAAACTCACATGCGTTTCTCTGAAAGAGAAGCAGTCTGTTCCAACACTTCAATTCACTGTGCGAAGTGAATGGAGTGTTGCTTCACTTTCTAAATGCTGTCCTTTCAGAGAAAATCACTTTCCCTTGAAAGTGCCTTAAGCTACTTGCAAGCATTAGGAAGAAACTCACATGCGTTTCGCTGAAAGAGAAGCAGTCTGTTCCAACACTTCAATTCACTGTGCGAAGTGAATGGAGTGTTGCTTCACTTTCTAAATGCTGTCCTTTCAGAGAAAATCACTTTCCTTTGAAAGTGCCTTAAGCTACTTGCAAGCATTAGGAAGAAACTCACATGCGTTTCTCTGAAAGAGAAGCAGTCTGTTCCAACACTTCAATTCACTGTGCGAAGTGAATGGAGTGTTGCTTCACTTTCTAAATTATGTCCTTTCAGAGAAAATCACTTTCCTTTGAAAGTGCCTTAAGCAACTTGCAAGCATTCACAAGAAACACTAAGGCGTTTCTATGAAAGAGAAGCACTCTGTTCCAACACTTCAGTTCACTGCACGAAGTGAATGGAGTGTTGCTTCACTTTCTAAATGCTGTCCTTTCAGAGAAAATCACTTTCCTTTGAAAGTGCCTTAAGCTACTTACAAGCATTCACCAGAAACTCACATGCGTTTCTCTGAAAGAGAAGCAGTCGGTTCCAACACTTCAATTCACTGTGCGAAGTGAATGGAGTGTTGCCTCACTTTCTAAATGCTGTCCTTTCAGAGAAAATCACTTTCCTTTGAAAGTGCCTTAAACTACTTTCAAGCATTCATAAAAAACACACATGCGTTTCTCTGAAAGAGAAGCAGTCTGTTCCAACACTTCAGTTCACTGTGCGAATGGAATGGAGTGTTGCTTCACTTTCTAAATGCTGTCCTTTCAGAGAAAATCACGTTCCTTTGATAGTGCCTTAAGCTACTTGCAGGCATTAGGAAGAAACTCACATGCGTTTCTCTGAAACAGAAGCAGTCTGTTCCAACACTTCAATTCACTGTGTGAAGTGAATAGAGTGTTGCCTCACTTTCTAAATGCTGTCCTTTCAGAGAAAATCACTTTCCTTGAAAGTGCCTTAAGGTACTTACAAGCATTCACCAGAAACTCACATGCGTTTCTCTGAAAGAGAAGCTGTCTGTTCCAACACTTCAATTCAATGTGCGAAGTGAATGGAGTGTTGCTTCACTTTCTAAATGCTGTCCTCTCAGAGAAAATCACTTTCCTTTGAAAGTGCCTTAAGCTACTTACAAGCATTCAACACAAAGTCACATGCATTTCTCTGAAAGAGAAGCAGTCTGTTCCAACACTTCAATTCACTGTGCGAAGTGAATGGAGTGTTGCTCCCCTTTCTAAATGCTGTCCTTTCAGAGAAAATCACTTTCCTTTGAAAGTGCCTTAAGCTACTTACAAGCATTCACCAGAAACTCACATGCGTTTCTCTGAAAGAGAAGCAGTCTGTTCCAATACTTCAATTCACTCTGCGAAGTGAATGGAGTGTTGCTTCACTTTCTAAATGCTGTCCTTTCAGAGAAAATCACTTTCTTTGAAAGTGCCTTAAGCTACTTACAAGCATTCAACGGAAACTCACATGCATTTCTCTGAAAGAGAAGCAGTCTGTTCCAACACTTCAATTCACTGTGCGAAGTGAATGGAGTGTTGCTTCACTTTCTAAATGCTGTCCTTTCAGAGAAAATCACTTTCCTTTGAAAGTGCCTTAAGCTACTTACAAGCATTCACCAGAAAATCACATCTGTTTCTCTGAAAGAGAAGCAGTCTGTTCCAACACTTCAATTCACTGTGCGAAGTGAATGGAGTGTTGCTTCACTTTCTAAATGCTGTCCTTTCAGAGAAAATCACTTTCCCTTGAAAGTGCCTTAAGCTACTTGCAAGCATTAGGAAGAAACTCACATGCGTTTCGCTGAAAGAGAAGCAGTCTGTTCCAACACTTCAATTCACTGTGCGAAGTGAATGGAGTGTTGCTTCACTTTCTAAATGCTGTCCTTTCAGAGAAAATCACTTTCCTTTGAAAGTGCCTTAAGCTACTTGCAAGCATTCAACAGAAACTCACATGCGTTTCTCTGAAAGAGAAGCAGTCTGTTCCAACACTTCAATTCACTGTGCGAAGTGAATGGAGTGTTGCTTCACTTTCTAAATGCTGTCCTTTCAGAGAAAATCACTTTCCTTTGAAAGTGCCTTAAGCAACTTGCAAGCATTCACAAGAAACACTAAGGCGTTTCTATGAAAGAGAAGCACTCTGTTCCAACACTTCAATTCACTGCACGAAGTGAATGGAGTGTTGCTTCACTTTCTAAATGCTGTCCTTTCAGAGAAAATCACTTTCCTTTGAAAGTGCCTTAAGCTACTTACAAGCATTCACCAGAAACTCACATGCGTTTCTCTGAAAGAGAAGCAGTCGGTTCCAACACTTCAATTCACTGTGCGAAGTGAATGGAGTGTTGCTTCACTTTCTAAATGCTGTCCTTTCAGAGAAAATCACTTTCCTTTGAAAGTGCCTTAAGCTACTTGCAAGCATTAGGAAGAAACTCACATGCGTTTCTCTGAAAGAGAAGCAGTCTGTTCCAACACTTCAATTCACTGTGCGAAGTGAATGGAGTGTTGCCTCACTTTCTAAATGCTGTCCTTTCAGAGAAAATCACTTTCCTTTGAAAGTGCCTTAAACTACTTTCAAGCATTCATAAAAAACTCACATGCGTTTCTCTGAAAGAGAAGCAGTCTGTTCCAACACTTCAGTTCACTGTACGAAGGGAATGGAGTGTTGCTTCACTTTCTAAATGCTGTCCTTTCAGAGAAAATCACGTTCCTTTGATAGTGCCTTAAGCTACTTGCAGGCATTAGGAAGAAACTCACATGCGTTTCTCTGAAACAGAAGCAGTCTGTTCCAACACTTCAATTCACTGTGTGAAGTGAATAGAGTGTTGCCTCACTTTCTAAATGCTGTCCTTTCAGAGAAAATCACTTTCCTTTGAAAGTGCCTTAAGCTACTTACAAGCATTCACCAGAAACTCACATGCGTTTCTCTGAAAGAGAAGCAGTCTATTCCAACACTTCAATTCACTGTGTGCAGTGAATGGAGTGTTGCCTCACATTCTAAATGCTGTCCTTTCAGAGAAAATCACTTTCCTTTGAAAGTGCCTTAAGCTACTTACAAGAATTCAATAGAAACTCACATGCGTTTCTCTGAAAGAGAAGCAGTCTGTTCCAACACTTCAATTCAATGTGCGAAGTGAATGGAGTGTTGCTTCACTTTCTAAATGCTGTCCTCTCAGAGAAAATCACTTTCCTTTGAAAGTGCCTTAAGCTACTTACAAGCATTCAACACAAAGTCACATGCATTTCTCTGAAAGAGAAGCAGTCTGTTCCAACACTTCTATTCACTGTGCGAAGGGAAGGGAGTGTTGCCTCACTTTCTAAATGCTGTCCTTTCAGAAAAAATCACTTTCCATTGAAAGTGCCTTAAACTAATTTCAAGCATTCACAAAAAACTCACATGCGTTTCTCTGAAAGAGATGCAGTCTGTTTCAACACTTCAATTCACTGTGCGAAGTGAATGGAGTGTTGCTTCACTTTCTAAATGCTGTCCTTTCAGAGAAAATCCCTTTCCTTTGAATGTGCCTTTAGCTACTTACAAGCATTCAACAGAAACTCACATGCATTTCTCTGAAAGAGAAGCAATCTGTTCCAACACTTCAATTCTCTGTGCGAAGTGAATGGAGTATTGCTTCACTTTCTAAATGCTGTCCTTTCAGAGAAAATCACTTTCCTTTGAAAGTGCCTTAAACTACTTGCAAGCATTCACAAGAAACACTAATGTGTTTCTATGAAAGAGAAGCAGTCTGTTCCAACACTTCAATTCATTGCGCGAAGGGAATGGAGTGTTGCTTTACTTTCTAAATGCTGTCTTTTCAGAGAAAATCACTTTCCTTTGAAAGAGCCTTAAGCTACTTACAAGCATTCAACAGAAACTCACATGCATTTCTCTGAAAGAGAAGCAATCTGTTCCAACACTTCAATTCACTGTGAGAAGTGAATGGAGTGTTGCCTCACTTTCTAAATGCTGTCCTTTCAGAGAAAATCACTTTCCTTTGAAAGTGCCTTAAGCAACTTGCAAGCATTTAACAGAAACTCACATGCGTTTCTCTGAAAGAGAAGCAGTCTGTTCCAACACTTCAATTCACTGTGCGAAGTGAATGGAGTGTTGCATCACTTTCTAAATGCTGTTCTTTCAGAGAAAATCACTTTCCTTTGAAAGTGTCTTAAGCTACTTGCAAGCATTAGGAAGAAACTCACATGCGTTTCTCTGAAAGAGAAGCAGTCTGTTCCAACACTTCAATTCACTGTGCGAAGTGAATGGAGTGTTGCTTCACTTTCTAAATGCTGTCCTTTCAGAGAAAATCCCTTTCCTTTGATAGTGCCTTAAGCTACTTGCAAGCATTAGGAAGAAACTCACATGCGTTTCTCTGAAAGAGAAGCAGTCTGTTCCAACACTTCATTTCACTGTGCGAAGTGAATGGAGTGTTGCTTCACTTTCTAAATGCTGTTCTTTCAGAGAAAATCACTTTCCTTTGAAAGTGCCTTAAGCTACTTGCAAGCATTAGTAAGAAACTCACATGCGTTTCTCTGAAAGAGAAGCAGTCCGTTCCAACACTTCAATTCACTGTGCGAAGTGAATGGAGTGTTGCTTCACTTTCTAAATGCTGTCCTTTCAGAGAAAATCACTTTCCTTTGAAAGTGCCTTAAGCTACTTGCAAGCATTAGGAAGAAACTCACATGCGTTTCTCTGAAAGAGAAGCAGTCTGTTCCAACACTTCAATTCACTGTGCGAAGTGAACGGAGTGTTGCCTCACTTTCTAAATGCTGTCCTTTCAGAGAAAATCACTTTCCATTTAAAGTGCCTTAAACTACTTTCAAGCATTCACAAAAAACTCACATGCGTTTCTCTGAAAGAGAAGCAGTCTGTTCCAATACTTCAATTCACTGTGCGAAGTGAATGGAGTGTTGCTTCACTTTCTAAATGCTGTCCTTTCAGAGAAAATCACTTTCCTTTGAAAGTGCCTTAAGCAACTTGCAAGCATTCACAAGAAATTCACATGCATTTCTCTGAAAGAGAAGCCTTCTCTTCCAACACTTCAATTCACTCTGCAAAGTGAATGGAGTGTTGCTTCACTTTCTAAATGCTGTCCTTTCAGAGAAAATCACTTTCCTTTGAAAGGGCCTTAAGCTACTTACAAGCATTCAACAGAAACTCACATGCGTTTCTCTGAAAGAGAAGCAGTCTGTTCCAACACTTCAATTCACTGTGTGAAGTGAATGGAGTGTTGCTTCACTTTCTAAATGCTGTCCTTTCAGAGAAAATCACTTTCCTTTGAAAGTGCCTTAAGCTACTTACAAACATTCAACAGAAACTCACATGCATTTCTCTGAAAGAGAAGCAGTCTGTTCCAACACTTCAATTCACTGTGCGAAGTGAATGGAGTGTTGCTTCACTTTCTAAATTATGTCCTTTCAGAGAAAATCACTTTCCTTTGAAAGTGCCTTAAGCAACTTGCAAGCATTCACAAGAAACACTAATGCGTTTATATGAAAGAGAAGCACTCTGTTCCAACACTTCAATTCACTGCACGAAGTGAATGGAGTGTTGCTTCACTTTCTAAATGCTGTCCTTTCAGAGAAAATCACTTTCCTTTGAAAGTGCCTTAAGCTACTTGCAAGCATTAGGAAGAAACACACATGCGTTTCTCTGAAAGAGAAGCAGTCTGTTCCAACACTTCAATTCACTGTGAGAAGAGAATGGAGTGTTGTCTCACTTTCTAAATGCTGTCCTTTCAGAGAAAATCACTTTCCTTTGAAAGTGCCTTAAACTACTTTCAAGCATTCATAAAAAACTCACATGCGTTTCTCTGAAAGAGAAGCAGTCTGTTCCAACACTTCAATTCACTGTGCGAAGTGAATGGAGTGTTGCTTCACTTTCTAAATGCTGTCCTTTCAGAGAAAATCATTTTCCTGTGATAGTGCCTTAAGCTACTTGCAAGCATTAGGAAGAAACTCACATGCGTTTCTCTGAAAGAGAAGCAGTCTGTTCCAACAATTCAATTCACTGTGTGAAGGGAATAGAGTGTTGCCTCACTTTCTAAATGCTGTCCTTTCAGAGAAAATCACGTTCCTTTGATAGTGCCTTAAGCTACTTGCAGGCATTAGGAAGAAACTCACATGCGTTTCTCTGAAACAGAAGCAGTCTGTTCCAACACTTCAATTCACTGTGTGAAGTGAATAGAGTGTTGCCTCACTTTCTAAATGCTGTCCTTTCAGAGAAAATCACTTTCCTTTGAAAGTGCCTTAAGCTACTTACAAGCATTCACCAGAAACTCACATGCGTTTCTCTGAAAGAGAAGCAGTCTGTTCCAACACTTCAATTCACTGTGCGAAGTGAATGGAGTGTTGCTTCACTTTCTAAATGCTGTCCTTTCAGAGAAAATCACTTTCCCTTGAAAGTGCCTTAAGCTACTTGCAAGCATTAGGAAGAAACTCACATGCGTTTCGCTGAAAGAGAAGCAGTCTGTTCCAACACTTCAATTCACTGTGCGAAGTGAATGGAGTGTTGCTTCACTTTCTAAATGCTGTCCTTTCAGAGAAAATCACTTTCCTTTGAAAGTGCCTTAAGCTACTTGCAAGCATTAGGAAGAAACTCACATGCGTTTCTCTGAAAGAGAAGCACTCTGTTCCAACACTTCAGTTCACTGCACGAAGTGAATGGAGTGTTGCTTCACTTTCTAAATGCTGTCCTTTCAGAGAAAATCACTTTCTTTTGAAAGTGCCTTAAGCTACTTACAAGCATTCACCAGAAACTCACATGCGTTTCTCTGAAAGAGAAGCAGTCGGTTCCAACACTTCAATTCACTGTGCGAAGTGAATGGAGTGTTGCCTCACTTTCTAAATGCTGTCCTTTCAGAGAAAATCACTTTCCTTTGAAAGTGCCTTAAACTACTTTCAAGCATTCATAAAAAACACACATGCGTTTCTCTGAAAGAGAAGCAGTCTGTTCCAACACTTCAGTTCACTGTGCGAATGGAATGGAGTGTTGCTTCACTTTCTAAATGCTGTCCTTTCAGAGAAAATCACGTTCCTTTGATAGTGCCTTAAGCTACTTGCAGGCATTAGGAAGAAACTCACATGCGTTTCTCTGAAACAGAAGCAGTCTGTTCCAACACTTCAATTCACTGTTTGAAGTGAATAGAGTGTTGCCTCACTTTCTAAATGCTGTCCTTTCAGAGAAAATCACTTTCCTTTGAAAGTGCCTTAAGGTACTTACAAGCATTCACCAGAAACTCACATGCGTTTCTCTGAAAGAGAAGCAGTCTGTTCCAACACTTCAATTCAATGTGCGAAGTGAATGGAGTGTTGCTTCACTTTCTAAATGCTGTCCTCTCAGAGAAAATCACTTTCCTTTGAATGTGCCTTTAGCTACTTACAAGCATTCAACAGAAACTCACATGCATTTCTCTGAAAGAGAAGCAATCTGTTCCAACACTTCAATTCTCTGTGCGAAGTGAATGGAGTATTGCTTCACTTTCTAAATGCTGTCCTTTCAGAGAAAATCACTTTCCTTTGAAAGTGCCTTAAACTACTTGCAAGCATTCACAAGAAACACTAATGTGTTTCTATGAAAGAGAAGCAGTCTGTTCCAACACTTCAATTCATTGCGCGAAGGGAATGGAGTGTTGCTTTACTTTCTAAATGCTGTCTTTTCAGAGAAAATCACTTTCCTTTGAAAGAGCCTTAAGCTACTTACAAGCATTCAACAGAAACTCACATGCATTTCTCTGAAAGAGAAGCAATCTGTTCCAACACTTCAATTCACTGTGAGAAGTGAATGGAGTGTTGCCTCACTTTCTAAATGCTGTCCTTTCAGAGAAAATCACTTTCCTTTGAAAGTGAGTTAAGCAACTTGCAAGCATTTAACAGAAACTCACATGCGTTTCTCTGAAAGAGAAGCAGTCTGTTCCAACACTTCAATTCACTGTGCGAAGTGAATGGAGTGTTGCATCACTTTCTAAATGCTGTTCTTTCAGAGAAAATCACTTTCCTTTGAAAGTGTCTTAAGCTACTTGCAAGCATTAGGAAGAAACTCACATGCGTTTCTCTGAAAGAGAAGCAGTCTGTTCCAACACTTCAATTCACTGTGCGAAGTGAATGGAGTGTTGCTTCACTTTCTAAATGCTGTCCTTTCAGAGAAAATCCCTTTCCTTTGATAGTGCCTTAAGCTACTTGCAAGCATTAGGAAGAAACTCACATGCGTTTCTCTGAAAGAGAAGCAGTCTGTTCCAACACTTCATTTCACTGTGCGAAGTGAATGGAGTGTTGCTTCACTTTCTAAATGCTGTTCTTTCAGAGAAAATCACTTTCCTTTGAAAGTGCCTTAAGCTACTTGCAAGCATTAGGAAGAAACTCACATGCGTTTCTCTGAAAGAGAAGCAGTCCGTTCCAACACTTCAATTCACTGTGCGAAGTGAATGGAGTGTTGCTTCACTTTCTAAATGCTGTCCTTTCAGAGAAAATCACTTTCCTTTGAAAGTGCCTTAAGCTACTTGCAAGCATTAGGAAGAAACTCACATGCGTTTCTCTGAAAGAGAAGCAGTCTGTTCCAACACTTCAATTCACTGTGCGAAGTGAACGGAGTGTTGCCTCACTTTCTAAATGCTGTCCTTTCAGAGAAAATCACTTTCCATTTAAAGTGCCTTAAACTACTTTCAAGCATTCACAAAAAACTCACATGCGTTTCTCTGAAAGAGAAGCAGTCTGTTCCAATACTTCAATTCACTGTGCGAAGTGAATGGAGTGTTGCTTCACTTTCTAAATGCTGTCCTTTCAGAGAAAATCACTTTCCTTTGAAAGTGCCTTAAGCAACTTGCAAGCATTCACAAGAAATTCACATGCATTTCTCTGAAAGAGAAGCCTTCTCTTCCAACACTTCAATTCACTCTGCAAAGTGAATGGAGTGTTGCTTCACTTTCTAAATGCTGTCCTTTCAGAGAAAATCACTTTCCTTTGAAAGGGCCTTAAGCTACTTACAAGAATTCAACAGAAACTCACATGCGTTTCTCTGAAAGAGAAGCAGTCTGTTCCAACACTTCAATTCACTGTGTGAAGTGAATGGAGTGTTGCTTCACTTTCTAAATGCTGTCCTTTCAGAGAAAATCACTTTCCTTTGAAAGTGCCTTAAGCTACTTACAAACATTCAACAGAAACTCACATGCATTTCTCTGAAAGAGAAGCAGTCTGTTCCAACACTTCAATTCACTGTGCGAAGTGAATGGAGTGTTGCTTCACTTTCTAAATTATGTCCTTTCAGAGAAAATCACTTTCCTTTGAAAGTGCCTTAAGCAACTTGCAAGCATTCACAAGAAACACTAATGCGTTTATATGAAAGAGAAGCACTCTGTTCCAACACTTCAATTCACTGCACGAAGTGAATGGAGTGTTGCTTCACTTTCTAAATGCTGTCCTTTCAGAGAAAATCACTTTCCTTTGAAAGTGCCTTAAGCTACTTACAAGCATTCACCAGAAACTCACATGCGTTTCACTGAAAGAGAAGCAGTCTGTTCCAACACTTCAATTCACTGTGCGAAGTGAATGGAGTGTTGCTTCACTTTCTAAATGCTGTCCTTTCAGAGAAAATCACTTTCCTTTGAAAGTGCCTTAAGCTACTTGCAAGCATTAGGAAGAAACACACATGCGTTTCTCTGAAAGAGAAGCAGTCTGTTCCAACACTTCAATTCACTGTGAGAAGAGAATGGAGTGTTGTCTCACTTTCTAAATGCTGTCCTTTCAGAGAAAATCACTTTCCTTTGAAAGTGCCTTAAACTACTTTCAAGCATTCATAAAAAACTCACATGCGTTTCTCTGAAAGAGAAGCAGTCTGTTCCAACACTTCAATTCACTGTGCGAAGTGAATGGAGTGTTGCTTCACTTTCTAAATGCTGTCCTTTCAGAGAAAATCATTTTCCTGTGATAGTGCCTTAAGCTACTTGCAAGCATTAGGAAGAAACTCACATGCGTTTCTCTGAAAGAGAAGCAGTCTGTTCCAACAATTCAATTCACTGTGTGAAGGGAATAGAGTGTTGCCTCACTTTCTAAATGCTGTCCTTTCAGAGAAAATCACGTTCCTTTGATAGTGCCTTAAGCTACTTGCAGGCATTAGGAAGAAACTCACATGCGTTTCTCTGAAACAGAAGCAGTCTGTTCCAACACTTCAATTCACTGTGTGAAGTGAATAGAGTGTTGCCTCACTTTCTAAATGCTGTCCTTTCAGAGAAAATCACTTTCCTTTGAAAGTGCCTTAAGCTACTTACAAGCATTCACCAGAAACTCACATGCGTTTCTCTGAAAGAGAAGCAGTCTATTCCAACACTTCAATTCACTGTGTGCAGTGAATGGAATGTTGCCTCACATTCTAAATGCTGTCCTTTCAGAGAAAATCACTTTCCTTTCAAAGTGCCTTAAGCTACTTACAAGAATTCAATAGAAACTCACATGCGTTTCTCTGAAAGAGAAGCAGTCTGTTCCAACACTTCAATTCAATATGCGAAGTGAATGGAGTGTTGCTTCACTTTCTAAATGCTGTCCTCTCAGAGAAAATCACTTTCCTTTGAAAGTGCCTTAAGCTACTTACAAGCATTCAACACAAAGTCACATGCATTTCTCTGAAAGAGAAGCAGTCTGTTCCAACACTTCAATTCACTGTGCGAAGTGAATGGAGTGTTGCTTCACTTTCTAAATGCTGTCCTTTCAGAGAAAATCACTTTCCTTTGAAAGTGCCTTAAACTACTTACAAGCATTCACCAGAAACTCACATGCGATTCTCTGAAAGAGAAGCAGTCTGTTCCAATACTTCAATTCACTCTGCGAAGTGAATGGAGTGTTGCTTCACTTTCTAAATGCTGTGCTTTCAGAGAAAATCACTTTCCTTTGAAAGTGCCTTAAGCTACTTACAAGCATTCACCAGAAACTCACATGCATTTCTCTGAAAGAGAAGCAGTCTGTTCCAACACTTCAATTCACTGAACGAAGTGAATGGAGTGTTGCTTCACTTTCTAAATGCTGTCCTTTCAGAGAAAATCACTTTCCTTTGAAAGTGCCTTAAGCTACTTACAAGCATTCACCAGAAACTCACATCTGTTTCTCTGAAAGAGAAGCAGTCTGTTCCAACACTTCAATTCACTGTGCGAAGTGAATGGAGTGTTGCTTCACTTTCTAAATGCTGTCCTTTCAGAGAAAATCACTTTCCCTTGAAAGTGCCTTAAGCTACTTGCAAGCATTAGGAAGAAACTCACATGCGTTTCTCTGAAAGAGAAGCAGTCTGTTCCAACACTTCAATTCACTGTGCGAAGTGAATGGAGTGTTGCTTCACTTTCTAAATGCTGTCCTTTCAGAGAAAATCACTTTCCTTTAAAGTGCCTTAAGCTAATTGCAAGCATTAGGAAGAAACTCACATGCGTTTCTCTGAAAGAGAAGCAGTCTGTTCCAACACTTCAATTCACTGTGCGAAGTGAATGGAGTGTTGCCTCACTTTCTAAATGCTGTCCTTTCAGAGAAAATCACTTTCCTTTGAAAGTGCCTTAAACTACTTTCAAGCATTCATAAAAAACTCACATGCGTTTCTCTGAAAGAGAAGCAGTCTGTTCCAACACTTCAGTTCACTGTGCGAAGGGAATGGAGTGTTGCTTCACTTTCTAAATGCTGTCCTTTCAGAGAAAATCACGTTCCTTTGATAGTGCCTTAAGTTACTTGCAGGCATTAGGAAGAAACTCACATGTGTTTCTCTGAAAGAGAAGCATTCTGTTCCAACACTTCAATTCACTGTGCGAAGTGAATGGAGAGTTGCTTCACTTTCTAAATGCTGTCCTTTCAGAGAAAATCACTTTCCCTTGAAAGTGCCTTAAGCTACTTGCAAGCATTAGGAAGAAACTCACATGCGTTTCGCTGAAAGAGAAGCAGTCTGTTCCAACACTTCAATTCACTGTGCGAAGTGAATGGAGTGTTGCTTCACTTTCTAAATGCTGTCCTTTCAGAGAAAATCACTTTCCTTTAAAGTGCCTTAAGCTACTTGCAAGCATTAGGAAGAAACTCACTTGCGTTTCTCTGAAAGAGAAGCAGTCTGTTCCAACACTTCAATTCACTGTGCGAAGTGAATGGAGTGTTGCCTCACTTTCTAAATGCTGTCCTTTCAGAGAAAATCACTTTCCTTTGAAAGTGCCTTAAACTACTTTCAAGCATTCACCAGAAACTCACATGCGTTTCTCTGAAAGAGAAGCAGTCTGTTCCAATACTTCAATTCACTGTGCGAAGTGAATGGAGTGTTGCTTCACTTTCTAAATGCTGTCCTTTCAGAGAAAATCACTTTCCTTTGAAAGTGCCTTAAGCTACTTACAAGTATTCAACGGAAACTCACATGCATTTCTCTGAAAGAGAAGCAGTCTGTTCCAACACTTCAATTCACTGTGGGAAGTGAATGGAGTGTTGCTTCACTTTCTAAATGCTGTCCTTTCAGAGAAAATCACTTTCCTTTGAAAGTGCCTTAAGCTACTTACAAGCATTTACCAGAAACTCACATGCGTTTCTCTGAAAGAGAAGCAGTCTGTTCCAACACTTCAATTCACTGTGTGAAGTGAATGGAGTGTTGCCTCACATTCTAAATGCTGTCCTTTCAGAGAAAATCACTTTCCTTTGAAAGTGCCTTAAGCTACTTACAAGAATTCAAAAGAAACTCACATGCGTTTCTCTGAAAGAGAAGCAGTCTGTTCCAACACTTCAATTCAATGTGCGAAGTGAATGGAGTGTTGCTTCACTTTCTAAATGCTGTCCTCTCAGAGAAAATCTCTTTCCTTTGAAAGTGCCTTAAGCTACTTCCAAGCATTTAACACAAAATCACATGCATTTCTCTGAAAGAGAAGCAGTCTGTTCCAACACTTCAATTCACTGTGCGAAGTGAATGGAGTGTTGCTTCACTTTCTAAATTATGTCCTTTCAGAGAAAATCACTTTCCTTTGAAAGTGCCTTAGGCAACTTACAAGCATTCACAAGAAACACTAAGGCGTTTCTATGAAAGGGAAGCACTCTGTTCCAACACTTCAATTCACTGCACGAAGGGAATGGAGTGTTGCTTCACTTTCTAAATGCTGTCCTTTCAGAGAAAATCACTTTCCTCTGAAAGTGCCTTAGCTACTTACAAGCATTCAACAGAAACTCACATGCGTTTCTCTGAAAGAGAAGCAGTCTGTTCCAACACTTCTATTCACTGTGCGAAGGGAAGGGAGTGTTGCCTCACTTTCTAAATGCTGTCCTTTCAGAGAAAATCCCTTTCCTTTGAATGTGCCTTTAGCTACTTACAAGCATTCAACAGAAACTCACATGCATTTCTCTGAAAGAGAAGCAATCTGTTCCAACACTTCAATTCTCTGTGCGAAGTGAATGGAGTATTGCTTCACTTTCTAAATGCTGTCCTTTCAGAGAAAATCACTTTCCTTTGAAAGTGCCTTAAACTACTTGCAAGCATTCACAAGAAACACTAATGTGTTTCTATGAAAGAGAAGCAGTCTGTTCCAACACTTCAATTCATTGCGCGAAGGGAATGGAGTGTTGCTTTACTTTCTAAATGCTGTCTTTTCAGAGAAAATCACTTTCCTTTGAAAGAGCCTTAAGCTACTTACAAGCATTCAACAGAAACTCACATGCATTTCTCTGAAGAGAAGCAATCTGTTCCAACACTTCAATTCACTGTGAGAAGTGAATGGAGTGTTGCCTCACTTTCTAAATGCTGTCCTTTCAGAGAAAATCACTTTCCTTTGAAAGTGCCTTAAGCAACTTGCAAGCATTTAACAGAAACTCACATGCGTTTCTCTGAAAGAGAAGCAGTCTGTTCCAACACTTCAATTCACTGTGCGAAGTGAATGGAGTGTTGCATCACTTTCTAAATGCTGTCCTTTCAGAGAAAATCACTTTCCTTTGAAAGTGCCTTAAGCTACTTACAAGAATTCAAAAGAAACTCACATGCGTTTCTCTGAAAGAGAAGCAGTCTGTTCCAACACTTCAATTCAATGTGCGAAGTGAATGGAGTGTTGCTTCACTTTCTAAATGCTGTCCTCTCAGAGAAAATCTCTTTCCTTTGAAAGTGCCTTAAGCTACTTCCAAGCATTTAACACAAAATCACATGCATTTCTCTGAAAGAGAAGCAGTCTGTTCCAACACTTCAATTCACTGTGCGAAGTGAATGGAGTGTTGCTTCACTTTCTAAATTATGTCCTTTCAGAGAAAATCACTTTCCTTTGAAAGTGCCTTAGGCAACTTACAAGCATTCACAAGAAACACTAAGGCGTTTCTATGAAAGGGAAGCACTCTGTTCCAACACTTCAATTCACT
The DNA here is from genome assembly GCF_982192425.1 of Myodes glareolus. NCBI lineage: Eukaryota > Metazoa > Chordata > Mammalia > Rodentia > Cricetidae > Myodes > Myodes glareolus. The sequence continues at coordinate 3,546,297 of NW_028263211.1, read as the reverse complement.
GCACGAAGGGAATGGAGTGTTGCTTCACTTTCTAAATGCTGTCCTTTCAGAGAAAATCACTTTCCTCTGAAAGTGCCTTAGCTACTTACAAGCATTCAACAGAAACTCACATGCGTTTCTCTGAAAGAGAAGCAGTCTGTTCCAACACTTCTATTCACTGTGCGAAGGGAAGGGAGTGTTGCCTCACTTTCTAAATGCTGTCCTTTCAGAGAAAATCCCTTTCCTTTGAATGTGCCTTTAGCTACTTACAAGCATTCAACAGAAACTCACATGCATTTCTCTGAAAGAGAAGCAATCTGTTCCAACACTTCAATTCTCTGTGCGAAGTGAATGGAGTATTGCTTCACTTTCTAAATGCTGTCCTTTCAGAGAAAATCACTTTCCTTTGAAAGTGCCTTAAACTACTTGCAAGCATTCACAAGAAACACTAATGTGTTTCTATGAAAGAGAAGCAGTCTGTTCCAACACTTCAATTCATTGCGCGAAGGGAATGGAGTGTTGCTTTACTTTCTAAATGCTGTCTTTTCAGAGAAAATCACTTTCCTTTGAAAGAGCCTTAAGCTACTTACAAGCATTCAACAGAAACTCACATGCATTTCTCTGAAGAGAAGCAATCTGTTCCAACACTTCAATTCACTGTGAGAAGTGAATGGAGTGTTGCCTCACTTTCTAAATGCTGTCCTTTCAGAGAAAATCACTTTCCTTTGAAAGTGCCTTAAGCAACTTGCAAGCATTTAACAGAAACTCACATGCGTTTCTCTGAAAGAGAAGCAGTCTGTTCCAACACTTCAATTCACTGTGCGAAGTGAATGGAGTGTTGCATCACTTTCTAAATGCTGTTCTTTCAGAGAAAATCACTTTCCTTTGAAAGTGTCTTAAGCTACTTGCAAGCATTAGGAAGAAACTCACATGCGTTTCTCTGAAAGAGAAGCAGTCTGTTCCAACACTTCAATTCACTGTGCGAAGTGAATGGAGTGTTGCTTCACTTTCTAAATGCTGTCCTTTCAGAGAAAATCCCTTTCCTTTGATAGTGCCTTAAGCTACTTGCAAGCATTAGGAAGAAACTCACATGCGTTTCTCTGAAAGAGAAGCAGTCTGTTCCAACACTTCATTTCACTGTGCGAAGTGAATGGAGTGTTGCTTCACTTTCTAAATGCTGTTCTTTCAGAGAAAATCACTTTCCTTTGAAAGTGCCTTAAGCTACTTGCAAGCATTAGGAAGAAATTCACATGCGTTTCTCTGAAAGAGAAGCAATCCGTTCCAACACTTCAATTCACTGTGCGAAGTGAATGGAGTGTTGCTTCACTTTCTAAATGCTGTCCTTTCAGAGAAAATCACTTTCCTTTGAAAGTGCCTTAAGCTACTTGCAAGCATTAGGAAGAAACTCACATGCGTTTCTCTGAAAGAGAAGCAGTCTGTTCCAACACTTCAATTCACTGTGCGAAGTGAACGGAGTGTTGCCTCACTTTCTAAATGCTGTCCTTTCAGAGAAAGTCACTTTCCATTTAAAGTGCCTTAAACTACTTTCAAGCATTCACAAAAAACTCACATGCGTTTCTCTGAAAGAGAAGCAGTCTGTTCCAATACTTCAATTCACTGTGCGAATTGAATGGAGTGTTGCTTCACTTTCTAAATGCTGTCCTTTCAGAGAAAATCACTTTCCTTTGAAAGTGCCTTAAGCAACTTGCAAGCATTCACAAGAAATTCACATGCATTTCTCTGAAAGAGAAGCCTTCTCTTCCAACACTTCAATTCACTCTGCAAAGTGAATGGAGTGTTGCTTCACTTTCTAAATGCTGTCCTTTCAGAGAAAATCACTTTCCTTTGAAAGGGCCTTAAGCTACTTACAAGCATTCAACAGAAACTCACATGCGTTTCTCTGAAAGAGAAGCAGTCTGTTCCAACACTTCAATTCACTGTGTGAAGTGAATGGAGTGTTGCTTCACTTTCTAAATGCTGTCCTTTCAGAGAAAATCACTTTCCCTTGAAAGTGCCTTAAGCTACTTACAAACATTCAACAGAAACTCACATGCATTTCTCTGAAAGAGAAGCAGTCTGTTCCAACACTTCAATTCACTGTGCGAAGTGAATGGAGTGTTGCTTCACTTTCTAAATTATGTCCTTTCAGAGAAAATCACTTTCCTTTGAAAGTGCCTTAAGCAACTTGCAAGCATTCACAAGAAACACTAATCCGTTTATATGAAAGAGAAACAGTCTGTTCCAACACTTCAATTCACTGTGAGAAGAGAATGGAGTGTTGTCTCACTTTCTAAATGCTGTCCTTTCAGAGAAAATCACTTTCCTTTGAAAGTGCCTTAAACTACTTTCAAGCATTCATAAAAAACTCACATGCGTTTCTCTGAAAGAGAAGCAGTCTGTTCCAACACTTCAATTCACTGTGCGAAGTGAATGGAGTGTTGCTTCACTTTCTAAATGCTGTCCTTTCAGAGAAAATCATTTTCCTGTGATAGTGCCTTAAGCTACTTACAAGCATTAGGAAGAAACTCACATGCGTTTCTCTGAAAGAGAAGCAGTCTGTTCCAACAATTCAATTCACTGTGTGAAGGGAATAGAGTGTTGCCTCACTTTCTAAATGCTGTCCTTTCAGAGAAAATCACGTTCCTTTGATAGTGCCTTAAGCTACTTGCAGGCATTAGGAAGAAACTCACATGCGTTTCTCTGAAACAGAAGCAGTCTGTTCCAACACTTCAATTCACTGTGTGAAGTGAATAGAGTGTTGCCTCACTTTCTAAATGCTGTCCTTTCAGAGAAAATCACTTTCCTTTGAAAGTGCCTTAAGCTACTTACAAGCATTCACCAGAAACTCACATGCGTTTCTCTGAAAGAGAAGCAGTCTATTCCAACACTTCAATTCACTGTGTGCAGTGAATGGAGTGTTGCCTCACATTCTAAATGCTGTCCTTTCAGAGAAAATCACTTTCCTTTGAAAGTGCCTTAAGCTACTTACAAGAATTCAATAGAAACTCACATGCGTTTCTCTGAAAGAGAAGCAGTCTGTTCCAACACTTCAATTCAATATGCGAAGTGAATGGAGTGTTGCTTCACTTTCTAAATGCTGTCCTCTCAGAGAAAATCACTTTCCTTTGAAAGTGCCTTAAGCTACTTACAAGCATTCAACACAAAGTCACATGCATTTCTCTGAAAGAGAAGCAGTCTGTTCCAACACTTCAATTCACTGTGCGAAGTGAATGGAGTGTTGCTTCACTTTCTAAATGCTGTCCTTTCAGAGAAAATCACTTTCCTTTGAAAGTGCCTTAAACTACTTACAAGCATTCACCAGAAACTCACATGCGTTTCTCTGAAAGAGAAGCAGTCTGTTCCAATACTTCAATTCACTGTGCGAAGTGAATGGAGTGTTGCTTCACTTTCTAAATGCTGTCCTTTCAGAGAAAATCACTTTCCTTTGAAAGTGCCTTAAGCTACTTACAAGCATTCAACGGAAACTCACATGCATTTCTCAAAAAGAGAAGCAGTCTGTTCCAACACTTCAATTCACTGTGCGAAGTGAATGGAGTGTTGCTTCACTTTCTAAATGCTGTCCTTTCAGAGAAAATCACTTTCCTTTGAAAGTGCCTTAAGCTACTTACAAGCATTCACCAGAAACTCACATCTGTTTCTCTGAAAGAGAAGCAGTCTGTTCCAACACTTCAATTCACTGTGCGAAGTGAATGGAGTGTTGCTTCACTTTCTAAATGCTGTCCTTTCAGAGAAAATCACTTTCCCTTGAAAGTGCCTTAAGCTACTTGCAAGCATTAGGAAGAAACTCACATGCGTTTCTCTGAAAGAGAAGCAGTCTGTTCCAACACTTCAATTCACTGTGCGAAGTGAATGGAGTGTTGCTTCACTTTCTAAATGCTGTCCTTTCGGAGAAAATCACTTTCCTTTAAAGTGCCTTAAGCTACTTGCAAGCATTAGGAAGAAACTCACATGCGTTTCTCTGAAAGAGAAGCAGTCTGTTCCAACACTTCAATTCACTGTGCGAAGTGAATGGAGTGTTGCCTCACTTTCTAAATGCTGTCCTTTCAGAGAAAATCACTTTCCTTTGAAAGTGCCTTAAACTACTTTCAAGCATTCATAAAAAACTCACATGCGTTTCTCTGAAAGAGAAGCAGTCTGTTCCAACACTTCAGTTCACTGTGCGAAGGGAATGGAGTGTTGCTTCACTTTCTAAATGCTGTCCTTTCAGAGAAACTCACGTTCCTTTGATAGTGCCTTAAGCTACTTGCAGGCATTAGGAAGAAACTCACATGCGTTTCTCTGAAAGAGAAGCAGTCTGTTCCAACACTTCAATTCACTGTGCGAAGTGAATGGAGTGTTGCTTCACTTTCTAAATGCTGTCCTTTCAGAGAAAATCACATTCCCTTGAAAGTGCCTTAAGCTACTTGCAAGCATTAGGAAGAAACTCACATGCGTTTCGCTGAAAGAGAAGCAGTCTGTTCTAACACTTCAATTCACTGTGCGAAGTGAATGGAGTGTTGCTTCACTTTCTAAATGCTGTCCTTTCAGAGAAAATCACTTTCCTTTAAAGTGCCTTAAGCTACTTGCAAGCATTAGGAAGAAACTCACTTGCGTTTCTCTGAAAGAGAAGCAGTCTGTTCCAACACTTCAATTCACTGTGCGAAGTGAATGGAGTGTTGCCTCACTTTCTAAATGCTGTCCTTTCAGAGAAAATCACTTTCCTTTGAAAGTGCCTTAAACTACTTTCAAGCATTCATAAAAAACTCACATGCGTTTCTCTGAAAGAGAAGCAGTCTGTTCCAACACTTCAGTTCACTGTGCGAAGGGAATGGAGTGTTGCTTCACTTTCTAAATGCTGTCCTTTCAGAGAAAATCACGTTCCTTTGATAGTGCCTTAAGCTACTTGCAGGCATTAGGAAGAAACTCACATGCGTTTCTCTGAAAGAGAAGTAGTCTGTTCCAACACTTCAATTCACTGTGTGAAGTGAATAGAGTGTTGCCTCACTTTCTAAATGCTGTCCTTTCAGAGAAATCACTTTCCTTTGAAAGTGCCTTAAGCTACTTACAAGCATTCACCAGAAACTCACATGCGTTTCTCTGAAAGAGAAGCAGTCTGTTCCAATACTTCAATTCACTGTGCGAAGTGAATGGAGTGTTGCTTCACTTTCTAAATGCTGTCCTTTCAGAGAAAATCACTTTCCTTTGAAAGTGCCTTAAGCTACTTACAAGCATTCAACGGAAACTCACATGCATTTCTCTGAAAGAGAAGCAGTCTGTTCCAACACTTCAATTCACTGTGGGAAGTGAATGGAGTGTTGCTTCACTTTCTAAATGCTGTCCTTTCAGAGAAAATCACTTTCCTTTGAAAGTGCCTTAAGCTACTTACAAGCATTTACCAGAAACTCACATGCGTTTCTCTGAAAGAGAAGCAGTCTGTTCCAACACTTCAATTCACTGTGTGAAGTGAATGGAGTGTTGCCTCACATTCTAAATGCTGTCCTTTCAGAGAAAATCACTTTCCTTTGAAAGTGCCTTAAGCTACTTACAAGAATTCAAAGGAAACTCACATGCGTTTCTCTGAAAGAGAAGCAGTCTGTTCCAACACTTCAATTCAATGTGCGAAGTGAATGGAGTGTTGCTTCACTTTCTAAATGCTGTCCTCTCAGAGAAAATCTCTTTCCTTTGAAAGTGCCTTAAGCTACTTACAAGCATTTAACACAAAATCACATGCATTTCTCTGAAAGAGAAGCAGTCTGTTCCAACACTTCAATTCACTGTGCGAAGTGAATGGAGTGTTGCTTCACTTTCTAAATTATGTCCTTTCAGAGAAAATCACTTTCCTTTGAAAGTGCCTTAGGCAACTTACAAGCATTCACAAGAAACACTAAGGCGTTTCTATGAAAGGGAAGCACTCTGTTCCAACACTTCAATTCACTGCACGAAGGGAATGGAGTGTTGCTTCACTTTCTAAATGCTGTCCTTTCAGAGAAAATCACTTTCCTCTGAAAGTGCCTTAGCTACTTACAAGCATTCAACAGAAACTCACATGCGTTTCTCTGAAAGAGAAGCAGTCTGTTCCAACACTTCTATTCACTGTGCGAAGGGAAGGGAGTGTTGCCTCACTTTCTAAATGCTGTCCTTTCAGAAAAAATCACTTTCCATTGAAAGTGCCTTTAACTAATTTCAAGCATTCACAAAAAACTCACATGCGTTTCTCTGAAAGAGATGCAGTCTGTTTCAACACTTCAATTCACTGTGCGAAGTGAATGGAGTGTTGCTTCACTTTCTAAATGCTGTCCTTTCAGAGAAAATCATTTTCCTGTGATAGTGCCTTAAGCTACTTGCAAGCATTAGGAAGAAACTCACATGCGTTTCTCTGAAAGAGAAGCAGTCTGTTCCAACAATTCAATTCACTGTGTGAAGGGAATAGAGTGTTGCCTCACTTTCTAAATGCTGTCCTTTCAGAGAAAATCACGTTCCTTTGATAGTGCCTTAAGCTACTTGCAGGCATTAGGAAGAAACTCACATGCGTTTCTCTGAAACAGAAGCAGTCTGTTCCAACACTTCAATTCACTGTGTGAAGTGAATAGAGTGTTGCCTCACTTTCTAAATGCTGTCCTTTCAGAGAAAATCACTTTCCTTTGAAAGTGCCTTAAGCTACTTACAAGCATTCACCAGAAACTCACATGCGTTTCTCTGAAAGAGAAGCAGTCTGTTCCAACACTTCAATTCACTGTGCGAAGTGAATGGAGTGTTGCTTCACTTTCTAAATGCTGTCCTTTCAGAGAAAATCACTTTCCCTTGAAAGTGCCTTAAGCTACTTGCAAGCATTAGGAAGAAACTCACATGCGTTTCGCTGAAAGAGAAGCAGTCTGTTCCAACACTTCAATTCACTGTGCGAAGTGAATGGAGTGTTGCTTCACTTTCTAAATGCTGTCCTTTCAGAGAAAATCACTTTCCTTTGAAAGTGCCTTAAGCTACTTGCAAGCATTAGGAAGAAACTCACATGCGTTTCTCTGAAAGAGAAGCAGTCTGTTCCAACACTTCAATTCACTGTGCGAAGTGAATGGAGTGTTGCTTCACTTTCTAAATTATGTCCTTTCAGAGAAAATCACTTTCCTTTGAAAGTGCCTTAAGCAACTTGCAAGCATTCACAAGAAACACTAAGGCGTTTCTATGAAAGAGAAGCACTCTGTTCCAACACTTCAGTTCACTGCACGAAGTGAATGGAGTGTTGCTTCACTTTCTAAATGCTGTCCTTTCAGAGAAAATCACTTTCTTTTGAAAGTGCCTTAAGCTACTTACAAGCATTCACCAGAAACTCACATGCGTTTCTCTGAAAGAGAAGCAGTCGGTTCCAACACTTCAATTCACTGTGCGAAGTGAATGGAGTGTTGCCTCACTTTCTAAATGCTGTCCTTTCAGAGAAAATCACTTTCCTTTGAAAGTGCCTTAAACTACTTTCAAGCATTCATAAAAAACACACATGCGTTTCTCTGAAAGAGAAGCAGTCTGTTCCAACACTTCAGTTCACTGTGCGAATGGAATGGAGTGTTGCTTCACTTTCTAAATGCTGTCCTTTCAGAGAAAATCACGTTCCTTTGATAGTGCCTTAAGCTACTTGCAGGCATTAGGAAGAAACTCACATGCGTTTCTCTGAAACAGAAGCAGTCTGTTCCAACACTTCAATTCACTGTGTGAAGTGAATAGAGTGTTGCCTCACTTTCTAAATGCTGTCCTTTCAGAGAAAATCACTTTCCTTTGAAAGTGCCTTAAGGTACTTACAAGCATTCACCAGAAACTCACATGCGTTTCTCTGAAAGAGAAGCAGTCTGTTCCAACACTTCAATTCAATGTGCGAAGTGAATGGAGTGTTGCTTCACTTTCTAAATGCTGTCCTCTCAGAGAAAATCACTTTCCTTTGAAAGTGCCTTAAGCTACTTACAAGCATTCAACACAAAGTCACATGCATTTCTCTGAAAGAGAAGCAGTCTGTTCCAACACTTCAATTCACTGTGCGAAGTGAATGGAGTGTTGCTCCACTTTCTAAATGCTGTCCTTTCAGAGAAAATCACTTTCCTTTGAAAGTGCCTTAAGCTACTTACAAGCATTCACCAGAAACTCACATGCGTTTCTCTGAAAGAGAAGCAGTCTGTTCCAATACTTCAATTCACTCTGCGAAGTGAATGGAGTGTTGCTTCACTTTCTAAATGCTGTCCTTTCAGAGAAAATCACTTTCCTTTGAAAGTGCCTTAAGCTACTTACAAGCATTCAACGGAAACTCACATGCATTTCTCTGAAAGAGAAGCAGTCTGTTCCAACACTTCAATTCACTGTGCGAAGTGAATGGAGTGTTGCTTCACTTTCTAAATGCTGTCCTTTCAGAGAAAATCACTTTCCTTTGAAAGTGCCTTAAGCTACTTACAAGCATTCACCAGAAAATCACATCTGTTTCTCTGAAAGAGAAGCAGTCTGTTCCAACACTTCAATTCACTGTGCGAAGTGAATGGAGTGTTGCTTCACTTTCTAAATGCTGTCCTTTCAGAGAAAATCACTTTCCCTTGAAAGTGCCTTAAGCTACTTGCAAGCATTAGGAAGAAACTCACATGCGTTTCGCTGAAAGAGAAGCAGTCTGTTCCAACACTTCAATTCACTGTGCGAAGTGAATGGAGTGTTGCTTCACTTTCTAAATGCTGTCCTTTCAGAGAAAATCACTTTCCTTTGAAAGTGCCTTAAGCTACTTGCAAGCATTCAACAGAAACTCACATGCGTTTCTCTGAAAGAGAAGCAGTCTGTTCCAACACTTCAATTCACTGTGCGAAGTGAATGGAGTGTTGCTTCACTTTCTAAATGCTGTCCTTTCAGAGAAAATCACTTTCCTTTGAAAGTGCCTTAAGCAACTTGCAAGCATTCACAAGAAACACTAAGGCGTTTCTATGAAAGAGAAGCACTCTGTTCCAACACTTCAATTCACTGCACGAAGTGAACGGAGTGTTGCTTCACTTTCTAAATGCTGTCCTTTCAGAGAAAATCACTTTCCTTTGAAAGTGCCTTAAGCTACTTACAAGCATTAGGAAGAAACTCACATGCGTTTCTCTGAAAGAGAAGCAGTCTGTTCCAACACTTCAATTCACTGTGTGAAGGGAATAGAGTGTTGCCTCACTTTCTAAATGCTGTCCTTTCAGAGAAAATCACGTTCCTTTGATAGTGCCTTAAGCTACTTGCAGGCATTAGGAAGAAACTCACATGCGTTTCTCTGAAACAGAAGCAGTCTGTTCCAACACTTCAATTCACTGTGTGAAGTGAATAGAGTGTTGCCTCACTTTCTAAATGCTGTCCTTTCAGAGAAAATCACTTTCCTTTGAAAGTGCCTTAAGCTACTTACAAGCATTCACCAGAAACTCACATGCGTTTCTCTGAAAGAGAAGCAGTCTATTCCAACACTTCAATTCACTGTGTGCAGTGAATGGAGTGTTGCCTCACATTCTAAATGCTGTCCTTTCAGAGAAAATCACTTTCCTTTGAAAGTGCCTTAAGCTACTTACAAGAATTCAATAGAAACTCACATGCGTTTCTCTGAAAGAGAAGCAGTCTGTTCCAACACTTCAATTCAATATGCGAAGTGAATGGAGTGTTGCTTCACTTTCTAAATGCTGTCCTCTCAGAGAAAATCACTTTCCTTTGAAAGTGCCTTAAGCTACTTACAAGCATTCAACACAAAGTCACATGCATTTCTCTGAAAGAGAAGCAGTCTGTTCCAACACTTCAATTCACTGTGCGAAGTGAATGGAGTGTTGCTTCACTTTCTAAATGCTGTCCTTTCAGAGAAAATCACTTTCCTTTGAAAGTGCCTTAAACTACTTACAAGCATTCACCAGAAACTCACATGCGTTTCTCTGAAAGAGAAGCAGTCTGTTCCAATACTTCAATTCACTGTGCGAAGTGAATGGAGTGTTGCTTCACTTTCTAAATGCTGTCCTTTCAGAGAAAATCACTTTCCTTTGAAAGTGCCTTAAGCTACTTACAAGCATTCAACGGAAACTCACATGCATTTCTCAAAAAGAGAAGCAGTCTGTTCCAACACTTCAATTCACTGTGCGAAGTGAATGGAGTGTTGCTTCACTTTCTAAATGCTGTCCTTTCAGAGAAAATCACTTTCCTTTGAAAGTGCCTTAAGCTACTTACAAGCATTCACCAGAAACTCACATCTGTTTCTCTGAAAGAGAAGCAGTCTGTTCCAACACTTCAATTCACTGTGCGAAGTGAATGGAGTGTTGCTTCACTTTCTAAATGCTGTCCTTTCAGAGAAAATCACTTTCCCTTGAAAGTGCCTTAAGCTACTTGCAAGCATTAGGAAGAAACTCACATGCGTTTCTCTGAAAGAGAAGCAGTCTGTTCCAACACTTCAATTCACTGTGCGAAGTGAATGGAGTGTTGCTTCACTTTCTAAATGCTGTCCTTTCGGAGAAAATCACTTTCCTTTAAAGTGCCTTAAGCTACTTGCAAGCATTAGGAAGAAACTCACATGCGTTTCTCTGAAAGAGAAGCAGTCTGTTCCAACACTTCAATTCACTGTGCGAAGTGAATGGAGTGTTGCCTCACTTTCTAAATGCTGTCCTTTCAGAGAAAATCACTTTCCTTTGAAAGTGCCTTAAACTACTTTCAAGCATTCATAAAAAACTCACATGCGTTTCTCTGAAAGAGAAGCAGTCTGTTCCAACACTTCAGTTCACTGTGCGAAGGGAATGGAGTGTTGCTTCACTTTCTAAATGCTGTCCTTTCAGAGAAAATCACGTTCCTTTGATAGTGCCTTAAGCTACTTGCAGGCATTAGGAAGAAACTCACATGCGTTTCTCTGAAAGAGAAGCAGTCTGTTCCAACACTTCAATTCACTGTGCGAAGTGAATGGAGTGTTGCTTCACTTTCTAAATGCTGTCCTTTCAGAGAAAATCACATTCCCTTGAAAGTGCCTTAAGCTACTTGCAAGCATTAGGAAGAAACTCACATGCGTTTCGCTGAAAGAGAAGCAGTCTGTTCCAACACTTCAATTCACTGTGCGAAGTGAATGGAGTGTTGCTTCACTTTCTAAATGCTGTCCTTTCAGAGAAAATCACTTTCCTTTAAAGTGCCTTAAGCTACTTGCAAGCATTAGGAAGAAACTCACTTGCGTTTCTCTGAAAGAGAAGCAGTCTGTTCCAACACTTCAATTCACTGTGCGAAGTGAATGGAGTGTTGCCTCACTTTCTAAATGCTGTCCTTTCAGAGAAAATCACTTTCCTTTGAAAGTGCCTTAAACTACTTTCAAGCATTCATAAAAAACTCACATGCGTTTCTCTGAAAGAGAAGCAGTCTGTTCCAACACTTCAGTTCACTGTGCGAAGGGAATGGAGTGTTGCTTCACTTTCTAAATGCTGTCCTTTCAGAGAAAATCACGTTCCTTTGATAGTGCCTTAAGCTACTTGCAGGCATTAGGAAGAAACTCACATGCGTTTCTCTGAAAGAGAAGTAGTCTGTTCCAACACTTCAATTCACTGTGTGAAGTGAATAGAGTGTTGCCTCACTTTCTAAATGCTGTCCTTTCAGAGAAATCACTTTCCTTTGAAAGTGCCTTAAGCTACTTACAAGCATTCACCAGAAACTCACATGCGTTTCTCTGAAAGAGAAGCAGTCTGTTCCAATACTTCAATTCACCGTGCGAAGTGAATGGAGTGTTGCTTCACTTTCTAAATGCTGTCCTTTCAGAGAAAATCACTTTCCTTTGAAAGTGCCTTAAGCTACTTACAAGCATTCAACGGAAACTCACATGCATTTCTCTGAAAGAGAAGCAGTCTGTTCCAACACTTCAATTCACTGTGGGAAGTGAATGGAGTGTTGCTTCACTTTCTAAATGCTGTCCTTTCAGAGAAAATCACTTTCCTTTGAAAGTGCCTTAAGCTACTTACAAGCATTTACCAGAAACTCACATGCGTTTCTCTGAAAGAGAAGCAGTCTGTTCCAACACTTCAATTCACTGTGTGAAGTGAATGGAGTGTTGCCTCACATTCTAAATGCTGTCCTTTCAGAGAAAATCACTTTCCTTTGAAAGTGCCTTAAGCTACTTACAAGAATTCAAAGGAAACTCACATGCGTTTCTCTGAAAGAGAAGCAGTCTGTTCCAACACTTCAATTCAATGTGCGAAGTGAATGGAGTGTTGCTTCACTTTCTAAATGCTGTCCTCTCAGAGAAAATCTCTTTCCTTTGAAAGTGCCTTAAGCTACTTACAAGCATTTAACACAAAATCACATGCATTTCTCTGAAAGAGAAGCAGTCTGTTCCAACACTTCAATTCACTGTGCGAAGTGAATGGAGTGTTGCTTCACTTTCTAAATTATGTCCTTTCAGAGAAAATCACTTTCCTTTGAAAGTGCCTTAGGCAACTTACAAGCATTCACAAGAAACACTAAGGCGTTTCTATGAAAGGGAAGCACTCTGTTCCAACACTTCAATTCACTGCACGAAGGGAATGGAGTGTTGCTTCACTTTCTAAATGCTGTCCTTTCAGAGAAAATCACTTTCCTCTGAAAGTGCCTTAGCTACTTACAAGCATTCAACAGAAACTCACATGCGTTTCTCTGAAAGAGAAGCAGTCTGTTCCAACACTTCTATTCACTGTGCGAAGGGAAGGGAGTGTTGCCTCACTTTCTAAATGCTGTCCTTTCAGAAAAAATCACTTTCCATTGAAAGTGCCTTTAACTAATTTCAAGCATTCACAAAAAACTCACATGCGTTTCTCTGAAAGAGATGCAGTCTGTTTCAACACTTCAATTCACTGTGCGAAGTGAATGGAGTGTTGCTTCACTTTCTAAATGCTGTCCTTTCAGAGAAAATCATTTTCCTGTGATAGTGCCTTAAGCTACTTGCAAGCATTAGGAAGAAACTCACATGCGTTTCTCTGAAAGAGAAGCAGTCTGTTCCAACAATTCAATTCACTGTGTGAAGGGAATAGAGTGTTGCCTCACTTTCTAAATGCTGTCCTTTCAGAGAAAATCACGTTCCTTTGATAGTGCCTTAAGCTACTTGCAGGCATTAGGAAGAAACTCACATGCGTTTCTCTGAAACAGAAGCAGTCTGTTCCAACACTTCAATTCACTGTGTGAAGTGAATAGAGTGTTGCCTCACTTTCTAAATGCTGTCCTTTCAGAGAAAATCACTTTCCTTTGAAAGTGCCTTAAGCTACTTACAAGCATTCACCAGAAACTCACATGCGTTTCTCTGAAAGAGAAGCAGTCTGTTCCAACACTTCAATTCACTGTGCGAAGTGAATGGAGTGTTGCTTCACTTTCTAAATGCTGTCCTTTCAGAGAAAATCACTTTCCCTTGAAAGTGCCTTAAGCTACTTGCAAGCATTAGGAAGAAACTCACATGCGTTTCGCTGAAAGAGAAGCAGTCTGTTCCAACACTTCAATTCACTGTGCGAAGTGAATGGAGTGTTGCTTCACTTTCTAAATGCTGTCCTTTCAGAGAAAATCACTTTCCTTTGAAAGTGCCTTAAGCTACTTGCAAGCATTAGGAAGAAACTCACATGCGTTTCTCTGAAAGAGAAGCAGTCTGTTCCAACACTTCAATTCACTGTGCGAAGTGAATGGAGTGTTGCTTCACTTTCTAAATTATGTCCTTTCAGAGAAAATCACTTTCCTTTGAAAGTGCCTTAAGCAACTTGCAAGCATTCACAAGAAACACTAAGGCATTTCTATGAAAGAGAAGCACTCTGTTCCAACACTTCAGTTCACTGCACGAAGTGAATGGAGTGTTGCTTCACTTTCTAAATGCTGTCCTTTCAGAGAAAATCACTTTCTTTTGAAAGTGCCTTAAGCTACTTACAAGCATTCACCAGAAACTCACATGCGTTTCTCTGAAAGAGAAGCAGTCGGTTCCAACACTTCAATTCACTGTGCGAAGTGAATGGAGTGTTGCCTCACTTTCTAAATGCTGTCCTTTCAGAGAAAATCACTTTCCTTTGAAAGTGCCTTAAACTACTTTCAAGCATTCATAAAAAACACACATGCGTTTCTCTGAAAGAGAAGCAGTCTGTTCCAACACTTCAGTTCACTGTGCGAATGGAATGGAGTGTTGCTTCACTTTCTAAATGCTGTCCTTTCAGAGAAAATCACGTTCCTTTGATAGTGCCTTAAGCTACTTGCAGGCATTAGGAAGAAACTCACATGCGTTTCTCTGAAACAGAAGCAGTCTGTTCCAACACTTCAATTCACTGTGTGAAGTGAATAGAGTGTTGCCTCACTTTCTAAATGCTGTCCTTTCAGAGAAAATCACTTTCCTTTGAAAGTGCCTTAAGGTACTTACAAGCATTCACCAGAAACTCACATGCGTTTCTCTGAAAGAGAAGCAGTCTGTTCCAACACTTCAATTCAATGTGCGAAGTGAATGGAGTGTTGCTTCACTTTCTAAATGCTGTCCTCTCAGAGAAAATCACTTTCCTTTGAAAGTGCCTTAAGCTACTTACAAGCATTCAACACAAAGTCACATGCATTTCTCTGAAAGAGAAGCAGTCTGTTCCAACACTTCAATTCACTGTGCGAAGTGAATGGAGTGTTGCTCCACTTTCTAAATGCTGTCCTTTCAGAGAAAATCACTTTCCTTTGAAAGTGCCTTAAGCTACTTACAAGCATTCACCAGAAACTCACATGCGTTTCTCTGAAAGAGAAGCAGTCTGTTCCAATACTTCAATTCACTCTGCGAAGTGAATGGAGTGTTGCTTCACTTTCTAAATGCTGTCCTTTCAGAGAAAATCACTTTCCTTTGAAAGTGCCTTAAGCTACTTACAAGCATTCAACGGAAACTCACATGCATTTCTCTGAAAGAGAAGCAGTCTGTTCCAACACTTCAATTCACTGTGCGAAGTGAATGGAGTGTTGCTTCACTTTCTAAATGCTGTCCTTTCAGAGAAAATCACTTTCCTTTGAAAGTGCCTTAAGCTACTTACAAGCATTCACCAGAAAATCACATCTGTTTCTCTGAAAGAGAAGCAGTCTGTTCCAACACTTCAATTCACTGTGCGAAGTGAATGGAGTGTTGCTTCACTTTCTAAATGCTGTCCTTTCAGAGAAAATCACTTTCCCTTGAAAGTGCCTTAAGCTACTTGCAAGCATTAGGAAGAAACTCACATGCGTTTCGCTGAAAGAGAAGCAGTCTGTTCCAACACTTCAATTCACTGTGCGAAGTGAATGGAGTGTTGCTTCACTTTCTAAATGCTGTCCTTTCAGAGAAAATCACTTTCCTTTGAAAGTGCCTTAAGCTACTTGCAAGCATTCAACAGAAACTCACATGCGTTTCTCTGAAAGAGAAGCAGTCTGTTCCAACACTTCAATTCACTGTGCGAAGTGAATGGAGTGTTGCTTCACTTTCTAAATGCTGTCCTTTCAGAGAAAATCACTTTCCTTTGAAAGTGCCTTAAGCAACTTGCAAGCATTCACAAGAAACACTAAGGCGTTTCTATGAAAGAGAAGCACTCTGTTCCAACACTTCAATTCACTGCACGAAGTGAACGGAGTGTTGCTTCACTTTCTAAATGCTGTCCTTTCAGAGAAAATCACTTTCCTTTGAAAGTGCCTTAAGCTACTTACAAGCATTCACCAGAAACTCACATGCGTTTCTCTGAAAGAGAAGCAGTCGGTTCCAACACTTCAATTCACTGTGCGAAGTGAATGGAGTGTTGCTTCACTTTCTAAATGCTGTCCTTTCAGAGAAAATCACTTTCCTTTGAAAGTGCCTTAAGCTACTAGCAAGCATTAGGAAGAAACTCACATGCGTTTCTCTGAAAGAGAAGCAGTCTGTTCCAACACTTCAATTCACTGTGCGAAGTGAATGGAGTGTTGCCTCACTTTCTAAATGCTGTCCTTTCAGAGAAAATCACTTTCCTTTGAAAGTGCCTTAAACTACTTTCAAGCATTCATAAAAAACTCACATGCGTTTCTCTGAAAGAGAAGCAGTCTGTTCCAACACTTCAGTTCACTGTGCGAAGGGAATGGAGTGTTGCTTCACTTTCTAAATGCTGTCCTTTCAGAGAAAATCACGTTCCTTTGATAGTGCCTTAAGCTACTTGCAGGCATTAGGAAGAAACTCACATGCGTTTCTCTGAAACAGAAGCAGTCTGTTCCAACACTTCAATTCACTGTGTGAAGTGAATAGAGTGTTGCCTCACTTTCTAAATGCTGTCCTTTCAGAGAAAATCACTTTCCTTTGAAAGTGCCTTAAGCTACTTACAAGCATTCACCAGAAACTCACATGCGTTTCTCTGAAAGAGAAGCAGTCTGTTCCAACACTTCAATTCACTGTGTGAAGTGAATAGAGTGTTGCCTCACTTTCTAAATGCTGTCCTTTCAGAAAAAATCACTTTCCATTGAAAGTGCCTTTAACTAATTTCAAGCATTCACAAAAAACTCACATGCGTTTCTCTGAAAGAGATGCAGTCTGTTTCAACACTTCAATTCACTGTGCGAAGTGAATGGAGTGTTGCTTCACTTTCTAAATGCTGTCCTTTCAGAGAAAATCATTTTCCTGTGATAGTGCCTTAAGCTACTTGCAAGCATTAGGAAGAAACTCACATGCGTTTCTCTGAAAGAGAAGCAGTCTGTTCCAACAATTCAATTCACTGTGTGAAGGGAATAGAGTGTTGCCTCACTTTCTAAATGCTGTCCTTTCAGAGAAAATCACGTTCCTTTGATAGTGCCTTAAGCTACTTGCAGGCATTAGGAAGAAACTCACATGCGTTTCTCTGAAACAGAAGCAGTCTGTTCCAACACTTCAATTCACTGTGTGAAGTGAATAGAGTGTTGCCTCACTTTCTAAATGCTGTCCTTTCAGAGAAAATCACTTTCCTTTGAAAGTGCCTTAAGCTACTTACAAGCATTCACCAGAAACTCACATGCGTTTCTCTGAAAGAGAAGCAGTCTGTTCCAACACTTCAATTCAATATGCGAAGTGAATGGAGTGTTGCTTCACTTTCTAAATGCTGTCCTTTCAGAGAAAATCACTTTCCCTTGAAAGTGCCTTAAGCTACTTGCAAGCATTAGGAAGAAACTCACATGCGTTTCGCTGAAAGAGAAGCAGTCTGTTCCAACACTTCAATTCACTGTGCGAAGTGAATGGAGTGTTGCTTCACTTTCTAAATGCTGTCCTTTCAGAGAAAATCACTTTCCTTTGAAAGTGCCTTAAGCTACTTGCAAGCATTAGGAAGAAACTCACATGCGTTTCTCTGAAAGAGAAGCAGTCTGTTCCAACACTTCAATTCACTGTGCGAAGTGAATGGAGTGTTGCTTCACTTTCTAAATTATGTCCTTTCAGAGAAAATCACTTTCCTTTGAAAGTGCCTTAAGCAACTTGCAAGCATTCACAAGAAACACTAAGGCGTTTCTATGAAAGAGAAGCACTCTGTTCCAACACTTCAGTTCACTGCACGAAGTGAATGGAGTGTTGCTTCACTTTCTAAATGCTGTCCTTTCAGAGAAAATCACTTTCCTTTGAAAGTGCCTTAAGCTACTTACAAGCATTCAACGGAAACTCACATGCATTTCTCTGAAAGAGAAGCAGTCGGTTCCAACACTTCAATTCACTGTGCGAAGTGAATGGAGTGTTGCTTCACTTTCTAAATGCTGTCCTTTCAGAGAAAATCACTTTCCTTTGAAAGTGCCTTAAGCTACTTACAAGCATTCACCAGAAAATCACATCTGTTTCTCTGAAAGAGAAGCAGTCTGTTCCAACACTTCAATTCACTGTGCGAAGTGAATGGAGTGTTGCTTCACTTTCTAAATGCTGTCCTTTCAGAGAAAATCACTTTCCCTTGAATGTGCCTTAAGCTACTTGCAAGCATTAGGAAGAAACTCACATGCGTTTCGCTGAAAGAGAAGCAGTCTGTTCCAACACTTCAATTCACTGTGCGAAGTGAATGGAGTGTTGCTTCACTTTCTAAATGCTGTCCTTTCAGAGAAAATCACTTTCCTTTGAAAGTGCCTTAAGCAACGTGCAATCATTCACAAGAAACTCACATGCGTTTCTCTGAAAGAGAAGCAGTCTGTTCCAACACTTCAATTCACTGTGCGAAGTGAATGGAGTGTTGCTTCACTTTCTAAATGCTGTCCTTTCAGAGAAAATCACTTTCCTTTAAAGTGCCTTAAGCTACTTGCAAGCATTAGGAAGAAACTCACTTGCGTTTCTCTGAAAGAGAAGCAGTCTGTTCCAACACTTCAATTCACTGTGCGAAGTGAATGGAGTGTTGCCTCACTTTCTAAATGCTGTCCTTTCAGAGAAAATCACTTTCCTTTGAAAGTGCCTTAAACTACTTTCAAGCATTCATAAAAAACTCACATGCGTTTCTCTGAAAGAGAAGCAGTCTGTTCCAACACTTCAGTTCACTGTGCGAAGGGAATGGAGTGTTGCTTCACTTTCTAAATGCTGTCCTTTCAGAGAAAATCACGTTCCTTTGATAGTGCCTTAAGCTACTTGCAGGCATTAGGAAGAAACTCACATGCGTTTCTCTGAAAGAGAAGCAGTCTGTTCCAACACTTCAATTCACTGTGTGAAGTGAATAGAGTGTTGCCTCACTTTCTAAATGCTGTCCTTTCAGAGAAAATCACTTTCCTTTGAAAGTGCCTTAAGCTACTTACAAGCATTCACCAGAAACTCACATGCGTTTCTCTGAAAGAGAAGCAGTCTGTTCCAATACTTCAATTCACTGTGCGAAGTGAATGGAGTGTTGCTTCACTTTCTAAATGCTGTCCTTTCAGAGAAAATCACTTTCCTTTGAAAGTGCCTTAAGCTACTTACAAGCATTCACAAGAAACACTAAGGCGTTTCTATGAAAGGGAAGCACTCTGTTCCAACACTTCAATTCACTGCACGAAGGGAATGGAGTGTTGCTTCACTTTCTAAATGCTGTCCTTTCAGAGAAAATCACTTTCCTCTGAAAGTGCATTAGCTACTTACAAGCATTCAACAGAAACTCACATGCGTTTCTCTGAAAGAGAAGCAGTCTGTTCCAACACTTCTATTCACTGTGCGAAGGGAAGGGAGTGTTGCCTCACTTTCTAAATGCTGTCCTTTCAGAAAAAATCACTTTCCATTGAAAGTGCCTTAAACTAATTTCAAGCATTCACAAAAAACTCACATGCGTTTCTCTGAAAGAGATGCAGTCTGTTTCAACACTTCAATTCACTGTGCGAAGTGAATGGAGTGATGCTTCACTTTCTAAATGCTGTCCTTTCAGAGAAAATCCCTTTCCTTTGAATGTGCCTTTAGCTACTTACAAGCATTCAACAGAAACTCACATGCATTTCTCTGAAAGAGAAGCAATCTGTTCCAACACTTCAATTCTCTGTGCGAAGTGAATGGAGTATTGCTTCACTTTCTAAATGCTGTCCTTTCAGAGAAAATCACTTTCCTTTGAAAGTGCCTTAAACTACTTGCAAGCATTCACAAGAAACACTAATGTGTTTCTATGAAAGAGAAGCAGTCTGTTCCAACACTTCAATTCATTGCGCGAAGGGAATGGAGTGTTGCTTTACTTTCTAAATGCTGTCTTTTCAGAGAAAATCACTTTCCTTTGAAAGAGCCTTAAGCTACTTACAAGCATTCAACAGAAACTCACATGCATTTCTCTGAAAGAGAAGCAATCTGTTCCAACACTTCAATTCACTGTGAGAAGTGAATGGAGTGTTGCCTCACTTTCTAAATGCTGTCCTTTCAGAGAAAATCACTTTCCTTTGAAAGTGAGTTAAGCAACTTGCAAGCATTTAACAGAAACTCACATGCGTTTCTCTGAAAGAGAAGCAGTCTGTTCCAACACTTCAATTCACTGTGCGAAGTGAATGGAGTGTTGCATCACTTTCTAAATGCTGTTCTTTCAGAGAAAATCACTTTCCTTTGAAAGTGTCTTAAGCTACTTGCAAGCATTAGGAAGAAACTCACATGCGTTTCTCTGAAAGAGAAGCAGTCTGTTCCAACACTTCAATTCATTGTGCGAAGTGAATGGAGTGTTGCTTCACTTTCTAAATGCTGTCCTTTCAGAGAAAATCCCTTTCCTTTGATAGTGCCTTAAGCTACTTGCAAGCATTAGGAAGAAACTCACATGCGTTTCTCTGAAAGAGAAGCAGTCTGTTCCAACACTTCATTTCACTGTGCGAAGTGAATGGAGTGTTGCTTCACTTTCTAAATGCTGTTCTTTCAGAGAAAATCACTTTCCTTTGAAAGTGCCTTAAGCTACTTGCAAGCATTAGGAAGAAACTCACATGCGTTTCTCTGAAAGAGAAGCAGTCCGTTCCAACACTTCAATTCACTGTGCGAAGTGAATGGAGTGTTGCTTCACTTTCTAAATGCTGTCCTTTCAGAGAAAATCACTTTCCTTTGAAAGTGCCTTAAGCTACTTGCAAGCATTAGGAAGAAACTCACATGCGTTTCTCTGAAAGAGAAGCAGTCTGTTCCAACACTTCAATTCACTGTGCGAAGTGAACGGAGTGTTGCCTCACTTTCTAAATGCTGTCCTTTCAGAGAAAATCACTTTCCATTTAAAGTGCCTTAAACTACTTTCAAGCATTCACAAAAAACTCACATGCGTTTCTCTGAAAGAGAAGCAGTCTGTTCCAATACTTCAATTCACTGTGCGAAGTGAATGGAGTGTTGCTTCACTTTCTAAATGCTGTCCTTTCAGAGAAAATCACTTTCCTTTGAAAGTGCCTTAAGCAACTTGCAAGCATTCACAAGAAATTCACATGCATTTCTCTGAAAGAGAAGCCTTCTCTTCCAACACTTCAATTCACTCTGCAAAGTGAATGGAGTGTTGCTTCACTTTCTAAATGCTGTCCTTTCAGAGAAAATCACTTTCCTTTGAAAGGGCCTTAAGCTACTTACAAGCATTCAACAGAAACTCACATGCGTTTCTCTGAAAGAGAAGCAGTCTGTTCCAACACTTCAATTCACTGTGTGAAGTGAATGGAGTGTTGCTTCACTTTCTAAATGCTGTCCTTTCAGAGAAAATCACTTTCCTTTGAAAGTGCCTTAAGCTACTTACAAACATTCAACAGAAACTCACATGCATTTCTCTGAAAGAGAAGCAGTCTGTTCCAACACTTCAATTCACTGTGCGAAGTGAATGGAGTGTTGCTTCACTTTCTAAATTATGTCCTTTCAGAGAAAATCACTTTCCTTTGAAAGTGCCTTAAGCAACTTGCAAGCATTCACAAGAAACACTAATGCGTTTATATGAAAGAGAAGCACTCTGTTCCAACACTTCAATTCACTGCACGAAGTGAATGGAGTGTTGCTTCACTTTCTAAATGCTGTCCTTTCAGAGAAAATCACTTTCCTTTGAAAGTGCCTTAAGCTACTTACAAGCATTCACCAGAAACTCACATGCGTTTCACTGAAAGAGAAGCAGTCTGTTCCAACACTTCAATTCACTGTGCGAAGTGAATGGAGTGTTGCTTCACTTTCTAAATGCTGTCCTTTCAGAGAAAATCACTTTCCTTTGAAAGTGCCTTAAGCTACTTGCAAGCATTAGGAAGAAACACACATGCGTTTCTCTGAAAGAGAAGCAGTCTGTTCCAACACTTCAATTCACTGTGAGAAGAGAATGGAGTGTTGTCTCACTTTCTAAATGCTGTCCTTTCTGAGAAAATCACTTTCCTTTGAAAGTGCCTTAAACTACTTTCAAGCATTCATAAAAAACTCACATGCGTTTCTCTGAAAGAGAAGCAGTCTGTTCCAACACTTCAATTCACTGTGCGAAGTGAATGGAGTGTTGCTTCACTTTCTAAATGCTGTCCTTTCAGAGAAAATCATTTTCCTGTGATAGTGCCTTAAGCTACTTGCAAGCATTAGGAAGAAACTCACATGCGTTTCTCTGAAAGAGAAGCAGTCTGTTCCAACAATTCAATTCACTGTGTGAAGGGAATAGAGTGTTGCCTCACTTTCTAAATGCTGTCCTTTCAGAGAAAATCACGTTCTTTTGATAGTGCCTTAAGCTACTTGCAGGCATTAGGAAGAAACTCACATGCGTTTCTCTGAAACAGAAGCAGTCTGTTCCAACACTTCAATTCACTGTGTGAAGTGAATAGAGTGTTGCCTCACTTTCTAAATGCTGTCCTTTCAGAGAAAATCACTTTCCTTTGAAAGTGCCTTAAGCTACTTACAAGCATTCACCAGAAACTCACATGCGTTTCTCTGAAAGAGAAGCAGTCTGTTCCAACACTTCAATTCAATATGCGAAGTGAATGGAGTGTTGCTTCACTTTCTAAATGCTGTCCTTTCAGAGAAAATCACTTTCCCTTGAAAGTGCCTTAAGCTACTTGCAAGCATTAGGAAGAAACTCACATGCGTTTCGCTGAAAGAGAAGCAGTCTGTTCCAACACTTCAATTCACTGTGCGAAGTGAATGGAGTGTTGCTTCACTTTCTAAATGCTGTCCTTTCAGAGAAAATCACTTTCCTTTGAAAGTGCCTTAAGCTACTTGCAAGCATTCAACAGAAACTCACATGCGTTTCTCTGAAAGAGAAGCAGTCTGTTCCAACACTTCAATTCACTGTGCGAAGTGAATGGAGTGTTGCTTCACTTTCTAAATGCTGTCCTTTCAGAGAAAATCACTTTCCTTTGAAAGTGCCTTAAGCAACTTGCAAGCATTCACAAGAAACACTAAGGCGTTTCTATGAAAGAGAAGCACTCTGTTCCAACACTTCAATTCACTGCACGAAGTGAATGGAGTGTTGCTTCACTTTCTAAATGCTGTCCTTTCAGAGAAAATCACTTTCCTTTGAAAGTGCCTTAAGCTACTTACAAGCATTCACCAGAAACTCACATGCGTTTCTCTGAAAGAGAAGCAGTCGGTTCCAACACTTCAATTCACTGTGCGAAGTGAATGGAGTGTTGCTTCACTTTCTAAATGCTGTCCTTTCAGAGAAAATCACTTTCCTTTGAAAGTGCCTTAAGCTACTTGCAAGCATTAGGAAGAAACTCACATGCGTTTCTCTGAAAGAGAAGCAGTCTGTTCCAACACTTCAATTCACTGTGCGAAGTGAATGGAGTGTTGCCTCACTTTCTAAATGCTGTCCTTTCAGAGAAAATCACTTTCCTTTGAAAGTGCCTTAAACTACTTTCAAGCATTCATAAAAAACTCACATGCGTTTCTCTGAAAGAGAAGCAGTCTGTTCCAACACTTCAGTTCACTGTGCGAAGGGAATGGAGTGTTGCTTCACTTTCTAAATGCTGTCCTTTCAGAGAAAATCACGTTCCTTTGATAGTGCCTTAAGCTACTTGCAGGCATTAGGAAGAAACTCACATGCGTTTCTCTGAAACAGAAGCAGTCTGTTCCAACACTTCAATTCACTGTGTGAAGTGAATAGAGTGTTGCCTCACTTTCTAAATGCTGTCCTTTCAGAGAAAATCACTTTCCTTTGAAAGTGCCTTAAGCTACTTACAAGCATTCACCAGAAACTCACATGCGTTTCTCTGAAAGAGAAGCAGTCTATTCCAACACTTCAATTCACTGTGTGCAGTGAATGGAGTGTTGCCTCACATTCTAAATGCTGTCCTTTCAGAGAAAATCACTTTCCTTTGAAAGTGCCTTAAGCTACTTACAAGAATTCAATAGAAACTCACATGCGTTTCTCTGAAAGAGAAGCAGTCTGTTCCAACACTTCAATTCAATGTGCGAAGTGAATGGAGTGTTGCTTCACTTTCTAAATGCTGTCCTCTCAGAGAAAATCACTTTCCTTTGAAAGTGCCTTAAGCTACTTACAAGCATTCAACACAAAGTCACATGCATTTCTCTGAAAGAGAAGCAGTCTGTTCCAACACTTCAATTCACTGTGCGAAGTGAATGGTGTGTTGCTTCACTTTCTAAATGCTGTCCTTTCAGAGAAAATCACTTTCCTTTGAAAGTGCCTTAAACTACTTACAAGCATTCACCAGAAACTCACATGCGTTTCTCTGAAAGAGAAGCAGTCTGTTCGAATACTTCAATTCACTCTGCGAAGTGAATGGAGTGTTGCTTCACTTTCTAAATGCTGTCCTTTGAGAGAAAATCACTTTCCTTTGAAAGTGCCTTAAGCTACTTACAAGCATTCAACGGAAACTCACATGCATTTCTCTGAAAGAGAAGCAGTCTGTTCCAACATTTCAATTCACTGTGCGAAGTGAATGGAGTGTTGCTTCACTTTCTAAATGCTGTCCTTTCAGAGAAAATCACTTTCCTTTGAAAGTGCCTTAAGCTACTTACAAGCATTCACCAGAAACTCACATCTGTTTCTCTGAAAGAGAAGCAGTCTGTTCCAACACTTCAATTCACTGTGCGAAGTGAATGGAGTGTTGCTTCACTTTCTAAATGCTGTCCTTTCAGAGAAAATCACTTTCCCTTGAAAGTGCATTAAGCTACTTGCAAGCATTAGGAAGAAACTCACATGCGTTTCGCTGAAAGAGAAGCAGTCTGTTCCAACACTTCAATTCACTGTGCGAAGTGAATGGAGTGTTGCTTCACTTTCTAAATGCTGTCCTTTCAGAGAAAATCACTTTCCTTTAAAGTGCCTTAAGCTACTTGCAAGCATTAGGAAGAAACTCACTTGCGTTTCTCTGAAAGAGAAGCAGTCTGTTCCAACACTTCAATTCACTGTGCGAAGTGAATGGAGTGTTGCCTCACTTTCTAAATGCTGTCCTTTCAGAGAAAATCACTTTCCTTTGAAAGTGCCTTAAACTACTTTCAAGCATTCATAAAAAACTCACATGCGTTTCTCTGAAAGAGAAGCAGTCTGTTCCAACACTTCAGTTCACTGTGCGAAGGGAATGGAGTGTTGCTTCACTTTCTAAATGCTGTCCTTTCAGAGAAAATCACGTTCCTTTGATAGTGCCTTAAGCTACTTGCAGGCATTAGGAAGAAACTCACATGCGTTTCTCTGAAAGAGAAGCAGTCTGTTCCAACACTTCAATTCACTGTGTGAAGTGAATAGAGTGTTGCCTCACTTTCTAAATGCTGTCCTTTCAGAGAAAATCACTTTCCTTTGAAAGTGCCTTAAGCTACTTACAAGCATTCACCAGAAACTCACATGCGTTTCTCTGAAAGAGAAGCAGTCTGTTCCAATACTTCAATTCACTGTGCGAAGTGAATGGAGTGTTGCTTCACTTTCTAAATGCTGTCCTTTCAGAGAAAATCACTTTCCTTTGAAAGTGCCTTAAGCTACTTACAAGCATTCACAAGAAACACTAAGGCGTTTCTATGAAAGGGAAGCACTCTGTTCCAACACTTCAATTCACTGCACGAAGGGAATGGAGTGTTGCTTCACTTTCTAAATGCTGTCCTTTCAGAGAAAATCACTTTCCTCTGAAAGTGCATTAGCTACTTACAAGCATTCAACAGAAACTCACATGCGTTTCTCTGAAAGAGAAGCAGTCTGTTCCAACACTTCTATTCACTGTGCGAAGGGAAGGGAGTGTTGCCTCACTTTCTAAATGCTGTCCTTTCAGAAAAAATCACTTTCCATTGAAAGTGCCTTAAACTAATTTCAAGCATTCACAAAAAACTCACATGCGTTTCTCTGAAAGAGATGCAGTCTGTTTCAACACTTCAATTCACTGTGCGAAGTGAATGGAGTGATGCTTCACTTTCTAAATGCTGTCCTTTCAGAGAAAATCCCTTTCCTTTGAATGTGCCTTTAGCTACTTACAAGCATTCAACAGAAACTCACATGCATTTCTCTGAAAGAGAAGCAATCTGTTCCAACACTTCAATTCTCTGTGCGAAGTGAATGGAGTATTGCTTCACTTTCTAAATGCTGTCCTTTCAGAGAAAATCACTTTCCTTTGAAAGTGCCTTAAACTACTTGCAAGCATTCACAAGAAACACTAATGTGTTTCTATGAAAGAGAAGCAGTCTGTTCCAACACTTCAATTCATTGCGCGAAGGGAATGGAGTGTTGCTTTACTTTCTAAATGCTGTCTTTTCAGAGAAAATCACTTTCCTTTGAAAGAGCCTTAAGCTACTTACAAGCATTCAACAGAAACTCACATGCATTTCTCTGAAAGAGAAGCAATCTGTTCCAACACTTCAATTCACTGTGAGAAGTGAATGGAGTGTTGCCTCACTTTCTAAATGCTGTCCTTTCAGAGAAAATCACTTTCCTTTGAAAGTGAGTTAAGCAACTTGCAAGCATTTAACAGAAACTCACATGCGTTTCTCTGAAAGAGAAGCAGTCTGTTCCAACACTTCAATTCACTGTGCGAAGTGAATGGAGTGTTGCATCACTTTCTAAATGCTGTTCTTTCAGAGAAAATCACTTTCCTTTGAAAGTGTCTTAAGCTACTTGCAAGCATTAGGAAGAAACTCACATGCGTTTCTCTGAAAGAGAAGCAGTCTGTTCCAACACTTCAATTCATTGTGCGAAGTGAATGGAGTGTTGCTTCACTTTCTAAATGCTGTCCTTTCAGAGAAAATCCCTTTCCTTTGATAGTGCCTTAAGCTACTTGCAAGCATTAGGAAGAAACTCACATGCGTTTCTCTGAAAGAGAAGCAGTCTGTTCCAACACTTCATTTCACTGTGCGAAGTGAATGGAGTGTTGCTTCACTTTCTAAATGCTGTTCTTTCAGAGAAAATCACTTTCCTTTGAAAGTGCCTTAAGCTACTTGCAAGCATTAGGAAGAAACTCACATGCGTTTCTCTGAAAGAGAAGCAGTCCGTTCCAACACTTCAATTCACTGTGCGAAGTGAATGGAGTGTTGCTTCACTTTCTAAATGCTGTCCTTTCAGAGAAAATCACTTTCCTTTGAAAGTGCCTTAAGCTACTTGCAAGCATTAGGAAGAAACTCACATGCGTTTCTCTGAAAGAGAAGCAGTCTGTTCCAACACTTCAATTCACTGTGCGAAGTGAACGGAGTGTTGCCTCACTTTCTAAATGCTGTCCTTTCAGAGAAAATCACTTTCCATTTAAAGTGCCTTAAACTACTTTCAAGCATTCACAAAAAACTCACATGCGTTTCTCTGAAAGAGAAGCAGTCTGTTCCAATACTTCAATTCACTGTGCGAAGTGAATGGAGTGTTGCTTCACTTTCTAAATGCTGTCCTTTCAGAGAAAATCACTTTCCTTTGAAAGTGCCTTAAGCAACTTGCAAGCATTCACAAGAAATTCACATGCATTTCTCTGAAAGAGAAGCCTTCTCTTCCAACACTTCAATTCACTCTGCAAAGTGAATGGAGTGTTGCTTCACTTTCTAAATGCTGTCCTTTCAGAGAAAATCACTTTCCTTTGAAAGGGCCTTAAGCTACTTACAAGCATTCAACAGAAACTCACATGCGTTTCTCTGAAAGAGAAGCAGTCTGTTCCAACACTTCAATTCACTGTGTGAAGTGAATGGAGTGTTGCTTCACTTTCTAAATGCTGTCCTTTCAGAGAAAATCACTTTCCTTTGAAAGTGCCTTAAGCTACTTACAAACATTCAACAGAAACTCACATGCATTTCTCTGAAAGAGAAGCAGTCTGTTCCAACACTTCAATTCACTGTGCGAAGTGAATGGAGTGTTGCTTCACTTTCTAAATTATGTCCTTTCAGAGAAAATCACTTTCCTTTGAAAGTGCCTTAAGCAACTTGCAAGCATTCACAAGAAACACTAATGCGTTTATATGAAAGAGAAGCACTCTGTTCCAACACTTCAATTCACTGCACGAAGTGAATGGAGTGTTGCTTCACTTTCTAAATGCTGTCCTTTCAGAGAAAATCACTTTCCTTTGAAAGTGCCTTAAGCTACTTACAAGCATTCACCAGAAACTCACATGCGTTTCACTGAAAGAGAAGCAGTCTGTTCCAACACTTCAATTCACTGTGCGAAGTGAATGGAGTGTTGCTTCACTTTCTAAATGCTGTCCTTTCAGAGAAAATCACTTTCCTTTGAAAGTGCCTTAAGCTACTTGCAAGCATTAGGAAGAAACACACATGCGTTTCTCTGAAAGAGAAGCAGTCTGTTCCAACACTTCAATTCACTGTGAGAAGAGAATGGAGTGTTGTCTCACTTTCTAAATGCTGTCCTTTCAGAGAAAATCACTTTCCTTTGAAAGTGCCTTAAACTACTTTCAAGCATTCATAAAAAACTCACATGCGTTTCTCTGAAAGAGAAGCAGTCTGTTCCAACACTTCAATTCACTGTGCGAAGTGAATGGAGTGTTGCTTCACTTTCTAAATGCTGTCCTTTCAGAGAAAATCATTTTCCTGTGATAGTGCCTTAAGCTACTTGCAAGCATTAGGAAGAAACTCACATGCGTTTCTCTGAAAGAGAAGCAGTCTGTTCCAACAATTCAATTCACTGTGTGAAGGGAATAGAGTGTTGCCTCACTTTCTAAATGCTGTCCTTTCAGAGAAAATCACGTTCCTTTGATAGTGCCTTAAGCTACTTGCAGGCATTAGGAAGAAACTCACATGCGTTTCTCTGAAACAGAAGCAGTCTGTTCCAACACTTCAATTCACTGTGTGAAGTGAATAGAGTGTTGCCTCACTTTCTAAATGCTGTCCTTTCAGAGAAAATCACTTTCCTTTGAAAGTGCCTTAAGCTACTTACAAGCATTCACCAGAAACTCACATGCGTTTCTCTGAAAGAGAAGCAGTCTATTCCAACACTTCAATTCACTGTGTGCAGTGAATGGAATGTTGCCTCACATTCTAAATGCTGTCCTTTCAGAGAAAATCACTTTCCTTTGAAAGTGCCTTAAGCTACTTACAAGAATTCAATAGAAACTCACATGCGTTTCTCTGAAAGAGAAGCAGTCTGTTCCAACACTTCAATTCAATATGCGAAGTGAATGGAGTGTTGCTTCACTTTCTAAATGCTGTCCTCTCAGAGAAAATCACTTTCCTTTGAAAGTGCCTTAAGCTACTTACAAGCATTCAACACAAAGTCACATGCATTTCTCTGAAAGAGAAGCAGTCTGTTCCAACACTTCAATTCACTGTGCGAAGTGAATGGAGTGTTGCTTCACTTTCTAAATGCTGTCCTTTCAGAGAAAATCACTTTCCTTTGAAAGTGCCTTAAACTACTTACAAGCATTCACCAGAAACTCACATGCGATTCTCTGAAAGAGAAGCAGTCTGTTCCAATACTTCAATTCACTCTGCGAAGTGAATGGAGTGTTGCTTCACTTTCTAAATGCTGTGCTTTCAGAGAAAATCACTTTCCTTTGAAAGTGCCTTAAGCTACTTACAAGCATTCACCAGAAACTCACATGCATTTCTCTGAAAGAGAAGCAGTCTGTTCCAACACTTCAATTCACTGAACGAAGTGAATGGAGTGTTGCTTCACTTTCTAAATGCTGTCCTTTCAGAGAAAATCACTTTCCTTTGAAAGTGCCTTAAGCTACTTACAAGCATTCACCAGAAACTCACATCTGTTTCTCTGAAAGAGAAGCAGTCTGTTCCAACACTTCAATTCACTGTGCGAAGTGAATGGAGTGTTGCTTCACTTTCTAAATGCTGTCCTTTCAGAGAAAATCACTTTCCCTTGAAAGTGCCTTAAGCTACTTGCAAGCATTAGGAAGAAACTCACATGCGTTTTTCTGAAAGAGAAGCAGTCTGTTCCAACACTTCAATTCACTGTGCGAAGTGAATGGAGTGTTGCTTCACTTTCTAAATGCTGTCCTTTCAGAGAAAATCACTTTCCTTTAAAGTGCCTTAAGCTAATTGCAAGCATTAGGAAGAAACTCACATGCGTTTCTCTGAAAGAGAAGCAGTCTGTTCCAACACTTCAATTCACTGTGCGAAGTGAATGGAGTGTTGCCTCACTTTCTAAATGCTGTCCTTTCAGAGAAAATCACTTTCCTTTGAAAGTGCCTTAAACTACTTTCAAGCATTCATAAAAAACTCACATGCGTTTCTCTGAAAGAGAAGCAGTCTGTTCCAACACTTCAGTTCACTGTGCGAAGGGAATGGAGTGTTGCTTCACTTTCTAAATGCTGTCCTTTCAGAGAAAATCACTTTCCCTTGAAAGTGCCTTAAGCTACTTGCAAGCATTAGGAAGAAACTCACATGCGTTTCGCTGAAAGAGAAGCAGTCTGTTCCAACACTTCAATTCACTGTGCGAAGTGAATGGAGTGTTGCTTCACTTTCTAAATGCTGTCCTTTCAGAGAAAATCACTTTCCTTTAAAGTGCCTTAAGCTACTTGCAAGCATTAGGAAGAAACTCACTTGCGTTTCTCTGAAAGAGAAGCAGTCTGTTCCAACACTTCAATTCACTGTGCGAAGTGAATGGAGTGTTGCCTCACTTTCTAAATGCTGTCCTTTCAGAGAAAATCACTTTCCTTTGAAAGTGCCTTAAACTACTTTCAAGCATTCATAAAAAACTCACATGCGTTTCTCTGAAAGAGAAGCAGTCTGTTCCAACACTTCAGTTCACTGTGCGAAGGGAATGGAGTGTTGCTTCACTTTCTAAATGCTGTCCTTTCAGAGAAAATCACGTTCCTTTGATAGTGCCTTAAGCTACTTGCAGGCATTAGGAAGAAACTCACATGAGTTTCTCTGAAAGAGAAGCAGTCTGTTCCAACACTTCAATTCACTGTGTGAAGTGAATAGAGTGTTGCCTCACTTTCTAAATGCTGTCCTTTCAGAGAAAATCACTTTCCTTTGAAAGTGCCTTAAGCTACTTACAAGCATTCACCAGAAACTCACATGCGTTTCTCTGAAAGAGAAGCAGTCTGTTCCAATACTTCAATTCACTGTGCGAAGTGAATGGAGTGTTGCTTCACTTTCTAAATGCTGTCCTTTCAGAGAAAATCACTTTCCTTTGAAAGTGCCTTAAGCTACTTACAAGTATTCAACGGAAACTCACATGCATTTCTCTGAAAGAAAAGCAGTCTGTTCCAACACTTCAATTCACTGTGGGAAGTGAATGGAGTGTTGCTTCACTTTCTAAATGCTGTCCTTTCAGAGAAAATCACTTTCCTTTGAAAGTGCCTTAAGCTACTTACAAGCATTTACCAGAAACTCACATGCGTTTCTCTGAAAGAGAAGCAGTCTGTTCCAACACTTCAATTCACTGTGTGAAGTGAATGGAGTGTTGCCTCACATTCTAAATGCTGTCCTTTCAGAGAAAATCACTTTCCTTTGAAAGTGCCTTAAGCTACTTACAAGAATTCAAAAGAAACTCACATGCGTTTCTCTGAAAGAGAAGCAGTCTGTTCCAACACTTCAATTCAATGTGCGAAGTGAATGGAGTGTTGCTTCACTTTCTAAATGCTGTCCTCTCAGAGAAAATCTCTTTCCTTTGAAAGTGCCTTAAGCTACTTCCAAGCATTTAACACAAAATCACATGCATTTCTCTGAAAGAGAAGCAGTCTGTTCCAACACTTCAATTCACTGTCCGAAGTGAATGGAGTGTTGCTTCACTTTCTAAATTATGTCCTTTCAGAGAAAATCACTTTCCTTTGAAAGTGCCTTAGGCAACTTACAAGCATTCACAAGAAACACTAAGGCGTTTCTATGAAAGGGAAGCACTCTGTTCCAACACTTCAATTCACTGCACGAAGGGAATGGAGTGTTGCTTCACTTTCTAAATGCTGTCCTTTCAGAGAAAATCACTTTCCTCTGAAAGTGCCTTAGCTACTTACAAGCATTCAACAGAAACTCACATGCGTTTCTCTGAAAGAGAAGCAGTCTGTTCCAACACTTCAGTTCACTGTGCGAAGTGAATGGAGTGTTGCTTCACTTTCTAAATGCTGTCCTTTCAGAGAAAATCATTTTCCTGTGATAGTGCCTTAAGCTACTTGCAAGCATTAGGAAGAAACTCACATGCGTTTCTCTGAAAGAGAAGCAGTCTGTTCCAACAATTCAATTCACTGTGTGAAGGGAATAGAGTGTTGCCTCACTTTCTAAATGCTGTCCTTTCAGAGAAAATCACGTTCCTTTGATAGTGCCTTAAGCTACTTGCAGGCATTAGGAAGAAACTCACATGCGTTTCTCTGAAACAGAAGCAGTCTGTTCCAACACTTCAATTCACTGTGTGAAGTGAATAGAGTGTTGCCTCACTTTCTAAATGCTGTCCTTTCAGAGAAAATCACTTTCCTTTGAAAGTGCCTTAAGCTACTTACAAGCATTCACCAGAAACTCACATGCGTTTCTCTGAAAGAGAAGCAGTCTATTCCAACACTTCAATTCACTGTGTGCAGTGAATGGAATGTTGCCTCACATTCTAAATGCTGTCCTTTCAGAGAAAATCACTTTCCTTTGAAAGTGCCTTAAGCTACTTACAAGAATTCAATAGAAACTCACATGCGTTTCTCTGAAAGAGAAGCAGTCTGTTCCAACACTTCAATTCAATATGCGAAGTGAATGGAGTGTTGCTTCACTTTCTAAATGCTGTCCTCTCAGAGAAAATCACTTTCCTTTGAAAGTGCCTTAAGCTACTTACAAGCATTCAACACAAAGTCACATGCATTTCTCTGAAAGAGAAGCAGTCTGTTCCAACACTTCAATTCACTGTGCGAAGTGAATGGAGTGTTGCTTCACTTTCTAAATGCTGTCCTTTCAGAGAAAATCACTTTCCTTTGAAAGTGCCTTAAACTACTTACAAGCATTCACCAGAAACTCACATGCGATTCTCTGAAAGAGAAGCAGTCTGTTCCAATACTTCAATTCACTCTGCGAAGTGAATGGAGTGTTGCTTCACTTTCTAAATGCTGTGCTTTCAGAGAAAATCACTTTCCTTTGAAAGTGCCTTAAGCTACTTACAAGCATTCACCAGAAACTCACATGCATTTCTCTGAAAGAGAAGCAGTCTGTTCCAACACTTCAATTCACTGAACGAAGTGAATGGAGTGTTGCTTCACTTTCTAAATGCTGTCCTTTCAGAGAAAATCACTTTCCTTTGAAAGTGCCTTAAGCTACTTACAAGCATTCACCAGAAACTCACATCTGTTTCTCTGAAAGAGAAGCAGTCTGTTCCAACACTTCAATTCACTGTGCGAAGTGAATGGAGTGTTGCTTCACTTTCTAAATGCTGTCCTTTCAGAGAAAATCACTTTCCCTTGAAAGTGCCTTAAGCTACTTGCAAGCATTAGGAAGAAACTCACATGCGTTTTTCTGAAAGAGAAGCAGTCTGTTCCAACACTTCAATTCACTGTGCGAAGTGAATGGAGTGTTGCTTCACTTTCTAAATGCTGTCCTTTCAGAGAAAATCACTTTCCTTTAAAGTGCCTTAAGCTAATTGCAAGCATTAGGAAGAAACTCACATGCGTTTCTCTGAAAGAGAAGCAGTCTGTTCCAACACTTCAATTCACTGTGCGAAGTGAATGGAGTGTTGCCTCACTTTCTAAATGCTGTCCTTTCAGAGAAAATCACTTTCCTTTGAAAGTGCCTTAAACTACTTTCAAGCATTCATAAAAAACTCACATGCGTTTCTCTGAAAGAGAAGCAGTCTGTTCCAACACTTCAGTTCACTGTGCGAAGGGAATGGAGTGTTGCTTCACTTTCTAAATGCTGTCCTTTCAGAGAAAATCACTTTCCCTTGAAAGTGCCTTAAGCTACTTGCAAGCATTAGGAAGAAACTCACATGCGTTTCGCTGAAAGAGAAGCAGTCTGTTCCAACACTTCAATTCACTGTGCGAAGTGAATGGAGTGTTGCTTCACTTTCTAAATGCTGTCCTTTCAGAGAAAATCACTTTCCTTTAAAGTGCCTTAAGCTACTTGCAAGCATTAGGAAGAAACTCACTTGCGTTTCTCTGAAAGAGAAGCAGTCTGTTCCAACACTTCAATTCACTGTGCGAAGTGAATGGAGTGTTGCCTCACTTTCTAAATGCTGTCCTTTCAGAGAAAATCACTTTCCTTTGAAAGTGCCTTAAACTACTTTCAAGCATTCATAAAAAACTCACATGCGTTTCTCTGAAAGAGAAGCAGTCTGTTCCAACACTTCAGTTCACTGTGCGAAGGGAATGGAGTGTTGCTTCACTTTCTAAATGCTGTCCTTTCAGAGAAAATCACGTTCCTTTGATAGTGCCTTAAGCTACTTGCAGGCATTAGGAAGAAACTCACATGAGTTTCTCTGAAAGAGAAGCAGTCTGTTCCAACACTTCAATTCACTGTGTGAAGTGAATAGAGTGTTGCCTCACTTTCTAAATGCTGTCCTTTCAGAGAAAATCACTTTCCTTTGAAAGTGCCTTAAGCTACTTACAAGCATTCACCAGAAACTCACATGCGTTTCTCTGAAAGAGAAGCAGTCTGTTCCAATACTTCAATTCACTGTGCGAAGTGAATGGAGTGTTGCTTCACTTTCTAAATGCTGTCCTTTCAGAGAAAATCACTTTCCTTTGAAA
Organism: Myodes glareolus; assembly: GCF_982192425.1. Classification (NCBI taxonomy): domain Eukaryota; kingdom Metazoa; phylum Chordata; class Mammalia; order Rodentia; family Cricetidae; genus Myodes; species Myodes glareolus. The sequence goes on along the minus strand of NW_028263211.1, from coordinate 3,512,004 downwards.
GTGCCTTAAGCTACTTACAAGTATTCAACGGAAACTCACATGCATTTCTCTGAAAGAAAAGCAGTCTGTTCCAACACTTCAATTCACTGTGGGAAGTGAATGGAGTGTTGCTTCACTTTCTAAATGCTGTCCTTTCAGAGAAAATCACTTTCCTTTGAAAGTGCCTTAAGCTACTTACAAGCATTTACCAGAAACTCACATGCGTTTCTCTGAAAGAGAAGCAGTCTGTTCCAACACTTCAATTCACTGTGTGAAGTGAATGGAGTGTTGCCTCACATTCTAAATGCTGTCCTTTCAGAGAAAATCACTTTCCTTTGAAAGTGCCTTAAGCTACTTACAAGAATTCAAAAGAAACTCACATGCGTTTCTCTGAAAGAGAAGCAGTCTGTTCCAACACTTCAATTCAATGTGCGAAGTGAATGGAGTGTTGCTTCACTTTCTAAATGCTGTCCTCTCAGAGAAAATCTCTTTCCTTTGAAAGTGCCTTAAGCTACTTCCAAGCATTTAACACAAAATCACATGCATTTCTCTGAAAGAGAAGCAGTCTGTTCCAACACTTCAATTCACTGTCCGAAGTGAATGGAGTGTTGCTTCACTTTCTAAATTATGTCCTTTCAGAGAAAATCACTTTCCTTTGAAAGTGCCTTAGGCAACTTACAAGCATTCACAAGAAACACTAAGGCGTTTCTATGAAAGGGAAGCACTCTGTTCCAACACTTCAATTCACTGCACGAAGGGAATGGAGTGTTGCTTCACTTTCTAAATGCTGTCCTTTCAGAGAAAATCACTTTCCTCTGAAAGTGCCTTAGCTACTTACAAGCATTCAACAGAAACTCACATGCGTTTCTCTGAAAGAGAAGCAGTCTGTTCCAACACTTCTATTCACTGTGCGAAGGGAAGGGAGTGTTGCCTCACTTTCTAAATGCTGTCCTTTCAGAGAAAATCCCTTTCCTTTGAATGTGCCTTTAGCTACTTACAAGCATTCAACAGAAACTCACATGCATTTCTCTGAAAGAGAAGCAATCTGTTCCAACACTTCAATTCTCTGTGCGAAGTGAATGGAGTATTGCTTCACTTTCTAAATGCTGTCCTTTCAGAGAAAATCACTTTCCTTTGAAAGTGCCTTAAACTACTTGCAAGCATTCACAAGAAACACTAATGTGTTTCTATGAAAGAGAAGCAGTCTGTTCCAACACTTCAATTCATTGCGCGAAGGGAATGGAGTGTTGCTTTACTTTCTAAATGCTGTCTTTTCAGAGAAAATCACTTTCCTTTGAAAGAGCCTTAAGCTACTTACAAGCATTCAACAGAAACTCACATGCATTTCTCTGAAGAGAAGCAATCTGTTCCAACACTTCAAGTCACTGTGAGAAGTGAATGGAGTGTTGCCTCACTTTCTAAATGCTGTCCTTTCAGAGAAAATCACTTTCCTTTGAAAGTGCCTTAAGCAACTTGCAAGCATTTAACAGAAACTCACATGCGTTTCTCTGAAAGAGAAGCAGTCTGTTCCAACACTTCAATTCACTGTGCGAAGTGAATGGAGTGTTGCATCACTTTCTAAATGCTGTTCTTTCAGAGAAAATCACTTTCCTTTGAAAGTGTCTTAAGCTACTTGCAAGCATTAGGAAGAAACTCACATGCGTTTCTCTGAAAGAGATGCAGTCTGTTCCAACACTTCAATTCACTGTGCGAAGTGAATGGAGTGTTGCTTCACTTTCTAAATGCTGTCCTTTCAGAGAAAATCCCTTTCCTTTGATAGTGCCTTAAGCTACTTGCAAGCATTAGGAAGAAACTCACATGCGTTTCTCTGAAAGAGAAGCAGTCTGTTCCAACACTTCATTTCACTGTGCGAAGTGAATGGAGTGTTGCTTCACTTTCTAAATGCTGTTCTTTCAGAGAAAATCACTTTCCTTTGAAAGTGCCTTAAGCTACTTGCAAGCATTAGGAAGAAATTCACATGCGTTTCTCTGAAAGAGAAGCAATCCGTTCCAACACTTCAATTCACTGTGCGAAGTGAATGGAGTGTTGCTTCACTTTCTAAATGCTGTCCTTTCAGAGAAAATCACTTTCCTTTGAAAGTGCCTTAAGCTACTTGCAAGCATTAGGAAGAAACTCACATGCGTTTCTCTGAAAGAGAAGCAGTCTGTTCCAACACTTCAATTCACTGTGCGAAGTGAACGGAGTGTTGCCTCACTTTCTAAATGCTGTCCTTTCAGAGAAAATCACTTTCCATTTAAAGTGCCTTAAACTACTTTCAAGCATTCACAAAAAACTCACATGCGTTTCTCTGAAAGAGAAGCAGTCTGTTCCAATACTTCAATTCACTGTGCGAATTGAATGGAGTGTTGCTTCACTTTCTAAATGCTGTCCTTTCAGAGAAAATCACTTTCCTTTGAAAGTGCCTTAAGCAACTTGCAAGCATTCACAAGAAATTCACATGCATTTCTCTGAAAGAGAAGCCTTCTCTTCCAACACTTCAATTCACTCTGCAAAGTGAATGGAGTGTTGCTTCACTTTCTAAATGCTGTCCTTTCAGAGAAAATCACTTTCCTTTGAAAGGGCCTTAAGCTACTTACAAGCATTCAACAGAAACTCACATGCGTTTCTCTGAAAGAGAAGCAGTCTGTTCCAACACTTCAATTCACTGTGTGAAGTGAATGGAGTGTTGCTTCACTTTCTAAATGCTGTCCTTTCAGAGAAAATCACTTTCCCTTGAAAGTGCCTTAAGCTACTTACAAACATTCAACAGAAACTCACATGCATTTCTCTGAAAGAGAAGCAGTCTGTTCCAACACTTCAATTCACTGTGCGAAGTGAATGGAGTGTTGCTTCACTTTCTAAATTATGTCCTTTCAGAGAAAATCACTTTCCTTTGAAAGTGCCTTAAGCAACTTGCAAGCATTCACAAGAAACACTAATGCGTTTATATGAAAGAGAAACAGTCTGTTCCAACACTTCAATTCACTGTGAGAAGAGAATGGAGTGTTGTCTCACTTTCTTAATGCTGTCCTTTCAGAGAAAATCACTTTCCTTTGAAAGTGCCTTAAACTACTTTCAAGCATTCATAAAAAACTCACATGCGTTTCTCTGAAAGAGAAGCAGTCTGTTCCAACACTTCAATTCACTGTGCGAAGTGAATGGAGTGTTGCTTCACTTTCTAAATGCTGTCCTTTCAGAGAAAATCATTTTCCTGTGATAGTGCCTTAAGCTACTTGCAAGCATTAGGAAGAAACTCACATGCGTTTCTCTGAAAGAGAAGCAGTCTGTTCCAACAATTCAATTCACTGTGTGAAGGGAATAGAGTGTTGCCTCACTTTCTAAATGCTGTCCTTTCAGAGAAAATCACGTTCCTTTGATAGTGCCTTAAGCTACTTGCAGGCATTAGGAAGAAACTCACATGTGTTTCTCTGAAACAGAAGCAGTCTGTTCCAACACTTCAATTCACTGTGTGAAGTGAATAGAGTGTTGCCTCACTTTCTAAATGCTGTCCTTTCAGAGAAAATCACTTTCCTTTGAAAGTGCCTTAAGCTACTTACAAGCATTCACCAGAAACTCACATGCGTTTCTCTGAAAGAGAAGCAGTCTATTCCAACACTTCAATTCACTGTGTGCAGTGAATGGAGTGTTGCCTCACATTCTAAATGCTGTCCTTTCAGAGAAAATCACTTTCCTTTGAAAGTGCCTTAAGCTACTTACAAGAATTCAATAGAAACTCACATGCGTTTCTCTGAAAGAGAAGCAGTCTGTTCCAACACTTCAATTCAATATGCGAAGTGAATGGAGTGTTGCTTCACTTTCTAAATGCTGTCCTCTCAGAGAAAATCACTTTCCTTTGAAAGTGCCTTAAGCTACTTACAAGCATTCAACACAAAGTCACATGCATTTCTCTGAAAGAGAAGCAGTCTGTTCCAACACTTCAATTCACTGTGCGAAGTGAATGGAGTGTTGCTTCACTTTCTAAATGCTGTCCTTTCAGAGAAAATCACTTTCCTTTGAAAGTGCCTTAAACTACTTACAAGCATTCACCAGAAACTCACATGCGTTTCTCTGAAAGAGAAGCAGTCTGTTCCAATACTTCAATTCACTGTGCGAAGTGAATGGAGTGTTGCTTCACTTTCTAAATGCTGTCCTTTCAGAGAAAATCACTTTCCTTTGAAAGTGCCTTAAGCTACTTACAAGCATTCAACGGAAACTCACATGCATTTCTCTGAAAGAGAAGCAGTCTGTTCCAACACTTCAATTCACTGTGCGAAGTGAATGGAGTGTTGCTTCACTTTCTAAATGCTGTCCTTTCAGAGAAAATCACTTTCCTTTGAAAGTGCCTTAAGCTACTTACAAGCATTCACCAGAAACTCACATCTGTTTCTCTGAAAGAGAAGCAGTCTGTTCCAACACTTCAATTCACTGTGCGAAGTGAATGGAGTGTTGCTTCACTTTCTAAATGCTGTCCTTTCAGAGAAAATCACTTTCCCTTGAAAGTGCCTTAAGCTACTTGCAAGCATTAGGAAGAAACTCACATGCGTTTCTCTGAAAGAGAAGCAGTCTGTTCCAACACTTCAATTCACTGTGCGAAGTGAATGGAGTGTTGCTTCACTTTCTAAATGCTGTCCTTTCAGAGAAAATCACTTTCCTTTAAAGTGCCTTAAGCTACTTGCAAGCATTAGGAAGAAACTCACATGCGTTTCTCTGAAAGAGAAGCAGTCTGTTCCAACACTTCAATTCACTGTGCGAAGTGAATGGAGTGTTGCCTCACTTTCTTAATGCTGTCCTTTCAGAGAAAATCACTTTCCTTTGAAAGTGCCTTAAACTACTTTCAAGCATTCATAAAAAACTCACATGCGTTTCTCTGAAAGAGAAGCAGTCTGTTCCAACACTTCAGTTCACTGTGCGAAGGGAATGGAGTGTTGCTTCACTTTCTAAATGCTGTCCTTTCAGAGAAAATCACGTTCCTTTGATAGTGCCTTAAGCTACTTGCAGGCATTAGGAAGAAACTCACATGCGTTTCTCTGAAAGAGAAGCAGTCTGTTCCAACACTTCAATTCACTGTGCGAAGTGAATGGAGTGTTGCTTCACTTTCTAAATGCTGTCCTTTCAGAGAAAATCACATTCCCTTGAAAGTGCCTTAAGCTACTTGCAAGCATTAGGAAGAAACTCACATGCGTTTCGCTGAAAGAGAAGCAGTCTGTTCCAACACTTCAATTCACTGTGCGAAGTGAATGGAGTGTTGCTTCACTTTCTAAATGCTGTCCTTTCAGAGAAAATCACTTTCCTTTAAAGTGCCTTAAGCTACTTGCAAGCATTAGGAAGAAACTCACTTGCGTTTCTCTGAAAGAGAAGCAGTCTGTTCCAACACTTCAATTCACTGTGCGAAGTGAATGGAGTGTTGCCTCACTTTCTAAATGCTGTCCTTTCAGAGAAAATCACTTTCCTTTGAAAGTGCCTTAAACTACTTTCAAGCATTCATAAAAAACTCACATGCGTTTCTCTGAAAGAGAAGCAGTCTGTTCCAACACTTCAGTTCACTGTGCGAAGGGAATGGAGTGTTGCTTCACTTTCTAAATGCTGTCCTTTCAGAGAAAATCACGTTCCTTTGATAGTGCCTTAAGCTACTTGCAGGCATTAGGAAGAAACTCACATGCGTTTCTCTGAAAGAGAAGTAGTCTGTTCCAACACTTCAATTCACTGTGTGAAGTGAATAGAGTGTTGCCTCACTTTCTAAATGCTGTCCTTTCAGAGAAATCACTTTCCTTTGAAAGTGCCTTAAGCTACTTACAAGCATTCACCAGAAACTCACATGCGTTTCTCTGAAAGAGAAGCAGTCTGTTCCAATACTTCAATTCACTGTGCGAAGTGAATGGAGTGTTGCTTCACTTTCTAAATGCTGTCCTTTCAGAGAAAATCACTTTCCTTTGAAAGTGCCTTAAGCTACTTACAAGCATTCAACGGAAACTCACATGCATTTCTCTGAAAGAGAAGCAGTCTGTTCCAACACTTCAATTCACTGTGGGAAGTGAATGGAGTGTTGCTTCACTTTCTAAATGCTGTCCTTTCAGAGAAAATCACTTTCCTTTGAAAGTGCCTTAAGCTACTTACAAGCATTTACCAGAAACTCACATGCGTTTCTCTGAAAGAGAAGCAGTCTGTTCCAACACTTCAATTCACTGTGTGAAGTGAATGGAGTGTTGCCTCACATTCTAAATGCTGTCCTTTCAGAGAAAATCACTTTCCTTTGAAAGTGCCTTAAGCTACTTACAAGAATTCAAAAGAAACTCACATGCGTTTCTCTGAAAGAGAAGCAGTCTGTTCCAACACTTCAATTCAATGTGCGAAGTGAATGGAGTGTTGCTTCACTTTCTAAATGCTGTCCTCTCAGAGAAAATCTCTTTCCTTTGAAAGTGCCTTAAGCTACTTACAAGCATTTAACACAAAATCACATGCATTTCTCTGAAAGAGAAGCAGTCTGTTCCAACACTTCAATTCACTGTGCGAAGTGAATGGAGTGTTGCTTCACTTTCTAAATGCTGTCCTTTCAGAGAAAATCACTTTCCTTTGAAAGTGCCTTAAGCTACTTACAAGCATTCAACGGAAACTCACATGCATTTCTCTGAAAGAGAAGCAGTCTGTTCCAACACTTCAATTCACTGTGCGAAGTGAATGGAGTGTTGCTTCACTTTCTAAATGCTGTCCTTTCAGAGAAAATCACTTTCCTTTGAAAGTGCCTTAAGCTACTTACAAGCATTCACCAGAAACTCACATCTGTTTCTCTGAAAGAGAAGCAGTCTGTTCCAACACTTCAATTCACTGTGCGAAGTGAATGGAGTGTTGCTTCACTTTCTAAATGCTGTCCTTTCAGAGAAAATCACTTTCCCTTGAAAGTGCCTTAAGCTACTTGCAAGCATTAGGAAGAAACTCACATGCGTTTCTCTGAAAGAGAAGCAGTCTGTTCCAACACTTCAATTCACTGTGCGAAGTGAATGGAGTGTTGCTTCACTTTCTAAATGCTGTCCTTTCAGAGAAAATCACTTTCCTTTAAAGTGCCTTAAGCTACTTGCAAGCATTAGGAAGAAACTCACATGCGTTTCTCTGAAAGAGAAGCAGTCTGTTCCAACACTTCAATTCACTGTGCGAAGTGAATGGAGTGTTGCCTCACTTTCTAAATGCTGTCCTTTCAGAGAAAATCCCTTTCCTTTGAAAGTGCCTTAAACTACTTTCAAGCATTCATAAAAAACTCACATGCGTTTCTCTGAAAGAGAAGCAGTCTGTTCCAACACTTCAGTTCACTGTGCGAAGGGAATGGAGTGTTGCTTCACTTTCTAAATGCTGTCCTTTCAGAGAAAATCACGTTCCTTTGATAGTGCCTTAAGCTACTTGCAGGCATTAGGAAGAAACTCACATGCGTTTCTCTGAAAGAGAAGCAGTCTGTTCCAACACTTCAATTCACTGTGCGAAGTGAATGGAGTGTTGCTTCACTTTCTAAATGCTGTCCTTTCAGAGAAAATCACATTCCCTTGAAAGTGCCTTAAGCTACTTGCAAGCATTAGGAAGAAACTCACATGCGTTTCGCTGAAAGAGAAGCAGTCTGTTCCAACACTTCAATTCACTGTGCGAAGTGAATGGAGTGTTGCTTCACTTTCTAAATGCTGTCCTTTCAGAGAAAATCACTTTCCTTTAAAGTGCCTTAAGCTACTTGCAAGCATTAGGAAGAAACTCACTTGCGTTTCTCTGAAAGAGAAGCAGTCTGTTCCAACACTTCAATTCACTGTGCGAAGTGAATGGAGTGTTGCCTCACTTTCTAAATGCTGTCCTTTCAGAGAAAATCACTTTCCTTTGAAAGTGCCTTAAACTACTTTCAAGCATTCATAAAAAACTCACATGCGTTTCTCTGAAAGAGAAGCAGTCTGTTCCAACACTTCAGTTCACTGTGCGAAGGGAATGGAGTGTTGCTTCACTTTCTAAATGCTGTCCTTTCAGAGAAAATCACGTTCCTTTGATAGTGCCTTAAGCTACTTGCAGGCATTAGGAAGAAACTCACATGCGTTTCTCTGAAAGAGAAGTAGTCTGTTCCAACACTTCAATTCACTGTGTGAAGTGAATAGAGTGTTGCCTCACTTTCTAAATGCTGTCCTTTCAGAGAAATCACTTTCCTTTGAAAGTGCCTTAAGCTACTTACAAGCATTCACCAGAAACTCACATGCGTTTCTCTGAAAGAGAAGCAGTCTGTTCCAATACTTCAATTCACTGTGCGAAGTGAATGGAGTGTTGCTTCACTTTCTAAATGCTGTCCTTTCTGAGAAAATCACTTTCCTTTGAAAGTGCCTTAAGCTACTTACAAGCATTCAACGGAAACTCACATGCATTTCTCTGAAAGAGAAGCAGTCTGTTCCAACACTTCAATTCACTGTGGGAAGTGAATGGAGTGTTGCTTCACTTTCTAAATGCTGTCCTTTCAGAGAAAATCACTTTCCTTTGAAAGTGCCTTAAGCTACTTACAAGCATTTACCAGAAACTCACATGCGTTTCTCTGAAAGAGAAGCAGTCTGTTCCAACACTTCAATTCACTGTGTGAAGTGAATGGAGTGTTGCCTCACATTCTAAATGCTGTCCTTTCAGAGAAAATCACTTTCCTTTGAAAGTGCCTTAAGCTACTTACAAGAATTCAAAAGAAACTCACATGCGTTTCTCTGAAAGAGAAGCAGTCTGTTCCAACACTTCAATTCAATGTGCGAAGTGAATGGAGTGTTGCTTCACTTTCTAAATGCTGTCCTCTCAGAGAAAATCTCTTTCCTTTGAAAGTGCCTTAAGCTACTTACAAGCATTTAACACAAAATCACATGCATTTCTCTGAAAGAGAAGCAGTCTGTTCCAACACTTCAATTCACTGTGCGAAGTGAATGGAGTGTTGCTTCACTTTCTAAATTATGTCCTTTCAGAGAAAATCACTTTCCTTTGAAAGTGCCTTAGGCAACTTACAAGCATTCACAAGAAACACTAAGGCGTTTCTATGAAAGGGAAGCACTCTGTTCCAACACTTCAATTCACTGCACGAAGGGAATGGAGTGTTGCTTCACTTTCTAAATGCTGTCCTTTCAGAGAAAATCACTTTCCTCTGAAAGTGCCTTAGCTACTTACAAGCATTCAACAGAAACTCACATGCGTTTCTCTGAAAGAGAAGCAGTCTGTTCCAACACTTCTATTCACTGTGCGAAGGGAAGGGAGTGTTGCCTCACTTTCTAAATGCTGTCCTTTCAGAAAAAATCACTTTCCATTGAAAGTGCCTTTAACTAATTTCAAGCATTCACAAAAAACTCACATGCGTTTCTCTGAAAGAGATGCAGTCTGTTTCAACACTTCAATTCACTGTGCGAAGTGAATGGAGTGTTGCTTCACTTTCTAAATGCTGTCCTTTCAGAGAAAATCCCTTTCCTTTGAATGTGCCTTTAGCTACTTACAAGCATTCAACAGAAACTCACATGCATTTCTCTGAAAGAGAAGCAATCTGTTCCAACACTTCAATTCTCTGTGCGAAGTGAATGGAGTATTGCTTCACTTTCTAAATGCTGTCCTTTCAGAGAAAATCACTTTCCTTTGAAAGTGCCTTAAACTACTTGCAAGCATTCACAAGAAACACTAATGTGTTTCTATGAAAGAGAAGCAGTCTGTTCCAACACTTCAATTCATTGCGCGAAGGGAATGGAGTGTTGCTTTACTTTCTAAATGCTGTCCTTTCAGAGAAAATCACTTTCCTTTGAAAGAGCCTTAAGCTACTTACAAGCATTCAACAGAAACTCACATGCATTTCTCTGAAAGAGAAGCAATCTGTTCCAACACTTCAATTCACTGTGAGAAGTGAATGGAGTGTTGCCTCACTTTCTAAATGCTGTCCTTTCAGAGAAAATCACTTTCCTTTGAAAGTGCCTTAAACTACTTTCAAGCATTCATAAAAAACTCACATGCGTTTCTCTGAAAGAGAAGCAGTCTGTTCCAACACTTCAGTTCACTGTGCGAAGGGAATGGAGTGTTGCTTCACTTTCTAAATGCTGTCCTTTCAGAGAAAATCACGTTCCTTTGATAGTGCCTTAAGCTACTTGCAGGCATTAGGAAGAAACTCACATGCGTTTCTCTGAAAGAGAAGTAGTCTGTTCCAACACTTCAATTCACTGTGTGAAGTGAATAGAGTGTTGCCTCACTTTCTAAATGCTGTCCTTTCAGAGAAATCACTTTCCTTTGAAAGTGCCTTAAGCTACTTACAAGCATTCACCAGAAACTCACATGCGTTTCTCTGAAAGAGAAGCAGTCTGTTCCAATACTTCAATTCACTGTGCGAAGTGAATGGAGTGTTGCTTCACTTTCTAAATGCTGTCCTTTCAGAGAAAATCACTTTCCTTTGAAAGTGCCTTAAGCTACTTACAAGCATTCAACGGAAACTCACATGCATTTCTCTGAAAGAGAAGCAGTCTGTTCCAACACTTCAATTCACTGTGGGAAGTGAATGGAGTGTTGCTTCACTTTCTAAATGCTGTCCTTTCAGAGAAAATCACTTTCCTTTGAAAGTGCCTTAAGCTACTTACAAGCATTTACCAGAAACTCACATGCGTTTCTCTGAAAGAGAAGCAGTCTGTTCCAACACTTCAATTCACTGTGTGAAGTGAATGGAGTGTTGCCTCACATTCTAAATGCTGTCCTTTCAGAGAAAATCACTTTCCTTTGAAAGTGCCTTAAGCTACTTACAAGAATTCAAAAGAAACTCACATGCGTTTCTCTGAAAGAGAAGCAGTCTGTTCCAACACTTCAATTCAATGTGCGAAGTGAATGGAGTGTTGCTTCACTTTCTAAATGCTGTCCTCTCAGAGAAAATCTCTTTCCTTTGAAAGTGCCTTAAGCTACTTACAAGCATTTAACACAAAATCACATGCATTTCTCTGAAAGAGAAGCAGTCTGTTCCAACACTTCAATTCACTGTGCGAAGTGAATGGAGTGTTGCTTCACTTTCTAAATTATGTCCTTTCAGAGAAAATCACTTTCCTTTGAAAGTGCCTTAGGCAACTTACAAGCATTCACAAGAAACACTAAGGCGTTTCTATGAAAGGGAAGCACTCTGTTCCAACACTTCAATTCACTGCACGAAGGGAATGGAGTGTTGCTTCACTTTCTAAATGCTGTCCTTTCAGAGAAAATCACTTTCCTCTGAAAGTGCCTTAGCTACTTACAAGCATTCAACAGAAACTCACATGCGTTTCTCTGAAAGAGAAGCAGTCTGTTCCAACACTTCTATTCACTGTGCGAAGGGAAGGGAGTGTTGCCTCACTTTCTAAATGCTGTCCTTTCAGAAAAAATCACTTTCCATTGAAAGTGCCTTTAACTAATTTCAAGCATTCACAAAAAACTCACATGCGTTTCTCTGAAAGAGATGCAGTCTGTTTCAACACTTCAATTCACTGTGCGAAGTGAATGGAGTGTTGCTTCACTTTCTAAATGCTGTCCTTTCAGAGAAAATCCCTTTCCTTTGAATGTGCCTTTAGCTACTTACAAGCATTCAACAGAAACTCACATGCATTTCTCTGAAAGAGAAGCAATCTGTTCCAACACTTCAATTCTCTGTGCGAAGTGAATGGAGTATTGCTTCACTTTCTAAATGCTGTCCTTTCAGAGAAAATCACTTTCCTTTGAAAGTGCCTTAAACTACTTGCAAGCATTCACAAGAAACACTAATGTGTTTCTATGAAAGAGAAGCAGTCTGTTCCAACACTTCAATTCATTGCGCGAAGGGAATGGAGTGTTGCTTTACTTTCTAAATGCTGTCCTTTCAGAGAAAATCACTTTCCTTTGAAAGAGCCTTAAGCTACTTACAAGCATTCAACAGAAACTCACATGCATTTCTCTGAAAGAGAAGCAATCTGTTCCAACACTTCAATTCACTGTGAGAAGTGAATGGAGTGTTGCCTCACTTTCTAAATGCTGTCCTTTCAGAGAAAATCACTTTCCTTTGAAAGTGCCTTAAACTACTTTCAAGCATTCATAAAAAACTCACATGCGTTTCTCTGAAAGAGAAGCAGTCTGTTCCAACACTTCAGTTCACTGTGCGAAGGGAATGGAGTGTTGCTTCACTTTCTAAATGCTGTCCTTTCAGAGAAAATCACGTTCCTTTGATAGTGCCTTAAGCTACTTGCAGGCATTAGGAAGAAACTCACATGCGTTTCTCTGAAAGAGAAGTAGTCTGTTCCAACACTTCAATTCACTGTGTGAAGTGAATAGAGTGTTGCCTCACTTTCTAAATGCTGTCCTTTCAGAGAAATCACTTTCCTTTGAAAGTGCCTTAAGCTACTTACAAGCATTCACCAGAAACTCACATGCGTTTCTCTGAAAGAGAAGCAGTCTGTTCCAATACTTCAATTCACTGTGCGAAGTGAATGGAGTGTTGCTTCACTTTCTAAATGCTGTCCTTTCAGAGAAAATCACTTTCCTTTGAAAGTGCCTTAAGCTACTTACAAGCATTCAACGGAAACTCACATGCATTTCTCTGAAAGAGAAGCAGTCTGTTCCAACACTTCAATTCACTGTGGGAAGTGAATGGAGTGTTGCTTCACTTTCTAAATGCTGTCCTTTCAGAGAAAATCACTTTCCTTTGAAAGTGCCTTAAGCTACTTACAAGCATTTACCAGAAACTCACATGCGTTTCTCTGAAAGAGAAGCAGTCTGTTCCAACACTTCAATTCACTGTGTGAAGTGAATGGAGTGTTGCCTCACATTCTAAATGCTGTCCTTTCAGAGAAAATCACTTTCCTTTGAAAGTGCCTTAAGCTACTTACAAGAATTCAAAAGAAACTCACATGCGTTTCTCTGAAAGAGAAGCAGTCTGTTCCAACACTTCAATTCAATGTGCGAAGTGAATGGAGTGTTGCTTCACTTTCTAAATGCTGTCCTCTCAGAGAAAATCTCTTTCCTTTGAAAGTGCCTTAAGCTACTTACAAGCATTTAACACAAAATCACATGCATTTCTCTGAAAGAGAAGCAGTCTGTTCCAACACTTCAATTCACTGTGCGAAGTGAATGGAGTGTTGCTTCACTTTCTAAATTATGTCCTTTCAGAGAAAATCACTTTCCTTTGAAAGTGCCTTAGGCAACTTACAAGCATTCACAAGAAACACTAAGGCGTTTCTATGAAAGGGAAGCACTCTGTTCCAACACTTCAATTCACTGCACGAAGGGAATGGAGTGTTGCTTCACTTTCTAAATGCTGTCCTTTCAGAGAAAATCACTTTCCTCTGAAAGTGCCTTAGCTACTTACAAGCATTCAACAGAAACTCACATGCGTTTCTCTGAAAGAGAAGCAGTCTGTTCCAACACTTCTATTCACTGTGCGAAGGGAAGGGAGTGTTGCCTCACTTTCTAAATGCTGTCCTTTCAGAAAAAATCACTTTCCATTGAAAGTGCCTTTAACTAATTTCAAGCATTCACAAAAAACTCACATGCGTTTCTCTGAAAGAGATGCAGTCTGTTTCAACACTTCAATTCACTGTGCGAAGTGAATGGAGTGTTGCTTCACTTTCTAAATGCTGTCCTTTCAGAGAAAATCCCTTTCCTTTGAATGTGCCTTTAGCTACTTACAAGCATTCAACAGAAACTCACATGCATTTCTCTGAAAGAGAAGCAATCTGTTCCAACACTTCAATTCTCTGTGCGAAGTGAATGGAGTATTGCTTCACTTTCTAAATGCTGTCCTTTCAGAGAAAATCACTTTCCTTTGAAAGTGCCTTAAACTACTTGCAAGCATTCACAAGAAACACTAATGTGTTTCTATGAAAGAGAAGCAGTCTGTTCCAACACTTCAATTCATTGCGCGAAGGGAATGGAGTGTTGCTTTACTTTCTAAATGCTGTCCTTTCAGAGAAAATCACTTTCCTTTGAAAGAGCCTTAAGCTACTTACAAGCATTCAACAGAAACTCACATGCATTTCTCTGAAAGAGAAGCAATCTGTTCCAACACTTCAATTCACTGTGAGAAGTGAATGGAGTGTTGCCTCACTTTCTAAATGCTGTCCTTTCAGAGAAAATCACTTTCCTTTGAAAGTGCCTTAAACTACTTTCAAGCATTCATAAAAAACTCACATGCGTTTCTCTGAAAGAGAAGCAGTCTGTTCCAACACTTCAGTTCACTGTGCGAAGGGAATGGAGTGTTGCTTCACTTTCTAAATGCTGTCCTTTCAGAGAAAATCACGTTCCTTTGATAGTGCCTTAAGCTACTTGCAGGCATTAGGAAGAAACTCACATGCGTTTCTCTGAAAGAGAAGTAGTCTGTTCCAACACTTCAATTCACTGTGTGAAGTGAATAGAGTGTTGCCTCACTTTCTAAATGCTGTCCTTTCAGAGAAATCACTTTCCTTTGAAAGTGCCTTAAGCTACTTACAAGCATTCACCAGAAACTCACATGCGTTTCTCTGAAAGAGAAGCAGTCTGTTCCAATACTTCAATTCACTGTGCGAAGTGAATGGAGTGTTGCTTCACTTTCTAAATGCTGTCCTTTCAGAGAAAATCACTTTCCTTTGAAAGTGCCTTAAGCTACTTACAAGCATTCAACGGAAACTCACATGCATTTCTCTGAAAGAGAAGCAGTCTGTTCCAACACTTCAATTCACTGTGGGAAGTGAATGGAGTGTTGCTTCACTTTCTAAATGCTGTCCTTTCAGAGAAAATCACTTTCCTTTGAAAGTGCCTTAAGCTACTTACAAGCATTTACCAGAAACTCACATGCGTTTCTCTGAAAGAGAAGCAGTCTGTTCCAACACTTCAATTCACTGTGTGAAGTGAATGGAGTGTTGCCTCACATTCTAAATGCTGTCCTTTCAGAGAAAATCACTTTCCTTTGAAAGTGCCTTAAGCTACTTACAAGAATTCAAAAGAAACTCACATGCGTTTCTCTGAAAGAGAAGCAGTCTGTTCCAACACTTCAATTCAATGTGCGAAGTGAATGGAGTGTTGCTTCACTTTCTAAATGCTGTCCTCTCAGAGAAAATCTCTTTCCTTTGAAAGTGCCTTAAGCTACTTACAAGCATTTAACACAAAATCACATGCATTTCTCTGAAAGAGAAGCAGTCTGTTCCAACACTTCAATTCACTGTGCGAAGTGAATGGAGTGTTGCTTCACTTTCTAAATTATGTCCTTTCAGAGAAAATCACTTTCCTTTGAAAGTGCCTTAGGCAACTTACAAGCATTCACAAGAAACACTAAGGCGTTTCTATGAAAGGGAAGCACTCTGTTCCAACACTTCAATTCACTGCACGAAGGGAATGGAGTGTTGCTTCACTTTCTAAATGCTGTCCTTTCAGAGAAAATCACTTTCCTCTGAAAGTGCCTTAGCTACTTACAAGCATTCAACAGAAACTCACATGCGTTTCTCTGAAAGAGAAGCAGTCTGTTCCAACACTTCTATTCACTGTGCGAAGGGAAGGGAGTGTTGCCTCACTTTCTAAATGCTGTCCTTTCAGAAAAAATCACTTTCCATTGAAAGTGCCTTTAACTAATTTCAAGCATTCACAAAAAACTCACATGCGTTTCTCTGAAAGAGATGCAGTCTGTTTCAACACTTCAATTCACTGTGCGAAGTGAATGGAGTGTTGCTTCACTTTCTAAATGCTGTCCTTTCAGAGAAAATCCCTTTCCTTTGAATGTGCCTTTAGCTACTTACAAGCATTCAACAGAAACTCACATGCATTTCTCTGAAAGAGAAGCAATCTGTTCCAACACTTCAATTCTCTGTGCGAAGTGAATGGAGTATTGCTTCACTTTCTAAATGCTGTCCTTTCAGAGAAAATCACTTTCCTTTGAAAGTGCCTTAAACTACTTGCAAGCATTCACAAGAAACACTAATGTGTTTCTATGAAAGAGAAGCAGTCTGTTCCAACACTTCAATTCATTGCGCGAAGGGAATGGAGTGTTGCTTTACTTTCTAAATGCTGTCCTTTCAGAGAAAATCACTTTCCTTTGAAAGAGCCTTAAGCTACTTACAAGCATTCAACAGAAACTCACATGCATTTCTCTGAAAGAGAAGCAATCTGTTCCAACACTTCAATTCACTGTGAGAAGTGAATGGAGTGTTGCCTCACTTTCTAAATGCTGTCCTTTCAGAGAAAATCACTTTCCTTTGAAAGTGCCTTAAGCAACTTGCAAGCATTTAACAGAAACTCACATGCGTTTCTCTGAAAGAGAAGCAGTCTGTTCCAACACTTCAATTCACTGTGCGAAGTGAATGGAGTGTTGCATCACTTTCTAAATGCTATTCTTTCAGAGAAAATCACTTTCCTTTGAAAGTGTCTTAAGCTACTTGCAAGCATTAGGAAGAAACTCACATGCGTTTCTCTGAAAGAGAAGCAGTCTGTTCCAACACTTCAATTCACTGTGCGAAGTGAATGGAGTGTTGCTTCACTTTCTAAATGCTGTCCTTTCAGAGAAAATCCCTTTCCTTTGATAGTGCCTTAAGCTACTTGCAAGCATTAGGAAGAAACTCACATGCGTTTCTCTGAAAGAGAAGCAGTCTGTTCCAACACTTCATTTCACTGTGCGAAGTGAATGGAGTGTTGCTTCACTTTCTAAATGCTGTTCTTTCAGAGAAAATCACTTTCCTTTGAAAGTGCCTTAAGCTACTTGCAAGCATTAGGAAGAAACTCACATGCGTTTCTCTGAAAGAGAAGCAGTCCGTTCCAACACTTCAATTCACTGTGCGAAGTGAATGGAGTGTTGCTTCACTTTCTAAATGCTGTCCTTTCAGAGAAAATCACTTTCCTTTGAAAGTGCCTTAAGCTACTTGCAAGCATTAGGAAGAAACTCACATGCGTTTCTCTGAAAGAGAAGCAGTCTGTTCCAACACTTCAATTCACTGTGCGAAGTGAACGGAGTGTTGCCTCACTTTCTAAATGCTGTCCTTTCAGAGAAAATCACTTTCCTTTGAAAGTGCCTTAAACTACTTGCAAGCATTCACAAGAAACACTAATGTGTTTCTATGAAAGAGAAGCAGTCTGTTCCAACACTTCAATTCATTGCGCGAAGGGAATGGAGTGTTGCTTTACTTTCTAAATGCTGTCCTTTCAGAGAAAATCACTTTCCTTTGAAAGAGCCTTAAGCTACTTACAAGCATTCAACAGAAACTCACATGCATTTCTCTGAAAGAGAAGCAATCTGTTCCAACACTTCAATTCACTGTGAGAAGTGAATGGAGTGTTGCCTCACTTTCTAAATGCTGTCCTTTCAGAGAAAATCACTTTCCTTTGAAAGTGCCTTAAACTACTTTCAAGCATTCATAAAAAACTCACATGCGTTTCTCTGAAAGAGAAGCAGTCTGTTCCAACACTTCAGTTCACTGTGCGAAGGGAATGGAGTGTTGCTTCACTTTCTAAATGCTGTCCTTTCAGAGAAAATCACGTTCCTTTGATAGTGCCTTAAGCTACTTGCAGGCATTAGGAAGAAACTCACATGCGTTTCTCTGAAAGAGAAGTAGTCTGTTCCAACACTTCAATTCACTGTGTGAAGTGAATAGAGTGTTGCCTCACTTTCTAAATGCTGTCCTTTCAGAGAAATCACTTTCCTTTGTAAGTGCCTTAAGCTACTTACAAGCATTCACCAGAAACTCACATGCGTTTCTCTGAAAGAGAAGCAGTCTGTTCCAATACTTCAATTCACTGTGCGAAGTGAATGGAGTGTTGCTTCACTTTCTAAATGCTGTCCTTTCAGAGAAAATCACTTTCCTTTGAAAGTGCCTTAAGCTACTTACAAGCATTCAACGGAAACTCACATGCATTTCTCTGAAAGAGAAGCAGTCTGTTCCAACACTTCAATTCACTGTGGGAAGTGAATGGAGTGTTGCTTCACTTTCTAAATGCTGTCCTTTCAGAGAAAATCACTTTCCTTTGAAAGTGCCTTAAGCTACTTACAAGCATTTACCAGAAACTCACATGCGTTTCTCTGAAAGAGAAGCAGTCTGTTCCAACACTTCAATTCACTGTGTGAAGTGAATGGAGTGTTGCCTCACATTCTAAATGCTGTCCTTTCAGAGAAAATCACTTTCCTTTGAAAGTGCCTTAAGCTACTTACAAGAATTCAAAAGAAACTCACATGCGTTTCTCTGAAAGAGAAGCAGTCTGTTCCAACACTTCAATTCAATGTGCGAAGTGAATGGAGTGTTGCTTCACTTTCTAAATGCTGTCCTCTCAGAGAAAATCTCTTTCCTTTGAAAGTGCCTTAAGCTACTTACAAGCATTTAACACAAAATCACATGCATTTCTCTGAAAGAGAAGCAGTCTGTTCCAACACTTCAATTCACTGTGCGAAGTGAATGGAGTGTTGCTTCACTTTCTAAATTATGTCCTTTCAGAGAAAATCACTTTCCTTTGAAAGTGCCTTAGGCAACTTACAAGCATTCACAAGAAACACTAAGGCGTTTCTATGAAAGGGAAGCACTCTGTTCCAACACTTCAATTCACTGCACGAAGGGAATGGAGTGTTGCTTCACTTTCTAAATGCTGTCCTTTCAGAGAAAATCACTTTCCTCTGAAAGTGCCTTAGCTACTTACAAGCATTCAACAGAAACTCACATGCGTTTCTCTGAAAGAGAAGCAGTCTGTTCCAACACTTCTATTCACTGTGCGAAGGGAAGGGAGTGTTGCCTCACTTTCTAAATGCTGTCCTTTCAGAAAAAATCACTTTCCATTGAAAGTGCCTTTAACTAATTTCAAGCATTCACAAAAAACTCACATGCGTTTCTCTGAAAGAGATGCAGTCTGTTTCAACACTTCAATTCACTGTCCGAAGTGAATGGAGTGTTGCTTCACTTTCTAAATGCTGTCCTTTCAGAGAAAATCCCTTTCCTTTGAATGTGCCTTTAGCTACTTACAAGCATTCAACAGAAACTCACATGCATTTCTCTGAAAGAGAAGCAATCTGTTCCAACACTTCAATTCTCTGTGCGAAGTGAATGGAGTATTGCTTCACTTTCTAAATGCTGTCCTTTCAGAGAAAATCACTTTCCTTTGAAAGTGCCTTAAACTACTTGCAAGCATTCACAAGAAACACTAATGTGTTTCTATGAAAGAGAAGCAGTCTGTTCCAACACTTCAATTCATTGCGCGAAGGGAATGGAGTGTTGCTTTACTTTCTAAATGCTGTCCTTTCAGAGAAAATCACTTTCCTTTGAAAGAGCCTTAAGCTACTTACAAGCATTCAACAGAAACTCACATGCATTTCTCTGAAAGAGAAGCAATCTGTTCCAACACTTCAATTCACTGTGAGAAGTGAATGGAGTGTTGCCTCACTTTCTAAATGCTGTCCTTTCAGAGAAAATCACTTTCCTTTGAAAGTGCCTTAAGCAACTTGCAAGCATTTAACAGAAACTCACATGCGTTTCTCTGAAAGAGAAGCAGTCTGTTCCAACACTTCAATTCACTGTGCGAAGTGAATGGAGTGTTGCATCACTTTCTAAATGCTATTCTTTCAGAGAAAATCACTTTCCTTTGAAAGTGTCTTAAGCTACTTGCAAGCATTAGGAAGAAACTCACATGCGTTTCTCTGAAAGAGAAGCAGTCTGTTCCAACACTTCAATTCACTGTGCGAAGTGAATGGAGTGTTGCTTCACTTTCTAAATGCTGTCCTTTCAGAGAAAATCCCTTTCCTTTGATAGTGCCTTAAGCTACTTGCAAGCATTAGGAAGAAACTCACATGCGTTTCTCTGAAAGAGAAGCAGTCTGTTCCAACACTTCATTTCACTGTGCGAAGTGAATGGAGTGTTGCTTCACTTTCTAAATGCTGTTCTTTCAGAGAAAATCACTTTCCTTTGAAAGTGCCTTAAGCTACTTGCAAGCATTAGGAAGAAACTCACATGCGTTTCTCTGAAAGAGAAGCAGTCCGTTCCAACACTTCAATTCACTGTGCGAAGTGAATGGAGTGTTGCTTCACTTTCTAAATGCTGTCCTTTCAGAGAAAATCACTTTCCTTTGAAAGTGCCTTAAGCTACTTGCAAGCATTAGGAAGAAACTCACATGCGTTTCTCTGAAAGAGAAGCAGTCTGTTCCAACACTTCAATTCACTGTGCGAAGTGAACGGAGTGTTGCCTCACTTTCTAAATGCTGTCCTTTCAGAGAAAATCACTTTCCTTTGAAAGTGCCTTAAACTACTTTCAAGCATTCATAAAAAACTCACATGCGTTTCTCTGAAAGAGAAGCAGTCTGTTCCAACACTTCAGTTCACTGTGCGAAGGGAATGGAGTGTTGCTTCACTTTCTAAATGCTGTCCTTTCAGAGAAAATCACGTTCCTTTGATAGTGCCTTAAGCTACTTGCAGGCATTAGGAAGAAACTCACATGCGTTTCTCTGAAAGAGAAGTAGTCTGTTCCAACACTTCAATTCACTGTGTGAAGTGAATAGAGTGTTGCCTCACTTTCTAAATGCTGTCCTTTCAGAGAAAATCACTTTCCTTTGAAAGTGCCTTAAGCTACTTACAAGCATTCACCAGAAACTCACATGCGTTTCTCTGAAAGAGAAGCAGTCTGTTCTAATACTTCAATTCACTGTGCGAAGTGAATGGAGTGTTGCTTCACTTTCTAAATGCTGTCCTTTCAGAGAAAATCACTTTCCTTTGAAAGTGCCTTAAGCTACTTACAAGCATTTACCAGAAACTCACATGCGTTTCTCTGAAAGAGAAGCAGTCTGTTCCAACACTTCAATTCACTGTGTGAAGTGAATGGAGTGTTGCCTCACATTCTAAATGCTGTCCTTTCAGAGAAAATCACTTTCCTTTGAAAGTGCCTTAAGCTACTTACAAGAATTCAAAAGAAACTCACATGCGTTTCTCTGAAAGAGAAGCAGTCTGTTCCAACACTTCAATTCAATGTGCGAAGTGAATGGAGTGTTGCTTCACTTTCTAAATGCTGTCCTCTCAGAGAAAATCTCTTTCCTTTGAAAGTGCCTTAAGCTACTTACAAGCATTTAACACAAAATCACATGCATTTCTCTGAAAGAGAAGCAGTCTGTTCCAACACTTCAATTCACTGTGCGAAGTGAATGGAGTGTTGCTTCACTTTCTAAATTATGTCCTTTCAGAGAAAATCACTTTCCTTTGAAAGTGCCTTAGGCAACTTACAAGCATTCACAAGAAACACTAAGGCGTTTCTATGAAAGGGAAGCACTCTGTTCCAACACTTCAATTCACTGCACGAAGGGAATGGAGTGTTGCTTCACTTTCTAAATGCTGTCCTTTCAGAGAAAATCACTTTCCTCTGAAAGTGCCTTAGCTACTTACAAGCATTCAACAGAAACTCACATGCGTTTCTCTGAAAGAGAAGCAGTCTGTTCCAACACTTCTATTCACTGTACGAAGGGAAGGGAGTGTTGCCTCACTTTCTAAATGCTGTCCTTTCAGAGAAAATCACTTTCCATTTAAAGTGCCTTAAACTACTTTCAAGCATTCACAAAAAACTCACATGCGTTTCTCTGAAAGAGAAGCAGTCTGTTCCAATACTTCAATTCACTGTGCGAAGTGAATGGAGTGTTGCTTCACTTTCTAAATGCTGTCCTTTCAGAGAAAATCACTTTCCTTTGAAAGTGCCTTAAGCAACTTGCAAGCATTCACAAGAAATTCACATGCATTTCTCTGAAAGAGAAGCCTTCTCTTCCAACACTTCAATTCACTCTGCAAAGTGAATGGAGTGTTGCTTCACTTTCTAAATGCTGTCCTTTCAGAGAAAATCACTTTCCTTTGAAAGGGCCTTAAGCTACTTACAAGCATTCAACAGAAACTCACATGCGTTTCTCTGAAAGAGAAGCAGTCTGTTCCAACACTTCAATTCACTGTGTGAAGTGAATGGAGTGTTGCTTCACTTTCTAAATGCTGTCCTTTCAGAGAAAATCACTTTCCTTTGAAAGTGCCTTAAGCTACTTACAAACATTCAACAGAAACTCACATGCATTTCTCTGAAAGAGAAGCAGTCTGTTCCAACACTTCAATTCACTGTGCGAAGTGAATGGAGTGTTGCTTCACTTTCTAAATTATGTCCTTTCAGAGAAAATCACTTTCCTTTGAAAGTGCCTTAAGCAACTTGCAAGCATTCACAAGAAACACTAATGCGTTTATATGAAAGAGAAGCACTCTGTTCCAACACTTCAATTCACTGCACGAAGTGAATGGAGTGTTGCTTCACTTTCTAAATGCTGTCCTTTCAGAGAAAATCACTTTCCTTTGAAAGTGCCTTAAGCTACTTACAAGCATTCACCAGAAACTCACATGCGTTTCACTGAAAGAGAAGCAGTCTGTTCCAACACTTCAATTCACTGTGCGAAGTGAATGGAGTGTTGCTTCACTTTCTAAATGCTGTCCTTTCAGAGAAAATCACTTTCCTTTGAAAGTGCCTTAAGCTACTTGCAAGCATTAGGAAGAAACACACATGCGTTTCTCTGAAAGAGAAGCAGTCTGTTCCAACACTTCAATTCACTGTGAGAAGAGAATGGAGTGTTGTCTCACTTTCTAAATGCTGTCCTTTCAGAGAAAATCACTTTCCTTTGAAAGTGCCTTAAACTACTTTCAAGCATTCATAAAAAACTCACATGCGTTTCTCTGAAAGAGAAGCAGTCTGTTCCAACACTTCAATTCACTGTGCGAAGTGAATAGAGTGTTGCTTCACTTTCTAAATGCTGTCCTTTCAGAGAAAATCATTTTCCTGTGATAGTGCCTTAAGCTACTTGCAAGCATTAGGAAGAAACTCACATGCGTTTCTCTGAAAGAGAAGCAGTCTGTTCCAACAATTCAATTCACTGTGTGAAGGGAATAGCGTGTTGCCTCACTTTCTAAATGCTGTCCTTTCAGAGAAAATCACGTTCCTTTGATAGTGCCTTAAGCTACTTGCAGGCATTAGGAAGAAACTCACATGCGTTTCTCTGAAACAGAAGCAGTCTGTTCCAACACTTCAATTCACTGTGTGAAGTGAATAGAGTGTTGCCTCACTTTCTAAATGCTGTCCTTTCAGAGAAAATCACTTTCCTTTGAAAGTGCCTTAAGCTACTTACAAGCATTCACCAGAAACTCACATGCGTTTCTCTGAAAGAGAAGCAGTCTATTCCAACACTTCAATTCACTGTGTGCAGTGAATGGAGTGTTGCCTCACATTCTAAATGCTGTCCTTTCAGAGAAAATCACTTTCCTTTGAAAGTGCCTTAAGCTACTTACAAGAATTCAATAGAAACTCACATGCGTTTCTCTGAAAGAGAAGCAGTCTGTTCCAACACTTCAATTCAATATGCGAAGTGAATGGAGTGTTGCTTCACTTTCTAAATGCTGTCCTCTCAGAGAAAATCACTTTCCTTTGAAAGTGCCTTAAGCTACTTACAAGCATTCAACACAAAGTCACATGCATTTCTCTGAAAGAGAAGCAGTCTGTTCCAACACTTCAATTCACTGTGCGAAGTGAATGGAGTGTTGCTTCACTTTCTAAATGCTGTCCTTTCAGAGAAAATCACTTTCCTTTGAAAGTGCCTTAAACTACTTACAAGCATTCACCAGAAACTCACATGCGTTTCTCTGAAAGAGAAGCAGTCTGTTCCAATACTTCAATTCACTCTGCGAAGTGAATGGAGTGTTGCTTCACTTTCTAAATGCTGTCCTTTCAGAGAAAATCACTTTCCTTTGAAAGTGCCTTAAGCTACTTACAAGCATTCAACGGAAACTCACATGCATTTCTCTGAAAGAGAAGCAGTCTGTTCCAACACTTCAATTCACTGTGCGAAGTGAATGGAGTGTTGCTTCACTTTCTAAATGCTGTCCTTTCAGAGAAAATCACTTTCCTTTGAAAGTGCCTTAAGCTACTTACAAGCATTCACCAGAAACTCACATCTGTTTCTCTGAAAGAGAAGCAGTCTGTTCCAACACTTCAATTCACTGTGCGAAGTGAATGGAGTGTTGCTTCACTTTCTAAATGCTGTCCTTTCAGAGAAAATCACTTTCCCTTGAAAGTGCCTTAAGCTACTTGCAAGCATTAGGAAGAAACTCACATGCGTTTCTCTGAAAGAGAAGCAGTCTGTTCCAACACTTCAATTCACTGTGCGAAGTGAATGGAGTGTTGCTTCACTTTCTAAATGCTGTCCTTTCAGAGAAAATCACTTTCCTTTAAAGTGCCTTAAGCTACTTGCAAGCATTAGGAAGAAACTCACATGCGTTTCTCTGAAAGAGAAGCAGTCTGTTCCAACACTTCAATTCACTGTGCGAAGTGAATGGAGTGTTGCCTCACTTTCTAAATGCTGTCCTTTCAGAGAAAATCACTTTCCTTTGAAAGTGCCTTAAACTACTTTCAAGCATTCATAAAAAACTCACATGCGTTTCTCTGAAAGAGAAGCAGTCTGTTCCAACACTTCAGTTCACTGTGCGAAGGGAATGGAGTGTTGCTTCACTTTCTAAATGCTGTCCTTTCAGAGAAAATCACGTTCCTTTGATAGTGCCTTAAGCTACTTGCAGGCATTAGGAAGAAACTCACATGCGTTTCTCTGAAAGAGAAGCAGTCTGTTCCAACACTTCAATTCACTGTGTGAAGTGAATAGAGTGTTGCCTCACTTTCTAAATGCTGTCCTTTCAGAGAAAATCACTTTCCTTTGAAAGTGCCTTAAGCTACTTACAAGCATTCAACGGAAACTCACATGCATTTCTCTGAAAGAGAAGCAGTCTGTTCCAACACTTCAATTCACTGTGGGAAGTGAATGGAGTGATGCTTCACTTTCTAAATGCTGTCCTTTCAGAGAAAATCACTTTCCTTTGAAAGTGCCTTAAGCTACTTACAAGCATTTACCAGAAACTCACATGCGTTTCTGTGAAAGAGAAGCAGTCTGTTCCAACACTTCAATTCACTGTGTGAAGTGAATGGAGTGTTGCCTCACATTCTAAATGCTGTCCTTTCAGAGAAAATCACGTTCCTTTGAAAGTGCCTTAAGCTACTTACAAGAATTCAAAAGAAACTCACATGCGTTTCTCTGAAAGAGAAGCAGTCTGTTCCAACACTTCAATTCAATGTGCGAAGTGAATGGAGTGTTGCTTCACTTTCTAAATGCTGTCCTCTCAGAGAAAATCTCTTTCCTTTGAAAGTGCCTTAAGCAACTTACAAGCATTTAACACAAAATCACATGCATTTCTCTGAAAGAGAAGCAGTCTGTTCCAACACTTCAATTCACTGTTCGAAGTGAATGGAGTGTTGCTTCACTTTCTAAATTATGTCCTTTCAGAGAAAATCACTTTCCTTTGAAAGTGCCTTAGGCAACTTACAAGCATTCACAAGAAACACTAAGGCGTTTCTATGAAAGGGAAGCACTCTGTTCCAACACTTCAATTCACTGCACGAAGGGAATGGAGTGTTGCTTCACTTTCTAAATGCTGTCCTTTCAGAGAAAATCACTTTCCTCTGAAAGTGCCTTAGCTACTTACAAGCATTCAACAGAAACTCACATGCGTTTCTCTGAAAGAGAAGCAGTCTGTTCCAACACTTCAATTCACTGTGCGAAGTGAATGGAGTGTTGCCACACTTTCTAAATGCTGTCCTTTCAGAAAAAATCACTTTCCATTGAAAGTGCCTTAAACTAATTTCAAGCATTCACAAAAAACTCACAGGCGTTTCTCTGAAAGAGAAGCAGTCTGTTCCAACACTTCAATTCACTGTGCGAAGTGAATGGAGTGTTGCTTCACTTTCTAAATGCTGTCCTTTCAGAGAAAATCATTTTCCTGTGATAGTGCCTTAAGCTACTTGCAAGCATTAGGAAGAAACTCACATGCGTTTCTCTGAAAGAGAAGCAGTCTGTTCCAACAATTCAATTCACTGTGTGAAGGGAATAGAGTGTTGCCTCACTTTCTAAATGCTGTCCTTTCAGAGAAAATCACTTTCCTTTGAAAGTGCCTTAAGCTATTTACAAGCATTTAACAGAAACTCACATGCGTTTCTCTGAAAGAGAAGCAGTCTGTTCCAACACTTCAATTCACTGTGCGAAGTGAATGGAGTGTTGCTTCACTTTCTAAATGCTGTCCTTTCAGAGAAAATCCCTTTCCTTTGAATGTGCCTTAAGCTACTTACAAGCATTCACAAGAAACTCATATGCATTTCTCTGAAAGAGAAGCAATCTGTTCCAACACTTCAATTCTCTGTGCGAAGTGAATGGAGTGTTGCTTCACTTTCTAAATGCTGTCCTTTCAGAGAAAATCACTTTCCCTTGAAAGTGCCTTAAGCTACTTGCAAGCATTAGGAAGAAACTCACATGCGTTTCTCTGAAAGAGAAGCAGTCTGTTCCAACACTTCAATTCACTGTGCGAAGTGAATGGAGTGTTGCTTCACTTTCTAAATGCTGTCCTTTCAGAGAAAATCACTTTCCTTTAAAGTGCCTTAAGCTACTTGCAAGCATTAGGAAGAAACTCACATGCGTTTCTCTGAAAGAGAAGCAGTCTGTTCCAACACTTCAATTCACTGTGCGAAGTGAATGGAGTGTTGCCTCACTTTCTAAATGCTGTCCTTTCAGAGAAAATCACTTTCCTTTGAAAGTGCCTTAAACTACTTTCAAGCATTCATAAAAAACTCACATGCGTTTCTCTGAAAGAGAAGCAGTCTGTTCCAACACTTCAGTTCACTGTGCGAAGGGAATGGAGTGTTGCTTCACTTTCTAAATGCTGTCCTTTCAGAGAAAATCACGTTCCTTTGATAGTGCCTTAAGCTACTTGCAGGCATTAGGAAGAAACTCACATGCGTTTCTCTGAAAGAGAAGCAGTCTGTTCCAACACTTCAATTCACTGTGTGAAGTGAATAGAGTGTTGCCTCACTTTCTAAATGCTGTCCTTTCAGAGAAAATCACTTTCCTTTGAAAGTGCCTTAAGCTACTTATAAGCATTCAACGGAAACTCACATGCATTTCTCTGAAAGAGAAGCAGTCTGTTCCAACACTTCAATTCACTGTGGGAAGTGAATGGAGTGTTGCTTCACTTTCTAAATGCTGTCCTTTCAGAGAAAATCACTTTCCTTTGAAAGTGCCTTAAGCTACTTACAAGCATTTACCAGAAACTCACATGCGTTTCTCTGAAAGAGAAGCAGTCTGTTCCAACACTTCAATTCACTGTGTGAAGTGAATGGAGTGTTGCCTCACATTCTAAATGCTGTCCTTTCAGAGAAAATCACTTTCCTTTGAAAGTGCCTTAAGCTACTTACAAGAATTCAAAAGAAACTCACATGCGTTTCTCTGAAAGAGAAGCAGTCTGTTCCAACACTTCAATTCAATGTGCGAAGTGAATGGAGTGTTGCTTCACTTTCTAAATGCTGTCCTCTCAGAGAAAATCTCTTTCCTTTGAAAGTGCCTTAAGCAACTTACAAGCATTTAACACAAAATCACATGCATTTCTCTGAAAGAGAAGCAGTCTGTTCCAACACTTCAATTCACTGTGCGAAGTGAATGGAGTGTTGCTTCACTTTCTAAATTATGTCCTTTCAGAGAAAATCACTTTCCTTTGAAAGTGCCTTAGGCAACTTACAAGCATTCACAAGAAACACTAAGGCGTTTCTATGAAAGGGAAGCACTCTGTTCCAACACTTCAATTCACTGCACGAAGGGAATGGAGTGTTGCTTCACTTTCTAAATGCTGTCCTTTCAGAGAAAATCACTTTCCTCTGAAAGTGCCTTAGCTACTTACAAGCATTCAACAGAAACTCACATGCGTTTCTCTGAAAGAGAAGCAGTCTGTTCCAACACTTCAATTCACTGTGCGAAGTGAATGGAGTGTTGCCACATTTTCTAAATGCTGTCCTTTCAGAAAAAATCACTTTCCATTGAAAGTGCCTTAAACTAATTTCAAGCATTCACAAAAAACTCACATGCGTGTCTCTGAAAGAGAAGCAGTCTGTTCCAACACTTCAATTCACTGTGCGAAGTGAATGGACTGTTGCTTCACTTTCTAAATGCTGTCCTTTCAGAGAAAATCATTTTCCTGTGATAGTGCCTTAAGCTACTTGCAAGCATTAGGAAGAAACTCACATGCGTTTCTCTGAAAGAGAAGCAGTCTGTTCCAACAATTCAATTCACTGTGTGAAGGGAATAGAGTGTTGCCTCACTTTCTAAATGCTGTCCTTTCAGAGAAAATCACTTTCCTTTGAAAGTGCCTTAAGCTATTTACAAGCATTTAACAGAAACTCACATGCGTTTCTCTGAAAGAGAAGCAGTCTGTTCCAACACTTCAATTCACTGTGCGAAGTGAATGGAGTGTTGCTTCACTTTCTAAATGCTGTCCTTTCAGAGAAAATCCCTTTCCTTTGAATGTGCCTTAAGCTACTTACAAGCATTCACAAGAAACTCATATGCATTTCTCTGAAAGAGAAGCAATCTGTTCCAACACTTCAATTCTCTGTGCAAAGTGAATGGAGTGTTGCTTCACTTTCTAAATGCTGTCCTTTCAGAGAAAACCACTTTCTTTGAAAGTTCCTTAAGCTACTTGCAAGCATTCACAAGAAACACTAATGCGTTTCTATGAAAGAGAAGCAGTCTGTTCCAACACTTCAATTCATTGCGCGAAGGGAATGGAGTGTTGCTTTACTTTCTAAATGTTGTCCTTTCAGAGAAAATCATTTTCCTTTGAAAGAGCCTTAAGCTACTTACAAGCATTCAACAGAAACTCACATGCATTCCTCTGAAAGAGAAGCAGTCTGTTCCAACACTTCAATTCACTGTACAAAGTGAATGGAGTGTTGCTTCACTTTCTAAATGCTGTCCTTTCAGAGAAAATCACTTTCCTTTGAAAGTGCCTTAAGCAACTTGCAAGCATTCACAAGAAACACTAATAAGTTTCTATGAAAGAGAAGCACTCTGTTCCAACACTTCAATTCACTGCACGAAGGGAATGGAGTGTTGCTTCACTTTCTAAATGGTGTCCTTTCAGAGAAAATAACTTTCCTTTGAAAGTGCCTTAAGCTACTTACAAGCATTCAACAGAAACTCACATGCGTTTCTCTGAAAGAGAAGCAGTCTGTTCCAACACTTCAATTCACTGTGCGAAGTGAATGGAGTGTTGCTTCACTTTCTAAATGCTGTCCTTTCAGAGAAAACCACTTGCCTTTGAAAGTGCCTTAAGCTACTTACAAGCATTCACCAGAAACTCACATGCGTTTCTCTGAAAGAGCAGCAGTCCGTTCCAACACATCAATTCACTGTGCGAAGTGAATGGAGTGTTGCTTCACTTTCTAAATGCTGTCCTTTCAGAGAAAATCACTTTCCTTTGAAAGTGCCTTAAGCTACTTGCAAGCATTAGGAAGAAACTCACATGCGTTTCTCTGAAAGAGAAGCAGTCGGTTCCAACACTTATATTCACTGTGAGAGGTGAATGGAGTGTTGCCTCACTTTCTAAATGCTGTCCTTTCAGAGAAAATCACTTTCCTTTGAAAGTGCCTTAAACTATTTTCAAGCATTCATAAAAAACTCACATGCGTTTCTCTGAAAGAGAAGCAGTCTGTTCCAACACTTCAATTCACTGTGGGAAGTGAATGGAGTGTTGCTTCACTTTCTAAATGCTGTCCTTTCAGAGAAAATCACTTTCCTTTGATAGTGCCTTAAGCTACTTGCAAGCATTAGGAAAAAACTCACATGTGTTTCTCTGAAAGAGAAGCAGTCTGTTCCAACACTTCAATTCACTGGGTGAAGGGAATAGAGTGTTGCCTCACTTTCTAAATGCTGTCCTTTCAGAGAAAATCACTTTCCTTTGAAAGTGCCTTAAGCTACTTACAAGCATTTAACAGAAACTCACATGCGTTTCTCTGAAAGAGAAGCAGTCTGTTCCAACACTTCAATTCACTGTGCGAAGTGAATGGAGTGTTGCTTCACTTTCTAAATGCTGTTCTTTCAGAGAAAATCACTTTCCTTTGAAAGTGTCTGAAGCTACTTGCAAGCATTAGGAAGAAACTCACATGCGTTTCTCTGAAAGAGAAGCAGTCTGTTCCAACACTTCAATTCACTGTGCGAAGTGAATGGAGTGTTGCTTCACTTTCTAAATGCTGTCCTTTCAGAGAAAATCACTTTCCTTTGATAGTGCCTTAAGCTACTTGCAAGCATTAGGAAGAAACTCACATGCGTTTCTCTGAAAGAGAAGCAGTCTGTTCCAACACTTCAATTCACTGTGTGAAGGGAATAGAGTGTTGCCTCACTTTCTAAATGCTGTCCTTTCAGAGAAAATCACTTTCCTTTGAAAGTGCCTTAAGCTATTTACAAGCATTTAACAGAAACTCACATGCGTTTCTCTGAAAGAGAAGCAGTCTGTTCCAACACTTCAATTCACTGTGCGAAGTGAATGGAGTGTTGCTTCACTTTCTAAATGCTGTCCTTTCAGAGAAAATCACTTTCCTTTGAAAGTGCCTTAAGCTACTTACAAGCATTCACCAGAAACTCACATGCGTTTCTCTGAAAGAGAAGCAGTCTGTTCCAACACTTCAATTCACTGTGTGAAGTGAATGGAGTGTTGCCTCACATTCTAAATGCTGTCCTTTCAGAGAAAATCACTTTGCTTTGAAAGTGCCTTAAGCTACTTACAAGAATTCAAAAGAAACTCACATGCGTTTCTCTGAAAGAGAAGCAGTCTGTTCCAACACTTCAATTCAATGTGCGAAGTGAATTGAGTGTTGCTTCACTTTCTAAATGCTGTCCTCTCAGAGAAAATCACTTTCCTTTGAAAGTGCCTTAAGCTACTTACAAGCATTCAACACAAAGTCACATGCATTTCTCTGAAAGAGAAGCAGTCTGTTCCAACATTTCAATTCACTGTGCGAAGTGAATGGAGTGTTGCTTCACTTTCTAAATTATGTCCTTTCAGAGAAAATCACTTTCCTTTGAAAGTGCCTTAGGCAATTTACAAGCATTCACAAGAAACACTAAGGCGTTTCTATGAAAGGGAAGCACTCTGTTCCAACACTTCAATTCACTGCACGAAGGGAATGGAGTGTTGCTTCACATTCTAAATGCTGTCCTTTCAGAGAAAATCACTTTCCTTTGAAAGTGCCTTAAGCTACTTACAAGCATTCAACAGAAACTCACATGCGTTTCTCTGAAAGAGAAGCAGTCTGTTCCAACACTTCAATTCACTGTGCGAAGTGAATGGAGTGTTGCTTCACTTTCTAAATTATGTCCTTTCAGAGAAAATCACTTTCCTTTGAAAGTGCCTTAAACTACTTTCAAGCATTCACAAAAAACTCACATACGTTTCTCTGAAAGAGAAGCAGTCTGTTCCAACACTTCAATTCACTGTGCGAAGTGAATGGAGTGTTGCTTCAGTTTCTAAATGCTGTCCTTTCAGAGAAAATAACTTTCCTTTGAAAGTGCCTTAAGGAACTTGCAAGCATTCACAAGAAACTCACATGCGTTTCTCTGAAATAGAAGCAGTCTGTTCCAACACTTCAATTCACTGTGCGAAGTGAATGAAGTGTTGCTTCACTTTCTAAATGCTGTCCTTTCAGAGAAAATCACTTTCCTTTGAAAGTGCCTTAAGCTACTTACAAGCATTCACCAGAAACTCACATGCGTTTCTCTGAAAGAGAAGCAGTCTGTTCCAATACTTCAATTCACTCTGCGAAGTGAATGGAGTGTTGCTTCACTTTCTAAATGCTGTCCTTTCAGAGAAAATCACTTTCCTTTGAAAGTGCCTTAAGGTACTTACAAGCATTCAACAGAAACTCACATGCATTTCTCTGAAAGAGAAGCAGTCTGTTCCAACACTTCAATTCACTGTGCGAAGTGAATGGAGTGTCGCTTCACTTTCTAAATGCTGTCCTTTCAGAGAAAATCACTTTCCTTTGAAAGTGCCTTAAGCTACTTACAAGCATTCAACAGAAACTCACATGCGTTTCTTTGAAAGAGAAGCAGTCTGTTCCAATACTTCAATTCACTGTGCGAAGTGAATGGAGTGTTGCTTCACTTTCTAAATGCTGTCCTTTCAGAGAAAATCACTTTCCTTTGAAAGTGCCTTAAGCTACTTACAAGCATTCAACGGAAACTCACATGCATTTCTCTGAAAGAGAAGCAGTCTGTTCCAACACTTCAATTCACTGTGCGAAGTGAATGGAGTGTTGCTTCACTTTCTAAATGCTGTCCTTTCAGAGAAAATCACTTTCCTTTGAAAGTGCCTTTAGCTACTTACAAGCATTCACCAGAAACTCACATGCGTTTCTCTGAAAGAGAAGCAGTCTGTTCCAACACTTCAATTCACTGTGTGAAGTGAATGGAGTGTTGCCTCACATTCTAAATGCTGTCCTTTCAGAGAAAATCACTTTGCTTTGAAAGTGCCTTAAGCTACTTACAAGCATTCACCAGAAACTCACATGCGTTTCTCTGAAAGAGAAGCAGTCTGTTCCAACACTTCAATTCAATGTGCGAAGTGAATTGAGTGTTGCTTCACTTTCTAAATGCTGTCCTTTCAGAGAAAATCACTTTCCTTTGAAAGTGCCTTAAACTACATTCAAGCATTCACAAGAAACTCACATGCGTTTCTCTGAAAGAGAAGCAGTCGGTTCCAACACTTCAATTCACTGTGCGAAGTGAATGAAGTGTTGCTTCACTTTCTAAATGCTGTCCTTTCAGAGAAAATCACTTTCCTTTGAAAGTGCCTTAAGCTACTTACAAGCATTCACCAGAAACTCACATGCGTTTCTCTGAAAGAGAAGCAGTCTGTTCCAATACTTCAATTCACTCTGCGAAGTGAATGGAGTGTTGCTTCACTTTCTAAATGCTGTCCTCTCAGAGAAAATCACTTTCCTTTGAAAGTGCCTTAAGCTACTTACAAGCATTCAACACATATTCACATGCATTTCTCTGAAAGAGAAGCAGTCTGTTCCAACACTTCAATTCACTGTGCGAAGTGAATGGAGTGTTGCTTCACTTTCTAAATTATGTCCTTTCAGAGAAAATCACTTTCCTTTGAAAGTGCCTTAGGCAATTTACAAGCATTCACAAGAAACACTAAGGCGTTTCTATGAAAGGGAAGCACTCTGTTCCAACACTTCAATTCACTGCACGAAGGGAATGGAGTGTTGCTTCACATTCTAAATGCTGTCCTTTCAGAGAAAATCACTTTCCTTTGAAAGTGCCTTAAGCTACTTACAAGCATTCAACAGAAACTCACATGCGTTTCTCTGAAAGAGAAGCAGTCTGTTCCAACACTTCAATTCACTGTGCGAAGTGAATGGAGTGTTGCTTCACTTTCTAAATTATGTCCTTTCAGAGAAAATCACTTTCCTTTGAAAGTGCCTTAAACTACTTTCAAGCATTCACAAAAAACTCACATACGTTTCTCTGAAAGAGAAGCAGTCTGTTCCAACACTTCAATTCACTGTGCGAAGTGAATGGAGTGTTGCTTCAGTTTCTAAATGCTGTCCTTTCAGAGAAAATAACTTTCCTTTGAAAGTGCCTTAAGCAACTTGCAAGCATTCACAAGAAACTCACATGCGTTTCTCTGAAAGAGAAGCAGTCTGTTCCAACACTTCAATTCACTGTGCGAAGTGAATGAAGTGTTGCTTCACTTTCTAAATGCTGTCCTTTCAGAGAAAATCACTTTCCTTTGAAAGTGCCTTAAGCTACTTACAAGCATTCACCAGAAACTCACATGCGTTTCTCTGAAAGAGAAGCAGTCTGTTCCAATACTTCAATTCACTCTGCGAAGTGAATGGAGTGTTGCTTCACTTTCTAAATGCTGTCCTTTCAGAGAAAATCACTTTCCTTTGAAAGTGCCTTAAGGTACTTACAAGCATTCAACAGAAACTCACATGCATTTCTCTGAAAGAGAAGCAGTCTGTTCCAACACTTCAATTCACTGTGCGAAGTGAATGGAGTGTCGCTTCACTTTCTAAATGCTGTCCTTTCAGAGAAAATCACTTTCCTTTGAAAGTGCCTTAAGCTACTTACAAGCATTCAACAGAAACTCACATGCGTTTCTTTGAAAGAGAAGCAGTCTGTTCCAATACTTCAATTCACTGTGCGAAGTGAATGGAGTGATGCTTCACTTTCTAAATGCTGTCCTTTCAGAGAAAATCACTTTCCTTTGAAAGTGCCTTAAGCTACTTACAAGCATTCAACGGAAACTCACATGCATTTCTCTGAAAGAGAAGCAGTCTGTTCCAACACTTCAATTCACTGTGCGAAGTGAATGGAGTGTTGCTTCACTTTCTAAATGCTGTCCTTTCAGAGAAAATCACTTTCCTTTGAAAGTGCCTTTAGCTACTTACAAGCATTCACCAGAAACTCACATGCGTTTCTCTGAAAGAGAAGCAGTCTGTTCCAACACTTCAATTCACTGTGTGAAGTGAATGGAGTGTTGCCTCACATTCTAAATGCTGTCCTTTCAGAGAAAATCACTTTGCTTTGAAAGTGCCTTAAGCTACTTACAAGAATTCAAAAGAAACTCACATGCGTTTCTCTGAAAGAGAAGCAGTCTGTTCCAACACTTCAATTCAAT
The DNA here is from genome assembly GCF_982192425.1 of Myodes glareolus. NCBI lineage: Eukaryota > Metazoa > Chordata > Mammalia > Rodentia > Cricetidae > Myodes > Myodes glareolus. The sequence continues at coordinate 3,477,539 of NW_028263211.1, read as the reverse complement.
GTGCGAAGTGAATTGAGTGTTGCTTCACTTTCTAAATGCTGTCCTTTCAGAGAAAATCACTTTCCTTTGAAAGTGCCTTAAACTACATTCAAGCATTCACAAGAAACTCACATGCGTTTCTCTGAAATAGAAGCAGTCGGTTCCAACACTTCAATTCACTGTGCGAAGTGAATGAAGTGTTGCTTCACTTTCTAAATGCTGTCCTTTCAGAGAAAATCACTTTCCTTTGAAAGTGCCTTAAGCTACTTACAAGCATTCACCAGAAACTCACATGCGTTTCTCTGAAAGAGAAGCAGTCTGTTCCAATACTTCAATTCACTCTGCGAAGTGAATGGAGTGTTGCTTCACTTTCTAAATGCTGTCCTTTCAGAGAAAATCACTTTCCTTTGAAAGTGCCTTAAGGTACTTACAAGCATTCAACAGAAACTCACATGCATTTCTCTGAAAGAGAAGCAGTCTGTTCCAACACTTCAATTCACTGTGCGAAGTGAATGGAGTGTCGCTTCACTTTCTAAATGCTGTCCTTTCAGAGAAAATCACTTTCCTTTGAAAGTGCCTTAAGCTACTTACAAGCATTCAACAGAAACTCACATGCGTTTCTCTGAAAGAGAAGCAGTCTGTTCCAATACTTCAATTCACTCTGCGAAGTGAATGGAGTGTTGCTTCACTTTCTAAATGCTGTCCTTTCAGAGAAAATCACTTTCCTTTGAAAGTGCCTTAAGCTACTTACAAGCATTCAACGGAAACTCACATGCATTTCTCTGAAAGAGAAGCAGTCTGTTCCAACACTTCAATTCACTGTGCGAAGTGAATGGAGTGTTGCTTCACTTTCTAAATGCTGTCCTTTCAGAGAAAATCACTTTCCTTTGAAAGTGCCTTTAGCTACTTACAAGCATTCACCAGAAACTCACATGCGTTTCTCTGAAAGAGAAGCAGTCTGTTCCAACACTTCAATTCACTGTGTGAAGTGAATGGAGTGTTGCCTCACATTCTAAATGCTGTCCTTTCAGAGAAAATCACTTTGCTTTGAAAGTGCCTTAAGCTACTTACAAGAATTCAAAAGAAACTCACATGCGTTTCTCTGAAAGAGAAGCAGTCTGTTCCAACACTTCAATTCAATGTGCGAAGTGAATTGAGTGTTGTTTCACTTTCTAAATGCTGTCCTCTCAGAGAAAATCACTTTCCTTTGAAAGTGCCTTAAGCTACTTACAAGCATTCAACACAAAGTCACATGCATTTCTCTGAAAGATAAGCAGTCTGTTCCAACACTTCAATTCACTGTGCGAAGTGAATGGAGTGTTGCTTCACTTTCTAAATTATGTCCTTTCAGAGAAAATCACTTTCCTTTGAAAGTGCCTTAGGCAACTTACAAGCATTCACAAGAAACACTAAGGCGTTTCTATGAAAGGGAAGCACTCTGTTCCAACACTTCAATTCACTGCACGAAGGGAATGGAGTGTTGCTTCACATTCTAAATGCTGTCCTTTCAGAGAAAATCACTTTCCTTTGAAAGTGCCTTAAGCTACTTACAAGCATTCAACAAAAACTCACATGCGTTTCTCTGAAAGAGAAGCAGTCTGTTCCAACACTTCAATTCACTGTGCGAAGTGAATGGAGTGTTGCTTCACTTTCTAAATGCTGTCCTTTCAGAGAAAATCACTTTCCTTTGAAAGTGCCTTAAACTACATTCAAGCATTCACAAAAAACTCACATGCGTTTCTCTGAAAGAGAAGCAGTCGGTTCCAACACTTCAATTCACTGTGCGAAGTGAATGGAGTGTTGCTTCACTTTCTAAATGCTGTCCTTTCAGAGAAAATCACTTTCCTTTGAAAGTGCCTTAAGCTACTTACAAGCATTCACCAGAAACTCACATGCGTTTCTCTGAAAGAGAAGCAGTCTGTTCCAATACTTCAATTCACTCTGCGAAGTGAATGGAGTGTTGCTTCACTTTCTAAATGCTGTCCTTTCAGAGAAAATCACTTTCCATTGAAAGTGCCTTAAGCTACTTACAAGCATTCAACAGAAACTCACATGCATTTCTCTGAAAGAGAAGCAGTCTGTTCCAACACTTCAATTCACTGTGCGAAGTGAATGGAGTGTTGCTTCACTTTCTAAATGCTGTCCTTTCAGAGAAAATCACTTTCCCTTGAAAGTGCCTTAAGCTACTTGCAAGCATTAGGAAGAAACTCACATGCGTTTCGCTGAAAGAGAAGCAGTCTGTTCCAACACTTCATTTCACTGTGCGAAGTGAATGGAGTGTTGCTTCACTTTCTAAATTATGTCCTTTCAGAGAAAATCACTTTCCTTTGAAAGTGCCTTAAGCAACTTGCAAGCATTCACAAGAAACACTAAGGCGTTTCTCTGAAAGAGAAGCACTCTGTTCCAACACTTCAATTCACTGCACGAAGGGAATGGAGTGTTGCTTCACTTTCTAAATGGTGTCCTTTCAGAGAAAATCACTTTCCTTTGAAAGTGCCTTAAGCTACTTACAAGCATTCACAAGAAACTCACATGCGTTTCTCTGAAAGAGAAGCAGTCTGTTCCAACACTTCAATTCACTGTGAGAAGTGAATGGAGTGTTGCTTCACTTTCTAAATGCTGTCCTTTCAGAGAAAATCACTTTCCTTTGAAAGTGCCTTTAGCTACTTACAAGCATTCACTAGAAACTCACATGCGTTTCTCTGAAAGAGAAGCAGTCTGTTCCAACACTTCAATTCACTGTGTGAAGTGAATGGAGTGTTGCCTCACATTCTAAATGCTGTCCTTTCAGAGAAAATCACTTTGCTTTGAAAGTGCCTTAAGCTACTTACAAGAATTCAAAAGAAACTCACATGCGTTTCTCTGAAAGAGAAGCAATCTGTTCCAACACTTCAATTCAATGTGCGATGTGAATTGAGTGTTGCTTCACTTTCTAAATGCTGTCCTCTCAGAGAAAATCACTTTCCTTTGAAAGTGCCTTAAGCTACTTACAAGCATTCAACACAAAGTCACATGCATTTCTCTGAAAGAGAAGCAGTCTGTTCCAACACTTCAATTCACTGTGCGAAGTGAATGGAGTGTTGCTTCACTTTCTAAATTATGTCCTTTCAGAGAAAATCACTTTCCTTTGAAAGGGCCTTAGGCAACTTACAAGCATTCACAAGAAACACTAAGGCGTTTCTATGAAAGGGAAGCACTCTGTTCCAACACTTCAATTCACTGCACGAAGGGAATGGAGTGTTGCTTCACATTCTAAATGCTGTCCTTTCAGAGAAAATCACTTTCCTTTGAAAGTGCCTTAAGCTACTTACAAGCATTCAACAGAAACTCACATGCGTTTCTCTGAAAGAGAAGCAGTCTGTTCCAACACTTCAATTCACTGTGCGAAGTGAATGGAGTGTTGCTTCACTTTCTAAATGCTGTCCTTTCAGAGAAAATCACTTTCCTTTGAAAGTGCCTTAAACTACTTTCAAGCATTCACAAAAAACTCACATGCGTTTCTCTGAAAGAGAAGCAGTCTGTTCCAACACTTCAATTCACTGTGCGAAGTGAATGGAGTGTTGCTTCACTATCTAAATGCTGTCCTTTCAGAGAAAATCACTTTCCTTTGAAAGTGCCTTAAGCTACTTACAAGCATTCACCAGAAACTCACATGCGTTTCTCTGAAAGAGAAGCAGTCTGTTCCAATACTTCAATTCACTCTGCGAAGTGAATGGAGTGTTGCTTCACTTTCTAAATGCTGTCCTTTCAGAGAAAATCACTTTCCTTTGAAAGTGACTTAAGGTACTTACAAGCATTCAACAGAAACTCACATGCATTTCTCTGAAAGAGAAGCAGTCTGTTCCAACACATCAATTCACTGTGCGAAGTGAATGGAGTGTTGCTTCACTTTCTAAATGCTGTCCTTTCAGAGAAAATCATTTTCCTTTGAAAGTGCCTTAAGCTACTTACAAGCATTCAACAGAAACTCACATGCGTTTCTCTGAAAGAGAAGCAGTCTGTTCCAACACTTCAATTCACTGTGCGAAGTGAATGGAGTGTTGCTTCACTTTCTAAATGCTGTCCTTTCAGAGAAAATCACTTTCCTTTGAAAGTGCCTTAAACTACTTTCAAGCATTCACAAAAAACTCACATGCGTTTCTCTGAAAGAGAAGCAGTCTATTCCAACACTTCAATTCACTGTGCGAAGTGAATGGAGTGTTGCTTCACTTTCTAAATACTGTCCTTTCAGAGAAAATCACTTTCCTTTGAAAGTGCCTTAAGCTACTTACAAGCATTCACCAGAAACTCACATGCGTTTCTCTGAAAGAGAAGCAGTCTGTTCCAATACTTCAATTTACTCTGCGAAGTGAATGGAGTGTTGCTTCACTTTCTAAATGCTGTCCTTTCAGAGAAAATCACTTTCCTTTGAAAGTGCCTTAAGGTACTTACAAGCATTCAACAGAAACTCACATGCATTTCTCTGAAAGAGAAGCAGTCTGTTCCAACACTTCAATTCACTGTGCGAAGTGAATGGAGTGTTGTTTCACTTTCTAAATGCTGTCCTTTCAGAGAAAATCACTTTCCTTTGAAAGTGCCTTAAGCTACTTACAAGCATTCACCAGAAACTCACATGCGTTTCTCTGAAAGAGAAGCAGTCTGTACCAATACTTCAATTCACTCTGCGAAGTGAATGGAGTGTTGCTTCACTTTCTAAATGCTGTCCTTTCAGAGAAAATCACTTTCCTTTGAAAGTGCCTTAGGCAACTTGCAAGCATTCACAAGAAACACTAAGGCGTTTCTCTGAAAGAGAAGCACTCTGTTCCAACACTTCAATTCACTGCACGAAGTGAATGGAGTGTGGCTTCACTTTCTAAATGCTGTCCTTTCAGAGAAAATCACTTTCCTTTGAAAGTGCCTTAAGCTACTTACAAGCATTCACCAGAAACTCACATGCGTTTCTCTGAAAGAGAAGCAGTCGGTTCCAACACGTCAATTCACTGTGCGAAGTGAATGGAGTGTTGCTTCACTTTCTAAATGCTGTCCTTTCAGAGAAAATCACGTTCCTTTGATAGTGCCTTAAGCTACTTGCAGGCATTAGGAAGAAACTCACATGCGTTTCTCTGAAACAGAAGCAGTCTGTTCCAACACTTCAATTCACTGTGCGAAGTGAATGGAGTGTTGCTTCACTTTCTAAATGCTGTCCTTTCAGAGAAAATCACTTTCCTTTGAATGTGCCTTAAGCTACTTACAAGAATTCAAAAGAAACTCACATGCGTTTCTCTGCAAGAGAAGCAGTCTGTTCCAACACTTCAATTCAATGTGCGAAGTGAATGGAGTGTTGCTTCACTTTCTAAATGCTGTCCTCTCAGAGAAAATCACTTTCCTTTGAAAGTGCCTTAAGCTACTTACAAGCATTCAACACAAAGTCACATGCATTCCTCTGAAAGAGAAGCAGTCTGTTCCAACACTTCAATTCACTGTGCGAAGTGAATGGAGTGTTGCTTCACTTTCTAAATGCTGTCCTTTCAGAGAAAATCACTTTCCTTTGAAAGTGCCTTAAGCTACTTACAAGCATTCACCAGAAACTCACATGCGTTTCTCTGAAAGAGAAGCAGTCTGTTCCAATACTTCAATTCACTCTGCGAAGGGAATGGAGTGTTGCTTCACTTTCTAAATGCTGTCCTTTCAGAGAAAATCACTTTCCTTTGAAAGTGCCTTAAGCTACTTACAAGCATTCAACGGAAACTCACATGCATTTCTCTGAAAGAGAAGCAGTCTGTTCCAACACTTCAATTCACTGTGCGAAGTGAATGGAGTGTTGCTTCACTTTCTAAATGCTGTCCTTTCAGAGAAAATCACTTTCCTTTGAAAGTGCCTTAAGCTACTTACAAGCATTCACCAGAAATTCACATCTGTTTCTCTTAAAGAGAAGCAGTCTGTTCCAACACTTCAATTCACTGTGCGAAGTGAATGGAGTGTTGCTTCACTTTCTAAATGCTGTCCTTTCAGAGAAAATCACTTTCCTTTGAAAGTGCCTTAAGCTACTTACAAGCATTCACCAGAAACTCACATGCGTTTCTCTGAAAGAGAAGCAGTCTATTCCAACACTTCAATTCACTGTGCGAAGTGAATGGAGTGTTGCTTCACTTTCTAAATGCTGTCCTTTCAGAGAAAATCACTTTCCTTTGAAAGTGCCTTAAACTACTTTCAAGCATTCACAAAAAACTCACATGTGTTTCTCTGAAAGAGAAGCAGTCTATTCCAACACTTCAATTCACTGTGCGAAGTGAATGGAGTGTTGCTTCACTTTCTAAATACTGTCCTTTCAGAGAAAATCACTTTCCTTTGAAAGTGCCTTAAGCTACTTACAAGCATTCACCAGAAACTCACATGCGTTTCTCTGAAAGAGAAGCAGTCTGTTCCAATACTTCAATTCACTCTGCGAAGTGAATGGAGTGTTGCTTCACTTTCTAAATGCTGTCCTTTCAGAGAAAATCACTTTCCTTTGAAAGTGCCTTAAGGTACTTACAAGCATTCAACAGAAACTCACATGCATTTCTCTGAAAGAGAAGCAGTCTGTTCCAACACTTCAATTCACTGTGCGAAGTGAATGGAGTGTTGTTTCACTTTCTAAATGCTGTCCTTTCAGAGAAAATCACTTTCCTTTGAAAGTGCCTTAAGCTACTTACAAGCATTCACCAGAAACTCACATGCGTTTCTCTGAAAGAGAAGCAGTCTGTACCAATACTTCAATTCACTCTGCGAAGTGAATGGAGTGTTGCTTCACTTTCTAAATGCTGTCCTTTCAGAGAAAATCACTTTCCTTTGAAAGTGCCTTAAGCAACTTGCAAGCATTCACAAGAAACACTAAGGCGTTTCTCTGAAAGAGAAGCACTCTGTTCCAACACTTCAATTCACTGCACGAAGTGAATGGAGTGTGGCTTCACTTTCTAAATGCTGTCCTTTCAGAGAAAATCACTTTCCTTTGAAAGTGCCTTAAGCTACTTACAAGCATTCACCAGAAACTCACATGCGTTTCTCTGAAAGAGAAGCAGTCGGTTCCAACACGTCAATTCACTGTGCGAAGTGAATGGAGTGTTGCTTCACTTTCTAAATGCTGTCCTTTCAGAGAAAATCACGTTCCTTTGATAGTGCCTTAAGCTACTTGCAGGCATTAGGAAGAAACTCACATGCGTTTCTCTGAAACAGAAGCAGTCTGTTCCAACACTTCAATTCACTGTGCGAAGTGAATGGAGTGTTGCTTCACTTTCTAAATGCTGTCCTTTCAGAGAAAATCACTTTCCTTTGAATGTGCCTTAAGCTACTTACAAGAATTCAAAAGAAACTCACATGCGTTTCTCTGCAAGAAAAGCAGTCTGTTCCAACACTTCAATTCAATGTGCGAAGTGAATGGAGTGTTGCTTCACTTTCTAAATGCTGTCCTCTCAGAGAAAATCACTTTCCTTTGAAAGTGCCTTAAGCTACTTACAAGCATTCAACACAAAGTCACATGCATTCCTCTGAAAGAGAAGCAGTCTGTTCCAACACTTCAATTCACTGTGCGAAGTGAATGGAGTGTTGCTTCACTTTCTAAATGCTGTCCTTTCAGAGAAAATCACTTTCCTTTGAAAGTGCCTTAAGCTACTTACAAGCATTCACCAGAAACTCACATGCGTTTCTCTGAAAGAGAAGCAGTCTGTTCCAATACTTCAATTCACTCTGCGAAGTGAATGGAGTGTTGCTTCACTTTCTAAATGCTGTCCTTTCAGAGAAAATCACTTTCCTTTGAAAGTGCCTTAAGCTACTTACAAGCATTCAACGGAAACTCACATGCATTTCTCTGAAAGAGAAGCAGTCTGTTCCAACACTTCAATTCACTGTGCGAAGTGAATGGAGTGTTGCTTCACTTTCTAAATGCTGTCCTTTCAGAGAAAATCACTTTCCTTTGAAAGTGCCTTAAGCTACTTACAAGCATTCACCAGAAATTCACATCTGTTTCTCTTAAAGAGAAGCAGTCTGTTCCAACACTTCAATTCACTGTGCGAAGTGAATGGAGTGTTGCTTCACTTTCTAAATGCTGTCCTTTCAGAGAAAATCACTTTCCTTTGAAAGTGCCTTAAGCTACTTACAAGCATTCACCAGAAACTCACATGCGTTTCTCTGAAAGAGAAGCAGTCTGTTCCAATACTTCAATTCACTCTGCGAAGTGAATGGAGTGTTGCTTCACTTTCTAAATGCTGTCCTCTCAGAGAAAATCACTTTCCTTTGAAAGTGCCTTAAGCTACTTACAAGCATTCAACACATATTCACATGCATTTCTCTGAAAGAGAAGCAGTCTGTTCCAACACTTCAATTCACTGTGCGAAGTGAATGGAGTGTTGCTTCACTTTCTAAATTATGTCCTTTCAGAGAAAATCACTTTCCTTTGAAAGTGCCTTAGGCAATTTACAAGCATTCACAAGAAACACTAAGGCGTTTCTATGAAAGGGAAGCACTCTGTTCCAACACTTCAATTCACTGCACGAAGGGAATGGAGTGTTGCTTCACATTCTAAATGCTGTCCTTTCAGAGAAAATCACTTTCCTTTGAAAGTGCCTTAAGCTACTTACAAGCATTCAACAGAAACTCACATGCGTTTCTCTGAAAGAGAAGCAGTCTGTTCCAACACTTCAATTCACTGTGCGAAGTGAATGGAGTGTTGCTTCACTTTCTAAATGCTGTCCTTTCAGAGAAAATCACTTTCCTTTGAAAGTGCCTTAAACTACTTTCAAGCATTCACAAAAAACTCACATGCGTTTCTCTGAAAGAGAAGCAGTCTATTCCAACACTTCAATTCACTGTGCGAAGTGAATGGAGTGTTGCTTCACTTTCTAAATACTGTCCTTTCAGAGAAAATCACTTTCCTTTGAAAGTGCCTTAAGCTACTTACAAGCATTCACCAGAAACTCACATGCGTTTCTCTGAAAGAGAAGCAGTCTGTTCCAATACTTCAATTCACTCTGCGAAGTGAATGGAGTGTTGCTTCACTTTCTAAATGCTGTCCTTTCAGAGAAAATCACTTTCCTTTGAAAGTGCCTTAAGGTACTTACAAGCATTCAACAGAAACTCACATGCATTTCTCTGAAAGAGTAGCAGTCTGTTCCAACACTTCAATTCACTGTGCGAAGTGAATGGAGTGTTGTTTCACTTTCTAAATGCTGTCCTTTCAGAGAAAATCACTTTCCTTTGAAAGTGCCTTAAGCTACTTACAAGCATTCACCAGAAACTCACATGCGTTTCTCTGAAAGAGAAGCAGTCTGTACCAATACTTCAATTCACTCTGCGAAGTGAATGGAGTGTTGCTTCACTTTCTAAATGCTGTCCTTTCAGAGAAAATCACTTTCCTTTGAAAGTGCCTTAAGCAACTTGCAAGCATTCACAAGAAACACTAAGGCGTTTCTCTGAAAGAGAAGCACTCTGTTCCAACACTTCAATTCACTGCACGAAGTGAATGGAGTGTGGCTTCACTTTCTAAATGCTGTCCTTTCAGAGAAAATCACTTTCCTTTGAAAGTGCCTTAAGCTACTTACAAGCATTCACCAGAAACTCACATGCGTTTCTCTGAAAGAGAAGCAGTCGGTTCCAACACGTCAATTCACTGTGCGAAGTGAATGGAGTGTTGCTTCACTTTCTAAATGCTGTCCTTTCAGAGAAAATCACGTTCCTTTGATAGTGCCTTAAGCTACTTGCAGGCATTAGGAAGAAACTCACATGCGTTTCTCTGAAACAGAAGCAGTCTGTTCCAACACTTCAATTCACTGTGCGAAGTGAATGGAGTGTTGCTTCACTTTCTAAATGCTGTCCTTTCAGAGAAAATCACTTTCCTTTGAATGTGCCTTAAGCTACTTACAAGAATTCAAAAGAAACTCACATGCGTTTCTCTGCAAGAGAAGCAGTCTGTTCCAACACTTCAATTCAATGTGCGAAGTGAATGGAGTGTTGCTTCACTTTCTAAATGCTGTCCTCTCAGAGAAAATCACTTTCCTTTGAAAGTGCCTTAAGCTACTTACAAGCATTCAACACAAAGTCACATGCATTCCTCTGAAAGAGAAGCAGTCTGTTCCAACACTTCAATTCACTGTGCGAAGTGAATGGAGTGTTGCTTCACTTTCTAAATGCTGTCCTTTCAGAGAAAATCACTTTCCTTTGAAAGTGCCTTAAGCTACTTACAAGCATTCACCAGAAACTCACATGCGTTTCTCTGAAAGAGAAGCAGTCTGTTCCAATACTTCAATTCACTCTGCGAAGTGAATGGAGTGTTGCTTCACTTTCTAAATGCTGTCCTTTCAGAGAAAATCACTTTCCTTTGAAAGTGCCTTAAGCTACTTACAAGCATTCAACGGAAACTCACATGCATTTCTCTGAAAGAGAAGCAGTCTGTTCCAACACTTCAATTCACTGTGCGAAGTGAATGGAGTGTTGCTTCACTTTCTAAATGCTGTCCTTTCAGAGAAAATCACTTTCCTTTGAAAGTGCCTTAAGCTACTTACAAGCATTCACCAGAAATTCACATCTGTTTCTCTTAAAGAGAAGCAGTCTGTTCCAACACTTCAATTCACTGTGCGAAGTGAATGGAGTGTTGCTTCACTTTCTAAATGCTGTCCTTTCAGAGAAAATCACTTTCCTTTGAAAGTGCCTTAAGCTACTTACAAGCATTCACCAGAAACTCACATGCGTTTCTCTGAAAGAGAAGCAGTCTGTTCCAATACTTCAATTCACTCTGCGAAGTGAATGGAGTGTTGCTTCACTTTCTAAATGCTGTCCTCTCAGAGAAAATCACTTTCCTTTGAAAGTGCCTTAAGCTACTTACAAGCATTCAACACATATTCACATGCATTTCTCTGAAAGAGAAGCAGTCTGTTCCAACACTTCAATTCACTGTGCGAAGTGAATGGAGTGTTGCTTCACTTTCTAAATTATGTCCTTTCAGAGAAAATCACTTTCCTTTGAAAGTGCCTTAGGCAATTTACAAGCATTCACAAGAAACACTAAGGCGTTTCTATGAAAGGGAAGCACTCTGTTCCAACACTTCAATTCACTGCACGAAGGGAATGGAGTGTTGCTTCACATTCTAAATGCTGTCCTTTCAGAGAAAATCACTTTCCTTTGAAAGTGCCTTAAGCTACTTACAAGCATTCAACAGAAACTCACATGCGTTTCTCTGAAAGAGAAGCAGTCTGTTCCAACACTTCAATTCACTGTGCGAAGTGAATGGAGTGTTGCTTCACTTTCTAAATTATGTCCTTTCAGAGAAAATCACTTTCCTTTGAAAGTGCCTTAAACTACTTTCAAGCATTCACAAAAAACTCACATACGTTTCTCTGAAAGAGAAGCAGTCTGTTCCAACACTTCAATTCACTGTGCGAAGTGAATGGAGTGTTGCTTCAGTTTCTAAATGCTGTCCTTTCAGAGAAAATAACTTTCCTTTGAAAGTGCCTTAAGCAACTTGCAAGCATTCACAAGAAACTCACATGCGTTTCTCTGAAAGAGAAGCAGTCTGTTCCAACACTTCAATTCACTGTGCGAAGTGAATGAAGTGTTGCTTCACTTTCTAAATGCTGTCCTTTCAGAGAAACTCACTTTCCTTTGAAAGTGCCTTAAGCTACTTACAAGCATTCACCAGAAACTCACATGCGTTTCTCTGAAAGAGAAGCAGTCTGTTCCAATACTTCAATTCACTCTGCGAAGTGAATGGAGTGTTGCTTCACTTTCTAAATGCTGTCCTTTCAGAGAAAATCACTTTCCTTTGAAAGTGCCTTAAGGTACTTACAAGCATTCAACAGAAACTCACATGCATTTCTCTGAAAGAGAAGCAGTCTGTTCCAACACTTCAATTCACTGTGCGAAGTGAATGGAGTGTTGCTTCACTTTCTAAATGCTGTCCTTTCAGAGAAAATCACTTTCCTTTGAAAGTGCCTTTAGCTACTTACAAGCATTCACCAGAAACTCACATGCGTTTCTCTGAAAGAGAAGCAGTCTGTTCCAACACTTCAATTCACTGTGTGAAGTGAATGGAGTGTTGCCTCACATTCTAAATGCTGTCCTTTCAGAGAAAATCACTTTGCTTTGAAAGTGCCTTAAGCTACTTACAAGAATTCAAAAGAAACTCACATGCGTTTCTCTGAAAGAGAAGCAGTCTGTTCCAACACTTCAATTCAATGTGCGAAGTGAATTGAGTGTTGCTTCACTTTCTAAATGCTGTCCTTTCAGAGAAAATCACTTTCCTTTGAAAGTGCCTTAAACTACATTCAAGCATTCACAAGAAACTCACATGCGTTTCTCTGAAAGAGAAGCAGTCGGTTCCAACACTTCAATTCACTGTGCGAAGTGAATGAAGTGTTGCTTCACTTTCTAAATGCTGTCCTTTCAGAGAAAATCACTTTCCTTTGAAAGTGCCTTAAGCTACTTACAAGCATTCACCAGAAACTCACATGCGTTTCTCTGAAAGAGAAGCAGTCTGTTCCAATACTTCAATTCACTCTGCGAAGTGAATGGAGTGTTGCTTCACTTTCTAAATGCTGTCCTTTCAGAGAAAATCACTTTCCTTTGAAAGTGCCTTAAGGTACTTACAAGCATTCAACAGAAACTCACATGCATTTCTCTGAAAGAGAAGCAGTCTGTTCCAACACTTCAATTCACTGTGCGAAGTGAATGGAGTGTCGCTTCACTTTCTAAATGCTGTCCTTTCAGAGAAAATCACTTTCCTTTGAAAGTGCCTTAAGCTACTTACAAGCATTCAACAGAAACTCACATGCGTTTCTTTGAAAGAGAAGCAGTCTGTTCCAATACTTCAATTCACTCTGCGAAGTGAATGGAGTGTTGCTTCACTTTCTAAATGCTGTCCTTTCAGAGAAAATCACTTTCCTTTGAAAGTGCCTTAAGCTACTTACAAGCATTCAACGGAAACTCACATGCATTTCTCTGAAAGAGAAGCAGTCTGTTCCAACACTTCAATTCACTGTGCGAAGTGAATGGAGTGTTGCTTCACTTTCTAAATGCTGTCCTTTCAGAGAAAATCACTTTCCTTTGAAAGTGCCTTTAGCTACTTACAAGCATTCACCAGAAACTCACATGCGTTTCTCTGAAAGAGAAGCAGTCTGTTCCAACACTTCAATTCACTGTGTGAAGTGAATGGAGTGTTGCCTCACATTCTAAATGCTGTCCTTTCAGAGAAAATCACTTTGCTTTGAAAGTGCCTTAAGCTACTTACAAGAATTCAAAAGAAACTCACATGCGTTTCTCTGAAAGAGAAGCAGTCTGTTCCAACACTTCAATTCAATGTGCGAAGTGAATTGAGTGTTGTTTCACTTTCTAAATGCTGTCCTCTCAGAGAAAATCACTTTCCTTTGAAAGTGCCTTAAGCTACTTACAAGCATTCAACACAAAGTCACATGCATTTCTCTGAAAGATAAGCAGTCTGTTCCAACACTTCAATTCACTGTGCGAAGTGAATGGAGTGTTGCTTCACTTTCTAAATTATGTCCTTTCAGAGAAAATCACTTTCCTTTGAAAGTGCCTTAGGCAACTTACAAGCATTCACAAGAAACACTAAGGCGTTTCTATGAAAGGGAAGCACTCTGTTCCAACACTTCAATTCACTGCACGAAGGGAATGGAGTGTTGCTTCACATTCTAAATGCTGTCCTTTCAGAGAAAATCACTTTCCTTTGAAAGTGCCTTAAGCTACTTACAAGCATTCAACAAAAACTCACATGCGTTTCTCTGAAAGAGAAGCAGTCTGTTCCAACACTTCAATTCACTGTGCGAAGTGAATGGAGTGTTGCTTCACTTTCTAAATGCTGTCCTTTCAGAGAAAATCACTTTCCTTTGAAAGTGCCTTAAACTACATTCAAGCATTCACAAAAAACTCACATGCGTTTCTCTGAAAGAGAAGCAGTCTGTTCCAACACTTCAATTCACTGTGCGAAGTGAATGGAGTGTTGCTTCACTTTCTAAATGCTGTCCTTTCAGAGAAAATCACTTTCCTTTGAAAGTGCCTTAAGCTACTTACAAGCATTCACCAGAAACTCACATGCGTTTCTCTGAAAGAGAAGCAGTCTGTTCCAATACTTCAATTCACTCTGCGAAGTGAATGGAGTGTTGCTTCACTTTCTAAATGCTGTCCTTTCAGAGAAAATCACTTTCCTTTGAAAGTGCCTTAAGCTACTTACAAGCATTCAACAGAAACTCACATGCATTTCTCTGAAAGAGAAGCAGTCTGTTCCAACACTTCAATTCACTGTGCGAAGTGAATGGAGTGTTGCTTCACTTTCTAAATGCTGTCCTTTCAGAGAAAATCACTTTCCCTTGAAAGTGCCTTAAGCTACTTGCAAGCATTAGGAAGAAACTCACATGCGTTTCGCTGAAAGAGAAGCAGTCTGTTCCAACACTTCAATTCACTGTGCGAAGTGAATGGAGTGTTGCTTCACTTTCTAAATGCTGTCCTTTCAGAGAAAATCACTTTCCTTTGAAAGTGCCTTAAGCTACTTGCAAGCATTAGGAAGAAACTCACATGCGTTTCTCTGAAAGAGAAGCAGTCTCTTCCAACACTTCAATTCACTGTGCGAAGTGAATGGAGTGTTGCTTCACTTTCTAAATGCTGTCCTTTCAGAGAAAATCACTTTCCTTTGAAAGTGCCTTAAGCAACTTGCAAGCATTCACAAGAAACACTAAGGCGTTTCTCTGAAAGAGAAGCACTCTGTTCCAACACTTCAATTCACTGCACGAAGGGAATGGAGTGTTGCTTCACTTTCTAAATGGTGTCCTTTCAGAGAAAATCACTTTCCTTTGAAAGTGCCTTAAGCTACTTACAAGCATTCACAAGAAACTCACATGCGTTTCTCTGAAAGAGAAGCAGTCTGTTCCAACACTTCAATTCACTGTGAGAAGTGAATGGAGTGTTGCTTCACTTTCTAAATGCTGTCCTTTCAGAGAAAATCACTTTCCTTTGAAAGTGCCTTAAGCTACTTACAAGCATTCACTAGAAACTCACATGCGTTTCTCTGAAAGAGAAGCAGTCTGTTCCAACACTTCAATTCACTGTGTGAAGTGAATGGAGTGTTGCCTCACATTCTAAATGCTGTCCTTTCAGAGAAAATCACTTTGCTTTGAAAGTGCCTTAAGCTACTTACAAGAATTCAAAAGAAACTCACATGCGTTTCTCTGAAAGAGAAGCAATCTGTTCCAACACTTCAATTCAATGTGCGAAGTGAATTGAGTGTTGCTTCACTTTCTAAATGCTGTCCTCTCAGAGAAAATCACTTTCCTTTGAAAGTGCCTTAAGCTACTTACAAGCATTCAACACAAAGTCACATGCATTTCTCTGAAAGAGAAGCAGTCTGTTCCAACACTTCAATTCACTGTGCGAAGTGAATGGAGTGTTGCTTCACTTTCTAAATTATGTCCTTTCAGAGAAAATCACTTTCCTTTGAAAGTGCCTTAGGCAACTTACAAGCATTCACAAGAAACACTAAGGCGTTTCTATGAAAGGGAAGCACTCTGTTCCAACACTTCAATTCACTGCACGAAGGGAATGGAGTGTTGCTTCACATTCTAAATGCTGTCCTTTCAGAGAAAATCACTTTCCTTTGAAAGTGCCTTAAGCTACTTACAAGCATTCAACAGAAACTCACATGCGTTTCTCTGAAAGAGAAGCAGTCTGTTCCAACACTTCAATTCACTGTGCGAAGTGAATGGAGTGTTGCTTCACTTTCTAAATGCTGTCCTTTCAGAGAAAATCACTTTCCTTTGAAAGTGCCTTAAACTACTTTCAAGCATTCACAAAAAACTCACATGCGTTTCTCTGAAAGAGAAGCAGTCTGTTCCAACACTTCAATTCACTGTGCGAAGTGAATGGAGTGTTGCTTCACTTTCTAAATGCTGTCCTTTCAGAGAAAATCACTTTCCTTTGAAAGTGCCTTAAGCTACTTACAAGCATTCACCAGAAACTCACATGCGTTTCTCTGAAAGAGAAGCAGTCTGTTCCAATACTTCAATTCACTCTGCGAAGTGAATGGAGTGTTGCTTCACTTTCTAAATGCTGTCCTTTCAGAGAAAATCACTTTCCTTTGAAAGTGCCTTAAGGTACTTACAAGCATTCAACAGAAACTCACATGCATTTCTCTGAAAGAGAAGCAGTCTGTTCCAACACTTCAATTCACTGTGCGAAGTGAATGGAGTGTTGCTTCACTTTCTAAATGCTGTCCTTTCAGAGAAAATCATTTTCCTTTGAAAGTGCCTTAAGCTACTTACAAGCATTCAACAGAAACTCACATGCGTTTCTCTGAAAGAGAAGCAGTCTGTTCCAACACTTCAATTCATGTGCGAAGTGAATGGAGTGTTGCTTCACTTTCTAAATGCTGTCCTTTCAGAGAAAATCACTTTCCTTTGAAAGTGCCTTAAACTACTTTCAAGCATTCACAAAAAACTCACATGCGTTTCTCTGAAAGAGAAGCAGTCTATTCCAACACTTCAATTCACTGTGCGAAGTGAATGGAGTGTTGCTTCACTTTCTAAATACTGTCCTTTCAGAGAAAATCACTTTCCTTTGAAAGTGCCTTAAGCTACTTACAAGCATTCACCAGAAACTCACATGCGTTTCTCTGAAAGAGAAGCAGTCTGTTCCAATACTTCAATTCACTCTGCGAAGTGAATGGAGTGTTGCTTCACTTTCTAAATGCTGTCCTTTCAGAGAAAATCACTTTCCTTTGAAAATGCCTTAAGGTACTTACAAGAATTCAACAGAAACTCACATGCATTTCTCTGAAAGTGAAGCAGTCTGTTCCAACACTTCAATTCACTGTGCGAAGTGAATGGAGTGTTGTTTCACTTTCTAAATGCTGTCATTTCAGAGAAAATCACTTTCCTTTGAAAGTGCCTTAAGCTACTTACAAGCATTCACCAGAAACTCACATGCGTTTCTCTGAAAGAGAAGCAGTCTGTACCAATACTTCAATTCACTCTGCGAAGTGAATGGAGTGTTGCTTCACTTTCTAAATGCTGTCCTTTCAGAGAAAATCACTTTCCTTTGAAAGTGCCTTAAGCAACTTGCAAGCATTCACAAGAAACACTAAGGCGTTTCTCGGAAAGAGAAGCACTCTGTTCCAACACTTCAATTCACTGCACGAAGTGAATGGAGTGTGGCTTCACTTTCTAAATGCTGTCCTTTCAGAGAAAATCACTTTCCTTTGAAAGTGCCTTAAGCTACTTACAAGCATTCACCAGAAACTCACATGCGTTTCTCTGAAAGAGAAGCAGTCGGTTCCAACACGTCAATTCACTGTGCGAAGTGAATGGAGTGTTGCTTCACTTTCTAAATGCTGTCCTTTCAGAGAAAATCACGTTCCTTTGATAGTGCCTTAAGCTACTTGCAGGCATTAGGAAGAAACTCACATGCGTTTCTCTGAAACAGAAGCAGTCTGTTCCAACACTTCAATTCACTGTGCGAAGTGAATGGAGTGTTGCTTCACTTTCTAAATGCTGTCCTTTCAGAGAAAATCACTTTCCTTTGAATGTGCCTTAAGCTACTTACAAGAATTCAAAAGAAACTCACATGCGTTTCTCTGCAAGAGAAGCAGTCTGTTCCAACACTTCAATTCAATGTGCGAAGTGAATGGAGTGTTGCTTCACTTTCTAAATGCTGTCCTCTCAGAGAAAATCACTTTCCTTTGAAAGTGCCTTAAGCTACTTACAAGCATTCAACACAAAGTCACATGCATTCCTCTGAAAGAGAAGCAGTCTGTTCCAACACTTCAATTCACTGTGCGAAGTGAATGGAGTGTTGCTTCACTTTCTAAATGCTGTCCTTTCAGAGAAAATCACTTTCCTTTGAAAGTGCCTTAAGCTACTTACAAGCATTCACCAGAAACTCACATGCGTTTCTCTGAAAGAGAAGCAGTCTGTTCCAATACTTCAATTCACTCTGCGAAGTGAATGGAGTGTTGCTTCACTTTCTAAATGCTGTCCTTTCAGAGAAAATCACTTTCCTTTGAAAGTGCCTTAAGCTACTTACAAGCATTCAACGGAAACTCACATGCATTTCTCTGAAAGAGAAGCAGTCTGTTCCAACACTTCAATTCACTGTGCGAAGTGAATGGAGTGTTGCTTCACTTTCTAAATGCTGTCCTTTCAGAGAAAATCACTTTCCTTTGAAAGTGCCTTAAGCTACTTACAAGCATTCACCAGAAATTCACATCTGTTTCTCTTAAAGAGAAGCAGTCTGTTCCAACACTTCAATTCACTGTGCGAAGTGAATGGAGTGTTGCTTCACTTTCTAAATGCTGTCCTTTCAGAGAAAATCACTTTCCCTTGAAAGTGCCTTAAGCTACTTGCAAGCATTAGGAAGAAACTCACATGCGTTTCGCTGAAAGAGAAGCAGTCTGTTCCAACACTTCAATTCACTGTGCGAAGTGAATGGAGTGTTACTTCACTTTCTAAATGCTGTCCTTTCAGAGAAAATCACTTTCCTTTGAAAGTGCCTTAAGCTACTTGCAAGCATTAGGAAGAAACTCACATGCGTTTCTCTGAAAGAGAAGCAGTCTGTTCCAACACTTCAATTCACTGTGCGAAGTGAATGGAGTGTTGCCTCACTTTCTAAATGCTGTCCTTTCAGAGAAAATCACTTTCCTTTGAAAGTGCCTTAAACTACTTTCAAGCATTCATAAAAAACTCACATGCGTTTCTCTGAAAGAGAAGCAGTCTGTTCCAACACTTCAGGTCACTGTGCGAAGGGAATGGAGTGTTGCTTCACTTTCTAAATGCTGTCCTTTCAGAGAAAATCACGTTCCTTTGATAGTGCCTTAAGCTACTTGCAGGCATTAGGAAGAAACTCACATGCGTTTCTCTGAAACAGAAGCAGTCTGTTCCAACACTTCAATTCACTGTGTGAAGTGAATAGAGTGTTGCCTCACTTTCTAAATGCTTTCCTTTCTGAGAAAATCACTTTCCTTTGAAAGTGCCTTAAGCTACTTACAAGCATTCACCAGAAACTCACATGCGTTTCTCTGAAAGAGAAGCAGTCTGTTCCAACACTTCAATTCACTGTGTGAAGTGAATGGAGTGTTGCCTCACATTCTAAATGCTGTACTTTCAGAGAAAATCACTTTCCTTTGAAAGTGCCTTAAGCTACTTACAAGAATTCAAAAGAAACTCACATGCGTTTCTCTGAAAGAGAAGCAGTCTGTTCCAACACTTCAATTCAATGTGCGAAGTGAATGGAGTGTGGCTTCACTTTCTAAATGCTGTCCTCTCAGAGAAAATCACTTTCCTTTGAAAGTGCCTTAAGCTACTTACAAGCATTCACCAGAAACTCACATGCGTTTCTCTGAAAGAGAAGCAGTCTGTTCCAATACTTCAATTCACTCTGCGAAGTGAATGGAGTGTTGCTTCACTTTCTAAATGCTGTCCTTTCAGAGAAAATCACTTTCCTTTGAAAGTGCCTTAAGCTACTTACAAGCATTCAACGGAAACTCACATGCATTTCTCTGAAAGAGAAGCAGTCTGTTCCAACACTTCAATTCACTGTGCGAAGTGAATGGAGTGTTGCTTCACTTTCTAAATGCTGTCCTTTCAGAGAAAATCACTTTCCTTTGAAAGTGCCTTAAGCTACTTACAAGCATTCACCAGAAACTCACATCTGATTCTCTAAAAGAGAAGCAGTCTGTTCCAACACTTCAATTCCCTGTGCGAAGTGAATGGAGTGTTGCTTCACTTTCTAAATGCTGTCCTTTCAGAGAAAATCACTTTCCCTTGAAAGTGCCTTAAGCTACTTGCAAGCATTAGGAAGAAACTCACATGCGTTTCGCTGAAAGAGAAGCAGTCTGTTCCAACACTTCAATTCACTGTGCGAAGTGAATGGAGTGTTGCTTCACTTTCTAAATGCTGTCCTTTCAGAGAAAATCACTTTCCTTTGAAAGTGCCTTAAGCTACTTGCAAGCATTAGGAAGTAACTCACATGCGTTTCTCTGAAAGAGAAGCAGTCTGTTCCAACACTTCAATTCACTGTGCGAAGTGAATGGAGTGTTGCTTCACTTTCTAAATTATGTCCTTTCAGAGAAAATCACTTTCCTTTGAAAGTGCCTTAATCAACTTGCAAGCATTCACAAGAAACACTAAGGCGTTTCTATGAAAGAGAAGCACTCTGTTCCAACACTTCAATTCACTGCACGAAGTGAATGGAGTGTTGCTTCACTTTCTAAATGCTGTCCTTTCAGAGAAAATCACTTTCCTTTGAAAGTGCCTTAAGCTACTTACAAGCATTCACCAGAAACTCACATGCGTTTCTCTGAAAGAGAAGCAGTCTGTTCCAACACTTCAATTCACTGTGCGAAGTGAATGGAGTGTTGCTTCACTTTGTAAATGCTGTCCTTTCAGAGAAAATCACTTTCCTTTGAAAGTGCCTTAAGCTACTTGCAAGCATTAGGAAGAAACTCACATGCGTTTCTCTGAAAGAGAAGCAGTCTGTTCCAACACTTCAATTCACTGTGCGAAGTGAATGGAGTGTTGCCTCACTTTCTAAATGCTGTCCTTTCAGAGAAAATCACTTTCCTTTGAAAGTGCCTTAAACTACTTTCAAGCATTCATAAAAAACTCACATGCGTTTCTCTGAAAGAGAAGCAGTCTGTTCCAACACTTCAGTTCACTGTGCGAAGGGAATGGAGTGTTGCTTCACTTTCTAAATGCTGTCCTTTCAGAGAAAATCACGTTCCTTTGATAGTGCCTTAAGCTACTTGCAGGCATTAGGAAGAAACTCACATGCGTTTCTCTGAAAGAGAAGCAGTCTGTTCCAACACTTCAATTCACTGTGTGAAGTGAATGGAGTGTTGCCTCACATTCTAAATGCTGTCCTTTCAGAGAAAATCACTTTCCTTTGAATGTGTCTTAAGCTACTTACAAGAATTCAAAAGAAACTCACATGCGTTTCTCTGAAAGAGAAGCAGTCTGTTCCAACACTTCAATTCAATGTGCGAAGTGAATGGAGTGTTGCTTCACTTTCTAAATGCTGTCCTCTCAGAGAAAATCACTTTCCTTTGAAAGTGCCTTAAGCTACTTACAAGCATTCAACACAAAATCACATGCATTTCTCTGAAAGAGAAGCAGTCTGTTCCAACACTTCAATTCACTGTGCGAAGTGAATGGAGTGTTGCTTCACTTTCTAAATGCTGTTCTTTCAGAGAAAATCACTTTCCTTTGAAAGTGTCTGAAGCTACTTGCAAGCATTAGGAAGAAACTCACATGCGTTTCTCTGAAAGAGAAGCAGTCTGTTCCAACACTTCAATTCACTGTGCGAAGTGAATGGAGTGTTGCTTCACTTTCTAAATGCTGTCCTTTCCGAGAAAATCACTTTCCTTTGATAGTGCCTTAAGCTACTTGCAAGCATTAGGAAGAAACTCACATGCGTTTCTCTGAAAGACAAGCAGTCTGTTCCAACACTTCAATTCACTGTGTGAAGGGAATAGAGTGTTGCCTCACTTTCTAAATGCTGTCCTTTCAGAGAAAATCACTTTCCTTTGAAAGTGCCTTAAGCTATTTACAAGCATTTAACAGAAACTCACATGCGTTTCTCTGAAAGAGAAGCAGTCTGTTCCAACACTTCAATTCACTGTGCGAAGTGAATGGAGTGTTGCTTCACTTTCTAAATGCTGTCCTTTCAGAGAAAATCACTTTCCTTTGAAAGTGCCTTAAGCTACATACAAGCATTCACCAGAAACTCACATGCGTTTCTCTGAAAGAGAAGCAGTCTGTTCCAACACTTCAATTCACTGTGTGAAGTGAATGGAGTGTTGCCTCACATTCTAAATGCTGTCCTTTCAGAGAAAATCACTTTGCTTTGAAAGTGCCTTAAGCTACTTACAAGAATTCAAAAGAAACTCACATGCGTTTCTCTAAAAGAGAAGCAGTCTGTTCCAACACTTCAATTCAATGTGCGAAGTGAATGGAGTGTTGCTTCACTTTCTAAATGCTGTCCTCTCAGAGAAAATCACTTTCCTTTGAAAGTGCCTTAGGCAATTTACAAGCATTCACAAGAAACACTAAGGCGTTTCTATGAAAGGGAAGCACTCTGTTCCAACACTTCAATTCACTGCACGAAGGGAATGGAGTGTTGCTTCACATTCTAAATGCTGTCCTTTCAGAGAAAATCACTTTCCTTTGAAAGTGCCTTAAGCTACTTACAAGCATTCAACAGAAACTCACATGCGTTTCTCTGAAAGAGAAGCAGTCTGTTCCAACACTTCAATTCACTGTGCGAAGTGAATGGAGTGTTGCTTCACTTTCTAAATTATGTCCTTTCAGAGAAAATCACTTTCCTTTGAAAGTGCCTTAAACTACTTTCAAGCATTCACAAAAAACTCACATACGTTTCTCTGAAAGAGAAGCAGTCTGTTCCAACACTTCAATTCACTGTGCGAAGTGAATGGAGTGTTGCTTCAGTTTCTAAATGCTGTCCTTTCAGAGAAAATAACTTTCCTTTGAAAGTGCCTTAAGCAACTTGCAAGCATTCACAAGAAACTCACATGCGTTTCTCTGAAAGAGAAGCAGTCTGTTCCAACACTTCAATTCACTGTGCGAAGTGAATGAAGTGTTGCTTCACTTTCTAAATGCTGTCCTTTCAGAGAAAATCACTTTCCTTTGAAAGTGCCTTAAGCTACTTACAAGCATTCACCAGAAACTCACATGCGTTTCTCTGAAAGAGAAGCAGTCTGTTCCAACACTTCAATTCACTGTGCGAAGTGAATGGAGTGTTGCTTCAGTTTCTAAATGCTGTCCTTTCAGAGAAAATAACTTTCCTTTGAAAGTGCCTTAAGCAACTTGCAAGCATTCACAAGAAACTCACATGCGTTTCTCTGAAAGAGAAGCAGTCTGTTCCAACACTTCAATTCACTGTGCGAAGTGAATGAAGTGTTGCTTCACTTTCTAAATGCAGTCCTTTCAGAGAAAATCACTTTCCTTTGAAAGTGCCTTAAGCTACTTACAAGCATTCACCAGAAACTCACATCTGATTCTCTGAAAGAGAAGCAGTCTGTTCCAATACTTCAATTCACTCTGCGAAGTGAATGGAGTGTTGCTTCACTTTCTAAATGCTGTCCTTTCAGAGAAAATCACTTTCCTTTGAAAGTGTCTTAAGCTACTTACAAGCATTCAACGGAAACTCACATGCATTTCTCTGAAAGAGAAGCAGTCTGTTCCAACACTTCAATTCACTGTGCGAAGTGAATGGAGTGTTGTTTCACTTTCTAAATGCTGTCCTTTCAGAGAAAATCACTTTCCTTTGAAAGTGCCTTAAGCTAATTACAAGCATTCACCAGAAACTCACATGCGTTTCTCTGAAAGAGAAGCAGTCTGTTCCAACACTTCAATTCACTGTGTGAAGTGAATGGAGTGTTGCCTCACATTCTAAATGCTGTCCTTTCAGAGAAAATCACTTTCCTTTGAATGTGTCTTAAGCTACTTACAAGAATTCAAAAGAAACTCACATGCGTTTCTCTGAAAGAGAAGCAGTCTGTTCCAACACTTCAATTCAATGTGCGAAGTGAATGGAGTGTTGCTTCACTTTCTAAATGCTGTCCTCTCAGAGAAAATCACTTTCCTTTGAAAGTGCCTTAAGCTACTTACAAGCATTCAACACAAAATCACATGCATTTCTCTGAAAGAGAAGCAGTCTGTTCCAACACTTCAATTCACTGTGCGAAGTGAATGGAGTGTTGCTTCACTTTCTAAATGCTGTTCTTTCAGAGAAAATCACTTTCCTTTGAAAGTGTCTGAAGCTACTTGCAAGCATTAGGAAGAAACTCACATGCGTTTCTCTGAAAGAGAAGCAGTCTGTTCCAACACTTCAATTCACTGTGTGAAGGGAATAGAGTGTTGCCTCACTTTCTAAATGCTGTCCTTTCAGAGAAAATCACTTTCCTTTGAAAGTGCCTTAAGCTATTTACAAGCATTTAACAGAAACTCACATGCGTTTCTCTGAAAGAGAAGCAGTCTGTTCCAACACTTCAATTCACTGTGTGAAGTGAATGGAGTGTTGCCTCACATTCTAAATGCTGTCCTTTCAGAGAAAATCACTTTGATTTGAAAGTGCCTTAAGCTACTTACAAGAATTCAAAAGAAACTCACATGCGTTTCTCTAAAAGAGAAGCAGTCTGTTCCAACACTTCAATTCAATGTGCGAAGTGAATGGAGTGTTGCTTCACTTTCTAAATGCTGTCCTCTCAGAGAAAATCACTTTCCTTTGAAAGTGCCTTAGGCAATTTACAAGCATTCACAAGAAACACTAAGGCGTTTCTATGAAAGGGAAGCACTCTGTTCCAACACTTCAATTCACTGCACGAAGGGAATGGAGTGTTGCTTCACATTCTAAATGCTGTCCTTTCAGAGAAAATCACTTTCCTTTGAAAGTGCCTTAAGCTACTTACAAGCATTCAACAGAAACTCACATGCGTTTCTCTGAAAGAGAAGCAGTCTGTTCCAACACTTCAATTCACTGTGCGAAGTGAATGGAGTGTTGCTTCACTTTCTAAATTATGTCCTTTCAGAGAAAATCACTTTCCTTTGAAAGTGCCTTAAGCAACTTGCAAGCATTCACAAGAAACTCACATGCGTTTCTCTGAAAGAGAAGCAGTCTGTTCCAACACTTCAATTCACTGTGCGAAGTGAATGAAGTGTTGCTTCACTTTCTAAATGCTGTCCTTTCAGAGAAAATCACTTTCCTTTGAAAGTGCCTTAAGCTACTTACAAGCATTCACCAGAAACTCACATGCGTTTCTCTGAAAGAGAAGCAGTCTGTTCCAACACTTCAATTCACTGTGCGAAGTGAATGGAGTGTTGCTTCAGTTTCTAAATGCTGTCCTTTCAGAGAAAATAACTTTCCTTTGAAAGTGCCTTAAGCAACTTGCAAGCATTCACAAGAAACTCACATGCGTTTCTCTGAAAGAGAAGCAGTCTGTTCCAACACTTCAATTCACTGTGCGAAGTGAATGAAGTGTTGCTTCACTTTCTAAATGCAGTCCTTTCAGAGAAAATCACTTTCCTTTGAAAGTGCCTTAAGCTACTTACAAGCATTCACCAGAAACTCACATCTGATTCTCTGAAAGAGAAGCAGTCTGTTCCAATACTTCAATTCACTCTGCGAAGTGAATGGAGTGTTGCTTCACTTTCTAAATGCTGTCCTTTCAGAGAAAATCACTTTCCTTTGAAAGTGTCTTAAGCTACTTACAAGCATTCAACGGAAACTCACATGCATTTCTCTGAAAGAGAAGCAGTCTGTTCCAACACTTCAATTCACTGTGCGAAGTGAATGGAGTGTTGTTTCACTTTCTAAATGCTGTCCTTTCAGAGAAAATCACTTTCCTTTGAAAGTGCCTTAAGCTAATTACAAGCATTCACCAGAAACTCACATGCGTTTCTCTGAAAGAGAAGCAGTCTGTTCCAACACTTCAATTCACTGTGTGAAGTGAATGGAGTGTTGCCTCACATTCTAAATGCTGTCCTTTCAGAGAAAATCACTTTCCTTTGAATGTGTCTTAAGCTACTTACAAGAATTCAAAAGAAACTCACATGCGTTTCTCTGAAAGAGAAGCAGTCTGTTCCAACACTTCAATTCAATGTGCGAAGTGAATGGAGTGTTGCTTCACTTTCTAAATGCTGTCCTCTCAGAGAAAATCACTTTCCTTTGAAAGTGCCTTAAGCTACTTACAAGCATTCAACACAAAATCACATGCATTTCTCTGAAAGAGAAGCAGTCTGTTCCAACACTTCAATTCACTGTGCGAAGTGAATGGAGTGTTGCTTCACTTTCTAAATGCTGTTCTTTCAGAGAAAATCACTTTCCTTTGAAAGTGTCTGAAGCTACTTGCAAGCATTAGGAAGAAACTCACATGCGTTTCTCTGAAAGAGAAGCAGTCTGTTCCAACACTTCAATTCACTGTGTGAAGGGAATAGAGTGTTGCCTCACTTTCTAAATGCTGTCCTTTCAGAGAAAATCACTTTCCTTTGAAAGTGCCTTAAGCTATTTACAAGCATTTAACAGAAACTCACATGCGTTTCTCTGAAAGAGAAGCAGTCTGTTCCAACACTTCAATTCACTGTGTGAAGTGAATGGAGTGTTGCCTCACATTCTAAATGCTGTCCTTTCAGAGAAAATCACTTTGCTTTGAAAGTGCCTTAAGCTACTTACAAGAATTCAAAAGAAACTCACATGCGTTTCTCTAAAAGAGAAGCAGTCTGTTCCAACACTTCAATTCAATGTGCGAAGTGAATGGAGTGTTGCTTCACTTTCTAAATGCTGTCCTCTCAGAGAAAATCACTTTCCTTTGAAAGTGCCTTAGGCAATTTACAAGCATTCACAAGAAACACTAAGGCGTTTCTATGAAAGGGAAGCACTCTGTTCCAACACTTCAATTCACTGCACGAAGGGAATGGAGTGTTGCTTCACATTCTAAATGCTGTCCTTTCAGAGAAAATCACTTTCCTTTGAAAGTGCCTTAAGCTACTTACAAGCATTCAACAGAAACTCACATGCGTTTCTCTGAAAGAGAAGCAGTCTGTTCCAACACTTCAATTCACTGTGCGAAGTGAATGGAGTGTTGCTTCACTTTCTAAATTATGTCCTTTCAGAGAAAATCACTTTCCTTTGAAAGTGCCTTAAACTACTTTCAAGCATTCACAAAAAACTCACATACGTTTCTCTGAAAGAGAAGCAGTCTGTTCCAACACTTCAATTCACTGTGCGAAGTGAATGGAGTGTTGCTTCAGTTTCTAAATGCTGTCCTTTCAGAGAAAATAACTTTCCTTTGAAAGTGCCTTAAGCAACTTGCAAGCATTCACAAGAAACTCACATGCGTTTCTCTGAAAGAGAAGCAGTCTGTTCCAACACTTCAATTCACTGTGCGAAGTGAATGAAGTGTTGCTTCACTTTCTAAATGCTGTCCTTTCAGAGAAAATCACTTTCCTTTGAAAGTGCCTTAAGCTACTTACAAGCATTCACCAGAAACTCACATGCGTTTCTCTGAAAGAGAAGCAGTCTGTTCCAACACTTCAATTCACTGTGCGAAGTGAATGGAGTGTTGCTTCAGTTTCTAAATGCTGTCCTTTCAGAGAAAATAACTTTCCTTTGAAGTGCCTTAAGCAACTTGCAAGCATTCACAAGAAACTCACATGCGTTTCTCTGAAAGAGAAGCAGTCTGTTCCAACACTTCAATTCACTGTGCGAAGTGAATGAAGTGTTGCTTCACTTTCTAAATGCAGTCCTTTCAGAGAAAATCACTTTCCTTTGAAAGTGCCTTAAGCTACTTACAAGCATTCACCAGAAACTCACATGCGTTTCTCTGAAAGAGAAGCAGTCTGTTCCAATACTTCAATTCACTCTGCGAAGTGAATGGAGTGTTGCTTCACTTTCTAAATGCTGTCCTTTCAGAGAAAATCACTTTCCTTTGAAAGTGTCTTAAGCTACTTACAAGCATTCAACGGAAACTCACATGCATTTCTCTGAAAGAGAAGCAGTCTGTTCCAACACTTCAATTCACTGTGCGAAGTGAATGGAGTGTTGTTTCACTTTCTAAATGCTGTCCTTTCAGAGAAAATCACTTTCCTTTGAAAGTGCCTTAAGCTAATTACAAGCATTCACCAGAAACTCACATGCGTTTCTCTGAAAGAGAAGCAGTCTGTTCCAACACTTCAATTCACTGTGTGAAGTGAATGGAGTGTTGCCTCACATTCTAAATGCTGTCCTTTCAGAGAAAATCACTTTCCTTTGAATGTGTCTTAAGCTACTTACAAGAATTCAAAAGAAACTCACATGCGTTTCTCTGAAAGAGAAGCAGTCTGTTCCAACACTTCAATTCAATGTGCGAAGTGAATGGAGTGTTGCTTCACTTTCTAAATGCTGTCCTCTCAGAGAAAATCACTTTCCTTTGAAAGTGCCTTAAGCTACTTACAAGCATTCAACACAAAATCACATGCATTTCTCTGAAAGAGAAGCAGTCTGTTCCAACACTTCAATTCACTGTGCGAAGTGAATGGAGTGTTGCTTCACTTTCTAAATGCTGTTCTTTCAGAGAAAATCACTTTCCTTTGAAAGTGTCTGAAGCTACTTGCAAGCATTAGGAAGAAACTCACATGCGTTTCTCTGAAAGAGAAGCAGTCTGTTCCAACACTTCAATTCACTGTGTGAAGGGAATAGAGTGTTGCCTCACTTTCTAAATGCTGTCCTTTCAGAGAAAATCACTTTCCTTTGAAAGTGCCTTAAACTATTTACAAGCATTTAACAGAAACTCACATGCGTTTCTATGAAAGAGAAGCAGTCTGTTCCAACACTTCAATTCACTGTGCGAAGTGAATGGAGTGTTGCTTCACTTTCTAAATGCTGTCCTTTCAGAGAAAATCACTTTCCTTTGAAAGTGCCTTAAGCTACTTACAAGCATTCACCAGAAACTCACATGCGTTTCTCTGAAAGAGAAGCAGTCTGTTCCAACACTTCAATTCACTGTGTGAAGGGAATAGAGTGTTGCCTCACTTTCTAAATGCTGTCCTTTCAGAGAAAATCACTTTCCTTTGAAAGTGCCTTAAACTATTTACAAGCATTTAACAGAAACTCACATGCGTTTCTCTGAAAGAGAAGCAGTCTGTTCCAACACTTCAATTCACTGTGCGAAGTGAATGGAGTGTTGCTTCACTTTCTAAATGCTGTCCTTTCAGAGAAAATCACTTTCCTTTGAAAGTGCCTTAAGCTACTTACAAGCATTCACCAGAAACTCACATGCGTTTCTCTGAAAGAGAAGCAGTCTGTTCCAACACTTCAATTCACTGTGTGAAGTGAATGGAGTGTTGCCTCACATTCTAAATGCTGTCCTTTCAGAGAAAATCACTTTGCTTTGAAAGTGCCTTAAGCTACTTACAAGAATTCAAAAGAAACTCACATGCGTTTCTCTGAAAGAGAAGCAGTCTGTTCCAAAACTTCAATTCAATGTGCGAAGTGAATTGAGTGTTGCTTCACTTTCTAAATGCTGTCCTCTCAGAGAAAATCACTTTCCTTTGAAAGTGCCTTAAGCTACTTACAAGCATTCAACACAAAGTCACATGCATTTCTCTGAAAGAGAAGCAGTCTGTTCCAACACTTCAATTCACTGTGCGAAGTGAATGGAGTGTTGCTTCACTTTCTAAATGCTGTCCTTTCAGAGAAAATCACTTTCCTTTGAAAGTGCCTTAAGGTACTTACAAGCATTCAACAGAAACTCACATGCATTTCTCTGAAAGAGAAGCAGTCTGTTCCAACACTTCAATTCACTGTGCGAAGTGAATAGAGTGTTGCCTCACTTTCTAAATGCTGTCCTTTCAGAGAAAATCACTTTCCTTTGAAAGTGCCTTAAGCTACTTACAAGCATTCACCAGAAACTCACATGCGTTTCTCTGAAAGAGAAGCAGTCTGTTCCAATACTTCAATTCACTCTGCGAAGTGAATGGAGTGTTGCTTCACTTTCTAAATGCTGTCCTTTCAGAGAAAATCACTTTCCTTTGAAAGTGCCTTAAGCTACTTACAAGCATTCAACGGAAACTCACATGCATTTCTCTGAAAGAGAAGCAGTCTGTTCCAACACTTCAATTCACTGTGCGAAGTGAATGGAGTGTTGCTTCACTTTCTAAATGCTGTCCTTTCAGAGAATATCACTTTCCTTTGAATGTGTCTTAAGCTACTTACAAGAATTCAAAAGAAACTCACATGCGTTTCTCTGAAAGAGAAGCAGTCTGTTCCAACACATCAATTCAATGTGCGAAGTGAATGGAGTGTTGCTTCACTTTCTAAATGCTGTCCTCTCAGAGAAAATCACTTTCCTTTGAAAGTGCCTTAAGCTACTTACAAGCATTCAACACAAAGTCACATGCATTTCTCTGAAAGAGAAGCAGTCTGTTCCAACACTTCAATTCACTGTGCGAAGTGAATGGAGTGTTGCTTCACTTTCTAAATGCTGTCCTCTCAGAGAAAATCACTTTCCTTTGAAAGTGCCTTAGGCAATTTACAAGCATTCACAAGAAACACTAAGGCGTTTCTATGAAAGGGAAGCACTCTGTTCCAACACTTCAATTCACTGCACGAAGGGAATGGAGTGTTGCTTCACATTCTAAATGCTGTCCTTTCAGAGAAAATCACTTTCCTTTGAAAGTGCCTTAAGCTACTTACAAGCATTCAACAGAAACTCACATGCGTTTCTCTGAAAGAGAAGCAGTCTGTTCCAACACTTCAATTCACTGTGCGAAGTGAATGGAGTGTTGCTTCACTTTCTAAATTATGTCCTTTCAGAGAAAATCACTTTCCTTTGAAAGTGCCTTAAACTACTTTCAAGCATTCACAAAAAACTCACATACGTTTCTCTGAAAGAGAAGCAGTCTGTTCCAACACTTCAATTCATTGTGCGAAGTGAATGGAGTGTTGCTTCAGTTTCTAAATGCTGTCCTTTCAGAGAAAATAACTTTCCTTTGAAAGTGCCTTAAGCAACTTGCAAGCATTCACAAGAAACTCACATGCGTTTCTCTGAAAGAGAAGCAGTCTGTTCCAACACTTCAATTCACTGTGCGAAGTGAATGAAGTGTTGCTTCACTTTCTAAATGCTGTCCTTTCAGAGAAAATCACTTTCCTTTGAAAGTGCCTTAAGCTACTTACAAGCATTCACCAGAAACTCACATGCGTTTCTCTGAAAGAGAAGCAGTCTGTTCCAATACTTCAATTCACTCTGCGAAGTGAATGGAGTGTTGCTTCACTTTCTAAATGCTGTCCTTTCAGAGAAAATCACTTTACTTTGAAAGTGCCTTAAGGTAATTACAAGCATTCAACAGAAACTCACATGCATTTCTCTGAAAGAGAAGCAGTCTGTTCCAACACTTCAATTCACTGTGCGAAGTGAACGGAGTGTCGCTTCACTTTCTAAATGCTGTCCTTTCAGAGAAAATCACTTTCCTTTGAAAGTGCCTTAAGCTACTTACAAGCATTCAACAGAAACTCACATGCGTTTCTTTGAAAGAGAAGCAGTCTGTTCCAATACTTCAATTCACTCTGCGAAGTGAATGGAGTGTTGCTTCACTTTCTAAATGCTGTCCTTTCAGAGAAAATCACTTTCCTTTGAAAGTGCCTTAAGCTACTTACAAGCATTCAACGGAAACTCACATGCATTTCTCTGAAAGAGAAGCAGTCTGTTCCAACACTTCAATTCACTGTGCGAAGTGAATGGAGTGTTGCTTCACTTTCTAAATGCTGTCCTTTCAGAGAAAATCACTTTCCTTTGAAAGTGCCTTTAGCTACTTACAAGCATTCACCAGAAACTCACATGCGTTTCTCTGAAAGAGAAGCAGTCTGTTCCAACACTTCAATTCACTGTGTGAAGTGAATGGAGTGTTGCCTCACATTCTAAATGCTGTCCTTTCAGAGAAAATCACTTTGCTTTGAAAGTGCCTTAAGCTACTTACAAGTATTCAAAAGAAACTCACATGCGTTTCTCTGAAAGAGAAGCAGTCTGTTCCAACACTTCAATTCAATGTGCGAAGTGAATTGAGTGTTGCTTCACTTTCTAAATGCTGTCCTCTCAGAGAAAATCACTTTCCTTTGAAAGTGCCTTAAGCTACTTACAAGCATTCAACACAAAGTCACATGCATTTCTCTGAAAGAGAAGCAGTCTGTTCCAACACTTCAATTCACTGTGCGAAGTGAATGGAGTGTTGCTTCACTTTCTAAATTATGTCCTTTCAGAGAAAATCACTTTCCTTTGAAAGTGCCTTAGGCAACTTACAAGCATTCACAAGAAACACTAAGGCGTTTATATGAAAGGGAAGCACTCTGTTCCAACACTTCAATTCACTGCACGAAGGGAATGGAGTGTTGCTTCACATTCTAAATGCTGTCCTTTCAGAGAAAATCACTTTCCTTTGAAAGTGCCTTAAGCTACTTACAAGCATTCAACAGAAACTCACATGCGTTTCTCTGAAAGAGAAGCAGTCTGTTCCAACACTTCAATTCACTGTGCGAAGTGAATGGAGTGTTGCTTCACTTTCTAAATGCTGTCCTTTCAGAGAAAATCACTTTCCTTTGAAAGTGCCTTAAACTACATTCAAGCATTCACAAAAAACTCACATGCGTTTCTCTGAAAGAGAAGCAGTCTGTTCCAACACTTCAATTCACTGTGCGAAGTGAATGGAGTGTTGCTTCACTTTCTAAATGCTGTCCTTTCAGAGAAAATCACTTTCCTTTGAAAGTGCCTTAAGCTACTTACAAGCATTCACCAGAAACTCACATGCGTTTCTCTGAAAGAGAAGCAGTCTGTTCCAATACTTCAATTCACTCTGCGAAGTGAATGGAGTGTTGCTTCACTTTCTAAATGCTGTCCTTTCAGAGAAAATCACTTTCCTTTGAAAGTGCCTTAAGGTACTTACAAGCATTCAACAGAAACTCACATGCATTTCTCTGAAAGAGAAGCAGTCTGTTCCAACACTTCAATTCACTGTGCGAAGTGAATGGAGTGTTGCTTCACTTTCTAAATGCTGTCCTTTCAGAGAAAATCACTTTCCTTTGAAAGTGCCTTAAGCTACTTGCAAGCATTAGGAAGAAACTCACATGCGTTTCGCTGAAAGAGAATCAATCTGTTCCAACACTTCAATTCACTGTGCGAAGTGAATGGAGTGTTGCTTCACTTTCTAAATGCTGTACTTTCAGAGAAAATCACTTTCCTTTGAAAGTGCCTTAAGCTACTTGCAAGCATTAGGAAGAAACTCACATGCGTTTCTCTGAAAGAGAAGCAGTCTGTTCCAACACTTCAATTCACTGTGCGAAGTGAATGGAGTGTTGCTTCACTTTCTAAATTATGTCCTTTCAGAGAAAATCACTTTCCTTTGAAAGTGCCTTAGGCAACTTACAAGCATTCACAAGAAACACTAAGGCGTTTCTATGAAAGGGAAGCACTCTGTTCCAACACTTCAATTCACTGCACGAAGGGAATGGAGTGTTGCTTCACATTCTAAATGCTGTCCTTTCAGAGAAAATCACTTTCCTTTGAAAGTGCCTTAAGCTACTTACAAGCATTCAACAGAAACTCACATGCGTTTCTCTGAAAGAGAAGCAGTCTGTTCCAACACTTCAATTCACTGTGCGAAGTGAATGGAGTGTTGCTTCACTTTCTAAATTATGTCCTTTCAGAGAAAATCACTTTCCTTTGAAAGTGCCTTAAACTACTTTCAAGCATTCACAAAAAACTCACATACGTTTCTCTGAAAGAGAAGCAGTCTGTTCCAACACTTCAATTCACTGTGCGAAGTGAATGGAGTGTTGCTTCAGTTTCTAAATGCTGTCCTTTCAGAGAAAATCACTTTCCTTTGAAAGTGCCTTAAGGTAATTACAAGCATTCAACAGAAACTCACATGCATTTCTCTGAAAGAGAAGCAGTCTGTTCCAACACTTCAATCCACTGTGCGAAGTGAACGGAGTGTCGCTTCACTTTCTAAATGCTGTCCTTTCAGAGAAAATCACTTTCCTTTGAAAGTGCCTTAAGCTACTTACAAGCATTCAACAGAAACTCACATGCGTTTCTTTGAAAGAGAAGCAGTCTGTTCCAATACTTCAATTCACTCTGCGAAGTGAATGGAGTGTTGCTTCACTTTCTAAATGCTGTCCTTTCAGAGAAAATCACTTTCCTTTGAAAGTGCCTTAAGCTACTTACAAGCATTCAACGGAAACTCACATGCATTTCTCTGAAAGAGAAGCAGTCTGTTCCAACACTTCAATTCACTGTGCGAAGTGAATGGAGTGTTGCTTCACTTTCTAAATGCTGTCCTTTCAGAGAAAATCACTTTCCTTTGAAAGTGCCCTAAGCAACTTGCAAGCATTCACAAGAAACTCACATGCGTTTCTCTGAAAGAGAAGCAGTCTGTTCCAATACTTCAATTCACTCTGCGAAGTGAATGGAGTGTTGCTTCACTTTCTAAATGCTGTCCTTTCAGAGAAAATCACTTTCCTTTGAAAGTGCCTTAAGGTAATTACAAGCATTCAACAGAAACTCACATGCATTTCTCTGAAAGAGAAGCAGTCTGTTCCAACACTTCAATTCACTGTGCGAAGTGAACGGAGTGTCGCTTCACTTTCTAAATGCTGTCCTTTCAGAGAAAATCACTTTCCTTTGAAAGTGCCTTAAGCTACTTACAAGCATTCAACAGAAACTCACATGCGTTTCTTTGAAAGAGAAGCAGTCTGTTCCAATACTTCAATTCACTCTGCGAAGTGAATGGAGTGTTGCTTCACTTTCTAAATGCTGTCCTTTCAGAGAAAATCACTTTCCTTTGAAAGTGCCTTAAGCTACTTACAAGCATTCAACGGAAACTCACATGCATTTCTCTGAAAGAGAAGCAGTCTGTTCCAATACTTCAATTCACTCTGCGAAGTGAATGGAGTGTTGCTTCACTTTCTAAATGCTGTCCTTTCAGAGAAAATCACTTTCCTTTGAAAGTGCCTTAAGCTACTTACAAGCATTCAACGGAAACTCACATGCATTTCTCTGAAAGAGAAGCAGTCTGTTCCAACACTTCAATTCACTGTGCGAAGTGAATGGAGTGTTGCTTCACTTTCTAAATGCTGTCCTTTCAGAGAAAATCACTTTCCTTTGAAAGTGCCTTTAGCTACTTACAAGCATTCACCAGAAACTCACATGCGTTTCTCTGAAAGAGAAGCAGTCTGTTCCAACACTTCAATTCACTGTGTGAAGTGAATGGAGTGTTGCCTCACATTCTAAATGCTGTCCTTTCAGAGAAAATCACTTTGCTTTGAAAGTGCCTTAAGCTACTTACAAGAATTCAAAAGAAACTCACATGCGTTTCTCTGAAAGAGAAGCAGTCTGTTCCAACACTTCAATTCAATGTGCGAAGTGAATTGAGTGTTGCTTCACTTTCTAAATGCTGTCCTCTCAGAGAAAATCACTTTCCTTTGAAAGTGCCTTAAGCTACTTACAAGCATTCAACACAAAGTCACATGCATTTCTCTGAAAGGGAAGCAGTCTGTTCCAACACTTCAATTCACTGTGCGAAGTGAATGGAGTGTTGCTTCACTTTCTAAATTATGTCCTTTCAGAGAAAATCACTTTCCTTTGAAAGTGCCTTAGGCAACTTACAAGCATTCACAAGAAACACTAAGGCGTTTATATGAAAGGGAAGCACTCTGTTCCAACACTTCAATTCACTGCACGAAGGGAATGGAGTGTTGCTTCACATTCTAAATGCTGTCCTTTCAGAGAAAATCACTTTCCTTTGAAAGTGCCTTAAGCTACTTACAAGCATTCAACAGAAACTCACATGCGTTTCTCTGAAAGAGAAGCAGTCTGTTCCAACACTTCAATTCACTGTGCGAAGTGAATGGAGTGTTGCTTCACTTTCTAAATGCTGTCCTTTCAGAGAAAATCACTTTCCTTTGAAAGTGCCTTAAACTACATTCAAGCATTCACAAAAAACTCACATGCGTTTCTCTGAAAGAGAAGCAGTCTGTTCCAACACTTCAATTCACTGTGCGAAGTGAATGGAGTGTTGCTTCACTTTCTAAATGCTGTCCTTTCAGAGAAAATCACTTTCCTTTGAAAGTGCCTTAAGCTACTTACAAGCATTCACCAGAAACTCACATGCGTTTCTCTGAAAGAGAAGCAGTCTGTTCCAATACTTCAATTCACTCTGCGAAGTGAATGGAGTGTTGCTTCACTTTCTAAATGCTGTCCTTTCAGAGAAAATCACTTTCCTTTGAAAGTGCCTTAAGGTACTTACAAGCATTCAACAGAAACTCACATGCATTTCTCTGAAAGAGAAGCAGTCTGTTCCAACACTTCAATTCACTGTGCGAAGTGAATGGAGTGTTGCTTCACTTTCTAAATGCTGTCCTTTCAGAGAAAATCACTTTCCTTTGAAAGTGCCTTAAGCTACTTGCAAGCATTAGGAAGAAACTCACATGCGTTTCGCTGAAAGAGAATCAGTCTGTTCCAACACTTCAATTCACTGTGCGAAGTGAATGGAGTGTTGCTTCACTTTCTAAATGCTGTCCTTTCAGAGAAAATCACTTTCCTTTGAAAGTGCCTTAAGCTACTTGCAAGCATTAGGAAGAAACTCACATGCGTTTCTCTGAAAGAGAAGCAGTCTGTTCCAACACTTCAATTCACTGTGCGAAGTGAATGGAGTGTTGCTTCACTTTCTAAATTATGTCCTTTCAGAGAAAATCACTTTCCTTTGAAAGTGCCTTAGGCAACTTACAAGCATTCACAAGAAACACTAAGGCGTTTCTATGAAAGGGAAGCACTCTGTTCCAACACTTCAATTCACTGCACGAAGGGAATGGAGTGTTGCTTCACATTCTAAATGCTGTCCTTTCAGAGAAAATCACTTTCCTTTGAAAGTGCCTTAAGCTACTTACAAGCATTCAACAGAAACTCACATGCGTTTCTCTGAAAGAGAAGCAGTCTGTTCCAACACTTCAATTCACTGTGCGAAGTGAATGGAGTGTTGCTTCACTTTCTAAATGCTGTCCTTTCAGAGAAAATCACTTTCCTTTGAAAGTGCCTTAAACTACATTCAAGCATTCACAAAAAACTCACATGCGTTTCTCTGAAAGAGAAGCAGTCTGTTCCAACACTTCAATTCACTGTGCGAAGTGAATGGAGTGTTGCTTCACTTTCTAAATGCTGTCCTTTCAGAGAAAATCACTTTCCTTTGAAAGTGCCTTAAGCTACTTACAAGCATTCACCAGAAACTCACATGCGTTTCTCTGAAAGAGAAGCAGTCTGTTCCAATACTTCAATTCACTCTGCGAAGTGAATGGAGTGTTGCTTCACTTTCTAAATGCTGTCCTTTCAGAGAAAATCACTTTCCTTTGAAAGTGCCTTAAGGTACTTACAAGCATTCAACAGAAACTCACATGCATTTCTCTGAAAGAGAAGCAGTCTGTTCCAACACTTCAATTCACTGTGCGAAGTGAATGGAGTGTTGCTTCACTTTCTAAATGCTGTCCTTTCAGAGAAAATCACTTTCCTTTGAAAGTGCCTTAAGCTACTTGCAAGCATTAGGAAGAAACTCACATGCGTTTCGCTGAAAGAGAATCAGTCTGTTCCAACACTTCAATTCACTGTGCGAAGTGAATGGAGTGTTGCTTCACTTTCTAAATGCTGTCCTTTCAGAGAAAATCACTTTCCTTTGAAAGTGCCTTAAGCTACTTGCAAGCATTAGGAAGAAACTCACATGCGTTTCTCTGAAAGAGAAGCAGTCTGTTCCAACACTTCAATTCACTGTGCGAAGTGAATGGAGTGTTGCTTCACTTTCTAAATTATGTCCTTTCAGAGAAAATCACTTTCCTTTGAAAGTGCCTTAAGCAACTTGCAAGCATTCACAAGAAACACTAAGGCGTTTCTCTGAAAGAGAAGCACTCTGTTCCAACACTTCAATTCACTCACGAAGGGAATGGAGTGTTGCTTCACTTTCTAAATGGTGTCCTTTCAGAGAAAATCACTTTCCTTTGAAAGTGCCTTAAGCTACTTACAAGCATTCACAAGAAACTCACATGCGTTTCTCTGAAAGAGAATCAGTCTCTTCCAACACTTCAATTCACTGTGCGAAGTGAATGGAGTGTTGCTTCACTTTCTAAATGCTGTCCTTTCAGAGAAAATCACTTTCCTTTGAAAGTGCCTTAAACTACTTTCAAGCATTCACAAAAAACTCACATGCGTTTCTCTTAAAGAGAAGCAGTCTGTTCCAACACTTCAATTCACTGTGCGAAGTGAATGGAGTGTTGCTTCAGTTTGTAAATGCTGTCCTTTCAGAGAAAATCACTTTCCTTTGAAAGTGCCTTAAGCAACTTGTAAGCTTTCACAAGAAACTCACATGCGTTTCTCTGAAAGAGAAGCAGTCTGTTCCAACACTTCAATTCACTGTGCGAAGTGAATGGAGTGTTGCTTCGCTTTCTAAATGCTGTCCTTTCAGAGAAAATCAATTTCTATTGAAAGTGCCTTAAGCTACTTACAAGCATTCACCAGAAACTCACATGCGTTTCTCTGAAAGAGAAGCAGTCTGTTCCAATACTTCAATTCACTCTGCGAAGTGAATGGAGTGTTGCTTCACTTTCTAAATGCTGTCCTTTCAGAGAAAATCACTTTCCTTTGAAAGTGCCTTATGCTACTTACAAGCATTCAACGGAAACTCACATGCATTTCTCTGAAAGAGAAGCAGTCTGTTCCAACACTTCAATTCACTGTGCGAAGTGAATGGAGTGTTGCTTCACTTTCTAAATGCTGTCCTTTCAGAGAAAATCACTTTCCTTTGAAAGTGCCTTAAGCTACTTACAAGCATTCACCAGAAACTCACATGCGTTTCTCTGAAAGAGAAGCAGTCTGTTCCAACACTTCAATTCACTGTGTGAAGTGAATGGAGTGTTGCCTCACATTCTAAATGCTGTCCTTTCAGAGAAAATCACTTTGCTTTGAAAGTGCCTTAAGCTACTTACAAGAATTCAAAAGAAACTCACATGCGTTTCTCTGAAAGAGAAGCAGTCTGTTCCAACACTTCAATTCAATGTGCGAAGTGAATTGAATGTTGCTTCACTTTCTAAATGCTGTCCTCTCAGAGAAAATCACTTTCCTTTGAAAGTGCCTTAAGCTACTTACAAGCATTCAACACAAAGTCACATGCATTTCTCTGAAAGAGAAGCAGTCTGTTCCAACACTTCAATTCACTGTGCGAAGTGAATGGAGTGTTGCTTCACTTTCTAAATTATGTCCTTTCAGAGAAAATCACTTTCCTTTGAAAGTGCCTTAGGCAACTTACAAGCATTCACAAGAAACACTAAGGCGTTTCTATGAAAGGGAAGCACTCTGTTCCAACACTTCAATTCACTGCACGAAGGGAATGGAGTGTTGCTTCACATTCTAAATGCTGTCCTTTCAGAGAAAATCACTTTCCTTTGAAAGTGCCTTAAGCTACTTACAAGCATTCAACAGAAACTCACATGCGTTTCTCTGAAAGAGAAGCAGTATGTTCCAACACTTCAATTCACTGTGCGAAGTGAATGGAGTGTTGCTTCACTTTCTAAATGCTGTCCTTTCAGAGAAAATCACTTTCCTTTGAAAGTGCCTTAAACTACTTTCAAGCATTCACAAAAAACTCACATGCGTTTCTCTGAAAGAGAAGCAGTCTGTTCCAACACTTCAATTCACTGTGCGAAGTGAATGGAGTGTTGCTTCACTTTCTAAATGCTGTCCTTTCAGAGAAAATCACTTTCCTTTGAAAGTGCCTTAAACTACATTCAAGCATTCACAAAAAACTCACATGCGTTTCTCTGAAAGAGAAGCAGCCTGTTCCAACACTTCAATTCACTGTGCGAAGTGAATGGAGTGTTGCTTCACTTTCTAAATGCTGTCCTTTCAGAGAAAATCACTTTCCTTTGAAAGTGCCTTAAGCTACTTACAAGCATTCACCAGAAACTCACATGCGTTTCTCTGAAAGAGAAGCAGTCTGTTCCAATACTTCAATTCACTCTGCGAAGTGAATGGAGTGTTGCTTCACTTTCTAAATGCTGTCCTTTCAGAGAAAATCACTTTCCTTTGAAAGTGCCTTAAGGTACTTACAAGCATTCAACAGAAACTCACATGCATTTCTCTGAAAGAGAAGCAGTCTGTTCCAACACTTCAATTCACTGTGCGAAGTGAATGGAGTGTTGCTTCACTTTCTAAATGCTGTCCTTTCAGAGAAAATCACTTTCCCTTGAAAGTGCCTTAAGCTACTTGCAAGCATTAGGAAGAAACTCACATGCGTTTCGCTGAAAGAGAATCAGTCTGTTCCAACACTTCAATTCACTGTGCGAAGTGAATGGAGTGTTGCTTCACTTTCTAAATGCTGTCCTTTCAGAGAAAATCACTTTCCTTTGAAAGTGCCTTAAGCTACTTGCAAGCATTAGGAAGAAACTCACATGCGTTTCTCTGAAAGAGAAGCAGTCTGTTCCAACACTTCAATTCACTGTGCGAAGTGAATGGAGTGTTGCTTCACTTTCTAAATTATGTCCTTTCAGAGAAAATCACTTTCCTTTGAAAGTGCCTTAAGCAACTTGCAAGCATTCACAAGAAACACTAAGGCGTTTCTCTGAAAGAGAAGCACTCTGTTCCAACACTTCAATTCACTGCACGAAGGGAATGGAGTGTTGCTTCACTTTCTAAATGGTGTCCTTTCAGAGAAAATCACTTTACTTTGAAAGTGCCTTAAGCTACTTACAAGCATTCACAAGAAACTCACATGCGTTTCTCTGAAAGAGAATCAGTCTCTTCCAACACTTCAATTCACTGTGCGAAGTGAATGGAGTGTTGCTTCACTTTCTAAATGCTGTCCTTTCAGAGAAAATCACTTTCCTTTGAAAGTGCCTTAAACTACTTTCAAGCATTCACAAAAAACTCACATGCGTTTCTCTTAAAGAGAAGCAGTCTGTTCCAACACTTCAATTCACTGTGCGAAGTGAATGGAGTGTTGCTTCAGTTTGTAAATGCTGTCCTTTCAGAGAAAATCACTTTCCTTTGAAAGTGCCTTAAGCAACTTGTAAGCTTTCACAAGAAACTCACATGCGTTTCTCTGAAAGAGAAGCAGTCTGTTCCAACACTTCAATTCACTGTGCGAAGTGAATGGAGTGTTGCTTCACTTTCTAAATGCTGTCCTTTCAGAGAAAATCACTTTCCTTTGAAAGTGCCTTAAGCTACTTACAAGCATTCACCAGAAACTCACATGCGTTTCTCTGAAAGAGAAGCAGTCTGTTCCAATACTTCAATTCACTCTGCGAAGTGAATGGAGTGTTGCTTCACTTTCTAAATGCTGTCCTTTCAGAGAAAATCACTTTCCTTTGAAAGTGCCTTATGCTACTTACAAGCATTCAACGGAAACTCACATGCATTTCTCTGAAAGAGAAGCAGTCTGTTCCAACACTTCAATTCACTGTGCGAAGTGAATGGAGTGTTGCTTCACTTTCTAAATGCTGTCCTTTCAGAGAAAATCACTTTCCTTTGAAAGTGCCTTAAGCTACTTACAAGCATTCACCAGAAACTCACATGCGTTTCTCTGAAAGAGAAGCAGTCTGTTCCAACACTTCAATTCACTGTGTGAAGTGAATGGAGTGTTGCCTCACATTCTAAATGCTGTCCTTTCAGAGAAAATCACTTTGCTTTGAAAGTGCCTTAAGCTACTTACAAGAATTCAAAAGAAACTCACATGCGTTTCTCTGAAAGAGAAGCAGTCTGTTCCAACACTTCAATTCAATGTGCGAAGTGAATTGAATGTTGCTTCACTTTCTAAATGCTGTCCTCTCAGAGAAAATCACTTTCCTTTGAAAGTGCCTTAAGCTACTTACAAGCATTCAACACAAAGTCACATGCATTTCTCTGAAAGAGAAGCAGTCTGTTCCAACACTTCAATTCACTGTGCGAAGTGAATGGAGTGTTGCTTCACTTTCTAAATTATGTCCTTTCAGAGAAAATCACTTTCCTTTGAAAGTGCCTTAGGCAACTTACAAGCATTCACAAGAAACACTAAGGCGTTTCTATGAAAGTGAAGCACTCTGTTCCAACACTTCAATTCACTGCACGAAGGGAATGGAGTGTTGCTTCACATTCTAAATGCTGTCCTTTCAGAGAAAATCACTTTCCTTTGAAAGTGCCTTAAGCTACTTACAAGCATTCAACAGAAACTCACATGCGTTTCTCTGAAAGAGAAGCAGTATGTTCCAACACTTCAATTCACTGTGCGAAGTGAATGGAGTGTTGCTTCACTTTCTAAATGCTGTCCTTTCAGAGAAAATCACTTTCCTTTGAAAGTGCCTTAAACTACTTTCAAGCATTCACAAAAAACTCACATGCGTTTCTCTGAAAGAGAAGCAGTCTGTTCCAACACTTCAATTCACTGTGCGAAGTGAATGGAGTGTTGCTTCACTTTCTAAATGCTGTCCTTTCAGAGAAAATCACTTTCCTTTGAAAGTGCCTTAAACTACATTCAAGCATTCACAAAAAACTCACATGCGTTTCTCTGAAAGAGAAGCAGTCTGTTCCAACACTTCAATTCACTGTGCGAAGTGAATGGAGTGTTGCTTCACTTTCTAAATGCTGTCCTTTCAGAGAAAATCACTTTCCTTTGAAAGTGCCTTAAGCTACTTACAAGCATTCACCAGAAACTCACATGCGTTTCTCTGAAAGAGAAGCAGTCTGTTCCAATACTTCAATTCACTCTGCGAAGTGAATGGAGTGTTGCTTCACTTTCTAAATGCTGTCCTTTCAGAGAAAATCACTTTCCTTTGAAAGTGCCTTAAGGTACTTACAAGCATTCAACAGAAACTCACATGCATTTCTCTGAAAGAGAAGCAGTCTGTTCCAACACTTCAATTCACTGTGCGAAGTGAATGGAGTGTTGCTTCACTTTCTAAATGCTGTCCTTTCAGAGAAAATCACTTTCCCTTGAAAGTGCCTTAAGCTACTTGCAAGCATTAGGAAGAAACTCACATGCGTTTCGCTGAAAGAGAATCAGTCTGTTCCAACACTTCAATTCACTGTGCGAAGTGAATGGAGTGTTGCTTCACTTTCTAAATGCTGTCCTTTCAGAGAAAATCACTTTCCTTTGAAAGTGCCTTAAGCTACTTGCAAGCATTAGGAAGAAACTCACATGCGTTTCTCTGAAAGAGAAGCAGTCTGTTCCAACACTTCAATTCACTGTGCGAAGTGAATGGAGTGTTGCTTCACTTTCTAAATTATGTCCTTTCAGAGAAAATCACTTTCCTTTGAAAGTGCCTTAAGCAACTTGCAAGCATTCACAAGAAACACTAAGGCGTTTCTCTGAAAGAGAAGCACTCTGTTCCAACACTTCAATTCACTGCACGAAGGGAATGGAGTGTTGCTTCACTTTCTAAATGGTGTCCTTTCAGAGAAAATCACTTTCCTTTGAAAGTGCCTTAAGCTACTTACAAGCATTCACAAGAAACTCACATGCGTTTCTCTGAAAGAGAATCAGTCTCTTCCAACACTTCAATTCACTGTGCGAAGTGAATGGAGTGTTGCTTCACTTTCTAAATGCTGTCCTTTCAGAGAAAATCACTTTCCTTTGAAAGTGCCTTAAACTACTTTCAAGCATTCACAAAAAACTCACATGCGTTTCTCTTAAAGAGAAGCAGTCTGTTCCAACACTTCAATTCACTGTGCGAAGTGAATGGAGTGTTGCTTCAGTTTGTAAATGCTGTCCTTTCAGAGAAAATCACTTTCCTTTGAAAGTGCCTTAAGCAACTTGTAAGCTTTCACAAGAAACTCACATGCGTTTCTCTGAAAGAGAAGCAGTCTGTTCCAACACTTCAATTCACTGTGCGAAGTGAATGGAGTGTTGCTTCACTTTCTAAATGCTGTCCTTTCAGAGAAAATCACTTTCCTTTGAAAGTGCCTTAAGCTACTTACAAGCATTCACCAGAAACTCACATGCGTTTCTCTGAAAGAGAAGCAGTCTGTTCCAACACTTCAATTCACTGTGTGAAATGAATGGAGTGTTGCCTCACATTCTAAATGCTGTCCTTTCAGAGAAAATCACTTTGCTTTGAAAGTGCCTTAAGCTACTTACAAGAATTCAAAAGAAACTCACATGCGTTTCTCTGAAAGAGAAGCAGTCTGTTCCAACACTTCAATTCAATGTGCGAAGTGAATTGAATGTTGCTTCACTTTCTAAATGCTGTCCTCTCAGAAAAAATCACTTTCCTTTGAAAGTGCCTTAAGCTACTTACAAGCATTCAACACAAAGTCACATGCATTTCTCTGAAAGAGAAGCAGTCTGTTCCAACACTTCAATTCACTGTGCGAAGTGAATGGA
This sequence comes from Myodes glareolus, assembly GCF_982192425.1. NCBI lineage: Eukaryota > Metazoa > Chordata > Mammalia > Rodentia > Cricetidae > Myodes > Myodes glareolus. Next base: position 3,433,686 of record NW_028263211.1, on the reverse strand, counting down.
GTGTTGCTTCACTTTCTAAATTATGTCCTTTCAGAGAAAATCACTTTCCTTTGAAAGTGCCTTAGGCAACTTACAAGCATTCACAAGAAACACTAAGGCGTTTCTATGAAAGGGAAGCACTCTGTTCCAACACTTCAATTCACTGCACGAAGGGAATGGAGTGTTGCTTCACATTCTAAATGCTGTCCTTTCAGAGAAAATCACTTTCCTTTGAAAGTGCCTTAAGCTACTTACAAGCATTCAACAGAAACTCACATGCGTTTCTCTGAAAGAGAAGCAGTATGTTCCAACACTTCAATTCACTGTGCGAAGTGAATGGAGTGTTGCTTCACTTTCTAAATGCTGTCCTTTCAGAGAAAATCACTTTCCTTTGAAAGTGCCTTAAACTACTTTCAAACATTCACAAAAAACTCACATGCGTTTCTCTGAAAGAGAAGCAGTCTGTTCCAACACTTCAATTCACTGTGCGAAGTGAATGGAGTGTTGCTTCACTTTCTAAATGCTGTCCTTTCAGAGAAAATCACTTTCCTTTGAAAGTGCCTTAAACTACATTCAAGCATTCACAAAAAACTCACATGCGTTTCTCTGAAAGAGAAGCAGTCTGTTCCAACACTTCAATTCACTGTGCGAAGTGAATGGAGTGTTGCTTCACTTTCTAAATGCTGTCCTTTCAGAGAAAATCACTTTCCTTTGAAAGTGCCTTAAGCTACTTACAAGCATTCACCAGAAACTCACATGCGTTTCTCTGAAAGAGAAGCAGTCTGTTCCAATACTTCAATTCACTCTGCGAAGTGAATGGAGTGTTGCTTCACTTTCTAAATGCTGTCCTTTCAGAGAAAATCACTTTCCTTTGAAAGTGCCTTAAGGTACTCACAAGCATTCAACAGAAACTCACATGCATTTCTCTGAAAGAGAAGCAGTCTGTTCCAACACTTCAATTCACTGTGCGAAGTGAATGGAGTGTTGCTTCACTTTCTAAATGCTGTCCTTTCAGAGAAAATCACTTTCCCTTGAAAGTGCCTTAAGCTACTTGCAAGCATTAGGAAGAAACTCACATGCGTTTCGCTGAAAGAGAATCAGTCTGTTCCAACACTTCAATTCACTGTGCGAAGTGAATGGAGTGTTGCTTCACTTTCTAAATGCTGTCCTTTCAGAGAAAATCACTTTCCTTTGAAAGTGCCTTAAGCTACTTGCAAGCATTAGGAAGAAACTCACATGCGTTTCTCTGAAAGAGAAGCAGTCTGTTCCAACACTTCAATTCACTGTGCGAAGTGAATGGAGTGTTGCTTCACTTTCTAAATTATGTCCTTTCAGAGAAAATCACTTTCCTTTGAAAGTGCCTTAAGCAACTTGCAAGCATTCACAAGAAACACTAAGGCGTTTCTCTGAAAGAGAAGCACTCTGTTCCAACACTTCAATTCACTGCACGAAGGGAATGGAGTGTTGCTTCACTTTCTAAATGGTGTCCTTTCAGAGAAAATCACTTTCCTTTGAAAGTGCCTTAAGCTACTTACAAGCATTCACAAGAAACTCACATGCGTTTCTCTGAAAGAGAATCAGTCTCTTCCAACACTTCAATTCACTGTGCGAAGTGAATGGAGTGTTGCTTCACTTTCTAAATGCTGTCCTTTCAGAGAAAATCACTTTCCTTTGAAAGTGCCTTAAACTACTTTCAAGCATTCACAAAAAACTCACATGCGTTTCTCTTAAAGAGAAGCAGTCTGTTCCAACACTTCAATTCACTGTGCGAAGTGAATGGAGTGTTGCTTCAGTTTGTAAATGCTGTACTTTCAGAGAAAATCACTTTCCTTTGAAAGTGCCTTAAGCAACTTGTAAGCTTTCACAAGAAACTCACATGCGTTTCTCTGAAAGAGAAGCAGTCTGTTCCAATACTTCAGTTCACTCTGCGAAGTGAATGGAGTGTTGCTTCACTTTCTAAATGCTGTCCTTTCAGAGAAAATCACTTTCCTTTGAAAGTGCCTTATGCTACTTACAAGCATTCAACGGAAACTCACATGCATTTCTCTGAAAGAGAAGCAGTCTGTTCCAACACTTCAATTCACTGTGCGAAGTGAATGGAGTGTTGCTTCACTTTCTAAATGCTGTCCTTTCAGAGAAAATCACTTTCCTTTGAAAGTGCCTTAAGCTACTTACAAGCATTCACCAGAAACTCACATGCGTTTCTCTGAAAGAGAAGCAGTCTGTTCCAATACTTCAATTCACTCTGCGAAGTGAATGGAGTGTTGCTTCACTTTCTAAATGCTGTCCTTTCAGAGAAAATCACTTTCCTTTGAAAGTGCCTTATGCTACTTACAAGCATTCAACGGAAACTCACATGCATTTCTCTGAAAGAGAAGCAGTCTGTTCCAACACTTCAATTCACTGTGCGAAGTGAATGGAGTGTTGCTTCACTTTCTAAATGCTGTCCTTTCAGAGAAAATCACTTTCCTTTGAAAGTGCCTTAAGCTACTTACAAGCATTCACCAGAATCTCACATGCGTTTCTCTGAAAGAGAAGCAGTCTGTTCCAACACTTCAATTCACTGTGTGAAGTGAATGGAGTGTTGCCTCACATTCTAAATGCTGTCCTTTCAGAGAAAATCACTTTGCTTTGAAAGTGCCTTAAGCTACTTACAAGAATTCAAAAGAAACTCACATGCGTTTCTCTGAAAGAGAAGCAGTCTGTTCCAACACTTCAATTCAATGTGCGAAGTGAATTGAGTGTTTCTTCACTTTCTAAATGCTGTCCTCTCAGAGAAAATCACTTTCCTTTGAAAGTGCCTTAAGCTACTTACAAGCATTCAACACAAAGTCACATGCATTTCTCTGAAAGAGAAGCAGTCTGTTCCAACACTTCAATTCACTGTGCGAAGTGAATGGAGTGTTGCTTCACTTTCTAAATTATGTCCTTTCAGAGAAAATCACTTTCCTTTGAAAGTGCCTTAGGCAACTTACAAGCATTCACAAGAAACACTAAGGCGTTTCTCTGAAAGAGAAGCAGTCTGTTCCAACACTTCAATTCACTGTGCGAAGTGAATGGAGTGTTGCTTCACTTTCTAAATGTTGTCCTTTCAGAGAAAATCACTTTCCTTTGAAAGTGCCTTAAGCTACTTACAAGCATTCACCAGAAACTCACATGCGTTTCTCTGAAAGAGAAGCAGTCTGTTCCAATACTTCAATTCACTGTGCGAAGTGAATGGAGTGTTGCTTCACTTTCTAAATGCTGTCCTTTCAGAGAAAATCACTTTCCTTTGAAAGTGCCTTAAGGTACTTACAAGCATTCAACAGAAACTCACATGCATTTCTCTGAAAGAGAAGCAGTCTGTTCCAACACTTCAATTCACTGTGCGAAGTGAATGGAGTTTTGCTTCACTTTCTAAATGCTGTCCTTTCAGAGAAAATCACTTTCCTTTGAAAGTGCCTTAAGCTACTTACAAGCATTCAACAGAAACTCACATGCGTTTCTCTGAAAGAGAAGCAGTCTGTTCCAACACTTCACTTCACTGTGCGAAGTGAATGGAGTGTTGCTTCACTTTCTAAATGCTGTCCTTTCAGAGAAAATCACTTTCCTTTGACAGTGCCTTAAACTACTTTCAAGCATTCACAAAAAACTCACATGCGTTTCTCTGAAAGAGAAGCAGTCTGTTCCAACACTTCAATTCACTGTGCGAAGTGAATGGAGTGTTGCTTCACTTTCTAAATGCTGTCCTTTCAGAGAAAATCACTTTCCTTTGAAAGTGCCTTAAGCTACTTACAAGCATTCACCAGAAACTCACATGCGTTTCTCTGAAAGAGAAGCAGTCTGTTCCAATACTTCAATTCACTCTGCGAAGTGAATGGAGTGTTGCTTCACTTTCTAAATGCTGTCCTTTCAGAGAAAATCACTTTCCTTTGAAAGTGCCTTAAGGTACTTACAAGCATTCAACAGAAACTCACATGCATTTCTCTGAAAGAGAAGCAGTCTGTTCCAACACTTCAATTCACTGTGCGAAGTGAATGGAGTGTTGCTTCACTTTCTAAATGCTGTCCTTTCAGAGAAAATCACTTTCCTTTGAAAGTGCCTTAAGCTACTTACAAGCATTCACCAGAAACTCACATGCGTTTCTCTGAAAGAGAAGCAGTCTGTACCAATACTTCAATTCACTCTGCGAAGTGAATGGAGTGTTGCTTCACTTTCTAAATGCTGTCCTTTCAGAGAAAATCACTTTCCTTTGAAAGTGCCTTAAGCTTCTTACAAGCATTCAACGGAAACTCACATGCATTTCTCTGAAAGAGAAGCAGTCTGTTCCAACATTTCAATTCACTGTGCGAAGTGAATGGAGTGTTGCTTCACTTTCTAAATGCTGTCCTTTCAGAGAAAATCACTTTCCTTTGAAAGTGCCTTAAGCTACTTACAAGCATTCACCAGAAACTCACATCTGTTTCTCTGAAAGAGAAGAAGTCTGTTCCAACACTTCAATTCACTGTGCGAAATGAATGGAGTGTTGCTTCACTTTCTAAATGCTGTCCTTTCAGAGAAAATCACTTTCCCTTGAAAGTGCCTTAAGCTACTTGCAAGCATTAGGAAGAAACTCACATGCGTTTCGCTGAAAGAGAAGCAGTCTGTTCCAACACTTCAATTCACTGTGCGAAGTGAATGGAGTGTTGCTTCACTTTCTAAATGCTGTCCTTTCAGAGAAAATCACTTTCCTTTGAAAGTGCCTTAAGCTACTTGCAAGCATTAGGAAGAAACTCACATGCGTTTCTCTGAAAGAGAAGCAGTCTGTTCCAACACTTCAATTCACTGTGCGAAGTGAATGGAGTGTTGCTTCACTTTCTAAATTATGTCCTTTCAGAGAAAATCACTTTCCTTTGAAAGTGCCTTAAGCAACTTGCAAGCATTCACAAGAAACACTAAGGCGTTTCTCTGAAAGAGAAGCACTCTGTTCCAACACTTCAATTCACTGCACGAAGTGAATGGAGTGTGGCTTCACTTTCTAAATGCTGTCCTTTCAGAGAAAATCACTTTCCTTTGAAAGTGCCTTAAGCTACTTACAAGCATTCACCAGAAACTCACATGCGTTTCTCTGAAAGAGAAGCAGTCGGTTCCAACACTTCAATTCACTGTGCGAAGTGAATGGAGTGTTGCTTCACTTTCTAAATGCTGTCCTTTCAGAGAAAATCACGTTCCTTTGATAGTGCCTTAAGCTACTTGCAGGCATTAGGAAGAAACTCACATGCGTTTCTCTGAAACAGAAGCAGTCTGTTCCAACACTTCAATTCACTGTGCGAAGTGAATGGAGTGTTGCTTCACTTTCTAAATGCTGTCCTTTCAGAGAAAATCACTTTCCTTTGAATGTGCCTTAAGCTACTTACAAGAATTCAAAAGAAACTCACATGCGTTTCTCTGCAAGAGAAGCAGTCTGTTCCAACACTTCAATTCAATGTGCGAAGTGAATGGAGTGTTGCTTCACTTTCTAAATGCTGTCCTCTCAGAGAAAATCACTTTCCTTTGAAAGTGCCTTAAGCTACTTACAAGCATTCAACACAAAGTCACATGCATTCCTCTGAAAGAGAAGCAGTCTGTTCCAACACTTCAATTCACTGTGCGAAGTGAATGGAGTGTTGCTTCACTTTCTAAATGCTGTCCTTTCAGAGAAAATCACTTTCCTTTGAAAGTGCCTTAAGCTACTTACAAGCATTCACCAGAAACTCACATGCGTTTCTCTGAAAGAGAAGCAGTCTGTTCCAATACTTCAATTCACTCTGCGAAGTGAATGGAGTGTTGCTTCACTTTCTAAATGCTGTCCTTTCAGAGAAAATCACTTTCCTTTGAAAGTGCCTTAAGCTACTTACAAGCATTCAACAGAAACTCACATGCATTTCTCTGAAAGAGAAGCAGTCTGTTCCAACACTTCAATTCACTGTGCGAAGTGAATGGAGTGTTGCTTCACTTTCTAAATGCTGTCCTTTCAGAGAAAATCACTTTCCTTTAAAGTGCCCTAAGCTACTTACAAGCATTCACCAGAAACTCACATCTGTTTCTCTTAAAGAGAAGCAGTCTGTTCCAACACTTCAATTCACTGTGCGAAGTGAATGGAGTGTTGCTTCACTTTCTAAATGCTGTCCTTTCAGAGAAAATCACTTTCCCTTGAAAGTGCCTTAAGCTACTTGCAAGCATTAGGAAGAAACTCACATGCGTTTCGCTGAAAGAGAAGCAGTCTGTTCCAACACTTCAATTCACTGTGCGAAGTGAATGGAGTGTTACTTCACTTTCTAAATGCTGTCCTTTCAGAGAAAATCACTTTCCTTTGAAAGTGCCTTAAGCTACTTGCAAGCATTAGGAAGAAACTCACATGCGTTTCTCTGAAAGAGAAGCAGTCTGTTCCAACACTTCAATTCACTGTGCGAAGTGAATGGAGTGTTGCCTCACTTTCTAAATGCTGTCCTTTCAGAGAAAATCACTTTCCTTTGAAAGTGCCTTAAACTACTTTCAAGCATTCATAAAAAACTCACATGCGTTTCTCTGAAAGTGAAGCAGTCTGTTCCAACACTTCAGTTCACTGTGCGAAGGGAATGGAGTGTTGCTTCACTTTCTAAATGCTGTCCTTTCAGAGAAAATCACGTTCCTTTGATAGTGCCTTAAGCTACTTGCAGGCATTAGGAAGAAACTCACATGCGTTTCTCTGAAACAGAAGCAGTCTGTTCCAACACTTCAATTCACTGTGTGAAGTGAATAGAGTGTTGCCTCACTTTCTAAATGCTGTCCTTTCAGAGAAAATCACTTTCCTTTGAAAGTGCCTTAAGCTACTTACAAGCATTCACCAGAAACTCACATGCGTTTCTCTGAAAGAGAAGCAGTCTGTTCCAACACTTCAATTCACTGTGTGAAGTGAATGGAGTGTTGCCTCACATTCTAAATGCTGTACTTTCAGAGAAAATCACTTTCCTTTGAAAGTGCCTTAAGCTACTAACAAGAATTCAAAAGAAACTCACATGCGTTTCTCTGAAAGAGAAGCAGTCTGTTCCAACACTTCAATTCAATGTGCGAAGTGAATGGAGTGTGGCTTCACTTTCTAAATGCTGTCCTCTCAGAGAAAATCACTTTCCTTTGAAAGTGCCTTAAGCTACTTACAAGCATTCACCAGAAACTCACATGCGTTTCTCTGAAAGAGAAGCAGTCTGTTCCAATACTTCAATTCACTCTGCGAAGTGAATGGAGTGTTGCTTCACTTTCTAAATGCTGTCCTTTCAGAGAAAATCACTTTCCTTTGAAAGTGCCTTAAGCTACTTACAAGCATTCAACGGAAACTCACATGCATTTCTCTGAAAGAGAAGCAGTCTGTTCCAACACTTCAATTCACTGTGCGAAGTGAATGGAGTGTTGCTTCACTTTCTAAATGCTGTCCTTTCAGAGAAAATCACTTTCCTTTGAAAGTGCCTTAAGCTACTTACAAGCATTCACCAGAAACTCACATCTGATTCTCTGAAAGAGAAGCAGTCTGTTCCAACACTTCAATTCACTGTGCGAAGTGAATGGAGTGTTGCTTCACTTTCTAAATGCTGTCCTTTCAGAGAAAATCACTTTCCCTTGAAAGTGCCTTAAGCTACTTGCAAGCATTAGGAAGAAACTCACATGCGTTTCGCTGAAAGAGAAGCAGTCTGTTCCAACACTTCAATTCACTGTGCGAAGTGAATGGAGTGTTGCTTCACTTTCTAAATGCTGTCCTTTCAGAGAAAATCACTTTCCTTTGAAAGTGCCTTAAGCTACTTGCAAGCATTAGGAAGTAACTCACATGCGTTTCTCTGAAAGAGAAGCAGTCTGTTCCAACACTTCAATTCACTGTGCGAAGTGAATGGAGTGTTGCTTCACTTTCTAAATTATGTCCTTTCAGAGAAAATCACTTTCCTTTGAAAGTGCCTTAAGCAACTTGCAAGCATTCACAAGAAACACTAAGGCGTTTCTATGAAAGAGAAGCACTCTGTTCCAACACTTCAATTCACTGCACGAAGTGAATGGAGTGTTGCTTCACTTTCTAAATGCTGTCCTTTCAGAGAAAATCACTTTCCTTTGAAAGTGCCTTAAGCTACTTACAAGCATTCACCAGAAACTCACATGCGTTTCTCTGAAAGAGAAGCAGTCTGTTCCAACACTTCAATTCACTGTGCGAAGTGAATGGAGTGTTGCTTCACTTTGTAAATGCTGTCCTTTCAGAGAAAATCACTTTCCTTTGAAAGTGCCTTAAGCTACTTGCAAGCATTAGGAAGAAACTCACATGCGTTTCTCTGAAAGAGAAGCAGTCTGTTCCAACACTTCAATTCACTGTGCGAAGTGAATGGAGTGTTGCCTCACTTTCTAAATGCTGTCCTTTCAGAGAAAATCACTTTTCTTTGAAAGTGCCTTAAACTACTTTCAAGCATTCATAAAAAACTCACATGCGTTTCTCTGAAAGAGAAGCAGTCTGTTCCAACACTTCAGTTCACTGTGCGAAGGGAATGGAGTGTTGCTTCACTTTCTAAATGCTGTCCTTTCAGAGAAAATCACGTTCCTTTGATAGTGCCTTAAGCTACTTGCAGGCATTAGGAAGAAACTCACATGCGTTTCTCTGAAAGAGAAGCAGTCTGTTCCAACACTTCAATTCACTGTGTGAAGTGAATAGAGTGTTGCCTCACTTTCTAAATGCTGTCCTTTCAGAGAAAATCACTTTCCTTTGAAAGTGCCTTAAGCTACTTACAAGCATTCACCAGAAACTCACATGCGTTTCTCTGAAAGAGAAGCAGTCTGTTCCAATACTTCAATTCACTCTGCGAAGTGAATGGAGTGTTGCTTCACTTTCTAAATGCTGTCCTTTCAGAGAAAATCACTTTCCTTTGAAAGTGCCTTAAGCTACTTACAAGCATTCAACGGAAACTCACATGCATTTCTCTGAAAGAGAAGCAGTCTGTTCCAACACTTCAATTCACTGTGCGAAGTGAATGGAGTGTTGCTTCACTTTCTAAATGCTGTCCTTTCAGAGAAAATCACTTTCCTTTGAAAGTGCCTTAAGCTACTTACAAGCATTCACCAGAAACTCACATGCGTTTCTCTGAAAGAGAAGCAGTCTGTTCCAACACTTCAATTCACTGTGTGAAGTGAATGGAGTGTTGCCTCACAATCTAAATGCTGTCCTTTCAGAGAAAATCACTTTCCTTTGAATGTGTCTTAAGCTACTTACAAGAATTCAAAAGAAACTCACATGCGTTTCTCTGAAAGAGAAGCAGTCTGTTCCAACACTTCAATTCAATGTGCGAAGTGAATGGAGTGTTGCTTCACTTTCTAAATTCTGTCCTCTCAGAGAAAATCACTTTCCTTTGAAAGTGCCTTAAGCTACTTACAAGCATTCAACACAAAATCACATGCATTTCTCTGAAAGGGAAGCAGTCTGTTCCAACACTTCAATTCACTGTGCGAAGTGAATGGAGTGTTGCTTCACTTTCTAAATGCTGTCCTTTCAGAGAAAATCACTTTCCATTGAAAGTGCCCAAAACTACTTTCAAGCATTCACAAAAAACTCACATGCATTTCTCTGAAAGAGAAGCAGTCTGTTCCAACACTTCAATTCACTGTGCGAAGTGAATATAGTGTTGCTTTACTTTCTAAATGCTGTCCTTTCAGAGAAAATCCCTTTCCTTTGAATGTGCCTTAAGCTACTTACAAGCATTCAACAGAAACTCACATGCATTTCTCTGAAAGAGAATCAATCTGTTCCAACACTTCAGTTCTCTGTGCGAAGTGAATGGAGTGTTGCTTCACTTTCTAAATGCTGTCCTTTCAGAGAAAATCACTTTCCTTTGAAAGTGCCTTAAGCTACATGCAAGCATTCAAAAGAAAAACTAATGCGTTTCTATGAAAGAGAAGCAGTCTGTTCCAACACTTCAATTCATTGCGCGAAGGGAATGGAGTGTTGCTTTACTTTCTAAATGCTGTCCTTTCAGAGAAAATCACTTTCCTTTGAAAGAGCCTTAAGCTACTTACAAGCATTCACCAGAAACTAACATGCATTTCTCTGAAAGAGAAGCAGTCTGTTCCAACACTTCAATTCACTGTACAAAGTGAATGGAGTGTTGCTTCACTTTCTAAATGCTGTCCTTTCAGAGAAAATCACTTTCCTTTGAAAGTGCCTTAAGCAACTTGAAAGCATTCACAAGAAACTAACATGCGTTTCTCTGAAACAGAAGCAGTCTGTTCCAACACTTCAATTCACTGTGTGAAGTGAATAGAGTGTTGCCTCACTTTCTAAATGCTGTCCTTTCAGAGAAAATCACTTTCCTTTGAAAGTGCCTTAAGCAACTTGCAAGCATTCACAAGAAACACTAAGGCGTTTCTATGAAAGAGAAGCACTCTGTTCCAACACTTCAATTCACTGCACGAAGTGAATGGAGTGTTGCTTCACTTTCTAAATGCTGTCCTTTCAGAGAAAATCACTTTCCTTTGAAAGTGCCTTAAGCTACTTACAAGCATTCACCAGAAACTCACATGCGTTTCTCTGAAAGAGAAGCAGTCTGTTCCAACACTTCAATTCACTGTGCGAAGTGAATGGAGTGTTGCTTCACTTTGTAAATGCTGTCCTTTCAGAGAAAATCACTTTCCTTTGAAAGTGCCTTAAGCTACTTGCAAGCATTAGGAAGAAACTCACATGCCTTTCTCTGAAAGAGAAGCAGTCTGTTCCAACACTTCAATTCACTGTGCGAAGTGAATGGAGTGTTGCCTCACTTTCTAAATGCTGTCCTTTCAGAGAAAATCACTTTCCTTTGAAAGTGCCTTAAACTACTTTCAAGCATTCATAAAAAACTCACATGCGTTTCTCTGAAAGAGAAGCAGTCTGTTCCAACACTTCAGTTCACTGTGCGAAGGGAATGGAGTGTTGCTTCACTTTCTAAATGCTGTCCTTTCAGAGAAAATCACGTTCCTTTGATAGTGCCTTAAGCTACTTGCAGGCATTAGGAAGAAATTCACATGCGTTTCTCTGAAAGAGAAGCAGTCTGTTCCAACACTTCAATTCACTGTGTGAAGTGAATAGAGTGTTGCCTCACTTTCTAAATGCTGTCCTTTCAGAGAAAATCACTTTCCTTTGAAAGTGCCTTAAGCTACTTACAAGCATTCACCAGAAACTCACATGCGTTTCTCTGAAAGAGAAGCAGTCTGTTCCAATACTTCAATTCACTCTGCGAAGTGAATGGAGTGTTGCTTCACTTTCTAAATGCTGTCCTTTCAGAGAAAATCACTTTCCTTTGAAAGTGCGTTAAGCTACTTACAAGCATTCAACGGAAACTCACATGCATTTCTCTGAAAGAGAAGCAGTCTGTTCCAACACTTCAATTCACTGTGCGAAGTGAATGGAGTGTTGCTTCACTTTCTAAATGCTGTCCTTTCAGAGAAAATCACTTTCCTTTGAAAGTGCCTTAAGCTACTTACAAGCATTCACCAGAAACTCACATGCGTTTCTCTGAAAGAGAAGCAGTCTGTTCCAACACTTCAATTCACTGTGTGAAGTGAATGGAGTGTTGCCTCACATTCTAAATGCTGTCCTTTCAGAGAAAATCACTTTCCTTTGAATGTGTCTTAAGCTACTTACAAGAATTCAAAAGAAACTCACATGCGTTTCTCTGAAAGAGAAGCAGTCTGTTCCAACACTTCAATTCAATGTGCGAAGTGAATGGAGTGTTGCTTCACTTTCTAAATGCTGTCCTCTCAGAGAAAATCACTTTCCTTTGAAAGTGCCTTAAGCTACTTACAAGCATTCAACACAAAATCACATGCATTTCTCTGAAAGAGAAGCAGTCTGTTCCAACACTTCAATTCACTGTGCGAAGTGAATGGAGTGTTGCTTCACTTTCTAAATTATGTCCTTTCAGAGAAAATTACTTTCCTTTGAAAGTGCCTTAGGCAACTTACAAGCATTCACAAGAAACCCTAAGGCGTTTCTATGAAAGGGAAGCACTCTTTTCCAACACTTCAATTCACTGCACGAAGGGAATGGAGTGTTGCTTCACTTTCTAAATGCTGTCCTTTCAGAGAAAATCACTTTCCTTTGAAAGTGCCTTAAGCTACTTACAAGCATTCAACAGAAACTCACATGCGTTTCTCTGAAAGAGAAGCAGTCTGTTCCAACACTTCATTCACTGTTCGAAGTGAATGGAGTGTTGCTTCACTTTCTAAATGCTGTCCTTTCAGAGAAAATAACTTTCCTTTGAAAGTGCCTTAAGCAACTTGCAAGCATTCACAAGAAACTCACATGCGTTTCTCTGAAAGAGAAGCAGTCTGTTCCAACACTTCAATTCACTGTGCGAAGTGAATGAAGTGTTGCTTCACTTTCTAAATGCTGTCCTTTCAGAGAAAATCACTTTCCTTTGAAAGTGCCTTAAGCTACTTACAAGCATTCACCAGAAACTCATATGCGTTTCTCTGAAAGAGAAGCAGTCTGTTCCAATAATTCAATTCACTCTGCGAAGTGAATGGAGTGTTGCTTCACTTTCTAAATGCTGTCCTTTCAGAGAAAATCACTTTCCTTTGAAAGTGCCTTAAGGTACTTACAAGCATTCAACAGAAACTCACATGCATTTCTCTGAAAGAGAAGCAGTCTGTTCCAACACTTCAATTCACTGTGCGAAGTGAATGGAGTGTTGCTTCACTTTCTAAATGCTGTCCTTTCAGAGAAAATCACTTTCCTTTGAAAGTGCCTTAAGCTACTTGCAAGCATTCACCAGAATCTCACATGCGTTTCTCTGAAAGAGAAGCAGTCTGTTCCAATACTTCAATTCACTCTGCGAAGTGAATGGAGTGTTGCTTCACTTTCTAAATGCTGTCCTTTCAGAGAAAATCACTTTCCTTTGAAAGTGCCTTAAGCTACTTACAAGCATTCAACGGAAACTCACATGCATTTCTCTGAAAGAGAAGCAGTCTGTTCCAACACTTCAATTCACTGTGCGAACTGAATGGAGTGTTGCTTCACTTTCTAAATGCTGTCCTTTCAGAGAAAATCACTTTCCTTTGAAAGTGCCTTAAGCTACTTACAAGCATTCACCAGAAACTCACATGTGTTTCTCTGAAAGAGAAGCAGTCTGTTCCAACACTTCAATTCACTGTGTGAAGTGAATGGAGTGTTGCTTCACTTTCTAAATGCTGTCCTTTCAGAGAAAATCACTTTCCTTTGAAAGTGCCTTAAGCTACTTGCAAGCATTAGGAAGAAACTCACATGCGTCTCTCTGAAAGAGAAGCAGTCTGTTCCAACACTTCAATTCACTGTGTGAAGTGAATGGAGTGTTGCCTCACTTTCTAAATGCTGTACTTTCAGAGAAAATCACTTTCCTTGGAAAGTGCCTTGAGCTACTTGCAAGCATTAGTAAGAAACTCACATGCGTTTCTCTGAAAGAGAAGCAGTCTGTTCCAACACTTCAATTCACTGTGCGAAGTGAATGGAGTGTTGCTTCACTTTGTAAATGCTGTCCTTTCAGAGAAAATCACTTTCCTTTGAAAGTGCCTTAAGCTACTTGCAAGCATTAGGAAGAAACTCACATGCCTTTCTCTGAAAGAGAAGCAGTCTGTTCCAACACTTCAATTCACTGTGCGAAGTGAATGGAGTGTTGCCTCACTTTCTAAATGCTGTCCTTTCAGAGAAAATCACTTTCCTTTGAAAGTGCCTTAAGCAACTTGCAAGCATTCACAAGAAACTCACATGCGTTTCTCTGAAAGAGAAGCAGTCTGTTCCAACACTTCAGTTCACTGTGCGAAGGGAATGGAGTGTTGCTTCACTTTCTAAATGCTGTCCTTTCAGAGAAAATCACGTTCCTTTGATAGTGCCTTAAGCTACTTGCAGGCATTAGGAAGAAATTCACATGCGTTTCTCTGAAAGAGAAGCAGTCTGTTCCAACACTTCAAATCACTGTGTGAAGTGAATAGAGTGTTGCCTCACTTTCTAAATGCTGTCCTTTCAGAGAAAATCACTTTCCTTTGAAAGTGCCTTAAGCTACTTACAAGCATTCACCAGAAACTCACATGCGTTTCTCTGAAAGAGAAGCAGTCTGTTCCAATACTTCAATTCACTCTGCGAAGTGAATGGAGTGTTGCTTCACTTTCTAAATGCTGTCCTTTCAGAGAAAATCACTTTCCTTTGAAAGTGCGTTAAGCTACTTACAAGCATTCAACGGAAACTCACATGCATTTCTCTGAAAGAGAAGCAGTCTGTTCCAACACTTCAATTCACTGTGCGAAGTGAATGGAGTGTTGCTTCACTTTCTAAATGCTGTCCTTTCAGAGAAAATCACTTTCCTTTGAAAGTGCCTTAAGCTACTTACAAGCATTCACCAGAAACTCACATGCGTTTCTCTGAAAGAGAAGCAGTCTGTTCCAACACTTCAATTCACTGTGTGAAGTGAATGGAGTGTTGCCTCACATTCTAAATGCTGTCCTTTCAGAGAAAATCACTTTCCTTTGAATGTGTCTTAAGCTACTTACAAGAATTCAAAAGAAACTCACATGCGTTTCTCTGAAAGAGAAGCAGTCTGTTCCAACACTTCAATTCAATGTGCGAAGTGAATGGAGTGTTGCTTCACTTTCTAAATGCTGTCCTCTCAGAGAAAATCACTTTCCTTTGAAAGTGCCTTAAGCTACTTACAAGCATTCAACACAAAATCACATGCATTTCTCTGAAAGAGAAGCAGTCTGTTCCAACACTTCAATTCACTGTGCGAAGTGAATGGAGTGTTGCTTCACTTTCTAAATTATGTCCTTTCAGAGAAAATCACTTTCCTTTGAAAGTGCCTTAGGCAACTTACAAGCATTCACAAGAAACCCTAAGGCGTTTCTATGAAAGGGAAGCACTCTTTTCCAACACTTCAATTCACTGCACGAAGGGAATGGAGTGTTGCTTCACTTTCTAAATGCTGTCCTTTCAGAGAAAATCACTTTCCTTTGAAAGTGCCTTAAGCTACTTACAAGCATTCAACAGAAACTCACATGCGTTTCTCTGAAAGAGAAGCAGTCTGTTCCAACACTTCATTCACTGTTCGAAGTGAATGGAGTGTTGCTTCACTTTCTAAATGCTGTCCTTTCAGAGAAAATAACTTTCCTTTGAAAGTGCCTTAAGCAACTTGCAAGCATTCACAAGAAACTCACATGCGTTTCTCTGAAAGAGAAGCAGTCTGTTCCAACACTTCAATTCACTGTGCGAAGTGAATGAAGTGTTGCTTCACTTTCTAAATGCTGTCCTTTCAGAGAAAATCACTTTCCTTTGAAAGTGCCTTAAGCTACTTACAAGCATTCACCAGAAACTCATATGCGTTTCTCTGAAAGAGAAGCAGTCTGTTCCAATAATTCAATTCACTCTGCGAAGTGAATGGAGTGTTGCTTCACTTTCTAAATGCTGTCCTTTCAGAGAAAATCACTTTCCTTTGAAAGTGCCTTAAGGTACTTACAAGCATTCAACAGAAACTCACATGCATTTCTCTGAAAGAGAAGCAGTCTGTTCCAACACTTCAATTCACTGTGCGAAGTGAATGGAGTGTTGCTTCACTTTCTAAATGCTGTCCTTTCAGAGAAAATCACTTTCCTTTGAAAGTGCCTTAAGCTACTTGCAAGCATTCACCAGAATCTCACATGCGTTTCTCTGAAAGAGAAGCAGTCTGTTCCAATACTTCAATTCACTCTGCGAAGTGAATGGAGTGTTGCTTCACTTTCTAAATGCTGTCCTTTCAGAGAAAATCACTTTCCTTTGAAAGTGCCTTAAGCTACTTACAAGCATTCAACGGAAACTCACATGCATTTCTCTGAAAGAGAAGCAGTCTGTTCCAACACTTCAATTCACTGTGCGAACTGAATGGAGTGTTGCTTCACTTTCTAAATGCTGTCCTTTCAGAGAAAATCACTTTCCTTTGAAAGTGCCTTAAGCTACTTACAAGCATTCACCAGAAACTCACATGTGTTTCTCTGAAAGAGAAGCAGTCTGTTCCAACACTTCAATTCACTGTGTGAAGTGAATGGAGTGTTGCTTCACTTTCTAAATGCTGTCCTTTCAGAGAAAATCACTTTCCTTTGAAAGTGCCTTAAGCTACTTGCAAGCATTAGGAAGAAACTCACATGCGTCTCTCTGAAAGAGAAGCAGTCTGTTCCAACACTTCAATTCACTGTGTGAAGTGAATGGAGTGTTGCCTCACTTTCTAAATGCTGTACTTTCAGAGAAAATCACTTTCCTTGGAAAGTGCCTTGAGCTACTTGCAAGCATTAGTAAGAAACTCACATGCGTTTCTCTGAAAGAGAAGCAGTCTGTTCCAACACTTCAATTCACTGTGTGAAGTGAATAGAGTGTTGCCTCACTTTCTAAATGCTGTCCTTTCAGAGAAAATCACTTTCCATTGAAAGTGCCTTAAACTAATTTCAAGCATTCACAAAAAACTCACATGCGTTTCTCTGAAAGAGATGCAGTCTGTTTCAACACTTCAATTCACTGTGCGAAGTGAATGGAGTGTTGCTTCACTTTCTAAATGCTGTCCTTTCAGAGAAAATCCCTTTCCTTTGAATGTGCCTTTAGCTACTTACAAGCATTCAACAGAAACTCACATGCATTTCTCTGAAAGAGAAGCAATCTGTTCCAACACTTCAATTCTCTGTGCGAAGTGAATGGAGTATTGCTTCACTTTCTAAATGCTGTCCTTTCAGAGAAAATCACTTTCCTTTGAAAGTGCCTTAAACTACTTGCAAGAGATTCACAAGAAACACTAATGTGTTTCTATGAAAGAAAAGCAGTCTGTTCCAACACTTCAATTCATTGCGCGAAGGGAATGGAGTGTTGCTTTACTTTCTAAATGCTGTCTTTTCAGAGAAAATCACTTTCCTTTGAAAGAGCCTTAAGCTACTTACAAGCATTCAACAGAAACTCACATGCGTTTCTCTGAAAGAGAAGCAGTCTGTTCCAACACTTCAATTCAATGTGCGAAGTGAATGGAGTGTTGCTTCACTTTCTAAATGCTGTCCTTTCAGAGAAAATCACTTTCCTTTGAAAGTGCCTTAAGCTACTTACAAGCATTCAACAGAAATACACATGCATTTCTCTGAAAGAGAAGCAATCTGTTCCAACACTTCAATTCTCTGTGCGAAGTGAATGGAGTGTTGCTTCACTTTCTAAATGCTGTGCTTTCAGAGAAAATCACTTTCTTTTGAAAGTGCCTTAAGCTACTTGCAAGCATTCACAAGAAACACTAATGCGTTTCTATGAAAGAGAAGCAGTCTGTTCCAACACTTCAATTCACTGTGCGAAGTGAATGGAGTGTTGCTTCACTTTCTAAATGCTGTCCTTTCAGAGAAAATCACTTTCCTTTGAAAGTGCCTTAAGCTACTTGCAGGCATTAGGAAGAAACTCACATGCGTTTCTCTTAAAGAGAATCAGTCTGTTCCAACACTTCAATTCACTGTGCGAAGTGAATGGAGTGTTGCCTCACTTTCTAAATGCTGTCCTTTCAGAGAAAATCACTTTCCATTGAAAGTGCCCAAAACTACTTTCAAGCATTCACAAAAAACTCACATTGGTTTCTCTGAACGAGAAGCAGTCTGTTCCAACACTTCAATTCACTGTGCGAAGTGAATATAGTGCTGCTTCACTTTCTAAATGCTGTCCTTTCAGAGAAAATCCCTTTCCTTTGAATGTGCCTTAAGCTACTTACAAGCATTCAACAGAAACTCACATGCATTTCTCTGAAAAAGAAGCAATCTGTTCCAACACTTCAATTCTCTGTGCGAAGTGAATGGAGTGTTGCTTCACTTTCTAAATGCTGTCCTTTCAGAGAAAATCACTTTCCTTTTAAAGTGCCTTAAGCTACTTGCAAGCATTCACAAGAAACACTAATGCATTTCTATGAAAGAGAAGCAGTCTGTTCCAACACTTCAATTCACTGTGCGAAGTGAATGGAGTGTTGCTTCACTTTCTAAATGCTGTCCTTTCAGAGAAAATCACTTTCCTTTGAAAATGCCTTAAGCTACTTGCAAGCATTAGGAAGAAACTCACATGCGTTTCTCTGAAAGAGAAGCAGTCTGTTCCAACACTTCAATTCACTGTACGAAGTGAATGGAGTGTTGCTTCACTTTCTAAATGCTGTCCTTTCAGAGAAAATCACTTTCCTTTGAAAGTGCCTTAAGCAACTCGCAAGCATTCACAAGAAACACTAATGCGTTTCTATGAAAGAGAAGCACTCTGTTCCAACACTTCAATTCACTGCACGAAAGGAATGGAGTGTTGCTTCACTTTCTAAATGCTGTCCTTTCAGAGAAAATCACTTTCCATTGAAAGTGCCCAAAACTACTTTCAAGCATTCACAAAAAACTCACATGCATTTCTCTGAAAGAGAATCAATCTGTTCCAACACTTCAGTTCTCTGTGCGAAGTGAATGGAGTGTTGCTTCACTTTCTAAATGCTGTCCTTTCAGAGAAAATCACTTTCCTTTGAAAGTGCCTTAAGCTACATGCAAGCATTCAAAAGAAAAACTAATGCGTTTCTATGAAAGAGAAGCAGTCTGTTCCAACACTTCAATTCATTGCGCGAAGGGAATGGAGTGTTGCTTTACTTTCTAAATGCTGTCCTTTCAGAGAAAATCACTTTCCTTTGAAAGAGCCTTAAGCTACTTACAAGCATTCACAAGAAACTCACATGCGTTTCTCTGAAAGAGAAGCAGTCTGTTCCAACACTTCAATTCACTGTGCGAAGTGAATGGAGTGTTGCTTCAATTTCTAAATGCTGTCCTTTCAGAGAAAATCACTTTCCTTTGAAAGTGCCTTAAACTACTTTCAGGCATTCACAAAAAACTCACATGCATTTCTCTTAAAGAGAAGCAGTCTGTTCCAACACTTCAATTCACTGTGCGAAGTGAATGGAGTGTTGCTTCACTTTCTAAATGCTGTCCTTTCAGAGAAAATCACTTTCCTTTGAAAGTGCCTTAAGCAACTTGCAAGCATTCACAAGAAACTCACATGCGTTTCTCTGAAAGAGAAGCAGTCTGTTCCAACACTTCAATTCACTGTGCGAAGTGAATGGAGTGTTGCTTCACTTTCTAAATGCTGTCCTTTCAGAGAAAATCACTTTCCTTTGAAAGTGCATTAAGCTACTTACAAGCATTCACCAGAAACTCACATGCGTTTCTCTGAAAGAAAAGGTGTCTGTTCCAATACTTCAATTCACTCTGCGAAGTGAATGGAGTGTTGCTTCACTTTCTAAATGCTGTCCTTTCAGAGAAAATCACTTTCCTTTGAAAGTGCCTTAAGGTACTTACAAGCATTCAACAGAAACTCACATGCATTTCTCAGAAAGAGAAGAAGTCTGTTCCAACACTTCAATTCACTGTGCGAAGTAAATGGAGTGTTGCTTCACTTTCTAAATGCTGTCCTTTCAGAGAAAATCACTTTCCTTTGAAAGTGCCTTAAGCAACTTGCAAGCATTAGGAAGAAACTCACATGCGTTTCTCTGAAAGAGAAGCAGTCTGTTCCAACACTTCAATTCACTGTGCGAAGTGAATGGAGTGTTGCTTCACTTTCTAAATGCTGTCCTTTCAGAGAAAATCACTTTCCTTTGAAAGTGCCTTAAGCTACTTACAAGCATTCAACAGAAACTCACATGCATTTCTCTGAAAGAGAAGCAATCTGTTCCAACACTTCAATTCTCTGTGCGAAGTGAATGGAGTGTTGCTTCACTTTCTAAATGCTGTCCTTTCAGAGAAAATCACTTTCCTTTGAAAGTGCCTTAAGCTACTTGCAAGCATTAGGAGGAAACACACATGCGTTTCTCTGAAAGAGAAGCAGTCTGTTCCAACACTTCAATTCACTGTGCGAAGGGAATGGAGTGTTGCCTCACTTTCTAAATGCTGTCCTTTCAGAGAAAATCACTTTCCTTTGAAAGTGCCTTAAGCTACTTACAAACATTCACAAAAAACTCACATGCGTTTCTCTGAAAGAGAAGCAGTCTGTTCCAACACTTAAATTCAGTGTGCAAAGTGAATATAGTGTGCTTCACTTTCTAAATGCTGTCCTTTCAGAGAAAATCCCTTTCCTTTGAATGTGCCTTACGCTACTTACAAGCATTCAACAGAAACTCACATGCATTTCTCTGAAAGAGAAGCAATCTGTTCCAACACTTCAATTCTCTGTGCGAAGTGAATGGAGTGTTGCTTCACTTTCTAAATGCTGTCCTTTCAGAGAAAATCACTTTCCTTTGAAAGTGCCTTAAGCTATTTACAAGCATTCAACAGAAACTCACATGCATTTCTCTGAAAGAGAAGCAGTCTGTTATAACACTTCAATTCACTGTGCGAAGTGAATGGAGTGTTGCTTCACTTTCTAAATGCTGTCCTTTCAGAGAAAATCACTTTCCTTTGAAAGTGCCTTAAGTTACTTACAAGCATTCACCAGAAACTCACATGCGTTTCTCTGAAAGAGAAGCAGTCTGTTCCAACACTTCAATTCACTGTGCGAAGTGAATGGAGTGTTGCTTCACTTTCTAAATGCTGTCCTTTCAGAAAAATCACTTTTCTTTGAATGTGCCTTAAGCTACTTGCAAGCATTAGGAAGAAACTCACATGCTTCTCTCTGAAAGAGAAGCAGTCTGTTCCAACACTTCAATTCACTGTGCGAAGTGAATGGAGTGTTGCTTCACTTTCTAAATGCTGTCCTTTCAGAGAAAATCACTTTCTTTGAAAGTGCCTTAAGCAACTTGCAAGCATTCACAAGAAACTCACATGCGTTTCTCTGAAAGAGAAGCAGTCTGTTCCAACACATCAATTCACTGTGCGAAGTGAATGGAGTGTTGCTTCACTTTCTAAATGCTGTCCTTTCAGAGAAAATCACTTTCCTTTGAAAGTGCCTTAAGCTACTTACAAGCATTCACCAGAAACTCACATGCATTTCTCTGAAAGAAAAGCAGTCTGTTCCAATACTTCAATTCACTGTGCGAAGTGAATGGAGTGTTGCTTCACTTTCTAAATGCTGTCCTTTCAGAGAAAATCACTTTCCTTTGAAAGTGCCTTAAGGTACTTACAAGCATTCAACAGAAACTCACATGCATTTCTCAGAAAGAGAAGCAGTCTGTTCCAACACTTCAATTCACTGTGCGAAGTGAATGGAGTGTTGCTTCACTTTCTAAATGCTGTCCTTTCAGAGAAAATCACTTTCCTTTTAAAGTGCCTTAAGCAACTTGCAAGCATTAGGAAGAAACTCACATGCGTTTCTCTGAAAGAGAAGCAGTCTGTTCCAACAGTTCAATTCAATCTGCGAAGTGAATGGAGTGTTGCTTCACTTTCTAAATGCTGTCCTTTCAGAGAAAATCACTTTCCTTTGAAAGTGCCTTAAGCTACTTACAAGCATTCAACAGAAACTCACATGCATTTCTCTGAAAGAGAAGCAATCTGTTCCAACACTTCAATTCTCTGTGCGAAGTGAATGGAGTGTTGCTTCACTTTCTAAATGCTGTCCTTTCAGAGAAAATCACTTTCCTTTGAAAGTGCCTTAAGCTACTTGCAAGCATTAGGAGGAAACTCACATGCGTTTCTCTGAAAGAGAAGCAGTCTGTTCCAACACTTCCATTCACTGTGCGAAGTGAATGGAGTGTTGCCTCACTTTCTAAATGCTGTCCTTTCAGAGAAAATCACTTTCCTTTGAAAGTGCCAAAAACTACTTTCAAACATTCACAAAAAAACTCACATGCGTTTCTCTGAAAGAGAAGCAGTCTGTTCCAACACTTCAATTCAGTGTGCAAAGTGAATATAGTGTTGCTTCACTTTCTAAATGCTGTCCTTTCAGAGAAAATCCCTTTCCTTTGAATGTGCCTTACGCTACTTACAAGCATTCAACAGAAACTCACATGCATTTCTCTGAAAGAGAAGCAATCTGTTCCAACACTTCAATTCTCTGTGCGAAGTGAATGGAGTGTTGCTTCACTTTCTAAATGCTGTCCTTTCAGAGAAAATCACTTTCATTTGAAAGTGCCTTAAGCTATTTACAAGCATTCAACAGAAACTCACATGCATTTCTCTGAAAGAGAAGCAGTCTGTTATAACACTTCAATTCACTGTGCGAAGTGAATGGAGTGTTGCTTCACTTTCTAAATGCTGTCCTTTCAGAAAAATCACTTTCCTTTGAATGTGCCTTAAGCTACTTGCAAGCATTAGGAAGAAACTCACATGCGTCTCTCTGAAAGAGAAGCAGTCTGTTCCAACACTTCAATTCACTGTGCGAAGTGAATGGAGTGTTGCTTCACTTTCTAAATCCTGTCCTTTCAGAGAAAATCACTTTCCTTTGAAAGTGCCTTAAGCAACTTGCAAGCATTCACAAGAAACTCACATGCGTTTCTCTGAAAGAGAAGCAGTCTGTTCCAACACTTCAATTCACTGTGCGAAGTGAATGGAGTGTTGCTTCACTTTCTAAATGCTGTCCTTTCAGAGAAAATCACTTTCCTTTGAAAGTGCCTTAAGCTACTTACAAGCATTCACCAGAAACTCACATGCGTTTCTCTGAAAGAGAAGCAGTCTGTTCCAATACTTCAATTCACTCTGCGAAGTGAATGGAGTGTTGCGTCACTTTCTAAATGCTGTCCTTTCAGAGAAAATCACTTTCCTTTGAAAGTGCCTTAAGGTACTTACAAGCATTCAACAGAAACTCACATGCATTTCTCTGAAAGAGAAGCAGTCTTTTCCAACACTTCAATTCACTGTGCGAAGTGAATGGAGTGTTGCTTCACTTTCTAAATGCTGTCCTTTCAGAGAAAATCACTTTCCTTTGAAAGTGCCTTAAGCAACTTGCAAGCATTAGGAAGAAACTCACATGCGTTTCTCTGAAAGAGAAGCAGTCTGTTCCAACACTTCAATTCACTCTGCGAAGTGAATGGAGTGTTGCTTCACTTTCTAAATGCTGTCCTTTCAGAGAAAATCACTTTCCTTTGAAAGTGCCTTAAGCTACTTGCAAGCGTTAGGAGGAAACTCACATGCGTTTCTCTGAAAGAGAAGCAGTCTGTTCCAACACTTCAATTCACTGTGCGAAGTGAATGGAGTGTTGCTTCACTTTCTAAATGCTGTCCTTTCAGAGAAAATCACTTTCCTTTGAAAGTGCCTTAAGCTACTTGCAAGCATTAGGAAGAAACTTACATGCGTTTCTCTGAAAGAGAAACAGTCTGTTCCAACACTTCAATTCACTGTACGAAGTGAATGGAGTGTTGCTTCACTTTCTAAATGCTGTCCTTTCAGAGAAAATCACTTTCCTTTGAAAGTGCCTTAAGCAACTCGCAAGCATTCACAAGAAACACTAATGCGTTTCTATGAAAGAGAAGCACTCTGTTCCAACACTTCAATTCACTGCACGAAAGGAATGGAGTGTTGCTTCACTTTCTAAATGCTGTCCTTTCAGAGAAAATCACTTTCCATTGAAAGTGCCCAAAACTACTTTCAAGCATTCACAAAAAACTCACATGCATTTCTCTGAAAGAGAATCAATCTGTTCCAACACTTCAGTTCTCTGTGCGAAGTGAATGGAGTGTTGCTTCACTTTCTAAATGCTGTCCTTTCAGAGAAAATCACTTTCCTTTGAAAGTGCCTTAAGCTACATGCAAGCATTCAAAAGAAAAACTAATGCGTTTCTATGAAAGAGAAGCAGTCTGTTCCAACACTTCAATTCATTGCGCGAAGGGAATGGAGTGTTGCTTTACTTTCTAAATGCTGTCCTTTCAGAGAAAATCACTTTCCTTTGAAAGAGCCTTAAGCTACTTACAAGCATTCACAAGAAACTCACATGCGTTTCTCTGAAAGAGAAGCAGTCTGTTCCAACACTTCAATTCACTGTGCGAAGTGAATGGAGTGTTGCTTCAATTTCTAAATGCTGTCCTTTCAGAGAAAATCACTTTCCTTTGAAAGTGCCTTAAACTACTTTCAGGCATTCACAAAAAACTCACATGCATTTCTCTTAAAGAGAAGCAGTCTGTTCCAACACTTCAATTCACTGTGCGAAGTGAATGGAGTGTTGCTTCACTTTCTAAATGCTGTCCTTTCAGAGAAAATCACTTTCCTTTGAAAGTGCCTTAAGCAACTTGCAAGCATTCACAAGAAACTCACATGCGTTTCTCTGAAAGAGAAGCAGTCTGTTCCAACACTTCAATTCACTGTGCGAAGTGAATGGAGTGTTGCTTCACTTTCTAAATGCTGTCCTTTCAGAGAAAATCACTTTCCTTTGAAAGTGCATTAAGCTACTTACAAGCATTCACCAGAAACTCACATGCGTTTCTCTGAAAGAAAAGGTGTCTGTTCCAATACTTCAATTCACTCTGCGAAGTGAATGGAGTGTTGCTTCACTTTCTAAATGCTGTCCTTTCAGAGAAAATCACTTTCCTTTGAAAGTGCCTTAAGGTACTTACAAGCATTCAACAGAAACTCACATGCATTTCTCAGAAAGAGAAGAAGTCTGTTCCAACACTTCAATTCACTGTGCGAAGTAAATGGAGTGTTGCTTCACTTTCTAAATGCTGTCCTTTCAGAGAAAATCACTTTCCTTTGAAAGTGCCTTAAGCAACTTGCAAGCATTAGGAAGAAACTCACATGCGTTTCTCTGAAAGAGAAGCAGTCTGTTCCAACACTTCAATTCACTGTGCGAAGTGAATGGAGTGTTGCTTCACTTTCTAAATGCTGTCCTTTCAGAGAAAATCACTTTCCTTTGAAAGTGCCTTAAGCTACTTACAAGCATTCAACAGAAACTCACATGCATTTCTCTGAAAGAGAAGCAATCTGTTCCAACACTTCAATTCTCTGTGCGAAGTGAATGGAGTGTTGCTTCACTTTCTAAATGCTGTCCTTTCAGAGAAAATCACTTTCCTTTGAAAGTGCCTTAAGCTACTTGCAAGCATTAGGAGGAAACACACATGCGTTTCTCTGAAAGAGAAGCAGTCTGTTCCAACACTTCAATTCACTGTGCGAAGTGAATGGAGTGTTGCCTCACTTTCTAAATGCTGTCCTTTCAGAGAAAATCACTTTCCTTTGAAAGTGCCTTAAGCTACTTACAAACATTCACAAAAAACTCACATGCGTTTCTCTGAAAGAGAAGCAGTCTGTTCCAACACTTAAATTCAGTGTGCAAAGTGAATATAGTGTTGCTTCACTTTCTAAATGCTGTCCTTTCAGAGAAAATCCCTTTCCTTTGAATGTGCCTTACGCTACTTACAAGCATTCAACAGAAACTCACATGCATTTCTCTGAAAGAGAAGCAATCTGTTCCAACACTTCAATTCTCTGTGCGAAGTGAATGGAGTGTTGCTTCACTTTCTAAATGCTGTCCTTTCAGAGAAAATCACTTTCCTTTGAAAGTGCCTTAAGCTATTTACAAGCATTCAACAGAAACTCACATGCATTTCTCTGAAAGAGAAGCAGTCTGTTATAACACTTCAATTCACTGTGCGAAGTGAATGGTGTGTTGCTTCACTTTCTAAATGCTGTCCTTTCAGAGAAAATCACTTTCCTTTGAAAGTGCCTTAAGTTACTTACAAGCATTCACCAGAAACTCACATGCGTTTCTCTGAAAGAGAAGCAGTCTGTTCCAACACTTCAATTCACTGTGCGAAGTGAATGGAGTGTTGCTTCACTTTCTAAATGCTGTCCTTTCAGAAAAATCACTTTTCTTTGAATGTGCCTTAAGCTACTTGCAAGCATTAGGAAGAAACTCACATGCTTCTCTCTGAAAGAGAAGCAGTCTGTTCCAACACTTCAATTCACTGTGCGAAGTGAATGGAGTGTTGCTTCACTTTCTAAATGCTGTCCTTTCAGAGAAAATCACTTTCTTTGAAAGTGCCTTAAGCAACTTGCAAGCATTCACAAGAAACTCACATGCGTTTCTCTGAAAGAGAAGCAGTCTGTTCCAACACATCAATTCACTGTGCGAAGTGAATGGAGTGTTGCTTCACTTTCTAAATGCTGTCCTTTCAGAGAAAATCACTTTCCTTTGAAAGTGCCTTAAGCTACTTACAAGCATTCACCAGAAACTCACATGCATTTCTCTGAAAGTAAAGCAGTCTGTTCCAATACTTCAATTCACTGTGCGAAGTGAATGGAGTGTTGCTTCACTTTCTAAATGCTGTCCTTTCAGAGAAAATCACTTTCCTTTGAAAGTGCCTTAAGGTACTTACAAGCATTCAACAGAAACTCACATGCATTTCTCAGAAAGAGAAGCAGTCTGTTCCAACACTTCAATTCACTGTGCGAAGTGAATGGAGTGTTGCTTCACTTTCTAAATGCTGTCCTTTCAGAGAAAATCACTTTCCTTTTAAAGTGCCTTAAGCAACTTGCAAGCATTAGGAAGAAACTCACATGCGTTTCTCTGAAAGAGAAGCAGTCTGTTCCAACAGTTCAATTCAATCTGCGAAGTGAATGGAGTGTTGCTTCACTTTCTAAATGCTGTCCTTTCAGAGAAAATCACTTTCCTTTGAAAGTGCCTTAAGCTACTTACAAGCATTCAACAGAAACTCACATGCATTTCTCTGAAAGAGAAGCAATCTGTTCCAACACTTCAATTCACTCTGCGAAGTGAATGGAGTGTTGCTTCACTTTCTAAATGCTGTCCTTTCAGAGAAAATCACTTTCCTTTGAAAGTGCCTTAAGCTACTTGCAAGCATTAGGAGGAAACTCACATGCGTTTCTCTGAAAGAGAAGCAGTCTGTTCCAACACTTCAATTCACTGTGCGAAGTGAATGGAGTGTTGCCTCACTTTCTAAATGCTGTCCTTTCAGAGAAAATCACTTTCCTTTGAAAGTGCCAAAAACTACTTTCAAACATTCACAAAAAAACTCACATGCGTTTCTCTGAAAGAGAAGCAGTCTGTTCCAACACTTCAATTCAGTGTGCAAAGTGAATATAGTGTTGCTTCACTTTCTAAATGCTGTCCTTTCAGAGAAAATCCCTTTCCTTTGAATGTGCCTTACGCTACTTACAAGCATTCAACAGAAACTCACATGCATTTCTCTGAAAGAGAAGCAATCTGTTCCAACACTTCAATTCTCTGTGCGAAGTGAATGGAGTGTTGCTTCACTTTCTAAATGCTGTCCTTTCAGAGAAAATCACTTTCATTTGAAAGTGCCTTAAGCTATTTACAAGCATTCAACAGAAACTCACATGCATTTCTCTGAAAGAGAAGCAGTCTGTTATAACACTTCAATTCACTGTGCGAAGTGAATGGAGTGTTGCTTCACTTTCTAAATGCTGTCCTTTCAGAAAAATCACTTTCCTTTGAATGTGCCTTAAGCTACTTGCAAGCATTAGGAAGAAACTCACATGCGTCTCTCTGAAAGAGAAGCAGTCTGTTCCAACACTTCAATTCACTGTGCGAAGTGAATGGAGTGTTGCTTCACTTTCTAAATCCTGTCCTTTCAGAGAAAATCACTTTCCTTTGAAAGTGCCTTAAGCAACTTGCAAGCATTCACAAGAAACTCACATGCGTTTCTCTGAAAGAGAAGCAGTCTGTTCCAACACTTCAATTCACTGTGCGAAGTGAATGGAGTGTTGCTTCACTTTCTAAATGCTGTCCTTTCAGAGAAAATCACTTTCCTTTGAAAGTGCCTTAAGCTACTTACAAGCATTCACCAGAAACTCACATGCGTTTCTCTGAAAGAGAAGCAGTCTGTTCCAATACTTCAATTCAGTCTGCGAAGTGAATGGAGTGTTGCGTCACTTTCTAAATGCTGTCCTTTCAGAGAAAATCACTTTCCTTTGAAAGTGCCTTAAGGTACTTACAAGCATTCAACAGAAACTCACATGCATTTCTCTGAAAGAGAAGCAGTCTTTTCCAACACTTCAATTCACTGTGCGAAGTGAATGGAGTGTTGCTTCACTTTCTAAATGCTGTCCTTTCAGAGAAAATCACTTTCCTTTGAAAGTGCCTTAAGCAACTTGCAAGCATTAGGAAGAAACTCACATGCGTTTCTCTGAAAGAGAAGCAGTCTGTTCCAACACTTCAATTCACTCTGCGAAGTGAATGGAGTGTTGCTTCACTTTCTAAATGCTGTCCTTTCAGAGAAAATCACTTTCCTTTGAAAGTGCCTTAAGCTACTTGCAAGCGTTAGGAGGAAACTCACATGCGTTTCTCTGAAAGAGAAGCAGTCTGTTCCAACACTTCAATTCACTGTGCGAAGTGAATGGAGTGTTGCTTCACTTTCTAAATGCTGTCCTTTCAGAGAAAATCACTTTCCTTTGAAAGTGCCTTAAGCTACTTGCAAGCATTAGGAAGAAACTTACATGCGTTTCTCTGAAAGAGAAACAGTCTGTTCCAACACTTCAATTCACTGTGTGAAGTGAATGGAGTGTTGCCTCACTTTCTAAATGCTGTCCTTTCAGAGAAAATCACTTTCCTTTGAAAGTGCCTTAAGCTACTTACAAGCATTCACCAGAAACTCACATGCATTTCTCTGAAAGAGAAGCAATCTGTTCCAACACTTCAATTCTCTGTGCGAAGTGAATGGAGTGTTGCTTCACTTTCTAAATGCTGTCCTTTCAGAGAAAATCACTTTCCTTTGAAAGTGCCTTAAGCAACTTGGAAACATTCACAAGAAACTCACATGCGTTTCTCTGAAAGAGAAGCAGTGTGTTCCAACACTTCAATTCACTGTGCGAAGTGAATGGAGTGTTGCTTCACTTTCTAAATGCTGTCCTTTCAGAGAAAATCACTTTCCTTTGAAAGTGCCTTAAGCTACTTGCAAGCATTCACCAGAAACTCACATGCGTTTCTCTGAAAGAGAAGCAGTCTGTTCCAACACTTCAATTCACTGTGCGAAGTGAATGGAGTGTTGCTTCACTTTCTAAATGCTGTCCTATCAGAGAAAATCACTTTCCTTTGAAAGTGCCTTAAGCTACTTGCAAGCATTAGGAAGAAGCTCACATGCGTTTCTTTGAAAGAGAAGCAGTCTGTTCCAACACTTCAATTCACTCTGCGAAGTGAATGGAGTGTTGCTTTACTTTCTAAATGCTGTCCTTTCAGAGAAAATCACTTTCCTTTGAAAGAGCCTTAAGCTACTTACAAGCATTCACCAGAAACTCACATGCATTTCTCTGAAAGAGAAGCAGTCTGTTCCAACACTTCAATTCACTGTACGAAGTGAATGGAGTGTTGCTTCACTTTCTAAATGCTGTCCTTTCAGAGAAAATCATTTTCCTTTGAAAGTGCCTTAAGCAACTTGCAAGCATTCACAAGAAACACTAATGCGTTTCTATGAAAGAGAAGCACTCTGTTCCAACACTTCAATTCACTGCACGAAGGGAATGGAGTGTTGCTTCACTTTCTAAATGCTGTCCTTTCAGAGAAAATCACTTTCCATTGAAAGTGCCCAAAACTACTTTCAAGCATTCACAAAAAACTCACATGCATTTCTCTGAAAGAGAAGCAGTCTGTTCCAACACTTCAATTCACTGTGCGAAGTGAATATAGTGTTGCTTTACTTTCTAAATGCTGTCCTTTCAGAGAAAATCCCTTTCCTTTGAATGTGCCTTAAGCTACTTACAAGCATTCAACAGAAACTCACATGCATTTCTCTGAAAGAGAATCAATCTGTTCCAACAATTCAATTCTCTGTGCGAAGTGAATGGAGTGTTGCTTCACTTTCTAAATGCTGTCCTTTCAGAGAAAATCACTTTCCTTTGAAAGTGCCTTAAGCTACATGCAAGCATTCACAAGAAAAACTAATGTGTTTCTATGAAAGAGAAGCAGTCTGTTCCAACACTTCAATTCATTGCGCGAAGGGAATGGAGTGTTGCTTTACTTTCTAAATGCTGTCCTTTCAGAGAAAATCACTTTCCTTTGAAAGAGCCTTAAGCTACTTACAAGCATTCACCAGAAACTCACATGCATTTCTCTGAAAGAGAAGCAGTCTGTTCCAACACTTCAATTCACTGTACAAAGTGAATGGAGTGTTGCTTCACTTTCTAAATGCTGTCCTTTCAGAGAAAATCACTTTCCTTTGAAAGTGCCTTAAGCAACTTGGAAACATTCACAAGAAACTCACATGCGTTTCTCTGAAAGAGAAGCAGTGTGTTCCAACACTTCAATTCACTGTGCGAAGTGAATGGAGTGTTGCTTCACTTTCTAAATGCTGTCCTTTCAGAGAAAATCACTTTCCTTTGAAAGTGCCTTAAGCTACTTGCAAGCATTCACCAGAAACTCACATGCGTTTCTCTGAAAGAGAAGCAGTCTGTTCCAACACTTCAATTCACTGTGCAAAGTGAATGGAGTGTTGCTTCACTTTCTAAATGCTGTCCTTTCAGAGAAAATCACTTTCCTTTGAAAGTGCCTTAAGCTACTTACAAGCATTCAACAGAAACTCACATGCATTTCTCTGAAAGAGAAGCAATCTGTTCCAACACTTCAATTCTCTGTGCGAAGTGAATGGAGTGTTGCTTCACTTTCTAAATGCTGTCCTTTCAGAGAAAATCACTTTCCTTTGAAAGTGCCTTAAGCTACTTGCAAGCATTAGGAGGAAACTCACATGCGTTTCTCTGAAAGAGAAGCAGTCGGTTCCAACACTTCAATTCACTGTGCGAAGTGAATGGAGTGTTGCCTCACTTTCTAAATGCTGTCCTTTCAGAGAAAATCACTTTCCTTTGAAAGTGCCAAAAACTACTTTCAAACATTCACAAAAAAACTCACATGCGTTTCTCTGAAAGAGAAGCAGTCTGTTCCAACACTTCAATTCAGTGTGCAAAGTGAATATAGTGTTGCTTCACTTTCTAAATGCTGTCCTTTCAGAGAAAATCCCTTTCCTTTGAATGTGCCTTACGCTACTTACAAGCATTCAACAGAAACTCACATGCATTTCTCTGAAAGAGAAGCAATCTGTTCCAACACTTCAATTCTCTGTGCGAAGTGAATGGAGTGTTGCTTCACTTTCTAAATGCTGTCCTTTCAGAGAAAATCACTTTCCTTTGAAAGTGCCTTAAGCTATTTACAAGCATTCAACAGAAACTCACATGCATTTCTCTGAAAGAGAAGCAGTCTGTTATAACACTTCAATTCACTGTGCGAAGTGAATGTAGTGTTGCTTCACTTTCTAAATGCTGTCCTTTCAGAAAAATCACTTTCCTTTGAATGTGCCTTAAGCTACTTGCAAGCATTAGGAAGAAACTCACATGCGTCTCTCTGAAAGAGAAGCAGTCTGTTCCAACACTTCAATTCACTGTGCGAAGTGAATGGAGTGTTGCTTCACTTTCTAAATCCTGTCCTTTCAGAGAAAATCACTTTCCTTTGAAAGTGCCTTAAGCAACTTGCAAGCATTCACAAGAAACTCACATGCGTTTCTCTGAAAGAGAAGCAGTCTGTTCCAACACTTCAATTCACTGTGCGAAGTGAATGGAGTGTTGCTTCACTTTCTAAATGCTGTCCTTTCAGAGAAAATCACTTTCCTTTGAAAGTGCCTTAAGCTACTTACAAGCATTCACCAGAAACTCACATGCGTTTCTCTGAAAGAGAAGCAGTCTGTTCCAATACTTCAATTCACTCTGCGAAGTGAATGGAGTGTTGCGTCACTTTCTAAATGCTGTCCTTTCAGAGAAAATCACTTTCCTTTGAAAGTGCCTTAAGGTACTTACAAGCATTCAACAGAAACTCACATGCATTTCTCTGAAAGAGAAGCAGTCTTTTCCAACACTTCAATTCACTGTGCGAAGTGAATGGAGTGTTGCTTCACTTTCTAAATGCTGTCCTTTCAGAGAAAATCACTTTCCTTTGAAAGTGCCTTAAGCAACTTGCAAGCATTAGGAAGAAACTCACATGCGTTTCTCTGAAAGAGAAGCAGTCTGTTCCAACACTTCAATTCACTCTGCGAAGTGAATGGAGTGTTGCTTCACTTTCTAAATGCTGTCCTTTCAGAGAAAATCACTTTCCTTTGAAAGTGCCTTAAGCTACTTGCAAGCGTTAGGAGGAAACTCACATGCGTTTCTCTGAAAGAGAAGCAGTCTGTTCCAACACTTCAATTCACTGTGCGAAGTGAATGGAGTGTTGCTTCACTTTCTAAATGCTGTCCTTTCAGAGAAAATCACTTTCCTTTGAAAGTGCCTTAAGCTACTTGCAAGCATTAGGAAGAAACTTACATGCGTTTCTCTGAAAGAGAAACAGTCTGTTCCAACACTTCAATTCACTGTGTGAAGTGAATGGAGTGTTGCCTCACTTTCTAAATGCTGTCCTTTCAGAGAAAATCACTTTCCTTTGAAAGTGCCTTAAGCTACTTACAAGCATTCAACAGAAACTCACATGCGTTTCTCTGAAAGAGAAGCAGTCTGTTCCAACAATTCAATTCTCTGTGCGAAGTGAATGGAGTGTTGCTTCACTTTCTAAATGCTGTCCTTTCAGAGAAAATCACTTTCCTTTGAAAGTGCCTTAAGCTACTTACAAGCATTCACCAGAAACTCACATGCATTTCTCTGAAAGAGAAGCAGTCTGTTCCAACACTTCAATTCACTGTACAAAGTGAATGGAGTGTTGCTTCACTTTCTAAATGCTGTCCTTTCAGAGAAAATCACTTTCCTTTGAAAGTGCCTTAAGCAACTTGGAAACATTCACAAGAAACTCACATGCGTTTCTCTGAAAGAGAAGCAGTGTGTTCCAACACTTCAATTCACTGTGCGAAGTGAATGGAGTGTTGCTTCACTTTCTAAATGCTGTCCTTTCAGAGAAAATCACTTTCCTTTGAAAGTGCCTTAAGCTACTTGCAAGCATTCACCAGAAACTCACATGCGTTTCTCTGAAAGAGAAGCAGTCTGTTCCAACACTTCAATTCACTGTGCAAAGTGAATGGAGTGTTGCTTCACTTTCTAAATGCTGTCCTTTCAGAGAAAATCACTTTCCTTTGAAAGTGCCTTAAGCAACTTGCAAGCATTCACAAGAAACTCACATGCGTTTCTCTGAAAGTGAAGCAGTGTGTTCCAACACTTCAATTCACTGTGCGAAGTGAATGGAGTGTTGCTTCACTTTCTAAATGCTGTCCTTTCAGAGAAAATCACTTTCCTTTCAAAGTGCCTTAAGCAACTTGCAAGCATTCACAAGAAACTCACATGCGTTTCTCTGAAAGAGAAGCAGTCTGTTCCAACACTTCAATTCACTGTGCGAAGTGAATGGAGTGTTGCTTCACTATCTAAAAGCTGTCCTTTCAGAGAAAATCACTTTCCTTTGAAAGTGCCTTAAGCTACTTACAAGCATTCACCAGAAACTCACATGCGTTTCTCTGAAAGAAAAGCAGTCTGTTCCAATACTTCAATTCACTCTGCGAAGTGAATGGAGTGTTGCTTCACTTTCTAAATGCTGTCCTTTCAGAGAAAATCACTTTCCTTTGAAAGTGCCTTAAGCTACTTACAAGCATTCAACAGAAACTCACATGCATTTCTCTGAAAGAGAAGCAGTCTGTTCCAACACTTCAATTCACTGTGCGAAGTGAATGGAGTGTTGCTTCACTTTCTAAATGCTGTCCTTTCAGAGAAAATCACTTTCCTTTGAAAGTGCCTTAAGCAACTTGCAAGCATTCAACAGAAACTC
The DNA here is from genome assembly GCF_982192425.1 of Myodes glareolus. Classification (NCBI taxonomy): domain Eukaryota; kingdom Metazoa; phylum Chordata; class Mammalia; order Rodentia; family Cricetidae; genus Myodes; species Myodes glareolus. Next base: position 3,400,160 of record NW_028263211.1, on the reverse strand, counting down.
ACATGCGTTTCTCTGAAAGAGAAGCAGTCTGTTCCAACACTTCAATTCACTCTGCGAAGTGAATGGAGTGTTGCTTCACTTTCTAAATGCTGTCCTTTCAGAGAAAATCACTTTCCTTTGAAAGTGCCTTAAGCTACTTACAAGCATTCAACAGAAACTCACATGCATTTCTCTGAAAGAGAAGCAATCTGTTCCAACACTTCAATTCTCTGTGCGAAGTGAATGGAGTGTTGCTTCACTTTCTAAATGCTGTCCTTTCAGAGAAAATCACTTTCCTTTGAAAGTGCCTTAAGCTACTTGCAAGCATTAGGAGGAAACTCACATGCGTTTCTCTGAAAGAGAAGCAGTCTGTTCCAACACTTCAATTCACTGTGCGAAGTGAATGGAGTGTTGCCTCACTTTCTAAATCCTGTCCTTTCAGAGAAAATCACTTTCCTTTGAAAGTGCCAAAAACTAATTTCAAACATTCACAAAAAACTCACATGCGTTTCTCTGAAAGAGAAGCAGTCTGTTCCAACACTTCAATTCAGTGTGCAAAGTGAATATAGTGTTGCTTCACTTTCTAAATGCTGTCCTTTCAGAGAAAATCCCTTTCCTTTGAATGTGCCTTACGCTACTTACAAGCATTCACAAGAAACACTAATGCGTTTCTATGAAAGAGAAGCACTCTGTTCCAACACTTCAATTCACTGCACGAAGGGAATGGAGTGTTGCTTCACTTTCTAAATGCTGTCCTTTCAGAGAAAATCACTTTCCATTGAAAGTGCCCAAAACTACTTTCAAGCATTCACAAAAAACTCACATGCATTTCTCTGAAAGAGAAGCAGTCTGTTCCAACACTTCAATTCACTGTGCGAAGTTAATATAGTGTTGCTTTACTTTCTAAATGCTGTCCTTTCAGAGAAAATCCCTTTCCTTTGAATGTGCCTTAAGCTACTTACAAGCATTCAACAGAAACTCACATGCATTTCTCTGAAAGAGAATCAATCTGTTCCAACAATTCAATTCTCTGTGCGAAGTGAATGGAGTGTTGCTTCACTTTCTAAATGCTGTCCTTTCAGAGAAAATCACTTTCCTTTGAAAGTGCCTTAAGCTACATGCAAGCATTCACAAGAAAAACTAATGTGTTTCTATGAAAGAGAAGCAGTCTGTTCCAACACTTCAATTCATTGCGCGAAGGGAATGGAGTGTTGCTTTACTTTCTAAATGCTGTCCTTTCAGAGAAAATCACTTTCCTTTGAAAGAGCCTTAAGCTACTTACAAGCATTCACCAGAAACTCACATGCATTTCTCTGAAAGAGAAGCAGTCTGTTCCAACACTTCAATTCACTGTACAAAGTGAATGGAGTGTTGCTTCACTTTCTAAATGCTGTCCAATCAGAGAAAATCACTTTCCTTTGAAAGTGCCTTAAGCAACTTGGAAACATTCACAAGAAACTCACATGCGTTTCTCTGAAAGAGAAGCAGTGTGTTCCAACACTTCAATTCACTGTGCGAAGTGAATGGAGTGTTGCTTCACTTTCTAAATGCTGTCCTTTCAGAGAAAATCACTTTCCTTTGAAAGTGCCTTAAGCTACTTGCAAGCATTCACCAGAAACTCACATGCGTTTCTCTGAAAGAGAAGCAGTCTGTTCCAACACTTCAATTCACTGTGCGAAGTGAATGGAGTGTTGCTTCACTTTCTAAATGCTGTCCTATCAGAGAAAATCACTTTCCTTTGAAAGTGCCTTAAGCTACTTGCAAGCATTAGGAAGAAGCTCACATGCGTTTCTTTGAAAGAGAAGCAGTCTGTTCCAACACTTCAATTCACTCTGCGAAGTGAATGGAGTGTTGCTTTACTTTCTAAATGCTGTCCTTTCAGAGAAAATCACTTTCCTTTGAAAGAGCCTTAAGCTACTTACAAGCATTCACCAGAAACTCACATGCATTTCTCTGAAAGAGAAGCAGTCTGTTCCAACACTTCAATTCACTGTACGAAGTGAATGGAGTGTTGCTTCACTTTCTAAATGCTGTCCTTTCAGAGAAAATCATTTTCCTTTGAAAGTGCCTTAAGCAACTTGCAAGCATTCACAAGAAACACTAATGCGTTTCTATGAAAGAGAAGCACTCTGTTCCAACACTTCAATTCACTGCACGAAGGGAATGGAGTGTTGCTTCACTTTCTAAATGCTGTCCTTTCAGAGAAAATCACTTTCCATTGAAAGTGCCCAAAACTACTTTCAAGCATTCACAAAAAACTCACATGCATTTCTCTGAAAGAGAAGCAGTCTGTTCCAACACTTCAATTCACTGTGCGAAGTGAATATAGTGTTGCTTTACTTTCTAAATGCTGTCCTTTCAGAGAAAATCCCTTTCCTTTGAATGTGCCTTAAGCTACTTACAAGCATTCAACAGAAACTCACATGCATTTCTCTGAAAGAGAATCAATCTGTTCCAACAATTCAATTCTCTGTGCGAAGTGAATGGAGTGTTGCTTCACTTTCTAAATGCTGTCCTTTCAGAGAAAATCACTTTCCTTTGAAAGTGCCTTAAGCTACATGCAAGCATTCACAAGAAAAACTAATGTGTTTCTATGAAAGAGAAGCAGTCTGTTCCAACACTTCAATTCATTGCGCGAAGGGAATGGAGTGTTGCTTTACTTTCTAAATGCTGTCCTTTCAGAGAAAATCACTTTCCTTTGAAAGAGCCTTAAGCTACTTACAAGCATTCACCAGAAACTCACATGCATTTCTCTGAAAGAGAAGCAGTCTGTTCCAACACTTCAATTCACTGTACAAAGTGAATGGAGTGTTGCTTCACTTTCTAAATGCTGTCCTTTCAGAGAAAATCACTTTCCTTTGAAAGTGCCTTAAGCAACTTGGAAACATTCACAAGAAACTCACATGCGTTTCTCTGAAAGAGAAGCAGTGTGTTCCAACACTTCAATTCACTGTGCGAAGTGAATGGAGTGTTGCTTCACTTTCTAAATGCTGTCCTTTCAGAGAAAATCACTTTCCTTTGAAAGTGCCTTAAGCTACTTGCAAGCATTCACCAGAAACTCACATGCGTTTCTCTGAAAGAGAAGCAGTCTGTTCCAACACTTCAATTCACTGTGCAAAGTGAATGGAGTGTTGCTTCACTTTCTAAATGCTGTCCTTTCAGAGAAAATCACTTTCCTTTGAAAGTGCCTTAAGCTACTTACAAGCATTCAACAGAAACTCACATGCATTTCTCTGAAAGAGAAGCAATCTGTTCCAACACTTCAATTCTCTGTGCGAAGTGAATGGAGTGTTGCTTCACTTTCTAAATGCTGTCCTTTCAGAGAAAATCACTTTCCTTTGAAAGTGCCTTAAGCTACTTGCAAGCATTAGGAGGAAACTCACATGCGTTTCTCTGAAAGAGAAGCAGTCTGTTCCAACACTTCAATTCACTGTGCGAAGTGAATGGAGTGTTGCCTCACTTTCTAAATGCTGTCCTTTCAGAGAAAATCACTTTCCTTTGAACGTGCCAAAAACTACTTTCAAACATTCACAAAAAAACTCACATGCGTTTCTCTGAAAGAGAAGCAGTCTGTTCCAACACTTCAATTCAGTGTGCAAAGTGAATATAGTGTTGCTTCACTTTCTAAATGCTGTCCTTTCAGAGAAAATCCCTTTCCTTTGAATGTGCCTTACGCTACTTACAAGCATTCAACAGAAACTCACATGCATTTCTCTGAAAGAGAAGCAATCTGTTCCAACACTTCAATTCTCTGTGCGAAGTGAATGGAGTGTTGCTTCACTTTCTAAATGCTGTCCTTTCAGAGAAAATCACTTTCCTTTGAAAGTGCCTTAAGCTACATGCAAGCATTCACAAGAAAAACTAATGTGTTTCTATGAAAGAGAAGCAGTCTGTTCCAACACTTCAATTCATTGCGCGAAGGGAATGGAGTGTTGCTTTACTTTCTAAATGCTGTCCTTTCAGAGAAAATCACTTTCCTTTGAAAGAGCCTTAAGCTACTTACAAGCATTCACCAGAAACTCACATGCATTTCTCTGAAAGAGAAGCAGTCTGTTCCAACACTTCAATTCACTGTACAAAGTGAATGGAGTGTTGCTTCACTTTCTAAATGCTGTCCTTTCAGAGAAAATCACTTTCCTTTGAAAGTGCCTTAAGCAACTTGGAAACATTCACAAGAAACTCACATGCGTTTCTCTGAAAGAGAAGCAGTGTGTTCCAACACTTCAATTCACTGTGCGAAGTGAATGGAGTGTTGCTTCACTTTCTAAATGCTGTCCTTTCAGAGAAAATCACTTTCCTTTGAAAGTGCCTTAAGCTACTTGCAAGCATTCACCAGAAACACACATGCGTTTCTCTGAAAGAGAAGCAGTCTGTTCCAACACTTCAATTCACTGTGCAAAGTGAATGGAGTGTTGCTTCACTTTCTAAATGCTGTCCTTTCAGAGAAAATCACTTTCCTTTGAAAGTGCCTTAAGCTACTTACAAGCATTCAACAGAAACTCACATGCATTTCTCTGAAAGAGAAGCAATCTGTTCCAACACTTCAATTCTCTGTGCGAAGTGAATGGAGTGTTGCTTCACTTTCTAAATGCTGTCCTTTCAGAGAAAATCACTTTCCTTTGAAAGTGCCTTAAGCTACTTGCAAGCATTCACCAGAAACTCACATGCGTTTCTCTGAAAGAGAAGCAGTCTGTTCCAACACTTCAATTCACTGTGCGAAGTGAATGGAGTGTTGCCTCACTTTCTAAATGCTGTCCTTTCAGAGAAAATCACTTTCCTTTGAACGTGCCAAAAACTACTTTCAAACATTCACAAAAAAACTCACATGCGTTTCTCTGAAAGAGAAGCAGTCTGTTCCAACACTTCAATTCAGTGTGCAAAGTGAATATAGTGTTGCTTCACTTTCTAAATGCTGTCCTTTCAGAGAAAATCCCTTTCCTTTGAATGTGCCTTACGCTACTTACAAGCATTCAACAGAAACTCACATGCATTTCTCTGAAAGAGAAGCAATCTGTTCCAACACTTCAATTCTCTGTGCGAAGTGAATGGAGTGTTGCTTCACTTTCTAAATGCTGTCCTTTCAGAGAAAATCACTTTCCTTTGAAAGTGCCTTAAGCTACATGCAAGCATTCACAAGAAAAACTAATGTGTTTCTATGAAAGAGAAGCAGTCTGTTCCAACACTTCAATTCATTGCGCGAAGGGAATGGAGTGTTGCTTTACTTTCTAAATGCTGTCCTTTCAGAGAAAATCACTTTCCTTTGAAAGAGCCTTAAGCTACTTACAAGCATTCACCAGAAACTCACATGCATTTCTCTGAAAGAGAAGCAGTCTGTTCCAACACTTCAATTCACTGTACAAAGTGAATGGAGTGTTGCTTCACTTTCTAAATGCTGTCCTTTCAGAGAAAATCACTTTCCTTTGAAAGTGCCTTAAGCAACTTGGAAACATTCACAAGAAACTCACATGCGTTTCTCTGAAAGAGAAGCAGTGTGTTCCAACACTTCAATTCACTGTGCGAAGTGAATGGAGTGTTGCTTCACTTTCTAAATGCTGTCCTTTCAGAGAAAATCACTTTCCTTTGAAAGTGCCTTAAGCTACTTGCAAGCATTCACCAGAAACTCACATGCGTTTCTCTGAAAGAGAAGCAGTCTGTTCCAACACTTCAATTCACTGTGCAAAGTGAATGGAGTGTTGCTTCACTTTCTAAATGCTGTCCTTTCAGAGAAAATCACTTTCCTTTGAAAGTGCCTTAAGCTACTTACAAGCATTCAACAGAAACTCACATGCATTTCTCTGAAAGAGAAGCAATCTGTTCCAACACTTCAATTCTCTGTGCGAAGTGAATGGAGTGTTGCTTCACTTTCTAAATGCTGTCCTTTCAGAGAAAATCACTTTCCTTTGAAAGTGCCTTAAGCTACTTGCAAGCATTAGGAGGAAACTCACATGCGTTTCTCTGAAAGAGAAGCAGTCTGTTCCAACACTTCAATTCACTGTGCGAAGTGAATGGAGTGTTGCCTCACTTTCTAAATGCTGTCCTTTCAGAGAAAATCACTTTCCTTTGAACGTGCCAAAAACTACTTTCAAACATTCACAAAAAAACTCACATGCGTTTCTCTGAAAGAGAAGCAGTCTGTTCCAACACTTCAATTCAGTGTGCAAAGTGAATATAGTGTTGCTTCACTTTCTAAATGCTGTCCTTTCAGAGAAAATCCCTTTCCTTTGAATGTGCCTTACGCTACTTACAAGCATTCAACAGAAACTCACATGCATTTCTCTGAAAGAGAAGCAATCTGTTCCAACACTTCAATTCTCTGTGCGAAGTGAATGGAGTGTTGCTTCACTTTCTAAATGCTGTCCTTTCAGAGAAAATCACTTTCCTTTGAAAGTGCCTTAAGCTACATGCAAGCATTCACAAGAAAAACTAATGTGTTTCTATGAAAGAGAAGCAGTCTGTTCCAACACTTCAATTCATTGCGCGAAGGGAATGGAGTGTTGCTTTACTTTCTAAATGCTGTCCTTTCAGAGAAAATCACTTTCCTTTGAAAGAGCCTTAAGCTACTTACAAGCATTCACCAGAAACTCACATGCATTTCTCTGAAAGAGAAGCAGTCTGTTCCAACACTTCAATTCACTGTACAAAGTGAATGGAGTGTTGCTTCACTTTCTAAATGCTGTCCTTTCAGAGAAAATCACTTTCCTTTGAAAGTGCCTTAAGCAACTTGGAAACATTCACAAGAAACTCACATGCGTTTCTCTGAAAGAGAAGCAGTGTGTTCCAACACTTCAATTCACTGTGCGAAGTGAATGGAGTGTTGCTTCACTTTCTAAATGCTGTCCTTTCAGAGAAAATCACTTTCCTTTGAAAGTGCCTTAAGCTACTTGCAAGCATTCACCAGAAACTCACATGCGTTTCTCTGAAAGAGAAGCAGTCTGTTCCAACACTTCAATTCACTGTGCAAAGTGAATGGAGTGTTGCTTCACTTTCTAAATGCTGTCCTTTCAGAGAAAATCACTTTCCTTTGAAAGTGCCTTAAGCTACTTACAAGCATTCAACAGAAACTCACATGCATTTCTCTGAAAGAGAAGCAATCTGTTCCAACACTTCAATTCTCTGTGCGAAGTGAATGGAGTGTTGCTTCACTTTCTAAATGCTGTCCTTTCAGAGAAAATCACTTTCCTTTGAAAGTGCCTTAAGCTACTTGCAAGCATTCACCAGAAACTCACATGCGTTTCTCTGAAAGAGAAGCAGTCTGTTCCAACACTTCAATTCACTGTGCGAAGTGAATGGAGTGTTGCCTCACTTTCTAAATGCTGTCCTTTCAGAGAAAATCACTTTCCTTTGAACGTGCCAAAAACTACTTTCAAACATTCACAAAAAAACTCACATGCGTTTCTCTGAAAGAGAAGCAGTCTGTTCCAACACTTCAATTCAGTGTGCAAAGTGAATATAGTGTTGCTTCACTTTCTAAATGCTGTCCTTTCAGAGAAAATCCCTTTCCTTTGAATGTGCCTTACGCTACTTACAAGCATTCAACAGAAACTCACATGCATTTCTCTGAAAGAGAAGCAATCTGTTCCAACACTTGAATTCTCTGTGCGAAGTGAATGGAGTGTTGCTTCACTTTCTAAATGCTGTCCTTTCAGAGAAAATCACTTTCCTTTGAAAGTGCCTTAAGCTACATGCAAGCATTCACAAGAAAAACTAATGTGTTTCTATGAAAGAGAAGCAGTCTGTTCCAACACTTCAATTCATTGCGCGAAGGGAATGGAGTGTTGCTTTACTTTCTAAATGCTGTCCTTTCAGAGAAAATCACTTTCCTTTGAAAGAGCCTTAAGCTACTTACAAGCATTCACCAGAAACTCACATGCATTTCTCTGAAAGAGAAGCAGTCTGTTCCAACACTTCAATTCACTGTACAAAGTGAATGGAGTGTTGCTTCACTTTCTAAATGCTGTCCTTTCAGAGAAAATCACTTTCCTTTGAAAGTGCCTTAAGCAACTTGGAAACATTCACAAGAAACTCACATGCGTTTCTCTGAAAGAGAAGCAGTGTGTTCCAACACTTCAATTCACTGTGCGAAGTGAATGGAATGTTGCTTCACTTTCTAAATGCTGTCCTTTCAGAGAAAATCACTTTCCTTTGAAAGTGCCTTAAGCTACTTGCAAGCATTCACCAGAAACTCACATGCGTTTCTCTGAAAGAGAAGCAGTCTGTTCCAACACTTCAATTCACTGTGCAAAGTGAATGGAGTGTTGCTTCACTTTCTAAATGCTGTCCTTTCAGAGAAAATCACTTTCCTTTGAAAGTGCCTTAAGCAACTTGCAAGCATTCACAAGAAACTCACATGCGTTTCTCAGAAAGAGAAGCAGTGTGTTCCAACACTTCAATTCACTGTGCGAAGTGAATGGAGTGTTGCTTCACTTTCTAAATGCTGTCCTTTCAGAGAAAATCACTTTCCTTTGAAAGTGCCTTAAGCTACTTACAAGCATTAGGAAGAAACTCACATGCGTTTCTCTGAAAGAGAAGCAGTCTGTTCCAACACTTCAATTCACTCTGCGAAGTGAATGGAGTGTTGCTTCACTTTCTAAATCCTGTCCTTTCAGAGAAAATCACTTTCCTTTGAAAGTGCCTTAAGCTACTTGCAAGCATTAGGAAGAAACTCACATGCGTTTCTCTGAAAGAGAAACAGTCTGTTCCAACACTTCAATTCACTGTGTGAAGTGAATGGAGTGTTGCCTCACTTTCTAAATGCTATCCTTTCAGAGAAAATCACTTTCCTTTCAAAGTCCCTTAAGCTACTGACAAGCATTCAACAGAAACTCACATGCATTTCTCTGAAAGAGAAGCAGTCTGTTAAAACACTTCAATTCACTGTGCGAAGTAAATGGAGTATTGCTTCACTTTCTAAATGCTGTCCTTTCAGAGAAAATCACTTTCCTTTGAAAGTGCCTTAAGCAACATACAAGCATTCACAAGAAACACTAATGCGTTTCTATGAAAGAGAAGCACTCTGTTCCAACACTTCAATTCACTGCACGAAGGGAATGGAGTGTTGCTTCACTTTCTAAATTATGTCCTTTCAGAGAAAATCACTTTCCTTTGAAAGTGTCTTAAGCTACTTACAAGCATTCAACAGAAACTCACATGCGTTTCTCTGAAAGAGAAGCAGTCTGTTCCAACACTTCAATTCACTTTGCTAAGTGAATGGAGTGTTGCTTCACTTTCTAAATGCTGTCCTTTCAGAGAAAGTCACTTTCCTTTGAAAGTGCCTTAAACTACTTTCAAGCATTCACAAAAAACTCACATGCGTTTCTCTGAAAGAGAAGCAGTCTGTTCCAACACTGCAGTTCACTGTGCGAAGTGAATGGAGTGTTGCTTCAGTTTCTAAATGCTGTCCTTTCAGAGAAAATCACTTTCCTTTGAAAGTGCCTTAAGCAACTTGCAAGAATTCAGAAGAAACTCACATGCGTTTCTCTGAAAGAGAAGCAGTCTGTTCCAACACTTCAATTCACTGTGCGAAGTGAATGGAGTGTTGCTTCACTTTCTAAATGCTGTCCTTTCAGAGAAAATCACTTTCCTTTGAAAGTGCCTTAAGCTACTTACAAGCATTCAACAGAAACTCAATTGCGTTTCTCTGAAAGAGAAGTAGTCTGTTCCAATACTTCAATTCACTCTGCGAAGTGAATGGAGTGTTGCTTCACTTTCTAAATGCTGTCCTTTCAGAGAAAATCACTTTCCTTTTAAAGTGCCTTAAGCTACTTACAAGCATTCAACAGAAACTCACATGCATTTCTCTGAAAGAGAAGCAGTCTGTTCCAACACTTCAATTCACTGTGCGAAGTGAATGGAGTGTTGATTCACTTTTTAAATGCTGTCCTTTCAGAGAAAATCACTTTCCTTTGAAAGTGCCTTAAGCTACTTACAAGCATTCACCAGAAACTCACATGCGTTACTCTGAAAGAGAAGCAGTCTGTTCCAACACTTCAATTCACTGTGCGAAGTGAATGGAGTGTTGCTTCACTTTCTAAATGCTGTCCTTTCAGAGAAAATCACTTTCCTTTGAAAGTGCCTTAAGCTACTTGCAAGCATTAGGAAGAAACTCACATGCGTTTCTCTGAAAGAGAAGCAGTCTTTTCCAACACTTCAATTCACTGTGCGAAGTGAATGGAGTGTTGCCTCACTTTCTAAATGCTGTCCTTTCAGAGAAAATCACTTTCCTTTGAAAGTGCCTTAAGCTACTTACAAGCATTCAACAGAAACTCACATGCGTTTCTCTGAAAGAGAAGCAGATTGTTCCAACACTTCAATTCACTGTGCGAAGTGAATGGAGTGTTGCTTCACTTTCTAAATGCTGTCCTTTCAGAGAAAATCACTTTCCTTTGAAAGTGCCTTAAGCTACTTACAAGCATTCAACAGAAACTCACATGCATTTCTCTGAAAGAGAAGCAGTCTGTTCCAACACTTTAATTCACTGTGCGAAGTGAATGGAGTGTTGCTTCACTTTCTAAATTATGTCCTTTCAGAGAAAATCACTTTCCTTTGAAAGTGCCTTAAGCAACTTGCGAGCATTCACAAGAAACACTAATGCGTTTCTATGAAAGAGAAGCAGTCTGTTCCAACACTTCCATTCACTGCACGAAGTGAATGGAGTGTTGCTTCACTTTCTAAATGCTGTCCTTTCAGAGAAAATCACTTTCCTTTGAAAGTGCCTTAAGCTACTTACAAGCATTCACCAGAAACTCACATGCGTTTCTCTGAAAGAAAAGCAGTCTGTTCCAACACTTCAATTCACTGTGCGAAGTGAATGGAGTGTTGCCTCACTTTCTAAATGCTGTCCTTTCAGAGAAAATCACTTTCCTTTGAAAGAGCCTTAAGCTACTTAAAAGCATTCAACAGAAACTCACACGCATTTCTCTTAAAGAGAAGCAGTCTGTTCCAACACTTCAGTTCACTGTGCGAAGTGAATGGAGTGTTGTTTCAGTTTCTAAATGCTGTCCTTTCAGAGAAAATCACTTTCCTTTGAAAGTGCCTTAAGCAACTTGCAAGAATTCACAAGAAACTCACATGCGTTTCTCTGAAAGAGAAGCAGTCTGTTCCAACACTTCAATTCAGTGTGCAAAGTGAATATAGTGTTGCTTCACTTTCTAAATGCTGTCCTTTCAGAGAAAATCCCTTTCCTTTGAATGTGCCTTAAGCTACTTACAAGCATTCAACAGAAACTCACATGCATTTCTCTGAAAGAGAAGCAATCTGTTCCAACACTTCAATTCTCTGTGCGAAGTGAATGGAGTGTTGCTTCACTTTCTAAATGCTGTCCTTTCTGAGAAAATCACTTTCCTTTGAAAGTGCCTTAAGCTATTTACAAGCATTCAACAGAAACTCACATGCATTTCTCTGAAAGAGAAGCAGTCTGTTATAACACTTCAATTCACTGTGCGAAGTGAATGGAGTGTTGCTTCACTTTCTAAATGCTATCCTTTCAAAGAAAATCACTTTCCTTTGAAAGTGCCTTAAGCTACTTACAAGCATTCACCAGAAACTCACATGGGTTTCTCTGAAAGAGAAGCAGTCTGTTCCAACACTTCAATTCACTGTGCGAAGTGAATGGAGTGTTACTTCACTTTCTAAATGCTGTCCTTTCAGAGAAAATCACTTTCCTTTGAATGTGCCTTAAGCTACTTGCAAGCATTAGGAAGAAGCTCACATGTGTCTCTCTGAAAGAGAAGCAGTCTGTTCCAACACTTCATTTCACTGTGCGAAGTGAATGGAGTGTTGCTTCACTTTCTAAATCCTGTCCTTTCAGAGAAAATCACTTTCCTTTGAAAGTGCCTTAAGCTACTTGCAAGCATTCACAAGAAACACTAATGCGTTTCTATGAAAGAGAAGCAGTCTGTTCCAACACTTCAATTCACCGTGCGAAGTGAATATAGTGTTGCTTCACTTTCTAAATGCTGTCCTTTCAGAGAAAATCCCTTTCCTTTGAATGTGCCTTAAGCTATTACAAGCATTCAACAGAAACTCACATGCATTTCTCTGAAAGAGAAGCAATCTCTTCCAACACTTCAATTCTCTGTGCGAAGTGAATGGAGTGTTGCTTCACTTTCTAAATGCTGTCCTTTCAGAGAAAATCACTTTCCTTTGAAAGTGCCTTTAGCTACTTGCAAGCATTCACAAGAAACACTAATGCGTTTCTATGGAAGAGAAGCAGTCTGTTCCAACACTTCAATTCATTGCGCAAAGGGAATGGAGTGTTGCTTTACTTTCTAAATGCTGTCCTTTCAGAGAAAATCACTTTCCTTTGAAAGAGCCTTAAGCTACTTACAAGCATTCAACAGAAACTCACATGCATTTCTCTGAAAGAGAAGCAGTCTGTTCCAACACTTCAATTCACTGTACAAAGTGAATGGAGTGTTGCTTCACTTTCTAAATGCTGTCCTTTCAGAGAAAATCACTTTCCTTTGAAAGTGCCTTAAGCAACTTGCAAGCAATCACAAGAAACACTAATGCGTTTCTATGAAAGAGAAGCAGTCTGTTCCAACACTTCAATTCACTGCACGAAGGGAATGGAGTGTTGCTTCACTTTAAAATGCTGTCCTTTCAGAGAAAATCACTTTCCTTTGAAAGTGCCTTAAGCTACTTACAAGCATTCAACAGAAACTCACATGCATTTCTCTGAAAGAGAAGCAGTCTGTTCTATCACTTCAATTCACTGTGCGAAGTGAATGGAGTGTTGCTTCACTTTCTAAATGCTGTCCTTTCAGAGAAAATCACTTTCCTTTGAAAGTGCCTTAAGCTACTTACAAGCATTCACCAGAAACTCACATGCGTTTCTCTGAAAGAGAAGCAGTCTGTTCCAACACTTCAATTCACTGTGCGAAGTGAATGGAGTGTTGCTTCACTTTCTAAATGCTGTCCTTTCAGAGAAAATCACTTTCCTTTGAAAGTGCCTTAAGCTACTTGCAAGCATTAGGAAGAAACTCACATGCGTTTCTCTGAAAGAGAAGCAGTCTGTTCCAACACTTCAATTCACTCTGCGAAGTGAATGGAGTGTTGCTTCACTTTCTAAATCCTGTCCTTTCAGAGAAAATCACTTTCCTTTGAAAGTGCCTTAAGCTACTTGCAAGCATTAGGAAGAAACTCACATGCGTTTCTCTGAAAGAGAAGCAGTCTGTTCCAACACTTCAATTCACTGTGTGAAGTGAATGGAGTGTTGCCTCACTTTCTAAATGCTGTCCTTTCAGAGAAAATCACTTTCCTTTCAAAGTGCCTTAAGCTACTGACAAGCATTCAACAGAAACTCACATGCATTTCTCTGAAAGAGAAGCAGTCTGTTCCAACACTTCAATTCACTGTGCGAAGTAAATGGAGTATTGCTTCACTTTCTAAATGCTGTCCTTTCAGAGAAAATCACTTTCCTTTGAAAGTGCCTTAAGCAACATACAAGCATTCACAAGAAACACTAATGCGTTTCTATGAAAGAGAAGCACTCTGTTCCAACACTTCAATTCACTGCACGAAGGGAATGGAGTGTTGCTTCACTTTCTAAATGCTGTCCTTTCAGAGAAAATCACTTTCCTTTGAAAGTGCCTTAAGCTACTTACAAGCATTCAACAGAAACTCACATGCGTTTCTGTGAAAGAGAAGCAGTCTGTTCCAACACTTCAATTCACTTTGCTAAGTGAATGGAGTGTTGCTTCACTTTCTAAATGCTGTCCTTTCAGAGAAAGTCACTTTCCTTTGAAAGTGCCTTAAACTACTTTCAAGCATTCACAAAAAACTCACATGCGTTTCTCTGAAAGAAAAGCAGTCTTTTCCAACACTGCAGTTCACTGTGCGAAGTGAATGGAGTGTTGCTTCAGTTTCTAAACGCTGTCCTTTCAGAGAAAATCACTTTCCTTTGAAAGTGCCTTAAGCTACTTGCAAGCATTAGGAAGAAACTCACATGCGTTTCTCTGAAAGAGAAGCAGTCTTTTCCAACACTTCAATTCACTGTGCGAAGTGAATGGAGTGTTGCCTCACTTTCTAAATGCTGTCCTTTCAGAGAAAATCACTTTCCTTTGAAAGTGCCTTAAGCTACTTACAAGCATTCAACAGAAACTCACATGCGTTTCTCTGAAAGAGAAGCAGATTGTTCCAACACTTCAATTCACTGTGCGAAGTGAATGGAGTGTTGCTTCACTTTCTAAATGCTGTCCTTTCAGAGAAAATCACTTTCCTTTGAAAGTGCCTTAAGCTACTTACAAGCATTCAACAGAAACTCACATGCATTTCTCTGAAAGAGAAGCAGTCTGTTCCAACACTTTAATTCACTGTGCGAAGTGAATGGAGTGTTGCTTCACTTTCTAAATTATGTCCTTTCAGAGAAAATCACTTTCCTTTGAAAGTGCCTTAAGCAACTTGCGAGCATTCACAAGAAACACTAATGCGTTTCTATGAAAGAGAAGCAGTCTGTTCCAACACTTCCATTCACTGCACGAAGTGAATGGAGTGTTGCTTCACTTTCTAAATGCTGTCCTTTCAGAGAAAATCACTTTCCTTTGAAAGTGCCTTAAGCTACTTACAAGCATTCACCAGAAACTCACATGCGTTTCTCTGAAAGAAAAGCAGTCTGTTCCAACACTTCAATTCACTGTGCGAAGTGAATGGAGTGTTGCCTCACTTTCTAAATGCTGTCCTTTCAGAGAAAATCACTTTCCTTTGAAAGTGCCTTAAACTACTTTCAAGCATTCACAAATAACTCACATGCGTTTCTCTGAAAGAGAAGCAGTCTGTTCCAACACTTCAATTCACTGTGCGAAGTGAATGGAGTGTTGCTTCACTTTCTAAATGCTGTCCTTTCAGAGAAAATCCCTTTCCTTTGAATGTGCCTTAAGCTACTTACAAGCATTCAACAGAAAGTCACATGCATTTCTCTGAAAGAGAAGCAATCTGTTCCAACACTTCAGTTCTCTGTGCGAAGTGAATGGAGTGTTGCTTCACTTTCTAAATGCTGTCCTTTCATAGAAAATCACTTTCCTTTGAAAGTGCCTTAAGCTACTTGCAAGCATTCACAAGAAACACTAATGCGTTTCTATGAAAGAGAAGCAGTCTGTTCCAACACTTCAATTCATTGCGCGAAGGGAATGGAGTGTTGCTTTACTTTCTAAATGCTGTCCTTTCAGAGAAAATCACTTTCCTTTGAAAGAGCCTTAAGCTACTTAAAAGCATTCAACAGAAACTCACACGCATTTCTCTTAAAGAGAAGCAGTCTGTTCCAACACTTCAGTTCACTGTGCGAAGTGAATGGAGTGTTGTTTCAGTTTCTAAATGCTGTCCTTTCAGAGAAAATCACTTTCCTTTGAAAGTGCCTTAAGCAACTTGCAAGAATTCACAAGAAACTCACATGCGTTTCTCTGAAAGAGAAGCAGTCTGTTCCAACACTTCAATTCAGTGTGCAAAGTGAATATAGTGTTGCTTCACTTTCTAAATGCTGTCCTTTCAGAGAAAATCCCTTTCCTTTGAATGTGCCTTAAGCTACTTACAAGCATTCAACAGAAACTCACATGCATTTCTCTGAAAGAGAAGC
This sequence comes from Myodes glareolus, assembly GCF_982192425.1. Lineage (NCBI taxonomy): Eukaryota > Metazoa > Chordata > Mammalia > Rodentia > Cricetidae > Myodes > Myodes glareolus. The sequence continues at coordinate 3,384,613 of NW_028263211.1, read as the reverse complement.
AATCTGTTCCAACACTTCAATTCTCTGTGCGAAGTGAATGGAGTGTTGCTTCACTTTCTAAATGCTGTCCTTTCTGAGAAAATCACTTTCCTTTGAAAGTGCCTTAAGCTATTTACAAGCATTCAACAGAAACTCACATGCATTTCTCTGAAAGAGAAGCAGTCTGTTATAACACTTCAATTCACTGTGCGAAGTGAATGGAGTGTTGCTTCACTTTCTAAATGCTATCCTTTCAAAGAAAATCACTTTCCTTTGAAAGTGCCTTAAGCTACTTACAAGCATTCACCAGAAACTCACATGGGTTTCTCTGAAAGAGAAGCAGTCTGTTCCAACACTTCAATTCACTGTGCGAAGTGAATGGAGTGTTACTTCACTTTCTAAATGCTGTCCTTTCAGAGAAAATCACTTTCCTTTGAATGTGCCTTAAGCTACTTGCAAGCATTAGGAAGAAGCTCACATGTGTCTCTCTGAAAGAGAAGCAGTCTGTTCCAACACTTCATTTCACTGTGCGAAGTGAATGGAGTGTTGCTTCACTTTCTAAATCCTGTCCTTTCAGAGAAAATCACTTTCCTTTGAAAGTGCCTTAAGCTACTTGCAAGCATTCACAAGAAACACTAATGCGTTTCTATGAAAGAGAAGCAGTCTGTTCCAACACTTCAATTCACCGTGCGAAGTGAATATAGTGTTGCTTCACTTTCTAAATGCTGTCCTTTCAGAGAAAATCCCTTTCCTTTGAATGTGCCTTAAGCTATTACAAGCATTCAACAGAAACTCACATGCATTTCTCTGAAAGAGAAGCAATCTCTTCCAACACTTCAATTCTCTGTGCGAAGTGAATGGAGTGTTGCTTCACTTTCTAAATGCTGTCCTTTCAGAGAAAATCACTTTCCTTTGAAAGTGCCTTTAGCTACTTGCAAGCATTCACAAGAAACACTAATGCGTTTCTATGGAAGAGAAGCAGTCTGTTCCAACACTTCAATTCATTGCGCAAAGGGAATGGAGTGTTGCTTTACTTTCTAAATGCTGTCCTTTCAGAGAAAATCACTTTCCTTTGAAAGAGCCTTAAGCTACTTACAAGCATTCAACAGAAACTCACATGCATTTCTCTGAAAGAGAAGCAGTCTGTTCCAACACTTCAATTCACTGTACAAAGTGAATGGAGTGTTGCTTCACTTTCTAAATGCTGTCCTTTCAGAGAAAATCACTTTCCTTTGAAAGTGCCTTAAGCAACTTGCAAGCAATCACAAGAAACACTAATGCGTTTCTATGAAAGAGAAGCAGTCTGTTCCAACACTTCAATTCACTGCACGAAGGGAATGGAGTGTTGCTTCACTTTAAAATGCTGTCCTTTCAGAGAAAATCACTTTCCTTTGAAAGTGCCTTAAGCTACTTACAAGCATTCAACAGAAACTCACATGCATTTCTCTGAAAGAGAAGCAGTCTGTTCTATCACTTCAATTCACTGTGCGAAGTGAATGGAGTGTTGCTTCACTTTCTAAATGCTGTCCTTTCAGAGAAAATCACTTTCCTTTGAAAGTGCCTTAAGCTACTTGCAAGCATTCACCAGAAACTCACATGCGTTTCTCTGAAAGAGAAGCAGTCTGTTCCAACACTTCAATTCACTGTGCGAAGTGAATGGAGTGTTGCTTCACTTTCTAAATGCTGTCCTTTCAGAGAAAATCACTTTCCTTTGAAAGTGCCTTAAGCTACTTGCAAGCATTAGGAAGAAACTCACATGCGTTTCTCTGAAAGAGAAGCAGTCTGTTCCAACACTTCAATACACTCTGCGAAGTGAATGGAGTGTTGCTTCACTTTCTAAATCCTGTCCTTTCAGAGAAAATCACTTTCCTTTGAAAGTGCCTTAAGCTACTTGCAAGCATTAGGAAGAAACTCACATGCGTTTCTCTGAAAGAGAAGCAGTCTGTTCCAACACTTCAATTCACTGTGTGAAGTGAATGGAGTGTTGCCTCACTTTCTAAATGCTGTCCTTTCAGAGAAAATCACTTTCCTTTCAAAGTGCCTTAAGCTACTGACAAGCATTCAACAGAAACTCACATGCATTTCTCTGAAAGAGAAGCAGTCTGTTCCAACACTTCAATTCACTGTGCGAAGTAAATGGAGTATTGCTTCACTTTCTAAATGCTGTCCTTTCAGAGAAAATCACTTTCCTTTGAAAGTGCCTTAAGCAACATACAAGCATTCACAAGAAACACTAATGCGTTTCTATGAAAGAGAAGCACTCTGTTCCAACACTTCAATTCACTGCACGAAGGGAATGGAGTGTTGCTTCACTTTCTAAATGCTGTCCTTTCAGAGAAAATCACTTTCCTTTGAAAGTGCCTTAAGCTACTTACAAGCATTCAACAGAAACTCACATGCGTTTCTCTGAAAGAGAAGCAGTCTGTTCCAACACTTCAATTCACTTTGCTAAGTGAATGGAGTGTTGCTTCACTTTCTAAATGCTGTCCTTTCAGAGAAAGTCACTTTCCTTTGAAAGTGCCTTAAACTACTTTCAAGCATTCACAAAAAACTCACATGCGTTTCTCTGAAAGAAAAGCAGTCTTTTCCAACACTGCAGTTCACTGTGCGAAGTGAATGGAGTGTTGCTTCAGTTTCTAAACGCTGTCCTTTCAGAGAAAATCACTTTCCTTTGAAAGTGCCTTAAGCAACTTGCAAGAATTCACAAGAAACTCACATGCGTTTCTCTGAAAGAGAAGCAGTCTGTTCCAACACTTCAATTCACTGTGCGAAGTGAATGGAGTGTTGCTTCACTTTCTAAATGCTGTCCTTTCAGAGAAAATCACTTTCCTTTGAAAGTGCCTTAAGCTACTTACAAGCATTCAACAGAAACTCAATTGCGTTTCTCTGAAAGAGAAGTAGTCTGTTCCAATACTTCAATTCACTCTGCGAAGTGAATGGAGTGTTGCTTCACTTTCTAAATGCTGTCCTTTCAGAGAAAATCACTTTCCTTTTAAAGTGCCTTAAGCTACTTACAAGCATTCACCAGAAACTCACCTGCATTTCTCTGAAAGAGAAGCAGTCTGTTCCAACACTTCAATTCACTGTGCGAAGTGAATGGAGTGTTGATTCACTTTTTAAATGCTGTCCTTTCAGAGAAAATCACTTTCCTTTTAAAGTGCCTTAAGCTACTTACAAGCATTCACCAGAAACTCACATGCGTTACTCTGAAAGAGAAGCAGTCTGTTCCAACACTTCAATTCACTGTGCGAACTGAATGGAGTGTTGCTTCACTTTCTAAATGCTGTCCTTTCAGAGAAAATCACTTTCCTTTGAAAGTGCCTTAAGCTACTTGCAAGCTTTAGGAAGAAACTCACATGCGTTTCTCTGAAAGAGAAGCAGTCTGTTCCAACACTTCAATTCACTGTGCGAAGTGAATGGAGTGTTGCTTCACTTTCTAAATGCTGTCCTTTCAGAGAAAATCACTTTCCTTTGAAAGTGCCTTAAGCTACTTGCAAGCATTAGGAAGAAACTCTCATGCGTTTCTCTGAAAGAGAAGCAGTCTTTTCCAACACTTCAATTCACTGTGCGAAGTGAATGGAGTGTTGCCTCACTTTCTAAATGCTGTCCTTTCAGAGAAAATCACTTTCCTTTGAAAGTGCCTTAAGCTACTTACAAGCATTCAACAGAAACTCACATGCGTTTCTCTGAAAGAGAAGCAGTTTGTTCCAACACTTCAATTCACTGTGCGAAGTGAATGGAGTGTTGCTTCACTTTCTAAATGCTGTCCTTTCAGAGAAAATCACTTTCCTTTGAAAGTGCCTTAAGCTACTTACAAGCATTCAACAGAAACTCACATGCATTTCTCTGAAAGAGAAGCAGTCTGTTCCAACACTTTAATTCACTGTGCGAAGTGAATGGAGTGTTGCTTCACTTTCTAAATTATGTCCTTTCAGAGAAAATCACTTTCCTTTGAAAGTGCCTTAAGCAACTTGCGAGCATTCACAAGAAACACTAATGCGTTTCTATGAAAGAGAAGCAGTCTGTTCCAACACTTCAATTCACTGCACGAAGTGAATGGAGTGTTGCTTCACTTTCTAAATGCTGTCCTTTCAGAGAAAATCACTTTCCTTTGAAAGTGCCTTAAGCTACTTACAAGCATTCACCAGAAACTCACATGCGTTTCTCTGAAAGAAAAGCAGTCTGTTCCAACACTTCAATTCACTGTGCGAAGTGAATGGAGTGTTGCCTCACTTTCTAAATGCTGTCCTTTCAGAGAAAATCACTTTCCTTTGAAAGTGCCTTAAACTACTTTCAAGCATTCACAATTAACTCACATGCGTTTCTCTGAAAGAGAAGCAGTCTGTTCCAACACTTCAATTCACTGTGCGAAGTGAATGGAGTGTTGCTTCACTTTCTAAATGCTGTCCTTTCAGAGAAAATCCCTTTCCTTTGAATGTGCCTTAAGCTACTTACAAGCATTCAACAGAAACTCACATGCATTTCTCTGAAAGGGAAGCAATCTGTTCCAACACTTCAGTTCTCTGGGCGAAGTGAATGGAGTGTTGCTTCACTTTCTAAATGCTGTCCTTTCATAGAAAATCACTTTCCTTTGAAAGTGCCTTAAGCTACTTGCAAGCATTCACAAGAAACACTAATGCGTTTCTATGAAAGAGAAGCAGTCTGTTCCAACACTTCAATTCATTGCGCGAAGGGAATGGAGTGTTGCTTTACTTTCTAAATGCTGTCCTTTCAGAGAAAATCACTTTCCTTTGAAAGAGCCTTAAGCTACTGAAAAGCATTCAACAGAAACTCACATGCATTTCTCTTAAAGAGAAGCAGTCTGTTCCAACACTTCAGTTCACTGTGCGAAGTGAATGGAGTGTTGTTTCAGTTTCTAAATGCTGTCCTTTCAGAGAAAATCACTTTCCTTTGAAAGTGCCTTAAGCAACTTGCAAGAATTCACAAGAAACTCACATGCGTTTCTCTGAAAGAGAAGCAGTCTGTTGAACACTTCAATTCACTGTGCGAAGTGAATGGAGTGTTGCTTCACTTTCTAAATGCTGTCCTTTCAGAGAAAATCACTTTCCTTTGAAAGTGCCTTAAGCTACTTACAAGCATTTACCAGAAACTCACATGCGTTTCTCTGAAAGAGAAGCAGTCTGTTCCAACACTTCAATTCACTGTGCGAAGTGAATGGAGTGTTGCTTCACTTTGTAAATGCTGTCCTTTCAGAGAAAATCACTTTCCTTTGAAAGTGCCTTAAGCTACTTGCAAGCATTAGGAAGAAACTCACATGCGTTTCTCTGAAAGAGAAGCAGTCTGTTCCAACACTTCAATTCACTGTGCGAAGTGAATGGAGTGTTGCTTCACTTTGTAAATGCTGTCCTTTCAGAGAAAATCACTTTCCTTTGAAAGTGCCTTAAGCTACTTGCAAGTATTAGGAAGAAACTCACATTCGTTTCTCTGAAAGAGAAGCAGTCTGTTCCAACACTTCAATTCACTGTGCGAAGTGAATGGAGTGTTGCTTCACTTTCTAAATGCTGTCCTTTCAGAGAAAATCCCTTTCCTTTGAATGTGCCTTAAGCTACTTACAAGCATTCAACAGAAACTCACATGCATTTCTCTGAAAGAGACGCAATCTGTTCCAACACTTCAGTTCTCTGTGCGAAGTGAATGGAGTGTTGCTTCACTTTCTAAATGCTGTCCTTTCAGAGAAAATCACTTTCCTTTGAAAGTGCCTTAAGCTACTTACAAGCATTCAACAGAAACTCACATGCATTTCTCTGAAAGAGAAGCAGTCTGTTCTATCACTTCAATTCACTGTGCGAAGTGAATGGAGTGTTGCTTCACTTTCTAAATGCTGTCCTTTCAGAGAAAATCACTTTCCTTTGAAAGTGCCTTAAGCTACTTGCAAGCATTCACCAGAAACTCACATGCGTTTCTCTGAAAGAGAAGCAGTCTGTTCCAACACTTCAATTCACTGTGCGAAGTGAATGGAGTGTTGCTTCACTTTCTAAATGCTGTCCTTTCAGAGAAAATCACTTTCCTTTGAAAGTGCCTTAAGCTACTTGCAAGCATTAGGAAGAAACTCACATGCGTTTCTCTGAAAGAGAAGCAGTCTGTTCCAACACTTCAATACACTCTGCGAAGTGAATGGAGTGTTGCTTCACTTTCTAAATCCTGTCCTTTCAGAGAAAATCACTTTCCTTTGAAAGTGCCTTAAGCTACTTGCAAGCATTAGGAAGAAACTCACATGCGTTTCTCTGAAAGAGAAGCAGTCTGTTCCAACACTTCAATTCACTGTGTGAAGTGAATGGAGTGTTGCCTCACTTTCTAAATGCTGTCCTTTCAGAGAAAATCACTTTCCTTTCAAAGTGCCTTAAGCTACTGACAAGCATTCAACAGAAACTCACATGCATTTCTCTGAAAGAGAAGCAGTCTGTTCCAACACTTCAATTCACTGTGCGAAGTAAATGGAGTATTGCTTCACTTTCTAAATGCTGTCCTTTCAGAGAAAATCACTTTCCTTTGAAAGTGCCTTAAGCAACATACAAGCATTCACAAGAAACACTAATGCGTTTCTATGAAAGAGAAGCACTCTGTTCCAACACTTCAATTCACTGCACGAAGGGAATGGAGTGTTGCTTCACTTTCTAAATGCTGTCCTTTCAGAGAAAATCACTTTCCTTTGAAAGTGCCTTAAGCTACTTACAAGCATTCAACAGAAACTCACATGCGTTTCTCTGAAAGAGAAGCAGTCTGTTCCAACACTTCAATTCACTTTGCTAAGTGAATGGAGTGTTGCTTCACTTTCTAAATGCTGTCCTTTCAGAGAAAGTCACTTTCCTTTGAAAGTGCCTTAAACTACTTTCAAGCATTCACAAAAAACTCACATGCGTTTCTCTGAAAGAAAAGCAGTCTTTTCCAACACTGCAGTTCACTGTGCGAAGTGAATGGAGTGTTGCTTCAGTTTCTAAACGCTGTCCTTTCAGAGAAAATCACTTTCCTTTGAAAGTGCCTTAAGCAACTTGCAAGAATTCACAAGAAACTCACATGCGTTTCTCTGAAAGAGAAGCAGTCTGTTCCAACACTTCAATTCACTGTGCGAAGTGAATGGAGTGTTGCTTCACTTTCTAAATGCTGTCCTTTCAGAGAAAATCACTTTCCTTTGAAAGTGCCTTAAGCTACTTACAAGCATTCAACAGAAACTCAATTGCGTTTCTCTGAAAGAGAAGTAGTCTGTTCCAATACTTCAATTCACTCTGCGAAGTGAATGGAGTGTTGCTTCACTTTCTAAATGCTGTCCTTTCAGAGAAAATCACTTTCCTTTTAAAGTGCCTTAAGCTACTTACAAGCATTCACCAGAAACTCACCTGCATTTCTCTGAAAGAGAAGCAGTCTGTTCCAACACTTCAATTCACTGTGCGAAGTGAATGGAGTGTTGATTCACTTTTTAAATGCTGTCCTTTCAGAGAAAATCACTTTCCTTTTAAAGTGCCTTAAGCTACTTACAAGCATTCACCAGAAACTCACATGCGTTACTCTGAAAGAGAAGCAGTCTGTTCCAACACTTCAATTCACTGTGCGAACTGAATGGAGTGTTGCTTCACTTTCTAAATGCTGTCCTTTCAGAGAAAATCACTTTCCTTTGAAAGTGCCTTAAGCTACTTGCAAGCTTTAGGAAGAAACTCACATGCGTTTCTCTGAAAGAGAAGCAGTCTGTTCCAACACTTCAATTCACTGTGCGAAGTGAATGGAGTGTTGCTTCACTTTCTAAATGCTGTCCTTTCAGAGAAAATCACTTTCCTTTGAAAGTGCCTTAAGCTACTTGCAAGCATTAGGAAGAAACTCTCATGCGTTTCTCTGAAAGAGAAGCAGTCTTTTCCAACACTTCAATTCACTGTGCGAAGTGAATGGAGTGTTGCCTCACTTTCTAAATGCTGTCCTTTCAGAGAAAATCACTTTCCTTTGAAAGTGCCTTAAGCTACTTACAAGCATTCAACAGAAACTCACATGCGTTTCTCTGAAAGAGAAGCAGTTTGTTCCAACACTTCAATTCACTGTGCGAAGTGAATGGAGTGTTGCTTCACTTTCTAAATGCTGTCCTTTCAGAGAAAATCACTTTCCTTTGAAAGTGCCTTAAGCTACTTACAAGCATTCAACAGAAACTCACATGCATTTCTCTGAAAGAGAAGCAGTCTGTTCCAACACTTTAATTCACTGTGCGAAGTGAATGGAGTGTTGCTTCACTTTCTAAATTATGTCCTTTCAGAGAAAATCACTTTCCTTTGAAAGTGCCTTAAGCAACTTGCGAGCATTCACAAGAAACACTAATGCGTTTCTATGAAAGAGAAGCAGTCTGTTCCAACACTTCAATTCACTGCACGAAGTGAATGGAGTGTTGCTTCACTTTCTAAATGCTGTCCTTTCAGAGAAAATCACTTTCCTTTGAAAGTGCCTTAAGCTACTTACAAGCATTCACCAGAAACTCACATGCGTTTCTCTGAAAGAAAAGCAGTCTGTTCCAACACTTCAATTCACTGTGCGAAGTGAATGGAGTGTTGCCTCACTTTCTAAATGCTGTCCTTTCAGAGAAAATCACTTTCCTTTGAAAGTGCCTTAAACTACTTTCAAGCATTCACAATTAACTCACATGCGTTTCTCTGAAAGAGAAGCAGTCTGTTCCAACACTTCAATTCACTGTGCGAAGTGAATGGAGTGTTGCTTCACTTTCTAAATGCTGTCCTTTCAGAGAAAATCCCTTTCCTTTGAATGTGCCTTAAGCTACTTACAAGCATTCAACAGAAACTCACATGCATTTCTCTGAAAGGGAAGCAATCTGTTCCAACACTTCAGTTCTCTGGGCGAAGTGAATGGAGTGTTGCTTCACTTTCTAAATGCTGTCCTTTCATAGAAAATCACTTTCCTTTGAAAGTGCCTTAAGCTACTTGCAAGCATTCACAAGAAACACTAATGCGTTTCTATGAAAGAGAAGCAGTCTGTTCCAACACTTCAATTCATTGCGCGAAGGGAATGGAGTGTTGCTTTACTTTCTAAATGCTGTCCTTTCAGAGAAAATCACTTTCCTTTGAAAGAGCCTTAAGCTACTGAAAAGCATTCAACAGAAACTCACATGCATTTCTCTTAAAGAGAAGCAGTCTGTTCCAACACTTCAGTTCACTGTGCGAAGTGAATGGAGTGTTGTTTCAGTTTCTAAATGCTGTCCTTTCAGAGAAAATCACTTTCCTTTGAAAGTGCCTTAAGCAACTTGCAAGAATTCACAAGAAACTCACATGCGTTTCTCTGAAAGAGAAGCAGTCTGTTGAACACTTCAATTCACTGTGCGAAGTGAATGGAGTGTTGCTTCACTTTCTAAATGCTGTCCTTTCAGAGAAAATCACTTTCCTTTGAAAGTGCCTTAAGCTACTTACAAGCATTTACCAGAAACTCACATGCGTTTCTCTGAAAGAGAAGCAGTCTGTTCCAACACTTCAATTCACTGTGCGAAGTGAATGGAGTGTTGCTTCACTTTGTAAATGCTGTCCTTTCAGAGAAAATCACTTTCCTTTGAAAGTGCCTTAAGCTACTTGCAAGCATTAGGAAGAAACTCACATGCGTTTCTCTGAAAGAGAAGCAGTCTGTTCCAACACTTCAATTCACTGTGCGAAGTGAATGGAGTGTTGCTTCACTTTGTAAATGCTGTCCTTTCAGAGAAAATCACTTTCCTTTGAAAGTGCCTTAAGCTACTTGCAAGTATTAGGAAGAAACTCACATTCGTTTCTCTGAAAGAGAAGCAGTCTGTTCCAACACTTCAATTCACTGTGCGAAGTGAATGGAGTGTTGCTTCACTTTCTAAATGCTGTCCTTTCAGAGAAAATCCCTTTCCTTTGAATGTGCCTTAAGCTACTTACAAGCATTCAACAGAAACTCACATGCATTTCTCTGAAAGAGACGCAATCTGTTCCAACACTTCAGTTCTCTGTGCGAAGTGAATGGAGTGTTGCTTCACTTTCTAAATGCTGTCCTTTCATAGAAAATCACTTTCCTTTGAAAGTGCCTTAAGCTACTTGCAAGCATTCACAAGAAACACTAATGCGTTTCTATGAAAGAGAAGCAGTCTGTTCCAACACTTCAATTCATTGCGCGAAGGGAATGGAGTGTTGCTTTACTTTCTAAATGCTGTCCTTTCAGAGAAAATCACTTTCCTTTGAAAGAGCCTTAAGCTACTTAAAAGCATTCAACAGAAACCCACATGCATTTCTCTTAAAGAGAAGCAGTCTGTTCCAACACTTCAGTTCACTGTGCGAAGTGAATGGAGTGTTGTTTCAGTTTCTAAATGCTGTCCTTTCAGAGAAAATCACTTTCCTTTGAAAGTGCCTTAAGCAACTTGCAAGAATTCACAAGAAACTCACATGCGTTTCTCTGAAAGAGAAGCAGTCTGTTCCAACACTTCAATTCACTGTGCGAAGTGAATGGAGTGTTGCTTCACTTTCTAAATGCTGTCCTTTCAGAGAAAATCACTTTCCTTTGAAAGTGCCTTAAGCTACTTACAAGCATTCACCAGAAACTCACATGCGTTTCTCTGAAAGAGAAGCAGTCTGTTCCAACACTTCAATTCACTGTGCGAAGTGAATGGAGTGTTGCTTCACTTTCTAAATGCTGTCCTTTCAGAGAAAATCACTTTCCTTTGAAAGTGCCTTAAGCTACTTGCAAACATTAGGAAGAAACTCACATGCGTTTCTCTGAAAGAGAAGCAGTCTGTTCCAACACTTCAATTCACTGTGCGAAGTGAATGGAGTGTTGCTTCACTTTGTAAATGCTGTCCTTTCAGAGAAAATCACTTTCCTTTGAAAGTGCCTTAAGCTACTTGCAAGCATTAGGAAGAAACTCACATGCGTTTCTCTGAAAGAGAAGCAGTCTTTTCCAACACTTCAATTCACTGTGTGAAGTGAATGGAGTGTTGCGTCACTTTCTAAATGCTGTCCTTTCAGAGAAAATCACTTTCCTTTGAAAGTGCCTTAAGCTACTTGCAAGCATTAGGAAGAAACTCACATGCGTTTCTCTGAAAGAGAAGCAGTCTGTTCCAAAACTTCAATTCACTGTGCGAAGTGAATGGAGTGTTGCTTCACTTTCTAAATGCTGTCCTTTCAGAGAAAATCACTTTCCTTTGAAAGTGCCTTAAGCTACTTACAAGCATTCAACAGAAACTCACATGCATTTCTCTGAAAGAGAAGCAGTCTGTTTCAACACTTCAGTTCTCTGTGCGAAGTGAATGGAGTGTTGCTTCACTTTCTAAATTATGTCCTTTCAGAGAAAATCACTTTCCTTTGAAAGTGCCTTAAGCAACTTGCGAGCATTCACAAGAAACACTAATGCGTTTCTATGAAAGAGAAGCAGTCTGTTCAAACACTTCAATTCACTGCACGAAGTGAATGGAGTGTTGCTTCACTTTCTAAATGCTGTCCTTTCAGAGAAAATCACTTTCCTTTGAAAGTGCCTTAAGCTACTTACAAGCATTCACCAGAAACTCACATGCGTTTCTCTGAAAGAGAAGCAGTCTGTTCCAACACTTCAATTCACTGTGCGAAGTGAATGGAGTGTTGCCTCACTTTCTAAATGCTGTCCTTTCAGAGAAAATCACTTTCCTTTGAAAGTGCCTTAAACTACTTTCAAGCATTCACAAAAAACTCACATGCGTTTCTCTGAAAGAGAAGCAGTCTGTTCCAACACTTCAATTCACTGTGCGAAGTGAATGGAGTGTTGCCTCACTTTCTAAATGCTGTCCTTTCAGAGAAAATCACTTTCCTTTGATAGTGCCTTAAGATACTTGCAAGCATTAGGAAGAAAATCACATGCGTTTCTCTGAAAGAGAAGCAGTCTGTTCCAACACTTCATTTCACTGTGTGAAGTGAATAGAGTGTTGCCTCACTTTCTAAATGCTGTCCTTTCAGAGAAAATCACTTTCCTTTAAAAGTGCCTTAAGCTACTTACAAGCATTTAACAGAAACTCACATGCGTTTCTCTGAAAGAGAAGCAGTCTGTTCCAACACTTCAATTCACTGTGCGAAGTGAATGGAGTGTTGCTTCACTTTCTAAATGCTGTTCTTTCAGAGAAAATCACTTTCCTTTGAAAGTGCCTTAAGCTACTTGCAAGCATTAGGAAGAAACTCACATGCGTTTCTCTGAAAGAGAAGCAGTCTGTTCCAACACTTCAATTCACTGTGCGAAGTGAATGGAGTGTTGCCTCACTTTCTAAATGCTGTCCTTTCAGAGAAAATCACTTTCCATTGAAAGTGCCTTAAACTACTTTCAAGCATTCACAAAAAACTCACATGCGTTTCTCTGAAAGAGAAGCAGTCTGTTCCAACACTTCAATTCACTGTGCGAAGTGAATGGAGTGTTGCTTCACTTTCTAAATGCTGTCCTTTCAGAGAAAATCCCTTTCCTTTGATTGTGCCTTAAGCTACATACAAGCATTCAACAGAAACTCACATGCATTTCTCTGAAAGAGAAGCAATCTGTTCCAACACTTCAATTCTCTGTGCGAAGTGAATGGAGTGTTGCTTCACTTTCTAAATGCTGTCCTTTCAGAGAAAATCACTTTCCTTAAAAAGTGCCTTAAGCTACTTGCAAGCATTCACAAGAAACACTAATGCGTTTCTATGAAAGAGAAGCAGTCTGTTCCAACACTTCAATTCATTGCGCGAAGGGAATGGAGTGTTGCTTTACTTTCTAAATGCTGTCCTTTCAGAGAAAATCACTTTCCTTTGAAAGCGCCTTAAGCTACTTACAAGCATTCAACAGAAACTCACATGCATTTCTCTGAAAGAGAAGCAGTCTGTTACAACACTTCAATTCACTGCACGAAGGGAATGGAGTGTTGCTTCACTTTCTAAATGCTGTCCTTTCAGAGAAAATCACTTTCCTTTGAAAGTGCCTTAAGCTACTTACAAGCATTCAACAGAAACTCACATGCGTTTCTCTGAAGAGAAGCAATCTGTTCCAACACTTCAATTCACTGTGCGAAGTGAATGGAGTATTGCTTCACTTTCTAAATGCTGTCCTTTCAGAGAAAATCACTTTCCTTTGAAAGTGCCTTAAACTACTTTCAAGCATTCACAAAAAACTCACATGCGTTTCTCTGAAAGAGAAGCAGTCTGTTCCAACACTTCAATTCACTGTGCGAAGTGAATGGAGTGTTGCTTCACTTTCTAAATGCTGTCCTTTCAGAGAAAATCACTTTCCTATGAAAGTGCCTTAAGCTACTTGCAAGCATTAGGAAGAAACTCACATGCGTATCTCTGAAAGAGAAGCAGTCTGTTCAACACTTCAATTCACTGTGCGAAGTGAATGGAGTGTTGCTTCACTTTGTAAATGCTGTCCTTTCAGAGAAAATCACTTTCCTTTGAAAGTGCCTTAAGCTACTTGCAAGCATTAGGAAGAAACTCACATGCGTTTCTCTGAAAGAGAAGCACTCTTTTCCAACACTTCAATTCACTGTGTGAAGTGAATGGAGTGTTGCCTCACTTTGTAAATGCTGTCCTTTCAGAGAAAATCACTTTCCTTTGAAAGTGCCTTAAGCTACTTACAAGCATTCAACAGAAACTCACATGCGTTTCTCTGAAAGAGAAGCAGTCTGTTCCAACACTTCAATTCACTGTGCGAAGTGAATGGAGTGGTGCTTCACTTTCTAAATGCTGTCCAATCAGAGAAAATCACTTTCCTTTGAAAGTGCCTTAAGCTACTTGCAAGCATTAGGAAGAAACTCACATGCGTTTCTCTGAAAGAGAAGCAGTCTGTTCCAACACTTCAATTCACTGTGCGAAGTGAATGGAGTGTTGCTTCACTTTCTAAATGCTGTCCTTTCAGAGAAAATCACTTTCCTTTGAAAGTGCCTTAAACTACTTCCAAGCATTCACAAAAAACTCACATGCGTTTCTCTTAAAGAGAAGCAGTCTGTTCCAACACTTCAGTTCACTGTTCGAAGTGAATGGAGTGTTGTTTCAGTTTCTTAATGCTGTCCTTTCAGAGAAAATCACTTTCCTTTGAAAGTGCCTTAAGCTACTTACAAGCATTCACCAGAAACTCACATGCGTTTCTCTGAAAGAGAAGCAGTCTGTTCCAACACTTCAATTCACTGTGCGAAGTGAATGGAGTGTTGCTTCACTTTCTAAATGCTGTCCTTTCAGAGAAAATCACTTTGCTTTGAAAGTGCCTTAAGCAACTTGCAAGCATTCACAAGAAATACTAATGCGTTTCTATGAAAGAGAAGCACTCTGTTCCAACACTTCAATTCACTGCACGAAGGGAATGGAGTGTTGCTTCACTTTATAAATGCTGTCCTTTCAGAGAAAATCACTTTCCTTTGAAAGTGCCTTAAGCAACTTGCAAGAATTCACAAGAAACTCACATGCGTTTCTCTGAAAGAGAAGCAGTCTGTTCCAACACTTCAATTCACTGTGCGAAGTGAATGGAGTGTTGCCTCACTTTCTAAATGCTGTCCTTTCAGAGAAAATCACTTTCCTTTGAAAGTGCCTTAAACTACTTTCAAGCATTCACAAAAAACTCACATGCGTTTCTCTGAAAGAGAAGCAGTCTGTTCCAACACTTCAATTCACTGTGCGAAGTGAATGGAGTGTTGCTCCACTTTCTAAATGCTGTCCTTTCCGAGAAAATCACTTTCCTTTGAAAGTGCCTTAAGCTACTTACAAGCATTCAACAGAAACTCACATGCATTTCTCTGAAAGAGAAGCAGTCTGTTCCAACACTTCAATTCACTGTACAAAGTGAATGGAGTGTTGCTTCACTTTCTAAATGCTGTCCTTTCAGAGAAAATCACTTTCCTTTGAAAGTGCCTTAAGCTACTTACAAGCATTCAACAGAAACTCACATGCGTTTCTCTGAAAGAGAAGCAGTCTGTTCCAACACTTCAATTCACTGTGCGAAGTGAATGGAGTGTTGCTTCACTTTCTAAATGCTGTCCTTTCAGAGAAAATCACTTTCCTTTGAAAGTGCCTTAAACTACTTTCAAGCATTCACAAAAAACTCACATGCGTTTCTCTTAAAGAGAAGCAGTCTGTTCAAACACTTCAGTTCACTGTGCGAAGTGAATGGAGTGTTGTTTCAGTTTCTAAAAGCTGTCCTTTCAGAGAAAATCACTTTCCTTTGAAAGTGCCTTAAGCAACTTGCAAGAATTCACAAGAAACTCACATGCGTTTCTCTGAAAGAGAAGCAGTCTGTTCCAACACTTCAATTCACTGTGCGAAGTGAATGGAGTGTTGCTTCACTTTCTAAATGCTGTCCTTTCAGAGAAAATCACTTTCCTTTGAAAGTGCCTTAAGCTACTTACAAGCATTCACCAGAAACTCACATGCGTTTCTCTGAAAGAGAAGCAGTCTGTTCCAATACTTCAATTCACTCAGCGAAGTGAATGGAGTGTTGCTTCACTTTCTAAATGCTGTCCTTTCAGAGAAAATCACTTTCCTTTGAAAGTGCCTTAAGCTACTTACAAGCATTCACCAGAAACTCACATGCGTTTCTCTGAAAGAGAAGCAGTCTGTTCCAACACTTCAATTCACTGTGCGAAGTGAATGGAGTGTTGCTTCACTTTCTAAATGCTGTCCTTTCAGAGAAAATCACTTTCCTTTGAAAGTGCCTTAAGCTACTTACAAGCATTCACCAGAAACTCACATGCGTTTCTCTGAAAGAGAAGCAGTCTGTTCCAACACTTCAATTCACTGTGCGAAGTGAATGGAGTGTTGCTTCACTTTCTAAATGCTGTCCTTTCAGAGAAAATCACTTTCCTTTGAAAGTGCCTTAAGCTACTTGCAAGCATTAGGAAGAAACTCACATGCGTTTCTCTGAAAGAGAAGCAGTCCGTTCCAACACTTCAATTCACTGTGCGAAGTGAATGGAGTGTTGCTTCACTTTCTAAATGCTGTCCTTTCAGAGAAAATCACTTTCCTTTGAAAGTGCCTTAAGCTACTTGCAAGCATTAGGAAGAAACTCACATGCGTTTCTCTGAAAGAGAAGCAGTCTGTTCCAACACTTCAATTCACTGTGCGAAGTGAATGGAGTGTTGCCTCACTTTCTAAATGCTGTCCTTTCAGAGAAAATCACTTTCCATTGATAGTGCCTTAAACTACTTTCTAGCATTCACAAAAAACTCACATGCGTTTCTCTGAAAGAGAAGCAGTCTGTTCCAACACTTCAATTCACTGTGCGAAGTGCATGGAGTGTTGCTTCACTTTCTAAATGCTGTCCTTTCAGAGAAAATCCCTTTCCTTTGAATGTGCCTTAAACTACTTACAAGCATTCAACAGAAACTCACATGCATTTCTCTGAAAGAGAAGCAATCTGTTCCAACACTTCAATTCTCTTTGCGAAGTGAATGGAGTGTTGCTTCACTTTCTAAATGCTGTCCTTTCAGAGAAAATCACTTTCCTTTGATAGTGCCTTAAGCTACTTGCAAGCATTCACAAGAAACACTAATGCGTTTCTATGAAAGAGAAGCAGTCTGTTCCAACACTTCAATTCATTGCGCGAAGTGAATGGAGTGTTGCTTTACTTTCTAAATGCTGTCCTTTCAGAGAAAATCACTTTCCTTTGAAAGAGCCTTAAGCTACTTACAAGCATTCAACAGAAACTCACATGCATTTCTCTGAAAGAGAAGCAGTCGGTTCCAACACTTCAATTCACTGTACAAAGTGAATGGAGTGTTGCTTCACTTTCTAATTGCTATCCTTTCAGAGAATATCACTTTCCTTTGAAAGTGCCTTAAGCAACATGCAAGCATTCACAAGAAACACTAATGCGTTTCTATGAAAGAGAAGCAGCCTGTTCCAACACTTCAATTCACTGCACGAAGGGAATGGAGTGTTGCTTCACTTTCTAAATGCTGTCCTTTCAGAGAAAATCACTTTCCTTTGAAAGTGCCTTAAGCTACTTACAAGCATTTAACAGAAACTCACATGCGTTTCTCTGAAAGAGAAGCAGTCTGTTCCAACACTTCAATTCACTGTGCGAAGTGAATAGAGTGCTGCTTCACTTTCTAAATGCTGTTCTTTCAGAGAAAATCATTTTCCTTTGAAAGTGCCTCAAGCTACTTGCAAGCATTAGGAAGAAACTCACATGCGTTTCTCTGAAAGAGAAGCAGTCCGTTCCAACACTTCAATTCACTGTGCGAAGTGAATGGAGTGTTGCTTCACTTTGTAAATGCTGTCCTTTTAGAGAAAATCACTTTCCTTTGAAAGTGCCTTAAGCTACTTGCAAGCATTAGGAAGAAACTCACATGCGTTTCTCTGAAAGAGAAGCAGTCTGTTCCAACACTTCAATTCACTGTGCGAAGTGAATGGAGTGTTGCCTCACTTTCTAAATGCTGTCCTTTCAGAGAAAATCCCTTTCCATTGAAAGTGCCTTAAACTACTTTCAAGCATTCACAAAAAACTCACATGCGTTTCTCTGAAAGAGAAGCAGTCTGTTCCAACACTTCAATTCACTGTGCGAAGTGAATGGAGTGTTGCTTTACTTTCTAAATGCTGTCCATTCAGAGAAAATCCCTTTCCTTTGAATGTGCCTTAAGCTACTTACAAGCATTCAACAGAAACTCACATGCATTTCTCTGAAAGAGAAGCAATCTGTTCCAACACTTCAATTCTCTGTGCGAAGTGAATGGAGTGTTGCTTCTCTTTCTAAATGCTGTCCTTTCAGAGAAAATCACTTTGCTTTGAAAGTGCCTTAAGCTACTTGCAAGCATTCACAAGAAACACTAATGCGTTTCTCTGAAAGAGAAGCAGTCTGTTCCAACACTTCAATTCATTGCGCGAAGGGAATGGAGTGTTGCTTTACTTTCTAAATGCTGTCCTTTCAGAGAAAATCACTTTCCTTTGAAAGTGCCTTAAGCAACTTGTAAGCATTCACAAGAAACACTAATGCATTTCTATGAAAGAGAAGCAGTCTGTTCCAACACTTCAATTCATTGCGCGAAGGGAATGGAGTGTTGCTCTACTTTCTAAATGCTGTCCTTTCAGAGAAAATCACTTTCCTTTGAAAGAGCCTTAAGCTACTTACAAGCATTCAACAGAAACTCACATGCATTTCTCTGAAAGAGAAGCAGTCTGTTTCAACACTTCAATTCACTGTACAAAGTGAATGGAGTGTTGCTTCACTTTCTAAATTCTGTCCTTTCAGAGAAAATCACTTTCCTTTGAAAGTGCCTTAAGCAACTTGCAAGCATTCACAAGAAACACTAATGCGTTTCTATGAAAGAGAAGCACTCTGTTCCAACACTTCAATTCACTGTGCGAAGTGAATGGACTGTTGCTTCACTTTCTAAATGCTGTCCTTTCAGAGAAAATCACTTTCCTTTGAAAGTGCCTTAAACTACTTTCAAGCATTCACAAAAAACTCACATGCGTTTCTGTGAAAGAGAAGCAGTCTGTTCCAACACTTCAATTCACTGTGCGAAGTGAATGGAGTGTTGCTTCAGTTTCTAAATGCTGTCCTTTCAGAGAAAATCACTTTCCTTTGAAAGTGCCTTAAGCTACTTACAAGCATTCACAAGAAACTCACATGCGTTTCTCTGAAAGAGAAGCAGTCTGTTCCAACACTTCAATTCACTGTGCGAAGTGAATGGATTGTTGCTTCACTTTCTAAATGCTGTCCTTTCAGAGAAAATCACGTTCCTTTGAAAGTGCCTTAAGCTACTTGCAAGCATTAGGAAGAAACTCACATGCGTTTCTCTGAAAGAGAAGCAGTCTTTTCCAACACTTCAATTTACTGTGCGAAGTGAATGGAGTGTTGCCTCACTTTCTAAATGCTGTCCTTTCAGAGAAAATCACTTTCCTTTGAAAGTGCCTTAAACTACTTTCAAGTATTAACAAAAAACTCACATGCGTTTCTCTGAAAGAGAAGCAGTCTGTTCCAACACTTCAATTCACTGTGCGAAGTGAATGGAGTGTTGCTTCACTTTCTAAATGCTGTCCATTCAGGGAAAATCACTTTCCTTTGATAGTGCCTTAAGCTACTTGCAAGCATTAGGAAGAAACTCACATGCGTTTCTCTGAAAGAGAAGCAGTCTGTTCCAACACTTCAATTCACTGTGTGAAGTGAATATAGTGTTGCCTCACTTTCTAAATGCTGTCCTTTCAGAGAAAATCACTTTCCTTTGAAAGTGCCTTAAGCTACTTACAAGCATTTACCAGAAACTCACATGCGTTTCTCTGAAAGAGAAGGAGTCTGTTCCAACACTTCAATTCACTGTGCGAAGTGAATGGATTGTTGCTTCACTTTCTAAATGCTGTCCTTTCAGAGAAAATCACTTTCCTTTGAAAGAGCCTTAAGTTACTTACAAGCATTCAACAGAAACTCACATGCATTTCTCTGAAAGAGAAGCAGTCTGTTCCAACACTTCAATTCACTGTACAAAGTGAATGGAGTGTTGCTTCACTTTCTAAATGCTATCCTTTCAGAGAAAATCACTTTCTTTTGAAAGTGCCTTAAGCAACTTGCAAGCATTCACCAGAAACTCACATGCGTTTCTCTGAAAGAGAAGCAGTCTGTTCCAACACTTCAATTCACTGTGCGATGTGAATGGAGTGTTGCATCACTTTCTAAATGCTGTCCAATCAGAGAAAATCACTTTCCTTTGAAAGTGCCTTAAGCTACTTGCAAGCATTAGGAAGAAACTCACATGCGTTTCTCTGAAAGAGAAGCAGTCTGTTCCAACACTTCAATTCACTGTGCGAAGTGAATGGAGTGTTGCTTAACTTTCTAAACTCTGTCCTTTCAGAGAAAATCACTTTCTTTGAAAATGCCTTAAACTACTTTCAAGGATTCACAAAAAACTCACATGCGTTTTTGTGAAAGAGAAGCAGTGTGTTCCAACACTTCAATTCACTCTGCGAAGTGAATGGAGTGTGGCTTCAGTTTCTAAATGCTGTCCTTTCAGAGAAAATCACTTTCCTTTGAAAGTGCCTTAAGCAACTTGCAAGAATTCACAAGAAACTTACATGCGTTTCTCTGAAAGAGAAGCAGTCTGTTCCAACACTTCACTTCACTGTGCGAAGTGAATGGAGTGTTGCTTCACTTTCTAAATGCTGTCCAATCAGAGAAAATCACTTTCCTTTGAAAGTGCCTTAAGCTACTTGCAAGCATTAGGAAGAAACTCACATGCGTTTCTCTGAAAGAGAAGCAGTCTGTTCCAACACTTCAATTCACTGTGCGAAGTGAATGGAGTGTTGCCTCACTTTCTAAATGCTGTCCTTTCAGAGAAAATCACTTTCCATTGAAAGTGCCTTAAACTACTTTCAAGCATTCACAAAAAACTCACATGCGTTTCTCTGAAAGAGAAGCAGTCTGTTCCAACACTTCAATTCACTGTGCGAAGTGAATGGAGTGTTGCTACACTTTCTAAATGCTGTCCTTTCAGAGAAAATCCCTTTCCTTTGAATGTGCCTTAAGCTACTTACAAGCATTCAACAGAAACTCACGTGCATTTCTCTGAAAGAGAAGCAATCTGTTCCAACACTTCAATTCTCTGTGCGAAGTGAATGGAGTGTTGCTTCACTTTCTAAATGCTGTCCTTTCAGAGAAAATCCCTTTCATTTGAAAGTGCCTTAAGCTACTTGCAAGCATTCAACAGAAACTCACATGCGTTTCTTTGAAAGAGAAGCAGTCTGTTCCAACACTTCAATTCACTGTGCGAAGTGAATGGAGTGTTGCTTCACTTTCTAAATGCTGTCCTTTCAGAGAAAATCACTTTCCTTTGAAAGTGCCTTAAACTACTTTCAAGCATTCACAAAAAACTCACATGCGTTTCTCTTAAAGAGAAGCAGTCTGTTCCAACACTTCAGTTCACTGTGCGAAGTGAATGGAGTGTTGTTTCAGTTTCTAAAAGCTGTCCTTTCAGAGAAAATCACTTTCCTTTGAAAGTGCCTTAAGCAACTTGCAAGAATTCACAAGAAACTCACATGCGTTTCTCTGAAAGAGAAGCAGTCTGTTCCAACACTTCAATTCACTGTGCGAAGTGAATGGAGTGTTGCTTCACTTTCTAAATGCTGTCCTTTCAGAGAAAATCACTTTCCTTTGAAAGTGCCTTAAGCTACTTACAAGCATTCACCAGAAACTCACATGCGTTTCTCTGAAAGAGAAGCAGTCTGTTCCAATACTTCAATTCACTCTGCGAAGTGAATGGAGTGTTGCTTCACTTTCTAAATGCTGTCCTTTCAGAGAAAATCACTTTCCTTTGAAAGTGCCTTAAGCTACTTACAAGCATTCACCAGAAACTCACATGGGTTTCTCTGAAAGAGAAGCAGTCTGTTCCAACACTTCAATTCACTGTGCGAAGTGAATGGAGTGTTGCTTCACTTTCTAAATGCTGTCCTTTCATAGAAAATCACTTTCCTTTGAAAGTGCCTTAAGCTACTTACAAGCATTCACCAGAAACTCACATGCGTTTCTCTGAAAGAGAAGCAGTCTGTTCCAGCACTTCAATTCACTGTGCGAAGTGAATGGAGTGTTGCTTCACTTTCTAAATGCTGTCCATTCAGAGAAAATCACTTTCATTTGATAGTGCCTTAAGCTACTTGCCAGCATTAGGAAGAAACTCACATGCATTTCTCTGAAAGAGAAGCAGTCTGTTCCAACACTTCAATTCACTGTGTGAAGTGAATAGAGTGTTGCCTCACTTTCTAAATGCTGTCCTTTCAGAGAAAATCACTTTCCTTTGAAAGTGCCTTAAACTACTTACAAGCATTTAACAGAAATTCACATGCGTTTCTCTGAAAGAGAAGCAGTCCGTTCCAACACTTCAATTCACTGTGCGAAGTGAATGGAGTGTTGCTTCACTTTCTAAATGCTGTCCTTTCAGAGAAAATCACTTTCCTTTGAAAGTGCCTTAAGCTACTTGCAAGCATTAGGAAGAAACTCACATGCGTTTCTCTGAAAGAGAAGCAGTCTGTTCCAACACTTCAATTCACTGTGCGAAGTGAATGGAGTGTTGCCTCACTTTCTAAATGCTGTCCTTTCAGAGAAAATCCCTTTCCTTTGAAAGTGCCTTAAACTACTTTCAAGCATTCACAAAAAACTCACATGCGTTTCTCTGAAATAGAAGCAGTCTGTTCCAACAATTCATTTCACTGTGCGAAGTGAATGGAGTTTTGCTTCACTTTCTAAATGCTGTCCTTTCAGAGAAAATCCCTTTCCTTTGAATGTGCCTTAAGCTACTTGCAAGCATTCACAAGAAACACTAATGCATTTCTATGAAAGAGAAGCAGTCTGTTCCAACACTTCAATTCATTGCGCGAAGGGAATGGAGTGTTGCTCTACTTTCTAAATGCTGTCCTTTCAGAGAAAATCACTTTCCTTTGAAAGTGCCTTAAGCAACTTGCAAGCATTCACAAGAAACACTAATGCGTTTCTATGAAAGAGAAGCACTCTGTTCCAACACTTCAATTCACTGTGCGAAGTGAATGGACTGTTGCTTCACTTTCTAAATGCTGTCCTTTCAGAGAAAATCACTTTCCTTTGAAAGTGCCTTAAACTACTTTCAAGCATTCACAAAAAACTCACATGCGTTTCTGTGAAAGAGAAGCAGTCTGTTCCAACACTTCAATTCACTGTGCGAAGTGAATGGAGTGTTGCTTCAGTTTCTAAATGCTGTCCTTTCAGAGAAAATCACTTTCCTTTGAAAGTGCCTTAAGCTACTTACAAGCATTCACAAGAAACTCACATGCGTTTCTCTGAAAGAGAAGCAGTCTGTTCCAACACTTCAATTCACTGTGCGAAGTGAATGGATTGTTGCTTCACTTTCTAAATGCTGTCCTTTCAGAGAAAATCACGTTCCTTTGAAAGTGCCTTAAGCTACTTGCAAGCATTAGGAAGAAACTCACATGCGTTTCTCTGAAAGAGAAGCAGTCTTTTCCAACACTTCAATTTACTGTGCGAAGTGAATGGAGTGTTGCCTCACTTTCTAAATGCTGTCCTTTCAGAGAAAATCACTTTCCTTTGAAAGTGCCTTAAACTACTTTCAAGTATTAACAAAAAACTCACATGCGTTTCTCTGAAAGAGAAGCAGTCTGTTCCAACACTTCAATTCACTGTGCGAAGTGAATGGAGTGTTGCTTCACTTTCTAAATGCTGTCCATTCAGGGAAAATCACTTTCCTTTGATAGTGCCTTAAGCTACTTGCAAGCATTAGGAAGAAACTCACATGCGTTTCTCTGAAAGAGAAGCAGTCTGTTCCAACACTTCAATTCACTGTGTGAAGTGAATATAGTGTTGCCTCACTTTCTAAATGCTGTCCTTTCAGAGAAAATCACTTTCCTTTGAAAGTGCCTTAAGCTACTTACAAGCATTTACCAGAAACTCACATGCGTTTCTCTGAAAGAGAAGGAGTCTGTTCCAACACTTCAATTCACTGTGCGAAGTGAATGGATTGTTGCTTCACTTTCTAAATGCTGTTCTTTCAGAGAAAATCACTTTCCTTTGAAAGTGCCTTAAGCTACTTGCAAGCATTAGGAAGAAACTCACATGCGTTTCTCTGAAAGAGAAGCAGTCCGTTCCAACACTTCAATTCACTGTGCGAAGTGAATGGAGTGTTGCTTCACTTTCTAAATGCTGTCCTTTCAGAGAAAATCACTTTCCTTTGAAAGTGCCTTAAGCTACTTGCAAGCATTAGGAAGAAACTCACATGCGTTTCTCTGAAAGAGAAGCAGTCTGTTCCAACACTTCAATTCATTGTGCGAAGGGAATGGAGTGTTGCTTTACTTTCTAAATGCTGTCCTTTCAGAGAAAATCACTTTCCTTTGAAAGAGCCTTAAGCTACTTACAAGCATTCAACAGAAACTCACATGCATTTCTCTGAAAGAGAAGCAGTCGGTTCCAACACTTCAATTCACTGTACAAAGTGAATGGAGTGTTGCTTCACTTTCTAAATGCTGTCCTTTAGGAGAAAATCACTTTCCTTTGAAAGTGCCTTAAGCAACTTGCAAGCATTCTCAAGAAACACTAATGCGTTTCTATGAAAGAGAAGCACTCTGTTCCAACACTTCAATTCACTGCACGAAGTGAATGGAGTGTTGCTTCACTTTCTAAATGCTGTCCTTTCAGAGAAAATCACTTTCCTTTGAAAGTGCCTTAAACTACTTTCAAGCATTCATAAAAAACTCACATGTGTTTCTCTGAAAGAGAAGCAGTCTGTTCCAACACTTCAGTTCACTGTGCGAAGTGAATGGAGTGTTGCTTCACTTTCTAAATGCTGTCCTTTCAGAGAAAATCACTTTCCTTTGATAGTGCCTTAAGCTGCTTGCAAGCATTAGGAAGAAACTCACATGCGTTTCTCTGAAAGAGAAGTAGTCTGTTCCAACACTTCAATTCACTGTGTGAAGTGAATAGAGTGTTGCCTCACTTTCTAAATGCTGTCCTTTCAGAGAAAATCACTTTCTTTGAAAGTGCCTTAAGCTACTTACAAGCATTTGACAGAAACTCACATGCGTTTCTCTGAAAGAGAAGCAGTCTGTTCCAACACTTCAATTCACTGTGCGAAGTGAATGGAGTGTTGCTTCACTTTCTAAATGCTGTCCTTTCAGAGAAAATCACTTTCCTTTCAAAGTGCCTTAAGCTACTTACAAGCATTCACCAGAAACTCACATGCGTTTCTCTGAAAGAGAAGCAGTCTGTTCCAACACTTCAATTCACTGTGCGAAGTGAATGGAGTGTTGCTTCACTTTCTAAATGCTGTCCTTTCAGAGAAAATCACTTTCCTTTGAAAGTGCCTTAAGCTACTTGCAAGCATTCACAAGAAACACTAATGCGTTTCTATGAAAGAGAAGCAGTCTGTTCCAACACTTCAGTTCATTGCGCGAAGGGTATGGAGTGTTGCTTTACTTTCTAAATGCTGTCCTTTCAGAGAAAATCACTTTCCTTTGAAAGAGCCTTAAGTTACTTACAAGCATTCAACAGAAACTCACATGCATTTCTCTGAAAGAGAAGCAGTCTGTTCCAACACTTCAATTCACTGTACAAAGTGAATGGAGTGTTGCTTCACTTTCTAAATGCTATCCTTTCAGAGAAAATCACTTTCTTTTGAAAGTGCCTTAAGCAACTTGCAAGCATTCACCAGAAACTCACATGCGTTTCTCTGAAAGAGAAGCAGTCTGTTCCAACACTTCAATTCACTGTGCGAAGTGAATGGAGTGTTGCATCACTTTCTAAATGCTGTCCAATCAGAGAAAATCACTTTCCTTTGAAAGTGCCTTAAGCTACTTGCAAGCATTAGGAAGAAACTCACATGCGTTTCTCTGAAAGAGAAGCAGTCTGTTCCAACACTTCAATTCACTGTGCGAAGTGAATGGAGTGTTGCTTAACTTTCTAAACTCTGTCCTTTCAGAGAAAATCACTTTCTTTGAAAATGCCTTAAACTTCTTTCAAGGATTCACAAAAAACTCACATGCGTTTTTGTGAAAGAGAAGCAGTGTGTTCCAACACTTCAATTCACTCTGCGAAGTGAATGGAGTGTGGCTTCAGTTTCTAAATGCTGTCCTTTCAGAGAAAATCACTTTCCTTTGAAAGTGCCTTAAGCAACTTGCAAGAATTCACAAGAAACTTACATGCGTTTCTCTGAAAGAGAAGCAGTCTGTTCCAACACTTCACTTCACTGTGCGAAGTGAATTGAGTGTTGCTTCACTTTCTAAATGCTGTCCAATCAGAGAAAATCACTTTCCTTTGAAAGTGCCTTAAGCTACTTGCAAGCATTAGGAAGAAACTCACATGCGTTTCTCTGAAAGAGAAGCAGTCTGTTCCAACACTTCAATTCACTGTGCGAAGTGAATGGAGTGTTGCCTCACTTTCTAAATGCTGTCCTTTCAGAGAAAATCACTTTCCATTGAAAGTGCCTTAAACTACTTTCAAGCATTCACAAAAAACTCACATGCGTTTCTCTGAAAGAGAAGCAGTCTGTTCCAACACTTCAATTCACTGTGCGAAGTGAATGGAGTGTTGCTACACTTTCTAAATGCTGTCCTTTCAGAGAAAATCCCTTTCCTTTGAATGTGCCTTAAGCTACTTACAAGCATTCAACAGAAACTCACGTGCATTTCTCTGAAAGAGAAGCAATCTGTTCCAACACTTCAATTCTCTGTGCGAAGTGAATGGAGTGTTGCTTCACTTTCTAAATGCTGTCCTTTCAGAGAAAATCCCTTTCATTTGAAAGTGCCTTAAGCTACTTGCAAGCATTCAACAGAAACTCACATGCGTTTCTTTGAAAGAGAAGCAGTCTGTTCCAACACTTCAATTCACTGTGCGAAGTGAATGGAGTGTTGCTTCACTTTCTAAATGCTGTCCTTTCAGAGAAAATCACTTTCCTTTGAAAGTGCCTTAAACTACTTTCAAGCATTCACAAAAAACTCACATGCGTTTCTCTTAAAGAGAAGCAGTCTGTTCCAACACTTCAGTTCACTGTGCGAAGTGAATGGAGTGTTGTTTCAGTTTCTAAAAGCTGTCCTTTCAGAGAAAATCACTTTCCTTTGAAAGTGCCTTAAGCAACTTGCAAGAATTCACAAGAAACTCACATGCGTTTCTCTGAAAGAGAAGCAGTCTGTTCCAACACTTCAATTCACTGTGCGAAGTGAATGGAGTGTTGCTTCACTTTCTAAATGCTGTCCTTTCAGAGAAAATCACTTTCCTTTGAAAGTGCCTTAAGCTACTTACAATCATTCACCAGAAACTCACATGCGTTTCTCTGAAAGAGAAGCAGTCTGTTCCAATACTTCAATTCACTCTGCGAAGTGAATGGAGTGTTGCTTCACTTTCTAAATGCTGTCCTTTCAGAGAAAATCACTTTCCTTTGAAAGTGCCTTAAGCTACTTACAAGCATTCACCAGAAACTCACATGGGTTTCTCTGAAAGAGAAGCAGTCTGTTCCAACACTTCAATTCACTGTGCGAAGTGAATGGAGTGTTGCTTCACTTTCTAAATGCTGTCCTTTCATAGAAAATCACTTTCCTTTGAAAGTGCCTTAAGCTACTTACAAGCATTCACCAGAAACTCACATGCGTTTCTCTGAAAGAGAAGCAGTCTGTTCCAGCACTTCAATTCACTGTGCGAAGTGAATGGAGTGTTGCTTCACTTTCTAAATGCTGTCCATTCAGAGAAAATCACTTTCATTTGATAGTGCCTTAAGCTACTTGCCAGCATTAGGAAGAAACTCACATGCATTTCTCTGAAAGAGAAGCAGTCTGTTCCAACACTTCAATTCACTGTGTGAAGTGAATAGAGTGTTGCCTCACTTTCTAAATGCTGTCCTTTCAGAGAAAATCACTTTCCTTTGAAAGTGCCTTAAGCTACTTACAAGCATTTAACAGAAATTCACATGCGTTTCTCTGAAAGAGAAGCAGTCCGTTCCAACACTTCAATTCACTGTGCGAAGTGAATGGAGTGTTGCTTCACTTTCTAAATGCTGTCCTTTCAGAGAAAATCACTTTCCTTTGAAAGTGCCTTAAGCTACTTGCAAGCATTAGGAAGAAACTCACATGCGTTTCTCTGAAAGAGAAGCAGTCTGTTCCAACACTTCAATTCACTGTGCGAAGTGAATGGAGTGTTGCCTCACTTTCTAAATGCTGTCCTTTCAGAGAAAATCCCTTTCCATTGAAAGTGCCTTAAACTACTTTCAAGCATTCACAAAAAACTCACATGCGTTTCTCTGAAATAGAAGCAGTCTGTTCCAACAATTCATTTCACTGTGCGAAGTGAATGGAGTTTTGCTTCACTTTCTAAATGCTGTCCTTTCAGAGAAAATCCCTTTCCTTTGAATGTGCCTTAAGCTACTTGCCAGCATTCACAAGAAACACTAATGCATTTCTATGAAAGAGAAGCAGTCTGTTCCAACACTTCAATTCATTGCGCGAAGGGAATGGAGTGTTGCTCTACTTTCTAAATGCTGTCCTTTCAGAGAAAATCACTTTCCTTTGAAAGAGCCTTAAGCTACTTACAAGCATTCAACAGAAACTCACATGCATTTCTCTGAAAGAGAAGCAGTCTGTTTCAACACTTCAATTCACTGTACAAAGTGAATGGAGTGTTGCTTCACTTTCTAAATTCTGTCCTTTCAGAGAAAATCACTTTCCTTTGAAAGTGCCTTAAGCAACTTGCAAGCATTCACAAGAAACACTAATGCGTTTCTATGAAAGAGAAGCACTCTGTTCCAACACTTCAATTCACTGTGCGAAGTGAATGGAGTGTTGCTTCACTTTCTAAATGCTGTCCATTCAGGGAAAATCACTTTCCTTTGATAGTGCCTTAAGCTACTTGCAAGCATTAGGAAGAAACTCACATGCGTTTCTCTGAAAGAGAAGCAGTCTGTTCCAACACTTCAATTCACTGTGTGAAGTGAATAGAGTGTTGCCTCACTTTCTAAATGCTGTCCTTTCAGAGAAAAATCACTTTCCTTTGAAAGTGCCTTAAGCTACTTACAAGCATTTACCAGAAACTCACATGCGTTTCTCTGAAAGAGAAGGAGTCTGTTCCAACACTTCAATTCACTGTGCGAAGTGAATGGATTGTTGCTTCACTTTCTAAATGCTGTTCTTTCAGAGAAAATCACTTTCCTTTGAAAGTGCCTTAAGCTACTTGCAAGCATTAGGAAGAAACTCACATGCGTTTCTCTGAAAGAGAAGCAGTCCGTTCCAACACTTCAGTTCACTGTGAGAAGTGAATGGAGTGTTGCTTCACTTTCTAAATGCTGTCCTTTCAGAGAAAATCACTTTCCTTTGAAAGTGCCTTAAGCTACTTGCAAGCATTAGGAAGAAACTCACATGCGTTTCTCTGAAAGAGAAGCAGTCTGTTCCAACACTTCAATTCATTGTGCGAAGGGAATGGAGTGTTGCTTTACTTTCTAAATGCTGTCCTTTCAGAGAAAATCACTTTCCTTTGAAAGAGCCTTAAGCTACTTACAAGCATTCAACAGAAACTCACATGCATTTCTCTGAAAGAGAAGCAGTCGGTTCCAACACTTCAATTCACTGTACAAAGTGAATGGAGTGTTGCTTCACTTTCTAAATGCTGTCCTTTAGGAGAAAATCACTTTACTTTGAAAGTGCCTTAAGCAACTTGCAAGCATTCTCAAGAAACACTAATGCGTTTCTATGAAAGAGAAGCACTCTGTTCCAACACTTCAATTCACTGCACGAAGTGAATGGAGTGTTGCTTCACTTTCTAAATGCTGTCCTTTCAGAGAAAATCACTTTCCTTTGAAAGTGCCTTAAACTAATTTCAAGCATTCATAAAAAACTCACATGTGTTTCTCTGAAAGAGAAGCAGTCTGTTCCAACACTTCAGTTCACTGTGCGAAGTGAATGGAGTGTTGCTTCACTTTCTAAATGCTGTCCTTTCAGAGAAAATCACTTTCCTTTGATAGTTCCTTAAGCTGCTTACAAGCATTAGGAAGAAACTCACATGCGTTTCTCTGAAAGAGAAGCAGTCTGTTCCAACACTTCAATTCACTATGTGAAGTGAATAGAGTGTTGCCTCACTTTCTAAATGCTGTCCTGTCAGAGAAAATCACTTTCTTTGAAAGTGCCTTAAGCTACTTACAAGCATTTAACAGAAACTCACATGCGTTTCTCTGAAAGAGAAGCAGTCCGTTCCAACACTTCAGTTCACTGTGAGAAGTGAATGGAGTGTTGCTTCACTTTCTAAATGCTGTCCTTTCAGAGAAAATCACTTTCCTTTGAAAGTGCCTTAAGCTACTTTCAAGCATTCATAAAAAACTCACATGTGTTTCTCTGAAAGAGAAGCAGTCTGTTCCAACAATTCAGTTCACTGTGCGAAGTGAATGGAGTGTTGCCTCACTTTCTAAATGCTGTCCTGTCAGAGAAAATCACTTTCTTTGAAAGTGCCTTAAGCTACTTACAAGCATTTAACAGAAACTCACATGCGTTTCTCTGAAAGAGAAGCAGTCCGTTCCAACACTTCAGTTCACTGCACGAAGTGAATGGAGTGTTGCTTCACTTTCTAAATGCTGTCTTTTCAGAGAAAATCACTTTCCTTTGAAAGTGCCTTAAGCTACTTTCAAGCATTCATAAAAAACTCACATGTGTTTCTCTGAAAGAGAAGCAGTCTGTTCCAACACTTCAGTTCACTGTGCGAAGTGAATGGAGTGTTGCTTCACTTTCTAAATGCTGTCCTTTCAGAGAAAATCACTTTCCTTTGATAGTTCCTTAAGCTGCTTACAAGCATTAGGAAGAAACTCACATGCGTTTCTCTGAAAGAGAAGCAGTCTGTTCCAACACTTCAATTCACTATGTGAAGTGAATAGAGTGTTGCCTCACTTTCTAAATGCTGTCCTGTCAGAGAAAATCACTTTCTTTGAAAGTGCCTTAAGCTACTTACAAGCATTTAACAGAAACTCACATGCGTTTCTCTGAAAGAGAAGCAGTCCGTTCCAACACTTCAGTTCACTGTGAGAAGTGAATGGAGTGTTGCTTCACTTTCTAAATGCTGTCCTTTCAGAGAAAATCACTTTCCTTTGAAAGTGCCTTAAGCTACTTGCAAGCATTAGGAAGAAACTCACATGCGTTTCTCTGAAAGAGAAGCAGTCTGTTCCAACACTTCAATTCATTGTGCGAAGGGAATGGAGTGTTGCTTTACTTTCTAAATGCTGTCCTTTCAGAGAAAATCACTTTCCTTTGAAAGAGCCTTAAGCTACTTACAAGCATTCAACAGAAACTCACATGCATTTCTCTGAAAGAGAAGCAGTCGGTTCCAACACTTCAATTCACTGTACAAAGTGAATGGAGTGTTGCTTCACTTTCTAAATGCTGTCCTTTAGGAGAAAATCACTTTACTTTGAAAGTGCCTTAAGCAACTTGCAAGCATTCTCAAGAAACACTAATGCGTTTCTATGAAAGAGAAGCACTCTGTTCCAACACTTCAATTCACTGCACGAAGTGAATGGAGTGTTGCTTCACTTTCTAAATGCTGTCCTTTCAGAGAAAATCACTTTCCTTTGAAAGTGCCTTAAACTAATTTCAAGCATTCATAAAAAACTCACATGTGTTTCTCTGAAAGAGAAGCAGTCTGTTCCAACACTTCAGTTCACTGTGCGAAGTGAATGGAGTGTTGCTTCACTTTCTAAATGCTGTCCTTTCAGAGAAAATCACTTTCCTTTGATAGTTCCTTAAGCTGCTTACAAGCATTAGGAAGAAACTCACATGCGTTTCTCTGAAAGAGAAGCAGTCTGTTCCAACACTTCAATTCACTATGTGAAGTGAATAGAGTGTTGCCTCACTTTCTAAATGCTGTCCTGTCAGAGAAAATCACTTTCTTTGAAAGTGCCTTAAGCTACTTACAAGCATTTAACAGAAACTCACATGCGTTTCTCTGAAAGAGAAGCAGTCTGTTCCAACACTTCAATTCACTGTGCGAAGTGAATGGAGTGTTGCTTCACTTTCTAAATGCTGTCCTTTCAGAGAAAATCACTTTCCTTTCAAAGTGCCTTAAGCTACTTACAAGCATTCACCAGAAACTCACATGCATTTCTCTGAAAGAGAAGCAGTCTGTTCCAACACTTCAATTCACTGTGCGAAGTGAATGGAGTGTTGCTTCACTTTCTAAATGCTGTCATTTCAGAGAAAATCACTTTCCTTTGAAAGTGCCTTAAGCTACTTGCAAGCATTCACAAGAAACACTAATGCGTTTCTATGAAAGAGAAGCAGTCTGTTCCAACACTTCAGTTCATTGCGCGAAGGGTATGGAGTGTTGCTTTACTTTCTAAATGCTGTCCTTTCAGAGAAAATCACTTTCCTTTGAAAGAGCCTTAAGCTACTTACAAGCATTCAACAGAAACTCACATGCATTTCTCTGAAAGAGAAGCAGTCTGTTCCAACACTTCAATTCACTGTACAAAGTGAATGGAGTGTTGCTTCACTTTCTAAATGCTATCCTTTCAGAGAAAATCACTTTCCTTTGAAAGTGCCTTAAGCAACTTGCAAGCATTCACAAGAAACACTAATGCGTTTCTATGAAAGAGAAGCAGTCTGTTCAAACACTTCCATTCACTGCACGAAGGGAATGGAGTGTTGCTTCACTTTCTAAATGCTGTCCTTTCATAGAAAATCACTTTCCTTTGAAAGTGCCTTAAACTACTTACAGGCATTCACCAGAAACTCACATGCGTTTCTCTGAAAGAGAAGCAGTCTGTTCCAACACTTCAATTCACTGTGCGAAGTGAATGGAGTGTTGCATCACTTTCTAAATGCTGTCCTTTCAGAGAAAATCACTTTCCTTTGAAAGTGCCTTAAGCTACTTGCAAGCATTAGGAAGAAACTCACATGCGTTTCTCTGAAAGAGAAGCAGTCTGTTCCAACACTTCAATTCACTGTGCGAAGTGAATGGAGTGTTGCTTCACTTTCTAAACTCTGTCCTTTCAGAGAAAATCACTTTCTTTGAAAGTGCCTTAAAGTACTTTCAAGCATTCACAAAAAACTCACATGCGTTTTTGTGAAAGAGAAGCAGTCTGTTCCAACACTTCAATTCATTCTGCGAAGTGAATGGAGTGTTGCTTCAGTTTCTAAATGCTGTCCTTTCAGAGAAAATCACTTTCCTTTGAAAGTGCCTTAAGCAACTTGCAAGAATTCACAAGAAACTCACATGCGTTTCTCTGAAAGAGAAGCAGTCTGTTCCAACACTTCAATTCACTGTGCGAAGTGAATGGAGTGTTGCTTCACTTTCTAAATGGTGTCCTTTCAGAGAAAATCCCTTTCCTTTGAATGTGCCTTAAGCTACTTACAAGCATTCAACAGAAACTCACGTGCATTTCTCTGAAAGAGAAGCAATCTGTTCCAACACTTCAATTCTCTGTGCGAAGTGAATGGAGTGTTGCTTCACTTTCTAAATGCTGTCCTTTCAGAGAAAATCACTTTCCTTTGAAAGTGCCTTAAGCAACTTGCAAGAATTCACAAGAAACTCACATGCGTTTCTCTGAAAGAGAAGCAGTCTGTTCCAACACTTCAATTCACTGTGCGAAGTGAATGGAGTGTTGCTTCA
The DNA here is from genome assembly GCF_982192425.1 of Myodes glareolus. Classification (NCBI taxonomy): domain Eukaryota; kingdom Metazoa; phylum Chordata; class Mammalia; order Rodentia; family Cricetidae; genus Myodes; species Myodes glareolus. The sequence continues at coordinate 3,351,613 of NW_028263211.1, read as the reverse complement.
CTTTCTAAATGCTGTCCAATCAGAGAAAATCACTTTCCTTTGAAAGTGCCTTAAGCTACTTGCAAGCATTAGGAAGAAACTCACATGCGTTTCTCTGAAAGAGAAGCAGTCTGTTCCAACACTTCAATTCACTGTGCGAAGTGAATGGAGTGTTGCCTCACTTTCTAAATGCTGTCCTTTCAGAGAAAATCACTTTCCATTGAAAGTGCCTTAAACTACTTTCAAGCATTCACAAAAAACTCACATGCGTTTCTCTGAAAGAGAAGCAGTCTGTTCCAACACTTCAATTCACTGTGCGAAGTGAATGGAGTGTTGCTTCACTTTCTAAATGGTGTCCTTTCAGAGAAAATCCCTTTCCTTTGATTGTGCCTTAAGCTACTTACAAGCATTCAACAGAAACTCACGTGCATTTCTCTGAAAGAGAAGCAATCTGTTCCAACACTTCAATTCTCTGTGCGAAGTGAATGGAGTGTTGCTTCACTTTCTAAATGCTGTCCTTTCAGAGAAAATCCCTTTCATTTGAAAGTGCCTTAAGCTACTTGCAAGCATTCAACAGAAACTCACATGTGTTTCTCTGAAAGAGAAGCAGTCTGTTCCAACACTTCAATTCACTGTGCGAAGTGAATGGAGTGTTGCTTCACTTTCTAAATGCTGTCCTTTCAGAGAAAATCACTTTCCTTTGAAAGTGCCTTAAACTACTTTCAAGCATTCACAAAAAACTCACATGCGTTTCTCTTAAAGAGAAGCAGTCTGTTCCAACACTTCAGTTCACTGTGCGAAGTGAATGGAGTGTTGTTTCAGTTTCTAAAAGCTGTCCTTTCAGAGAAAATCACTTTCCGTTGAAAGTGCCTTAAGCAACTTGCAAGAATTCACAAGAAACTCACATGCGTTTCTCTGAAAGAGAAGCAGTCTGTTCTAACACTTCAATTCACTGTGCGAAGTGAATGGAGTGTTGCTTCACTTTCTAAATGCTGTCCTTTCAGAGAAAATCACTTTCCTTTGAAAGTGCCTTAAGCTACTTACAAGCATTCACCAGAAACTCACATGCGTTTCTCTGAAAGAGAAGCAGTCTGTTCCAATACTTCAATTCACTCTGCGAAGTGAATGGAGTGTTGCTTCACTTTCTAAATGCTGTCCTTTCAGAGAAAATCACTTTCCTTTGAAAGTGCCTTAAGCTACTTACAAGCATTCACCAGAAACTCACATGCGTTTCTCTGAAAGAGAAGCAGTCTGTTCCAACACTTCAATTCACTGTGCGAAGTGAATGGAGTGTTGCTTCACTTTCTAAATGCTGTCCTTTCAGAGAAAATCACTTTCCTTTGAAAGTGCCTTAAGCTACTTACAAGCATTCACCAGAAACTCACATGCGTTTCTCTGAAAGAGAAGCAGTCTGTTCCAGCACTTCAATTCACTGTGCGAAGTGAATGGAGTGTTGCTTCACTTTCTAAATGCTGTCCTTTCAGAGAAAATCACTTTCATTTGATAGTGCCTTAAGCTACTTGCCAGCATTAGGAAGAAACTCACATGCATTTCTCTGAAAGAGAAGCAGTCTGTTCCAACACTTCAATTCACTGTGTGAAGTGAATAGAGTGTTGCCTCACTTTCTAAATGCTGTCCTTTCAGAGAAAATCACTTTCCTTTGAAAGTGCCTTAAGCTAGTTACAAGCATTTAACAGAAATTCACATGCGTTTCTCTGAAAGAGAAGCAGTCTGTTCCAACACTTCAATTCACTGTGCGAAGTGAATGGAGTGTTGCCTCACTTTCTAAATGCTGTCCTTTCAGAGAAAATCCCTTTCAATTGAAAGTGCCTTAAACTACTTTCAAGCATTCACAAAAAACTCACATGCGTTTCTCTGAAATAGAAGCAGTCTGTTCCAACACTTCAATTCACTGTGCGAAGTGAATGGAGTGTTGCTTCACTTTCTAAATGCTGTCCTTTCAGAGAAAATCCCTTTCCTTTGAATGTGCCTTAAGCTACTTACAAGCATTCAAAAGAAACTCACATGCATTTCTCTGAAAGAGAAGCAATCTGTTCCAACACTTCAATTCTCTGTGCGAAGTGAATGGAGTGTTGCTTCACTTTCTAAATGCTGTCCTTTCAGAGAAAATCACTTTCCTTTTAAAGTGCCTTAAGCTACTTGCAAGCATTCACAAGAAACACTAATGCATTTCTATGAAAGAGAAGCAGTCTGTTCCAACACTTCAATTCATTGCGCGAAGGGTATGGAGTGTTGCTTTACTTTCTAAATGCTGTCCTTTCAGAGAAAATCACTTTCCTTTGAAAGAGCCTTAAGCTACTTACAAGCATTCAACAGAAACTCACATGCATTTCTCTGAAAGAGAAGCAGTCTGTTTCAACAATTCAATTCACTGTACAAAGTGAATGGAGTGTTGCTTCACTTTCTAAATTCTGTCCTTTCAGAGAAAATCACTTTCCTTTGAAAGTGCCTTAAGCAACTTGCAAGCATTCACAAGAAATACTAATGCGTTTCTATGAAAGAGAAGCACTCTGTTCCAACACTTCAATTCACTGCACGAAGGGAATGCAGTGTTGCTTCACTTTCTAAATGCTGTCCTCTCACAGAAAATCACTTTCCTTTGAAAGAGCCTTAAGCTACTTACAAGCATTCAACAGAAACTCACATGCATTTCTCTGAAAGAGAAGCAGTCTGTTCCAACACTTCAATTCACTGTACAAAGTGAATGGAGTGTTGCTTCACTTTCTAAATGCTGTCCTTTCAGAGAAAATCACTTTCCTTTGAAAGTGCCTTAAGCAACTTGCAAGAATTCACAAGAAACTCACATGCGTTTCTCTGAAAGAGAAGCAGTCTGTTCCAACACTTCAATTCACTGTGCGAAGTGAATGGAGTGTTGCCTCACTTTCTAAATGCTGTCCTTTCAGAGAAAATCACTTTCCTTTGAAACTGCCTTAAGCTACTTGCAAGCATTCACCAGAAACTCACATGCGTTTCTCTGAAAGAGAAGCAGTCTGTTCCAACACTTCAATTCACTGTGCGAAGTGAATGGAGTGTTGCTTCACTTTCTAAATGCTGTCCTTTCAGAGAAAATCACTTTCCTTTGAAAGTGCCTTAAGCTACTTGCAAGCATTAGGAAGAAACTCACATGCGTTTCTCTGAAAGAGGAGCAGTCTGTTCCAACACTTCAATTCACTGTGCGAAGTGAATGGAGTGTTGCTTCACTTTCTAAATGCTGTCCAATCAGAGAAAATCACTTTCCTTTGAAAGTGCCTTAAGCTACTTGCAAGCATTAGGAAGAAACTCACATGCGTTTCTCTGAAAGAGAAGCAGTCTGTTCCAACACTTCAATTCACTGTGCGAAGTGAATGGAGTGTTGCCTCACTTTCTAAATACTGTCCTTTCAGAGAAAATCACTTTCCATTGAAAGTGCCTTAAACTACTTTCAAGCATTCACAAAAAACTCACATGCGTTTCTCCGAAAGAGAAGCAGTCTGTTCCAACACTTCAATTCACTGTGCGAAGTGAATGGAGTGTTGCTTCACTTTCTAAATGGTGTCCTTTCAGAGAAAATCCCTTTCCTTTGAATGTGCCTTAAGCTACTTACAAGCATTCAACAGAAACTCACGTGCATTTCTCTGAAAGAGAAGCAATCTGTTCCAACACTTCAATTCTCTGTGCGAAGTGAATGGAGTGTTGCTTCACTTTCTAAATGCTGTCCTTTCAGAGAAAATCACTTTCCTTTGAAAGTGCCTTAAGCAACTTGCAAGAATTCACAAGAAACTCACATGCGTTTCTCTGAAAGAGAAGCAGTCTGTTCCAACACTTCAATTCACTGTGCGAAGTGAATGGAGTGTTGCTTCACTTTCTAAATGCTGTCCAATCAGAGAAAATCACTTTCCTTTGAAAGTGCCTTAAGCTACTTGCAAGCATTAGGAAGAAACTCACATGCGTTTCTCTGAAAGAGAAGCAGTCTGTTCCAACACTTCAATTCACTGTGCGAAGTGAATGGAGTGTTGCCTCACTTTCTAAATGCTGTCCTTTCAGAGAAAATCACTTTCCATTGAAAGTGCCTTAAACTACTTTCAAGCATTCACAAAAAACTCACATGCGTTTCTCTGAAAGAGAAGCAGTCTGTTCTAACACTTCAATTCACTGTGCGAAGTGAATGGAGTGTTGCTTCACTTTCTAAATGCTGTCCTTTCAGAGAAAATCACTTTCCTTTGAAAGTGCCTTAAGCTACTTACAAGCATTCACCAGAAACTCACATGCGTTTCTCTGAAAGAGAAGCAGTCTGTTCCAATACTTCAATTCACTCTGCGAAGTGAATGGAGTGTTGCTTCACTTTCTAAATGCTGTCCTTTCAGAGAAAATCACTTTCCTTTGAAAGTGCCTTAAGCTACTTACAAGCATTCACCAGAAACTCACATGCGTTTCTCTGAAAGAGAAGCAGTCTGTTCCAACACTTCAATTCACTGTGCGAAGTGAATGGAGTGTTGCTTCACTTTCTAAATGCTGTCCTTTCAGAGAAAATCACTTTCCTTTGAAAGTGCCTTAAGCTACTTACAAGCATTCACCAGAAACTCACATGCGTTTCTCTGAAAGAGAAGCAGTCTGTTCCAGCACTTCAATTCACTGTGCAAAGTGAATGGAGTGTTGCTTCACTTTCTAAATGCTGTCCTTTCAGAGAAAATCCCTTTCATTTGAAAGTGCCTTAAGCTACTTGCAAGCATTCAACAGAAACTCACATGCGTTTCTCTGAAAGAGAAGCAGTCTGTTCCAACACTTCAATTCACTGTGCGAAGTGAATGGAGTGTTGCTTCACTTTCTAAATGCTGTCCCTTCAGAGAAAATCACTTTCCTTTGAAAGTGCCTTAAACTACTTTCAAGCATTCACAAAAAACTCACATGCGTTTCTCTTAAAGAGAAGCAGTCTGTTCCAACACTTCAGTTCACTGTGCGAAGTGAATGGAGTGTTGTTTCAGTTTCTAAAAGCTGTCCTTTCAGAGAAAATCACTTTCCTTTGAAAGTGCCTTAAGCAACTTGCAAGAATTCACAAGAAACTCACATGCGTTTCTCTGAAAGAGAAGCAGTCTGTTCTAACACTTCAATTCACTGTGCGAAGTGAATGGAGTGTTGCTTCACTTTCTAAATGCTGTCCTTTCAGAGAAAATCACTTTCCTTTGAAAGTGCCTTAAGCTACTTACAAGCATTCACCAGAAACTCACATGCGTTTCTCTGAAAGAGAAGCAGTCTGTTCCAATACTTCAATTCACTCTGCGAAGTGAATGGAGTGTTGCTTCACTTTCTAAATGCTGTCCTTTCAGAGAAAATCACTTTCCTTTGAAAGTGCCTTAAGCTACTTACAAGCATTCACCAGAAACTCACATGCGTTTCTCTGAAAGAGAAGCAGTCTGTTCCAACACTTCAATTCACTGTGCGAAGTGAATGGAGTGTTGCTTCACTTTCTAAATGCTGTCCTTTCAGAGAAAATCACTTTCCTTTGAAAGTGCCTTAAGCTACTTACAAGCATTCACCAGAAACTCACATGCGTTTCTCTGAAAGAGAAGCAGTCTGTTCCAGCACTTCAATTCACTGTGCGAAGTGAATGGAGTGTTGCTTCACTTTCTAAATGCTGTCCTTTCAGAGAAAATCACTTTCATTTGATAGTGCCTTAAGCTACTTGCCAGCATTAGGAAGAAACTCACATGCATTTCTCTGAAAGAGAAGCAGTCTGTTCCAACACTTCAATTCACTGTGTGAAGTGAATAGAGTGTTGCCTCACTTTCTAAATGCTGTCCTTTCAGAGAAAATCACTTTCCTTTGAAAGTGCCTTAAGCTACTTACAAGCATTTAACAGAAATTCACATGCGTTTCTCTGAAAGAGAAGCACTCTGTTCCAACACTTCAATTCACTGTGCGAAGTGAATGGAGTGTTGCCTCACTTTCTAAATGCTGTCCTTTCAGAGAAAATCCCTTTCAATTGAAAGTGCCTTAAACTACTTTCAAGCATTCACAAAAAACTCACATGCGTTTCTCTGAAATAGAAGCAGTCTGTTCCAACACTTAAATTCACTGTGCGAAGTGAATGGAGTGTTGCTTCACTTTCTAAATGCTGTCCTTTCAGAGAAAATCCCTTTCCTTTGAATGTGCCTTAAGCTACTTACAAGCATTCAAAAGAAACTCACATGCATTTCTCTGAAAGAGAAGCAATCTGTTCCAACACTTCAATTCTCTGTGCGAAGTGAATGGAGTGTTGCTTCACTTTCTAAATGCTGTCCTTTCAGAGAAAATCACTTTCCTTTTAAAGTGCCTTAAGCTACTTGCAAGCATTCACAAGAAACACTAATGCATTTCTATGAAAGAGAAGCAGTCTGTTCCAACACTTCAATTCATTGCGCGAAGGGAATGGAGTGTTGCTTTACTTTCTAAATGCTGTCCTTTCAGAGAAAATCACTTTCCTTTGAAAGAGCCTTAAGCTACTTACAAGCATTCAACAGAAACTCACATGCATTTCTCTGAAAGAGAAGCAGTCTGTTTCAACACTTCAATTCACTGTACAAAGTGAATGGAGTGTTGCTTCACTTTCTAAATTCTGTCCTTTCAGAGAAAATCACTTTCCTTTGAAAGTGCCTTAAGCAACTTGCAAGCATTCACAAGAAATACTAATGCGTTTCTATGAAAGAGAAGCACTCTGTTCCAACACTTCAATTCACTGCACGAAGGGAATGCAGTGTTGCTTCACTTTCTAAATGCTGTCCTCTCACAGAAAATCACTTTCCTTTGAAAGAGCCTTAAGCTACTTACAAGCATTCAACAGAAACTCACATGCATTTCTCTGAAAGAGAAGCAGTCTGTTCCAACACTTCAATTCACTGTACAAAGTGAATGGAGTGTTGCTTCACTTTCTAAATGCTGTCCTTTCAGAGAAAATCACTTTCCTTTGAAAGTGCCTTAAGCAACTTGCAAGAATTCACAAGAAACTCACATGCGTTTCTCTGAAAGAGAAGCAGTCCGTTCCAACACTTCAATTCACTGTGCGAAGTGAATGGAGTGTTGCCTCACTTTCTAAATGCTGTCCTTTCAGAGAAAATCACTTTCCTTTGAAACTGCCTTAAGCTACTTGCAAGCATTCACCAGAAACTCACATGCGTTTCTCTGAAAGAGAAGCAGTCTGTTCCAACACTTCAATTCACTGTGCGAAGTGAATGGAGTGTTGCTTCACTTTCTAAATGCTGTCCTTTCAGAGAAAATCACTTTCCTTTGAAAGTGCCTTAAGCTACTTGCAAGCATTAGGAAGAAACTCACATGCGTTTCTCTGAAAGAGGAGCAGTCTTTTCCAACACTTCAATTCACTGTGTGAAGTGAATGGAGTGTTGCCTCACTTTCTAAATGCTGTCCTTTCAGAGAAAATCACTTTCCTTTGAAAGTGCCTTAAGCTACTTACAAGCATTCAACAGAAACTCACATGCGTTTCTCTGAAAGAGAAGCAGTCTGTTCCAACACTTCAATTCACTGTGCGAAGTGAATGGAGTGTTGCTTCACTTTCTAAATTATGTCCTTTCAGAGAAAATCACTTTCCTTTGAAAGTGCCTTAAGCTACTTACAAGCATTCAACAGAAACTCACATGCGTTTCTCTGAAAGAGAAGCAGTCTGTTCCAACACTTCAATTCACTGTGCGAAGTGAATGGAGTGTTGCTTCACTTTCTAAATGCTGTCCTTTCGGAGAAAATAACTTTCCTTTGAAAGTGCCTTAAACTACTTTCAAGCATTCATAAAAAACTCACATGTGTTTCTCTGAAAGAGAAGCAGTCTGTTCCAACACTTCAGTTCACTGTGCGAAGTGAATGGAGTGTTGCTTCACTTTCTAAATGCTGTCCTTTCAGAGAAAATCACTTCCCTTTGATAGTGCCTTAAGCTACTTGCAAGCATTAGGAAGAAACTCACATGCGTTTCTCTGAAAGAGAAGCAGTCTGTTCCAACACTTTAATTCACTGTGTGAAGTGAAGAGAGTGTTGCCTCACTTTCTAAATGCTGTCCTTTCAGAGAAAATCACTTTCTTTGAAAGTGCCTTAAGCTACTTACAAGCATTTAACAGAAACTCACATGCGTTTCTCTGAAAGAGAAGCAGTCTGTTCCAACACTTCAATTTACTGTGCGAAGTGAATGGAGTGTTGCTTCACTTTCTAAATGCTGTCCTTTAAGAGAAAATCACTTTCCTTTCAAAGTGCCTTAAGCTACTTACAAGCATTCACCAGAAACTCACATGCGTTTCTCTGAAAGAGAAGCAGTCTGTTCCAACACTTCAATTCACTGTGCGAAGTGAATGGAGTGTTGCTTCACTTTCTAAATGCTGTCCTTTCAGAGAAAATCACTTTCCTTTGAAAGTGCCTTAAGCTATTTGCAAGCATTCACAAGAAACACTAATGCGTTTCTATGAAAGAGAAGCAGTCTGTTCCAACACTTCAGTTCATTGCGCGAAGGGTATGGAGTGTTGCTTTACTTTCTAAATGCTGTCCTTTCAGAGAAAATCACTTTCCTTTGAAAGAGCCTTAAGCTACTTACAAGCATTCAACAGAAACTCACATGCATTTCTCTGAAAGAGAAGCAGTCTGTTCCAACACTTCAATTCACTGTACAAAGTGAATGGAGTGTTGCTTCACTTTCTAAATGCTATCCTTTCAGAGAAAATCACTTTCCTTTGAAAGTGCCTTAAGCAACTTGCAAGAATTCACAAGAAACACTAATGCGTGTCTATGAAAGAGAAGCACTCTGTTCCAACACTTCAATTCACTGCACGAAGGGAATGGAGTGTTGCTTCACTTTCTAAATGCTGTCCTTTCAGAGAAAATCACTTTCCTTTGAAAGTGCCTTAAGCTACTTACAGGCATTCACCAGAAACTCACATGTGTTTCTCTGAAAGAGAAGCAGTCTGTTCCAACACTTCAATTCACTGTGCGAAGTGAATGGAGTGTTGCTTCACTTTCTAAATGCTGTCCAATCAGAGAAAATCACTTTCCTTTGAAAGTGCCTTAAGCTACTTGCAAGCATTAGGAAGAAACTCACATGTGTTTCTCTGAAAGAGAAGCAGTCTGTTCCAACACTTCAATTCACTGTGCGAAGTGAATGGAGTGTTGCCTCACTTTCTAAATGCTGTCCTTTCAGAGAAAATCACTTTCCATTGAAAGTGCCTTAAACTACTTTCAAGCATTCACAAAAAACTCACATGCGTTTCTCTGAAAGAGAAGCAGTCTGTTCTAACACTTCAATTCACTGTGCGAAGTGAATGGAGTGTTGCTTCACTTTCTAAATGCTGTCCTTTCAGAGAAAATCACTTTCCTTTGAAAGTGCCTTAAGCTACTTACAAGCATTCACCAGAAACTCACATGCGTTTCTCTGAAAGAGAAGCAGTCTGTTCCAATACTTCAATTCACTCTGCGAAGTGAATGGAGTGTTGCTTCACTTTCTAAATGCTGTCCTTTCAGAGAAAATCACTTTCCTTTGAAAGTGCCTTAAGCTACTTACAAGCATTCACCAGAAACTCACATGCGTTTCTCTGAAAGAGAAGCAGTCTGTTCCAACACTTCAATTCACTGTGCGAAGTGAATGGAGTGTTGCTTCACTTTCTAAATGCTGTCCTTTCAGAGAAAATCACTTTCCTTTGAAAGTGCCTTAAGCTACTTACAAGCATTCACCAGAAACTCACATGCGTTTCTCTGAAAGAGAAGCAGTCTGTTCCAGCACTTCAGTTCACTGTGCAAAGTGAATGGAGTGTTGCTTCACTTTCTAAATGCTGTCCTTTCAGAGAAAATCCCTTTCATTTGAAAGTGCCTTAAGCTACTTGCAAGCATTCAACAGAAACTCACATGCGTTTCTCTGAAAGAGAAGCAGTCTGTTCCAACACTTCAATTCACTGTGCGAAGTGAATGGAGTGTTGCTTCACTTTCTAAATGCTGTCCTTTCAGAGAAAATCACTTTCCTTTGAAAGTGCCTTAAACTACTTTCAAGCATTCACAAAAAACTCACATGCGTTTCTCTTAAAGAGAAGCAGTCTGTTCCAACACTTCAGTTCACTGTGCGAAGTGAATGGAGTGTTGTTTCAGTTTCTAAAAGCTGTCCTTTCAGAGAAAATCACTTTCCTTTGAAAGTGCCTTAAGCAACTTGCAAGAATTCACAAGAAACTCACATGCGTTTCTCTGAAAGAGAAGCAGTCTGTTCTAACACTTCAATTCACTGTGCGAAGTGAATGGAGTGTTGCTTCACTTTCTAAATGCTGTCCTTTCAGAGAAAATCACTTTCCTTTGAAAGTGCCTTAAGCTACTTACAAGCATTCACCAGAAACTCACATGCGTTTCTCTGAAAGAGAAGCAGTCTGTTCCAATACTTCAATTCACTCTGCGAAGTGAATGGAGTGTTGCTTCACTTTCTAAATGCTGTCCTTTCAGAGAAAATCACTTTCCTTTGAAAGTGCCTTAAGCTACTTACAAGCATTCACCAGAAACTCACATGCGTTTCTCTGAAAGAGAAGCAGTCTGTTCCAACACTTCAATTCACTGTGCGAAGTGAATGGAGTGTTGCTTCACTTTCTAAATGCTGTCCTTTCAGAGAAAATCACTTTCCTTTGAAAGTGCCTTAAGCTACTTACAAGCATTCACCAGAAACTCACATGCGTTTCTCTGAAAGAGAAGCAGTCTGTTCCAGCACTTCAATTCACTGTGCGAAGTGAATGGAGTGTTGCTTCACTTTCTAAATGCTGTCCTTTCAGAGAAAATCACTTTCATTTGATAGTGCCTTAAGCTACTTGCCAGCATTAGGAAGAAACTCACATGCATTTCTCTGAAAGAGAAGCAGTCTGTTCCAACACTTCAATTCACTGTGTGAAGTGAATAGAGTGTTGCCTCACTTTCTAAATGCTGTCCTTTCAGAGAAAATCACTTTCCTTTGAAAGTGCCTTAAGCTACTTACAAGCATTTAACAGAAATTCACATGCGTTTCTCTGAAAGAGAAGCAGTCTGTTCCAACACTTCAATTCACTGTGCGAAGTGAATGGAGTGTTGCCTCACTTTCTAAATGCTGTCCTTTCAGAGAAAATCCCTTTCAATTGAAAGTGCCTTAAACTACTTTCAAGCATTCACAAAAAACTCACATGCGTTTCTCTGAAATAGAAGCAGTCTGTTCCAACACTTAAATTCACTGTGCGAAGTGAATGGAGTGTTGCTTCACTTTCTAAATGCTGTCCTTTCAGAGAAAATCCCTTTCCTTTGAATGTGCCTTAAGCTACTTACAAGCATTCAAAAGAAACTCACATGCATTTCTCTGAAAGAGAAGCAATCTGTTCCAACACTTCAATTCTCTGTGCGAAGTGAATGGAGTGTTGCTTCACTTTCTAAATGCTGTCCTTTCAGAGAAAATCACTTTCCTTTTAAAGTGCCTTAAGCTACTTGCAAGCATTCACAAGAAACACTAATGCATTTCTATGAAAGAGAAGCAGTCTGTTCCAACACTTCAATTCATTGCGCGAAGGGAATGGAGTGTTGCTTTACTTTCTAAATGCTGTCCTTTCAGAGAAAATCACTTTCCTTTGAAAGAGCCTTAAGCTACTTACAAGCATTCAACAGAAACTCACATGCATTTCTCTGAAAGAGAAGCAGTCTGTTTCAACACTTCAATTCACTGTACAAAGTGAATGGAGTGTTGCTTCACTTTCTAAATTCTGTCCTTTCAGAGAAAATCACTTTCCTTTGAAAGTGCCTTAAGCAACTTGCAAGCATTCACAAGAAATACTAATGCGTTTCTATGAAAGAGAAGCACTCTGTTCCAACACTTCAATTCACTGCACGAAGGGAATGCAGTGTTGCTTCACTTTCTAAATGCTGTCCTCTCACAGAAAATCACTTTCCTTTGAAAGAGCCTTAAGCTACTTACAAGCATTCAACAGAAACTCACATGCATTTCTCTGAAAGAGAAGCAGTCTGTTCCAACACTTCAATTCACTGTACAAAGTGAATGGAGTGTTGCTTCACTTTCTAAATGCTGTCCTTTCAGAGAAAATCACTTTCCTTTGAAAGTGCCTTAAGCAACTTGCAAGAATTCACAAGAAACTCACATGCGTTTCTCTGAAAGAGAAGCAGTCCGTTCCAACACTTCAATTCACTGTGCGAAGTGAATGGAGTGTTGCCTCACTTTCTAAATGCTGTCCTTTCAGAGAAAATCACTTTCCTTTGAAACTGCCTTAAGCTACTTGCAAGCATTCACCAGAAACTCACATGCGTTTCTCTGAAAGAGAAGCAGTCTGTTCCAACACTTCAATTCACTGTGCGAAGTGAATGGAGTGTTGCTTCACTTTCTAAATGCTGTCCTTTCAGAGAAAATCACTTTCCTTTGAAAGTGCCTTAAGCTACTTGCAAGCATTCACCAGAAACTCACATGCGTTTCTCTGAAAGAGGAGCAGTCTTTTCCAACACTTCAATTCACTGTGTGAAGTGAATGGAGTGTTGCCTCACTTTCTAAATGCTGTCCTTTCAGAGAAAATCACTTTCCTTTGAAAGTGCCTTAAGCTACTTACAAGCATTCAACAGAAACTCACATGCGTTTCTCTGAAAGAGAAGCAGTCTGTTCCAACACTTCAATTCACTGTGCGAAGTGAATGGAGTGTTGCTTCACTTTCTAAATTATGTCCTTTCAGAGAAAATCACTTTCCTTTGAAAGTGCCTTAAGCTACTTACAAGCATTCAACAGAAACTCACATGCGTTTCTCTGAAAGAGAAGCAGTCTGTTCCAACACTTCAATTCACTGTGCGAAGTGAATGGAGTGTTGCTTCACTTTCTAAATGCTGTCCTTTCGGAGAAAATAACTTTCCTTTGAAAGTGCCTTAAACTACTTTCAAGCATTCATAAAAAACTCACATGTGTTTCTCTGAAAGAGAAGCAGTCTGTTCCAACACTTCAGTTCACTGTGCGAAGTGAATGGAGTGTTGCTTCACTTTCTAAATGCTGTCCTTTCAGAGAAAATCACTTCCCTTTGATAGTGCCTTAAGCTACTTGCAAGCATTAGGAAGAAACTCACATGCGTTTCTCTGAAAGAGAAGCAGTCTGTTCCAACACTTTAATTCACTGTGTGAAGTGAATAGAGTGTTGCCTCACTTTCTAAATGCTGTCCTTTCAGAGAAAATCACTTTCTTTGAAAGTGCCTTAAGCTACTTACAAGCATTTAACAGAAACTCACATGCGTTTCTCTGAAAGAGAAGCAGTCTGTTCCAACACTTCAATTTACTGTGCGAAGTGAATGGAGTGTTGCTTCACTTTCTAAATGCTGTCCTTTAAGAGAAAATCACTTTCCTTTCAAAGTGCCTTAAGCTACTTACAAGCATTCACCAGAAACTCACATGCGTTTCTCTGAAAGAGAAGCAGTCTGTTCCAACACTTCAATTCACTGTGCGAAGTGAATGGAGTGTTGCTTCACTTTCTAAATGCTGTCCTTTCAGAGAAAATCACTTTCCTTTGAAAGTGCCTTAAGCTATTTGCAAGCATTCACAAGAAACACTAATGCGTTTCTATGAAAGAGAAGCAGTCTGTTCCAACACTTCAGTTCATTGCGCGAAGGGTATGGAGTGTTGCTTTACTTTCTAAATGCTGTCCTTTCAGAGAAAATCACTTTCCTTTGAAAGAGCCTTAAGCTACTTACAAGCATTCAACAGAAACTCACATGCATTTCTCTGAAAGAGAAGCAGTCTGTTCCAACACTTCAATTCACTGTACAAAGTGAATGGAGTGTTGCTTCACTTTCTAAATGCTATCCTTTCAGAGAAAATCACTTTCCTTTGAAAGTGCCTTAAGCAACTTGCAAGCATTCACAAGAAACACTAATGCGTGTCTATGAAAGAGAAGCACTCTGTTCCAACACTTCAATTCACTGCACGAAGGGAATGGAGTGTTGCTTCACTTTCTAAATGCTGTCCTTTCAGAGAAAATCACTTTCCTTTGAAAGTGCCTTAAGCTACTTACAGGCATTCACCAGAAACTCACATGTGTTTCTGTGAAACAGAAGCAGTCTGTTCCAACACTTCAATTCACTGTGTGAAGTGAATGGAGTGTTGCTTCACTTTCTAAATGCTGTCCTTTCGGAGAAAATAACTTTCCTTTGAAAGTGCCTTAAACTACTTTCAAGCATTCATAAAAAACTCACATGTGTTTCTCTGAAAGAGAAGCAGTCTGTTCCAACACTTCAGTTCACTGTGCGAAGTGAATGGAGTGTTGCTTCACTTTCTAAATGCTGTCCTTTCAGAGAAAATCACTTCCCTTTGATAGTGCCTTAAGCTACTTGCAAGCATTAGGAAGAAACTCACATGCGTTTCTCTGAAAGAGAAGCAGTCTGTTCCAACACTTTAATTCACTGTGTGAAGTGAATAGAGTGTTGCCTCACTTTCTAAATGCTGTCCTTTCAGAGAAAATCACTTTCTTTGAAAGTGCCTTAAGCTACTTACAAGCATTTAACAGAAACTCACATGCGTTTCTCTGAAAGAGAAGCAGTCTGTTCCAACACTTCAATTTACTGTGCGAAGTGAATGGAGTGTTGCTTCACTTTCTAAATGCTGTCCTTTAAGAGAAAATCACTTTCCTTTCAAAGTGCCTTAAGCTACTTACAAGCATTCACCAGAAACTCACATGCGTTTCTCTGAAAGAGAAGCAGTCTGTTCCAACACTTCAATTCACTGTGCGAAGTGAATGGAGTGTTGCTTCACTTTCTAAATGCTGTCCTTTCAGAGAAAATCACTTTCCTTTGAAAGTGCCTTAAGCTATTTGCAAGCATTCACAAGAAACACTAATGCGTTTCTATGAAAGAGAAGCAGTCTGTTCCAACACTTCAGTTCATTGCGCGAAGGGTATGGAGTGTTGCTTTACTTTCTAAATGCTGTCCTTTCAGAGAAAATCACTTTCCTTTGAAAGAGCCTTAAGCTACTTACAAGCATTCAACAGAAACTCACATGCATTTCTCTGAAAGAGAAGCAGTCTGTTCCAACACTTCAATTCACTGTACAAAGTGAATGGAGTGTTGCTTCACTTTCTAAATGCTATCCTTTCAGAGAAAATCACTTTCCTTTGAAAGTGCCTTAAGCAACTTGCAAGAATTCACAAGAAACACTAATGCGTGTCTATGAAAGAGAAGCACTCTGTTCCAACACTTCAATTCACTGCACGAAGGGAATGGAGTGTTGCTTCACTTTCTAAATGCTGTCCTTTCAGAGAAAATCACTTTCCTTTGAAAGTGCCTTAAGCTACTTACAGGCATTCACCAGAAACTCACATGTGTTTCTCTGAAAGAGAAGCAGTCTGTTCCAACACTTCAATTCACTGTGCGAAGTGAATGGAGTGTTGCTTCACTTTCTAAATGCTGTCCAATCAGAGAAAATCACTTTCCTTTGAAAGTGCCTTAAGCTACTTGCAAGCATTAGGAAGAAACTCACATGCGTTTCTCTGAAAGAGAAGCAGTCTGTTCCAACACTTCAATTCACTGTGCGAAGTGAATGGAGTGTTGCCTCACTTTCTAAATGCTGTCCTTTCAGAGAAAATCACTTTCCATTGAAAGTGCCTTAAACTACTTTCAAGCATTCACAAAAAACTCACATGCGTTTCTCTGAAAGAGAAGCAGTCTGTTCTAACACTTCAATTCACTGTGCGAAGTGAATGGAGTGTTGCTTCACTTTCTAAATGCTGTCCTTTCAGAGAAAATCACTTTCCTTTGAAAGTGCCTTAAGCTACTTACAAGCATTCACCAGAAACTCACATGCGTTTCTCTGAAAGAGAAGCAGTCTGTTCCAATACTTCAATTCACTCTGCGAAGTGAATGGAGTGTTGCTTCACTTTCTAAATGCTGTCCTTTCAGAGAAAATCACTTTCCTTTGAAAGTGCCTTAAGCTACTTACAAGCATTCACCAGAAACTCACATGCGTTTCTCTGAAAGAGAAGCAGTCTGTTCCAACACTTCAATTCACTGTGCGAAGTGAATGGAGTGTTGCTTCACTTTCTAAATGCTGTCCTTTCAGAGAAAATCACTTTCCTTTGAAAGTGCCTTAAGCTACTTACAAGCATTCACCAGAAACTCACATGCGTTTCTCTGAAAGAGAAGCAGTCTGTTCCAGCACTTCAATTCACTGTGCAAAGTGAATGGAGTGTTGCTTCACTTTCTAAATGCTGTCCTTTCAGAGAAAATCCCTTTCATTTGAAAGTGCCTTAAGCTACTTGCAAGCATTCAACAGAAACTCACATGCGTTTCTCTGAAAGAGAAGCAGTCTGTTCCAACACTTCAATTCACTGTGCGAAGTGAATGGAGTGTTGCTTCACTTTCTAAATGCTGTCCTTTCAGAGAAAATCACTTTCCTTTGAAAGTGCCTTAAACTACTTTCAAGCATTCACAAAAAACTCACATGCGTTTCTCTTAAAGAGAAGCAGTCTGTTCCAACACTTCAGTTCACTGTGCGAAGTGAATGGAGTGTTGTTTCAGTTTCTAAAAGCTGTCCTTTCAGAGAAAATCACTTTCCTTTGAAAGTGCCTTAAGCAACTTGCAAGAATTCACAAGAAACTCACATGCGTTTCTCTGAAAGAGAAGCAGTCTGTTCTAACACTTCAATTCACTGTGCGAAGTGAATGGAGTGTTGCTTCACTTTCTAAATGCTGTCCTTTCAGAGAAAATCACTTTCCTTTGAAAGTGCCTTAAGCTACTTACAAGCATTCACCAGAAACTCACATGCGTTTCTCTGAAAGAGAAGCAGTCTGTTCCAATACTTCAATTCACTCTGCGAAGTGAATGGAGTGTTGCTTCACTTTCTAAATGCTGTCCTTTCAGAGAAAATCACTTTCCTTTGAAAGTGCCTTAAGCTACTTACAAGCATTCACCAGAAACTCACATGCGTTTCTCTGAAAGAGAAGCAGTCTGTTCCAACACTTCAATTCACTGTGCGAAGTGAATGGAGTGTTGCTTCACTTTCTAAATGCTGTCCTTTCAGAGAAAATCACTTTCCTTTGAAAGTGCCTTAAGCTACTTACAAGCATTCACCAGAAACTCACATGCGTTTCTCTGAAAGAGAAGCAGTCTGTTCCAGCACTTCAATTCACTGTGCGAAGTGAATGGAGTGTTGCTTCACTTTCTAAATGCTGTCCTTTCAGAGAAAATCACTTTCATTTGATAGTGCCTTAAGCTACTTGCCAGCATTAGGAAGAAACTCACATGCATTTCTCTGAAAGAGAAGCAGTCTGTTCCAACACTTCAATTCACTGTGTGAAGTGAATAGAGTGTTGCCTCACTTTCTAAATGCTGTCCTTTCAGAGAAAATCACTTTCCTTTGAAAGTGCCTTAAGCTACTTACAAGCATTTAACAGAAATTCACATGCGTTTCTCTGAAAGAGAAGCAGTCTGTTCCAACACTTCAATTCACTGTGCGAAGTGAATGGAGTGTTGCCTCACTTTCTAAATGCTGTCCTTTCAGAGAAAATCCCTTTCAATTGAAAGTGCCTTAAACTACTTTCAAGCATTCACAAAAAACTCACATGCGTTTCTCTGAAATAGAAGCAGTCTGTTCCAACACTTAAATTCACTGTGCGAAGTGAATGGAGTGTTGCTTCACTTTCTAAATGCTGTCCTTTCAGAGAAAATCCCTTTCCTTTGAATGTGCCTTAAGCTACTTACAAGCATTCAAAAGAAACTCACATGCATTTCTCTGAAAGAGAAGCAATCTGTTCCAACACTTCAATTCTCTGTGCGAAGTGAATGGAGTGTTGCTTCACTTTCTAAATGCTGTCCTTTCAGAGAAAATCACTTTCCTTTTAAAGTGCCTTAAGCTACTTGCAAGCATTCACAAGAAACACTAATGCATTTCTATGAAAGAGAAGCAGTCTGTTCCAACACTTCAATTCATTGCGCGAAGGGAATGGAGTGTTGCTTTACTTTCTAAATGCTGTCCTTTCAGAGAAAATCACTTTCCTTTGAAAGAGCCTTAAGCTACTTACAAGCATTCAACAGAAACTCACATGCATTTCTCTGAAAGAGAAGCAGTCTGTTTCAACACTTCAATTCACTGTACAAAGTGAATGGAGTGTTGCTTCACTTTCTAAATTCTGTCCTTTCAGAGAAAATCACTTTCCTTTGAAAGTGCCTTAAGCAACTTGCAAGCATTCACAAGAAATACTAATGCGTTTCTATGAAAGAGAAGCACTCTGTTCCAACACTTCAATTCACTGCACGAAGGGAATGCAGTGTTGCTTCACTTTCTAAATGCTGTCCTCTCACAGAAAATCACTTTCCTTTGAAAGAGCCTTAAGCTACTTACAAGCATTCAACAGAAACTCACATGCATTTCTCTGAAAGAGAAGCAGTCTGTTCCAACACTTCAATTCACTGTACAAAGTGAATGGAGTGTTGCTTCACTTTCTAAATGCTGTCCTTTCAGAGAAAATCACTTTCCTTTGAAAGTGCCTTAAGCAACTTGCAAGAATTCACAAGAAACTCACATGCGTTTCTCTGAAAGAGAAGCAGTCCGTTCCAACACTTCAATTCACTGTGCGAAGTGAATGGAGTGTTGCCTCACTTTCTAAATGCTGTCCTTTCAGAGAAAATCACTTTCCTTTGAAACTGCCTTAAGCTACTTGCAAGCATTCACCAGAAACTCACATGCGTTTCTCTGAAAGAGAAGCAGTCTGTTCCAACACTTCAATTCACTGTGCGAAGTGAATGGAGTGTTGCTTCACTTTCTAAATGCTGTCCTTTCAGAGAAAATCACTTTCCTTTGAAAGTGCCTTAAGCTACTTGCAAGCATTAGGAAGAAACTCACATGCGTTTCTCTGAAAGAGGAGCAGTCTTTTCCAACACTTCATTTCACTGTGTGAAGTGAATGGAGTGTTGCCTCACTTTCTAAATGCTGTCCTTTCAGAGAAAATCACTTTCCTTTGAAAGTGCCTTAAGCTACTTACAAGCATTCAACAGAAACTCACATGCGTTTCTCTGAAAGAGAAGCAGTCTGTTCCAACACTTCAATTCACTGTGCGAAGTGAATGGAGTGTTGCTTCACTTTCTAAATTATGTCCTTTCAGAGAAAATCACTTTCCTTTGAAAGTGCCTTAAGCTACTTACAAGCATTCAACAGAAACTCACATGCGTTTCTCTGAAAGAGAAGCAGTCTGTTCCAACACTTCAATTCACTGTGCGAAGTGAATGGAGTGTTGCTTCACTTTCTAAATGCTGTCCTTTCGGAGAAAATAACTTTCCTTTGAAAGTGCCTTAAACTACTTTCAAGCATTCATAAAAAACTCACATGTGTTTCTCTGAAAGAGAAGCAGTCTGTTCCAACACTTCAGTTCACTGTGCGAAGTGAATGGAGTGTTGCTTCACTTTCTAAATGCTGTCCTTTCAGAGAAAATCACTTCCCTTTGATAGTGCCTTAAGCTACTTGCAAGCATTAGGAAGAAACTCACATGCGTTTCTCTGAAAGAGAAGCAGTCTGTTCCAACACTTTAATTCACTGTGTGAAGTGAATAGAGTGTTGCCTCACTTTCTAAATGCTGTCCTTTCAGAGAAAATCACTTTCTTTGAAAGTGCCTTAAGCTACTTACAAGCATTTAACAGAAACTCACATGCGTTTCTCTGAAAGAGAAGCAGTCTGTTCCAACACTTCAATTTACTGTGCGAAGTGAATGGAGTGTTGCTTCACTTTCTAAATGCTGTCCTTTAAGAGAAAATCACTTTCCTTTCAAAGTGCCTTAAGCTACTTACAAGCATTCACCAGAAACTCACATGCGTTTCTCTGAAAGAGAAGCAGTCTGTTCCAACACTTCAATTCACTGTGCGAAGTGAATGGAGTGTTGCTTCACTTTCTAAATGCTGTCCTTTCAGAGAAAATCACTTTCCTTTGAAAGTGCCTTAAGCTATTTGCAAGCATTCACAAGAAACACTAATGCGTTTCTATGAAAGAGAAGCAGTCTGTTCCAACACTTCAGTTCATTGCGCGAAGGGTATGGAGTGTTGCTTTACTTTCTAAATGCTGTCCTTTCAGAGAAAATCACTTTCCTTTGAAAGAGCCTTAAGCTACTTACAAGCATTCAACAGAAACTCACATGCATTTCTCTGAAAGAGAAGCAGTCTGTTCCAACACTTCAATTCACTGTACAAAGTGAATGGAGTGTTGCTTCACTTTCTAAATGCTATCCTTTCAGAGAAAATCACTTTCCTTTGAAAGTGCCTTAAGCAACTTGCAAGCATTCACAAGAAACACTAATGCGTGTCTATGAAAGAGAAGCACTCTGTTCCAACACTTCAATTCACTGCACGAAGGGAATGGAGTGTTGCTTCACTTTCTAAATGCTGTCCTTTCAGAGAAAATCACTTTCCTTTGAAAGTGCCTTAAGCTACTTACAGGCATTCACCAGAAACTCACATGTGTTTCTGTGAAACAGAAGCAGTCTGTTCCAACACTTCAATTCACTGTGTGAAGTGAATGGAGTGTTGCTTCACTTTCTAAATGCTGTCCTTTCGGAGAAAATAACTTTCCTTTGAAAGTGCCTTAAACTACTTTCAAGCATTCATAAAAAACTCACATGTGTTTCTCTGAAAGAGAAGCAGTCTGTTCCAACACTTCAGTTCACTGTGCGAAGTGAATGGAGTGTTGCTTCACTTTCTAAATGCTGTCCTTTCAGAGAAAATCACTTCCCTTTGATAGTGCCTTAAGCTACTTGCAAGCATTAGGAAGAAACTCACATGCGTTTCTCTGAAAGAGAAGCAGTCTGTTCCAACACTTTAATTCACTGTGTGAAGTGAATAGAGTGTTGCCTCACTTTCTAAATGCTGTCCTTTCAGAGAAAATCACTTTCTTTGAAAGTGCCTTAAGCTACTTACAAGCATTTAACAGAAACTCACATGCGTTTCTCTGAAAGAGAAGCAGTCTGTTCCAACACTTCAATTTACTGTGCGAAGTGAATGGAGTGTTGCTTCACTTTCTAAATGCTGTCCTTTAAGAGAAAATCACTTTCCTTTCAAAGTGCCTTAAGCTACTTACAAGCATTCACCAGAAACTCACATGCGTTTCTCTGAAAGAGAAGCAGTCTGTTCCAACACTTCAATTCACTGTGCGAAGTGAATGGAGTGTTGCTTCACTTTCTAAATGCTGTCCTTTCAGAGAAAATCACTTTCCTTTGAAACTGCCTTAAGCTATTTGCAAGCATTCACAAGAAACACTAATGCGTTTCTATGAAAGAGAAGCAGTCTGTTCCAACACTTCAGTTCATTGCGCGAAGGGTATGGAGTGTTGCTTTACTTTCTAAATGCTGTCCTTTCAGAGAAAATCACTTTCCTTTGAAAGAGCCTTAAGCTACTTACAAGCATTCAACAGAAACTCACATGCATTTCTCTGAAAGAGAAGCCGTCTGTTCCAACACTTCAATTCACTGTACAAAGTGAATGGAGTGTTGCTTCACTTTCTAAATGCTATCCTTTCAGAGAAAATCACTTTCCTTTGAAAGTGCCTTAAGCAACTTGCAAGAATTCACAAGAAACACTAATGCGTGTCTATGAAAGAGAAGCACTCTGTTCCAACACTTCAATTCACTGCACGAAGGGAATGGAGTGTTGCTTCACTTTCTAAATGCTGTCCTTTCAGAGAAAATCACTTTCCTTTGAAAGTGCCTTAAGCTACTTACAGGCATTCACCAGAAACTCACATGTGTTTCTCTGAAAGAGAAGCAGTCTGTTCCAACACTTCAATTCACTGTGCGAAGTGAATGGAGTGTTGCTTCACTTTCTAAATGCTGTCCAATCAGAGAAAATCACTTTCCTTTGAAAGTGCCTTAAGCTACTTGCAAGCATTAGGAAGAAACTCACATGCGTTTCTCTGAAAGAGAAGCAGTCTGTTCCAACACTTCAATTCACTGTGCGAAGTGAATGGAGTGTTGCCTCACTTTCTAAATGCTGTCCTTTCAGAGAAAATCACTTTCCATTGAAAGTGCCTTAAACTACTTTCAAGCATTCACAAAAAACTCACATGCGTTTCTCTGAAAGAGAAGCAGTCTGTTCTAACACTTCAATTCACTGTGCGAAGTGAATGGAGTGTTGCTTCACTTTCTAAATGCTGTCCTTTCAGAGAAAATCACTTTCCTTTGAAAGTGCCTTAAGCTACTTACAAGCATTCACCAGAAACTCACATGCGTTTCTCTGAAAGAGAAGCAGTCTGTTCCAATACTTCAATTCACTCTGCGAAGTGAATGGAGTGTTGCTTCACTTTCTAAATGCTGTCCTTTCAGAGAAAATCACTTTCCTTTGAAAGTGCCTTAAGCTACTTACAAGCATTCACCAGAAACTCACATGCGTTTCTCTGAAAGAGAAGCAGTCTGTTCCAACACTTCAATTCACTGTGCGAAGTGAATGGAGTGTTGCTTCACTTTCTAAATGCTGTCCTTTCAGAGAAAATCACTTTCCTTTGAAAGTGCCTTAAGCTACTTACAAGCATTCACCAGAAACTCACATGCGTTTCTCTGAAAGAGAAGCAGTCTGTTCCAGCACTTCAATTCACTGTGCAAAGTGAATGGAGTGTTGCTTCACTTTCTAAATGCTGTCCTTTCAGAGAAAATCCCTTTCATTTGAAAGTGCCTTACGCTACTTGCAAGCATTCAACAGAAACTCACATGCGTTTCTCTGAAAGAGAAGCAGTCTGTTCCAACACTTCAATTCACTGTGCGAAGTGAATGGAGTGTTGCTTCACTTTCTAAATGCTGTCCTTTCAGAGAAAATCACTTTCCTTTGAAAGTGCCTTAAACTACTTTCAAGCATTCACAAAAAACTCACATGCGTTTCTCTTAAAGAGAAGCAGTCTGTTCCAACACTTCAGTTCACTGTGCGAAGTGAATGGAGTGTTGTTTCAGTTTCTAAAAGCTGTCCTTTCAGAGAAAATCACTTTCCTTTGAAAGTGCCTTAAGCAACTTGCAAGAATTCACAAGAAACTCACATGCGTTTCTCTGAAAGAGAAGCAGTCTGTTCTAACACTTCAATTCACTGTGCGAAGTGAATGGAGTGTTGCTTCACTTTCTAAATGCTGTCCTTTCAGAGAAAATCACTTTCCTTTGAAAGTGCCTTAAGCTACTTACAAGCATTCACCAGAAACTCACATGCGTTTCTCTGAAAGAGAAGCAGTCTGTTCCAATACTTCAATTCACTCTGCGAAGTGAATGGAGTGTTGCTTCACTTTCTAAATGCTGTCCTTTCAGAGAAAATCACTTTCCTTTGAAAGTGCCTTAAGCTACTTACAAGCATTCACCAGAAACTCACATGCGTTTCTCTGAAAGAGAAGCAGTCTGTTCCAACACTTCAATTCACTGTGCGAAGTGAATGGAGTGTTGCTTCACTTTCTAAATGCTGTCCTTTCAGAGAAAATCACTTTCCTTTGAAAGTGCCTTAAGCTACTTACAAGCATTCACCAGAAACTCACATGCGTTTCTCTGAAAGAGAAGCAGTCTGTTCCAGCACTTCAATTCACTGTGCGAAGTGAATGGAGTGTTGCTTCACTTTCTAAATGCTGTCCTTTCAGAGAAAATCACTTTCATTTGATAGTGCCTTAAGCTACTTGCCAGCATTAGGAAGAAACTCACATGCATTTCTCTGAAAGAGAAGCAGTCTGTTCCAACACTTCAATTCACTGTGTGAAGTGAATAGAGTGTTGCCTCACTTTCTAAATGCTGTCCTTTCAGAGAAAATCACTTTCCTTTGAAAGTGCCTTAAGCTAATTACAAGCATTTAACAGAAATTCACATGCGTTTCTCTGAAAGAGAAGCAGTCTGTTCCAACACTTCAATTCACTGTGCGAAGTGAATGGAGTGTTGCCTCACTTTCTAAATGCTGTCCTTTCAGAGAAAATCCCTTTCAATTGAAAGTGCCTTAAACTACTTTCAAGCATTCACAAAAAACTCACATGCGTTTCTCTGAAATAGAAGCAGTCTGTTCCAACACTTAAATTCACTGTGCGAAGTGAATGGAGTGTTGCTTCACTTTCTAAATGCTGTCCTTTCAGAGAAAATCCCTTTCCTTTGAATGTGCCTTAAGCTACTTACAAGCATTCAAAAGAAACTCACATGCATTTCTCTGAAAGAGAAGCAATCTGTTCCAACACTTCAATTCTCTGTGCGAAGTGAATGGAGTGTTGCTTCACTTTCTAAATGCTGTCCTTTCAGAGAAAATCACTTTCCTTTTAAAGTGCCTTAAGCTACTTGCAAGCATTCACAAGAAACACTAATGCATTTCTATGAAAGAGAAGCAGTCTGTTCCAACACTTCAATTCATTGCGCGAAGGGAATGGAGTGTTGCTTTACTTTCTAAATGCTATCCTTTCAGAGAAAATCACTTTCCTTTGAAAGAGCCTTAAGCTACTTACAAGCATTCAACAGAAACTCACATGCATTTCTCTGAAAGAGAAGCAGTCTGTTTCAACACTTCAATTCACTGTACAAAGTGAATGGAGTGTTGCTTCACTTTCTAAATTCTGTCCTTTCAGAGAAAATCACTTTCCTTTGAAAGTGCCTTAAGCAACTTGCAAGCATTCACAAGAAATACTAATGCGTTTCTATGAAAGAGAAGCACTCTGTTCCAACACTTCAATTCACTGCACGAAGGGAATGCAGTGTTGCTTCACTTTCTAAATGCTGTCCTCTCACAGAAAATCACTTTCCTTTGAAAGAGCCTTAAGCTACTTACAAGCATTCAACAGAAACTCACATGCATTTCTCTGAAAGAGAAGCAGTCTGTTCCAACACTTCAATTCACTGTACAAAGTGAATGGAGTGTTGCTTCACTTTCTAAATGCTGTCCTTTCAGAGAAAATCACTTTCCTTTGAAAGTGCCTTAAGCAACTTGCAAGAATTCACAAGAAACTCACATGCGTTTCTCTGAAAGAGAAGCAGTCCGTTCCAACACTTCAATTCACTGTGCGAAGTGAATGGAGTGTTGCCTCACTTTCTAAATGCTGTCCTTTCAGAGAAAATCACTTTCCTTTGAAACTGCCTTAAGCTACTTGCAAGCATTCACCAGAAACTCACATGCGTTTCTCTGAAAGAGAAGCAGTCTGTTCCAACACTTCAATTCACTGTGCGAAGTGAATGGAGTGTTGCTTCACTTTCTAAATGCTGTCCTTTCAGAGAAAATCACTTTCCTTTGAAAGTGCCTTAAGCTACTTGCAAGCATTAGGAAGAAACTCACATGCGTTTCTCTGAAAGAGGAGCAGTCTTTTCCAACACTTCAATTCACTGTGTGAAGTGAATGGAGTGTTGCCTCACTTTCTAAATGCTGTCCTTTCAGAGAAAATCACTTTCCTTTGAAAGTGCCTTAAGCTACTTACAAGCATTCAACAGAAACTCACATGCGTTTCTCTGAAAGAGAAGCAGTCTGTTCCAACACTTCAATTCACTGTGCGAAGTGAATGGAGTGTTGCTTCACTTTCTAAATTATGTCCTTTCAGAGAAAATCACTTTCCTTTGAAAGTGCCTTAAGCTACTTACAAGCATTCAACAGAAACTCACATGCGTTTCTCTGAAAGAGAAGCAGTCTGTTCCAACACTTCAATTCACTGTGCGAAGTGAATGGAGTGTTGCTTCACTTTCTAAATGCTGTCCTTTCGGAGAAAATAACTTTCCTTTGAAAGTGCCTTAAACTACTTTCAAGCATTCATAAAAAACTCACATGTGTTTCTCTGAAAGAGAAGCAGTCTGTTCCAACACTTCAGTTCACTGTGCGAAGTGAATGGAGTGTTGCTTCACTTTCTAAATGCTGTCCTTTCAGAGAAAATCACTTCCCTTTGATAGTGCCTTAAGCTACTTGCAAGCATTAGGAAGAAACTCACATGCGTTTCTCTGAAAGAGAAGCAGTCTGTTCCAACACTTTAATTCACTGTGTGAAGTGAATAGAGTGTTGCCTCACTTTCTAAATGCTGTCCTTTCAGAGAAAATCACTTTCTTTGAAAGTGCCTTAAGCTACTTACAAGCATTTAACAGAAACTCACATGCGTTTCTCTGAAAGAGAAGCAGTCTGTTCCAACACTTCAATTTACTGTGCGAAGTGAATGGAGTGTTGCTTCACTTTCTAAATGCTGTCCTTTAAGAGAAAATCACTTTCCTTTCAAAGTGCCTTAAGCTACTTACAAGCATTCACCAGAAACTCACATGCGTTTCTCTGAAAGAGAAGCAGTCTGTTCCAACACTTCAATTCACTGTGCGAAGTGAATGGAGTGTTGCTTCACTTTCTAAATGCTGTCCTTTCAGAGAAAATCACTTTCCTTTGAAAGTGCCTTAAGCTATTTGCAAGCATTCACAAGAAACACTAATGCGTTTCTATGAAAGAGAAGCAGTCTGTTCCAACACTTCAGTTCATTGCGCGAAGGGTATGGAGTGTTGCTTTACTTTCTAAATGCTGTCCTTTCAGAGAAAATCACTTTCCTTTGAAAGAGCCTTAAGCTACTTACAAGCATTCAACAGAAACTCACATGCATTTCTCTGAAAGAGAAGCAGTCTGTTCCAACACTTCAATTCACTGTACAAAGTGAATGGAGTGTTCCTTCACTTTCTAAATGCTATCCTTTCAGAGAAAATCACTTTCCTTTGAAAGTGCCTTAAGCAACTTGCAAGCATTCACAAGAAACACTAATGCGTGTCTATGAAAGAGAAGCACTCTGTTCCAACACTTCAATTCACTGCACGAAGGGAATGGAGTGTTGCTTCACTTTCTAAATGCTGTCCTTTCAGAGAAAATCACTTTCCTTTGAAAGTGCCTTAAGCTACTTACAGGCATTCACCAGAAACTCACATGTGTTTCTCTGAAAGAGAAGCAGTCTGTTCCAACACTTCAATTCACTGTGTGAAGTGAATGGAGTGTTGCGTCACTTTCTAAATGCTGTCCAATCAGAGAAAATCACTTTCCTTTGAAAGTGCCTTAAGCTACTTGCAAGCATTAGGAAGAAACTCACATGCGTTTCTCTGAAAGAGAAGCAGTCTGTTCCAACACTTCAATTCACTGTGCGAAGTGAATGGAGTGTTGCTTCACTTTCTAAATTCTGTCCTTTCAGAGAAAATCACTTTCCTTTGAAAGTGCCTTAAACTACTTTCAAGCATTCACAAAAAACTCACATGCGTTTTTATGAAAGAGAAGCAGTCTATTCCAACACTTGAATTCACTGTGCGAAGTGAATGGAGTGTTGCTTCAGTTTCTAAATGCTGTCCTTTCAGAGAAAATCACTTTCCTTTGAAAGTGCCTTAAGCAACTTGCAAGAATTCACAAGAAACTCACATGCGTTTCTCTGAAAGAGAAGCAGTCTGTTCCAACACTTCAATTCACTGTGCGAAGTGAATGGAGTGTTGCTTCACTTTCTAAATGCTGTCCTTTCAGAGAAAATCACTTTCCTTTGAAAGTGCCTTAAGCTACTTGCAAGCATTAGGAAGAAACTCACATGCGTTTCTCTGAAAGAGAAGCAGTCTGTTCCAACACTTCAATTCACTGTGCGAAGTGAATGGAGTGTTGCCTCACTTTCTAAATGCTGTCCTTTCAGAGAAAATCACTTTCCATTGAAAGTGCCTTAAACTACTTTCAAGCATTCACAAAAAACTCACATGCGTTTCTCTGAAAGAGAAGCAGTCTGTTCCAACACTTCAATTCACTGTGCGAAGTGAATGGAGTGTTGCTTCACTTTCTAAATGCTGTCCTTTCAGAGAAAATCCCTTTCCTTTGAATGTGCCTTAAGCTACTTACAAGCATTCAACAGAAACTCACGTGCATTTCTCTGAAAGAGAAGCAATCTGTTCCAACACTTCAATTCTCTGTGCGAAGTGAATGGAGTGTTGCTTCACTTTCTAAATGCTGTCCTTTCAGAGAAAATCACTTTCCTTTGAAAGTGCATTAAACTACTTTCAAGCATTCACAAAAAACTCACATGCGTTTCTCTGAAAGAGAAGCAGTCTGTTCCAACACTTCAATTCCCTGTGCGAAGTAAATGGAGTGTTGCTTCAGTTTCTAAATGCTGTCCTTTCAGAGAAAATCACTTTCCTTTGAAAGTGCCTTAAGCAACTTGCAAGAATTCACAAGAAACTCACATGCGTTTCTCTGAAAGAGAAGCAGTCTGTTCCAACACTTCAGTTCACTGTGCGAAGTGAATGGAGTGTTGCTTCACTTTCTAAATGCTGTCCTTTCAGAGAAAATCACTTTCCTTTTAAACTGCCTTAAGCTACTTGCAAGCATTAGGAAGAAACTCACATGCGTTTCTCTGAAAGAGAAGCAGTCTGTTCCAACACTTCAATTCACTGTGCGAAGTGAATGGAGTGTTGCTTCACTTTGTAAATGCTGTCCTTTCAGAGAAAATCACTTTCCTTTGAAAGTGCCTTAAGCTACTTGCAAGCATTAGGAAGAAACTCACATGCGTTTCTCTGAAAGAGAAGCAGTCTTTTCCAACACTTCAATTCACTGTGTGAAGTGAATGGAGTGTTGCCTCACTTTCTAAATGCTGTCCTTTCAGAGAAAATCACTTTCCTTTGAAAGTGCCTTAAGCTACTTACAAGCATTCAACAGAAACTCACATGCGTTTCTCTGAAAGAGAAGCAGTCTGTTCCAACACTTCAATTCACTGTGCGAAGTGAATGGAGTGTTGCTTCACTTTCTAAATGCTGTCCTTTCAGAGAAAATCACTTTCCTTTGAAAGTGCCTTACGCTACTTACAAGCATTCAACAGAAACTCACATGCGTTTCTCTGAAAGAGAAGCAGTCTGTTCCAACACTTCAATTCACTGTGCGAAGTGAATGGAGTGTTGCTTCACTTTCTAAATGCTGTCCTTTCGGAGAAAATAACTTTCCTTTGAAAGTGCCTTAAACTACTTTCAAGCATTCAAAAAACTCACATGTGTTTCTCTGAAAGAGAAGCAGTCTGTTCCAACACTTCAGTTCACTGTGCGAAGTGAATGGAGTGTTGCTTCACTTTCTAAATGCTGTCCTTTCAGAGAAAATCACTTTCCTTTGATAGTGCCTTAAGCTACTTGCAAGCATTAGGAAGAAACTCACATGCGTTTCTCTGAAAGAGAAGCAGTCTGTTCCAACACTTCAATTCACTGTGTGAAGTGAATAGAGTGTTGTTTCAGTTTCTTAATGCTGTCCTTTCAGAGAAAATCCCTTTCCTTTGAATGTGCCTTAAGCTACTTACAAGCATTCAACAGAAACTCACGTGCATTTCTCTGAAAGAGAAGCAATCTGTTCCAACACTTCAATTCTCTGTGCGAAGTGAATGGAGTGTTGCTTCACTTTCTAAATGCTGTCCTTTCAGAGAAAATCACTTTCCTTTGAAAGTGCCTTAAGCAACTTGCAAGAATTCACAAGAAACTCACATGCGTTTCTCTGAAAGAGAAGCAGTCTGTTCCAACACTTCAATTCACTGTGCGAAGTGAATGGAGTGTTGCTTCACTTTCTAAATGCTGTCCAATCAGAGAAAATCACTTTCCTTTGAAAGTGCCTTAAGCTACTTGCAAGCATTAGGAAGAAACTCACATGCGTTTCTCTGAAAGAGAAGCAGTCTGTTCCAACACTTCAATTCACTGTGCGAAGTGAATGGAGTGTTGCCTCACTTTCTAAATGCTGTCCTTTCAGAGAAAATCACTTTCCATTGAAAGTGCCTTAAACTACTTTCAAGCATTCACAAAAAACTCACATGCGTTTCTCTGAAAGAGAAGCAGTCTGTTCTAACATTTCAATTCACTGTGCGAAGTGAATGGAGTGTTGCTTCACTTTCTAAATGCTGTCCTTTCAGAGAAAATCACTTTCCTTTGAAAGTGCCTTAAGCTACTTACAAGCATTCACCAGAAACTCACATGCGTTTCTCTGAAAGAGAAGCAGTCTGTTCCAATACTTCAATTCACTCTGCGAAGTGAATGGAGTGTTGCTTCACTTTCTAAATGCTGTCCTTTCAGAGAAAATCACTTTCCTTTGAAAGTGCCTTAAGCTACTTACAAGCATTCACCAGAAACTCACATGCGTTTCTCTGAAAGAGAAGCAGTCTGTTCCAACACTTCAATTCACTGTGCGAAGTGAATGGAGTGTTGCTTCACTTTCTAAATGCTGTCCTTTCAGAGAAAATCACTTTCCTTTGAAAGTGCCTTAAGCTACTTACAAGCATTCACCAGAAACTCACATGCGTTTCTCTGAAAGAGAAGCAGTCTGTTCCAGCACTTCAATTCACTGTGCAAAGTGAATGGAGTGTTGCTTCACTTTCTAAATGCTGTCCTTTCAGAGAAAATCACTTTCATTTGATAGTGCCTTAAGCTACTTGCCAGCATTAGGAAGAAACTCACATGCATTTCTCTGAAAGAGAAGCAGTCTGTTCCAACACTTCAATTCACTGTGTGAAGTGAATAGAGTGTTGCCTCACTTTCTAAATGCTGTCCTTTCAGAGAAAATCACTTTCCTTTGAAAGTGCCTTAAGCTACTTACAAGCATTTAACAGAAATTCACATGCGTTTCTCTGAAAGAGAAGCAGTCTGTTCCAACACTTCAATTCACTGTGCGAAGTGAATGGAGTGTTGCCTCACTTTCTAAATGCTGTCCTTTCAGAGAAAATCCCTTTCAATTGAAAGTGCCTTAAACTACTTTCAAGCATTCACAAAAAACTCACATGCGTTTCTCTGAAATAGAAGCAGTCTGTTCCAACACTTAAATTCACTGTGCGAAGTGAATGGAGTGTTGCTTCACTTTCTAAATGCTGTCCTTTCAGAGAAAATCCCTTTCCTTTGAATGTGCCTTAAGCTACTTACAAGCATTCAAAAGAAACTCACATGCATTTCTCTGAAAGAGAAGCAATCTGTTCCAACACTTCAATTCTCTGTGCGAAGTGAATGGAGTGTTGCTTCACTTTCTAAATGCTGTCCTTTCAGAGAAAATCACTTTCCTTTTAAAGTGCCTTAAGCTACTTGCAAGCATTCACAAGAAACACTAATGCATTTCTATGAAAGAGAAGCAGTCTGTTCCAACACTTCAATTCATTGCGCGAAGGGAATGGAGTGTTGCTTTACTTTCTAAATGCTGTCCTTTCAGAGAAAATCACTTTCCTTTGAAAGAGCCTTAAGCTACTTACAAACATTCAACAGAAACTCACATGCATTTCTCTGAAAGAGAAGCAGTCTGTTTCAACACTTCAATTCACTGTACAAAGTGAATGGAGTGTTGCTTCACTTTCTAAATTCTGTCCTTTCAGAGAAAATCACTTTCCTTTGAAAGTGCCTTAAGCAACTTGCAAGCATTCACAAGAAATACTAATGCGTTTCTATGAAAGAGAAGCACTCTGTTCCAACACTTCAATTCACTGCACGAAGGGAATGCAGTGTTGCTTCACTTTCTAAATGCTGTCCTCTCACAGAAAATCACTTTCCTTTGAAAGAGCCTTAAGCTACTTACAAGCATTCAAAAGAAACTCACATGCATTTCTCTGAAAGAGAAGCAGTCTGTTCCAACACTTCAATTCACTGTACAAAGTGAATGGAGTGTTGCTTCACTTTCTAAATGCTGTCCTTTCAGAGAAAATCACTTTCCTTTGAAAGTGCCTTAAGCAACTTGCAAGAATTCACAAGAAACTCACATGCGTTTCTCTGAAAGAGAAGCAGTCCGTTCCAACACTTCAATTCACTGTGCGAAGTGAATGGAGTGTTGCCTCACTTTCTAAATGCTGTCCTTTCAGAGAAAATCACTTTCCTTTGAAACTGCCTTAAGCTACTTGCAAGCATTCACCAGAAACTCACATGCGTTTCTCTGAAAGAGAAGCAGTCTGTTCCAACACTTCAATTCACTGTGCGAAGTGAATGGAGTGTTGCTTCACTTTCTAAATGCTGTCCTTTCAGAGAAAATCACTTTCCTTTGAAAGTGCCTTAAGCTACTTACAAGCATTCACCATAAACTCACATGCGTTTCTCTGAAACAGAAGCAGTCTGTTCCAACACTTCAATTCACTGTGCGAAGTGAATGGAGTGTTGCTTCACTTTATAAATGCTGTCTTTTCAGAGAAAATCACTTTCCTTTGAAAGTGCCTTAAGCTACTTTCAAGCATTCAACAGAAACTCACATGCATTACTCTGAAAGAGAAGCAGTCTGTTCCAACACTTCAATTCACTGTGTGAAGTGAATGGAGTGTTACCTCACTTTCTAAATGCTGTCCCTTCAGAGAAAATCACTTTCCTTTGAAAGTGCCTTAAGCTACTTGCAAGCATTAGGAAGAAACTCACATGCGTTTCTCTGAAAGAGAAGCAGTCTGTTCCAACACTTCAATTCACTGTGCGAAGTGAATGGAGTGTTGCTTCACTTTCTAAATGCTGTTCTTTCAGAGAAAATCACTTTCCTTTGAAAGTGCCTTAAGCTACTTGCAAGCATTAGGAAGAAACTCACATGCGTTTCTCTGAAAGAGAAGCAGTCTGTTCCAACACTTCAATTCACTGTGCGAAGTGAATGGAGTGTTGCCTCACTTTCTAAATGCTGTCCTTTCAGAGAAAATCACTTTCCATTGAAAGTGCCTTAAACTACTTTCAAGCATTCACAAAAAACTCACATGCGTTTCCCTGAAAGAGAAGCAGTCTGTTCCAACACTTCAATTCACTGTGCGAAGTGAATGGAGTGTTGCTTCACTTTCTAAATGCTGTCCTTTCAGAGAAAATCACTTTCCTTTGAAAGTGAATTAAGCAACTTGCAAGCAGTAGGAAGAAACTCACATGCGTTTCTCTGAAAGAGATGCAATCTGTTCCAACACTTCAATTCACTGTGTGAAGTGAATGGAGAGTTGCCTCACTTTCTAAATGCTGTCCTTTCAGAGAAAATCACTTTCCTTTGAAAGTGCCTTATGCTACTTACAAGCATTCACCAGAAACTCA
This sequence comes from Myodes glareolus, assembly GCF_982192425.1. NCBI lineage: Eukaryota > Metazoa > Chordata > Mammalia > Rodentia > Cricetidae > Myodes > Myodes glareolus. The sequence goes on along the minus strand of NW_028263211.1, from coordinate 3,318,738 downwards.
CATGCGTTTCTCTGAAAGAGAAGCAGTCTGTTCCAACACTTCAATTCACTGTGCGAAGTGAATGGAGTGTTGCTTCACTTTCTAATTTCTGTCCTTTCAGAGAAAATCACTTTCCATTGAAAGTGCCTTAAACTACTTTCAAGCATTCACAAAAAACTCACATGCGTTTCTCTGAAAGAGAAGCAGTCTGTTCCAACACTTCAATTCAATGTGCAAAGTGAATGGAGTGTTGCTTCACTTTCTAAATGCTGTCCTTTTAGAGAAAATCCCTTTCCTTTGAATGTGCCTTAAGCTACTTACAAGCATTCAACAGAAACTCACATGCATTTCTCTGAAAGAGAAGCAATCTGTTCCAACACTTCAATTCTCTGTGCGAAGTGAATGGAGTGTTGCTTCACTTTCTAAATGCTGTCCTTTCAGAGAAAATCACTTTCCTTTGAAAGTGCCTTAAGCTACTTTTAAGCATTCACAAGAAACACTAATGCGTTTCTCTGAAAGAGAAGCAGTCTGTTCCAACACTTCAATTCATTGCGCGAAGGGAATGGAGTGTTGCTTTACTTTCTAAATGCTGTCCTTTCAGAGAAAATCACTTTCCTTTGAAAGTGCCTTAAACTACTTTCAAGCATACAAAAAAACTCACATGCGTTTCTCTGAAAGAGAAGCAGTCTGTTCCAACACTTCAATTCACTGTGCGAAGTGAATGGAGTGTTGCTTCACTTTCTAAATGCTGTCCTTTCAGAGAAAATCACTTTCCTTTGAAAGTGCCTTAAGCTACTTACAAGCATTCACCAGAAACTCACATGCGTTTCTCTGAAAGAGAAGCAGTCTGTTCCAACACTTCAATTCACTGTGCGAAGTGAATGGAGTGTTGCTTCACTTTCTAAATTCTGTCCTTTCAGAGAAAATCACTTTCCTTTGAAAGTGCCTTAAACTACTTTCAAGCATTCACAAAAAACTCACATACGTTTCTCTTAAAGAGAAGCAGTCTGTTCCAACACTTCAGTTCACTGTGCGAAGTGAATGGAGTGTTGTTTCAGTTTCTAAAAGCTGTCCTTTCAGAGAAAATCACTTTCCTTTGAAAGTGCCTTAAGCAACTTGCAAGAATTCACCAGAAACTCACATGCGTTTCTCTGAAAGAGAAGCAGTCTGTTCCAACACTTCAATTCACTGTGCGAAGTGAATGGAGTGTTGCTTCACTTTCTAAATTCTGTCCTTTCAGAGAAAATCACTTTCCTTTGAAAGTGCCTTAAACTACTTTCAAGCATTCACAAAAAACTCACATACGTTTCTCTTAAAGAGAAGCAGTCTGTTCCAACACTTCAATTCACTGTGCGAAGTGAATGGAGTGTTGCTTCACTTTCTAAATGCTGTCCTTTCAGAGAAAATCACTTTCCTTTGAAAGTGCCTTAAGCAACTTGCAAGCATTCACAAGAAACTCACATGCGTTTCTCTGAAAGAGAAGCAGTCTGTTCCAACACTTCAATTCACTGTGTGAAGTGAATGGAGTGTTGCCTCACTTTCTAAATGCTGTCCTTTCAGAGAAAATCACTTTCCTTTGAAAGTGCCTTAAGCTACTTACAAGCATTCAACAGAAACTCACATGCGTTTCTCTGAAAGAGAAGCAGTCTGTTCCAACACTTCAATTCAATGTGCGAAGTGAATGGAGTGTTGCTTCACTTTCTAAATGCTGTCATTTCAGAGAAAATCACTTTACTTTGAAAGTGCCTTAAGCAACTTGCAAGCATTCACAAGAAACACTAATGCGTTTATATGAAAGAGAAGTACTCTGTTCCAACACTACAATCCACTTCACGAAGGGAATGGAGTGTTGCTTCACTTTCTAAATGCTGTCCTTTCAGAGAAAATCACTTTCCTTTGAAAGTGCCTTAAGCTACTTACAAGCATTCACCATAAACTCACATGCGTTTCTCTGAAACAGAAGCAGTCTGTTCCAACACTTCAATTCACTGTGCGAAGGGAATGGAGTGTTGCTTCACTTTATAAATGCTGTCTTTTCAGAGAAAATCACTTTCCTTTGAAAGTGCCTTAAGCTACTTTCAAGCATTCAACAGAAACTCACATGCATTACTCTGAAAGAGAAGCAGTCTGTTCCAACACTTCAATTCACTGTGTGAAGTGAATGGAGTGTTACCTCACTTTCTAAATGCTGTCCCTTCAGAGAAAATCACTTTCCTTTGAAAGTGCCTTAAGCTACTTACAAGCATTTAACAGAAACTCACATGCGTTTCTCTGAAAGAGAAGCAGTCTGTTCCAACACTTCTATTCACTGTTCGAAGTGAATGGAGTGTTGCTTCACTTTCTAAATGCTGTTCTTTCAGAGAAAATCACTTTCCTTTGAAAGTGCCTTAAGCTACTTGCAAGCATTAGGAAGAAACTCACATGCGTTTCTCTGAAAGAGAAGCAGTCTGTTCCAACACTTCAATTCACTGTGCGAAGTGAATGGAGTGTTGCTTCACTTTCTAAATGCTGTTCTTTCAGAGAAAATCACTTTCCTTTGAAAGTGCCTTAAGCTACTTGCAAGCATTATTAAGAAACTCACATGCGTTTCTCTGAAAGAGAAGCAGTCTGTTCCAACACTTCAATTCACTGTGCGAAGTGAATGGAGTGTTGCCTCTCTTTCTAAATGCTGTCCTTTCAGAGAAAATCACTTTCCATTGAAAGTGCCTTAAACTACTTTCAAGCATTCACAAAAAACTCACATGCGTTTCTCTGAAAGAGAAGCAGTCTGTTCCAACACTTCAATTCACTGTCCGAAGTGAATGGAGTGTTGCTTCACTTTCTAAATGCTGTCCTTTCAGAGAAAATCACTTTCCTTTGAAAGTGCATTAAGCAACTTGCAAGCAGTAGGAAGAAACTCACATGCGTTTCTCTGAAAGAGATGCAATCTGTTCCAGCACTTCAATTCACTGTGTGAAGTGAATGGAGTGTTGCCTCACTTTCTAAATGCTGTCCTTTCAGAGAAAATCACTTTCCATTGAAAGTGCCTTGAGCTACTTGCAAGCATTAGGAAGAAACTCACATGCGTTTCTCTGAAAGAGAAGCAGTCTGTTCCAACACTTCAATTCACTGTGCGAAGTGAATGGAGTGTTGCTTCACTTTCTAAATTATGTCCTTTCAGAGAAAATCACTTTACTTTGAAAGTGCCTTAAGCAACTTGCAAGCATTCACAAGAAACACTTATGCGTTTATATGAAAGAGAAGAACTCTGCTCCAACACTTCAATTCACTGCACGAAGGGAATGGAGTGTTGCTTCACTTTCTAAATGCTGTCCTTTCAGAGAAAATCACTTTCCTTTGAAAGTGCCTTAAGCTACTTACAAGCATTCACCAGAAACTCACATGCGTTTCTCTGAAACCGAAGCAGTCTGTTCCAACACTTCAATTCACTATGCGAAGTGAATGGAGTGTTTCTTCACTTTCTAAATGCTGTCCTTTTAGAGAAAATCCCTTTCCTTTGAATGTGCCTTAAGCTACTTACAAGCATTCAACAGAAACGAACATGCATTTCTCTGAAAGAGAAGCAATCTGTTCCAACACTTCAATTCTCTGTGCGAAGTGAATGGAGTGTTGCTTCACTTTCTAAATGCTGTCCTTTCAGAGAAAATCACTTTCCTTTGAAAGTGCCTTAAGCTACTTGCAAGCATTCACTAGAAACATAATGCGTTTCTCTGAAAGAGAAGCAGTCTGTTCCAACACTTCAATTCATTGCGCGAAGGGAATGGAGTGTTGCTTTACTTTCTAAATGCTGTCCTTTCAGAGAAAATCACTTTCCTTTGAAAGTGCCTTAAACTACTTTCAAGCATACAAAAAAACTCACATGCGTTTCTCTGAAAGAGAAGCAGTCTGTTCCAACACTTCAATTCACTGTGCGAAGTGAATGGAGTGTTGCTTCACTTTCTAAATGCTGTCCTTTCAGAGAAAATCACTTTCCTTTGAAAGTGCCTTAAGCTACTTACAAGCATTCAACAGAAACTCACATGCGTTTCTCTGAAAGAGAAGCAGTCTGTTCCAACACTTCAATTCACTGTGCGAAGTGAATGGAGTGTTGCTTCACTTTCTAAATTCTGTCCTTTCAGAGAAAATCACTTTCCTTTGAAAGTGCCTTAAACTACTTTCAAGCATTCACAAAAAACTCACATGCGTTTCTCTTAAAGAGAAGCAGTCTGTTCTAACACTTCAATTCCCTGTGCGAAGTGAATGGAGTGTTGCTTCACTTTCTAAATGCTGTCCTTTCAGAGAAAATCACTTTCCTTTGAAAGTGCCTTAAGCAACTTGCAAGCATTCACAAGAAACTCACATGCGTTTCTCTGAAAGAGAAGCAGTCTGTTCCAACACTTCAATTCACTGTGCGAAGTGAATGGAGTATTGCTTCACTTTCTAAATGCTGTCCTTTCAGAGAAAATCACTTTCCTTTGAAAGTGCCTTAAGCTACTTACAAGCATTCACCAGAAACTCACATGCGTTTCTCTGAAAGAGAAGCAGTCTGTTCCAATACTTCAATTCACTGTGCGAAGTGAATGGAGTGTTGCTTCACTTTCTAAATGCTGTCCTTTCAGAGAAAATCACTTTCCTTTGAAAGTGCCTTAAGCTACTTACAAGCATTCAACAGAAACTCACATGCATTTCTCTGAAAGAGAAGCAGTCTGTTCCAACACTTCAATTCACTGTTCGAAATGAATGGAGTGTTGCTTCAGTTTCTAAATGCTGTCCTTTCAGAGAAAATCACTTTCCTTTGAAAGTGCCTTAAGCTACTTGCAAGCATTAGGAAGAAACACACATGCGTTTCTCTGAAAGAGAAGCAGTCTTTTCCAACACTTCAATTCACTGTGCGAAGTGAATGGAGTGTTGCTTCAGTTTCTAAATGCTGTCCTTTCAGAGAAAATCACTTTCCTTTGAAAGTGCCTTAAGCTACTTGCAAGCATTAGGAAGAAACTCACATGCGTTTCTCTGAAAGAGAAGCAATCTGTTCCTACACTTCAATTCACTGTGTGAAGTGAATGGAGTGTTGCCTCACTTTCTAAATGCTGTCCTTTCAGAGAAAATCACTTTCCTTTGAAAGTGCCTTAAGCTACTTGCAAGCATTAGGAAGAAACTCACATGCGTTTCTCTGAAAGAGAAGCAGTCTGTTCCAACACTTCAATTCACTGTGCGAAGTGAATGGAGTGTTGCTTCACTTTCTAAATGCTGTCCTTTAAGAGAAAATCACTTTACTTTGAAAGAGCCTTAAGCAACTTGCAAGCATTCACAAGAAACACTAATGCGTTTATATGAAAGAGAAGCACTCTGTTCCAACACCTCAATTCACTGCACGAAGGGAATGGAGTGTTGCTTCACTTTCTAAATGCTGTCCTTTCAGAGAAAATCACTTTCCTTTGAAAGTGCCTTAAGCTACTTACAAGCATTCACCAGAAACTCACATGCGTTTCTGTGAAACAGAAGCAGTCTGTTCCAACACTTCAATTCACTGTGCGAAGTGAATGGAGTGTTGCTTCACTTTCTAAATGCTGTCTTTTCAGAGAAAATCACTTTCCTTTGAAAGTGCCTTAAGCTACTTACAAGCATTCAACAGAAACTCACATGCATTACTCTGAAAGAGAAGCAGTCTGTTCCAACACTTCAATTCACTGTGTGAAGTGAATGGAGTGTTGCCTCACTTTCTAAATGCTGTCCTTTCAGAGAAAATCACTTTCCTTTGAAAGTGCCTTAAGCTACTTACAAGCATTTAACAGAAACTCACATACGTTTCTCCGAAAGAGAAGCAGTCTGTTCCAACACTTCAATTCACTGTTCGAAGTGAATGGAGTGTTGCTTCACTTTCTAAATGCTGTTCTTTCAGAGAAAATCACTTTCCTTTGAAAGTGCATTTAGCTACTTGCAAGCATTAGGAAGAAACCCACATGCGTTTCTCTGAAAGAGAAGCAGTGTGTTCCAACACTTCAATTCACTGTGCGAAGTGAATGGAGTGTTGCTTCACTTTCTAAATGCTGTTCTTTCAGAGAAAATCACTTTCCTTTGAAAGTGCCTTAAGCTACTTGCAAGCATTAGGAAGAAACTCACATGCGTTTCTCTGAAAGAGAAGCAGTCTGTTCCAACACTTCAATTCTCTGTGCGAAGTGAATGGAGTGTTGCCTCACTTTCTAAATGCTGTCCTTTCAGAGAAAATCACTTTCCATTGAAAGTGCCTTAAACTACTTTCAAGCATTCACAAAAAACTCACATGCGTTTCTCTGAAAGAGAAGCAGTCTGTTCCAACACTTCAATTCACTGTTCGAAGTGAATGGAGTGTTGCTTCACTTTCTAAATGCTGTCCTTTCAGAGAAAATCACTTTCCTTTGAAAGTGCCTTAAGCTACTTACAAGCATTCACAAGAAACTCACATGCGTATCTATGAAAGAGAAGCAGTCTGTTCCAACACTTCAATTCATTGCGCGAAGGGAATGGAGTGTTGCTTTACTTTCTAAATGCTGTCCTTTCAGAGAAAATCACTTTCCTTTGAAAGAGCCTTGAGCTACTTACAAGCATTCAACAGAAACTCAAATGCATTTCTCTGAAAGAGAAGCAGTCTGTTCCAACACTTCAGTTCACTGTGTGAAGTGAATGGAGTGTTGCTTCACTTTCTAAATGCTGTCCTTTCAGAGAAAATCCCTTTCCTTTGAATGTGCCTTAAGCTACTTACAAGCATTTAACAGAAACTCACATGCGTTTCTCTGAAAGAGAAGCAGTCTGTTCCAACACTTCAATTCGCTGTTCGAAGTGAATGGAGTGTTGCCTCACTTTCTAAATGCTGTCCTTTCAGAGAAAATCACTTTCCATTGAAAGTGCCTTAAACTACTTGCAAGCATTAGGAAGAAACTCACATGCGTTTCTCTGAAAGAGAAGCAGTCTGTTCCAACACTTCAATTCACTGTGCGAAGTGAATGGAGTGTTGCTTCACTTTCTAAATGCTGTCCTTTCAGAGAAAATCACTTTCCTTTGAAAGTGCCTTAAGCTACTTACAAGCATTCACCAGAAACTCACATGCGTTTCTCTGAAAGAGAAGCAGTCTTTTCCAATACTTCAATTCACTCTGCGAAGTGAATGGAGTGTTGCTTCACTTTCTAAATGCTGTCCTTTCAGAGAAAATCACTTTCCATTGAAAGTGCCTTAAACTACTTTAAAGCATTCAAAAAAACTCACATGCGTTTCTCTGAAAGAGAAGCAGTCTGTTCCAACACTTCAATTCACTGTGTGAAGTGAATGGAGTGTTGCTTCACTTTCTAAATGCTGTCCTTTCAGAGAAAATCACTTTCCTTTGAAAGTGCCTTAAGCTAATTGCAAGCATTAGGAAGAAACTCACATGCGTTTCTCTGAAAGAGAAGCAGTCTGTTCCAACACTTCAATTCACTGTGCGAAGTGAATGGAGTATTGCTTCACTTTCTAAATGCTGTCCTTTCAGAGAAAATCACTTTCCTTTGAAAGTGCCTTAAGCTACTTACAAGCATTCACCATAAACTCACATGCGTTTCTCTGAAACAGAAGCAGTCTGTTCCAACACTTCAATTCACTGTGCGAAGTGAATGGAGTGTTGCTTCACTTTATAAATGCTGTCTTTTCAGAGAAAATCACTTTCCTTTGAAAGTGCCTTAAGCTACTTTCAAGCATTCAACAGAAACTCACATGCATTACTCTGAAAGAGAAGCAGTCTGTTCCAACACTTCAATTCACTGTGTGAAGTGAATGGAGTGTTACCTCACTTTCTAAATGCTGTCCCTTCAGAGAAAATCACTTTCCTTTGAAAGTGCCTTAAGCTACTTACAAGCATTTAACAGAAACTCACATGCGTTTCTCTGAAAGAGAAGCAGTCTGTTCCAACACTTCTATTCACTGTTCGAAGTGAATGGAGTGTTGCTTCACTTTCTAAATGCTGTTCTTTCGGAGAAAATCACTTTCCTTTGAAAGTGCCTAAGCTACTTGCAAGCATTAGGAAGAAACTCACATGCGTTTCTCTGAAAGAGAAGCAGTCTGTTCCAACACTTCAATTCACTGTGCGAAGTGAATGGAGTGTTGCTTCACTTTCTAAATGCTGTTCTTTCAGAGAAAATCACTTTCCTTTGAAAGTGCCTTAAGCTACGTGCAAGCATTAGGAAGAAACTCACATGCGTTTCTCTGAAAGAGAAGCAGTCTGTTCCAACACTTCAATTCACTGGGCGAAGTGAATGGAGTGTTGCCTCATTTTCTAAATGCTGTCCTTTCAGAGAAAATCACTTTCCATTGAAAGTGCCTTAAACTACTTTCAAGCATTCACAAAAAACTCACATGCGTTTCTCTGAAAGAGAAGCAGTCTGTTCCAACACTTCAATTCACTGTGCGAAGTGAATGGAGTGTTGCTTCACTTTCTAAATGCTGTCCTTTCAGAGAAAATCACTTTCCTTTGAAAGTGCATTAAGCAACTTGCAAGCAGTAGGAAGAAACTCACATGCGTTTCTCTGAAAGAGATGCAATCTGTTCCAACACTTCAATTCACTGTGTGAAGTGAATGGAGTGTTGCCTCACTTTCTAAATGCTGTCCTTTCAGAGAAAATCACTTTCCTTTGAAAGTGCCTTAAGCTACTTGCAAGCATTAGGAAGAAACTCACATGCGTTTCTCTGAAAGAGAAGCAGTCTGTTCCAACACTTCAATTCACTGTGCCAAGTGAATGGAGTGTTGCTTCACTTTCTAAATTATGTCCTTTCAGAGAAAATCACTTTACTTTGAAAGTGCCTTAAGCAACTTGCAAGCATTCACAAGAAACACTTATGCGTTTATATGAAAGAGAAGCACTCTGCTCCAACACTTCAATTCACTGCACGAAGGGAATGGAGTGTTGCTTCACTTTCTAAATGCTGTCCTTTCAGAGAAAATCACTTTCCTTTGAAAGTGCCTTAAGCTACTTACAAGCAATCACCAGAAACTCACATGCGTTTCTCTGAAACCGAAGCAGTCTGTTCCAACACTTCAATTCACTGTGCGAAGTCAATGGAGTGTTACCTCACTTTCTAAATGCTGTCCTTTCAGAGAAAATCACTTTCCATTGAAAGTGCCTTAAACTACTTTCAAGCATTCACAAAAAACTCACATGCGTTTCTCTGAAAGAAAAGCAGTCTGTTCCAACACTTCAATTCCCTGTGCGAAGTGAATGGAGTGTTTCTTCACTTTCTAAATGCTGTCCTTTTAGAGAAAATCCCTTTCCTTTGAATGTGCCTTAAGCTACTTACAAGCATTCAACAGAAACGAACATGCATTTCTCTGAAAGAGAAGCAATCTGTTCCAACACTTCAATTCTCTGTGCGAAGTGAATGGAGTGTTGCTTCACTTTCTAAATGCTGTCCTTTCAGAGAAAATCACTTTCCTTTGAAAGTGCCTTAAGCTACTTGCAAGCATTCACTAGAAACACTAATGCGTTTCTGTGAAACAGAAGCAGTCTGTTCCAACACTTCAATTCACTGTGCGAAGTGAATGGAGTGTTGCTTCACTTTCTAAATGCTGTCTTTTCAGAGAAAATCACTTTCCTTTGAAAGTGCCTTAAGCTACTTACAAGCATTCAACAGAAACTCACATGCATTACTCTGAAAGAGAAGCAGTCTGTTACAACACTTCAATTCACTGTGTGAAGTGAATGGAGTGTTGCCTCACTTTCTAAATGCTGTCCTTTCAGAGAAAATCACTTTCCTTTGAAAGTGCCTTAAGCTACTTACAAGCATTTAACAGAAACTCACATACGTTTCTCCGAAAGAGAAGCAGTCTGTTCCAACACTTCAATTCACTGTTCGAAGTGAATGGAGTGTTGCTTCACTTTCTAAATGCTGTTCTTTCAGAGAAAATCACTTTCCTTTGAAAGTGCATTTAGCTACTTGCAAGCATTAGGAAGAAACCCACATGCGTTTCTCTGAAAGAGAAGCAGTCTGTTCCAACACTTCAATTCACGGTGCGAAGTGAATGGAGTGTTGCTTCACTTTCTAAATGCTGTCCTTTCAGAGAAAATCACTTTCCTTTGAAAGTGCCTTAAGCTACTTACAAGCATTCACAAGAAACTCACATGCGTTTCTATGAAAGAGAAGCAGTCTGTTCCAACACTTCAATTCATTGCGCGAAGGGAATGGAGTGTTGTTTTACTTTCTAAATGCTGTCCTTTCAGAGAAAATCACTTTCCTTTGAAAGAGCCTTGAGCTACTTACAAGCATTCAACAGAAACTCACATGCATTTCTCTGAAAGAGAAGCAGTCTGTTCCAACACTTCAGTTCACTGTGTGAAGTGAATGGAGTGTTGCTTCACTTTCTAAATGCTGTCCTTTCAGAGAAAATCCCTTTCCTTTGAATGTGCCTTAAGCTACTTACAAGCATTTAACAGAAACTCACATGCGTTTCTCTGAAAGAGAAGCAGTCTGTTCCAACACTTCAATTCGCTGTTCGAAGTGAATGAAGTGTTGCCTCACTTTCTAAATGCTGTCCTTTCAGAGAAAATCACTTTCCATTGAAAGTGCCTTAACTACTTGCAAGCATTAGGAAGAAACTCACATGCGTTTCTCTGAAAGAGAAGCAGTCTGTTCCAACACTTCAATTCACTGTGCGAAGTGAATGGAGTGTTGCTTCACTTTCTAAATGCTGTCCTTTCAGAGAAAATCACTTTCCTTTGAAAGTGCCTTAAGCTACTTACAAGCATTCACCAGAAACTCACATGCGTTTCTCTGAAAGAGAAGCAGTCTTTTCCAATACTTCAATTCACTCTGCGAAGTGAATGGAGTGTTGCTTCACTTTCTAAATGCTGTCCTTTCAGAGAAAATCACTTTCCATTGAAAGTGCCTTAAACTACTTTAAAGCATTCAAAAAAACTCACATGCGTTTCTCTGAAAGAGAAGCAGTCTGTTCCAACACTTCAATTCACTGTGTGAAGTGAATGGAGTGTTGCTTCACTTTCTAAATGCTGTCCTTTCAGAGAAAATCACTTTCCTTTGAAAGTGCCTTAAGCTAATTGCAAGCATTAGGAAGAAACTCACATGCGTTTCTCTGAAAGAGAAGCAGTCTGTTCCAACACTTCAATTCACTGTGCGAAGTGAATTGAGTATTGCTTCACTTTCTAAATGCTGTCCTTTCAGAGAAAATCACTTTCCTTTGAAAGAGCCTTAAGCTACTTACAAGCATTAACCATAAACTCACATGCGTTTCTCTGAAACAGAAGCAGTCTGTTCCAACACTTCAATTCACTGTGCGAAGTGAATGGAGTGTTGCTTCACTTTATAAATGCTGTCTTTTCAGAGAAAATCACTTTCCTTTGAAAGTGCCTTAAGCTACTTTCAAGCATTCAACAGAAACTCACATGCATTACTCTGAAAGAGAAGCAGTCTGTTCCAACACTTCAATTCACTGTGTGAAGTGAATGGAGTGTTACCTCACTTTCTAAATGCTGTCCCTTCAGAGAAAATCACTTTCCTTTGAAAGTGCCTTAAGCTACTTACAAGCATTTATCAGAAACTCACATGCGTTTCTCTGAAAGAGAAGCAGTCTGTTCCAACACTTCTATTCACTGTTCGAAGTGAATGGAGTGTTGCTTCACTTTCTAAATGCTGTTCTTTCAGAGAAAATCACTTTCCTTTGAAAGTGCCTTAGGCTACTTGCAAGCATTAGGAAGAAACTCACATGCGTTTCTCTGAAAGAGAAGCAGTCTGTTCCAACACTTCAATTCACTGTGCGAAGTGAATGGAGTGTTGCTTCACTTTCTAAATGCTGTTCTTTCAGAGAAAATCACTTTCCTTTGAAAGTGCCTTAAGCTACTTGCAAGCATTAGGAATAAACTCACATGCGTTTCTCTGAAAGAGAAGCAGTCTGTTCCAACACTTCAATTCACTGGGCGAAGTGAATGGAGTGTTGCCTCATTATCTAAATGCTGTCCTTTCAGAGAAAATCACTTTCCATTGAAAGTGCCTTAAACTACTTTCAAGCATTCACAAAAAACTCACATGCGTTTCTCTGAAAGAGAAGCAGTCTGTTCCAACACTTCAATTCACTGTGCGAAGTGAATGGAGTGTTGCTTCACTTTCTAAATGCTGTCCTTTCAGAGAAAATCACTTTCCTTTGAAAGTGCATTAAGCAACTTGCAAGCAGTAGGAAGAAACTCACATGCGTTTCTCTGAAAGAGATGCAATCTGTTCCAACACTTCAATTCACTGTGTGAAGTGAATGGAGTGTTGCCTCACTTTCTAAATGCTGTCCTTTCAGAGAAAATCACTTTCCTTTGAAAGTGCCTTAAGCTACTTGCAAGCATTAGGAAGAAACTCACATGCGTTTCTCTGAAAGAGAAGCAGTCTGTTCCAACACTTCAATTCACTGTGCCAAGTGAATGGAGTGTTGCTTCACTTTCTAAATTATGTCCTTTCAGAGAAAATCACTTTACTTTGAAAGTGCCTTAAGCAACTTGCAAGCATTCACAAGAAACACTTATGCGTTTATATGAAAGAGAAGCACTCTGCTCCAACACTTCAATTCACTGCACGAAGGGAATGGAGTGTTGCTTCACTTTCTAAATGCTGTCCTTTCAGAGAAAATCACTTTCCTTTGAAAGTGCCTTAAGCTACTTACAAGCATTCACCAGAAACTCACATGCGTTTCTCTGAAACCGAAGCAGTCTGTTCCAACACTTCAATTCACTGTGCGAAGTGAATGGAGTGTTGCCTCACTTTCTAAATGCTGTCCTTTCAGAGAAAATCACTTTCCATTGAAAGTGCCTTAAACTACTTTCAAGCATTCACAAAAAACTCACATGCGTTTCTCTGAAAGAAAAGCAGTCTGTTCCAACACTTCAATTCCCTGTTTGAAGTGAATGGAGTGTTTCTTCACTTTCTAAATGCTGTCCTTTTAGAGAAAATCCCTTTCCTTTGAATGTGCCTTAAGCTACTTACAAGCATTCAACAGAAACGAACATGCATTTCTCTGAAAGAGAAGCAATCTGTTCCAACACTTCAATTCTCTGTGCGAAGTGAATGGAGTGTTGCTTCACTTTCTAAATGCTGTCCTTTCAGAGAAAATCACTTTCCTTTGAAAGTGCCTTAAGCTACTTGCAAGCATTCACTAGAAACACTAATGCGTTTCTATGAAAGAGAAGCAGTCTGTTCCAACACTTCAATTCATTGCGCGAAGGGAATGGAGTGTTGCTTTACTTTCTAAATGCTGTCCTTTCAAGGAAAATCACTTTCCTTTGAAAGTGCCTTAAACTACTTTCAAGCATACAAAAAAACTCACATGCGTTTCTCTGAAAGAGAAGCAGTCTGTTCCAACACTTCAATTCACTGTGCGAAGTGAATGGAGTGTTGCTTCACTTTCTAAATGCTGTCCTTTCAGAGAAAATCACTTTCCTTTGAAAGTGCCTTAAGCTACTTACAAGCATTCACCAGAAACTCACATGCGTTTCTCTGAAAGAGAAGCAGTCTGTTCCAACACTTCAATTCACTGTGCGAAGTGAATGGAGTGTTGCTTCACTTTCTAAATTCTGTCCTTACAGAGAAAATCACTTTTCTTTGAAAGTGCCTTAAACTACTTTCAAGCATTCACAAAAAACTCACATGCGTTTCTCTTAAAGAGAAGCAGTCTGTTCCAACACTTCAATTCACTGTGCGAAGTGAATGGAGTGTTGCTTCACTTTCTAAATGCTGTCCTTTCAGAGAAAATCACTTTCCTTTGAAAGTGCCTTAAGCAACTTGCAAGCATTCACAAGAAACTCACATGCGTTTCTCTGAAAGAGAAGCAGTCTGTTCCAACACTTCAATTCACTGTGCGAAGTGAATGGAGTATTGCTTCACTTTCTAAATGCTGTCCTTTCAGAGAAAATCACTTTCCTTTGAAAGTGCCTTAAGCTACTTACAAGCATTCACCAGAAACTCACATGCGTTTCTCTGAAAGAGAAGCAGTCTGTTCCAATACTTCAATTCACTCTGCGAAGTGAATGGAGTGTTGCTTCACTTTCTAAATGCTGTCCTTTCAGAGAAAATCACTTTCCTTTGAAAGTGCCTTACTACTTACAAGCATTCAACAGAAACTCACATGCATTTCTCTGAAAGAGAAGCAGTCTGTTCCAACACTTCAATTCACTGTTCGAAATGAATGGAGTGTTGCTTCACTTTCTAAATGCTGTCCTTTCAGAGAAAATCACTTTCCTTTGAAAGTGCCTTAAGCTACTTGCAAGCATTAGGAAGAAACTCACATGCGTTTCTCTGAAAGAGAAGCAGTCTGTTCCAACACTTCAATTCACTGTGCGAAGTGAATGGAGTGTTGCTTCACTTTCTAAATGCTGTCCTTTCAGAGAAAATCACTTTCCTTTGAAAGTGCCTTAAGCTACTTGCAAGCATTAGGAAGAAACTCACATGCGTTTCTCTGAAAGAGAAGCAATCTGTTCCTACACTTCAATTCACTGTGTGAAGTGAATGGAGTGTTGCCTCACTTTCTAAATGCTGTCCTTTCAGAGAAAATCACTTTCCTTTGAAAGTGCCTTAAGCTACTTACAAGCATTCACCAGAAACTCACATGTGTTTCTGTGAAACAGAAGCAGTCTGTTCCAACACTTCAATTCACTGTGCGAAGTGAATGGAGTGTTGCTTCACTTTCTAAATGCTGTCTTTTCAGAGAAAATCACTTTCCTTTGAAAGTGCCTTAAGCTACTTACAAGCATTCAACAGAAACTCACATGCATTACTCTGAAAGAGAAGCAGTCTGTTACAACACTTCAATTCACTGTGTGAAGTGAATGGAGTGTTGCCTCACTTTCTAAATGCTGTCCTTTCAGAGAAAATCACTTTCCTTTGAAAGTGCCTTAAGCTACTTACAAGCATTTAACAGAAACTCACATACGTTTCTCCGAAAGAGAAGCAGTCTGTTCCAACACTTCAATTCACTGTTCGAAGTGAATGGAGTGTTGCTTCACTTTCTAAATGCTGTTCTTTCAGAGAAAATCACTTTCCTTTGAAAGTGCATTTAGCTACTTGCAAGCATTAGGAAGAAACCCACATGCGTTTCTCTGAAAGAGAAGCAGTCTGTTCCAACACTTCAATTCACGGTGCGAAGTGAATGGAGTGTTGCTTCACTTTCTAAATGCTGTCCTTTCAGAGAAAATCACTTTCCTTTGAAAGTGCCTTAAGCTACTTACAAGCATTCACAAGAAACTCACATGCGTTTCTATGAAAGAGAAGCAGTCTGTTCCAACACTTCAATTCATTGCGCGAAGGGAATGGAGTGTTGTTTTACTTTCTAAATGCTGTCCTTTCAGAGAAAATCACTTTCCTTTGAAAGAGCCTTGAGCTACTTACAAGCATTCAACAGAAACTCACATGCATTTCTCTGAAAGAGAAGCAGTCTGTTCCAACACTTCAGTTCACTGTGTGAAGTGAATGGAGTGTTGCTTCACTTTCTAAATGCTGTCCTTTCAGAGAAAATCCCTTTCCTTTGAATGTGCCTTAAGCTACTTACAAGCATTTAACAGAAACTCACATGCGTTTCTCTGAAAGAGAAGCAGTCTGTTCCAACACTTCAATTCGCTGTTCGAAGTGAATGAAGTGTTGCCTCACTTTCTAAATGCTGTCCTTTCAGAGAAAATCACTTTCCATTGAAAGTGCCTTAACTACTTGCAAGCATTAGGAAGAAACTCACATGCGTTTCTCTGAAAGAGAAGCAGTCTGTTCCAACACTTCAATTCACTGTGCGAAGTGAATGGAGTGTTGCTTCACTTTCTAAATGCTGTCCTTTCAGAGAAAATCACTTTCCTTTGAAAGTGCCTTAAGCTACTTACAAGCATTCACCAGAAACTCACATGCGTTTCTCTGAAAGAGAAGCAGTCTTTTCCAATACTTCAATTCACTCTGCGAAGTGAATGGAGTGTTGCTTCACTTTCTAAATGCTGTCCTTTCAGAGAAAATCACTTTCCATTGAAAGTGCCTTAAACTACTTTAAAGCATTCAAAAAAACTCACATGCGTTTCTCTGAAAGAGAAGCAGTCTGTTCCAACACTTCAATTCACTGTGTGAAGTGAATGGAGTGTTGCTTCACTTTCTAAATGCTGTCCTTTCAGAGAAAATCACTTTCCTTTGAAAGTGCCTTAAGCTAATTGCAAGCATTAGGAAGAAACTCACATGCGTTTCTCTGAAAGAGAAGCAGTCTGTTCCAACACTTCAATTCACTGTGCGAAGTGAATTGAGTATTGCTTCACTTTCTAAATGCTGTCCTTTCAGAGAAAATCACTTTCCTTTGAAAGAGCCTTAAGCTACTTACAAGCATTAACCATAAACTCACATGCGTTTCTCTGAAACAGAAGCAGTCTGTTCCAACACTTCAATTCACTGTGCGAAGTGAATGGAGTGTTGCTTCACTTTATAAATGCTGTCTTTTCAGAGAAAATCACTTTCCTTTGAAAGTGCCTTAAGCTACTTTCAAGCATTCAACAGAAACTCACATGCATTACTCTGAAAGAGAAGCAGTCTGTTCCAACACTTCAATTCACTGTGTGAAGTGAATGGAGTGTTACCTCACTTTCTAAATGCTGTCCCTTCAGAGAAAATCACTTTCCTTTGAAAGTGCCTTAAGCTACTTACAAGCATTTATCAGAAACTCACATGCGTTTCTCTGAAAGAGAAGCAGTCTGTTCCAACACTTCTATTCACTGTTCGAAGTGAATGGAGTGTTGCTTCACTTTCTAAATGCTGTTCTTTCAGAGAAAATCACTTTCCTTTGAAAGTGCCTTAGGCTACTTGCAAGCATTAGGAAGAAACTCACATGCGTTTCTCTGAAAGAGAAGCAGTCTGTTCCAACACTTCAATTCACTGTGCGAAGTGAATGGAGTGTTGCTTCACTTTCTAAATGCTGTTCTTTCAGAGAAAATCACTTTCCTTTGAAAGTGCCTTAAGCTACTTGCAAGCATTAGGAATAAACTCACATGCGTTTCTCTGAAAGAGAAGCAGTCTGTTCCAACACTTCAATTCACTGGGCGAAGTGAATGGAGTGTTGCCTCATTATCTAAATGCTGTCATTTCAGAGAAAATCACTTTCCATTGAAAGTGCCTTAAACTACTTTCAAGCATTCACAAAAAACTCACATGCGTTTCTCTGAAAGAGAAGCAGTCTGTTCCAACACTTCAATTCACTGTGCGAAGTGAATGGAGTGTTGCTTCACTTTCTAAATGCTGTCCTTTCAGAGAAAATCACTTTCCTTTGAAAGTGCATTAAGCAACTTGCAAGCAGTAGGAAGAAACTCACATGCGTTTCTCTGAAAGAGATGCAATCTGTTCCAACACTTCAATTCACTGTGTGAAGTGAATGGAGTGTTGCCTCACTTTCTAAATGCTGTCCTTTCAGAGAAAATCACTTTCCTTTGAAAGTGCCTTAAGCTACTTGCAAGCATTAGGAAGAAACTCACATGCGTTTCTCTGAAAGAGAAGCAGTCTGTTCCAACACTTCAATTCACTGTGCCAAGTGAATGGAGTGTTGCTTCACTTTCTAAATTATGTCCTTTCAGAGAAAATCACTTTACTTTGAAAGTGCCTTAAGCAACTTGCAAGCATTCACAAGAAACACTTATGCGTTTATATGAAAGAGAAGCACTCTGCTCCAACACTTCAATTCACTGCACGAAGGGAATGGAGTGTTGCTTCACTTTCTAAATGCTGTCCTTTCAGAGAAAATCACTTTCCTTTGAAAGTGCCTTAAGCTACTTACAAGCATTCACCAGAAACTCACATGCGTTTCTCTGAAACCGAAGCAGTCTGTTCCAACACTTCAATTCACTGTGCGAAGTGAATGGAGTGTTGCCTCACTTTCTAAATGCTGTCCTTTCAGAGAAAATCACTTTCCATTGAAAGTGCCTTAAACTACTTTCAAGCATTCACAAAAAACTCACATGCGTTTCTCTGAAAGAAAAGCAGTCTGTTCCAACACTTCAATTCCCTGTTTGAAGTGAATGGAGTGTTTCTTCACTTTCTAAATGCTGTCCTTTTAGAGAAAATCCCTTTCCTTTGAATGTGCCTTAAGCTACTTACAAGCATTCAACAGAAACGAACATGCATTTCTCTGAAAGAGAAGCAATCTGTTCCAACACTTCAATTCTCTGTGCGAAGTGAATGGAGTGTTGCTTCACTTTCTAAATGCTGTCCTTTCAGAGAAAATCACTTTCCTTTGAAAGTGCCTTAAGCTACTTGCAAGCATTCACTAGAAACACTAATGCGTTTCTATGAAAGAGAAGCAGTCTGTTCCAACACTTCAATTCATTGCGCGAAGGGAATGGAGTGTTGCTTTACTTTCTAAATGCTGTCCTTTCAAGGAAAATCACTTTCCTTTGAAAGTGCCTTAAACTACTTTCAAGCATACAAAAAAACTCACATGCGTTTCTCTGAAAGAGAAGCAGTCTGTTCCAACACTTCAATTCACTGTGCGAAGTGAATGGAGTGTTGCTTCACTTTCTAAATGCTGTCCTTTCAGAGAAAATCACTTTCCTTTGAAAGTGCCTTAAGCTACTTACAAGCATTCACCAGAAACTCACATGCGTTTCTCTGAAAGAGAAGCAGTCTGTTCCAACACTTCAATTCACTGTGCGAAGTGAATGGAGTGTTGCTTCACTTTCTAAATTCTGTCCTTACAGAGAAAATCACTTTTCTTTGAAAGTGCCTTAAACTACTTTCAAGCATTCACAAAAAACTCACATGCGTTTCTCTTAAAGAGAAGCAGTCTGTTCCAACACTTCAATTCACTGTGCGAAGTGAATGGAGTGTTGCTTCACTTTCTAAATGCTGTCCTTTCAGAGAAAATCACTTTCCTTTGAAAGTGCCTTAAGCAACTTGCAAGCATTCACAAGAAACTCACATGCGTTTCTCTGAAAGAGAAGCAGTCTGTTCCAACACTTCAATTCACTGTGCGAAGTGAATGGAGTATTGCTTCACTTTCTAAATGCTGTCCTTTCAGAGAAAATCACTTTCCTTTGAAAGTGCCTTAAGCTACTTACAAGCATTCACCAGAAACTCACATGCGTTTCTCTGAAAGAGAAGCAGTCTGTTCCAATACTTCAATTCACTCTGCGAAGTGAATGGAGTGTTGCTTCACTTTCTAAATGCTGTCCTTTCAGAGAAAATCACTTTCCTTTGAAAGTGCCTTACTACTTACAAGCATTCAACAGAAACTCACATGCATTTCTCTGAAAGAGAAGCAGTCTGTTCCAACACTTCAATTCACTGTTCGAAATGAATGGAGTGTTGCTTCACTTTCTAAATGCTGTCCTTTCAGAGAAAATCACTTTCCTTTGAAAGTGCCTTAAGCTACTTGCAAGCATTAGGAAGAAACTCACATGCGTTTCTCTGAAAGAGAAGCAATCTGTTCCTACACTTCAATTCACTGTGTGAAGTGAATGGAGTGTTGCCTCACTTTCTAAATGCTGTCCTTTCAGAGAAAATCACTTTCCTTTGAAAGTGCCTTAAGCTACTTACAAGCATTCACCAGAAACTCACATGTGTTTCTGTGAAACAGAAGCAGTCTGTTCCAACACTTCAATTCACTGTGCGAAGTGAATGGAGTGTTGCTTCACTTTCTAAATGCTGTCTTTTCAGAGAAAATCACTTTCCTTTGAAAGTGCCTTAAGCTACTTACAAGCATTCAACAGAAACTCACATGCATTACTCTGAAAGAGAAGCAGTCTGTTCCAACACTTCAATTCACTGTGTGAAGTGAATGGAGTGTTGCCTCACTTTCTAAATGCTGTCCTTTCAGAGAAAATCACTTTCCTTTGAAAGTGCCTTAAGCTACTTACAAGCATTTAACAGAAACTCACATACGTTTCTCCGAAAGAGAAGCAGTCTGTTCCAACACTTCAATTCACTGTGCGAAGTGAATGGAGTGTTGCTTCACTTTCTAAATGCTGTTCTTTCAGAGAAAATCACTTTCCTTTGAAAGTGCATTTAGCTACTTGCAAGCATTAGGAAGAAACCCACATGCGTTTCTCTGAAAGAGAAGCAGTCTGTTCCAACACTTCAATTCACTGTGCGAAGTGAATGGAGTGTTGCTTCACTTTCTAAATGCTGTTCTTTCAGAGAAAATCACTTTCCTTTGAAAGTGCCTTAAGCTACTTGCAAGCATTAGGAAGAAACTCACATGCATTTCTCTGAAAGAGAAGCAGTCTGTTCCAACACTTCAATTCACTGTGCGAAGTGAATGGAGTGTTGCCTCACTTTCTAAATGCTGTCCTTTCAGAGAAAATCACTTTCCATTGAAAGTGCCTTAAACTACTCTCAAGCATTCACAAAAAACTCACATGCGTTTCTCTGAAAGAGAAGCAGTCTGTTCCAACACTTCAATTCACTGTTCGAAGTGAATGGAGTGTTGCTTCACTTTCTAAATGCTGTCCTTTCAGAGAAAATCACTTTCCTTTGAAAGTGCCTTAAGCTACTTACAAGCATTCACAAGAAACTCACATGCGTTTCTATGAAAGAGAAGCAGTCTGTTCCAACACTTCAATTCATTGCGCGAAGGGAATGGAGTGTTGCTTTACTTTCTAAATGCTGTCCTTTCAGAGAAAATCACTTTCCTTTGAAAGAGCCTTGAGCTACTTACAAGCATTCAACAGAAACTCACATGCATTTCTCTGAAAGAGAAGCAGTCTGTTCCAACAATTCAGTTCACTGTGTGAAGTGAATGGAGTGTTGCTTCACTTTCTAAATGCTGTCCTTTCAGAGAAAATCCCTTTCCTTTGAATGTGCCTTAAGCTACTTACAAGCATTTAACAGAAACTCACATGCGTTTCTCTGAAAGAGAAGCAGTCTGTTCCAACACTTCAATTCGCTGTTCGAAGTGAATGGAGTGTTGCCTCACTTTCTAAATGCTGTCCTTTCAGAGAAAATCACTTTCCATTGAAAGTGCCTTAAACTACTTGCAAGCATTAGGAAGAAACTCACATGCGTTTCTCTGAAAGAGAAGCAGTCTGTTCCAACACTTCTATTCACTGTGCGAAGTGAATGGAGTGTTGCTTCACTTTCTAAATGCTGTCCTTTCAGAGAAAATCACTTTCCTTTGAAAGTGCCTTAAGCTACTTACAAGCATTCACCAGAAACTCACATGCGTTTCTCTGAAAGAGAAGCAGTCTTTTCCAATACTTCAATTCACTCTGCGAAGTGAATGGAGTGTTGCTTCACTTTCTAAATGCTGTCCTTTCAGAGAAAATCACTTTCCATTGAAAGTGCCTTAAACTACTTTAAAGCATTCAAAAAAACTCACATGCGTTTCTCTGAAAGAGAAGCAGTCTGTTCCAACACTTCAATTCACTGTGTGAAGTGAATGGAGTGTTGCTTCACTTTCTAAATGCTGTCCTTTCAGAGAAAATCACTTTCCTTTGAAAGTGCCTTAAGCTAATTGCAAGCATTAGGAAGAAACTCACATGCGTTTCTCTGAAAGAGAAGCAGTCTGTTCCAACACTTCAATTCACTGTGCGAAGTGAATGGAGTGTTGCTTCACTTTCTAAATGCTGTCCTTTCAGAGAAAATCACTTTCCCTTGAAAGTGCCTTATGCTACTTGCAAGCATTGGGAAGAAACTCACATGCGATTCTCTGATAGAGAAGCAGTCTGTTCCAACACTTCAATTCACTGTGCGAAGTGAATGGAGTGTTGACTCACTTTCTAAATGCTGTCCTTTCAGAGAAAATCACTTTCCATTGAAAGTGCCTTAAACTACTTTCAAGCATTCACAAAAAACTCACATGCGTTTCTCTGAAAGAGAAGCAGTCTGTTCCAACACTTCAATTCAATGTGCAAAGTGAATGGAGTGTTGCTTCACTTTCTAAATGCTGTCCTTTTAGAGAAAATCCCTTTCCTTTGAATGTGCCTTAAGCTACTTACAAGCATTCAACAGAAACTCACATGCATTTCTCTGAAAGAGAAGCAATCTGTTCCAACACTTCAATTCTCTGTGCGAAGTGAATGGAGTGTTGCTTCACTTTCTAAATGCTGTCCTTTCAGAGAAAATCACTTTCCTTTGAAAGTGCCTTAAGCTACTTTTAAGCATTCACAAGAAACACTAATGCGTTTCTCTGAAAGAGAAGCAGTCTGTTCCAACACTTCAATTCATTGCGCAAAGGGAATGGAGTGTTGCTTTACTTTCTAAATGCTGTCCTTTCAGAGAAAATCACTTTCCTTTGAAAGAGCCTTGAGCTACTTACAAGCATTCAACAGAAACTCACATGCATTTCTCTGAAAGAGAAGAAGTCGGTTCCAACACTTCAATTCACTGTGCGAAGTGAATGGAATGTTACTTAACTTTCTAAATGCTGTCCTTTCAGAGAAAATCACTTTCCTTTGAAAGTGCCTTAAGCTACTTTCTAGCATTCACAGGAAACACACATGCGTTTCTCTGAAAGAGAAGCAGTCTGTTCCAACACTTCAATTCACTGTGCGAAGTGAATGGAGTGTTGCTTCACTTTCTAAATTCTGTCCTTTCAGAGAAAATCACTTTCCATTGAAAGTGCCTTTAACTACTTTCAAGCATTCAAAAAAACTCACATGTGTTTCTCTGAAAAAGAAGCAGTCTGTTCCAACACTTCAATTCACTGTACAAAGTGAATGGAGTGTTGCTTCACTTTCTAAATGCTGTACTTTCAGAGAAAATCACTTTTGTTTGAAAGTGCCTTAAGCAACTTGCAAGCATTCACAAGAAACACTAATGCGTTTCTATGAAAGAGAAGCACTCTGTTCCAACACTTCAATTCACTGTGCGAAGTGAATGGAGTGTTGCTTCACTTTCTAAATGCTGTCCTTTCAGAGAAAATCACTTTCCTTTGAAAGTGCCTTAAGCTACTTACAAGCATTCACCAGAAACTCACATGCGTTTCTCTGAAAGAGAAGCAGTCTGTTCCAACACTTCAATTCACTGTGCGAAGTGAATGGAGTGTTGCTTCACTTTCTAAATGCTGTCCTTTCAGAGAAAATCACTTTCCTTTGAAAGTGCCTTAAGCTACTTACAAGCATTAGGAAGAAACTCACATGCGTTTCTCTGAAAGAGAAGCAGTCTGTTCCAACACTTCAATTCACTGTTCGAAATGAATGGAGTGTTGCTTCACTTTCTAAATGCTGTCCTTTCAGAGAAAATCACTTTCCTTTGAAAGTGCCTTAAGCTACTTGCAAGCATTAGGAAGAAACTCACATGCGTTTCTCTGAAAGAGAAGCAGTCTGTTCCAACACTTGAATTCACTGTGCGAAGCGAATGGAGTGTTGCTTCACTTTCTAAATGCTGTCCTTTCAGAGAAAATCACTTACCTTTGAAAGTGCCTTAAGCTACTTACAAGCATTAGGAAGAAACTCACATGCGTTTCTCTGAAAGAGAAGCAATCTGTTCCAACACTTCAATTCACTGTGTGAAGTGAATGGAGTGTTGCCTCACTTTCTAAATGCTGTCCTTTCAGAGAAAATCACTTTCCTTTGAAAGTGCCTTAAGCTACTTACAAGCATTAGGTAGAAACTCACATGCATTTCTCTGAAAGAGAAGCAGTCTGTTCCAACACTTCAATTCAATGTGCGAACTGAATTTAGTGTTGCTTCACTTTCTAAATGCTGTCCTTCAGAGAAAATCACTTTTCTTTGAAAGTGCCTTAAGCTACTTGCAAGCATTCACAAGAAACACTAATGCGTTTCTATGAAAGAGAAGCAGTCTGTTCCAACACTTCAATTCATTGCGCGAAGGGAATGGAGTGTTGCTTTACTTTCTAAATGCTGTCCTTTCAGAGAAAATCACTTTCCTTTGAAAGTGCCTTAAGCTACTTACAAGCATTCACCAGAAACTCACATGCGTTTCTCTGAAAGAGAAGCAGTCTGTTCCAATACTTCAATTCACTCTGCGAAGTGAATGGAGTGTTGCTTCACTTTCTAAATGCTGTCCTTTCAGAGAAAATCACTTTCCTTTGAAAGTGCCTTACTACTTACAAGCATTCAACAGAAACTCACATGCATTTCTCTGAAAGAGAAGCAGTCTGTTCCAACACTTCAATTCACTGTTCGAAATGAATGGAGTGTTGCTTCACTTTCTAAATGCTGTCCTTTCAGAGAAAATCACTTTCCTTTGAAAGTGCCTTAAGCTACTTGCAAGCATTAGGAAGAAACTCACATGCGTTTCTCTGAAAGAGAAGCAGTCTGTTCCAACACTTCAATTCACTGTGCGAAGTGAATGGAGTGTTGCTTCACTTTCTAAATGCTGTCCTTTCAGAGAAAATCACTTTCCTTTGAAAGTGCCTTAAGCTACTTGCAAGCATTAGGAAGAAACTCACATGCGTTTCTCTGAAAGAGAAGCAATCTGTTCCTACACTTCAATTCACTGTGTGAAGTGAATGGAGTGTTGCCTCACTTTCTAAATGCTGTCCTTTCAGAGAAAATCACTTTCCTTTGAAAGTGCCTTAAGCTACTTACAAGCATTCACCAGAAACTCACATGTGTTTCTGTGAAACAGAAGCAGTCTGTTCCAACACTTCAATTCACTGTGCGAAGTGAATGGAGTGTTGCTTCACTTTCTAAATGCTGTCTTTTCAGAGAAAATCACTTTCCTTTGAAAGTGCCTTAAGCTACTTACAAGCATTCAACAGAAACTCACATGCATTACTCTGAAAGAGAAGCAGTCTGTTCCAACACTTCAATTCACTGTGTGAAGTGAATGGAGTGTTGCCTCACTTTCTAAATGCTGTCCTTTCAGAGAAAATCACTTTCCTTTGAAAGTGCCTTAAGCTACTTACAAGCATTTAACAGAAACTCACATACGTTTCTCCGAAAGAGAAGCAGTCTGTTCCAACACTTCAATTCACTGTGCGAAGTGAATGGAGTGTTGCTTCACTTTCTAAATGCTGTTCTTTCAGAGAAAATCACTTTCCTTTGAAAGTGCATTTAGCTACTTGCAAGCATTAGGAAGAAACCCACATGCGTTTCTCTGAAAGAGAAGCAGTCTGTTCCAACACTTCAATTCACTGTGCGAAGTGAATGGAGTGTTGCTTCACTTTCTAAATGCTGTTCTTTCAGAGAAAATCACTTTCCTTTGAAAGTGCCTTAAGCTACTTGCAAGCATTAGGAAGAAACTCACATGCATTTCTCTGAAAGAGAAGCAGTCTGTTCCAACACTTCAATTCACTGTGCGAAGTGAATGGAGTGTTGCCTCACTTTCTAAATGCTGTCCTTTCAGAGAAAATCACTTTCCATTGAAAGTGCCTTAAACTACTCTCAAGCATTCACAAAAAACTCACATGCGTTTCTCTGAAAGAGAAGCAGTCTGTTCCAACACTTCAATTCACTGTTCGAAGTGAATGGAGTGTTGCTTCACTTTCTAAATGCTGTCCTTTCAGAGAAAATCACTTTCCTTTGAAAGTGCCTTAAGCTACTTACAAGCATTCACAAGAAACTCACATGCGTTTCTATGAAAGAGAAGCAGTCTGTTCCAACACTTCAATTCATTGCGCGAAGGGAATGGAGTGTTGCTTTACTTTCTAAATGCTGTCCTTTCAGAGAAAATCACTTTCCTTTGAAAGAGCCTTGAGCTACTTACAAGCATTCAACAGAAACTCACATGCATTTCTCTGAAAGAGAAGCAGTCTGTTCCAACAATTCAGTTCACTGTGTGAAGTGAATGGAGTGTTGCTTCACTTTCTAAATGCTGTCCT
Organism: Myodes glareolus; assembly: GCF_982192425.1. Classification (NCBI taxonomy): domain Eukaryota; kingdom Metazoa; phylum Chordata; class Mammalia; order Rodentia; family Cricetidae; genus Myodes; species Myodes glareolus. Next base: position 3,293,063 of record NW_028263211.1, on the reverse strand, counting down.
TTCAGAGAAAATCCCTTTCCTTTGAATGTGCCTTAAGCTACTTACAAGCATTTAACAGAAACTCACATGCGTTTCTCTGAAAGAGAAGCAGTCTGTTCCAACACTTCAATTCATTGCGCGAAGTGAATGGAGTGTTGCCTCACTTTCTAAATGCTGTCCTTTCAGAGAAAATCACTTTCCATTGAAAGTGCCTTAAACTACTTGCAAGCATTAGGAAGAAACTCACATGCGTTTCTCTGAAAGAGAAGCAGTCTGTTCCAACACTTCTATTCACTGTGCGAAGTGAATGGAGTGTTGCTTCACTTTCTAAATGCTGTCCTTTCAGAGAAAATCACTTTCCTTTGAAAGTGCCTTAAGCTACTTACAAGCATTCACCAGAAACTCACATGCGTTTCTCTGAAAGAGAAGCAGTCTTTTCCAATACTTCAATTCACTCTGCGAAGTGAATGGAGTGTTGCTTCACTTTCTAAATGCTGTCCTTTCAGAGAAAATCACTTTCCATTGAAAGTGCCTTAAACTACTTTAAAGCATTCAAAAAAACTCACATGCGTTTCTCTGAAAGAGAAGCAGTCTGTTCCAACACTTCAATTCACTGTGTGAAGTGAATGGAGTGTTGCTTCACTTTCTAAATGCTGTCCTTTCAGAGAAAATCACTTTCCTTTGAAAGTGCCTTAAGCTAATTGCAAGCATTAGGAAGAAACTCACATGCGTTTCTCTGAAAGAGAAGCAGTCTGTTCCAACACTTCAATTCACTGTGCGAAGTGAATGGAGTGTTGCTTCACTTTCTAAATGCTGTCCTTTCAGAGAAAATCACTTTCCCTTGAAAGTGCCTTATGCTACTTGCAAGCATTGGGAAGAAACTCACATGCGATTCTCTGATAGAGAAGCAGTCTGTTCCAACACTTCAATTCACTGTGCGAAGTGAATGGAGTGTTGACTCACTTTCTAAATGCTGTCCTTTCAGAGAAAATCACTTTCCATTGAAAGTGCCTTAAACTACTTTCAAGCATTCACAAAAAACTCACATGCGTTTCTCTGAAAGAGAAGCAGTCTGTTCCAACACTTCAATTCAATGTGCAAAGTGAATGGAGTGTTGCTTCACTTTCTAAATGCTGTCCTTTTAGAGAAAATCCCTTTCCTTTGAATGTGCCTTAAGCTACTTACAAGCATTCAACAGAAACTCACATGCATTTCTCTGAAAGAGAAGCAATCTGTTCCAACACTTCAATTCTCTGTGCGAAGTGAATGGAGTGTTGCTTCACTTTCTAAATGCTGTCCTTTCAGAGAAAATCACTTTCCTTTGAAAGTGCCTTAAGCTACTTTTAAGCATTCACAAGAAACACTAATGCGTTTCTCTGAAAGAGAAGCAGTCTGTTCCAACACTTCAATTCATTGCGCAAAGGGAATGGAGTGTTGCTTTACTTTCTAAATGCTGTCCTTTCAGAGAAAATCACTTTCCTTTGAAAGAGCCTTGAGCTACTTACAAGCATTCAACAGAAACTCACATGCATTTCTCTGAAAGAGAAGAAGTCGGTTCCAACACTTCAATTCACTGTGCGAAGTGAATGGAATGTTACTTAACTTTCTAAATGCTGTCCTTTCAGAGAAAATCACTTTCCTTTGAAAGTGCCTTAAGCTACTTTCTAGCATTCACAGGAAACACACATGCGTTTCTCTGAAAGAGAAGCAGTCTGTTCCAACACTTCAATTCACTGTGCGAAGTGAATGGAGTGTTGCTTCACTTTCTAAATTCTGTCCTTTCAGAGAAAATCACTTTCCATTGAAAGTGCCTTTAACTACTTTCAAGCATTCAAAAAAACTCACATGTGTTTCTCTGAAAAAGAAGCAGTCTGTTCCAACACTTCAATTCACTGTACAAAGTGAATGGAGTGTTGCTTCACTTTCTAAATGCTGTACTTTCAGAGAAAATCACTTTTGTTTGAAAGTGCCTTAAGCAACTTGCAAGCATTCACAAGAAACACTAATGCGTTTCTATGAAAGAGAAGCACTCTGTTCCAACACTTCAATTCACTGTGCGAAGTGAATGGAGTGTTGCTTCACTTTCTAAATGCTGTCCTTTCAGAGAAAATCACTTTCCTTTGAAAGTGCCTTAAGCTACTTACAATCATTCACCAGAAACTCACATGCGTTTCTCTGAAAGAGAAGCAGTCTGTTCCAACACTTCAATTCACTGTGCGAAGTGAATGGAGTGTTGCTTCACTTTCTAAATGCTGTCCTTTCAGAGAAAATCACTTTCCTTTGAAAGTGCCTTAAGCTACTTACAAGCATTAGGAAGAAACTCACATGCGTTTCTCTGAAAGAGAAGCAGTCTGTTCCAACACTTCAATTCACTGTTCGAAATGAATGGAGTGTTGCTTCACTTTCTAAATGCTGTCCTTTCAGAGAAAATCACTTTCCTTTGAAAGTGCCTTAAGCTACTTGCAAGCATTAGGAAGAAACTCACATGCGTTTCTCTGAAAGAGAAGCAGTCTGTTCCAACACTTGAATTCACTGTGCGAAGCGAATGGAGTGTTGCTTCACTTTCTAAATGCTGTCCTTTCAGAGAAAATCACTTACCTTTGAAAGTGCCTTAAGCTACTTACAAGCATTAGGAAGAAACTCACATGCGTTTCTCTGAAAGAGAAGCAATCTGTTCCAACACTTCAATTCACTGTGTGAAGTGAATGGAGTGTTGCCTCACTTTCTAAATGCTGTCCTTTCAGAGAAAATCACTTTCCTTTGAAAGTGCCTTAAGCTACTTACAAGCATTAGGTAGAAACTCACATGCATTTCTCTGAAAGAGAAGCAGTCTGTTCCAACACTTCAATTCAATGTGCGAACTGAATTTAGTGTTGCTTCACTTTCTAAATGCTGTCCTTCAGAGAAAATCACTTTTCTTTGAAAGTGCCTTAAGCTACTTGCAAGCATTCACAAGAAACACTAATGCGTTTCTATGAAAGAGAAGCAGTCTGTTCCAACACTTCAATTCATTGCGCGAAGGGAATGGAGTGTTGCTTTACTTTCTAAATGCTGTCCTTTCAGAGAAAATCACTTTCCTTTGAAAGAGCCTTGAGCTACTTACAAGCATTCAACAGAAACTCACATGCATTTCTCTGAAAGAGAAGCAGTCTGTTCCAACACTTCAATTCAGTGTGAAGTGAATGGAGTGTTGCTTCACTTTCTAAATGCTGTCCTTTCAGAGAAAATCCCTTTCCTTTGAATGTGCCTTAAGCTACTTACAAGCATTCAACAGAAACTCACATGCATTTCTCTGAAAGAGAAGCAATCTGTTCCAACACTTCAATTCACTGTGCGAAGTGAATGGAGTGTTGCCTCACTTTCTAAATGCTGTCTTTTCAGAGAAAATCACTTTCCTTTGAAAGTGCCTTAAGCTAATTGCAAGCATTAGGAAGAAACTCACATGCGTTTCTCTTAAAGAGAAGCAATCTGTTCCAACACTTCAATTCACTGTGCGAAGTGAACTTAGTGTTGCCTCACTTTCTAAATGCTGTCCTTTCATAGAAAATCACTTTCCTTTGAAAGTGCCTTAAGCTACTTGCAAGCATTAGGAAGAAACTCACATGCGATTCTCTGAGAGAGAAGAAGTCTGTTCCAACACTTCAATTCACTGTGCGAAGTGAATGGAGTGTGGCCTCACTTTCAAAATGCTGTCCTTTCAAAGAAAATCACTTTCCATTGAAAGTGCCTTAAACTACTTTCAAGCATTCACAAAAAACTCACATGCGTTTCTCTGAAAGAGAAGCAGTCCGTTCCAACACTTCAATTCACTGTGCGAAGTGAATGGAGTGTTGCTTCACTTTCTAAATGCTGTCCTTTCAGAGAAAATCACTTTCCTTTGAAAGTGCCTTAAGCTACTTGCAAGCATTCACAAGAAACACTAATGCGTTTCTCTGAAAGAGAAGCAGTCTGTTCCAACACTTCAATTCATTGCGCGAAGGGAATGGAGTGTTGCTTTACTTTCTAAATGATGTCCTTTCAGAGAAAATCACTTTCCTTTGAAAGTGCCTTAAGCTACTTGCAAGCATTAGGAAGAAACTCACATGCGTTTCTCTGAAAGAGAAGCAGTCTGTTCCAACACTTCAATTCACTGTGCGAAGTGAATGGAGTGTTGCCTCACTTTCTAAATGCTGTCCTTTCAGAGAAAATCACTTTCCTTTGAAAGTGCCTTAAGCTACTTTCTAGCATTAACAGGAAACACACATGCGTTTCTCTGAAAGAGAAGCAGTCTGTTCCAACACTTCAATTCACTGTGCGAAGTGAATGGAGTGTTGCTTCACTTTCTAAATTATGTCCTTTCAGAGAAAATCACTTTCCATTGAAAGTGCCTTAAACTACTTTCAAGCATTCAAAAAAACTCACATGCGTTTCTCTGAAAGAGAAGCAGTCTGTTCCAACAATTCAATTCACTGCACAAAGTGAATGGAGTGTTGCTTCACTTTCTAAATCCTGTCCTTTCAGAGAAAATCACTTTTGTTTGAAAGTGCCTTAAGCAACTTTTAAGCATTCACAAGAAATTCACATGCATTTCTCTGAAAGAGAAGCCTTCTCTTCCAACTTCAATTCACTGTGCGAAGTGAATGGAGTGTTGCCTCACTTTCGAAATGCTGTCCTTTCAGAGAAAATCACTTTCTTTTGAAAGTGCCTTAAGCTACTTACAAGCATTCACCAGAAACTCACATGTGTTTCTCTGAAAGAGAAGCAATCTGATCCAATACTTCAATTCACTGTGCAAAGTGAATGGAGTGTTGCCTCACTTTCGAAATGCTGTCCTTTCAGAGAAAATCACTTTCCTTTGAAAGTGCCTTAAGCTAATTACAAGCATTCAACAGAAACTCACATGCATTTCTCTGAAAGAGAAGCAGTCTGTTCCAACACTTCAATTCACTGTGCAAAGTGAATGGAGTGTTGCATCACTTTCTAAATGCTGTCCTTTCAGAGAAAATCACTTTCCTTTGAAAGTGCCTTAAGCTACTTACAAGCATTCAACAGAAACTCACATGCATTTCTCTGAAAGAGAAGCAGTCTGTTCCAACACTTCAATTCACTGTGCGAAGTGAATGGAGTGTTGCTTCACTTTCTAAATGCTGTCCTTTCAGAGAAAATCACTTTCCTTTGAAAGTGCCTTAAGCTACTTACAAGCATTCACCAGAAACTCACATGCGTTTCTCTGAAAGAGAAGCAGTCTGTTCCAACACTTCAATTCACTGTTCGAAATGAATGGAGTATTGCTTCACTTTCTAAATGCTGTCCTTTCAGAGAAAATCACTTTCCTTTGAAAGTGCCTTAAGCTACTTGCAAGCATTTGGAAGAAACTCACATGCGTTTCTCTGAAAGAAAAGCAATCTGTTCCTACACTTCAATTCACTGTGTGAAGTGAATGGAGTGTTGCCTCACTTTCTAAATGCTGTCCTTTCAGAGAAAATCACTTTCCTTTGAAAGTGCCTTAAGCTACTTACAAGCATTCAACAGAAACTCACATGCGTTTCTCTGAAAGAGAAGCAGTCTGTTCCAACACTTCAATTCACTGTGCGAAGTGAATGGAGTGTTGCTTCACTTTCTAAATTATGTCCTTTCAGAGAAAATCACTTTACTTTGAAAGTGCCTTAAGCAACTTGCAAGCATTCACAAGAAACACTAATGCGTTTATATGAAAGAGAAGCACTCTGTTCCAACTCTTCAATTCACTGCACTAAGGGAATGGAGTGTTGCTTCACTTTCTAAATGCTGTCCTTTCAGAGAAAATCACTTTCCTTTGAAAGTGCCATAAGCTACTTACAAGCATTCACCCGAAACTCACATGCCTTTCTCTGAAACAGAAGCAGTCTGTACCAACACTTCAATTCACTGTGCGAAGTGAATGGAGTGTTGCCTCACTCTCTAAATGCTGTCCTTTCAGAGAAAATCACTTTCCTTTGAAAGTGCCTTAAGCTACTTTCTAGCATTCACAGGAAACACACATGCGTTTCTCTGAAAGAGAAGCAGTCTGTTCCAACACTTCAATTCACTGTGCGAAGTGAATGGAGTGTTGCTTCACTTTCTAAATTATGTCCTTTCAGAGAAAATCACTTTCCATTGAAAGTGCCTTAAACTACTTTCAAGCATTCAAAAAAGCTCACATGCGTTTCTCTGAAAGAGAAGCAGTCTGTTCCAACACTTCAATTCACTGTATAAAGTGAATGGAGTGTTGCTTCACTTTCTAAATGCTGTCCTTTCAGAGAAAATCACTTTCCTTTGAAAGTGCCTTAAGCAACTTGCAAGCATTCACAAGAAACACTAATGCGTTTCAATGAAAGAGAAGCACTCTGTTCCAACACTTCAATTCACTGCACGAAGGGAATGGAGTGTTGCTTCACTTTCTAAATTATGTCCTTTCAGAGAAAATCACTTTCCTTTGAATGTGCCATAAGCTACTTACAAGCATTCACCAGAAACTCACATGCGTTTCTCTGAAAGAGAAGCAGTCTGTTCCAACACTTCAATTCACTGTGCGAAGGGAATGGAATGTTGCTTCACTTTCTAAATTCTGTCCTTTCAGAGAAAATCACTTTCCTTTGAAAGTGCCTTAAACTACTTTCAAGCATTCACAAAAAACTCACATGCGTTTCTTTTAAAGAGAAGCAGTCTGTTCCAACACTTCAATTCACTGTGCGAAGTGAATGGAGTGTTGCTTCACTTTCTAAATGCTGTCCTTTCAGAGAAAATCACTTTCCTTTGAAAGTGCCTTAAGCTACTTACAAGCATTCACCAGAAACTCACATGCGTTTCTCTGAAAGAGAAGCAGTCTGTTCCAACACTTCAATTCACTGTACAAAGTGAATGGAGTGTTGCTTCACTTTCTAAATGCTGTCCTTTCAGAGAAAATCACTTTCCTTTGAAAGTGCCTTAAACTACTTTCAAGCATTCACAAAAAACTCACATGCGTTTCTCTTAAAGAGAAGCAGTCTGTTCCAACACTTCAATTCACTGTGTGAAGTGAATGGAGTGGTGCCTCACTTTCTAAATGCTGTCCTATCAGAGAAAATCACTTTCCTTTGAAAGTGCCTTAAGCTACTTACAAGCATTCAACAGAAACTCACATGCGTTTCTCTGAAAGAGAAGCAGTCTGTTCCAACACTTCAATTCAATGTGCGAAGTGAATGGAGTGTTGCTTCACTTTCTAAATGCTGTCATTTCAGAGAAAATCACTTTACTTTGAAAGTGCCTTAAGCAACTTGCAAGCATTCACAAGAAACACTAATGCGTTTATATGAAAGAGAAGCACTCTGTTCCAACACTTCAGTTCACTGCACGAAGGGAATGGAGTGTTGCTTCACTTTTTAAATGCTGTCCTTTCAGAGAAAATCACTTTCCTTTGAAAGTGCCTTAAGCTACTTACAAGCATTCACCAGAAACTCACATGCGTTTCTCTGAAAGAGAAGCAGTCTGTTCCAACACTTCAATTCACTGTGCGAAGTGAATGGAGTGTTGCTTCACTTTCTAAATGCTGTCCTTTCAGAGAAAATCACTTTCCTTTGAAAGTGCCTTAAGATACTTGCAAGCATTAGGAAGAAACTCACATGCGTTTCTCTGAAAGAGAAGCAATCTGTTCCTACACTTCAATTCACTGTGTGAAGTGAATGGAGTGTTGCCTCACTTTCTAAATGCTGTCCTTTCAGAGAAAATCACTTACCTTTGAAAGTGCCTTAAGCTACTTACAAGCATTCACCAGAAACTCACATGCGTTTCTGTGAAACAGAAGCAGTCTGTTCCAACACTTCAATTCACTGTGCGAAGTGAATGGAGTGTTGCTTCACTTTCTAAATGCTGTCTTTTCAGAGAAAATCACTTTCCTTTGAAAGTGCCTTAAGCTACTTACAAGCATTAGGAAGAAACCCACATGCGTTTCTCTGAAAGAGAAGCAGTCTGTTCCAACACTTCAATTCACTGTGCGAAGTGAATGGAGTGTTGCTTCACTTTCTAAATGCTGTCCTTTCAGAGAAAATCACTTTCCATTGAAAGTGCCTTAAACTACTTGCAAGCATTAGGAAGAAACTCACATGCGTTTCTCTGAAAGAGAAGCAGTCTTTTCCAATACTTCAATTCACTCTGCGAAGTGAATGGAGTGTTGCTTCACTTTCTAAATGCTGTCCTTTCAGAGAAAATCACTTTCCATTGAAAGTGCCTTAAACTACTTTAAAGCATTCAAAAAAACTCACATGCGTTTCTCTGAAATAGAAGCAGTCTGTTCCAACACTTCAATTCACTGTGTGAAGTGAATGGAGTGTTGCTTCACTTTCGAAATGCTGTCCTTTCAGAGAAAATCACTTTCCTTTGAAAGTGCCTTAAGCTAATTGCAAGCATTAGGAAGAAACTCACATGCGTTTCTCTGAAAGAGAAGCAGTCTGTTTCAACACTTCAATTCACTGTGCGAAGTGAATGGAGTGTTGCTTCACTTTCTAAATGCTGTCCTTTCAGAGAAAATCACTTTCCCTTGAAAGTGCCTTATGCTACTTGCAAGCATTGGGAAGAAACTCACATGCGATTCTCTGATAGAGAAGCAGTCTGTTCCAACACTTCAATTCACTGTGCGAAGTGAATGGAGTGTTGACTCACTTTCTAAATGCTGTCCTTTCAGAGAAAATCACTTTCCATTGAAAGTGCCTTAAACTACTTTCAAGCATTCACAAAAAACTCACATGCGTTTCTCTGAAAGAGAAGCAGTCTGTTCCAACACTTCAATTCAATGTGCAAAGTGAATGGAGTGTTGCTTCACTTTCTAAATGCTGTCCTTTTAGAGAAAATCCCTTTCCTTTGAATGTGCCTTAAGCTACTTACAAGCATTCAACAGAAACTCACATGCATTTCTCTGAAAGAGAAGCAATCTGTTCCAACACTTCAATTCTCTGTGCGAAGTGAATGGAGTGTTGCTTCACTTTCTAAATGCTGTCCTTTCAGAGAAAATCACTTTCCTTTGAAAGTGCCTTAAGCTACTTTTAAGCATTCACAAGAAACACTAATGCGTTTCTCTGAAAGAGAAGCAGTCTGTTCCAACACTTCAATTCATTGCGCAAAGGGAATGGAGTGTTGCTTTACTTTCTAAATGCTGTCCTTTCAGAGAAAATCACTTTCCTTTGAAAGAGCCTTGAGCTACTTACAAGCATTCAACAGAAACTCACATGCATTTCTCTGAAAGAGAAGAAGTCGGTTCCAACACTTCAATTCACTGTGCGAAGTGAATGGAATGTTACTTAACTTTCTAAATGCTGTCCTTTCAGAGAAAATCACTTTCCTTTGAAAGTGCCTTAAGCTACTTTCTAGCATTCACAGGAAACACACATGCGTTTCTCTGAAAGAGAAGCAGTCTGTTCCAACACTTCAATTCACTGTGCGAAGTGAATGGAGTGTTGCTTCACTTTCTAAATTCTGTCCTTTCAGAGAAAATCACTTTCCATTGAAAGTGCCTTTAACTACTTTCAAGCATTCAAAAAAACTCACATGTGTTTCTCTGAAAAAGAAGCAGTCTGTTCCAACACTTCAATTCACTGTACAAAGTGAATGGAGTGTTGCTTCACTTTCTAAATGCTGTACTTTCAGAGAAAATCACTTTTGTTTGAAAGTGCCTTAAGCAACTTGCAAGCATTCACAAGAAACACTAATGCGTTTCTAAGAAAGAGAAGCACTCTGTTCCAACACTTCAATTCACTGTGCGAAGTGAATGGAGTGTTGCTTCACTTTCTAAATGCTGTCCTTTCAGAGAAAATCACTTTCCTTTGAAAGTGCCTTAAGCTACTTACAAGCATTCACCAGAAACTCACATGCGTTTCTCTGAAAGAGAAGCAGTCTGTTCCAACACCTCAATTCACTGTGTGAAGTGAATGGAGTGTTGCTTCACTTTCTAAATTCTGTCCTTTCAGAGAAAATCACTTTCCTTTGAAAGTGCCTTAAACTACTTTCAAGCATTCACAAAAAACTCACATGCGTTTCTCTTAAAGAGAAGCAGTCTGTTCCAACACTTCAATTCACTGTGCGAAGTGAATGGAGTGTTGCTTCAGTTTCTAAATGCTGTCCTTTCAGAGAAAATCACTTTCCTTTGAAAGTGCCTTAAGCAACTTGCAAGCATTCACAAGAAACTCACATGCGTTTCTCTGAAAGAGAAGCAGTCTGTTCCAATACTTCAATTCACTCTGCGAAGTGAATGGAGTGTTGCTTCACTTTCTAAATGCTGTCCTTTCAGAGAAAATCACTTTCCTTTGTAAGTGCCTTAAGCTACTTACAAGCATTCAACAGAAACTCACATGCATTTCTCTGAAAGAGAAGCAGTCTGTTCCAACACTTCAATTCACTGTGCGAAGTGAATGGAGTGTTGCTTCACTTTCTAAATGCTGTCCTTTCAGAGAAAATCACTTTCCTTTGAAAGTGCCTTAAGCTACTTAAAAGCATTCACCAGAAACTCACATGCGTTTCTCTGAAAGAGAAGCAGTCTGTTCCAACACTTCAATTCACTGTTCGAAATGAATGGAGTGTTGCTTCACTTTCTAAATGCTGTCCTTTCAGAGAAAATCACTTTCCTTTGAAAGTGCCTTAAGCTACTTGCAAGCATTAGGAAGAAACTCACATGCGTTTCTCTGAAAGAGAAGCAGTCTGTTCCAACACTTTAATTCACTGTGCGAAGCGAATGGAGTGTTGCTTCACTTTCTAAATGCTGTCCTTTCAGAGAAAATCACTTACCTTTGAAAGTGCCTTAAGCTACTTACAAGCATTAGGAAGAAACTCACATGCGTTTCTCTGAAAGAGAAGCAATCTGTTCCAACACTTCAATTAACTGTGTGAAGTGAATGGAGTGTTGCCTCACTTTCTAAATGCTGTCCTTTCAGAGAAAATCACTTTCCTTTGAAAGTGCCTTAAGCTACTTACAAGCATTAGGTAGAAACTCACATGCATTTCTCTGAAAGAGAAGCAGTCTGTTCCAACACTTCAATTCAATGTGCGAACTGAATGGAGTGTTGCTTCACTTTCTAAATGCTGTCCTTCAGAGAAAATCACTTTTCTTTGAAAGTGCCTTAAGCTACTTGCAAGCATTCACAAGAAACACTAATGCGTTTCTATGAAAGAGAAGCAGTCTGTTCCAACACTTCAATTCATTGCGCGAAGGGAATGGAGTGTTGCTTTACTTTCTAAATGCTGTCCTTTCAGAGAAAATCACTTTCCTTTGAAAGAGCCTTGAGCTACTTACAAGCATTCAACAGAAACTCACATGCATTTCTCTGAAAGAGAAGCAGTCTGTTCCAACACTTCAATTCAGTGTGAAGTGAATGGAGTGTTGCTTCACTTTCTAAATGCTGTCCTTTCAGAGAAAATCCCTTTCCTTTGAATGTGCCTTAAGCTACTTACAAGCATTCAACAGAAACTCACATGCATTTCTCTGAAAGAGAAGCAATCTGTTCCAACACTTCAATTCACTGTGCGAAGTGAATGGAGTGTTGCCTCACTTTCTAAATGCTGTCTTTTCAGAGAAAATCACTTTCCTTTGAAAGTGCCTTAAGCTAATTGCAAGCATTAGGAAGAAACTCACATGCGTTTCTCTTAAAGAGAAGCAATCTGTTCCAACACTTCAATTCACTGTGCGAAGTGAACTTAGTGTTGCTTCACTTTCTAAATGCTGTCCTTTCATAGAAAATCACTTTCCTTTGAAAGTGCCTTAAGCTACTTGCAAGCATTAGGAAGAAACTCACATGCGATTCTCTGAGAGAGAAGCAGTCTGTTCCAACACTTCAATTCACTGTGCGAAGTGAATGGAGTGTGGCCTCACTTTCAAAATGCTGTCCTTTCAAAGAAAATCACTTTCCATTGAAAGTGCCTTAAACTACTTTCAAGCATTCACAAAAAACTCACATGCGTTTCTCTGAAAGAGAAGCAGTCCGTTCCAACACTTCAATTCACTGTGCGAAGTGAATGGAGTGTTGCTTCACTTTCTAAATGCTGTCCTTTCAGAGAAAATCACTTTCCTTTGAAAGTGCCTTAAGCTACTTGCAAGCATTCACAAGAAACACTAATGCGTTTCTCTGAAAGAGAAGCAGTCTGTTCCAACACTTCAATTCATTGCGCGAAGGGAATGGAGTGTTGCTTTACTTTCTAAATGATGTCCTTTCAGAGAAAATCACTTTCCTTTGAAAGTGCCTTAAGCTACTTGCAAGCATTAGGAAGAAACTCACATGCGTTTCTCTGAAAGAGAAGCAGTCTGTTCCAACACTTCAATTCACTGTGCGAAGTGAATGGAGTGTTGCCTCACTTTCTAAATGCTGTCCTTTCAGAGAAAATCACTTTCCTTTGAAAGTGCCTTAAGCTACTTTCTAGCATTAACAGGAAACACACATGCGTTTCTCTGAAAGAGAAGCAGTCTGTTCCAACACTTCAATTCACTGTGCGAAGTGAATGGAGTGTTGCTTCACTTTCTAAATTATGTCCTTTCAGAGAAAATCACTTTCCATTGAAAGTGCCTTAAACTACTTTCAAGCATTCAAAAAAACTCACATGCGTTTCTCTGAAAGAGAAGCAGTCTGTTCCAACAATTCAATTCACTGCACAAAGTGAATGGAGTGTTGCTTCACTTTCTAAATCCTGTCCTTTCAGAGAAAATCACTTTTGTTTCAAAGTGCCTTAAGCAACTTTTAAGCATTCACAAGAAATTCACATGCATTTCTCTGAAAGAGAAGCCTTCTCTTCCAACTTCAATTCACTGTGCGAAGTGAATGGAGTGTTGCCTCACTTTCGAAATGCTGTCCTTTCAGAGAAAATCACTTTCTTTTGAAAGTGCCTTAAGCTACTTACAAGCATTCACCAGAAACTCACATGTGTTTCTCTGAAAGAGAAGCAATCTGATCCAATACTTCAATTCACTGTGCAAAGTGAATGGAGTGTTGCCTCACTTTCGAAATGCTGTCCTTTCAGAGAAAATCACTTTCCTTTGAAAGTGCCTTAAGCTAATTACAAGCATTCAACAGAAACTCACATGCATTTCTCTGAAAGAGAAGCAGTCTGTTCCAACACTTCAATTCACTGTGCAAAGTGAATGGAGTGTTGCTTCACTTTCTAAATGCTGTCCTTTCAGAGAAAATCACTTTCCTTTGAAAGTGCCTTAAGCTACTTACAAGCATTCAACAGAAACTCACATGCATTTCTCTGAAAGAGAAGCAGTCTGTTCCAACACTTCAATTCACTGTGCAAAGTGAATGGAGTGTTGCTTCACTTTCTAAATGCTGTCCTTTCAGAGAAAATCACTTTCCTTTGAAAGTGCCTTAAGCTACTTACAAGCATTCACCAGAAACTCACATGCGTTTCTCTGAAAGAGAAGCAGTCTGTTCCAACACTTCAATTCACTGTTCGAAATGAATGGAGTATTGCTTCACTTTCTAAATGCTGTCCTTTCAGAGAAAATCACTTTCCTTTGAAAGTGCCTTAAGCTACTTGCAAGCATTTGGAAGAAACTCACATGCGTTTCTCTGAAAGAAAAGCAATCTGTTCCTACACTTCAATTCACTGTGTGAAGTGAATGGAGTGTTGCCTCACTTTCTAAATGCTGTCCTTTCAGAGAAAATCACTTTCCTTTGAAAGTGCCTTAAGCTACTTACAAGCATTCAACAGAAACTCACATGCGTTTCTCTGAAAGAGAAGCAGTCTGTTCCAACACTTCAATTCACTGTGCGAAGTGAATGGAGTGTTGCTTCACTTTCTAAATTATGTCCTTTCAGAGAAAATCACTTTACTTTGAAAGTGCCTTAAGCAACTTGCAAGCATTCACAAGAAACACTAATGCGTTTATATGAAAGAGAAGCACTCTGTTCCAACTCTTCAATTCACTGCACTAAGGGAATGGAGTGTTGCTTCACTTTCTAAATGCTGTCCTTTCAGAGAAAATCACTTTCCTTTGAAAGTGCCATAAGCTACTTACAAGCATTCACCCGAAACTCACATGCCTTTCTCTGAAACAGAAGCAGTCTGTACCAACACTTCAATTCACTGTGCGAAGTGAATGGAGTGTTGCCTCACTCTCTAAATGCTGTCCTTTCAGAGAAAATCACTTTCCTTTGAAAGTGCCTTAAGCTACTTTCTAGCATTCACAGGAAACACACATGCGTTTCTCTGAAAGAGAAGCAGTCTGTTCCAACACTTCAATTCACTGTGCGAAGTGAATGGAGTGTTGCTTCACTTTCTAAATTATGTCCTTTCAGAGAAAATCACTTTCCATTGAAAGTGCCTTAAACTACTTTCAAGCATTCAAAAAAGCTCACATGCGTTTCTCTGAAAGAGAAGCAGTCTGTTCCAACACTTCAATTCACTGTATAAAGTGAATGGAGTGTTGCTTCACTTTCTAAATGCTGTCCTTTCAGAGAAAATCACTTTCCTTTGAAAGTGCCTTAAGCAACTTGCAAGCATTCACAAGAAACACTAATGCGTTTCTATGAAAGAGAAGCAGTCTGTTCCAACACTTCAATTCATTGCGCGAAGGGAATGGAGTGTTGCTTTACTTTCTAAATGATGTCCTTTCAGAGAAAATCACTTTCCTTTGAAAGTGCCTTAAGCTACTTGCAAGCATTAGGAAGAAACTCACATGCGTTTCTCTGAAAGAGAAGCAGTCTGTTCCAACACTTCAATTCACTGTGCGAAGTGAATGGAGTGTTGCCTCACTTTCTAAATGCTGTCCTTTCAGAGAAAATCACTTTCCTTTGAAAGTGCCTTAAGCTACTTTCTAGCATTAACAGGAAACACACATGCGTTTCTCTGAAAGAGAAGCAGTCTGTTCCAACACTTCAATTCACTGTGCGAAGTGAATGGAGTGTTGCTTCACTTTCTAAATTATGTCCTTTCAGAGAAAATCACTTTCCTTTGAAAGTGCCTTAAACTACTTTCAAGCATTCAAAAAAACTCACATGCGTTTCTCTGAAAGAGAAGCAGTCTGTTCCAACAATTCAATTCACTGCACAAAGTGAATGGAGTGTTGCTTCACTTTCTAAATCCTGTCCTTTCAGAGAAAATCACTTTTGTTTGAAAGTGCCTTAAGCAACTTTTAAGCATTCACAAGAAATTCACATGCATTTCTCTGAAAGAGAAGCCTTCTCTTCCAACTTCAATTCACTGTGCGAAGTGAATGGAGTGTTGCCTCACTTTCGAAATACTGTCCTTTCAGAGAAAATCACTTTCTTTTGAAAGTGCCTTAAGCTACTTACAAGCATTCACCAGAAACTCACATGTGTTTCTCTGAAAGAGAAGCAATCCTATCCAATACTTCAATTCACTGTGCAAAGTGAATGGAGTGTTGCCTCACTTTCGAAATGCTGTCCTTTCAGAGAAAATCACTTTCCTTTGAAAGTGCCTTAAGCTACTTACAAGCATTCAACAGAAACTCACATGCATTTCTCTGAAAGAGAAGCAGTCTGTTCCAACACTTCAATTCACTGTGCAAAGTGAATGGAGTGTTGCTTCACTTTCTAAATGCTGTCCTTTCAGAGAAAATCACTTTCCTTTGAAAGTGCCTTAAGCTACTTACAAGCATTCAACAGAAACTCACATGCATTTCTCTGAAAGAGAAGCAGTCTGTTCCAACACTTCAATTCAATGTGTGAAGTGAATGGAGTGTTGCTTCACTTTCTAAATGCTGTCCTTTCAGAGAAAATCACTTTCCTTTGAAAGTGCCTTAAGCTACTTACAAGCATTCACCAGAAACTCACATGCGTTTCTCTGAAAGAGAAGCAGTCTGTTCCAACACTTCAATTCACTGTTCGAAATGAATGGAGTATTGCTTCACTTTCTAAATGCTGTCCTTTCAGAGAAAATCACTTTCCTTTGAAAGTGCCTTAAGCTACTTGCAAGCATTTGGAAGAAACTCACATGCGTTTCTCTGAAAGAAAAGCAATCTGTTCCTACACTTCAATTCACTGTGTGAAGTGAATGGAGTGTTGCCTCACTTTCTAAATGCTGTCCTTTCAGAGAAAATCACTTTCCTTTGAAAGTGCCTTAAGCTACTTACAAGCATTCAACAGAAACTCACATGCGTTTCTCTGAAAGAGAAGCAGTCTGTTCCAACACTTCAATTCACTGTGCGAAGTGAATGGAGTGTTGCTTCACTTTCTAAATTATGTCCTTTCAGAGAAAATCACTTTACTTTGAAAGTGCCTTAAGCAACTTGCAAGCATTCACAAGAAACACTAATGCGTTTATATGAAAGAGAAGCACTCTGTTCCAACTCTTCAATTCACTGCACTAAGGGAATGGAGTGTTGCTTCACTTTCTAAATGCTGTCCTTTCAGAGAAAATCACTTTCCTTTGAAAGTGCCATAAGCTACTTACAAGCATTCACCCGAAACTCACATGCCTTTCTCTGAAACAGAAGCAGTCTGTACCAACACTTCAATTCACTGTGCGAAGTGAATGGAGTGTTGCTTCACTTTCTAAATGCTGTCCTTTCAGAGAAAATCACTTTCCTTTGAAAGTGCCTTAAGCTACTTACAAGCATTCACCAGAAACTCACATGCGTTTCTCTGAAAGAGAAGCAGTCTGTTCCAACACTTCAATTCACTGTTCGAAATGAATGGAGTATTGCTTCACTTTCTAAATGCTGTCCTTTCAGAGAAAATCACTTTCCTTTGAAAGTGCCTTAAGCTACTTGCAAGCATTTGGAAGAAACTCACATGCGTTTCTCTGAAAGAAAAGCAATCTGTTCCTACACTTCAATTCACTGTGTGAAGTGAATGGAGTGTTGCCTCACTTTCTAAATGCTGTCCTTTCAGAGAAAATCACTTTCCTTTGAAAGTGCCTTAAGCTACTTACAAGCATTCAACAGAAACTCACATGCGTTTCTCTGAAAGAGAAGCAGTCTGTTCCAACACTTCAATTCACTGTGCGAAGTGAATGGAGTGTTGCTTCACTTTCTAAATTATGTCCTTTCAGAGAAAATCACTTTACTTTGAAAGTGCCTTAAGCAACTTGCAAGCATTCACAAGAAACACTAATGCGTTTATATGAAAGAGAAGCACTCTGTTCCAACTCTTCAATTCACTGCACTAAGGGAATGGAGTGTTGCTTCACTTTCTAAATGCTGTCCTTTCAGAGAAAATCACTTTCCTTTGAAAGTGCCATAAGCTACTTACAAGCATTCACCCGAAACTCACATGCCTTTCTCTGAAACAGAAGCAGTCTGTACCAACACTTCAATTCACTGTGCGAAGTGAATGGAGTGTTGCCTCACTCTCTAAATGCTGTCCTTTCAGAGAAAATCACTTTCCTTTGAAAGTGCCTTAAGCTACTTTCTAGCATTCACAGGAAACACACATGCGTTTCTCAGAAAGAGAATCAGTCTGTTCCAACACTTCAATTCACTGTGCGAAGTGAATGGAGTGTTGCTTCACTTTCTAAATTATGTCCTTTCAGAGAAAATCACTTTCCATTGAAAGTGCCTTAAACTACTTTCAAGCATTCAAAAAAGCTCACATGCGTTTCTCTGAAAGAGAAGCAGTCTGTTCCAACACTTCAATTCACTGTATAAAGTGAATGGAGTGTTGCTTCACTTTCTAAATGCTGTCCTTTCAGAGAAAATCACTTTCCTTTGAAAGTGCCTTAAGCAACTTGCAAGCATTCACAAGAAACACTAATGCGTTTCTATGAAAGAGAAGCAGTCTGTTCCAACACTTCAATTCATTGCGCGAAGGGAATGGAGTGTTGCTTTACTTTCTAAATGATGTCCTTTCAGAGAAAATCACTTTCCTTTGAAAGTGCCTTAAGCTACTTGCAAGCATTAGGAAGAAACTCACATGCGTTTCTCTGAAAGAGAAGCAGTCTGTTCCAACACTTCAATTCACTGTGCGAAGTGAATGGAGTGTTGCCTCACTTTCTAAATGCTGTCCTTTCAGAGAAAATCACTTTCCTTTGAAAGTGCCTTAAGCTACTTTCTAGCATTAACAGGAAACACACATGCGTTTCTCTGAAAGAGAAGCAGTCTGTTCCAACACTTCAATTCACTGTGCGAAGTGAATGGAGTGTTGCTTCACTTTCTAAATTATGTCCTTTCAGAGAAAATCACTTTCCTTTGAAAGTGCCTTAAACTTCTTTCAAGCATTCAAAAAAACTCACATGCGTTTCTCTGAAAGAGAAGCAGTCTGTTCCAACAATTCAATTCACTGCACAAAGTGAATGGAGTGTTGCTTCACTTTCTAAATCCTGTCCTTTCAGAGAAAATCACTTTTGTTTGAAAGTGCCTTAAGCAACTTTTAAGCATTCACAAGAAATTCACATGCATTTCTCTGAAAGAGAAGCCTTCTCTTCCAACTTCAATTCACTGTGCGAAGTGAATGGAGTGTTGCCTCACTTTCGAAATACTGTCCTTTCAGAGAAAATCACTTTCTTTTGAAAGTGCCTTAAGCTACTTACAAGCATTCACCAGAAACTCACATGTGTTTCTCTGAAAGAGAAGCAATCTGATCCAATACTTCAATTCACTGTGCAAAGTGAATGGAGTGTTGCCTCACTTTCGAAATGCTGTCCTTTCAGAGAAAATCACTTTCCTTTGAAAGTGCCTTAAGCTACTTACAAGCATTCAACAGAAACTCACATGCATTTCTCTGAAAGAGAAGCAGTCTGTTCCAACACTTCAATTCACTGTGCAAAGTGAATGGAGTGTTGCTTCACTTTCTAAATGCTGTCCTTTCAGAGAAAATCACTTTCCTTTGAAAGTGCCTTAAGCTACTTACAAGCATTCAACAGAAACTCACATGCATTTCTCTGAAAGAGAAGCAGTCTGTTCCAACACTTCAATTCAATGTGTGAAGTGAATGGAGTGTTGCTTCACTTTCTAAATTATGTCCTTTCAGAGAAAATCACTTTCCTTTGAAAGTGCCTTAAGCTACTTACAAGCATTCACCAGAAACTCACATGCGTTTCTCTGAAAGAGAAGCAGTCTGTTCCAACACTTCAATTCAATGTTCGAAATGAATGGAGTATTGCTTCACTTTCTAAATGCTGTCCTTTCAGAGAAAATCACTTTCCTTTGAAAGTGCCTTAAGCTACTTGCAAGCATTTGGAAGAAACTCACATGCGTTTCTCTGAAAGAAAAGCAATCTGTTCCTACACTTCAATTCACTGTGTGAAGTGAATGGAGTGTTGCCTCACTTTCTAAATGCTGTCCTTTCAGAGAAAATCACTTTCCTTTGAAAGTGCCTTAAGCTACTTACAAGCATTCAACAGAAACTCACATGCGTTTCTCTGAAAGAGAAGCAGTCTGTTCCAACACTTCAATTCACTGTGCGAAGTGAATGGAGTGTTGCTTCACTTTCTAAATTATGTCCTTTCAGAGAAAATCACTTTACTTTGAAAGTGCCTTAAGCAACTTGCAAGCATTCACAAGAAACACTAATGCGTTTATATGAAAGAGAAGCACTCTGTTCCAACTCTTCAATTCACTGCACTAAGGGAATGGAGTGTTGCTTCACTTTCTAAATGCTGTCCTTTCAGAGAAAATCACTTTCCTTTGAAAGTGCCATAAGCTACTTACAAGCATTCACCCGAAACTCACATGCCTTTCTCTGAAACAGAAGCAGTCTGTACCAACACTTCAATTCACTGTGCGAAGTGAATGGAGTGTTGCTTCACTTTCTAAATGCTGTCCTTTCAGAGAAAATCACTTTCCTTTGAAAGTGCCTTAAGCTACTTACAAGCATTCACCAGAAACTCACATGCGTTTCTCTGAAAGAGAAGCAGTCTGTTCCAACACTTCAATTCACTGTTCGAAATGAATGGAGTATTGCTTCACTTTCTAAATGCTGTCCTTTCAGAGAAAATCACTTTCCTTTGAAAGTGCCTTAAGCTACTTGCAAGCATTTGGAAGAAACTCACATGCGTTTCTCTGAAAGAAAAGCAATCTGTTCCTACACTTCAATTCACTGTGTGAAGTGAATGGAGTGTTGCCTCACTTTCTAAATGCTGTCCTTTCAGAGAAAATCACTTTCCTTTGAAAGTGCCTTAAGCTACTTACAAGCATTCAACAGAAACTCACATGCGTTTCTCTGAAAGAGAAGCAGTCTGTTCCAACACTTCAATTCACTGTGCGAAGTGAATGGAGTGTTGCTTCACTTTCTAAATTATGTCCTTTCAGAGAAAATCACTTTACTTTGAAAGTGCCTTAAGCAACTTGCAAGCATTCACAAGAAACACTAATGCGTTTATATGAAAGAGAAGCACTCTGTTCCAACTCTTCAATTCACTGCACTAAGGGAATGGAGTGTTGCTTCACTTTCTAAATGCTGTCCTTTCAGAGAAAATCACTTTCCTTTGAAAGTGCCATAAGCTACTTACAAGCATTCACCCGAAACTCACATGCCTTTCTCTGAAACAGAAGCAGTCTGTACCAACACTTCAATTCACTGTGCGAAGTGAATGGAGTGTTGCCTCACTCTCTAAATGCTGTCCTTTCAGAGAAAATCACTTTCCTTTGAAAGTGCCTTAAGCTACTTTCTAGCATTCACAGGAAACACACATGCGTTTCTCAGAAAGAGAAGCAGTCTGTTCCAACACTTCAATTCACTGTGCGAAGTGAATGGAGTGTTGCTTCACTTTCTAAATTATGTCCTTTCAGAGAAAATCACTTTCCATTGAAAGTGCCTTAAACTACTTTCAAGCATTCAAAAAAGCTCACATGCGTTTCTCTGAAAGAGAAGCAGTCTGTTCCAACACTTCAATTCACTGTATAAAGTGAATGGAGTGTTGCTTCACTTTCTAAATGCTGTCCTTTCAGAGAAAATCACTTTCCTTTGAAAGTGCCTTAAGCAACTTGCAAGCATTCACAAGAAACACTAATGCGTTTCTATGAAAGAGAAGCAGTCTGTTCCAACACTTCAATTCATTGCGCGAAGGGAATGGAGTGTTGCTTTACTTTCTAAATGATGTCCTTTCAGAGAAAATCACTTTCCTTTGAAAGTGCCTTAAGCTACTTGCAAGCATTAGGAAGAAACTCACATGCGTTTCTCTGAAAGAGAAGCAGTCTGTTCCAACACTTCAATTCACTGTGCGAAGTGAATGGAGTGTTGCCTCACTTTCTAAATGCTGTCCTTTCAGAGAAAATCACTTTCCTTTGAAAGTGCCTTAAGCTACTTTCTAGCATTAACAGGAAACACACATGCGTTTCTCTGAAAGAGAAGCAGTCTGTTCCAACAATTCAATTCACTGCACAAAGTGAATGGAGTGTTGCTTCACTTTCTAAATCCTGTCCTTTCAGAGAAAATCACTTTTGTTTGAAAGTGCCTTAAGCAACTTTTAAGCATTCACAAGAAATTCACATGCATTTCTCTGAAAGAGAAGCCTTCTCTTCCAACTTCAATTCACTGTGCGAAGTGAATGGAGTGTTGCCTCACTTTCGAAATACTGTCCTTTCAGAGAAAATCACTTTCTTTTGAAAGTGCCTTAAGCTACTTACAAGCATTCACCAGAAACTCACATGTGTTTCTCTGAAAGAGAAGCAATCTGATCCAATACTTCAATTCACTGTGCAAAGTGAATGGAGTGTTGCCTCACTTTCGAAATGCTGTCCTTTCAGAGAAAATCACTTTCCTTTGAAAGTGCCTTAAGCTAATTACAAGCATTCAACAGAAACTCACATGCATTTCTCTGAAAGAGAAGCAGTCTGTTCCAACACTTCAATTCACTGTTCGAAATGAATGGAGTATTGCTTCACTTTCTAAATGCTGTCCTTTCAGAGAAAATCACTTTCCTTTGAAAGTGCCTTAAGCTACTTGCAAGCATTTGGAAGAAACTCACATGCGTTTCTCTGAAAGAAAAGCAATCTGTTCCTACACTTCAATTCACTGTGTGAAGTGAATGGAGTGTTGCCTCACTTTCTAAATGCTGTCCTTTCAGAGAAAATCACTTTCCTTTGAAAGTGCCTTAAGCTACTTACAAGCATTCAACAGAAACTCACATGCGTTTCTCTGAAAGAGAAGCAGTCTGTTCCAACACTTCAATTCACTGTGCGAAGTGAATGGAGTGTTGCTTCACTTTCTAAATTATGTCCTTTCAGAGAAAATCACTTTACTTTGAAAGTGCCTTAAGCAACTTGCAAGCATTCACAAGAAACACTAATGCGTTTATATGAAAGAGAAGCACTCTGTTCCAACTCTTCAATTCACTGCACTAAGGGAATGGAGTGTTGCTTCACTTTCTAAATGCTGTCCTTTCAGAGAAAATCACTTTCCTTTGAAAGTGCCATAAGCTACTTACAAGCATTCACCCGAAACTCACATGCCTTTCTCTGAAACAGAAGCAGTCTGTACCAACACTTCAATTCACTGTGCGAAGTGAATGGAGTGTTGCCTCACTCTCTAAATGCTGTCCTTTCAGAGAAAATCACTTTCCTTTGAAAGTGCCTTAAGCTACTTTCTAGCATTCACAGGAAACACACATGCGTTTCTCTGAAAGAGAAGCAGTCTGTTCCAACACTTCAATTCACTGTGCGAAGTGAATGGAGTGTTGCTTCACTTTCTAAATTATGTCCTTTCAGAGAAAATCACTTTCCATTGAAAGTGCCTTAAACTACTTTCAAGCATTCAAAAAAGCTCACATGCGTTTCTCTGAAAGAGAAGCAGTCTGTTCCAACACTTCAATTCACTGTGCGAAGTGAATGGAGTGTTGCTTCACTTTCTAAATGCTGTCCTTTCAGAGAAAATCACTTTACTTTGAAAGTGCCTTAAGCAACTTGCAAGCATTCACAAGAAACACTAATGCGTTTCTATGAAAGAGAAGCAGTCTGTTCCAACACTTCAATTCATTGCGCGAAGGGAATGGAGTGTTGCTTTACTTTCTAAATGCTGTCTTTTCAGAGAAAATCACTTTCCTTTGAAAGTGCCTTAAGCTACTTGCAAGCATTAGGAAGAAACTCACATGCGTTTCTCTGAAAGAGAAGCAGTCTGTTCCAACACTTCAATTCACTGTGCGAAGTGAATGGAGTGTTGCCTCACTTTCTAAATGCTGTCCTTTCAGAGAAAATCACTTTCCTTTGAAAGTGCCTTAAGCTACTTTCTAGCATTCACAGGAAACACACATGCGTTTCTCTGAAAGAGAAGCAGTCTGTTCCAACACTTCAACTCACTGTGCGAAGTGAATGGAGTGTTGCTTCACTTTCTAAATTCTGTCCTTTCAGAGAAAATCACTTTCCATTGAAAGTGCCTTAAACTACTTTCAAGCATTCAAAAAAACTCACATGCATTTCTCTGAAAGAGAAGCAGTCTGTTCCAACACTTCAATTCACTGTACAAAGTGAATGGCGTGTTGCTTCACTTTCTAAATGCTGTCCTTTCAGAGAAAATCACTTTCCTTTGAATGTGCCTTAAGCAACTTGCAAGCATTCACAAGAAACTCACATGCGTTTCTCTGAAAGAGAAGCAGTCTGTTCCAACACTTCAATTCACTGTGCGAAGTGAATGGAGTGTTGCTTCACTTTCTAAATGCTGTCCTTTCAGAGAAAATCACTTTCCTTTGAAAGTGCCTTAAGCTACTTACAAGCATTCACCAGAAACTCACATGCGTTTCTCTGAAAGAGAAGCAGTCTGTTCTAATACTTCAATTCACTCTGCGAAGTGAATGGAGTGTTGCTTCACTTTCTAAATGCTGTCCTTTCAGAGAAAATCACTTTCCTTTGAAAGTGCCTTAAACTACTTTCAAGCATTCACAAAAAACTCACATGCGTTTCTCTTAAAGAGAAGCAGTCTGTTCCAACACTTCAATTCACTGTGTGAAGTGAATGGAGTGTTGCCTCACTTTCTAAATGCTGTCCTTTCAGAGAAAATCACTTTCCTTTGAAAGTGCCTTAAGCTACTTACAAGCATTCAACAGAAACTCACATGCGTTTCTCTGAAAGAGAAGCAGTCTGTTCCAACACTTCAATTCAATGTGCGAAGTGAATGGAGTGTTGCTTCACTTTCTAAATGCTGTCATTTCAGAGAAAATCACTTTACTTTGAAAGTGCCTTAAGCAACTTCCAAACATTCACAAGAAACACTAATGCGTTTATATGAAAGAGAAGTACTCTGTTCCAACACTACAATCCACTGCACGAAGGGAATGGAGTGTTGCTTCACTTTCTAAATGCTGTCCTTTCAGAGAAAATCACTTTCCTTCGAAAGTGCCTTAAGCTACTCACAAGCATTCACCAGAAACTCACATGAGTTTCTCTGAAACAGAAGCAGTCTGTTCCAACACTTCAATTCACTGTGCGAAGTGAATGGAGTGTTGCTTCACTTTATAAATGCTGTCTTTTCAGAGAAAATCACTTTCCTTTGAAAGTGCCTTAAGCTACTTTCAAGCATTCAACAGAAACTCACATGCATTACTCTGAAAGAGAAGCAGTCTGTTCCAACACTTCAATTCACTGTGTGAAGTGAATGGAGTATTACCTCACTTTCTAAATGCTGTCCCTTCAGAGAAAATCACTTTCCTTTGAAAGTGCCTTAAGCTACTTACAAGCATTTAACAGAAACTCACATGCGTTTCTCTGAAAGAGAAGCAGTCTGTTCCAACACTTCTATTCACTGTTCGAAGTGAATGGAGTGTTGCTTCACTTTCTAAATGCTGTTCTTTCAGAGAAAATCACTTTTCTTTGAAAGTGCCTTAAGCTACTTGCAAGCATTAGGAAGAAACTCACATGCGTTTCTCTGAAAGAGAAGCACTCTGTTCCAACACTTCAATTCACTGCACGAAGGGAATGGAGTGTTGCTTCATTTTTAAATGCTGTCCTTTCAGAGAAAATCACTTTCCTTTGAAAATGCCTTAAGCTACTTACAAGCATTCACCAGAAACTCACATGCGTTTCTCTGAAAGAGAAGCAGTCTTTTCCAACACTTCAATTCACTGTGCGAAGTCAATGGAGTGTTGCTTCACTTTCTAAATGCTGTCCTTTCAGAGAAAATCACTTTCCTTTGAAAGTGCCTTAAGATACTTGCAAGCATTAGGAAGAAACTCACATGCGTTTCTCTGAAAGAGAAGCAATCTGTTCCAACACTTCAATTCACTGTGTAAAGTGAATGGAGTGTTGCCTCACTTTCTAAATGCTGTCATTTCAGAGAAAATCACTTTCCTTTGAAAGTGCCTTAAGCTACTTACAAGCATTCAACAGAAACTCAAATGCGTTTCTCTGAGAGAGAAGCAGTCTGTTCCAACACTTCAATTCAATGTGCGAAGTGAATGGAGTGTTGCTTCACTTTCTAAATGCTGTCCTTTCAGAGAAAATCACTTTCCTTTGAAAGTGCCTTAAGCTACTTGCAAGCATTCACCAGAAACTCACACGCGTTTCTCTGAAACAGAAGCACTCTGTTCCAACACTTCAGTTCTCTGTGCGAAGTGAATGGAGTGTTGCTTCACTTTCTAAATGCTGTCCTTTCAGAGAAAATCACTTTCCTTTGAAAGTGCCTTAAGCTTCTTGCACGCATTCACAAGAAACATTAATGCGTTTCTATGAAAGAGAAGCAGTCTGTTCCAACACTTCAATTCATTGCGCGAAGGGAATGGAGTGTTGCTTTACTTTCTAAATGCTGTCCTTTCAGAGAAAATCACTTTCCTTTGAAAGTGCCTTAAGCTACTTGCAAGCATTAGGAAGAAACTCACATGCGTTTCTCTGAAAGAGAAGCCGTCTGTTCCAACACTTCAATTCACTGTGCGAAGTGAATGGAGTGTTGCCTCACTTTCTAAATGCTGTCCTTTCAGAGAAAATCACTTTCCTTTGAAAGTGCCTTAAGCTTCTTTCTAGCATTCACAGGAAACACACATGCGTTTCTCTGAAAGAGAAGCAGTCTGTTCCAACACTTCAATTCACTGTGCGAAGTGAATGGAGTGTTGCTTCACTTTCTAAATTCTGTCCTTTCAGAGAAAATCACTTTCCATTGAAAGTGCCTTAAACTACTTTCAAGCATTCAAAAAAACTCACATGCGTTTCTCTGAAAGAGAAGCAGTCTGTTCCAACACTTCAATTCACTGTACAAAGTGAATGGAGTGTTGCTTCACTTTCTAAATGCTGTCCTTTCAGAGAAAATCACTTTCCTTTGAAAGTGCCTTAAGCAACTTGCAAGCATTCACAAGAAACTCACATGCGTTTCTCCGAAAGAGAAGCAGTCTGTTCCAACACTTCAATTCACTGTGTGAAGTGAATGGAGTGTTGCCTCACTTTCTCAATGCTGTCCTTTCAGAGAAAATCACTTTCCTTTGAAAGTGCCTTAAGCTACTTACAAGCATTCAACAGAAACTCACATGCGTTTCTCTGAAAGAGAAGCAGTCTGTTCCAACACTTCAATTCAATGTGCGAAGTGAATGGAGTGTTGCTTCACTTTCTAAATGCTGTCATTTCAGAGAAAATCACTTTACTTTGAAAGTGCCTTAAGCAACTCGCAAGCATTCACAAGAAACACTAATGCGTTTATATGAAAGAGAAGTACTCTGTTCCAACACTACAATCCACTTCACGAAGTGAATGGAGTGTTGCTTCACTTTCTAAATGCTGTCCTTTCAGAGAAAATCACTTTCCTTTGAAAGTGCCTTAAGCTACTTACAAGCATTCACCATAAACTCACATGCGTTTCTCTGAAACAGAAGCAGTCTGTTCCAACACTTCAATTCAATGTGCGAAGTGAATGGAGT
The DNA here is from genome assembly GCF_982192425.1 of Myodes glareolus. Taxonomy (NCBI): domain Eukaryota; kingdom Metazoa; phylum Chordata; class Mammalia; order Rodentia; family Cricetidae; genus Myodes; species Myodes glareolus. Next base: position 3,266,402 of record NW_028263211.1, on the reverse strand, counting down.
GTTGCTTCACTTTATAAATACTGTCTTTTCAGAGAAAATCACTTTCCTTTGAAAGTGCCTTAAGCTACTTTCAAGCATTCAACAGAAACTCACATGCATTACTCTGAAAGAGAAGCAGTCTGTTCCAACACTTCTATTCACTGTTCGAAGTGAATGGAGTGTTGCTTCACTTTCTAAATGCTGTTCTTTCAGAGAAAATCACTTTCCTTTGAAAGTGCCTTAAGCTACTTGCAAGCATTAGGAAGAAACTCACATGCGTTTCTCTGAAAGAGAAGCAGTCTGTTCCAACACTTCAATTCACTGTGCGAAGTGAATGGAGTGTTGCTTCACTTTCTAAATGCTGTTCTTTCAGAGAAAATCACTTTCCTTTGAAAGTGCCTTAAGCTAATTACAAGCATTCACCAGAAACTCACATGCGTTTCTCTGAAACCGAAGCAGTCTGTTCCAACACTTCAATTCACTGTGCGAAGTGAATGGAGTGTTGCCTCACTTTCTAAATGCTGTCCTTTCAGAGAAAATCACTTTCCATTGAAAGTGCCTTAAACTACTTTCAAGCATTCACAAAAAACTCACATGCGTTTCTCTGAAAGAAAAGCAGTCTGTTCCAACACTTCAATTCACTATGCGAAGTGAATGGAGTGTTGCTTCACTTTCTAAATGCTGTCCTTTTAGAGAAAATCCCTTTCCTTTGAATGTGCCTTAAGCTACTTACAAGCATTCAACAGAAACGAACATGCATTTCTCTGAAAGAGAAGCAATCTGTTCCAACACTTCAATTCTCTGTGCGAAGTGAATGGAGTGTTGCTTCACTTTCTAAATGCTGTCCTTTCAGAGAAAATCACTTTCCTTTGAATGTGCCTTAAGCAACTTGCAAGCATTCACAAGAAACTCACATGCGTTTCTCTGAAAGAGAAGCAGTCTGTTCCAACACTTCAATTCACTGTGCGAAGTGAATGGAGTGTTGCTTCACTTTCTAAATGCTGTCCTTTCAGAGAAAATCACTTTCCTTTGAAAGTGCCTTAAGCTACTTACAAGCATTCACCAGAAACTCACATGCGTTTCTCTGAAAGAGAAGCAGTCTGTTCTAATACTTCAATTCACTCTGCGAAGTGAATGGAGTGTTGCTTCACTTTCTAAATGCTGTCCTTTCAGAGAAAATCACTTTCCTTTGAAAGTGCCTTAAACTACTTTCAAGCATTCACAAAAAACTCACATGCGTTTCTCTTAAAGAGAAGCAGTCTGTTCCAACACTTCAATTCACTGTGTGAAGTGAATGGAGTGTTGCCTCACTTTCTAAATGCTGTCCTTTCAGAGAAAATCACTTTCCTTTGAAAGTGCCTTAAGCTACTTACAAGCATTCAACAGAAACTCACATGCGTTTCTCTGAAAGAGAAGCAGTCTGTTCCAACACTTCAATTCAATGTGCGAAGTGAATGGAGTGTTGCTTCACTTTCTAAATGCTGTCATTTCAGAGAAAATCACTTTACTTTGAAAGTGCCTTAAGCAACTTCCAAACATTCACAAGAAACACTAATGCGTTTATATGAAAGAGAAGTACTCTGTTCCAACACTACAATCCACTGCACGAAGGGAATGGAGTGTTGCTTCACTTTCTAAATGCTGTCCTTTCAGAGAAAATCACTTTCCTTCGAAAGTGCCTTAAGCTACTCACAAGCATTCACCAGAAACTCACATGAGTTTCTCTGAAACAGAAGCAGTCTGTTCCAACACTTCAATTCACTGTGCGAAGTGAATGGAGTGTTGCTTCACTTTATAAATGCTGTCTTTTCAGAGAAAATCACTTTCCTTTGAAAGTGCCTTAAGCTACTTTCAAGCATTCAACAGAAACTCACATGCATTACTCTGAAAGAGAAGCAGTCTGTTCCAACACTTCAATTCACTGTGTGAAGTGAATGGAGTATTACCTCACTTTCTAAATGCTGTCCCTTCAGAGAAAATCACTTTCCTTTGAAAGTGCCTTAAGCTACTTACAAGCATTTAACAGAAACTCACATGCGTTTCTCTGAAAGAGAAGCAGTCTGTTCCAACACTTCTATTCACTGTTCGAAGTGAATGGAGTGTTGCTTCACTTTCTAAATGCTGTTCTTTCAGAGAAAATCACTTTTCTTTGAAAGTGCCTTAAGCTACTTGCAAGCATTAGGAAGAAACTCACATGCGTTTCTCTGAAAGAGAAGCACTCTGTTCCAACACTTCAATTCACTGCACGAAGGGAATGGAGTGTTGCTTCATTTTTAAATGCTGTCCTTTCAGAGAAAATCACTTTCCTTTGAAAATGCCTTAAGCTACTTACAAGCATTCACCAGAAACTCACATGCGTTTCTCTGAAAGAGAAGCAGTCTTTTCCAACACTTCAATTCACTGTGCGAAGTCAATGGAGTGTTGCTTCACTTTCTAAATGCTGTCCTTTCAGAGAAAATCACTTTCCTTTGAAAGTGCCTTAAGATACTTGCAAGCATTAGGAAGAAACTCACATGCGTTTCTCTGAAAGAGAAGCAATCTGTTCCAACACTTCAATTCACTGTGTAAAGTGAATGGAGTGTTGCCTCACTTTCTAAATGCTGTCATTTCAGAGAAAATCACTTTCCTTTGAAAGTGCCTTAAGCTACTTACAAGCATTCAACAGAAACTCAAATGCGTTTCTCTGAGAGAGAAGCAGTCTGTTCCAACACTTCAATTCAATGTGCGAAGTGAATGGAGTGTTGCTTCACTTTCTAAATGCTGTCCTTTCAGAGAAAATCACTTTCCTTTGAAAGTGCCTTAAGCTACTTGCAAGCATTCACCAGAAACTCACACGCGTTTCTCTGAAACAGAAGCACTCTGTTCCAACACTTCAGTTCTCTGTGCGAAGTGAATGGAGTGTTGCTTCACTTTCTAAATGCTGTCCTTTCAGAGAAAATCACTTTCCTTTGAAAGTGCCTTAAGCTTCTTGCACGCATTCACAAGAAACATTAATGCGTTTCTATGAAAGAGAAGCAGTCTGTTCCAACACTTCAATTCATTGCGCGAAGGGAATGGAGTGTTGCTTTACTTTCTAAATGCTGTCCTTTCAGAGAAAATCACTTTCCTTTGAAAGTGCCTTAAGCTACTTGCAAGCATTAGGAAGAAACTCACATGCGTTTCTCTGAAAGAGAAGCCGTCTGTTCCAACACTTCAATTCACTGTGCGAAGTGAATGGAGTGTTGCCTCACTTTCTAAATGCTGTCCTTTCAGAGAAAATCACTTTCCTTTGAAAGTGCCTTAAGCTTCTTTCTAGCATTCACAGGAAACACACATGCGTTTCTCTGAAAGAGAAGCAGTCTGTTCCAACACTTCAATTCACTGTGCGAAGTGAATGGAGTGTTGCTTCACTTTCTAAATTCTGTCCTTTCAGAGAAAATCACTTTCCATTGAAAGTGCCTTAAACTACTTTCAAGCATTCAAAAAAACTCACATGCGTTTCTCTGAAAGAGAAGCAGTCTGTTCCAACACTTCAATTCACTGTACAAAGTGAATGGAGTGTTGCTTCACTTTCTAAATGCTGTCCTTTCAGAGAAAATCACTTTCCTTTGAAAGTGCCTTAAGCAACTTGCAAGCATTCACAAGAAACTCACATGCGTTTCTCCGAAAGAGAAGCAGTCTGTTCCAACACTTCAATTCACTGTGTGAAGTGAATGGAGTGTTGCCTCACTTTCTCAATGCTGTCCTTTCAGAGAAAATCACTTTCCTTTGAAAGTGCCTTAAGCTACTTACAAGCATTCAACAGAAACTCACATGCGTTTCTCTGAAAGAGAAGCAGTCTGTTCCAACACTTCAATTCAATGTGCGAAGTGAATGGAGTGTTGCTTCACTTTCTAAATGCTGTCATTTCAGAGAAAATCACTTTACTTTGAAAGTGCCTTAAGCAACTCGCAAGCATTCACAAGAAACACTAATGCGTTTATATGAAAGAGAAGTACTCTGTTCCAACACTACAATCCACTTCACGAAGTGAATGGAGTGTTGCTTCACTTTCTAAATGCTGTCCTTTCAGAGAAAATCACTTTCCTTTGAAAGTGCCTTAAGCTACTTACAAGCATTCACCATAAACTCACATGCGTTTCTCTGAAACAGAAGCAGTCTGTTCCAACACTTCAATTCAATGTGCGAAGTGAATGGAGTGTTGCTTCACTTTATAAATACTGTCTTTTCAGAGAAAATCACTTTCCTTTGAAAGTGCCTTAAGCTACTTTCAAGCATTCAACAGAAACTCACATGCATTACTCTGAAAGAGAAGCAGTCTGTTCCAACACTTCTATTCACTGTTCGAAGTGAATGGAGTGTTGCTTCACTTTCTAAATGCTGTTCTTTCAGAGAAAATCACTTTCCTTTGAAAGTGCCTTAAGCTACTTGCAAGCATTAGGAAGAAACTCACATGCGTTTCTCTGAAAGAGAAGCAGTCTGTTCCAACACTTCAATTCACTGTGCGAAGTGAATGGAGTGTTGCTTCACTTTCTAAATGCTGTTCTTTCAGAGAAAATCACTTTCCTTTGAAAGTGCCTTAAGCTAATTACAAGCATTCACCAGAAACTCACATGCGTTTCTCTGAAACCGAAGCAGTCTGTTCCAACACTTCAATTCACTGTGCGAAGTGAATGGAGTGTTGCCTCACTTTCTAAATGCTGTCCTTTCAGAGAAAATCACTTTCCATTGAAAGTGCCTTAAACTACTTTCAAGCATTCACAAAAAACTCACATGCGTTTCTCTGAAAGAAAAGCAGTCTGTTCCAACACTTCAATTCACTATGCGAAGTGAATGGAGTGTTGCTTCACTTTCTAAATGCTGTCCTTTTAGAGAAAATCCCTTTCCTTTGAATGTGCCTTAAGCTACTTACAAGCATTCAACAGAAACGAACATGCATTTCTCTGAAAGAGAAGCAATCTGTTCCAACACTTCAATTCTCTGTGCGAAGTGAATGGAGTGTTGCTTCACTTTCTAAATGCTGTCCTTTCAGAGAAAATCACTTTCCTTTGAAAGTGCCTTAAGCTACTTGCAAGCATTCACTAGAAACACTAATGCGTTTCTCTGAAAGAGAAGCAGTCTGTTCCAACACTTCAATTCATTGCGCGAAGGGAATGGAGTGTTGCTTTACTTTCTAAATGCTGTCCTTTCAGAGAAAATCACTTTCCTTTGAAAGTTCCTTAAGCTACTTGCAAGCATTAGGAAGAAACTCACATGCGTTTCTCTGAAAGAGAAGCAGTCTGTTCCAACACTTCAATTCACTGTGCGAAGTGAATGGAGTGTTGCCTCACTTTCTAAATGCTGTCCTTTCAGAGAAAATCACTTTTGTTTGAAAGTGCCTTAAGCAACTTTCAAGCATTCACATGAAATTCACATGCATTTCTCTGAAAGAGAAGCCTTCTCTTCCAACTTCAATTCACTGTGCGAATTTAATGGAGTGTTGCCTCACTTTCGAAATGCTGTCCTTTCAGAGAAAATCACTTTCCTTTGATAGTGCCTTAAGCTACTTACAAGCATTCAACAGAAACTCACATGTGTTTCTCTGAAAGAGAAGCAATCTGATCCAACACTTCAATTCACTGTGCAAAGTGAATGGAGTGTTGCCTCACTTTCGAAATGCTGTCCTTTCAGAGAAAGTCACTTTCCTTTGAAAGTGCCTTAAGCTAATTACAAGCATTCAACAGAAACTCACATGCATTTCTCTGAAAGAGAAGCAGTCTGTTCCAACACTTCAATTCACTGTGCAAAGTGAATGGAGTGTTGCTTCACTTTCTAAATGCTGTCCTTTCAGAGAAAATCACTTTCCTTTGAAAGTGCCTTAAGCTACTTACAAGCATTCAACAGAAACTCACATGCATTTCTCTGAAAGAGAAGCAGTCTGTTCCAACACTTCAATTCACTGTTCGAAGTGAATGGAGTGTTGCTTCACTTTCTAAATGCTGTCCTTTCAGAGAAAATCACTTTCCCTTGAAAGTGCCTTAAGCTACTTACAAGCATTCAACAGAAACTCACATGCGTTTCTCTGAAAGAGAAGCAGTCTGTTCCAACACTTCAATTCACTGTTCGAAATGAATGGAGTATTGCTTCACTTTCTAAATGCTGTCCTTTCAGAGAAAATCACTTTCCTTTGAAAGTGCCTTAAGCTACTTGCAAGCATTTGGAAGAAACTCACATGCGTTTCTCTGAAAGAGAAGCAATCTGTTCCTACACTTCAATTCACTGTGTGAAGTGAATGGAGTGTTGCCTCACTTTCTAAATGCTGTCCTTTCAGAGAAAATCACTTTCCTTTGAAAGTGCCTTAAGCAGCTTGCAAACATTCACAAGAAACACTAATGCGTTTCAATGAAAGAGAAGCACTCTGTTCCAACACTTCAATTCACTGCACGAAGGGAATGGAGTGTTGCTTCACTTTCTAAATGCTGTCCTTTCAGAGAAAATCACTTTCCTTTGAAAGTGCCATAAGCTACTTACAAGCATTCACCAGAAACTCACATGCGTTTCTCTGAAAGAGAAGCAGTCTGTTCCAACACTTCAATTCACTGTGCGAAGGGAATGGAGTGTTGCTTCACTTTCTAAATTCTGTCCTTTAAGAGAAAATCACTTTCCTTTGAAAGTGCCTTAAACTACTTTCAAGCATTCACAAAAAACTCACATGCGTTTCTTTTAAAGAGAAGAAGTCTGTTCCAACACTTCAATTCACTGTGCGAAGTGAATGGAGTGTTGCTTCAGTTTCTAAATGCTGTCCTTTCAGAGAAAATCCCTTTCCTTTGAAAGTGCCTTAAGCAACTTGCAAGCATACACAAGAAACTCACCTGCGTTTCTCTGAATGAGAAGCAGTCTGTTCCAACACTTCAATTCACTGTGCGAAGTGAATGGAGTGTTGCTTCACTTTCTAAATGCTGTCCTTTCAGAGAAAATCACTTTCCTTTGAAAGTGCCTTAAGCTACTTACAAGCATTCACCAGAAACTCACATGCGTTTCTCTGAAAGAGAAGCAGTCTGTTCCAATACTTCAATTCACTCTGCGAAGTGAATGGAGTGTTGCTTCACTTTCTAAATGCTGTCCTTTCAGAGAAAATCACTCTCCTTTGAAAGTGCCTTAAACTACTTTCAAGCATTCACAAAAAACTCACATGCGTTTCTCTTAAACAGAAGCAGTCTGTTCCAACACTTCAATTCACTGTGTGAAGTGAATGGAGTGTTGCCTCACTTTCTAAATGCTGTCCTATCAGAGAAAATCACTTTCCTTTGAAAGTGCCTTAAGCTAATTACAAGCATTCAACAGAAACTCACATGCGTTTCTCTGAAAGAGAAGCAGTCTGTTCCAACACTTCAATTCAATGTGCGAAGTGAATGGAGTGTTGCTTCACTTTCTAAATGCTGTCATTTCAGAGAAAATCACTTTACTTTGAAAGTGCCTTAAACAACTTGCAAGCATTCACAAGAAACACTAATGCGTTTATATGAAAGAGAAGCACTCTGTTCCAACACTTCAGTTCACTGCACGAAGGGAATGGAGTGTTGCTTCACTTTTTAAATGCTGTCCTTTCAGAGAAAATCACTTTCCTTTGAAAGTGCCTTAAGCTACTTACAAGCATTCACCAGAAACTCACATGCGTTTCTCTGAAAGAGAAGCAGTCTGTTCCAACACTTCAATTCACTGTGCGAAGTGAATGGAGTGTTGCTTCACTTTCCAAATGCTGTCCTTTCAGAGAAAATCACTTTCCTTTGAAAGTGCCTTAAGATACTTGCAAGCATTAGGAAGAAACTCACATGCGTTTCTCTGAAAGAGAAGCAATCTGTTCCAACACTTCAATTCACTGTGTGAAGTGAATGGAGTGTTGCCTCACTTTCTAAATGCTGTCCTTTCAGAGAAAATCACTTTCCTTTGAAAGTGCCTTAAACTACTTTCAAGCATTCACAAAAAACTCACATGCGTTTCTCTTAAACAGAAGCAGTCTGTTCCAACACTTCAATTCACTGTGTGAAGTGAATGGAGTGTTGCCTCACTTTCTAAATGCTGTCCTATCAGAGAAAATCACTTTCCTTTGAAAGTGCCTTAAGCTACTTACAAGCATTCAACAGAAACTCACATGCGTTTCTCTGAAAGAGAAGCAGTCTGTTCCAACACTTCAATTCAATGTGCGAAGTGAATGGAGTGTTGCTTCACTTTCTAAATGCTGTCATTTCAGAGAAAATCACTTTACTTTGAAAGTGCCTTAAGCAACTTGCAAGCATTCACAAGAAACACTAATGCGTTTATATGAAAGAGAAGCACTCTGTTCCAACACTTCAGTTCACTGCACGAAGGGAATGGAGTGTTGCTTCACTTTTTAAATGCTGTCCTTTCAGAGAAAATCACTTTCCTTTGAAAGTGCCTTAAGCTACTTACAAGCATTCACCAGAAACTCACATGCGTTTCTCTGAAAGAGAAGCAGTCTGTTCCAACACTTCAATTCACTGTGCGAAGTGAATGGAGTGTTGCTTCACTTTCTAAATGCTGTCCTTTCAGAGAAAATCACTTTCCTTTGAAAGTGCCTTAAGATACTTGCAAGCATTAGGAAGAAACTCACATGCGTTTCTCTGAAAGAGAAGCAATCTGTTCCAACACTTCAATTCACTGTGTGAAGTGAATGGAGTGTTGCCTCACTTTCTAAATGCTGTCCTTTCAGAGAAAATCACTTTCCTTTGAAAGTGCCTTAAGCTACTTACAAGCATTCAACAGAAACTCACATGTGTTTCTCTGAGAGAGAAGCAGTCTGTTCCAACACTTCAATTCAATGTGCGAAGTGAATGGAGTGTTGCTTCACTTTCTAAATGCTGTCCTTTCAGAGAAAATCACTTTCCTTTGAAAGTGCCTTAAGCTACTTGCAAGCATTCACCAGAAACTCACACGTGTTTCTCTGAAACAGAAGCAGTCTGTACCAACACTTCCATTCACTGTGTGAAGTGAATGGAGTGTTGCCTCACTTTCTAAATGCTGTCCTTTCAGAGAAAATCACTTTCCATTGAAAGTGCCTTAAACTACTTTCAAGCATTCACAAAAAACTCACATGCGTTTCTCTGAAAGAGAAGAAGTCTGTTCCAACACTTCAATTCACTGTGCGAAGTGAATGGAGTGTTGCTTCACTTTCTAAATGCTGTCCTTTTAGAGAAAATCCCTTTCCTTTGAATGTGCCTTAAGCTACTTACAAGCATTCAACAGAAACTCAAATGCGTTTCTCTGAGAGAGAAGCAGTCTGTTCCAACACTTCAATTCAATGTGCGAAGTGAATGGAGTGTTGCTTCACTTTCTAAATGCTGTCCTTTCAGAGAAAATCACTTTCCTTTGAAAGTGCCTTAAGCTACTTGCAAGCATTCACCAGAAACTCACACGCGTTTCTCTGAAACAGAAGCACTCTGTTCCAACACTTCAGTTCTCTGTGCGAAGTGAATGGAGTGTTGCTTCATTTTCTAAATGCTGTCCTTTCAGAGAAAATCACTTTCCTTTGAAAGTGCCTTAAGCTACTTGCACGCATTCACAAGAAACATTAATGCGTTTCTATGAAAGAGAAGCAGTCTGTTCCAACACTTCAATTCATTGCGCGAAGGGAATGGAGTGTTGCTTCACTTTCTAAATTCTGTCCTTTCAGAGAAAATCACTTTCCATTGAAAGTGCCTTAAACTACTTTCAAGCATTCAAAAAAACTCACATGCGTTTCTCTGAAAGAGAAGCAGTCTGTTCCAACACTTCAATTCACTGTACAAAGTGAATGGAGTGTTGCTTCACTTTCTAAATGCTGTCCTTTCAGAGAAAATCACTTTCCTTTGAAAGTGCCTTAAGCAACTTGCAAGCATTCACAAGAAACTCACATGCGTTTCTCTGAAAGAGAAGCAGTCTGTTCCAACACTTCAATTCACTGTGTGAAGTGAATGGAGTGTTGCCTCACTTTCTAAATGCTGTCCTTTCAGAGAAAATCACTTTCCTTTGAAAGTGCCTTAAGCTACTTACAAGCATTCACCAGAAACTCACATGCGTTTCTCTGAAAGAGAAGCAGTCTGTTCCAACACTTCAATTCACTGTGCGAAGTGAATGGAGTGTTGCTTCACTTTCTAAATGCTGTCCTTTCAGAGAAAATCACTTTCCTTTGAAAGTGCCTTAAGATACTTGCAAGCATTAGGAAGAAACTCACATGCGTTTCTCTGAAAGAGAAGCAATCTGTTCCAACACTTCAATTCACTGTGTGAAGTGAATGGAGTGTTGCCTCACTTTCTAAATGCTGTCCTTTCAGAGAAAATCACTTTCCTTTGAAAGTGCCTTAAGCTACTTACAAGCATTCAACAGAAACTCACATGTGTTTCTCTGAGAGAGAAGCAGTCTGTTCCAACACTTCAATTCAATGTCCGAAGTGAATGGAGTGTTGCTTCACTTTCTAAATGCTGTCCTTTCAGAGAAAATCACTTTCCTTTGAAAGTGCCTTAAGCTACTTGCAAGCATTCACCAGAAACTCACACGCGTTTCTCTGAAACAGAAGCAGTCTGTACCAACACTTCCATTCACTGTGTGAAGTGAATGGAGTGTTGCCTCACTTTCTAAATGCTGTCCTTTCAGAGAAAATCACTTTCCATTGAAAGTGCCTTAAACTACTTTCAAGCATTCACAAAAAACTCACATGCGTTTCTCTGAAAGAGAAGCAGTCTGTTCCAACACTTCAATTCACTGTGCGAAGTGAATGGAGTGTTGCTTCACTTTCTAAATGCTGTCCTTTTAGAGAAAATCCCTTTCCTTTGAATGTGCCTTAAGCTACTTACAAGCATTCAACAGAAACTCAAATGCGTTTCTCTGAGAGAGAAGCAGTCTGTTCCAACACTTCAATTCAATGTGCGAAGTGAATGGATTGTTGCTTCACTTTCTAAATGCTGTCCTTTCAGAGAAAATCACTTTCCTTTGAAAGTGCCTTAAGCTACTTGCACGCATTCACAAGAAACATTAATGCGTTTCTATGAAAGAGAAGCAGTCTGTTCCAACACTTCAATTCATTGCGCGAAGGGAATGGAGTGTTGCTTTACTTTCTAAATGCTGTCCTTTCAGAGAAAATCACTTTCCTTTGAAAGTGCCTTAAGCTACTTGCAAGCATTAGGAAGAAACTCACATGCGTTTCTCTGAAAGAGAAGCAGTCTGTTCCAACACTTCAATTCACTGTACAAAGTGAATGGAGTGTTGCTTCACTTTCTAAATGCTGTCCTTTCAGAGAAAATCACTTTCCTTTGAAAGTGCCTTAAGCAACTTGCAAGCATTCACAAGAAACTCACATGCGTTTCTCTGAAAGAGAAGCAGTCTGTTCCAACACTTCAATTCACTGTGTGAAGTGAATGGAGTGTTGCCTCACTTTCTAAATGCTGTCCTTTCAGAGAAAATCACTTTCTTTTGAAAGTGCCTTAAGCTACTTACAAGCATTCAACAGAAACTCACATGCGTTTCTCTGAAAGAGAAGCAGTCTGTTCCAACACTTCAATTCAATGTGCGAAGTGAATGGAGTGTTGCTTCACTTTCTAAATGCTGTCATTTCAGAGAAAATCACTTTATTTGAAAGTGCCTTAAGCAACTTGCAAGCATTCACAAGAAACACTAATGCGTTTATATGAAAGAGAAGTACTCTGTTCCAACACTACAATCCACTTCACGAAGGGAATGGAGTGTTGCTTCACTTTCTAAATGCTGTCCTTTCAGAGAAAATCACTTTCCTTTGAAAGTGCCTTAAGCTACTTACAAGCATTCACCATAAACTCACATGCGTTTCTCTGAAAGAGAAGCAGTCTGTTCCAACACTTCAATTCACTGTGCGAAGTGAATGGAGTGTTGCTTCACTTTATAAATGCTGTCTTTTCAGAGAAAATCACTTTCCTTTGAAAGTGCCTTAAGCTACTTTCAAGCATTCAACAGAAACTCACATGCATTACTCTGAAAGAGAAGCAGTCTGTTCCAACACTTCAATTCACTGTGTGAAGTGAATGGAGTGTTACCTCACTTTCTAAATGCTGTCCCTTCAGAGAAAATCACTTTCCTTTGAAAGTGCCTTAAGCTACTTACAAGCATTTAACAGAAACTCACATGCGTTTCTCTGAAAGAGAAGCAGTCTGTTCCAACACTTCTATTCACTGTTCGAAGTGAATGGAGTGTTGCTTCACTTTCTAAATGCTGTTCTTTCAGAGAAAATCACTTTCCTTTGAAAGTGCCTTAAGCTACTTGCAAGCATTAGGAAGAAACTCACATGCGTTTCTCTGAAAGAGAAGCAGTCTGTTCCAACACTTCAATTCACTGTGCGAAGTGAATGGAGTGTTGCTTCACTTTCTAAATTATGTCCTTTCAGAGAAAATCACTTTACTTTGAAAGTGCCTTAAGCAACTTGCAAGCATTCACAAGAAACACTTATGCGTTTATATGAAAGAGAAGCACTCTGCTCCAACACTTCAATTCACTGCACGAAGGGAATGGAGTGTTGCTTCACTTTCTAAATGCTGTCCTTTCAGAGAAAATCACTTTCCTTTGAAAGTGCCTTAAGCTACTTACAAGCATTCACCAGAAACTCACATGCGTTTCTCTGAAACCGAAGCAGTCTGTTCCAACACTTCAATTCACTGTGCGAAGTGAATGGAGTGTTGCCTCACTTTCTAAATGCTGTCCTTTCAGAGAAAATCACTTTCCATTGAAAGTGCCTTAAACTACTTTCAAGCATTCACAAAAAACTCACATGCGTTTCTCTGAAAGAAAAGCAGTCTGTTCCAACACTTCAATTCACTATGCGAAGTGAATGGAGTGTTGCTTCACTTTCTAAATGCTGTCCTTTTAGAGAAAATCCCTTTCCTTTGAATGTGCCTTAAGCTACTTACAAGCATTCAACAGAAACGAACATGCATTTCTCTGAAAGAGAAGCAATCTGTTCCAACACTTCAATTCTCTGTGCGAAGTGAATGGAGTGTTGCTTCACTTTCTAAATGCTGTCCTTTCAGAGAAAATCACTTTCCTTTGAAAGTGCCTTAAGCTACTTGCAAGCATTGACTAGAAACACTAATGCGTTTCTATGAAAGAGAAGCAGTCTGTTCCAACACTTCAATTCACTGTGCGAAGTGAATGGAGTGTTGCTTCACTTTCTAAATGCTGTCCTTTCAGAGAAAATCACTTTCCTTTGAAAGTGCCTTAAGCTACTTACAAGCATTCACCAGAAACTCACATGCGTTTCTCTGAAAGAGAAGCAGTCTGTTCCAACACTTCTATTCACTGTTCGAAGTGAATGGAGTGTTGCTTCACTTTCTAAATGCTGTTCTTTCAGAGAAAATCACTTTCCTTTGAAAGTGCCTTAAGCTACTTGCAAGCATTAGGAAGAAACTCACATGCGTTTCTCTGAAAGAGAAGCAGTCTGTACCAACACTTCAATTCACTGTGCGAAGTGAATGGAGTGTTGCTTCACTTTCTAAATGCTGTTCTTTCAGAGAAAATCACTTTCCTTTGAAAGTGCCTTAAGCTACTTGCAAGCATTAGGAAGAAACTCACATGCGTTTCTCTGAAAGAGAAGCAGTCTGTTCCAACACTTCAATTCACTGTGCGAAGGGAATGGAGTGTTGCCTCACTTTCTAAATGCTGTCCTTTCAGAGAAAATCACTTTCCATTGAAAGTGCCTTAAACTACTTTCAAGCATTCACAAAAAACTCACATGCGTTTCTCTGAAAGAGAAGCAGTCTGTTCCAACACTTCAATTCACTGTGCGAAGTGAATGGAGTGTTGCTTCACTTTCTAAATGCTGTCCTTTCAGAGAAAATCACTTTCCTTTGAAAGTGCATTAAGCAACTTGCAAGCAGTAGGAAGAAACTCACATGCGTTTCTCTGAAAGAGATGCAATCTGTTCCAACACTTCAATTCACTGTGTGAAGTGAATGGAGTGTTGCCTCACTTTCTAAATGCTGTCCTTTCAGAGAAAATCACTTTCCTTTGAAAGTGCCTTAAGCTACTTGCAAGCATTAGGAAGAAACTCACATGCGTTTCTCTGAAAGAGAAACAGTCTGTTCCAACACTTCAATTCACTGTGCGAAGTGAATGGAGTGTTGCTTCACTTTCTAAATTATGTCCTTTCAGAGAAAATCACTTTACTTTGAAAGTGCCTTAAGCAACTTGCAAGCATTCACAAGAAACACTTATGCGTTTATATGAAAGAGAAGCACTCTGCTCCAACACTTCAATTCACTGCACGAAGGGAATGGAGTGTTGCTTCACTTTCTAAATGCTGTCCTTTCAGAGAAAATCACTTTCCTTTGAAAGTGCCTTAAGCTACTTACAAGCATTCACCAGAAACTCACATGCGTTTCTCTGAAACCGAAGCAGTCTGTTCCAACACTTCAATTCACTGTGCGAAGTGAATGGAGTGTTGCCTCACTTTCTAAATGCTGTCCTTTCAGAGAAAATCACTTTCCATTGAATGTGCCTTAAACTACTTTCAAGCATTCACAAAAAACTCACATGCGTTTCTCTGAAAGAAAAGCAGTCTGTTCCAACACTTCAATTCACTATGCGAAGTGAATGGAGTGTTGCTTCACTTTCTAAATGCTGTCCTTTTAGAGAAAATCCCTTTCCTTTGAATGTGCCTTAAGAAACTTACAAGCATTCAACAGAAACGAACATGCATTTCTCTGAAAGAGAAGCAATCTGTTCCAACACTTCAATTCTCTGTGCGAAGTGAATGGAGTGTTGCTTCACTTTCTAAATGCTGTCCTTTCAGAGAAAATCACTTTCCTTTGAAAGTGCCTTAAGCTACTTGCAAGCATTCACTAGAAACACTAATGCGTTTCTATGAAAGAGAAGCAGTCTGTTCCAACACTTCAATTCATTGCGCGAAGGGAATGGAGTGTTGCTTTACTTTCTAAATGCTGTCCTTTCAGAGAAAATCACTTTCCTTTGAAAGTGCCTTAAACTACTTTCAAGCATACAAAAAAACTCACATGCGTTTCTCTGAAAGAGAAGCAGTCTGTTCCAACACTTCAATTCACTGTGCGAAGTGAATGGAGTGTTGCTTCACTTTCTAAATGCTGTCCTTTCAGAGAAAATCACTTTCCTTTGAAAGTGCCTTAAGCTACTTACAAGCATTCACCAGAAACTCACATGCGTTTCTCTGAAAGAGAAGCAGTCTGTTCCAACACTTCAATTCACTGTGCGAAGTGAATGGAGTGTTGCTTCACTTTCTAAATTCTGTCCTTTCAGAGAAAATCACTTTCCTTTGAAAGTGCCTTAAACTACTTTCAAGCATTCACCAGAAACTCACATGCGTTTCTCTTAAAGAGAAGCAGTCTGTTCCAACACTTCAATTCACTGTGCGAAGTGAATGGAGTGTTGCTTCACTTTCTAAATGCTGTCCTTTCAGAGAAAATCACTTTCCTTTGAAAGTGCCTTAAGCTACTTGCACGCATTCACAAGAAACATTAATGCGTTTCTATGAAAGAGAAGCAGTCTGTTCCAACACTTCAATTCATTGCGCGAAGGGAATGGAGTGTTGCTTTACTTTCTAAATGCTGTCCTTTCAGAGAAAATCACTTTCCTTTGAAAGTGCCTTAAGCTACTTGCAAGCATTAGGAAGAAACTCACATGCGTTTCTCTGAAAGAGAAGCAGTCTGTTCCAACACTTCAATTCACTGTACAAAGTGAATGGAGTGTTGCTTCACTTTCTAAATGCTGTCCTTTCAGAGAAAATCACTTTCCTTTGAAAGTGCCTTAAGCAACTTGCAAGCATTCACAAGAAACTCACATGCGTTTCTCTGAAAGAGAAGCAGTCTGTTCCAACACTTCAATTCACTGTGTGAAGTGAATGGAGTGTTGCCTCACTTTCTAAATGCTGTCCTTTCAGAGAAAATCACTTTCTTTTGAAAGTGCCTTAAGCTACTTACAAGCATTCAACAGAAACTCACATGCGTTTCTCTGAAAGAGAAGCAGTCTGTTCCAACACTTCAATTCAATGTGCGAAGTGAATGGAGTGTTGCTTCACTTTCTAAATGCTGTCATTTCAGAGAAAATCACTTTATTTGAAAGTGCCTTAAGCAACTTGCAAGCATTCACAAGAAACACTAATGCGTTTATATGAAAGAGAAGTACTCTGTTCCAACACTACAATCCACTTCACGAAGGGAATGGAGTGTTGCTTCACTTTCTAAATGCTGTCCTTTCAGAGAAAATCACTTTCCTTTGAAAGTGCCTTAAGCTACTTACAAGCATTCACCATAAACTCACATGCGTTTCTCTGAAAGAGAAGCAGTCTGTTCCAACACTTCAATTCACTGTGCGAAGTGAATGGAGTGTTGCTTCACTTTATAAATGCTGTCTTTTCAGAGAAAATCACTTTCCTTTGAAAGTGCCTTAAGCTACTTTCAAGCATTCAACAGAAACTCACATGCATTACTCTGAAAGAGAAGCAGTCTGTTCCAACACTTCAATTCACTGTGTGAAGTGAATGGAGTGTTACCTCACTTTCTAAATGCTGTCCCTTCAGAGAAAATCACTTTCCTTTGAAAGTGCCTTAAGCTACTTACAAGCATTTAACAGAAACTCACATGCGTTTCTCTGAAAGAGAAGCAGTCTGTTCCAACACTTCTATTCACTGTTCGAAGTGAATGGAGTGTTGCTTCACTTTCTAAATGCTGTTCTTTCAGAGAAAATCACTTTCCTTTGAAAGTGCCTTAAGCTACTTGCAAGCATTAGGAAGAAACTCACATGCGTTTCTCTGAAAGAGAAGCAGTCTGTTCCAACACTTCAATTCACTGTGCGAAGTGAATGGAGTGTTGCTTCACTTTCTAAATTATGTCCTTTCAGAGAAAATCACTTTACTTTGAAAGTGCCTTAAGCAACTTGCAAGCATTCACAAGAAACACTTATGCGTTTATATGAAAGAGAAGCACTCTGCTCCAACACTTCAATTCACTGCACGAAGGGAATGGAGTGTTGCTTCACTTTCTAAATGCTGTCCTTTCAGAGAAAATCACTTTCCTTTGAAAGTGCCTTAAGCTACTTACAAGCATTCACCAGAAACTCACATGCGTTTCTCTGAAACCGAAGCAGTCTGTTCCAACACTTCAATTCACTGTGCGAAGTGAATGGAGTGTTGCCTCACTTTCTAAATGCTGTCCTTTCAGAGAAAATCACTTTCCATTGAAAGTGCCTTAAACTACTTTCAAGCATTCACAAAAAACTCACATGCGTTTCTCTGAAAGAAAAGCAGTCTGTTCCAACACTTCAATTCACTATGCGAAGTGAATGGAGTGTTGCTTCACTTTCTAAATGCTGTCCTTTTAGAGAAAATCCCTTTCCTTTGAATGTGCCTTAAGCTACTTACAAGCATTCAACAGAAACGAACATGCATTTCTCTGAAAGAGAAGCAATCTGTTCCAACACTTCAATTCTCTGTGCGAAGTGAATGGAGTGTTGCTTCACTTTCTAAATGCTGTCCTTTCAGAGAAAATCACTTTCCTTTGAAAGTGCCTTAAGCTACTTGCAAGCATTGACTAGAAACACTAATGCGTTTCTATGAAAGAGAAGCAGTCTGTTCCAACACTTCAATTCACTGTGCGAAGTGAATGGAGTGTTGCTTCACTTTCTAAATGCTGTCCTTTCAGAGAAAATCACTTTCCTTTGAAAGTGCCTTAAGCTACTTACAAGCATTCACCAGAAACTCACATGCGTTTCTCTGAAAGAGAAGCAGTCTGTTCCAACACTTCTATTCACTGTTCGAAGTGAATGGAGTGTTGCTTCACTTTCTAAATGCTGTTCTTTCAGAGAAAATCACTTTCCTTTGAAAGTGCCTTAAGCTACTTGCAAGCATTAGGAAGAAACTCACATGCGTTTCTCTGAAAGAGAAGCAGTCTGTACCAACACTTCAATTCACTGTGCGAAGTGAATGGAGTGTTGCTTCACTTTCTAAATGCTGTTCTTTCAGAGAAAATCACTTTCCTTTGAAAGTGCCTTAAGCTACTTGCAAGCATTAGGAAGAAACTCACATGCGTTTCTCTGAAAGAGAAGCAGTCTGTTCCAACACTTCAATTCACTGTGCGAAGGGAATGGAGTGTTGCCTCACTTTCTAAATGCTGTCCTTTCAGAGAAAATCACTTTCCATTGAAAGTGCCTTAAACTACTTTCAAGCATTCACAAAAAACTCACATGCGTTTCTCTGAAAGAGAAGCAGTCTGTTCCAACACTTCAATTCACTGTGCGAAGTGAATGGAGTGTTGCTTCACTTTCTAAATGCTGTCCTTTCAGAGAAAATCACTTTCCTTTGAAAGTGCATTAAGCAACTTGCAAGCAGTAGGAAGAAACTCACATGCGTTTCTCTGAAACCGAAGCAGTCTGTTCCAACACTTCAATTCACTGTGCGAAGTGAATGGAGTGTTGCCTCACTTTCTAAATGCTGTCCTTTCAGAGAAAATCACTTTCCATTGAAAGTGCCTTAAACTACTTTCAAGCATTCACAAAAAACTCACATGCGTTTCTCTGAAAGAAAAGCAGTCTGTTCCAACACTTCAATTCACTATGCGAAGTGAATGGAGTGTTGCTTCACTTTCTAAATGCTGTCCTTTTAGAGAAAATCCCTTTCCTTTGAATGTGCCTTAAGCTACTTACAAGCATTCAACAGAAACGAACATGCATTTCTCTGAAAGAGAAGCAATCTGTTCCAACACTTCAATTCTCTGTGCGAAGTGAATGGAGTGTTGCTTCACTTTCTAAATGCTGTCCTTTCAGAGAAAATCACTTTCCTTTGAAAGTGCCTTAAGCTACTTGCAAGCATTGACTAGAAACACTAATGCGTTTCTATGAAAGAGAAGCAGTCTGTTCCAACACTTCAATTCACTGTGCGAAGTGAATGGAGTGTTGCTTCACTTTCTAAATGCTGTCCTTTCAGAGAAAATCACTTTCCTTTGAAAGTGCCTTAAGCTACTTACAAGCATTCACCAGAAACTCACATGCGTTTCTCTGAAAGAGAAGCAGTCTGTTCCAACACTTCTATTCACTGTTCGAAGTGAATGGAGTGTTGCTTCACTTTCTAAATGCTGTTCTTTCAGAGAAAATCACTTTCCTTTGAAAGTGCCTTAAGCTACTTGCAAGCATTAGGAAGAAACTCACATGCGTTTCTCTGAAAGAGAAGCAGTCTGTACCAACACTTCAATTCACTGTGCGAAGTGAATGGAGTGTTGCTTCACTTTCTAAATGCTGTTCTTTCAGAGAAAATCACTTTCCTTTGAAAGTGCCTTAAGCTACTTGCAAGCATTAGGAAGAAACTCACATGCGTTTCTCTGAAAGAGAAGCAGTCTGTTCCAACACTTCAATTCACTGTGCGAAGGGAATGGAGTGTTGCCTCACTTTCTAAATGCTGTCCTTTCAGAGAAAATCACTTTCCATTGAAAGTGCCTTAAACTACTTTCAAGCATTCACAAAAAACTCACATGCGTTTCTCTGAAAGAGAAGCAGTCTGTTCCAACACTTCAATTCACTGTGCGAAGTGAATGGAGTGTTGCTTCACTTTCTAAATGCTGTCCTTTCAGAGAAAATCACTTTCCTTTGAAAGTGCATTAAGCAACTTGCAAGCAGTAGGAAGAAACTCACATGCGTTTCTCTGAAAGAGATGCAATCTGTTCCAACACTTCAATTCACTGTGTGAAGTGAATGGAGTGTTGCCTCACTTTCTAAATGCTGTCCTTTCAGAGAAAATCACTTTCCTTTGAAAGTGCCTTAAGCTACTTGCAAGCATTAGGAAGAAACTCACATGCGTTTCTCTGAAAGAGAAACAGTCTGTTCCAACACTTCAATTCACTGTGCGAAGTGAATGGAGTGTTGCTTCACTTTCTAAATTATGTCCTTTCAGAGAAAATCACTTTACTTTGAAAGTGCCTTAAGCAACTTGCAAGCATTCACAAGAAACACTTATGCGTTTATATGAAAGAGAAGCACTCTGCTCCAACACTTCAATTCACTGCACGAAGGGAATGGAGTGTTGCTTCACTTTCTAAATGCTGTCCTTTCAGAGAAAATCACTTTCCTTTGAAAGTGCCTTAAGCTACTTACAAGCATTCACCAGAAACTCACATGCGTTTCTCTGAAACCGAAGCAGTCTGTTCCAACACTTCAATTCACTGTGCGAAGTGAATGGAGTGTTGCCTCACTTTCTAAATGCTGTCCTTTCAGAGAAAATCACTTTCCATTGAATGTGCCTTAAACTACTTTCAAGCATTCACAAAAAACTCACATGCGTTTCTCTGAAAGAAAAGCAGTCTGTTCCAACACTTCAATTCACTATGCGAAGTGAATGGAGTGTTGCTTCACTTTCTAAATGCTGTCCTTTTAGAGAAAATCCCTTTCCTTTGAATGTGCCTTAAGAAACTTACAAGCATTCAACAGAAACGAACATGCATTTCTCTGAAAGAGAAGCAATCTGTTCCAACACTTCAATTCTCTGTGCGAAGTGAATGGAGTGTTGCTTCACTTTCTAAATGCTGTCCTTTCAGAGAAAATCACTTTCCTTTGAAAGTGCCTTAAGCTACTTGCAAGCATTCACTAGAAACACTAATGCGTTTCTATGAAAGAGAAGCAGTCTGTTCCAACACTTCAATTCATTGCGCGAAGGGAATGGAGTGTTGCTTTACTTTCTAAATGCTGTCCTTTCAGAGAAAATCACTTTCCTTTGAAAGTGCCTTAAACTACTTTCAAGCATACAAAAAAACTCACATGCGTTTCTCTGAAAGAGAAGCAGTCTGTTCCAACACTTCAATTCACTGTGCGAAGTGAATGGAGTGTTGCTTCACTTTCTAAATGCTGTCCTTTCAGAGAAAATCACTTTCCTTTGAAAGTGCCTTAAGCTACTTACAAGCATTCACCAGAAACTCACATGCGTTTCTCTGAAAGAGAAGCAGTCTGTTCCAACACTTCAATTCACTGTGCGAAGTGAATGGAGTGTTGCTTCACTTTCTAAATTCTGTCCTTTCAGAGAAAATCACTTTCCTTTGAAAGTGCCTTAAACTACTTTCAAGCATTCACAAAAAACTCACATGCGTTTCTCTTAAAGAGAAGCAGTCTGTTCCAACACTTCAATTCACTGTGCGAAGTGAATGGAGTGTTGCTTCACTTTCTAAATGCTGTCCTTTCAGAGAAAATCACTTTCCTTTGAAAGTGCCTTAAGCAACTTCCAAGCATTCACAAGAAACTCACATGCGTTTCTCTG
The DNA here is from genome assembly GCF_982192425.1 of Myodes glareolus. Lineage (NCBI taxonomy): Eukaryota > Metazoa > Chordata > Mammalia > Rodentia > Cricetidae > Myodes > Myodes glareolus. Next base: position 3,245,185 of record NW_028263211.1, on the reverse strand, counting down.
AAAGAGAAGCAGTCTGTTCCAACACTTCAATTCACTGTGTGAAGTGAATGGAGTGTTGCCTCACTTTCTAAATGCTGTCCTTTCAGAGAAAATCACTTTCCTTTGAAAGTGCCTTAAGCTACTTACAAGCATTCAACAGAAACTCACATGCGTTTCTCTGAAAGAGAAGCAGTCTGTTCCAACACTTCAATTCAATGTGCGAAGTGAATGGAGTGTTGCTTCACTTTCTAAATGCTGTCATTTCAGAGAAAATCACTTTACTTTGAAAGTGCCTTAAGCAACTTGCAAGCATTCACAAGAAACACTTATGCGTTTATATGAAAGAGAAGCACTCTGCTCCAACACTTCAATTCACTGCACGAAGGGAATGGAGTGTTGCTTCACTTTCTAAATGCTGTCCTTTCAGAGAAAATCACTTTCCTTTGAAAGTGACTTAAGCTACTTACAAGCATTCACCAGAAACTCACATGCGTTTCTCTGAAACCGAAGCAGTCTGTTCCAACACTTCAATTCACTGTGCGAAGTGAATGGAGTGTTGCCTCACTTTCTAAATGCTGTCCTTTCAGAGAAAATCACTTTCCATTGAATGTGCCTTAACTACTTTCAAGCATTCACAAAAAACTCACATGCGTTTCTCTGAAAGAAAAGCAGTCTGTTCCAACACTTCAATTCACTATGCGAAGTGAATGGAGTGTTGCTTCACTTTCTAAATGCTGTCCTTTTAGAGAAAATCCCTTTCCTTTGAATGTGCCTTAAGCTACTTACAAGCATTCAACAGAAACGAACATGCATTTCTCTGAAAGAGAAGCAATCTGTTCCAACACTTCAATTCTCTGTCCGAAGTGAATGGAGTGTTGCTTCACTTTCTAAATGCTGTCCTTTCAGAGAAAATCACTTTCCTTTGAAAGTGCCTTAAGCTACTTGCAAGCATTCACTAGAAACACTAATGCGTTTCTATGAAAGAGAAGAAGTCTGTTCCAACACTTCAATTCATTGCGTGAAGGGAATGGAGTGTTGCTTTACTTTCTAAATGCTGTCCTTTCAGAGAAAATCACTTTCCTTTGAAAGTGCCTTAAAATACTTTCAAGCATACAAAAAAACTCACATGCGTTTCTCTGAAAGAGAAGCAGTCTGTTCCAACACTTCAATTCACTGTGCGAAGTGAATGGAGTGTTGCTTCACTTTCTAAATGCTGTCCTTTCAGAGAAAATCACTTTCCTTTGAAAGTGCCTTAAGCTACTTACAAGCATTCACCAGAAACTCACATGCGTTTCTCTGAAAGAGAAGCAGTCTGTTCCAACACTTCAATTCACTGTGCGAAGTGAATGGAGTGTTGCTTCACTTTCTAAATTCTGTCCTTTCAGAGAAAATCACTTTCCTTTGAAAGTGCCTTAAACTACTTTCAAGCATTCACAAAAAACTCACATGCGTTTCTCTTAAAGAGAAGCAGTCTGTTCCAACACTTCAATTCACTGTGCGAAGTGAATGGAGTGTTGCTTCACTTTCTAAATGCTGTCCTTTCAGAGAAAATCACTTTCCTTTGAAAGTGCCTTAAGCAACTTGCAAGCATTCACAAGAAACTCACATGCGTTTCTCTGAAAGAGAAGCAGTCTGTTCCAACACTTCAATTCACTGTGTGAAGTGAATGGAGTGTTGCCTCACTTTCTAAATGCTGTCCTTTCAGAGAAAATCACTTTCCTTTGAAAGTGCCTTAAGCTACTTACAAGCATTCAACAGAAACTCACATGCGTTTCTCTGAAAGAGAAGCAGTCTGTTCCAACACTTCAATTCAATGTGCAAAGTGAATGGAGTGTTGCTTCACTTTCTAAATGCTGTCATTTCAGAGAAAATCACTTTACTTTGAAAGTGCCTTAAGCAACTTGCAAGCATTCACAGGAAACACTAATGCGTTTATATGAAAGAGAAGTACTCTGTTCCAACACTACAATCCACTTCACGAAGGGAATGGAGTGTTGCTTCACTTTCTAAATGCTGTCCTTTCAGAGAAAATCACTTTCCTTTGAAAGTGCCTTAAGCTACTTACAAGCATTCACCATAAACTCACATGCGTTTCTCTGAAACAGAAGCAGTCTGTTCCAACACTTCAATTCACTGTGCGAAGTGAATGGAGAGTTGCTTCACTTTATAAATGCTGTCTTTTCAGAGAAAATCACTTTCCTTTGAAAGTGCCTTAAGCTACTTTCAAGCATTCAACAGAAACTCACATGCATTACTCTGAAAGAGAAGCAGTCTGTTCCAACACTTCAATTCACTGTGTGAAGTGAATGGAGTGTTACCTCACTTTCTAAATGCTGTCCCTTCAGAGAAAATCACTTTCCTTTGAAAGTGCCTTAAGCTACTTACAAGCATTTAACAGAAACTCACATGCGTTTCTCTGAAAGAGAAGCAGTCTGTTCCAACACATCTATTCACTGTTCGAAGTGAATGGAGTGTTGCTTCACTTTCTAAATGCTGTCCTTTTAGAGAAAATCCCTTTCCTTTGAATGTGCCTTAAGCTACTTACAAGCATTCAACAGAAACGAACATGCATTTCTCTGAAAGAGAAGCAATCTGTTCCAACACTTCAATTCTCTGTGCGAAATGAATGGAGTGTTGCTTCACTTTCTAAATGCTGTCCTTTCAGAGAAAATCACTTTCCTTTGAAAGTGCCTTAAGCTACTTACAAGCATTCACCAGAAACTCACATGCGTTTCTCTGAAAGAGAAGCAGTCTGTTCCAATACTTCAATTCACTCTGCGAAGTGAATGGAGTGTTGCTTCACTTTCTAAATGCTGTCCTTTCAGAGAAAATCACTTTCCTTTGAAAGTGCCTTAAGCTACTTACAAGCATTCAACAGAAACTCACATGCATTTCTCTGAAAGAGAAGCAGTCTGTTCCAACACTTCAATTCACTGTTCGAAATGAATGGAGTGTTGCTTCACTTTCTAAATGCTGTCCTTTCAGAGAAAATCACTTTCCTTTGAAAGTGCCTAAAGCTACTTGCAAGCATTAGGAAGAAAATCACATGCGTTTCTCTGAAAGAGAAGCAGTCTGTTCCAACACTTCAATTCACTGTGCGAAGTGAATGGAGTGTTGCTTCACTTTCTAAATGCTGTCCTTTCAGAGAAAATCACTTTCCTTTGAAAGTGCCTTAAGCTACTTGCAAGCATTAGGAAGAAACTCACATGCGTTTCTCTGAAAGAGAAGCAGTCTGTTCCAACACTTCAAATCACTGTGCGAAGTGAATGGAGTGTTGCTTCACTTTCTAAATGCTGTTCTTTCAGAGAAAATCACTTTCCTTTGAAAGTGCCTTAAGCTACTTGCAAGCATTAGGAAGAAACTCACATGCGTTTCTCTGAAAGAGAAGCAGTCTGTTCCAACACTTCAACTCACTGTGCGAAGTGAATGGAGTGTTGCTTCACTTTCTAAATGCTGTCCTTTCAGAGAAAATCACTTTCCATTGAAAGTGCCTTAAACTACTTTCAAGCATTCACAAAAAACTCACATGCATTTCTCTGAAAGAGAAGCAGTCTGTTACAACACTTCAATTCACTGTGCGAAGTGAATGGAGTGTTGCTTCACTTTCTAAATGCTGTCCTTTCAGAGAAAATCACTTTCCTTTGAAAGTGCATTAAGCAACTTGCAAGCTGTAGGAAGAAACTCACATGCGTTTCTCTGAAAGAGATGCAATCTGTTCCAACACTTCAATTCACTGTGTGAAGTGAATGGAGTGTTGCCTCACTTTCTAAATGCTGTCCTTTCAGAGAAAATCACTTTCCTTTGAAAGTGCCTTAAGCTACTTGCAAGCATTAGGAAGAAACTCACATGCGTTTCTCTGAAAGAGAAGCAGTCTGTTCCAACACTTCAATTCACTGTGCGAAGTGAATGGAGTGTTGCTTCACTTTCTAAATTATGTCCTTTCAGAGAAAATCACTTTACTTTGAAAGTGCCTTAAGCAACTTGCAAGCATTCACAAGAAACACTTATGCGTTTATATGAAAGAGAAGCACTCTGCTCCAACACTTCAATTCACTGCACGAAGGGAATGGAGTGTTGCTTCACTTTCTAAATGCTGTCCTTTCAGAGAAAATCACTTTCCTTTGAAAGTGCCTTAAGCTACTTACAAGCATTCACCAGAAACTCACATGCGTTTCTCTGAAACCGAAGCAGTCTGTTCCAACACTTCAATTCACTGTGCGAAGTGAATGGAGTGTTGCCTCACTTTCTAAATGCTGTCCTTTCAGAGAAAATCACTTTCCATTGAAAGTGCCTTAAACTACTTTCAAGCATTCACAAAAAACTCACATGCGTTTCTCTGAAAGAAAAGCAGTCTGTTCCAACACTTCAATTCACTATGCGAAGTGAATGGAGTGTTGCTTCACTTTCTAAATGCTGTCCTTTTAGAGAAAATCCCTTTCCTTTGAATGTGCCTTAAGCTACTTACAAGCATTCAACAGAAACGAACATGCATTTCTCTGAAAGAGAAGCAATCTGTTCCAACACTTCAATTCTCTGTGCGAAATGAATGGAGTGTTGCTTCACTTTCTAAATGCTGTCCTTTCAGAGAAAATCACTTTCCTTTGAAAGTGCCTTAAGCTACTTACAAGCATTCACCAGAAACTCACATGCGTTTCTCTGAAAGAGAAGCAGTCTGTTCCAATACTTCAATACACTCTGCGAAGTGAATGGAGTGTTGCTTCACTTTCTAAATGCTGTCCTTTCAGAGAAAATCACTTTCCTTTGAAAGTGCCTTAAGCTACTTACAAGCATTCAACAGAAACTCACATGCATTTCTCTGAAAGAGAAGCAGTCTGTTCCAACACTTCAATTCACTGTTCGAAATGAATTGAGTGTTGCTTCACTTTCTAAATGCTGTCCTTTCAGAGAAAATCACTTTCCTTTGAAAGTGCCTAAAGCTACTTGCAAGCATTAGGAAGAAACTCACATGCGTTTCTCTGAAAGAGAAGCAGTCTGTTCCAACACTTCAATTCACTGTGCGAAGTGAATGGAGTGTTGCTTCACTTTCTAAATGCTGTTCTTTCAGAGAAAATCACTTTCCTTTGAAAGTGCCTTAAGCTACTTGCAAGCATTAGGAAGAAACTCACATGCGTTTCTCTGAAAGAGAAGCAGTCTGTTCCAACACTTCAATTCACTGTGCGAAGTGAATGGAGTGTTGCCTCACTTTCTAAATGCTGTCCTTTCAGAGAAAATCACTTTCCATTGAAAGTGCCTTAAACTACTTTCAAGCATTCACAAAAAACTCACATGCGTTTCTCTGAAAGAGAAGCAGTCTGTTACAACACTTCAATTCACTGTGCGAAGTGAATGGAGTGTTGCTTCACTTTCTAAATGCTGTCCTTTCAGAGAAAATCACTTTCCTTTGAAAGTGCCTTAAGCTACTTACAAGCATTCAACAGAAACTCACATGCATTTCTCTGAAAGAGAAGCAGTCTGTTCCAACACTTCAATTCACTGTTCGAAATGAATGGAGTGTTGCTTCACTTTCTAAATGCTGTCCTTTCAGAGAAAATCACTTTCCTTTGAAAGTGCCTAAAGCTACTTGCAAGCATTAGGAAGAAACTCACATGCGTTTCTCTGAAAGAGAAGCAGTCTGTTCCAACACTTCAATTCACTGTGCGAAGTGAATGGAGTGTTGCTTCACTTTCTAAATGCTGTTCTTTCAGAGAAAATCACTTTCCTTTGAAAGTGCCTTAAGCCACTTGCAAGCATTAGGAAGAAACTCACATGCGTTTCTCTGAAAGAGAAGCAGTCTGTTCCAACACTTCAATTCACTGTGCGAAGTGAATGGAGTGTTGCCTCACTTTCTAAATGCTGTCCTTTCAGAGAAAATCACTTTCCATTGAAAGTGCCTTAAACTACTTTCAAGCATTCACAAAAAACTCACATGCGTTTCTCTGAAAGAGAAGCAGTCTGTTACAACACTTCAATTCACTGTGCGAAGTGAATGGAGTGTTGCTTCACTTTCTAAATGCTGTCCTTTCAGAGAAAATCACTTTCCTTTGAAAGTGCATTAAGCAACTTGCAAGCAGTAGGAAGAAACTCACATGCGTTTCTCTGAAAGAGATGCAATCTGTTCCAACACTTCAATTCACTGTGTGAAGTGAATGGAGTGTTGCCTCACTTTCTAAATGCTGTCCTTTCAGAGAAAATCACTTTCCTTTGAAAGTGCCTTAAGCTACTTGCAAGCATTAGGAAGAAACTCACATGCGTTTCTCTGAAAGAGAAGCAGTCTGTTCCAACACTTCAATTCACTGTGCGAAGTGAATGGAGTGTTGCTTCACTTTCTAAATTATGTCCTTTCAGAGAAAATCACTTTACTTTGAAAGTGCCTTAAGCAACTTGCAAGCATTCACAAGAAACACTTATGCGTTTATATGAAAGAGAAGCACTCTGCTCCAACACTTCAATTCACTGCACGAAGGGAATGGAGTGTTGCTTCACTTTCTAAATGCTGTCCTTTCAGAGAAAATCACTTTCCTTTGAAAGTGCCTTAAGCTACTTACAAGCATTCACCAGAAACTCACATGCGTTTCTCTGAAACCGAAGCAGTCTGTTCCAACACTTCAATTCACTGTGCGAAGTGAATGGAGTGTTGCCTCACTTTCTAAATGCTGTCCTTTCAGAGAAAATCACTTTCCATTGAAAGTGCCTTAAACTACTTTCAAGCATTCACAAAAAACTCACATGCGTTTCTCTGAAAGAAAAGCAGTCTGTTCCAACACTTCAATTCACTATGCGAAGTGAATGGAGTGTTGCTTCACTTTCTAAATGCTGTCCTTTTAGAGAAAATCCCTTTCCTTTGAATGTGCCTTAAGCTACTTACAAGCATTCAACAGAAACGAACATGCATTTCTCTGAAAGAGAAGCAATCTGTTCCAACACTTCAATTCTCTGTGCGAAATGAATGGAGTGTTGCTTCACTTTCTAAATGCTGTCCTTTCAGAGAAAATCACTTTCCTTTGAAAGTGCCTTAAGCTACTTACAAGCATTCACCAGAAACTCACATGCATTTCTCTGAAAGAGAAGCAGTCTGTTCCAACACTTCAATTCACTGTTCGAAATGAATGGAGTGTTGCTTCACTTTCTAAATGCTGTCCTTTCAGAGAAAATCACTTTCCTTTGAAAGTGCCTAAAGCTACTTGCAAGCATTAGGAAGAAACTCACATGCGTTTCTCTGAAAGAGAAGCAGTCTGTTCCAACACTTCAATTCACTGTGCGAAGTGAATGGAGTGTTGCTTCACTTTCTAAATGCTGTCCTTTCAGAGAAAATCACTTTCCTTTGAAAGTGCCTTAAGCTACTTGCAAGCATTAGGAAGAAACTCACATGCGTTTCTCTGAAAGAGAAGCAGTCTGTTCCAACACTTCAAATCACTGTGCGAAGTGAATGGAGTGTTGCCTCACTTTCTAAATGCTGTCCTTTCAGAGAAAATCACTTTCCATTGAAAGTGCCTTAAACTACTTTCAAGCATTCACAAAAAACTCACATGCGTTTCTCTGAAAGAGAAGCAGTCTGTTACAACACTTCAATTCACTGTGCGAAGTGAATGGAGTGTTGCTTCACTTTCTAAATGCTGTCCTTTCAGAGAAAATCACTTTCCTTTGAAAGTGCCTTAAGCTACTTACAAGCATTCAACAGAAACTCACATGCATTTCTCTGAAAGAGAAGCAGTCTGTTCCAACACTTCAATTCACTGTTCGAAATGAATGGAGTATTGCTTCACTTTCTAAATGCTGTCCTTTCAGAGAAAATCACTTTCCTTTGAAAGTGCCTAAAGCTACTTGCAAGCATTAGGAAGAAACTCACATGCGTTTCTCTGAAAGAGAAGCAGTCTGTTCCAACACTTCAATTCACTGTGCGAAGTGAATGGAGTGTTGCTTCACTTTCTAAATGCTGTTCTTTCAGAGAAAATCACTTTCCTTTGAAAGTGCCTTAAGCTACTTGCAAGCATTAGGAAGAAACTCACATGCGTTTCTCTGAAAGAGAAGCAGTCTGTTCCAACACTTCAATTCACTGTGCGAAGTGAATGGAGTGTTGCCTCACTTTCTAAATGCTGTCCTTTCAGAGAAAATCACTTTCCATTGAAAGTGCCTTAAACTACTTTCAAGCATTCACAAAAAACTCACATGCGTTTCTCTGAAAGAGAAGCAGTCTGTTACAACACTTCAATTCACTGTGCGAAGTGAATGGAGTGTTGCTTCACTTTCTAAATGCTGTCCTTTCAGAGAAAATCACTTTCCTTTGAAAGTGCATTAAGCAACTTGCAAGCAGTAGGAAGAAACTCACATGCGTTTCTCTGAAAGAGATGCAATCTGTTCCAACACTTCAATTCACTGTGTGAAGTGAATGGAGTGTTGCCTCACTTTCTAAATGCTGTCCTTTCAGAGAAAATCACTTTCCTTTGAAAGTGCCTTAAGCTACTTGCAAGCATTAGGAAGAAACTCACATGCGTTTCTCTGAAAGAGAAGCAGTCTGTTCCAACACTTCAATTCACTGTGCGAAGTGAATGGAGTGTTGCTTCACTTTCTAAATTATGTCCTTTCAGAGAAAATCACTTTACTTTGAAAGTGCCTTAAGCAACTTGCAAGCATTCACAAGAAACACTTATGCGTTTATATGAAAGAGAAGCACTCTGCTCCAACACTTCAATTCACTGCACGAAGGGAATGGAGTGTTGCTTCACTTTCTAAATGCTGTCCTTTCAGAGAAAATCACTTTCCTTTGAAAGTGCCTTAAGCTACTTACAAGCATTCACCAGAAACTCACATGCGTTTCTCTGAAACCGAAGCAGTCTGTTCCAACACTTCAATTCACTGTGCGAAGTGAATGGAGTGTTGCCTCACTTTCTAAATGCTGTCCTTTCAGAGAAAATCACTTTCCATTGAAAGTGCCTTAAACTACTTTCAAGCATTCACAAAAAACTCACATGCGTTTCTCTGAAAGAAAAGCAGTCTGTTCCAACACTTCAATTCACTATGCGAAGTGAATGGAGTGTTGCTTCACTTTCTAAATGCTGTCCTTTTAGAGAAAATCCCTTTCCTTTGAATGTGCCTTAAGCTACTTACAAGCATTCAACAGAAACGAACATGCATTTCTCTGAAAGAGAAGCAATCTGTTCCAACACTTCAATTCTCTGTGCGAAATGAATGGAGTGTTGCTTCACTTTCTAAATGCTGTCCTTTCAGAGAAAATCACTTTCCTTTGAAAGTGCCTTAAGCTACTTACAAGCATTCACCAGAAACTCACATGCGTTTCTCTGAAAGAGAAGCAGTCTGTTCCAATACTTCAATTCACTCTGCGAAGTGAATGGAGTGTTGCTTCACTTTCTAAATGCTGTCCTTTCAGAGAAAATCACTTTCCTTTGAAAGTGCCTTAAGCTACTTACAAGCATTCAACAGAAACTCACATGCATTTCTCTGAAAGAGAAGCAGTCTGTTCCAACACTTCAATTCACTGTTCGAAATGAATGGAGTGTTGCTTCACTTTCTAAATGCTGTCCTTTCAGAGAAAATCACTTTCCTTTGAAAGTGCCTAAAGCTACTTGCAAGCATTAGGAAGAAACTCACATGCGTTTCTCTGAAAGAGAAGCAGTCTGTTCCAACACTTCAATTCACTGTGCGAAGTGAATGGAGTGTTGCTTCACTTTCTAAATGCTGTCCTTTCAGAGAAAATCACTTTCCTTTGAAAGTGCCTTAAGCTACTTGCAAGCATTAGGAAGAAACTCACATGCGTTTCTCTGAAAGAGAAGCAGTCTGTTCCAACACTTCAAATCACTGTGCGAAGTGAATGGAGTGTTGCTTCACTTTCTAAATGCTGTTCTTTCAGAGAAAATCACTTTCCTTTGAAAGTGCCTTAAGCTACTTGCAAGCATTAGGAAGAAACTCACATGCGTTTCTCTGAAAGAGAAGCAGTCTGTTCCAACACTTCAACTCACTGTGCGAAGTGAATGGAGTGTTGCCTCACTTTCTAAATGCTGTCCTTTCAGAGAAAATCACTTTCCATTGAAAGTGCCTTAAACTACTTTCAAGCATTCACAAAAAACTCACATGCGTTTCTCTGAAAGAGAAGCAGTCTGTTACAACACTTCAATTCACTGTGCGAAGTGAATGGAGTGTTGCTTCACTTTCTAAATGCTGTCCTTTCAGAGAAAATCACTTTCCTTTGAAAATCATTAAGCAACTTGCAAGCAGTAGGAAGAAACTCACATGCGTTTCTCTGAAAGAGATGCAATCTGTTCCAACACTTCAATTCACTGTGTGAAGTGAATGGAGTGTTGCCTCACTTTCTAAATGCTGTCCTTTCAGAGAAAATCACTTTCCTTTGAAAGTGCCTTAAGCTACTTGCAAGCATTAGGAAGAAACTCACATGCGTTTCTCTGAAAGAGAAGCAGTCTGTTCCAACACTTCAATTCACTGTGCGAAGTGAATGGAGTGTTGCTTCACTTTCTAAATTATGTCCTTTCAGAGAAAATCACTTTACTTTGAAAGTGCCTTAAGCAACTTGCAAGCATTCACAAGAAACACTTATGCGTTTATATGAAAGAGAAGCACTCTGCTCCAACACTTCAATTCACTGCACGAAGGGAATGGAGTGTTGCTTCACTTTCTAAATGCTGTCCTTTCAGAGAAAATCACTTTCCTTTGAAAGTGCCTTAAGCTACTTACAAGCATTCACCAGAAACTCACATGCGTTTCTCTGAAACCGAAGCAGTCTGTTCCAACACTTCAATTCACTGTGCGAAGTGAATGGAGTGTTGCCTCACTTTCTAAATGCTGTCCTTTCAGAGAAAATCACTTTCCATTGAAAGTGCCTTAAACTACTTTCAAGCATTCACAAAAAACTCACATGCGTTTCTCTGAAAGAAAAGCAGTCTGTTCCAACACTTCAATTCACTATGCGAAGTGAATGGAGTGTTGCTTCACTTTCTAAATGCTGTCCTTTTAGAGAAAATCCCTTTCCTTTGAATGTGCCTTAAGCTACTTACAAGCATTCAACAGAAACGAACATGCATTTCTCTGAAAGAGAAGCAATCTGTTCCAACACTTCAATTCTCTGTGCGAAATGAATGGAGTGTTGCTTCACTTTCTAAATGCTGTCCTTTCAGAGAAAATCACTTTCCTTTGAAAGTGCCTTAAGCTACTTACAAGCATTCACCAGAAACTCACATGCGTTTCTCTGAAAGAGAAGCAGTCTGTTCCAATACTTCAATTCACTCTGCGAAGTGAATGGAGTGTTGCTTCACTTTCTAAATGCTGTCCTTTCAGAGAAAATCACTTTCCTTTGAAAGTGCCTTAAGCTACTTACAAGCATTCAACAGAAACTCACATGCATTTCTCTGAAAGAGAAGCAGTCTGTTCCAACACTTCAATTCAATGTGCGAAGTGAATGGAGTGTTGCTTCACTTTCTAAATGCTGTCCTTTCAGAGAAAATCACTTTTCTTTGAAAGTGCCTTAAGCTACTTGCAAGCATTCACAAGAAACACTAATGCGTTTCTATGAAAGAGAAGCAGTCTGTTCCAACACTTCAATTCACTGTGCGAAGTGAATGGAGTGTGGCCTCACTTTCAAAATGCTGTCCTTTCAAAGAAAATCACTTTCCATTGAAAGTGCCTTAAACTACTTTCAAGCATTCACAAAAAACTCACATGCGTTTCTCTGAAAGAGAAGCAGTCCGTTCCAACACTTCAATTCACTGTGCGAAGTGAATGGAGTGTTGCTTCACTTTCTAAATGCTGTCCTTTTAGAGAAAATCCCTTTCCTTTGAATGTGCCTTAAGCTACTTACAAGCATTCAACAGAAACTCACATGCATTTCTCTGAAAGAGAAGCAATCTGTTCCAACACTTCAATTCCCTGTGCGAAGTGAATGGAGTGTTGCTTCACTTTCTAAATGCTGTCCTTTCAGAGAAAATCACTTTCCTTTGAAAGTGCCTTAAGCTACTTGCAAGCATTCACAAGAAACACTAATGCGTTTCTCTGAAATAGAAGCAGTCTGTTCCAACACTTCAATTCATTGCGCAAAAGGAATGGAGTGTTGCTTTACTTTCTAAATGCTGTCCTTTCAGAGAAAATCACTTTCCTTTGAAAGAGCCTTGAGCTACTTAAAAGCATTCAACAGAAACTCACATGCATTTCTCTGAAAGAGAAGCAGTCGATTCCAACACTTCAATTCACTGTGCGAAGTGAATGGAATGTTACTTCACTTTCTAAATGCTGTCCTTTCAGAGAAAATCACTTTCCTTTGAAAGTGCCTAAAGCTACTTGCAAGCATTAGGAAGAAACTCACATGCGATTCTCTGAAAGAGAAGCAGTCTGTTCCAACACTTCAATTCACTGTGCGAAGTGAATGGAGTGTTGCCTCACTTTCAAAATGCTGTCCTTTCAGAGAAAATCACTTTCCATTGAAAGTGCCTTAAACTACTTTCAAGCATTCACAAAAAAAATCACATGTGTTTCTCTGAAAGAGAAGCAGTCCGTTCCAACACTTCAATTCACTGTGCGAAGTGAATGGAGTGTTGTTTCACTTTCTAAATGCTGTCCTTTTAGAGAAAATCCCTTTCCTTTGAATGTGCCTTAAGCTACTTACAAGCATTCAACAGAAACTCACATGCATTTCTCTGAAAGAGAAGCAATCTGTTCCAACACTTCAATTCCCTGTGCGAAGTGAATGGAGTGTTGCTTCACTTTCTAAATGCTGTCCTTTCAGAGAAAATCACTTTCCTTTGAAAGTGCCTTAAGCTACTTGCAAGCATTCACAAGAAACACTAATGCGTTTCTCTGAAATAGAAGCAGTCTGTTCCAACACTTCAATTCATTGCGCAAAAGGAATGGAGTGTTGCTTTACTTTCTCAATGCTGTCCTTTCAGAGAAAATCACTTTCCTTTGAAAGAGCCTTGAGCTACTTACAAGCATTCAACAGAAACTCACATGCATTTCTCTGAGAGAGAAGCAGTCGGTTCCAACACTTCAATTCACTGTGCGAAGTGAATGGAATGTTACTTCACTTTCTAAATGCTGTCCTTTCAGAGAAAATCACTTTCCTTTGAAAGTGCCTTAAGCTACTTTCTAGCATTCACAGGAAACACACATGCGTTTCTCTGAAAGAGAAGCAGTCTGTTCCAACACTTCAATTCACTGTGCGAAGTGAATGGAGTGTTGCTTCACTTTCTAAATTCTGTCCTTTCAGAGAGAATCACTTTCCATTGAAAGTGCCTTAAACTACTTTCAAGCATTCAAAAAAACTCACATGCGTTTCTCTGAAAGAGAAGCAGTCTGTTCCAACACTTCAATTCACTGTACAAAGTGAATGGAGTGTTGCTTCACTTTCTAAATGCTGTCCTTTCAGAGAAAATCACTTTCCTTTGAAAGTGCCTTAAGCAACTTGCAAGCATTCACAAGAAACACTAATGCGTTTCTATGAAAGAGAAGCACTCTGTTCCAACACTTCAATTCACTGCACGAAGGGAATGGAGTGTTGCTTCACTTTCAAATTCTGTCCTTTCAGAGAAAATCACTTTCCTTTGAAAGTGCCTTAAGCTACTTACAAGCATTCACCAGAAACTCACATGTGTTTCTCTGAAAGAGAAGCAGTCTGTTCCAACACCTCAATTCACTGTGTGAAGTGAATGGAGTGTTGCTTCACTTTCTAAATGCTGTCCTTTCAGAGAAAATCACTTTCCTTTGAAAGTGCCTTAAGCAACTTGCAAGCATTCACAAGAAACTCACATGCGTTTCTCTGAAAAAGAAGCAGTCTGTTCCAATACTTCAATTCACTCTGCGAAGTGAATGGAGTGTTGCTTCACTTTCTACATGCTGTCCTTTCAGAGAAAATCACTTTCCTTTGAAAGTGCCTTAAGCTACTTACAAGCATTCAACAGAAACTCACATGCATTTCTCTGAAAGAGAAGCAGTCTGTTCCAACACTTCAATTCACTGTGCGAAGTGAATGGAGTGTTGCTTCACTTTCTAAATGCTGTCCTTTCAGAGAAAATCACTTTCCTTTGAAAGTGCCTTAAGCTACTTTCTAGCATTCACAGGAAACACACATGCGTTTCTCTGAAAGAGAAGTAGTCTGTTCCAACACTTCAATTCACTGTGCGAAGTGAATGGAGTGTTGCTTCACTTTCTAAATGCTGTCCTTTCAGAGAAAATCACTTTCCTTTGAATGTGCCTTAAGCTACTTACAAGCATTAGGAAGAAACTCACATGCGTTTCTCTGAAAGAGAAGCAATCTGTTCCAACACTTCAATTCACTGTGTGAAGTGAATGGAGTGTTGCCTCACTTTCTAAATGCTGCCTTTTCAGAGAAAATCACTTTCCTTTGAAAGTGCCTTAAGCTACTTACAAGCATTCACCAGAAACTCACATGCGTTTCTCTGAAAGAGAAGCAGTCTGTTCCAACACTTCAATTCACTGTTCGAAATGAATGGAGTGTTGCTTCACTTTCTAAATGCTGTCCTTTCAGAGAAAATCACTTTCCTTTGAAAGTGCCTTAAGCTACTTGCAAGCATTAGGAAGAAACTCACATACGTTTCTCTGAAAGAGAAGCAGTCTGTTCCAACACTTCAATTCACTGTGCAAAGTGAATGGAGTGTTGCTTCACTTTCTAAATGCTGTCCTTTCAGATAAAATCACTTACCTTTGAAAGTGCCTTAAGCTACTTACAAGCATTCAACAGAAACTCAAATGCATTTCTCTGAAAGAGAAGCAATCTGTTCCAACACTTCAATTCACTGTGCGAAGTGAATGGAGTGTTGCCTCACTTTCTAAATGCTGTCCTTTCAGAGAAAATCACTTTCCTTTGAAAGTGCCTTAAGCTACTAGCAAGCATTAGGAAGAAACTCACATGCGATTCTCTGAAAGAGAAGCAGTCTGTTCCAACACTTCAATTCACTGTGCGAAGTGAATGGAGTGTTGCTTCAGTTTCTAAATGCTGTCCTTTCAGAGAAAATCACTTTCCTTTGAAAGTGCCTTAAGCTACTTGCAAGCATTAGGAAGAAACTCACATGCGTTTCTCTGAAAGAGAAGCAGTCTGTTCCAACACTTCAATTCAGTGTGCGAAGTGAATGGAGTGTTGCCTCACTTTCTAAATGCTGTCCTTTCAGAGAAAATCACTTTCCTTTGAAAGTGCCTTAAGCTACTTAAAAGCATTCACCAGAAACTCACATGCGTTTCTCTGAAAGAGAAGCAGTCTGTTCCAACACTTCAATTCAATGTGCGAAGTGAATGGAGTGTTGCTTCACTTTCTAAATGCTGTCCTTTCAGAGAAAATCACTTTCCTTTGAAAGTGCCTTAAGCTACTAGCAAGCATTAGGAAGAAACTCACATGCGATTCTCTGAAAGAGAAGCAGTCTGTTCCAACACTTCAATTCACTGTGCGAAGTGAATGGAGTGTTGCCTCACTTTCAAAATGCTGTCCTTTCAGAGAAAATCACTTTCCATTGAAAGTGCCTTAAACTACTTTCAAGCATTCACAAAAAACTCACATGCGTTTCTCTGAAAGAGAAGCAATCTGTTCCAACACTTCAATTCACTATGCGAACTGAATGGAGTGTTGCTTCAGTTTCTAAATGCTGTCCTTTCAGAGAAAATCACTTTCCTTTGAAAGTGCCTTAAGCTACTTACAAGCATTCAACAGAAACTCACATGCATTTCTCTGAAAGAGAAGCAGTCTGTTCCAACACTTCAATTCACTGTGCGAAGTGAATGGAGTGTTGCTTCACTTTCTAAATGCTGTCCTTTCAGAGAAAATCACTTTCCTTTGAAAGTGCCTTAAGCTACGTAAAAGCATTCACCAGAAACTCACATGCGTTTCTCTGAAAGAGAAGCAGTCTGTTCCAACACTTCAATTCAATGTGCGAAGTGAATGGAGTGTTGCTTCACTTTCTAAATGCTGTCCTTTCAGAGAAAATCACTTTCCTTTGAAAGTGCCTTAAGCTACTAGCAAGCATTAGGAAGAAACTCACATGCGATTCTCTGAAAGAGAAGCAGTCTGTTCCAACACTTCAATTCACTGTGCGAAGTGAATGGAGTGTTGCCTCACTTTCAAAATGCTGTCCTTTCAGAGAAAATCACTTTCCATTGAAAGTGCCTTAAACTACTTTCAAGCATTCACAAAAAACTCACATGCGTTTCTCTGAAAGAGAAGCAGTCTGTTCCAACACTTCAATTCACTGTGCGAAGTGAATGGAGTGTTGCTTCACTTTTTAAATGCTGTCCTTTTAGAGAAAATCCCTTTCCTTTGAATGTGCCTTAAGCTACTTACAAGCATTCAACAGAAACTCACATGCATTTCTCTGAAAGAGAAGCAATCTGTTCCAACACTTCAATTCCTTGTGCGAAGTGAATGGAGTGTTGCTTCACTTTCTAAATGCTGTCCTTTCAGAGAAAATCACTTTCCTTTGAAAGTGCCTTAAGCTACTTGCAAGCATTCACAAGAAACACTAATGCGTTTCTCTGAAATAAAAGCAGTCTGTTCCAACACTTCAATTCATTGGGCAAAAGGAATGGAGTGTTGCTTTACTTTCTAAATGCTGTCCTTTCAGAGAAAATCACTTTCCTTTGAAAGAGCCTTGAGCTACTTACAAGCATTCAACAGAAACTCACATGCATTTCTCTGAGAGAGAAGCAGTCGGTTCCCACACTTCAATTCACTGTGCGAAGTGAATGGAATGTTACTTCACTTTCTAAATGCTGTCCTTTCAGAGAAAATCACTTTCCTTTGAAAGTGCCTTAAGCTACTTTCTAGCATTCACAGGAAACACACATGCGTTTCTCTGAAAGAGAAGCAGTCTGTTCCAACACTTCAATTCACTGTGCGAAGTGAATGGAGTGTTGCTTCACTTTCTAAATTCTGTCCTTTCAGAGAAAATCACTTTCCATTGAAAGTGCCTTAAACTACTTTCAAGCATTCAAAAAAACTCACATGCGTTTCTCTGAAAGAGAAGCAGTCTGTTCCAACACTTCAATTCACTGTACAAAGTGAATGGAGTGTTGCCTCACTTTATAAATGCTGTCCTTTCAGAGAAAATCACTTTCCGTTGAAAGTGCCTTAAACTACTTTCAAGCATTCACAAAAAACTCACATGCGTTTCTCTGAAAGAGAAGCAGTCTGTTCCAACACTTCAATTCACTGTGCGAAGTGAATGGAGTGTTGCTTCAGTTTCTAAATGCTGTCCTTTCAGAGAAAATCACTTTCCTTTGAAAGTGCCTTAAGCTACTTACAAGCGTTCAACAGAAACTCACATGCATTTCTCTGAAAGAGAAGCAGTCTGTTCCAACACTTCAATTCAATGTGCGAAGTGAATGGAGTGTTGCTTCACTTTCTAAATGCTGTCCTTTCAGAGAAAATCACTTTCCTTTGAAAGTGCCTTAAGCTACTAGCAAGCATTAGGAAGAAACTCACATGCGATTCTCTGAAAGAGAAGCAGTCTGTTCCAACACTTCAATTCACTGTGCGAAGTGAATGGAGTGTTGCCTCACTTTCAAAATGCTGTCCTTTCAGAGAAAATCACTTTCCATTGAAAGTGCCTTAAACTACTTTCAAGCATTCACAAAAAACTCACATGCGTTTCTCTGAAAGAGAAGCAGTCTGTTCCAACACTTCAATTCACTGTGCGAAGTGAATGGAGTGTTGCTTCACTTTCTAAATGCTGTCCTTTCAGAGAAAATCACTTTCCTTTGAGAGTGCCTTAAGCTACTTAAAAGCATTCACCAGAAACTCACATGCGTTTCTCTGAAAGAGAAGCAGTCTGTTACAACACTTCAATTCACTGTTCGAAATGAATGGAGTGTTGCTTCACTTTCTAAATGCTGTCCTTTCAGAGAAAATCACTTTCCTTTGAAAGTGCCTTAAGCTACTTGCAAGCATTCAACAGAAACTCACATGCGTTTCTCTGAAAGAGAAGCAGTCTGTTCCAACACTTCAATTCACTGTGTGAAGTGAATAGAGTGTTGCCCCACTTTCTAAATGCTGTCCTTTCAGAGAAAATCACTTTCCTTTGAAAGTGCCTTAAGCTACTTACAAGCATTCAACAGAAACTCACATGCGTTTCTCTGAAAGAGAAGCAGTCTGTTCCAACACTTCAATTCAATGTGCGAAGTGAATGGAGTGTTGCTTCACTTTCTAAATGCTGTCCTTTCAGAGAAAATCACTTTTCTTTGAAAGTGCCTTAAGCTACTTGCAAGCATTCACAAGAAACACTCATGCGTTTCTATGAAAGAGAAGCAGTCTGTTCCAACACTTCAATTCATTGCGCGAAGGGAATGGAGTGTAGCTTTACTTTCTAAATGCTGTCCTTTCAGAGAAAATCACTTTCCTTTGAAAGAGCCTTGAGCTACTTACAAGCATTCAACAGAAACTCACATGCATTTCTCTGAAAGAGAAGCAGTCTGTTCCAACACTTCAATTCAGTGTGAAGTGAATGGAGTGTTGCTTCACTTTCTAAATGCTGTCCTTTCAGAGAAAATCCCTTTCCTTTGAAAGTGCCTTAAGCTACTTACAAGCATTCAACAGAAACTCACATGCATTTCTCTGAAAGTGAAGCAATCTGTTCCAACACTTCAATTCACTGTGCGAAGTGAATGGAGTGTTGCCTCACTTTCTAAATGCTGTCTTTTCAGAGAAAATCACTTTCCTTTGAAAGTGCCTTAACCTAATTGCAAGCATTAGGAAGAAACTCACATGCGTTTCTCTTAAAGAGAAGCAGTCTGTTCCAACACTTCAATTCACTGTGCGAAGTGAATGGAGTGTTGCTTCACTTTCTAAATGCTGTCCTTTCAGAGAAAATCACTTTCCTTTGAAAGTGCCTTAAGCAACTTGCAAGCATTCACAAGAAACTCACATGCGTTTCTCTGAAAGAGAAGCAGTCTGTTCCAATACTTCAATTCACTCTGCGAAGTGAATGGAGTGTTGCTTCACTTTCTACATGCTGTCCTTTCAGAGAAAATCACTTTCCATTGAAAGTGCCTTAAACTACTTTCAAGCATTCACAAAAAACTCACATGCGTTTCTCCGAAAGAGAAGCAGTCTGTTCCAACACTTCAATTCACTGTGTGAAGTGAATGGAGTGTTGCTTCACTTTCTAAATGCTGTCCTTTTAGAGAAAATCCCTTTCCTTTGAATGTGCCTTAAGCTACTTACAAGCATTCAACAGAAACTCACATGCATTTCTCTGAAAGAGAAGCAATCTGTTCCTACACTTCAATTCCCTGTGCGAAGTGAATGGAGTGTTGCTTCACTTTCTAAATGCTGTCCTTTCAGAGAAAATCACTTTCCTTTGAAAGTGCCTTAAGCTACTTGCAAGCATTCACAAGAAACACTAATGCGTTTCTCTGAAATAGAAGCAGTCTGTTCCAACACTTCAATTCATTGCGCAAAAGGAATGGAGAGTTGCTTTACTTTCTAAATGCTGTCCTTTCAGAGAAAATCACTTTCCTTTGAAAGAGCCTTGAGCTACTTACAAGCATTCAACAGAAACTCACATGCATTTCTCTGGGAGAGAAGCAGTCGGTTCCAACACTTCAATTCACTGTGCGAAGTGAATGGAATGTTACTTCACTTTCTAAATGCTGTCCTTTCAGAGAAAATCACTTTCCTTTGAAAGTGCCTTAAGCTACTTTCTAGCATTCACAGGAAACACACATGCGTTTCTCTGAAAGAGAAGCAGTCTGTTCCAACACTTCAATTCACTGTGCGAAGTGAATAGAGTGTTGCTTCACTTTCTAAATTCTGTCCTTTCAGAGAAAATCACTTTCCATTGAAAGTGCCTTAAACTACTTTCAAGCATTCAAAAAAACTCACATGCGTTTCTCTGAAAGAGAAGCAGTCTGTTCCAACACTTCAATTCACTGTGCGAAGGGAATGGAGTGTTGCCTCACTTTCTAAATGCTGTCCTTTCAGAGAAAATCACTTTCCTTTGAAAGTGCCTTAAGCTACTTGCAAGCATTAGGAAGAAACTCACATGCGTTTCTCTGAAAGAGAAGCAGTCTGTTCCAACACTTCAATTCACTGTGCGAAGCGAATGGAGTGTTGCTTCACTTTCTAAATGCTGTCCTTTCAGAGAAAATCACTTACCTTTGAAAGTGCCTTAAGCTACTTACAAGCATTAGGAAGAAACTCACATGCGTTTCTCTGAAAGAGAAGCAATCTGTTCCAACACTTCAATTCACTGTGTGAAGTGAATGGAGTGTTGCCTCACTTTCTAAATGCTGTCCTTTCAGAGAAAATCACTTTCCTTTGAAAGTGCCTTAAGCTACTTACAAGCATTAGGTAGAAACTCACATGCATTTCTCTGAAAGAGAAGCAGTCTGTTCCAACACTTCAATTCAATGTGCGAAGTGAATGGAGTGTTGCTTCACTTTCTAAATGCTGTCCTTTCAGAGAAAATCACTTTTCTTTGAAAATGCCTTAAGCTACTTGCAAGCATTCACAAGAAACACTAATGCGTTTCTATGAAAGAGAAGCAGTCTGTTCCAACACTTCAATTCATTGCGCGAAGGGAATGGAGTGTTGCTTTACTTTCTAAATGCTGTCCTTTCAGAGAAAATCACTTTCCTTTGAAAGAGCCTTGAGCTACTTACAAGCATTCAACAGAAACTCACATGCATTTATCTGAAAGAGAAGCAGTCTGTTCCAACACTTCAATTCAGTGTGAAGTGAATGGAGTGTTGCTTCACTTTCTAAATGCTGTCCTTTCAGAGAAAATCCCTTTCCTTTGAATGTGCCTTAAGCTACTTAAAAGCATTCAACAGAAACTCACATGCATTTCTCTGAAAGAGAAGCAATCTGTTCCAACACTTCAATTCACTGTGCGAAGTGAATGGAGTGTTGCCTCACTTTCTAAATGCTGTCTTTTCAGAGAAAATCACTTTCCTTTGAAAGTGCCTTAAGCTAATTGCAAGCATTAGGAAGAAACTCACATGAGTTTCTCTTAAAGAGAAGCAATCTGTTCCAACACTTCAATTCACTGTGCGAAGTGAACTTAGTGTTGCTTCACTTTCTAAATGCTGTCCTTTCAGAGAAAATCACTTTCCTTTGAAAGTGCCTTAAGCTACTTGCAAGCATTAGGAAGAAACTCACATGCGATTCTCTGAAAGAGAAGCAGTCTGTTCCAACACTTCAATTCACTGTGCGAAGTGAATGGAGTGTGGCCTCACTTTCAAAATGCTGTCCTTTCAAAGAAAATCACTTTCCATTGAAAGTGCCTTAAACTACTTTCAAGCATTCACAAAAAACTCACATGCGTTTCTCTGAAAGAGAAGCAGTCCGTTCCAACACTTCAATTCACTGTGCGAAGTGAATGGAGTGTTGCTTCACTTTCTAAATGCTGTCCTTTTAGAGAAAATCCCTTTCCTTTGAATGTGCCTTAAGCTACTTACAAGCATTCAACAGAAACTCACATGCATTTCTCTGAAAGAGAAGCAATCTGTTCCAACACTTCAATTCCCTGTGCGAAGTGAATGGAGTGTTGCTTCACTTTCTTAATGCTGTCCTTTCAGAGAAAATCACTTTCCTTTGAAAGTGCCTAAAGCTACTTGCAAGCATTAGGAAGAAACTCACATGCGATTCTCTGAAAGAGAAGCAGTCTGTTCCAACACTTCAATTCACTGTGCGAAGTGAATGGAGTGTTGCATCACTTTCAAAATGCTGTCCTTTCAGAGAAAATCACTTTCCATTGAAAGTGCCTTAAACTACTTTCAAGCATTCACAAAAAAATCACATGTGTTTCTCTGAAAGAGAAGCAGTCCGTTCCAACACTTCAATTCACTGTGCGAAGTGAATGGAGTGTTGTTTCACTTTCTAAATGCTGTCCTTTTAGAGAAAATCCCTTTCCTTTGAATGTGCCTTAAGCTACTTACAAGCATTCAACAGAAACTCACATGCATTTCTCTGAAAGAGAAGCAATCTGTTCCAACACTTCAATTCCCTGTGCGAAGTGAATGGAGTGTTGCTTCACTTTCTAAATGCTGTCCTTTCAGAGAAAATCACTTTCCTTTGAAAGTGCCTTAAGCTACTTGCAAGCATTCACAAGAAACACTAATGCGTTTCTCTGAAATAAAAGCAGTCTGTTCCAACACTTCAATTCATTGCGCAAAAGGAATGGAGTGTTGCTTTACTTTCTAAATGCTGTCCTTTCAGAGAAAATCACTTTCCTTTGAAAGAGCCTTGAGCTACTTACAAGCATTCAACAGAAACTCACATGCATTTCTCTGAGAGAGAAGCAGTCGGTTCCAACACTTCAATTCACTGTGCGAAGTGAATGGAATGTTACTTCACTTTCTAAATGCTGTCCTTTCAGAGAAAATCACTTTCCTTTGAAAGTGCCTTAAGCTACTTTCTAGCATTCACAGGAAACACACATGCGTTTCTCTGAAAGAGAAGCAGTCTGTTCCAACACTTCAATTCACTGTGCGAAGTGAATGGAGTGTTGCTTCACTTTCTAAATTCTGTCCTTTCAGAGAGAATCACTTTCCATTGAAAGTGCCTTAAACTACTTTCAAGCATTCAAAAAAACTCACATGCGTTTCTCTGAAAGAGAAGCAGTCTGTTCCAACACTTCAATTCACTGTACAAAGTGAATGGAGTGTTGCTTCACTTTCTAAATGCTGTCCTTTCAGAGAAAATCACTTTCCTTTGAAAGTGCCTTAAGCAACTTGCAAGCATTCACAAGAAACACTAATGCGTTTCTATGAAAGAGAAGCACTCTGTTCCAACACTTCAATTCACTGCACGAAGGGAATGGAGTGTTGCTTCACTTTCAAATTCTGTCCTTTCAGAGAAAATCACTTTCCTTTGAAAGTGCCTTAAGCTACTTACAAGCATTCACCAGAAACTCACATGTGTTTCTCTGAAAGAGAAGCAGTCTGTTCCAACACCTCAATTCACTGTGTGAAGTGAATGGAGTGTTGCTTCACTTTCTAAATGCTGTCCTTTCAGAGAAAATCACTTTCCTTTGAAAGTGCCTTAAGCAACTTGCAAGCATTCACAAGAAACTCACATGCGTTTCTCTGAAAAAGAAGCAGTCTGTTCCAATACTTCAATTCACTCTGCGAAGTGAATGGAGTGTTGCTTCACTTTCTACATGCTGTCCTTTCAGAGAAAATCACTTTCCTTTGAAAGTGCCTTAAGCTACTTACAAGCATTCAACAGAAACTCACATGCATTTCTCTGAAAGAGAAGCAGTCTGTTCCAACACTTCAATTCACTGTGCGAAGTGAATGGAGTGTTGCTTCACTTTCTAAATGCTGTCCTTTCAGAGAAAATCACTTTCCTTTGAAAGTGCCTTAAGCTACTTTCTAGCATTCACAGGAAACACACATGCGTTTCTCTGAAAGAGAAGTAGTCTGTTCCAACACTTCAATTCACTGTGCGAAGTGAATGGAGTGTTGCTTCACGTTCTAAATGCTGTCCTTTCAGAGAAAATCACTTTCCTTTGAATGTGCCTTAAGCTACTTACAAGCATTAGGAAGAAACTCACATGCGTTTCTCTGAAAGAGAAGCAATCTGTTCCAACACTTCAATTCACTGTGTGAAGTGAATGGAGTGTTGCCTCACTTTCTAAATGCTGCCTTTTCAGAGAAAATCACTTTCCTTTGAAAGTGCCTTAAGATACTTACAAGCATTCACCAGAAACTCACATGTGTTTCTCTGAAAGAGAAGCAGTCTGTTCCAACACTTCAATTCACTGTTCGAAATGAATGGAGTGTTGCTTCACTTTCTAAATGCTGTCCTTTCAGAGAAAATCACTTTCCTTTGAAAGTGCCTTAAGCTACTTGCAAGCATTAGGAAGAAACTCACATACGTTTCTCTGAAAGAGAAGCAGTCTGTTCCAACACTTCATATCACTGTGCAAAGTGAATGGAGTGTTGCTTCACTTTCTAAATGCTGTCCTTTCAGATAAAATCACTTACCTTTGAAAGTGCCTTAAGCTACTTGCAAGCATTAGGAAGAAACTCACATGCGTTTCTCTGAAAGAGAAGCAGTCTGTTCCAACACTTCAATTCACTGTGTGAAGTGAATGGAGTGTTGCCTCACTTTCTAAATGCTGTCCTTTCAGAGAAAATCACTTTCCTTTGAAAGTGCCTTAAGCTACTTACAAGCATTCAACAGAAACTCACATGCGTTTCTCTGAAAGAGAAGCAGTCTGTTCCAACACTTCAATTCAATGTGCGAAGTGAATGGAGTGTTGCTTCACATTCTAAATGCTGTCCTTTCAGAGAAAATCACTTTCCTCTGAAAGTGCCTTAAGCTACTTGCAAGCATTCACAAGAAACACTAATGCGTTTCTATGAAAGAGAAGCAGTCTGTTCCAACACTTCAATTCATTGCGCGAAGGGAATGGAGTGTTGCTTTACTTTCTAAATGCTGTCCTTTCAGAGAAAATCACTTTCCTTTGAAAGAGCCTTGAGCTACTTACAAGCATTCAACAGAAATTCACATGCATTTCTCTGAAAGAGAAGCAGTCTGTTCCAACACTTCAATTCACTGTGTGAAGTGAATGGAGTGTTGCTTCACTTTCTAAATGCTGTCCTTTCAGAGAAAATCCCTTTCCTTTGAATGTGCCTTAAGCTACTTACAAGCATTCAACAGAAACTCAAATGCATTTCTCTGAAAGAGAAGCAATCTGTTCCAACACTTCAATTCACTGTGCGAAGTGAATGGAGTGTTGCCTCACTTTCTAAATGCTGTCCTTTCAGAGAAAATCACTTTCCTTTGAAAGTGCCTTAAGCTACTTACAAGCATTCAACAGAAACTCACATGCGTTTCTCTTAAAGAGAAGCAGTCTGTTCCAACACTTCAATTCACTGTGCGAAGTGAATGGAGTGTTGCTTCACTTTCTAAATGCTGTCCTTTCAGAGAAAATCACTTTCCTTTGAAAGTGCCTTAAGCTACTTGCAAGCATTAGGAAGAAACTCACATGCGATTCTCTGAAAGAGAAGCAGTCTGTTCCAACACTTCAATTCACTGTGAGAAGTGAATGGAGTATTGCCTCACTTTCAAAATGCTGTCCTTTCAGAGAAAATCACTTTCCATTGAAAGTGCCTTAAACTACTTTCAAGCATTCACAAAAAACTCACATGCATTTCTCTGAAAGAGAAGCAGTCTGTTCCAACACTTCAATTCACTGTGCGAAGTGAATGGAGTGTTGCTTCAGTTTCTAAATGCTGTCCTTTCAGAGAAAATCACTTTCCTTTGAAAGTGCCTTAAGCTACTTGCAAGCATTAGGAAGAAACTCACATGCGTTTCTCTGAAAGAGAAGCAGTCTGTTCCAACACTTCAATTCACTGTGCGAAGTGAATGGAGTGTTGCTTCACTTTCTAAATGCTGTCCTTTCAGAGAAAATCACTTTCCTTTGAAAGTGCCTTAAGCTACTTAAAAGCATTCACCAGAAACTCACATGCGTTTCTCTGAAAGAGAAGCAGTCTGTTCCAACACTTCAATTCAATGTGCGAAGTGAATGGAGTGTTGCTTCACTTTCTAAATGCTGTCCTTTCAGAGAAAATCACTTTCCTTTGAAAGTGCCTTAAGCTACTAGCAAGCATTAGGAAGAAACTCACATGCGATTCTCTGAAAGAGAAGCAGTCTGTTCCAACACTTCAATTCACTGTGCGAAGTGAATGGAGTGTTGCCTCACTTTCAAAATGCTGTCCTTTCAGAGAAAATCACTTTCCATTGAAAGTGCCTTAAACTACTTTCAAGCATTCACAAAAAACTCACATGCGTTTCTCTGAAAGAGAAGCAATCTGTTCCAACACTTCAATTCACTGTTGGAACTGAATGGAGTGTTGCTTCAGTTTCTAAATGCTGTCCTTTCAGAGAAAATCACTTTCCTTTGAAAGTGCCTTAAGCTACTTACAAGCATTCAACAGAAACTCACATGCATTTCTCTGAAAGAGAAGCAGTCTGTTCCAACACTTCAATTCACTGTGCGAAGTGAATGGAGTGTTGCTTCACTTTCTAAATGCTGTCCTTTCAGAGAAAATCACTTTCCTTTGAAAGTGCCTTAAGCTACGTAAAAGCATTCACCAGAAACTCACATGCGTTTCTCTGAAAGAGAAGCAGTCTGTTCCAACACTTCAATTCAATGTGCGAAGTGAATGGAGTGTTGCTTCACTTTCTAAATGCTGTCCTTTCAGAGAAAATCACTTTTCTTTGAAAGTGCCTTAAGCTACTTGCAAGCATACACAAGAAACACTAATGCGTTTCTATGAAAGAGAAGCAGTCTGTTCCAACACTTCAATTCATTGCGCGAAGGGAATGAATTGTTGCTTTACTTTCTAAATGCTGTCCTTTCAGAGAAAATCACTTTCCTTTGAAAGAGCCTTGAGCTACTTACAAGCATTCAACAGAAACTCACATGCATTTCTCTGAAAGAGAAGCAGTCTGTTCCAACACTTCAATTCAGTGTGAGGTGAATGGAGTGTTGCTTCACTTTCTAAATGCTGTCCTTTCAGAGAAAATCCCTTTCCTTTGAATGTGCCTTAAGCTACTTACAAGCATTCAACAGAAACTCACATGCATTTCTCTGAAAGAGAAGCAATCTGTTCCAACACTTCAATTCACTGTGCGAAATGAATGGAGTGTTGCCTCACTTTCTAAATGTTGTCTTTTCAGAGAAAATCACTTTCCTTTGAAAGTGCCTTAAGCTAATTGCAAGCATTAGGAAGAAACTCACATGCGTTTCTCTTAAAGAGAAGCAATCTGTTCCAACACTTCAATTCACTGTGCGAAGTGAATGGAGTGTTGCTTCACTTTCTAAATCCTGTCATTTCAGAGAAAATCACTTTCCTTTGAAAGTGCCTTAAGCTACTTGCAAGCATTAGGAAGAAACTCACATGCGATTCTCTGAAAGAGAAGCAGTCTGTTCCAACACTTCAATTCACTGTGCGAAGTGAATGGAGTGTTGCCTCACTTTCAAAATGCTGTCCTTTCAGAGAAAATCACTTTCCATTGAAAGTGCCTTAAACTACTTTCAAGCATTCACAAAAAACTCACATGCGTTTCTCTGAAAGAGAAGCAGTCTGTTCCAACACTTCAATTCACTGTGCGAAGTGAATGGAGTGTTGCTTCACTTTTTAAATGCTGTCCTTTTAGAGAAAATCCATTTCCTTTGAATGTGCCTTAAGCTACTTACAAGCATTCAACAGAAACTCACATGCATTTCTCTGAAAGAGAAGCAATCTGTTCCAACACTTCAATTCCTTGTGCGAAGTGAATGGAGTTTTGCTTCACTTTCTAAATGCTGTCCTTTCAGAGAAAATCACTTTCCTTTGAAAGTGCCTTAAGCTACTTGCAAGCATTCACAAGAAACACTAATGCGTTTCTCTGAAATAATAGCAGTCTGTTCCAACACTTCAATTCATTGCGCAAAAGGAATGGAGTGTTGCTTTACTTTCTAAATGCTGTCCTTTCAGAGAAAATCACTTTCCTTTGAAAGAGCCTTGAGCTACTTACAAGCATTCAACAGAAACTCACATGCATTTCTCTGAGAGAGAAGCAGTCGGATCCAACACTTCAATTCACTGTGCGAAGTGAATGGAATGTTACTTCACTTTCTAAATGCTGTCCTTTCAGAGAAAATCACTTTCCTTTGAAAGTGCCTTAAGCTACTTTCTAGCATTCACAGGAAACACACATGCGTTTCTCTGAAATAATAGCAGTCTGTTCCAACACTTCAATTCATTGCGCAAAAGGAATGGAGTGTTGCTTTACTTTCTAAATGCTGTCCTTTCAGAGAAAATCACTTTCCTTTGAAAGTGCCTTAAACTACTTTCAAGCATTCACAAAAAACTCACATGCGTTTCTCTGAAAGAGAAGCAGTCTGTTCCAACACTTCAATTCACTGTGCGAAGTGAATGGAGTGTTGCTTCAGTTTCTAAATGCTGTCCTTTCAGAGAAAATCACTTTCCTTTGAAAGTGCCTTAAACTACTTTCAAGCATTCACAAAAAACTCACATGCGTTTCTCTGAAAGAGAAGCAGTCTGTTCCAACACTTCAATTCACTGTGCGAAGTGAATGGAGTGTTGCTTCAGTTTCTAAATGCTGTCCTTTCAGAGAAAATCACTTTCCTTTGAAAGTGCCTTAAGCTACTTACAAGCGTTCAACAGAAACTCACATGCATTTCTCTGAAAGAGAAGCAGTCTGTTCCAACACTTCAATTCAATGTGCGAAGTGAATGGAGTGTTGCTTCACTTTCTAAATGCTGTCCTTTCAGAGAAAATCACTTTCCTTTGAAAGTGCCTTAAGCTACTAGCAAGCATTAGGAAGAAACTCACATGCGATTCTCTGAAAGAGAAGCAGTCTGTTCCAACACTTCAATTCACTGTGCGAAGTGAATGGAGTGTTGCCTCACTTTCAAAATGCTGTCCTTTCAGAGAAAATCACTTTCCATTGAAAGTGCCTTAAACTACTTTCAAGCATTCACAAAAAACTCACATGCGTTTCTCTGAAAGAGAAGCAGTCTGTTCCAACACTTCAATTCACTGTGCGAAGTGAATGGAGTGTTGCTTCAGTTTCTAAATGCTGTCCTTTCAGAGAAAATCACTTTCCTTTGAAAGTGCCTTAAGCTACTTACAAGCATTCAACAGAAACTCACATGCATTTCTCTGAAAGAGAAGCAGTCTGTTCCAACACTTCAATTCACTGTGCGAAGTGAATGGAGTGTTGCTTCACTTTCTAAATGCTGTCCTTTCAGAGAAAATCACTTTCCTTTGAGAGTGCCTTAAGCTACTTAAAAGCATTCACCAGAAACTCACATGCGTTTCTCTGAAAGAGAAGCAGTCTGTTCCAACACTTCAATTCACTGTTCGAAATGAATGGAGTGTTGCTTCACTTTCTAAATGCTGTCCTTTCAGAGAAAATCACTTTCCTTTGAAAGTGCCCTAAGCTACTTGCAAGCATTCAACAGAAACTCACATGCGTTTCTCTGAAAGAGAAGCAGTCTGTTCCAACACTTCAATTCACTGTGTGAAGTGAATAGAGTGTTGCCCCACTTTCTAAATGCTGTCCTTTCAGAGAAAATCACTTTCCTTTGAAAGTGCCTTAAGCTACTTACAAGCATTCAACAGAAACTCACATGCGTTTCTCTGAAAGAGAAGCAGTCTGTTCCAACACTTCAATTCAATGTGCGAAGTGAATGGAGTGTTGCTTCACTTTCTAAATGCTGTCCTTTCAGAGAAAATCACTTTTCTTTGAAAGTGCCTTAAGCTACTTGCAAGCATTCACAAGAAACACTCATGCGTTTCTATGAAAGAGAAGCAGTCTGTTCCAACACTTCAATTCATTGCGCGAAGGGAATGGAGTGTAGCTTTACTTTCTAAATGCTGTCCTTTCAGAGAAAATCACTTTCCTTTGAAAGAGCCTTGAGCTACTTACAAGCATTCAACAGAAACTCACATGCATTTCTCTGAAAGAGAAGCAGTCTGTTCCAACACTTCAATTCAGTGTGAAGTGAATGGAGTGTTGCTTCACTTTCTAAATGCTGTCCTTTCAGAGAAAATCCCTTTCCTTTGAATGTGCCTTAAGCTACTTACAAGCATTCAACAGAAACTCACATGCATTTCTCTGAAAGTGAAGCAATCTGTTCCAACACTTCAATTCACTGTGCGAAGTGAATGGAGTGTTGCCTCACTTTCTAAATGCTGTCTTTTCAGAGAAAATCACTTTCCTTTGAAAGTGCCTTAACCTAATTGCAAGCATTAGGAAAAACTCACATGCGTTTCTCTTAAAGAGAAGCAGTCTGTTCCAACACTTCAATTCACTGTGCGAAGTGAATGGAGTGTTGCTTCACTTTCTAAATGCTGTCCTTTCAGAGAAAATCACTTTCCTTTGAAAGTGCCTTAAGCAACTTGCAAGCATTCACAAGAAACTCACATGCGTTTCTCTGAAAGAGAAGCAGTCTGTTCCAATACTTCAATTCACTCTGCGAAGTGAATGGAGTGTTGCTTCACTTTCTACATGCTGTCCTTTCAGAGAAAATCACTTTCCTTTGAAAGTGCCTTAAGCTACTTTCAAGCATTCACAAAAAACTCACATGCGTTTCTCCGAAAGAGAAGCAGTCTGTTCCAACACTTCAATTCACTGTGTGAAGTGAATGGAGTGTTGCTTCACTTTCTAAATGCTGTCCTTTTAGAGAAAATCCCTTTCCTTTGAATGTGCCTTAAGCTACTTACAAGCATTCAACAGAAACTCACATGCATTTCTCTGAAAGAGAAGCAATCTGTTCCTACACTTCAATTCCCTGTGCCAAGTGAATGGAGTGTTGCTTCACTTTCTAAATGCTGTCCTTTCAGAGAAAATCACTTTCCTTTGAAAGTGCCTTAAGCTACTTGCAAGCATTCACAAGAAACACTAATGCGTTTCTCTGAAATAGAAGCAGTCTGTTCCAACACTTCAATTCATTCCGCAAAAGGAATGGAGAGTTGCTTTACTTTCTAAATGCTGTCCTTTCAGAGAAAATCACTTTCCTTTGAAAGAGCCTTGAGCTACTTACAAGCATTCAACAGAAACTCACATGCATTTCTCTGGGAGAGAAGCAGTCGGTTCCAACACTTCAATTCACTGTGCGAAGTGAATAGAGTGTTGCTTCACTTTCTAAATTCTGTCCTTTCAGAGAAAATCACTTTCCATTGAAAGTGCCTTAAACTACTTTCAAGCATTCAAAAAAACTCACATGTGTTTCTCTGAAAGAGAAGCAGTCTGTTCCAACACTTCAATTCACTGTACAATGTGAATGGAGTGTTGCTTCACTTTCTAAATGCTGTCCTTTCAGAGAAAATCACTTTCCTTTGAAAGTGCCTTAAGCAACTTGCAAGCATTCACAAGAAACACTAATGCGTTTCTGTGAAAGAGATGCACTCTGTTCCAACACTTCAATTCACTGCACGAAGGGAATGGAGTGTTGCTTCACTTTCTAAATGCTGTCCTTTCAGAGAAAATCACTTAACTTTGAAAGTGCCTTAAGCTACTTACAAGCATTCAACAGAAACTCACATGCGTTTCTCTGAAAGAGAAGCAGTCTGTTCCAACACCTCAATTCACTGTGTGAAGTGAATGGAGTGTTGCTTCACTTTCTAAATTCTGTTCTTTCAGAGAAAATCACTTTCCTTTGAAAGTGCCTTAAACTACTTTCAAGCATTCACAAAAAACTCACATGCGTTTCTCTTAAAGAGAAGCAGACTGTTCCAACACTTCAGTTCACTGTGCGAAGTGAATGGAGTGTTGCTTCAGTTTCTAAATGCTGTCCTTTCAGAGAAAATCACTTTCCTTTGAAAGTGCCTTAAGCAACTTGCAAGCATTCACAAGAAAGTCACATGCGTTTCTCTGAAAGAGAAGCAGTCTGTTCCAATACTTCAATTCACTCTGCGAAGTGAATGGAGTGTTGCTTCACTTTCTAAATGCTGTCCTTTCAGAGAAAATCACTTTCCTTTGAAAGTGCCTTAAGCTACTTGCAAGCATTAGGAAGAAACTCACATGCGTTTCTCTGAAAGAGAAGCAGTCTGTTCCAACACTTCAATTCACTGTGCAAAGTGAATGGAGTTATGCTTCACTTTCTAAATGCTGTCCTTTCAGAGAAAATCACTTACCTTTGAAAGTGCCTTAAGCTACTTACAAGCATTAGGAAGAAACTCACATGCGTTTCTCTGAAAGAGAAGCAGTCTGTTCCAACACTTCAATTCACTGTGTGAAGTGAATGGAGTGTTGCCTCACTTTCTAAATGCTGTCCTTTCAGAGAAAATCACTTTCCTTTGAAAGTGCCTTAAGCTACTTACAAGCATTCAACAGAAACTCACATGCGTTTCTCTGAAAGAGAAGCAGTCTGTTCCAACACTTCAATTCAATGTGCGAAGTGAATGGAGTGTTGCTTCACTTTCTAAATGCTGTCCTTTCAGAGAAAATCACTTTTCTTTGAAAGTGCCTTAAGCTACTTGCAAGCATTCACAAGAAACACTAATGCGTTTCTATGAAAGAGAAGCAGTCTGTTCCAACACTTCAATTCATTGCGCGAAGGGAATGGAGTGTTGCTTTACTTTCTAAATGCTGTCCTTTCAGAGAAAATCACTTTCCTTTGAAAGAGCCTTGAGCTACTTACAAGCATTCAACAGAAACTCACATGCATTTCTCTGAAAGAGAAGCAGTCTGTTCCAACACTTCAATTCACTGTGTGAAGTGAATGGAGTGTTGCTTCACTTTCTAAATGCTGTCCTTTCAGAGAAAATCCCTTTCCTTTGAATGTGCCTTAAGCTACTTACAAGCATTCAACAGAAACTCACATGCATTTCTCTGAAAGAGAAGCAATCTGTTCCAACACTTCAATTCACTGTGCGAAGTGAATGGAGTGTTGCTTCACTTTCTACATGCTGTCCTTTCAGAGAAAATCACTTTCCTTTGAAAGAGCCTTGAGCTACTTACAAGCATTCAACAGAAACTCACATGCATTTCTCTGAGAGAGAAGCAGTCTGTTCCAACACTTCAATTCACTGTGCGAAGTGAATGGAGTGTTGCCTCACTTTCTAAATGCTGTCCTTTCAGAGAAAATCACTTTCCTTTGAAAGTGCCTTAAGCTACTTTCTAGCATCCACAAGAAACACACATGCGTTTCTCTGAAAGAGAAGCAGTCTGTTCCAACACTTCAATTCAGTGTGCGAAGTGAATGGAGTGTTGCTTCACTTTCTAAATTCTGTCCTTTCAGAGACAATCACTTTCCATTGAAAGTTCCTTAAACTACTTTCAAGCATTCAAAAAAACTCACATGCGTTTCTCTGAAAAAGAAGCAGTCTGTTCCAACACTTCAATTCACTGTTCAAAGTGAATGGAGTGTTGCTTCACTTTCTAAATGCTGTCCTTTCACAGAAAATCACTTTCCTTTGAAAGTGCCTTAAGCAACTTGCAATCATTCACAAGAAACACTAATGCGTTTCTATGAAAGAGAAGCACTCTGTTCCAACACTTCAATTCACTGCATGAAGGGAATGGAGTGTTGCTTCACTTTCTAAATGCTGTCCTTTCAGAGAAAATCACTTTCCTTTGAAATTGCCTTAAGCTACTTACAAGCATTCACCAGAAACGCACATGCGTTTCTCTGAAAGAGAAGCAGTCTGTTCCAACACCTCAATTCACTGTGCGAAGTGAATGGAGTGTTGCTTCACTTTCTAAATTCTGTCCTTTCAGAGAAAATCACTTTCCTTTGAAAGTGCCTTAAACTACTTTCAAGCATTCACAAAAAACTCACATGCGTTTCTCTTAAAGAGAAGCAGTCTGTTCCAACACTTCAATTCACTGTGCGAAGTGAATGGAGTGTTGCTTCAGTTTCTAAATGCTGTCCTTTCAGAGAAAATCACTTTCCTTTGAAAGTGCCTTAAGCAACTTGCAAGCATTCACAAGAAACTCATGCGTTTCTCTGAAAGAGAAGCAGTCTGTTCCAACACTTCAATTCACTGTGCGAAGGGAATGGAGTGTTGCTTCACTTTCTAAATGCTGTCCTTTCAGAGAAAATCACTTTCCTTTGAAAGTGCCTTAAGATACTTACAAGCATTCACCAGAAACTCACATGCGTTTCTCTGAAAGAGAAGGAATCTGTTCCAACACTTCAATTCACTGTGCGAAGTGAATGGAGTGTTGTTTCACTTTCTAAATGCTGTCCTTTCAGAGAAAATCACTTACCTTTGAAAGTGCCTTAAGCTACTTACAAGCATTAGGAAGAAACTCACATGCGTTTCTGTGAAAGAGAAGCAATCTGTTCCAACACTTCAATTCACTGTGTGAAGTGAATGGAGTGTTGCCTCACTTTCTAAATGCTGTCCTTTCAGAGAAAATCACTTTCCTTTGAAAGTGCCTTAAGCTACTTGCAAGCATTCACAAGAAACACTAATGCGTTTCTATGAAAGAGAAGCAGTCTGTTCCAACACTTCAATTCATTGCGCGAAGGGAATGGAGTGTTGCTTCACTTTCTAAATGCTGTCCTTTCAGAGAAAATCACTTTCCTTTGAAAGTGCCTTAAGCTACTTACAAGCATTCAACAGAAACTCACATGCATTTCTCTGAAAGAGAAGCAGTCTGTTCCAACACTTCAATTCACTGTGCGTAGTGAATAGAGGGTTTCTTCACTTTCTAAATGCTGTCCTTTCAGAGAAAATCACTTTCCTTTGAAAGTGCCTTAAGCTACTTACAAGCATTCACCAGAAACTCACATGCGTTTCTCTGAAAGAGAAGCAGTCTGTTCCAACACTTCAATTCAGTGTTCGAAATGAATGGAGTGTTGCTTCACATTCTAAATGCTGTCGTTTCAGAGAAAATCACTTTCCTTTGAAAGTGCCTTAAGCTACTTGCAAGCATTAGGAAGAAACTCACATGCGTTTCTCTGAAAGAGAAGCAGTCTGTTCCAACACTTCAGTTCACTGTGTGAAGTGAATGGAGTGTTGCTTCACTTTCTAAATGCTGTTCTTTCAGAGAAAATCACTTTCCTTTGAAAGTGCCTTAAGCTACTTGCAAGCATTAGGAAGAAACTCACATGCCTTTCTCTGAAAGAGAAGCAGTCTGTTCCAACACTTCAATTCACTGTGCGAAGGGAATGGAGTGTTGCTTCACTTTCTAAATGCTGTCCTTTCAGAGAAAATCACTTTCCTTTGAAAGTGCCTTAAGATACTTACAAGCATTCACCAGAAACTCACATGCGTTTCTCTGAAAGAGAAGGAATCTGTTCCAACACTTCAATTCACTGTGCGAAGTGAATGGAGTGTTGTTTCACTTTCTAAATGCTGTCCTTTCAGAGAAAATCACTTACCTTTGAAAGTGCCTTAAGCTACTTACAAGCATTAGGAAGAAACTCACATGCGTTTCTGTGAAAGAGAAGCAATCTGTTCCAACACTTCAATTCACTGTGTGAAGTGAATGGAGTGTTGCCTCACTTTCTAAATGCTGTCCTTTCAGAGAAAATCACTTTCCTTTGAAAGTGCCTTAAGCTACTTGCAAGCATTCACAAGAAACACTAATGCGTTTCTATGAAAGAGAAGCAGTCTGTTCCAACACTTCAATTCATTGCGCGAAGGGAATGGAGTGTTGCTTCACTTTCTAAATGCTGTCCTTTCAGAGAAAATCACTTTCCTTTGAAAGTGCCTTAAGCTACTTACAAGCATTCAACAGAAACTCACATGCATTTCTCTGAAAGAGAAGCAGTCTGTTCCAACACTTCAATTCACTGTGTGTAGTGAATAGAGGGTTTCTTCACTTTCTAAATGCTGTCCTTTCAGAGAAAATCACTTTCCTTTGAAAGTGCCTTAAGCTACTTACAAGCATTCACCAGAAACTCACATGCGTTTCTCTGAAAGAGAAGCAGTCTGTTCCAACACTTCAATTCAGTGTTCGAAATGAATGGAGTGTTGCTTCACATTCTAAATGCTGTCGTTTCAGAGAAAATCACTTTCCTTTGAAAGTGCCTTAAGCTACTTGCAAGCATTAGGAAGAAACTCACATGCGTTTCTCTGAAAGAGAAGCAGTCTGTTCCAACACTTCAGTTCACTGTGTGAAGTGAATGGAGTGTTGCTTCACTTTCTAAATGCTGTTCTTTCAGAGAAAATCACTTTCCTTTGAAAGTGCCTTAAGCTACTTGCAAGCATTAGGAAGAAACTCACATGCCTTTCTCTGAAAGAGAAGCAGTCTGTTCCAACACTTCAATTCACTGTGCGAAGTGAATGGAGTGTTGCTTCACTTTCTAAATGCAGTCCTTTCAGAGAAAATCACTTTCCTTTGAAAGTGCCTTAAGCTACTTACAAGCATTCAACAGAAACTCACATGCATTTCTCTGAAAGAGAAGCAATCTGTTCCAACACTTCAATTCACTGTTCGAAGTGAATGGAGTGTTGCTTCACTTTCTAAATGCTGTCCTTTCAGAGAAAATCACTTTCCTTTGAAAGTGCCTTAAGCTACTTGCAAGCATTAGGAAGAAACTCACATGCGATTCTCTGAAAGAGTAGCAGTCTGTTCCAACACTTCAATTCACTGTGCGAAGTGAATGGAGTGTTGCCTCACTTTCAAAATGCTGTCCTTTCAGAGAAAATCACTTTCCATTGAAAGTGCCTTAAACTACTTTCAAGCATTCACAAAAAACTCACATGCGTTTCTCTGAAAGAGAAGCAGTCTGTTCCAACACTTCAATTCACTGTGCGAAGTGAATGGAGTGTTGCTTCACTTTCTAAATGCTGTCCTTTTAGAGAAAATCCCTTTCCTTTGAATGTGCCTTAAGCTACTTACAAGCATTCAACAGAAACTCACATGCATTTCTCTGAAAGAGAAGCAGTCTGTTCCAACACTTCAATTCACTGTGCGAAGTGAATGGAGTGTTGCTTCAGTTTCTAAATGCTGTCCTTTCAGAGAAAATCACTTTCCTTTGAAAGTGCCTTAAGCAACTTGCAAGCATTCACAAGAAACTCATGCGTTTCTCTGAAAGAGAAGCAGTCTGTTCCAACACTTCAATTCACTGTGCGAAGTGAATGGAGTGTTGCTTCACTTTCTAAATGCTGTCCTTTCAGAGAAAATCACTTTCCTTTGAAAGTGCCTTAAGCTACTTACAAGCATTCACCAGAAACTCACATGCATTTCTCTGAAAGAGAAGCAGTCTGTTCCAATACTTCAATTCACTCTGCGAAGTGAATGGAGTGTTGCTTCACTTTCTAAATGCTGTCCTTTCAGAGAAAATCACTTTCCTTTGAAAGTGCCTTAAGCTACTTACAAGCATTCAACAGAAACTCACATGCATTTCTCTGAAAGAGAAGCAGTCTGTTCCAACACTTCAATTCACTGTGCGAAGTGAATGGAGTGTTGCTTCACTTTCTAAATGCTGTCCTTTCAGAGAAAATCACTTTCCTTTGAAAGTGCCTTAAGCTACTTGCAAGCATTAGGAAGAAACTCACATGCGTTTCTCTGAAAGAGAAGCAGTCTGTTCCAACACTTCAATTCACTGTGCGAAGGGAA
Organism: Myodes glareolus; assembly: GCF_982192425.1. Classification (NCBI taxonomy): domain Eukaryota; kingdom Metazoa; phylum Chordata; class Mammalia; order Rodentia; family Cricetidae; genus Myodes; species Myodes glareolus. The sequence continues at coordinate 3,208,200 of NW_028263211.1, read as the reverse complement.
TGGAGTGTTGCTTCACTTTCTAAATGCTGTCCTTTCAGAGAAAATCACTTTCCTTTGAAAGTGCCTTAAGATACTTACAAGCATTCACCAGAAACTCACATGCATTTCTCTGAAAGAGAAGCAGTCTGTTCCAACACTTCAATTCACTGTGCGAAGTGAATGGAGTGTTGCTTCCCTTTCTAAATGCTGTCCTTTCAGAGAAAATCACTTACCTTTGAAAGTGCCTTAAGCTACTTACAAGCATTAGGAAGAAACTCACATGCGTTTCTCTGAAAGAGAAGCAATCTGTTCCAACACTTCAATTCACTGTGTGAAGTGAATGGAGTGTTGCTTCACTTTCTAAATGCTGTCCTTTCAGAGAAAATCACTTTCCTTTGAAAGTGCCTTAAGCTACTTGCAAGCATTCACAAGAAATACTAATGCGTTTCTATGAAAGAGAAGCAGTCTGTTCCAACACTTCAATTCATTGCGCGAAGGGAATGGAGTGTTGCTTCCCATTCTAAATGCTGTCCTTTCAGAGAAAATCACTTTCCTTTGAAAGTGCCTTAAGCTACTTGCAAGCATTCACAAGAAACACTAATGCGTTTCTCTGAAATAGAAGCAGTCTGTTCCAACACTTCAATTCACTGTGCGAAGTGAATGGAGTGTTGCTTCACTTTCTAAATGCTGTCCTTTCAGAGAAAATCACTTTCCTTTGAAAGTGCCTTAAGCAACTTGCAAGCATTCACAAGAAACTCATGCGTTTCTCTGAAAGAGAAGCAGTCTGTTCCAACAATTCAATACACTGTGCGAAGTGAATGGAGTGTTGCTTCACTTTCTAAATGCTGTCCTTTCAGAGAATATCACTTTCCTTTGAAAGTGCCTTAAGCTACTTACAAGCATTCACCAGAAACTCACATGTATTTCTCTGAAAGAGAAGCAGTCTGTTCCAATACTTCAATTCACTCTGCGAAGTGAATGGAGTGTTGCTTCACTTTCTAAATGCTGTCCTTTCAGAGAAAATCACTTTCCTTTGAAAGTGCCTTAAGCTACTTACAAGCATTCAACAGAAACTCACATACATTTCTCTGAAAGAGAAGCAGTCTGTTCCAACACTTCAATTCACTGTGCGAAGTGAATGGAGTGTTGCTTCACTTTCTAAATGCTGTCCTTTCAGAGAAAATCACTTTCCTTTGAAAGTGCCTTAAGCTACTTGCAAGCATTAGGAAGAAAGTCACATGCGTTTCTCTGAAAGAGAAGCAGTCTGTTCCAACACTTCAATTCACTGTGCGAAGGGAATGGAGTGTTGCTTCACTTTCTAAATGCTGTCCTTTCAGAGAAAATCACTTTCCTTTGAAAGTGCCTTAAGATACTTACAAGCATTCACCAGAAACTCACATGCATTTCTCTGAAAGAGAAGCAGTCTGTTCCAACACTTCAATTCACTGTGCGAAGTGAATGGAGTGTTGCTTCACTTTCTAAATGCTGTCCTTTCATAGAAAATCACTTTCCTTTGAAAGTGCCTTAAGCTACTTACAAGCATTCACCAGAAACTCACATGCGTTTCTCTGAAAGAGAAGCAGTCTGTTCCAGCACTTCAATTCACTGTGCGAAGTGAATGGAGTGTTGCTTCACTTTCTAAATGCTGTCCATTCAGAGAAAATCACTTTCATTTGATAGTGCCTTAAGCTACTTGCCAGCATTAGGAAGAAACTCACATGCATTTCTCTGAAAGAGAAGCAGTCTGTTCCAACACTTCAATTCACTGTGTGAAGTGAATAGAGTGTTGCCTCACTTTCTAAATGCTGTCCTTTCAGAGAAAATCACTTTCCTTTGAAAGTGCCTTAAGCTACTTACAAGCATTTAACAGAAATTCACATGCGTTTCTCTGAAAGAGAAGCAGTCCGTTCCAACACTTCAATTCACTGTGCGAAGTGAATGGAGTGTTGCTTCACTTTCTAAATGCTGTCCTTTCAGAGAAAATCACTTTCCTTTGAAAGTGCCTTAAGCTACTTGCAAGCATTAGGAAGAAACTCACATGCGTTTCTCTGAAAGAGAAGCAGTCTGTTCCAACACTTCAATTCACTGTGCGAAGTGAATGGAGTGTTGCCTCACTTTCTAAATGCTGTCCTTTCAGAGAAAATCCCTTTCCATTGAAAGTGCCTTAAACTACTTTCAAGCATTCACAAAAAACTCACATGCGTTTCTCTGAAATAGAAGCAGTCTGTTCCAACAATTCATTTCACTGTGCGAAGTGAATGGAGTTTTGCTTCACTTTCTAAATGCTGTCCTTTCAGAGAAAATCCCTTTCCTTTGAATGTGCCTTAAGCTACTTGCAAGCATTCACAAGAAACACTAATGCATTTCTATGAAAGAGAAGCAGTCTGTTCCAACACTTCAATTCATTGCGCGAAGGGAATGGAGTGTTGCTCTACTTTCTAAATGCTGTCCTTTCAGAGAAAATCACTTTCCTTTGAAAGAGCCTTAAGCTACTTACAAGCATTCAACAGAAACTCACATGCATTTCTCTGAAAGAGTAGCAGTCTGTTTCAACACTTCAATTCACTGTACAAAGTGAATGGAGTGTTGCTTCACTTTCTAAATTCTGTCCTTTCAGAGAAAATCACTTTCCTTTGAAAGTGCCTTAAGCAACTTGCAAGCATTCACAAGAAACACTAATGCGTTTCTATGAAAGAGAAGCACTCTGTTCCAACACTTCAATTCACTGTGCGAAGTGAATGGAGTGTTGCTTCACTTTCTAAATGCTGTCCATTCAGGGAAAATCACTTTCCTTTGATAGTGCCTTAAGCTACTTGCAAGCATTAGGAAGAAACTCACATGCGTTTCTCTGAAAGAGAAGCAGTCTGTTCCAACACTTCAATTCACTGTGTGAAGTGAATAGAGTGTTGCCTCACTTTCTAAATGCTGTCCTTTCAGAGAAAAATCACTTTCCTTTGAAAGTGCCTTAAGCTACTTACAAGCATTTACCAGAAACTCACATGCGTTTCTCTGAAAGAGAAGGAGTCTGTTCCAACACTTCAATTCACTGTGCGAAGTGAATGGATTGTTGCTTCACTTTCTAAATGCTGTTCTTTCAGAGAAAATCACTTTCCTTTGAAAGTGCCTTAAGCTACTTGCAAGCATTAGGAAGAAACTCACATGCGTTTCTCTGAAAGAGAAGCAGTCCGTTCCAACACTTCAGTTCACTGTGAGAAGTGAATGGAGTGTTGCTTCACTTTCTAAATGCTGTCCTTTCAGAGAAAATCACTTTCCTTTGAAAGTGCCTTAAGCTACTTGCAAGCATTAGGAAGAAACTCACATGCGTTTCTCAGAAAGAGAAGCAGTCTGTTCCAACACTTCAATTCATTGTGCGAAGGGAATGGAGTGTTGCTTTACTTTCTAAATGCTGTCCTTTCAGAGAAAATCACTTTCCTTTGAAAGAGCCTTAAGCTACTTACAAGCATTCAACAGAAACTCACATGCATTTCTCTGAAAGAGAAGCAGTCGGTTCCAACACTTCAATTCACTGTACAAAGTGAATGGAGTGTTGCTTCACTTTCTAAATGCTGTCCTTTAGGAGAAAATCACTTTACTTTGAAAGTGCCTTAAGCAACTTGCAAGCATTCTCAAGAAACACTAATGCGTTTCTATGAAAGAGAAGCACTCTGTTCCAACACTTCAATTCACTGCACGAAGTGAATGGAGTGTTGCTTCACTTTCTAAATGCTGTCCTTTCAGAGAAAATCACTTTCCTTTGAAAGTGCCTTAAACTAATTTCAAGCATTCATAAAAAACTCACATGTGTTTCTCTGAAAGAGAAGCAGTCTGTTCCAACACTTCAGTTCACTGTGCGAAGTGAATGGAGTGTTGCTTCACTTTCTAAATGCTGTCCTTTCAGAGAAAATCACTTTCCTTTGATAGTTCCTTAAGCTGCTTACAAGCATTAGGAAGAAACTCACATGCGTTTCTCTGAAAGAGAAGCAGTCTGTTCCAACACTTCAATTCACTATGTGAAGTGAATAGAGTGTTGCCTCACTTTCTAAATGCTGTCCTGTCAGAGAAAATCACTTTCTTTGAAAGTGCCTTAAGCTACTTACAAGCATTTAACAGAAACTCACATGCGTTTCTCTGAAAGAGAAGCAGTCTGTTCCAACACTTCAATTCACTGTGCGAAGTGAATGGAGTGTTGCTTCACTTTCTAAATGCTGTCCTTTCAGAGAAAATCACTTTCCTTTCAAAGTGCCTTAAGCTACTTACAAGCATTCACCAGAAACTCACATGCATTTCTCTGAAAGAGAAGCAGTCTGTTCCAACACTTCAATTCACTGTGCGAAGTGAATGGAGTGTTGCTTCACTTTCTAAATGCTGTCCTTTCAGAGAAAATCACTTTCCTTTGAAAGTGCCTTAAGCTACTTGCAAGCATTCACAAGAAACACTAATGCGTTTCTATGAAAGAGAAGCAGTCTGTTCCAACACTTCAGTTCATTGCGCGAAGGGTATGGAGTGTTGCTTTACTTTCTAAATGCTGTCCTTTCAGAGAAAATCACTTTCCTTTGAAAGAGCCTTAAGCTACTTACAAGCATTCAACAGAAACTCACATGCATTTCTCTGAAAGAGAAGCAGTCTGTTCCAACACTTCAATTCACTGTACAAAGTGAATGGAGTGTTGCTTCACTTTCTAAATGCTATCCTTTCAGAGAAAATCACTTTCCTTTGAAAGTGCCTTAAGCAACTTGCAAGCATTCACAAGAAACACTAATGCGTTTCTATGAAAGAGAAGCAGTCTGTTCCAACACTTCAATTCACTGTGCGAAGTGAATGGAGTGTTGCTTCACTTTCTAAATGCTGTCCTTTCAGAGAAAATCACTTTCTTTGAAAGTGCCTTAAAGTACTTTCAAGCATTCACAAAAAACTCACATGCGTTTTTGTGAAAGAGAAGCAGTCTGTTCCAACACTTCAATTCATTCTGCGAAGTGAATGGAGTGTTGCTTCAGTTTCTAAATGCTGTTCTTTTAGAGAAAATCACTTTCCTTTGAAAGTGCCTTAAGCAACTTGCAAGAATTCACAAGAAACTCACATGCGTTTCTCTGAAAGAGAAGCAGTCTGTTCCAACACTTCAATTCACTGTGCGAAGTGAATGGAGTGTTGCTTCACTTTCTAAATGGTGTCCTTTCAGAGAAAATCCCTTTCCTTTGAATGTGCCTTAAGCTACTTACAAGCATTCAACAGAAACTCACGTGCATTTCTCTGAAAGAGAAGCAATCTGTTCCAACACTTCAATTCTCTGTGCGAAGTGAATGGAGTGTTGCTTCACTTTCTAAATGCTGTCCTTTCAGAGAAAATCACTTTCCTTTGAAAGTGCCTTAAGCAACTTGCAAGAATTCACAAGAAACTCACATGCGTTTCTCTGAAAGAGAAGCAGTCTGTTCCAACACTTCAGTTCACTGTGCGAAGTGAATGGAGTGTTGTTTCAGTTTCTAAAAGCTGTCCTTTCAGAGAAAATCACTTTCCTTTGAAAGTGCCTTAAGCAACTTGCAAGAATTCACAAGAAACTCACATGCGTTTCTCTGAAAGAGAAGCAGTCTGTTCTAACACTTCAATTCACTGTGCGAAGTGAATGGAGTGTTGCTTCACTTTCTAAATGCTGTCCTTTCAGAGAAAATCACTTTCCTTTGAAAGTGCCTTAAGCTACTTACAAGCATTCACCAGAAACTCACATGCGTTTCTCTGAAAGAGAAGCAGTCTGTTCCAATACTTCAATTCACTCTGCGAAGTGAATGGAGTGTTGCTTCACTTTCTAAATGCTGTCCTTTCAGAGAAAATCACTTTCCTTTGAAAGTGCCTTAAGCTACTTACAAGCATTCACCAGAAACTCACATGCGTTTCTCTGAAAGAGAAGCAGTCTGTTCCAACACTTCAATTCACTGTGCGAAGTGAATGGAGTGTTGCTTCACTTTCTAAATGCTGTCCTTTCAGAGAAAATCACTTTCCTTTGAAAGTGCCTTAAGCTACTTACAAGCATTCACCAGAAACTCACATGCGTTTCTCTGAAAGAGAAGCAGTCTGTTCCAGCACTTCAATTCACTGTGCGAAGTGAATGGAGTGTTGCTTCACTTTCTAAATGCTGTCCTTTCAGAGAAAATCACTTTCATTTGATAGTGCCTTAAGCTACTTGCCAGCATTAGGAAGAAACTCACATGCATTTCTCTGAAAGAGAAGCAGTCTGTTCCAACACTTCAATTCACTGTGTGAAGTGAATAGAGTGTTGCCTCACTTTCTAAATGCTGTCCTTTCAGAGAAAATCACTTTCCTTTGAAAGTGCCTTAAGCTAGTTACAAGCATTTAACAGAAATTCACATGCGTTTCTCTGAAAGAGAAGCAGTCTGTTCCAACACTTCAATTCACTGTGCGAAGTGAATGGAGTGTTGCCTCACTTTCTAAATGCTGTCCTTTCAGAGAAAATCCCTTTCAATTGAAAGTGCCTTAAACTACTTTCAAGCATTCACAAAAAACTCACATGCGTTTCTCTGAAATAGAAGCAGTCTGTTCCAACACTTCAATTCACTGTGCGAAGTGAATGGAGTGTTGCTTCACTTTCTAAATGCTGTCCTTTCAGAGAAAATCCCTTTCCTTTGAATGTGCCTTAAGCTACTTACAAGCATTCAAAAGAAACTCACATGCATTTCTCTGAAAGAGAAGCAATCTGTTCCAACACTTCAATTCTCTGTGCGAAGTGAATGGAGTGTTGCTTCACTTTCTAAATGCTGTCCTTTCAGAGAAAATCACTTTCCTTTTAAAGTGCCTTAAGCTACTTGCAAGCATTCACAAGAAACACTAATGCATTTCTATGAAAGAGAAGCAGTCTGTTCCAACACTTCAATTCATTGCGCGAAGGGTATGGAGTGTTGCTTTACTTTCTAAATGCTGTCCTTTCAGAGAAAATCACTTTCCTTTGAAAGAGCCTTAAGCTACTTACAAGCATTCAACAGAAACTCACATGCATTTCTCTGAAAGAGAAGCAGTCTGTTTCAACACTTCAATTCACTGTACAAAGTGAATGGAGTGTTGCTTCACTTTCTAAATTCTGTCCTTTCAGAGAAAATCACTTTCCTTTGAAAGTGCCTTAAGCAACTTGCAAGCATTCACAAGAAATACTAATGCGTTTCTATGAAAGAGAAGCACTCTGTTCCAACACTTCAATTCACTGCACGAAGGGAATGTAGTGTTGCTTCACTTTCTAAATGCTGTCCTCTCACAGAAAATCACTTTCCTTTGAAAGAGCCTTAAGCTACTTACAAGCATTCAACAGAAACTCACATGCATTTCTCTGAAAGAGAAGCAGTGTGTTCCAACACTTCAATTCACTGTACAAAGTGAATGGAGTGTTGCTTCACTTTCTAAATGCTGTCCTTTCAGAGAAAATCACTTTCCTTTGAAAGTGCCTTAAGCAACTTGCAAGAATTCACAAGAAACTCACATGCGTTTCTCTGAAAGAGAAGCAGTCTGTTCCAACACTTCAATTCACTGTGCGAAGTGAATGGAGTGTTGCCTCACTTTCTAAATGCTGTCCTTTCAGAGAAAATCACTTTCCTTTGAAACTGCCTTAAGCTACTTGCAAGCATTCACCAGAAACTCACATGCGTTTCTCTGAAAGAGAAGCAGTCTGTTCCAACACTTCAATTCACTGTGCGAAGTGAATGGAGTGTTGCTTCACTTTCTAAATGCTGTCCTTTCAGAGAAAATCACTTTCCTTTGAAAGTGCCTTAAGCTACTTGCAAGCATTAGGAAGAAACTCACATGCGTTTCTCTGAAAGAGGAGCAGTCTGTTCCAACACTTCAATTCACTGTGCGAAGTGAATGGAGTGTTGCTTCACTTTCTAAATGCTGTCCAATCAGAGAAAATCACTTTCCTTTGAAAGTGCCTTAAGCTACTTGCAAGCATTAGGAAGAAACTCACATGCGTTTCTCTGAAAGAGAAGCAGTCTGTTCCAACACTTCAATTCACTGTGCGAAGTGAATGGAGTGTTGCCTCACTTTCTAAATACTGTCCTTTCAGAGAAAATCACTTTCCATTGAAAGTGCCTTAAACTACTTTCAAGCATTCACAAAAAACTCACATGCGTTTCTCCGAAAGAGAAGCAGTCTGTTCCAACACTTCAATTCACTGTGCGAAGTGAATGGAGTGTTGCTTCACTTTCTAAATGGTGTCCTTTCAGAGAAAATCCCTTTCCTTTGAATGTGCCTTAAGCTACTTACAAGCATTCAACAGAAACTCACGTGCATTTCTCTGAAAGAGAAGCAATCTGTTCCAACACTTCAATTCTCTGTGCGAAGTGAATGGAGTGTTGCTTCACTTTCTAAATGCTGTCCTTTCAGAGAAAATCACTTTCCTTTGAAAGTGCCTTAAGCAACTTGCAAGAATTCACAAGAAACTCACATGCGTTTCTCTGAAAGAGAAGCAGTCTGTTCCAACACTTCAATTCACTGTGCGAAGTGAATGGAGTGTTGCTTCACTTTCTAAATGCTGTCCAATCAGAGAAAATCACTTTCCTTTGAAAGTGCCTTAAGCTACTTGCAAGCATTAGGAAGAAACTCACATGCGTTTCTCTGAAAGAGAAGCAGTCTGTTCCAACACTTCAATTCACTGTGCGAAGTGAATGGAGTGTTGCCTCACTTTCTAAATGCTGTCCTTTCAGAGAAAATCACTTTCCATTGAAAGTGCCTTAAACTACTTTCAAGCATTCACAAAAAACTCACATGCGTTTCTCTGAAAGAGAAGCAGTCTGTTCTAACACTTCAATTCACTGTGCGAAGTGAATGGAGTGTTGCTTCACTTTCTAAATGCTGTCCTTTCAGAGAAAATCACTTTCCTTTGAAAGTGCCTTAAGCTACTTACAAGCATTCACCAGAAACTCACATGCGTTTCTCTGAAAGAGAAGCAGTCTGTTCCAATACTTCAATTCACTCTGCGAAGTGAATGGAGTGTTGCTTCACTTTCTAAATGCTGTCCTTTCAGAGAAAATCACTTTCCTTTGAAAGTGCCTTAAGCTACTTACAAGCATTCACCAGAAACTCACATGCGTTTCTCTGAAAGAGAAGCAGTCTGTTCCAACACTTCAATTCACTGTGCGAAGTGAATGGAGTGTTGCTTCACTTTCTAAATGCTGTCCTTTCAGAGAAAATCACTTTCCTTTGAAAGTGCCTTAAGCTACTTACAAGCATTCACCAGAAACTCACATGCGTTTCTCTGAAAGAGAAGCAGTCTGTTCCAGCACTTCAATTCACTGTGCAAAGTGAATGGAGTGTTGCTTCACTTTCTAAATGCTGTCCTTTCAGAGAAAATCCCTTTCATTTGAAAGTGCCTTAAGCTACTTGCAAGCATTCAACAGAAACTCACATGCGTTTCTCTGAAAGAGAAGCAGTCTGTTCCAACACTTCAATTCACTGTGCGAAGTGAATGGAGTGTTGCTTCACTTTCTAAATGCTGTCCTTTCAGAGAAAATCACTTTCCTTTGAAAGTGCCTTAAACTACTTTCAAGCATTCACAAAAAACTCACATGCGTTTCTCTTAAAGAGAAGCAGTCTGTTCCAACACTTCAGTTCACTGTGCGAAGTGAATGGAGTGTTGTTTCAGTTTCTAAAAGCTGTCCTTTCAGAGAAAATCACTTTCCTTTGAAAGTGCCTTAAGCAACTTGCAAGAATTCACAAGAAACTCACATGCGTTTCTCTGAAAGAGAAGCAGTCTGTTCTAACACTTCAATTCACTGTGCGAAGTGAATGGAGTGTTGCTTCACTTTCTAAATGCTGTCCTTTCAGAGAAAATCACTTTCCTTTGAAAGTGCCTTAAGCAACTTGCAAGAATTCACAAGAAACTCACATGCGTTTCTCTGAAAGAGAAGCAGTCCGTTCCAACACTTCAATTCACTGTGCGAAGTGAATGGAGTGTTGCCTCACTTTCTAAATGCTGTCCTTTCAGAGAAAATCACTTTCCTTTGAAACTGCCTTAAGCTACTTGCAAGCATTCACCAGAAACTCACATGCGTTTCTCTGAAAGAGAAGCAGTCTGTTCCAACACTTCAATTCACTGTGCGAAGTGAATGGAGTGTTGCTTCACTTTCTAAATGCTGTCCTTTCAGAGAAAATCACTTTCCTTTGAAAGTGCCTTAAGCTACTTGCAAGCATTAGGAAGAAACTCACATGCGTTTCTCTGAAAGAGGAGCAGTCTTTTCCAACACTTCAATTCACTGTGTGAAGTGAATGGAGTGTTGCCTCACTTTCTAAATGCTGTCCTTTCAGAGAAAATCACTTTCCTTTGAAAGTGCCTTAAGCTACTTACAAGCATTCAACAGAAACTCACATGCGTTTCTCTGAAAGAGAAGCAGTCTGTTCCAACACTTCAATTCACTGTGCGAAGTGAATGGAGTGTTGCTTCACTTTCTAAATTATGTCCTTTCAGAGAAAATCACTTTCCTTTGAAAGTGCCTTAAGCTACTTACAAGCATTCAACAGAAACTCACATGCGTTTCTCTGAAAGAGAAGCAGTCTGTTCCAACACTTCAATTCACTGTGCGAAGTGAATGGAGTGTTGCTTCACTTTCTAAATGCTGTCCTTTCGGAGAAAATAACTTTCCTTTGAAAGTGCCTTAAACTACTTTCAAGCATTCATAAAAAACTCACATGTGTTTCTCTGAAAGAGAAGCAGTCTGTTCCAACACTTCAGTTCACTGTGCGAAGTGAATGGAGTGTTGCTTCACTTTCTAAATGCTGTCCTTTCAGAGAAAATCACTTTCCTTTGATAGTGCCTTAAGCTACTTGCAAGCATTAGGAAGAAACTCACATGCGTTTCTCTGAAAGAGAAGCAGTCTGTTCCAACACTTTAATTCACTGTGTGAAGTGAATAGAGTGTTGCCTCACTTTCTAAATGCTGTCCTTTCAGAGAAAATCACTTTCTTTGAAAGTGCCTTAAGCTACTTACAAGCATTTAACAGAAACTCACATGCGTTTCTCTGAAAGAGAAGCAGTCTGTTCCAACACTTCCATTTACTGTGCGAAGTGAATGGAGTGTTGCTTCACTTTCTAAATGCTGTCCTTTAAGAGAAAATCACTTTCCTTTCAAAGTGCCTTAAGCTACTTACAAGCATTCACCAGAAACTCACATGCGTTTCTCTGAAAGAGAAGCAGTCTGTTCCAACACTTCAATTCACTGTGCGAAGTGAATGGAGTGTTGCTTCACTTTCTAAATGCTGTCCTTTCAGAGAAAATCACTTTCCTTTGAAAGTGCCTTAAGCTATTTGCAAGCATTCACAAGAAACACTAATGCGTTTCTATGAAAGAGAAGCAGTCTGTTCCAACACTTCAGTTCATTGCGCGAAGGGTATGGAGTGTTGTTTTACTTTCTAAATGCTGTCCTTTCAGAGAAAATCACTTTCCTTTGAAAGAGCCTTAAGCTACTTACAAGCATTCAACAGAAACTCACATGCATTTCTCTGAAAGAGAAGCAGTCTGTTCCAACACTTCAATTCACTGTACAAAGTGAATGGAGTGTTGCTTCACTTTCTAAATGCTATCCTTTCAGAGAAAATCACTTTCCTTTGAAAGTGCCTTAAGCAACTTGCAAGCATTCACAAGAAACACTAATGCGTGTCTATGAAAGAGAAGCACTCTGTTCCAACACTTCAATTCACTGCACGAAGGGAATGGAGTGTTGCTTCACTTTCTAAATGCTGTCCTTTCAGAGAAAATCACTTTCCTTTGAAAGTGCCTTAAGCTACATACAGGCATTCACCAGAAACTCACATGTGTTTCTCTGAAAGAGAAGCAGTCTGTTCCAACACTTCAATTCACTGTGTGAAGTGAATGGAGTGTTGCGTCACTTTCTAAATGCTGTCCAATCAGAGAAAATCACTTTCCTTTGAAAGTGCCTTAAGCTACTTGCAAGCATTAGGAAGAAACTCACATGCGTTTCTCTGAAAGAGAAGCAGTCTGTTCCAACACTTCAATTCACTGTGCGAAGTGAATGGAGTGTTGCTTCACTTTCTAAATTCTGTCCTTTCAGAGAAAATCACTTTCCTTTGAAAGTGCCTTAAACTACTTTCAAGCATTCACAAAAAACTCACATGCGTTTTTGTGAAAGAGAAGCAGTCTATTCCAACACTTGAATTCACTGTGCGAAGTGAATGGAGTGTTGCTTCAGTTTCTAAATGCTGTCCTTTCAGAGAAAATCACTTTCCTTTGAAAGTGCCTTAAGCAACTTGCAAGAATTCACAAGAAACTCACATGCGTTTCTCTGAAAGAGAAGCAGTCTGTTCCAACACTTCAATTCACTGTGCGAAGTGAATGGAGTGTTGCTTCACTTTCTAAATGCTGTCCTTTCAGAGAAAATCACTTTCCTTTGAAAGTGCCTTAAGCTACTTGCAAGCATTAGGAAGAAACTCACATGCGTTTCTCTGAAAGAGAAGCAGTCTGTTCCAACACTTCAATTCACTGTGCGAAGTGAATGGAGTGTTGCCTCACTTTCTAAATGCTGTCCTTTCAGAGAAAATCACTTTCCATTGAAAGTGCCTTAAACTACTTTCAAGCATTCACAAAAAACTCACATGCGTTTCTCTGAAAGAGAAGCAGTCTGTTCCAACACTTCAATTCACTGTGCGAAGTGAATGGAGTGTTGCTTCACTTTCTAAATGCTGTCCTTTCAGAGAAAATCCATTTCCTTTGAATGTGCCTTAAGCTACTTACAAGCATTCAACAGAAACTCACGTGCATTTCTCTGAAAGAGAAGCAATCTGTTCCAACACTTCAATTCTCTGTGCGAAGTGAATGGAGTGTTGCTTCACTTTCTAAATGCTGTCCTTTCAGAGAAAATCACTTTCCTTTGAAAGTGCATTAAACTACTTTCAAGCATTCACAAAAAACTCACATGCGTTTCTCTGAAAGAGAAGCAGTCTGTTCCAACACTTCAATTCACTGTGCGAAGTAAATGGAGTGTTGCTTCAGTTTCTAAATGCTGTCCTTTCAGAGAAAATCACTTTCCTTTGAAAGTGCCTTAAGCAACTTGCAAGAATTCACAAGAAACTCACATGCGTTTCTCTGAAAGAGAAGCAGTCTGTTCCAACACTTCAGTTCACTGTGCGAAGTGAATGGAGTGTTGCTTCACTTTCTAAATGCTGTCCTTTCAGAGAAAATCACTTTCCTTTTAAACTGCCTTAAGCTACTTGCAAGCATTAGGAAGAAACTCACATGCGTTTCTCTGAAAGAGAAGCAGTCTGTTCCAACACTTCAATTCACTGTGCAAAGTGAATGGAGTGTTGCTTCACTTTGTAAATGCTGTCCTTTCAGAGAAAATCACTTTCCTTTGAAAGTGCCTTAAGCTACTTGCAAGCATTAGGAAGAAACTCACATGCGTTTCTCTGAAAGAGAAGCAGTCTTTTCCAACACTTCAATTCACTGTGTGAAGTGAATGGAGTGTTGCCTCACTTTCTAAATGCTGTCCTTTCAGAGAAAATCACTTTCCTTTGAAAGTGCCTTAAGCTACTTACAAGCATTCAACAGAAACTCACATGCGTTTCTCTGAAAGAGAAGCAGTCTGTTCCAACACTTCAATTCACTGTGCGAAGTGAATGGAGTGTTGCTTCACTTTCTAAATGCTGTCCTTTCAGAGAAAATCACTTTCCTTTGAAAGTGCCTTACGCTACTTACAAGCATTCAACAGAAACTCACATGCGTTTCTCTGAAAGAGAAGCAGTCTGTTCCAACACTTCAATTCACTGTGCGAAGTGAATGGAGTGTTGCTTCACTTTCTATAGCTGTCCTTTCGGAGAAAATAACTTTCCTTTGAAAGTGCCTTAAACTACTTTCAAGCATTCAAAAAACTCACATGTGTTTCTCTGAAAGAGAAGCAGTCTGTTCCAACACTTCAGTTCACTGTGCGAAGTGAATGGAGTGTTGCTTCACTTTCTAAATGCTGTCCTTTCAGAGAAAATCACTTTCCTTTGATAGTGCCTTAAGCTACTTGCAAGCATTAGGAAGAAACTCACATGCGTTTCTCTGAAAGAGAAGCAGTCTGTTCCAACACTTCAATTCACTGTGTGAAGTGAATAGAGTGTTGTTTCAGTTTCTTAATGCTGTCCTTTCAGAGAAAATCCCTTTCCTTTGAATGTGCCTTAAGCTACTTACAAGCATTCAACAGAAACTCACGTGCATTTCTCTGAAAGAGAAGCAATCTGTTCCAACACTTCAATTCTCTGTGCGAAGTGAATGGAGTGTTGCTTCACTTTCTAAATGCTGTCCTTTCAGAGAAAATCACTTTCCTTTGAAAGTGCCTTAAGCAACTTGCAAGAATTCACAAGAAACTCACATGCGTTTCTCTGAAAGAGAAGCAGTCTGTTCCAACACTTCAATTCACTGTGCGAAGTGAATGGAGTGTTGCTTCACTTTCTAAATGCTGTCCAATCAGAGAAAATCACTTTCCTTTGAAAGTGCCTTAAGCTACTTGCAAGCATTAGGAAGAAACTCACATGCGTTTCTCTGAAAGAGAAGCAGTCTGTTCCAACACTTCAATTCACTGTGCGAAGTGAATGGAGTGTTGCCTCACTTTCTAAATGCTGTCCTTTCAGAGAAAATCACTTTCCATTGAAAGTGCCTTAAACTACTTTCAAGCATTCACAAAAAACTCACATGCGTTTCTCTGAAAGAGAAGCAGTCTGTTCTAACACTTCAATTCACTGTGCGAAGTGAATGGAGTGTTGCTTCACTTTCTAAATGCTGTCCTTTCAGAGAAAATCACTTTCCTTTGAAAGTGCCTTAAGCTACTTACAAGCATTCACCAGAAACTCACATGCGTTTCTCTGAAAGAGAAGCAGTCTGTTCCAATACTTCAATTCACTCTGCGAAGTGAATGGAGTGTTGCTTCACTTTCTAAATGCTGTCCTTTCAGAGAAAATCACTTTCCTTTGAAAGTGCCTTAAGCTACTTACAAGCATTCACCAGAAACTCACATGCGTTTCTCTGAAAGAGAAGCAGTCTGTTCCAACACTTCAATTCACTGTGCGAAGTGAATGGAGTGTTGCTTCACTTTCTAAATGCTGTCCTTTCAGAGAAAATCACTTTCCTTTGAAAGTGCCTTAAGCTACTTACAAGCATTCACCAGAAACTCACATGCGTTTCTCTGAAAGAGAAGCAGTCTGTTCCAGCACTTCAATTCACTGTGCAAAGTGAATGGAGTGTTGCTTCACTTTCTAAATGCTGTCCTTTCAGAGAAAATCACTTTCCTTTGAAAGTGCCTTAAGCAACTTGCAAGCATTCACAAGAAATACTAATGCGTTTCTATGAAAGAGAAGCACTCTGTTCCAACACTTCAATTCACTGCACGAAGGGAATGCAGTGTTGCTTCACTTTCTAAATGCTGTCCTCTCACAGAAAATCACTTTCCTTTGAAAGAGCCTTAAGCTACTTACAAGCATTCAAAAGAAACTCACATGCATTTCTCTGAAAGAGAAGCAGTCTGTTCCAACACTTCAATTCACTGTACAAAGTGAATGGAGTGTTGCTTCACTTTCTAAATGCTGTCCTTTCAGAGAAAATCACTTTCCTTTGAAAGTGCCTTAAGCAACTTGCAAGAATTCACAAGAAACTCACATGCGTTTCTCTGAAAGAGAAGCAGTCCGTTCCAACACTTCAATTCACTGTGCGAAGTGAATGGAGTGTTGCCTCACTTTCTAAATGCTGTCCTTTCAGAGAAAATCACTTTCCTTTGAAACTGCCTTAAGCTACTTGCAAGCATTCACCAGAAACTCACATGCGTTTCTCTGAAAGAGAAGCAGTCTGTTCCAACACTTCAATTCACTGTGCGAAGTGAATGGAGTGTTGCTTCACTTTCTAAATGCTGTCCTTTCAGAGAAAATCACTTTCCTTTGAAAGTGCCTTAAGCTACTTACAAGCATTCACCATAAACTCACATGCGTTTCTCTGAAACAGAAGCAGTCTGTTCCAACACTTCAATTCACTGTGCGAAGTGAATGGAGTGTTGCTTCACTTTATAAATGCTGTCTTTTCAGAGAAAATCACTTTCCTTTGAAAGTGCCTTAAGCTACTTTCAAGCATTCAACAGAAACTCACATGCATTACTCTGAAAGAGAAGCACTCTGTTCCAACACTTCAATTCACTGTGTGAAGTGAATGGAGTGTTACCTCACTTTCTAAATGCTGTCCCTTCAGAGAAAATCACTTTCCTTTGAAAGTGCCTTAAGCTACTTACAAGCATTTAACAGAAACTCACATGCGTTTCTCTGAAAGAGAAGCAGTCTGTTCCAACACTTCTATTCACTGTTCGAAGTGAATGGAGTGTTGCTTCACTTTCTAAATGCTGTTCTTTCAGAGAAAATCACTTTCCTTTGAAAGTGCCTTAAGCTACTTGCAAGCATTAGGAAGAAACTCACATGCGTTTCTCTGAAAGAGAAGCAGTCTGTTCCAACACTTCAATTCACTGTGCGAAGTGAATGGAGTGTTGCTTCACTTTCTAAATGCTGTTCTTTCAGAGAAAATCACTTTCCTTTGAAAGTGCCTTAAGCTACTTGCAAGCATTAGGAAGAAACTCACATGCGTTTCTCTGAAAGAGAAGCAGTCTGTTCCAACACTTCAATTCACTGTGCGAAGTGAATGGAGTGTTGCCTCACTTTCTAAATGCTGTCCTTTCAGAGAAAATCACTTTCCATTGAAAGTGCCTTAAACTACTTTCAAGCATTCACAAAAAACTCACATGCGTTTCCCTGAAAGAGAAGCAGTCTGTTCCAACACTTCAATTCACTGTGCGAAGTGAATGGAGTGTTGCTTCACTTTCTAAATGCTGTCCTTTCAGAGAAAATCACTTTCCTTTGAAAGTAAATTAAGCAACTTGCAAGCAGTAGGAAGAAACTCACATGCGTTTCTCTGAAAGAGATGCAATCTGTTCCAACACTTCAATTCACTGTGTGAAGTGAATGGAGAGTTGCCTCACTTTCTAAATGCTGTCCTTTCAGAGAAAATCACTTTCCTTTGAAAGTGCCTTAAGCTACTTACAAGCATTCACCAGAAACTCACATGCGTTTCTCTGAAAGAGAAGCAGTCTGTTCCAACACTTCAATTCACTGTGCGAAGTGAATGGAGTGTTGCTTCACTTTCTAAATTCTGTCCTTTCAGAGAAAATCACTTTCCATTGAAAGTGCCTTAAACTACTTTCAAGCATTCACAAAAAACTCACATGCGTTTCTCTGAAAGAGAAGCAGTCTGTTCCAACACTTCAATTCAATGTGCAAAGTGAATGGAGTGTTGCTTCACTTTCTAAATGCTGTCCTTTTAGAGAAAATCCCTTTCCTTTGAATGTGCCTTAAGCTACTTACAAGCATTCAACAGAAACTCACATGCATTTCTCTGAAAGAGAAGCAATCTGTTCCAACACTTCAATTCTCTGTGCGAAGTGAATGGAGTGTTGCTTCACTTTCTAAATGCTGTCCTTTCAGAGAAAATCACTTTCCTTTGAAAGTGCCTTAAGCTACTTTTAAGCATTCACAAGAAACACTAATGCGTTTCTCTGAAAGAGAAGCAGTCTGTTCCAACACTTCAATTCATTGCGCGAAGGGAATGGAGTGTTGCTTTACTTTCTAAATGCTGTCCTTTCAGAGAAAATCACTTTCCTTTGAAAGTGCCTTAAACTACTTTCAAGCATACAAAAAAACTCACATGCGTTTCTCTGAAAGAGAAGCAGTCTGTTCCAACACTTCAATTCACTGTGCGAAGTGAATGGAGTGTTGCTTCACTTTCTAAATGCTGTCCTTTCAGAGAAAATCACTTTCCTTTGAAAGTGCCTTAAGCTACTTACAAGCATTCACCAGAAACTCACATGCGTTTCTCTGAAAGAGAAGCAGTCTGTTCCAACACTTCAATTCACTGTGCGAAGTGAATGGAGTGTTGCTTCACTTTCTAAATTCTGTCCTTTCAGAGAAAATCACTTTCCTTTGAAAGTGCCTTAAACTACTTTCAAGCATTCACAAAAAACTCACATACGTTTCTCTTAAAGAGAAGCAGTCTGTTCCAACACTTCAATTCACTGTGTGAAGGGAATGGAGTGTTGCCTCACTTTCTAAATGCTGTCCTTTCAGAGAAAATCACTTTCCTTTGAAAGTGCCTTAAGCTACTTGCAAGCATTCACAAGAAACTCACATGCGTTTCTCTGAAAGAGAAGCAGTCTGTTCCAACACTTCAATTCACTGTGTGAAGTGAATGGAGTGTTGCTTCACTTTCTAAATGCTGTCCTTTCAGAGAAAATCACTTTCCTTTGAAAGTGCCTTAAGCTACTTGCAAGCATTCACAAGAAACTCACATGCATTTCTCTGAAAGAGAAGCAATCTGTTCCAACACTTCAATTCTCTGTGCGAAGTGAATGGAGTGTTGCTTCACTTTCTAAATGCTGTCATTTCAGAGAAAATCACTTTACTTTGAAAGTGCCTTAAGCAACTTGCAAGCATTCACAAGAAACACTAATGCGTTTATATGAAAGAGAAGTACTCTGTTCCAACACTACAATCCACTTCACGAAGGGAATGGAGTGTTGCTTCACTTTCTAAATGCTGTCCTTTCAGAGAAAATCACTTTCCTTTGAAAGTGCCTTAAGCTACTTACAAGCATTCACCAGAAACTCACATGCGTTTCTCTGAAAGAGAAGCAGTCTGTTCCAACACTTCAATTCACTGTGCGAAGTGAATGGAGTGTTGCTTCACTTTCTAAATTCTGTCCTTTCAGAGAAAATCACTTTCCATTGAAAGTGCCTTAAACTACTTTCAAGCATTCACAAAAAACTCACATGCGTTTCTCTGAAAGAGAAGCAGTCTGTTCCAACACTTCAATTCAATGTGCAAAGTGAATGGAGTGTTGCTTCACTTTCTAAATGCTGTCCTTTTAGAGAAAATCCCTTTCCTTTGAATGTGCCTTAAGCTACTTACAAGCATTCAACAGAAACTCACATGCATTTCTCTGAAAGAGAAGCAATCTGTTCCAACACTTCAATTCTCTGTGCGAAGTGAATGGAGTGTTGCTTCACTTTCTAAATGCTGTCCTTTCAGAGAAAATCACTTTCCTTTGAAAGTGCCTTAAGCTACTTTTAAGCATTCACAAGAAACACTAATGCGTTTCTCTGAAAGAGAAGCAGTCTGTTCCAACACTTCAATTCATTGCGCGAAGGGAATGGAGTGTTGCTTTACTTTCTAAATGCTGTCCTTTCAGAGAAAATCACTTTCCTTTGAAAGTGCCTTAAACTACTTTCAAGCATACAAAAAAACTCACATGCGTTTCTCTGAAAGAGAAGCAGTCTGTTCCAACACTTCAATTCACTGTGCGAAGTGAATGGAGTGTTGCTTCACTTTCTAAATGCTGTCCTTTCAGAGAAAATCACTTTCCTTTGAAAGTGCCTTAAGCTACTTACAAGCATTCACCAGAAACTCACATGCGTTTCTCTGAAAGAGAAGCAGTCTGTTCCAACACTTCAATTCACTGTGCGAAGTGAATGGAGTGTTGCTTCACTTTCTAAATTCTGTCCTTTCAGAGAAAATCACTTTCCTTTGAAAGTGCCTTAAACTACTTTCAAGCATTCACAAAAAACTCACATACGTTTCTCTTAAAGAGAAGCAGTCTGTTCCAACACTTCAATTCACTGTGTGAAGGGAATGGAGTGTTGCCTCACTTTCTAAATGCTGTCCTTTCAGAGAAAATCACTTTCCTTTGAAAGTGCCTTAAGCTACTTGCAAGCATTCACAAGAAACTCACATGCGTTTCTCTGAAAGAGAAGCAGTCTGTTCCAACACTTCAATTCACTGTGTGAAGTGAATGGAGTGTTGCTTCACTTTCTAAATGCTGTCCTTTCAGAGAAAATCACTTTCCTTTGAAAGTGCCTTAAGCTACTTGCAAGCATTCACAAGAAACTCACATGCATTTCTCTGAAAGAGAAGCAATCTGTTCCAACACTTCAATTCTCTGTGCGAAGTGAATGGAGTGTTGCTTCACTTTCTAAATGCTGTCATTTCAG
Organism: Myodes glareolus; assembly: GCF_982192425.1. NCBI lineage: Eukaryota > Metazoa > Chordata > Mammalia > Rodentia > Cricetidae > Myodes > Myodes glareolus. The sequence goes on along the minus strand of NW_028263211.1, from coordinate 3,188,171 downwards.
AGAAAATCACTTTACTTTGAAAGTGCCTTAAGCAACTTGCAAGCATTCACAAGAAACACTAATGCGTTTATATGAAAGAGAAGTACTCTGTTCCAACACTACAATCCACTTCACGAAGGGAATGGAGTGTTGCTTCACTTTCTAAATGCTGTCCTTTCAGAGAAAATCACTTTCCTTTGAAAGTGCCTTAAGCTACTTACAAGCATTCACCATAAACTCACATGCGTTTCTCTGAAACAGAAGCAGTCTGTTCCAACACTTCAATTCACTGTGCGAAGGGAATGGAGTGTTGCTTCACTTTATAAATGCTGTCTTTTCAGAGAAAATCACTTTCCTTTGAAAGTGCCTTAAGCTACTTTCAAGCATTCAACAGAAACTCACATGCATTACTCTGAAAGAGAAGCAGTCTGTTCCAACACTTCAATTCACTGTGTGAAGTGAATGGAGTGTTACCTCACTTTCTAAATGCTGTCCCTTCAGAGAAAATCACTTTCCTTTGAAAGTGCCTTAAGCTACTTACAAGCATTTAACAGAAACTCACATGCGTTTCTCTGAAAGAGAAGCAGTCTGTTCCAACACTTCTATTCACTGTTCGAAGTGAATGGAGTGTTGCTTCACTTTCTAAATGCTGTTCTTTCAGAGAAAATCACTTTCCTTTGAAAGTGCCTTAAGCTACTTGCAAGCATTAGGAAGAAACTCACATGCGTTTCTCTGAAAGAGAAGCAGTCTGTTCCAACACTTCAATTCACTGTGCGAAGTGAATGGAGTGTTGCTTCACTTTCTAAATGCTGTTCTTTCAGAGAAAATCACTTTCCTTTGAAAGTGCCTTAAGCTACTTGCAAGCATTAGGAAGAAACTCACATGCGTTTCTCTGAAAGAGAAGCAGTCTGTTCCAACACTTCAATTCACTGTGCGAAGTGAATGGAGTGTTGCCTCACTTTCTAAATGCTGTCCTTTCAGAGAAAATCACTTTCCATTGAAAGTGCCTTAAACTACTTTCAAGCATTCACAAAAAACTCACATGCGTTTCTCTGAAAGAGAAGCAGTCTGTTCCAACACTTCAATTCACTGTGCGAAGTGAATGGAGTGTTGCTTCACTTTCTAAATGCTGTCCTTTCAGAGAAAATCACTTTCCTTTGAAAGTGCATTAAGCAACTTGCAAGCAGTAGGAAGAAACTCACATGCGTTTCTCTGAAAGAGATGCAATCTGTTCCAGCACTTCAATTCACTGTGTGAAGTGAATGGAGTGTTGCCTCTCTTTCTAAATGCTGTCCTTTCAGAGAAAATCACTTTCCATTGAAAGTGCCTTGAGCTACTTGCAAGCATTAGGAAGAAACTCACATGCGTTTCTCTGAAAGAGAAGCAGTCTGTTCCAACACTTCAATTCACTGTGCGAAGTGAATGGAGTGTTGCTTCACTTTCTAAATTATGTCCTTTCAGAGAAAATCACTTTACTTTGAAAGTGCCTTAAGCAACTTGCAAGCATTCACAAGAAACACTTATGAGTTTATATGAAAGAGAAGCACTCTGCTCCAACACTTCAATTCACTGCACGAAGGGAATGGAGTGTTGCTTCACTTTCTAAATGCTGTCCTTTCAGAGAAAATCACTTTCCTTTGAAAGTGCCTTAAGCTACTTGCAAGCATTAGGAAGAAACTCACATGCGTTTCTCTGAAAGAGAAGCAGTCTGTTCCAACACTTCAATTCACTGTGCGAAGTGAATGGAGTGTTGCTTCACTTTATAAATGCTGTCTTTTCAGAGAAAATCACTTTCCTTTGAAAGTGCCTTAAGCTACTTTCAAGCATTCAACAGAAACTCACATGCATTACTCTGAAAGAGAAGCACTCTGTTCCAACACTTCAATTCACTGTGTGAAGTGAATGGAGTGTTACCTCACTTTCTAAATGCTGTCCCTTCAGAGAAAATCACTTTCCTTTGAAAGTGCCTTAAGCTACTTACAAGCATTTAACAGAAACTCACATGCGTTTCTCTGAAAGAGAAGCAGTCTGTTCCAACACTTCTATTCACTGTTCGAAGTGAATGGAGTGTTGCTTCACTTTCTAAATGCTGTTCTTTCAGAGAAAATCACTTTCCTTTGAAAGTGCCTTAAGCTACTTGCAAGCATTAGGAAGAAACTCACATGCGTTTCTCTGAAAGAGAAGCAGTCTGTTCCAACACTTCAATTCACTGTGCGAAGTGAATGGAGTGTTGCTTCACTTTCTAAATGCTGTTCTTTCAGAGAAAATCACTTTCCTTTGAAAGTGCCTTAAGCTACTTGCAAGCATTAGGAAGAAACTCACATGCGTTTCTCTGAAAGAGAAGCAGTCTGTTCCAACACTTCAATTCACTGTGCGAAGTGAATGGAGTGTTGCCTCACTTTCTAAATGCTGTCCTTTCAGAGAAAATCACTTTCCATTGAAAGTGCCTTAAACTACTTTCAAGCATTCACAAAAAACTCACATGCGTTTCCCTGAAAGAGAAGCAGTCTGTTCCAACACTTCAATTCACTGTGCGAAGTGAATGGAGTGTTGCTTCACTTTCTAAATGCTGTCCTTTCAGAGAAAATCACTTTCCTTTGAAAGTAAATTAAGCAACTTGCAAGCAGTAGGAAGAAACTCACATGCGTTTCTCTGAAAGAGATGCAATCTGTTCCAACACTTCAATTCACTGTGTGAAGTGAATGGAGAGTTGCCTCACTTTCTAAATGCTGTCCTTTCAGAGAAAATCACTTTCCTTTGAAAGTGCCTTAAGCTACTTACAAGCATTCACCAGAAACTCACATGCGTTTCTCTGAAAGAGAAGCAGTCTGTTCCAACACTTCAATTCACTGTGCGAAGTGAATGGAGTGTTGCTTCACTTTCTAAATTCTGTCCTTTCAGAGAAAATCACTTTCCATTGAAAGTGCCTTAAACTACTTTCAAGCATTCACAAAAAACTCACATGCGTTTCTCTGAAAGAGAAGCAGTCTGTTCCAACACTTCAATTCAATGTGCAAAGTGAATGGAGTGTTGCTTCACTTTCTAAATGCTGTCCTTTTAGAGAAAATCCCTTTCCTTTGAATGTGCCTTAAGCTACTTACAAGCATTCAACAGAAACTCACATGCATTTCTCTGAAAGAGAAGCAATCTGTTCCAACACTTCAATTCTCTGTGCGAAGTGAATGGAGTGTTGCTTCACTTTCTAAATGCTGTCCTTTCAGAGAAAATCACTTTCCTTTGAAAGTGCCTTAAGCTACTTTTAAGCATTCACAAGAAACACTAATGCGTTTCTCTGAAAGAGAAGCAGTCTGTTCCAACACTTCAATTCATTGCGCGAAGGGAATGGAGTGTTGCTTTACTTTCTAAATGCTGTCCTTTCAGAGAAAATCACTTTCCTTTGAAAGTGCCTTAAACTACTTTCAAGCATACAAAAAAACTCACATGCGTTTCTCTGAAAGAGAAGCAGTCTGTTCCAACACTTCAATTCACTGTGCGAAGTGAATGGAGTGTTGCTTCACTTTCTAAATGCTGTCCTTTCAGAGAAAATCACTTTCCTTTGAAAGTGCCTTAAGCTACTTACAAGCATTCACCAGAAACTCACATGCGTTTCTCTGAAAGAGAAGCAGTCTGTTCCAACACTTCAATTCACTGTGCGAAGTGAATGGAGTGTTGCTTCACTTTCTAAATTCTGTCCTTTCAGAGAAAATCACTTTCCTTTGAAAGTGCCTTAAACTACTTTCAAGCATTCACAAAAAACTCACATACGTTTCTCTTAAAGAGAAGCAGTCTGTTCCAACACTTCAATTCACTGTGTGAAGGGAATGGAGTGTTGCCTCACTTTCTAAATGCTGTCCTTTCAGAGAAAATCACTTTCCTTTGAAAGTGCCTTAAGCTACTTGCAAGCATTCACAAGAAACTCACATGCGTTTCTCTGAAAGAGAAGCAGTCTGTTCCAACACTTCAATTCACTGTGTGAAGTGAATGGAGTGTTGCTTCACTTTCTAAATGCTGTCCTTTCAGAGAAAATCACTTTCCTTTGAAAGTGCCTTAAGCTACTTGCAAGCATTCACAAGAAACTCACATGCATTTCTCTGAAAGAGAAGCAATCTGTTCCAACACTTCAATTCTCTGTGCGAAGTGAATGGAGTGTTGCTTCACTTTCTAAATGCTGTCATTTCAGAGAAAATCACTTTACTTTGAAAGTGCCTTAAGCAACTTGCAAGCATTCACAAGAAACACTAATGCGTTTATATGAAAGAGAAGTACTCTGTTCCAACACTACAATCCACTTCACGAAGGGAATGGAGTGTTGCTTCACTTTCTAAATGCTGTCCTTTCAGAGAAAATCACTTTCCTTTGAAAGTGCCTTAAGCTACTTACAAGCATTCACCAGAAACTCACATGCGTTTCTCTGAAAGAGAAGCAGTCTGTTCCAACACTTCAATTCACTGTGCGAAGTGAATGGAGTGTTGCTTCACTTTCTAAATTCTGTCCTTTCAGAGAAAATCACTTTCCATTGAAAGTGCCTTAAACTACTTTCAAGCATTCACAAAAAACTCACATGCGTTTCTCTGAAAGAGAAGCAGTCTGTTCCAACACTTCAATTCAATGTGCAAAGTGAATGGAGTGTTGCTTCACTTTCTAAATGCTGTCCTTTTAGAGAAAATCCCTTTCCTTTGAATGTGCCTTAAGCTACTTACAAGCATTCAACAGAAACTCACATGCATTTCTCTGAAAGAGAAGCAATCTGTTCCAACACTTCAATTCTCTGTGCGAAGTGAATGGAGTGTTGCTTCACTTTCTAAATGCTGTCCTTTCAGAGAAAATCACTTTCCTTTGAAAGTGCCTTAAGCTACTTTTAAGCATTCACAAGAAACACTAATGCGTTTCTCTGAAAGAGAAGCAGTCTGTTCCAACACTTCAATTCATTGCGCGAAGGGAATGGAGTGTTGCTTTACTTTCTAAATGCTGTCCTTTCAGAGAAAATCACTTTCCTTTGAAAGTGCCTTAAACTACTTTCAAGCATACAAAAAAACTCACATGCGTTTCTCTGAAAGAGAAGCAGTCTGTTCCAACACTTCAATTCACTGTGCGAAGTGAATGGAGTGTTGCTTCACTTTCTAAATGCTGTCCTTTCAGAGAAAATCACTTTCCTTTGAAAGTGCCTTAAGCTACTTACAAGCATTCACCAGAAACTCACATGCGTTTCTCTGAAAGAGAAGCAGTCTGTTCCAACACTTCAATTCACTGTGCGAAGTGAATGGAGTGTTGCTTCACTTTCTAAATTCTGTCCTTTCAGAGAAAATCACTTTCCTTTGAAAGTGCCTTAAACTACTTTCAAGCATTCACAAAAAACTCACATACGTTTCTCTTAAAGAGAAGCAGTCTGTTCCAACACTTCAATTCACTGTGTGAAGGGAATGGAGTGTTGCCTCACTTTCTAAATGCTGTCCTTTCAGAGAAAATCACTTTCCTTTGAAAGTGCCTTAAGCTACTTGCAAGCATTCACAAGAAACTCACATGCGTTTCTCTGAAAGAGAAGCAGTCTGTTCCAACACTTCAATTCACTGTGTGAAGTGAATGGAGTGTTGCTTCACTTTCTAAATGCTGTCCTTTCAGAGAAAATCACTTTCCTTTGAAAGTGCCTTAAGCTACTTGCAAGCATTCACAAGAAACTCACATGCATTTCTCTGAAAGAGAAGCAATCTGTTCCAACACTTCAATTCTCTGTGCGAAGTGAATGGAGTGTTGCTTCACTTTCTAAATGCTGTCATTTCAGAGAAAATCACTTTACTTTGAAAGTGCCTTAAGCAACTTGCAAGCATTCACAAGAAACACTAATGCGTTTATATGAAAGAGAAGTACTCTGTTCCAACACTACAATCCACTTCACGAAGGGAATGGAGTGTTGCTTCACTTTCTAAATGCTGTCCTTTCAGAGAAAATCACTTTCCTTTGAAAGTGCCTTAAGCTACTTACAAGCATTCACCATAAACTCACATGCGTTTCTCTGAAACAGAAGCAGTCTGTTCCAACACTTCAATTCACTGTGCGAAGGGAATGGAGTGTTGCTTCACTTTATAAATGCTGTCTTTTCAGAGAAAATCACTTTCCTTTGAAAGTGCCTTAAGCTACTTTCAAGCATTCAACAGAAACTCACATGCATTACTCTGAAAGAGAAGCAGTCTGTTCCAACACTTCAATTCACTGTGTGAAGTGAATGGAGTGTTACCTCACTTTCTAAATGCTGTCCCTTCAGAGAAAATCACTTTCCTTTGAAAGTGCCTTAAGCTACTTACAAGCATTTAACAGAAACTCACATGCGTTTCTCTGAAAGAGAAGCAGTCTGTTCCAACACTTCTATTCACTGTTCGAAGTGAATGGAGTGTTGCTTCACTTTCTAAATGCTGTTCTTTCAGAGAAAATCACTTTCCTTTGAAAGTGCCTTAAGCTACTTGCAAGCATTAGGAAGAAACTCACATGCGTTTCTCTGAAAGAGAAGCAGTCTGTTCCAACACTTCAATTCACTGTGCGAAGTGAATGGAGTGTTGCTTCACTTTCTAAATGCTGTTCTTTCAGAGAAAATCACTTTCCTTTGAAAGTGCCTTAAGCTACTTGCAAGCATTAGGAAGAAACTCACATGCGTTTCTCTGAAAGAGAAGCAGTCTGTTCCAACACTTCAATTCACTGTGCGAAGTGAATGGAGTGTTGCCTCACTTTCTAAATGCTGTCCTTTCAGAGAAAATCACTTTCCATTGAAAGTGCCTTAAACTACTTTCAAGCATTCACAAAAAACTCACATGCGTTTCTCTGAAAGAGAAGCAGTCTGTTCCAACACTTCAATTCACTGTGCGAAGTGAATGGAGTGTTGCTTCACTTTCTAAATGCTGTCCTTTCAGAGAAAATCACTTTCCTTTGAAAGTGCATTAAGCAACTTGCAAGCAGTAGGAAGAAACTCACATGCGTTTCTCTGAAAGAGATGCAATCTGTTCCAGCACTTCAATTCACTGTGTGAAGTGAATGGAGTGTTGCCTCTCTTTCTAAATGCTGTCCTTTCAGAGAAAATCACTTTCCATTGAAAGTGCCTTGAGCTACTTGCAAGCATTAGGAAGAAACTCACATGCGTTTCTCTGAAAGAGAAGCAGTCTGTTCCAACACTTCAATTCACTGTGCGAAGTGAATGGAGTGTTGCTTCACTTTCTAAATTATGTCCTTTCAGAGAAAATCACTTTACTTTGAAAGTGCCTTAAGCAACTTGCAAGCATTCACAAGAAACACTTATGAGTTTATATGAAAGAGAAGCACTCTGCTCCAACACTTCAATTCACTGCACGAAGGGAATGGAGTGTTGCTTCACTTTCTAAATGCTGTCCTTTCAGAGAAAATCACTTTCCTTTGAAAGTGCCTTAAGCTACTTACAAGCATTCACCAGAAACTCACATGCGTTTCTCTGAAACCGAAGCAGTCTGTTCCAACACTTCAATTCACTATGCGAAGTGAATGGAGTGTTTCTTCACTTTCTAAATGCTGTCCTTTTAGAGAAAATCCCTTTCCTTTGAATGTGCCTTAAGCTACTTACAAGCATTCAACAGAAACGAACATGCATTTCTCTGAAAGAGAAGCAATCTGTTCCAACACTTCAATTCTCTGTGCGAAGTGAATGGAGTGTTGCTTCACTTTCTAAATGCTGTCCTTTCAGAGAAAATCACTTTCCTTTGAAAGTGCCTTAAGCTACTTGCAAGCATTCACTAGAAACATAATGCGTTTCTATGAAAGAGAAGCAGTCTGTTCCAACACTTCAATTCATTGCGCGAAGGGAATGGAGTGTTGCTTTACTTTCTAAATGCTGTCCTTTCAGAGAAAATCCCTTTCCTTTGAAAGTGCCTTAAACTACTTTCAAGCATACAAAAAAACTCACATGCGTTTCTCTGAAAGAGAAGCAGTCTGTTCCAACACTTCAATTCACTGTGCGAAGTGAATGGAGTGTTGCTTCACTTTCTAAATGCTGTCCTTTCAGAGAAAATCACTTTCCTTTGAAAGTGCCTTAAGCTACTTACAAGCATTCAACAGAAACTCACATGCGTTTCTCTGAAAGAGAAGCAGTCTGTTCCAACACTTCAATTCACTGTGCGAAGTGAATGGAGTGTTGCTTCACTTTCTAAATTCTGTCCTTTCAGAGAAAATCACTTTCCTTTGAAAGTGCCTTAAACTACTTTCAAGCATTCACAAAAAACTCACATGCGTTTCTCTTAAAGAGAAGCAGTCTGTTCTAACACTTCAATTCCCTGTGCGAAGTGAATGGAGTGTTGCTTCACTTTCTAAATGCTGTCCTTTCAGAGAAAATCACTTTCCTTTGAAAGTGCCTTAAGCAACTTGCAAGCATTCACAAGAAACTCACATGCGTTTCTCTGAAAGAGAAGCAGTCCGTTCCAACACTTCAATTCACTGTGCGAAGTGAATGGAGTATTGCTTCACTTTCTAAATGCTGTCCTTTCAGAGAAAATCACTTTCCTTTGAAAGTGCCTTAAGCTACTTACAAGCATTCACCAGAAACTCACATGCGTTTCTCTGAAAGAGAAGCAGTCTGTTCCAATACTTCAATTCACTGTGCGAAGTGAATGGAGTGTTGCTTCACTTTCTAAATGCTGTCCTTTCAGAGAAAATCACTTTCCTTTGAAAGTGCCTTAAGCTACTTACAAGCATTCAACAGAAACTCACATGCATTTCTCTGAAAGAGAAGCAGTCTGTTCCAACACTTCAATTCACTGTTCGAAATGAATGGAGTGTTGCTTCACTTTCTAAATGCTGTCCTTTCAGAGAAAATCACTTTCCTTTGAAAGTGCCTTAAGCTACTTGCAAGCATTAGGAAGAAACACACATGCGTTTCTCTGAAAGAGAAGCAGTCTTTTCCAACACTTCAATTCACTGTGCGAAGTGAATGGAGTGTTGCTTCAGTTTCTAAATGCTGTCCTTTCAGAGAAAATCACTTTCCTTTGAAAGTGCCTTAAGCTACTTGCAAGCATTAGGAAGAAACTCACATGCGTTTCTCTGAAAGAGAAGCAATCTGTTCCTACACTTCAATTCACTGTGTGAAGTGAATGGAGTGTTGCCTCACTTTCTAAATGCTGTCCTTTCAGAGAAAATCACTTTCCTTTGAAAGTGCCTTAAGCTACTTGCAAGCATTAGGAAGAAACTCACATGCGTTTCTCTGAAAGAGAAGCAGTCTGTTCCAACACTTCAATTCACTGTGCGAAGTGAATGGAGTGTTGCTTCACTTTCTAAATGCTGTCCTTTAAGAGAAAATCACTTTACTTTGAAAGAGCCTTAAGCAACTTGCAAGCATTCACAAGAAACACTAATGCGTTTATATGAAAGAGAAGCACTCTGTTCCAACACCTCAATTCACTGCACGAAGGGAATGGAGTGTTGCTTCACTTTCTAAATGCTGTCCTTTCAGAGAAAATCACTTTCCTTTGAAAGTGCCTTAAGCTACTTACAAGCATTCACCAGAAACTCACATGCGTTTCTGTGAAACAGAAGCAGTCTGTTCCAACACTTCAATTCACTGTGCGAAGTGAATGGAGTGTTGCTTCACTTTCTAAATGCTGTCTTTTCAGAGAAAATCACTTTCCTTTGAAAGTGCCTTAAGCTACTTACAAGCATTCAACAGAAACTCACATGCATTACTCTGAAAGAGAAGCAGTCTGTTCAAACACTTCAATTCACTGTGTGAAGTGAATGGAGTGTTGCCTCACTTTCTAAATGCTGTCCTTTCAGAGAAAATCACTTTCCTTTGAAAGTGCCTTAAGCTACTTACAAGCATTTAACAGAAACTCACATACGTTTCTCCGAAAGAGAAGCAGTCTGTTCCAACACTTCAATTCACTGTTCGAAGTGAATGGAGTGTTGCTTCACTTTCTAAATGCTGTTCTTTCAGAGAAAATCACTTTCCTTTGAAAGTGCATTTAGCTACTTGCAAGCATTAGGAAGAAACCCACATGCGTTTCTCTGAAAGAGAAGCAGTCTGTTCCAACACTTCAATTCACTGTGCGAAGTGAATGGAGTGTTGCTTCACTTTCTAAATGCTGTTCTTTCAGAGAAAATCACTTTCCTTTGAAAGTGCCTTAAGCTACTTGCAAGCATTAGGAAGAAACTCACATGCGTTTCTCTGAAAGAGAAGCAGTCTGTTCCAACACTTCAATTCTCTGTTCGAAGTGAATGGAGTGTTGCTTCACTTTCTAAATGCTGTCCTTTCAGAGAAAATCACTTTCCTTTGAAAGTGCCTTAAGCTACTTACAAGCATTCACAAGAAACTCACATGCGTATCTATGAAAGAGAAGCAGTCTGTTCCAACACTTCAATTCATTGCGCGAAGGGAATGGAGTGTTGCTTTACTTTCGAAATGCTGTCCTTTCAGAGAAAATCACTTTCCTTTGAAAGAGCCTTGAGCTACTTACAAGCATTCAACAGAAACTCAAATGCATTTCTCTGAAAGAGAAGCAGTCTGTTCCAACACTTCAGTTCACTGTGTGAAGTGAATGGAGTGTTGCTTCACTTTCTAAATGCTGTCCTTTCAGAGAAAATCCCTTTCCTTTGAATGTGCCTTAAGTTACTTACAAGCATTTAACAGAAACTCACATGCGTTTCTCTGAAAGAGAAGCAGTCTGTTCCAACACTTCAATTCACTGTGTGAAGTGAATGGAGTGTTGCTTCACTTTCTAAATGCTGTCCTTTCAGAGAAAATCACTTTCCTTTGAAAGTGCCTTAAGCTAATTGCAAGCATTAGGAAGAAACTCACATGCGTTTCTCTGAAAGAGAAGCAGTCTGTTCCAACACTTCAATTCACTGTGCGAAGTGAATGGAGTATTGCTTCACTTTCTAAATGCTGTCCTTTCAGAGAAAATCACTTTCCTTTGAAAGTGCCTTAAGCTACTTACAAGCATTCACAAGAAACTCACATGCGTTTCTCTGAAAGAGAAGCAGTCTGTTCCAACACTTCTATTCACTGTTCGAAGTGAATGGAGTGTTGCTTCACTTTCTAAATGCTGTTCTTTCAGAGAAAATCACTTTCCTTTGAAAGTGCCTAAGCTACTTGCAAGCATTAGGAAGAAACTCACATGCGTTTCTCTGAAAGAGAAGCAGTCTGTTCCAACACTTCAATTCACTGTGCGAAGTGAATGGAGTGTTGCTTCACTTTCTAAATGCTGTTCTTTCAGAGAAAATCACTTTCCTTTGAAAGTGCCTTAAGCTACGTGCAAGCATTAGGAAGAAACTCACATGCGTTTCTCTGAAAGAGAAGCAGTCTGTTCCAACACTTCAATTCACTGGGCGAAGTGAATAGAGTGTTGCCTCATTTTCTAAATGCTGTCCTTTCAGAGAAAATCACTTTCCATTGAAAGTGCCTTAAACTACTTTCAAGCATTCACAAAAAACTCACATGCGTTTCTCTGAAAGAGAAGCAGTCTGTTCCAACACTTCAATTCACTGTGCGAAGTGAATGGAGTGTTGCTTCACTTTCTAAATGCTGTCCTTTCAGAGAAAATCACTTTCCTTTGAAAGTGCATTAAGCAACTTGCAAGCAGTAGTAAGAAACTCACATGCGTTTCTCTGAAAGAGATGCAATCTGTTCCAACACTTCAATTCACTGTGTGAAGTGAATGGAGTGTTGCCTCACTTTCTAAATGCTGTCCTTTCAGAGAAAATCACTTTCCTTTGAAAGTGCCTTAAGCTACTTGCAAGCATTAGGAAGAAACTCACATGCGTTTCTCTGAAAGAGAAGCAGTCTGTTCCAACACTTCAATTCAGTGTGCGAAGTGAATGGAGTGTTGCTTCACTTTCTAAATGCTGTCATTTCAGAGAAAATCACTTTACTTTGAAAGTGCCTTAAGCAACTTGCAAGCATTCACAAGAAACACTAATGCGTTTATATGAAAGAGAAGTACTCTGTTCCAACACTACAATCCACTTCACGAAGGGAATGGAGTGTTGCTTCACTTTCTAAATGCTGTCCTTTCAGAGAAAATCACTTTCCTTTGAAAGTGCCTTAAGCTACTTACAAGCATTCACCATAAACTCACATGCGTTTCTCTGAAACAGAAGCAGTCTGTTCCAACACTTCAATTCACTGTGCGAAGGGAATGGAGTGTTGCTTCACTTTATAAATGCTGTCTTTTCAGAGAAAATCACTTTCCTTTGAAAGTGCCTTAAGCTACTTTCAAGCATTCAACAGAAACTCACATGCATTACTCTGAAAGAGAAGCAGTCTGTTCCAACACTTCAATTCACTGTGTGAAGTGAATGGAGTGTTACCTCACTTTCTAAATGCTGTCCCTTCAGAGAAAATCACTTTCCTTTGAAAGTGCCTTAAGCCACTTACAAGCATTTAACAGAAACTCACATGCGTTTCTCTGAAAGAGAAGCAGTCTGTTCCAACACTTCTATTCACTGTTCGAAGTGAATGGAGTGTTGCTTCACTTTCTAAATGCTGTTCTTTCAGAGAAAATCACTTTCCTTTGAAAGTGCCTTAAGCTACTTGCAAGCATTAGGAAGAAACTCACATGCGTTTCTCTGAAAGAGAAGCAGTCTGTTCCAACACTTCAATTCACTGTGCGAAGTGAATGGAGTGTTGCTTCACTTTCTAAATGCTGTTCTTTCAGAGAAAATCACTTTCCTTTGAAAGTGCCTTAAGCTACTTGCAAGCATTAGGAAGAAACTCACATGCGTTTCTCTGAAAGAGAAGCAGTCTGTTCCAACACTTCAATTCACTGTGCGAAGTGAATGGAGTGTTGCCTCACTTTCTAAATGCTGTCCTTTCAGAGAAAATCACTTTCCATTGAAAGTGCCTTAAACTACTTTCAAGCATTCACAAAAAACTCACATGCGTTTCTCTGAAAGAGAAGCAGTCTGTTCCAACACTTCAATTCACTGTGCGAAGTGAATGGAGTGTTGCTTCACTTTCTAAATGCTGTCCTTTCAGAGAAAATCACTTTCCTTTGAAAGTGCATTAAGCAACTTGCAAGCAGTAGGAAGAAACTCACATGCGTTTCTCTGAAAGAGATGCAATCTGTTCCAGCACTTCAATTCACTGTGTGAAGTGAATGGAGTGTTGCCTCTCTTTCTAAATGCTGTCCTTTCAGAGAAAATCACTTTCCATTGAAAGTGCCTTGAGCTACTTGCAAGCATTAGGAAGAAACTCACATGCGTTTCTCTGAAAGAGAAGCAGTCTGTTCCAACACTTCAATTCACTGTGCGAAGTGAATGGAGTGTTGCTTCACTTTCTAAATTATGTCCTTTCAGAGAAAATCACTTTACTTTGAAAGTGCCTTAAGCAACTTGCAAGCATTCACAAGAAACACTTATGCGTTTATATGAAAGAGAAGCACTCTGCTCCAACACTTCAATTCACTGCACGAAGGGAATGGAGTGTTGCTTCACTTTCTAAATGCTGTCCTTTCAGAGAAAATCACTTTCCTTTGAAAGTGCCTTAAGCTACTTACAAGCATTCACCAGAAACTCACATGCGTTTCTCTGAAACCGAAGCAGTCTGTTCCAACACTTCAATTCACTATGCGAAGTGAATGGAGTGTTTCTTCACTTTCTAAATGCTGTCCTTTTAGAGAAAATCCCTTTCCTTTGAATGTGCCTTAAGCTACTTACAAGCATTCAACAGAAACGAACATGCATTTCTCTGAAAGAGAAGCAATCTGTTCCAACACTTCAATTCTCTGTGCGAAGTGAATGGAGTGTTGCTTCACTTTCTAAATGCTGTCCTTTCAGAGAAAATCACTTTCCTTTGAAAGTGCCTTAAGCTACTTGCAAGCATTCACTAGAAACATAATGCGTTTCTATGAAAGAGAAGCAGTCTGTTCCAACACTTCAATTCATTGCGCGAAGGGAATGGAGTGTTGCTTTACTTTCTAAATGCTGTCCTTTCAGAGAAAATCCCTTTCCTTTGAAAGTGCCTTAAACTACTTTCAAGCATACAAAAAAACTCACATGCGTTTCTCTGAAAGAGAAGCAGTCTGTTCCAACACTTCAATTCACTGTGCGAAGTGAATGGAGTGTTGCTTCACTTTCTAAATGCTGTCCTTTCAGAGAAAATCACTTTCCTTTGAAAGTGCCTTAAGCTACTTACAAGCATTCAACAGAAACTCACATGCGTTTCTCTGAAAGAGAAGCAGTCTGTTCCAACACTTCAATTCACTGTGCGAAGTGAATGGAGTGTTGCTTCACTTTCTAAATTCTGTCCTTTCAGAGAAAATCACTTTCCTTTGAAAGTGCCTTAAACTACTTTCAAGCATTCACAAAAAACTCACATGCGTTTCTCTTAAAGAGAAGCAGTCTGTTCTAACACTTCAATTCCCTGTGCGAAGTGAATGGAGTGTTGCTTCACTTTCTAAATGCTGTCCTTTCAGAGAAAATCACTTTCCTTTGAAAGTGCCTTAAGCAACTTGCAAGCATTCACAAGAAACTCACATGCGTTTCTCTGAAAGAGAAGCAGTCCGTTCCAACACTTCAATTCACTGTGCGAAGTGAATGGAGTATTGCTTCACTTTCTAAATGCTGTCCTTTCAGAGAAAATCACTTTCCTTTGAAAGTGCCTTAAGCTACTTACAAGCATTCACCAGAAACTCACATGCGTTTCTCTGAAAGAGAAGCAGTCTGTTCCAATACTTCAATTCACTGTGCGAAGTGAATGGAGTGTTGCTTCACTTTCTAAATGCTGTCCTTTCAGAGAAAATCACTTTCCTTTGAAAGTGCCTTAAGCTACTTACAAGCATTCAACAGAAACTCACATGCATTTCTCTGAAAGAGAAGCAGTCTGTTCCAACACTTCAATTCACTGTTCGAAATGAATGGAGTGTTGCTTCACTTTCTAAATGCTGTCCTTTCAGAGAAAATCACTTTCCTTTGAAAGTGCCTTAAGCTACTTGCAAGCATTAGGAAGAAACACACATGCGTTTCTCTGAAAGAGAAGCAGTCTTTTCCAACACTTCAATTCACTGTGCGAAGTGAATGGAGTGTTGCTTAGTTTCTAAATGCTGTCCTTTCAGAGAAAATCACTTTCCTTTGAAAGTGCCTTAAGCTACTTGCAAGCATTAGGAAGAAACTCACATGCGTTTCTCTGAAAGAGAAGCAATCTGTTCCTACACTTCAATTCACTGTGTGAAGTGAATGGAGTGTTGCCTCACTTTCTAAATGCTGTCCTTTCAGAGAAAATCACTTTCCTTTGAAAGTGCCTTAAGCTACTTGCAAGCATTAGGAAGAAACTCACATGCGTTTCTCTGAAAGAGAAGCAGTCTGTTCCAACACTTCAATTCACTGTGCGAAGTGAATGGAGTGTTGCTTCACTTTCTAAATGCTGTCCTTTAAGAGAAAATCACTTTACTTTGAAAGAGCCTTAAGCAACTTGCAAGCATTCACAAGAAACACTAATGCGTTTATATGAAAGAGAAGCACTCTGTTCCAACACCTCAATTCACTGCACGAAGGGAATGGAGTGTTGCTTCACTTTCTAAATGCTGTCCTTTCAGAGAAAATCACTTTCCTTTGAAAGTGCCTTAAGCTACTTACAAGCATTCACCAGAAACTCACATGCGTTTCTGTGAAACAGAAGCAGTCTGTTCCAACACTTCAATTCACTGTGCGAAGTGAATGGAGTGTTGCTTCACTTTCTAAATGCTGTCTTTTCAGAGAAAATCACTTTCCTTTGAAAGTGCCTTAAGCTACTTACAAGCATTCAACAGAAACTCACATGCAATACTCTGAAAGAGAAGCAGTCTGTTCCAACACTTCAATTCACTGTGTGAAGTGAATGGAGTGTTGCCTCACTTTCTAAATGCTGTCCTTTCAGAGAAAATCACTTTCCTTTGAAAGTGCCTTAAGCTACTTACAAGCATTTAACAGAAACTCACATACGTTTCTCCGAAAGAGAAGCAGTCTGTTCCAACACTTCAATTCACTGTTCGAAGTGAATGGAGTGTTGCTTCACTTTCTAAATGCTGTTCTTTCAGAGAAAATCACTTTCCTTTGAAAGTGCATTTAGCTACTTGCAAGCATTAGGAAGAAACCCACATGCGTTTCTCTGAAAGAGAAGCAGTCTGTTCCAACACTTCAATTCACTGTGCGAAGTGAATGGAGTGTTGCTTCACTTTCTAAATGCTGTTCTTTCAGAGAAAATCACTTTCCTTTGAAAGTGCCTTAAGCTACTTGCAAGCATTAGGAAGAAACTCACATGCGTTTCTCTGAAAGAGAAGCAGTCTGTTCCAACACTTCAATTCTCTGTGCGAAGTGAATGGAGTGTTGCCTCACTTTCTAAATGCTGTCCTTTCAGAGAAAATCACTTTCCATTGAAAGTGCCTTAAACTACTTTCAAGCATTCACAAAAAACTCACATGCGTTTCTCTGAAAGAGAAGCAGTCTGTTCCAACACTTCAATTCACTGTTCGAAGTGAATGGAGTGTTGCTTCACTTTCTAAATGCTGTCCTTTCAGAGAAAATCACTTTCCTTTGAAAGTGCCTTAAGCTACTTACAAGCATTCACAAGAAACTCACATGCGTATCTATGAAAGAGAAGCAGTCTGTTCCAACACTTCAATTCATTGCGCGAAGGGAATGGAGTGTTGCTTTACTTTCTAAATGCTGTCCTTTCAGAGAAAATCACTTTCCTTTGAAAGAGCCTTGAGCTACTTACAAGTATTCAACAGAAACTCAAATGCATTTCTCTGAAAGAGAAGCAGTCTGTTCCAACACTTCAGTTCACTGTGTGAAGTGAATGGAGTGTTGCTTCACTTTCTAAATGCTGTCCTTTCAGAGAAAATCCCTTTCCTTTGAATGTGCCTTAAGCTACTTACAAGCATTTAACAGAAACTCACATGCGTTTCTCTGAAAGAGAAGCAGTCTGTTCCAACACTTCAATTCACTGTGTGAAGTGAATGGAGTGTTGCTTCACTTTCTAAATGCTGTCCTTTCAGAGAAAATCACTTTCCTTTGAAAGTGCCTTAAGCTAATTGCAAGCATTAGGAAGAAACTCACATGCGTTTCTCTGAAAGAGAAGCAGTCTGTTCCAACACTTCAATTCACTGTGCGAAGTGAATGGAGTATTGCTTCACTTTCTAAATGCTGTCCTTTCAGAGAAAATCACTTTCCTTTGAAAGTGCCTTAAGCTACTTACAAGCATTCACCATAAACTCACATGCGTTTCTCTGAAACAGAAGCAGTCTGTTCCAACACTTCAATTCACTGTGCGAAGGGAATGGAGTGTTGCTTCACTTTATAAATGCTGTCTTTTCAGAGAAAATCACTTTCCTTTGAAAGTGCCTTAAGCTACTTTCAAGCATTCAACAGAAACTCACATGCATTACTCTGAAAGAGAAGCAGTCTGTTCCAACACTTCAATTCACTGTGTGAAGTGAATGGAGTGTTACCTCACTTTCTAAATGCTGTCCCTTCAGAGAAAATCACTTTCCTTTGAAAGTGCCTTAAGCTACTTACAAGCATTTAACAGAAACTCACATGCGTTTCTCTGAAAGAGAAGCAGTCTGTTCCAACACTTCTATTCACTGTTCGAAGTGAATGGAGTGTTGCTTCACTTTCTAAATGCTGTTCTTTCAGAGAAAATCACTTTCCTTTGAAAGTGCCTTAAGCTACTTGCAAGCATTAGGAAGAAACTCACATGCGTTTCTCTGAAAGAGAAGCAGTCTGTTCCAACACTTCAATTCACTGTGCGAAGTGAATGGAGTGTTGCTTCACTTTCTAAATGCTGTTCTTTCAGAGAAAATCACTTTCCTTTGAAAGTGCCTTAAGCTACTTGCAAGCATTAGGAAGAAACTCACATGCGTTTCTCTGAAAGAGAAGCAGTCTGTTCCAACACTTCAATTCACTGTGCGAAGTGAATGGAGTGTTGCCTCACTTTCTAAATGCTGTCCTTTCAGAGAAAATCACTTTCCATTGAAAGTGCCTTAAACTACTTTCAAGCATTCACAAAAAACTCACATGCGTTTCTCTGAAAGAGAAGCAGTCTGTTCCAACACTTCAATTCACTGTGCGAAGTGAATGGAGTGTTGCTTCACTTTCTAAATGCTGTCCTTTCAGAGAAAATCACTTTCCTTTGAAAGTGCATTAAGCAACTTGCAAGCAGTAGGAAGAAACTCACATGCGTTTCTCTGAAAGAGATGCAATCTGTTCCAGCACTTCAATTCACTGTGTGAAGTGAATGGAGTGTTGCCTCTCTTTCTAAATGCTGTCCTTTCAGAGAAAATCACTTTCCATTGAAAGTGCCTTGAGCTACTTGCAAGCATTAGGAAGAAACTCACATGCGTTTCTCTGAAAGAGAAGCAGTCTGTTCCAACACTTCAATTCACTGTGCGAAGTGAATGGAGTGTTGCTTCACTTTCTAAATTATGTCCTTTCAGAGAAAATCACTTTACTTTGAAAGTGCCTTAAGCAACTTGCAAGCATTCACAAGAAACACTTATGCGTTTATATGAAAGAGAAGCACTCTGCTCCAACACTTCAATTCACTGCACGAAGGGAATGGAGTGTTGCTTCACTTTCTAAATGCTGTCCTTTCAGAGAAAATCACTTTCCTTTGAAAGTGCCTTAAGCTACTTACAAGCATTCACCAGAAACTCACATGCGTTTCTCTGAAACCGAAGCAGTCTGTTCCAACACTTCAATTCACTATGCGAAGTGAATGGAGTGTTTCTTCACTTTCTAAATGCTGTCCTTTTAGAGAAAATCCCTTTCCTTTGAATGTGCCTTAAGCTACTTACAAGCATTCAACAGAAACGAACATGCATTTCTCTGAAAGAGAAGCAATCTGTTCCAACACTTCAATTCTCTGTGCGAAGTGAATGGAGTGTTGCTTCACTTTCTAAATGCTGTCCTTTCAGAGAAAATCACTTTCCTTTGAAAGTGCCTTAAGCTACTTGCAAGCATTCACTAGAAACATAATGCGTTTCTATGAAAGAGAAGCAGTCTGTTCCAACACTTCAATTCATTGCGCGAAGGGAATGGAGTGTTGCTTTACTTTCTAAATGCTGTCCTTTCAGAGAAAATCACTTTCCTTTGAAAGTGCCTTAAGCTACTTACAAGCATTCAACAGAAACTCACATGCGTTTCTCTGAAAGAGAAGCAGTCTGTTCCAACACTTCAATTCACTGTGCGAAGTGAATGGAGTGTTGCTTCACTTTCTAAATGCTGTCCTTTCAGAGAAAATCACTTTCCTTTGAAAGTGCCTTAAACTACTTTCAAGCATTCACAAAAAACTCACATGCGTTTCTCTTAAAGAGAAGCAGTCTGTTCTAACACTTCAATTCCCTGTGCGAAGTGAATGGAGTGTTGCTTCACTTTCTAAATGCTGTCCTTTCAGAGAAAATCACTTTCCTTTGAAAGTGCCTTAAGCAACTTGCAAGCATTCACAAGAAACTCACATGCGTTTCTCTGAAAGAGAAGCAGTCCGTTCCAACACTTCAATTCACTGTGCGAAGTGAATGGAGTATTGCTTCACTTTCTAAATGCTGTCCTTTCAGAGAAAATCACTTTCCTTTGAAAGTGCCTTAAGCTACTTACAAGCATTCACCAGAAACTCACATGCGTTTCTCTGAAAGAGAAGCAGTCTGTTCCAATACTTCAATTCACTGTGCGAAGTGAATGGAGTGTTGCTTCACTTTCTAAATGCTGTCCTTTCAGAGAAAATCACTTTCCTTTGAAAGTGCCTTAAGCTACTTACAAGCATTCAACAGAAACTCACATGCATTTCTCTGAAAGAGAAGCAGTCTGTTCCAACACTTCAATTCACTGTTCGAAATGAATGGAGTGTTGCTTCACTTTCTAAATGCTGTCCTTTCAGAGAAAATCACTTTCCTTTGAAAGTGCCTTAAGCTACTTGCAAGCATTAGGAAGAAACACACATGCGTTTCTCTGAAAGAGAAGCAGTCTTTTCCAACACTTCAATTCACTGTGCGAAGTGAATGGAGTGTTGCTTCAGTTTCTAAATGCTGTCCTTTCAGAGAAAATCACTTTCCTTTGAAAGTGCCTTAAGCTACTTGCAAGCATTAGGAAGAAACTCACATGCGTTTCTCTGAAAGAGAAGCAATCTGTTCCTACACTTCAATTCACTGTGTGAAGTGAATGGAGTGTTGCCTCACTTTCTAAATGCTGTCCTTTCAGAGAAAATCACTTTCCTTTGAAAGTGCCTTAAGCTACTTGCAAGCATTAGGAAGAAACTCACATGCGTTTCTCTGAAAGAGAAGCAGTCTGTTCCAACACTTCAATTCACTGTGCGAAGTGAATGGAGTGTTGCTTCACTTTCTAAATGCTGTCCTTTAAGAGAAAATCACTTTACTTTGAAAGAGCCTTAAGCAACTTGCAAGCATTCACAAGAAACACTAATGTGTTTATATGAAAGAGAAGCACTCTGTTCCAACACCTCAATTCACTGCACGAAGGGAATGGAGTGTTGCTTCACTTTCTAAATGCTGTCCTTTCAGAGAAAATCACTTTCCTTTGAAAGTGCCTTAAGCTACTTACAAGCATTCACAAGAAACTCACATGCGTATCTATGAAAGAGAAGCAGTCTGTTCCAACACTTCAATTCATTGCGCGAAGGGAATGGAGTGTTGCTTTACTTTCTAAATGCTGTCCTTTCAGAGAAAATCACTTTCCTTTGAAAGAGCCTTGAGCTACTTACAAGCATTCAACAGAAACTCAAATGCATTTCTCTGAAAGAGAAGCAGTCTGTTCCAACACTTCAATTCACTGTGTGAAGTGAATGGAGTGTTGCTTCACTTTCTAAATGCTGTCCTTTCAGAGAAAATCACTTTCCTTTGAAAGTGCCTTAAGCTAATTGCAAGCATTAGGAAGAAACTCACATGCGTTTCTCTGAAAGAGAAGCAGTCTGTTCCAACACTTCAATTCACTGTGCGAAGTGAATGGAGTATTGCTTCACTTTCTAAATGCTGTCCTTTCAGAGAAAATCACTTTCCTTTGAAAGTGCCTTAAGCTACTTACAAGCATTCACCATAAACTCACATGCGTTTCTCTGAAACAGAAGCAGTCTGTTCCAACACTTCAATTCACTGTGCGAAGTGAATGGAGTGTTGCTTCACTTTATAAATGCTGTCTTTTCAGAGAAAATCACTTTCCTTTGAAAGTGCCTTAAGCTACTTTCAAGCATTCAACAGAAACTCACATGCATTACTCTGAAAGAGAAGCAGTCTGTTCCAACACTTCAATTCACTGTGTGAAGTGAATGGAGTGTTACCTCACTTTCTAAATGCTGTCCCTTCAGAGAAAATCACTTTCCTTTGAAAGTGCCTTAAGCTACTTACAAGCATTTAACAGAAACTCACATGCGTTTCTCTGAAAGAGAAGCAGTCTGTTCCAACACTTCTATTCACTGTTCGAAGTGAATGGAGTGTTGCTTCACTTTCTAAATGCTGTTCTTTCAGAGAAAATCACTTTCCTTTGAAAGTGCCTAAGCTACTTGCAAGCATTAGGAAGAAACTCACATGCGTTTCTCTGAAAGAGAAGCAGTCTGTTCCAACACTTCAATTCACTGTGCGAAGTGAATGGAGTGTTGCTTCACTTTCTAAATGCTGTTCTTTCAGAGAAAATCACTTTCCTTTGAAAGTGCCTTAAGCTACGTGCAAGCATTAGGAAGAAACTCACATGCGTTTCTCTGAAAGAGAAGCAGTCTGTTCCAACACTTCAATTCACTGGGCGAAGTGAATGGAGTGTTGCCTCATTTTCTAAATGCTGTCCTTTCAGAGAAAATCACTTTCCATTGAAAGTGCCTTAAACTACTTTCAAGCATTCACAAAAAACTCACATGCGTTTCTCTGAAAGAGAAGCAGTCTGTTCCAACACTTCAATTCACTGTGCGAAGTGAATGGAGTGTTGCTTCACTTTCTAAATGCTGTCCTTTCAGAGAAAATCACTTTCCTTTGAAAGTGCATTAAGCAACTTGCAAGCAGTAGTAAGAAACTCACATGCGTTTCTCTGAAAGAGATGCAATCTGTTCCAACACTTCAATTCACTGTGTGAAGTGAATGGAGTGTTGCCTCACTTTCTAAATGCTGTCCTTTCAGAGAAAATCACTTTCCTTTGAAAGTGCCTTAAGCTACTTGCAAGCATTAGGAAGAAACTCACATGCGTTTCTCTGAAAGAGAAGCAGTCTGTTCCAACACTTCAATTCACTGTGCCAAGTGAATGGAGTGTTGCTTCACTTTCTAAATGCTGTCATTTCAGAGAAAATCACTTTACTTTGAAAGTGCCTTAAGCAACTTGCAAGCATTCACAAGAAACACTAATGCGTTTATATGAAAGAGAAGTACTCTGTTCCAACACTACAATCCACTTCACGAAGGGAATGGAGTGTTGCTTCACTTTCTAAATGCTGTCCTTTCAGAGAAAATCACTTTCCTTTGAAAGTGCCTTAAGCTACTTACAAGCATTCACCATAAACTCACATGCGTTTCTCTGAAACAGAAGCAGTCTGTTCCAACACTTCAATTCACTGTGCGAAGGGAATGGAGTGTTGCTTCACTTTATAAATGCTGTCTTTTCAGAGAAAATCACTTTCCTTTGAAAGTGCCTTAAGCTACTTTCAAGCATTCAACAGAAACTCACATGCATTACTCTGAAAGAGAAGCAGTCTGTTCCAACACTTCAATTCACTGTGTGAAGTGAATGGAGTGTTACCTCACTTTCTAAATGCTGTCCCTTCAGAGAAAATCACTTTCCTTTGAAAGTGCCTTAAGCCACTTACAAGCATTTAACAGAAACTCACATGCGTTTCTCTGAAAGAGAAGCAGTCTGTTCCAACACTTCTATTCACTGTTCGAAGTGAATGGAGTGTTGCTTCACTTTCTAAATGCTGTTCTTTCAGAGAAAATCACTTTCCTTTGAAAGTGCCTTAAGCTACTTGCAAGCATTAGGAAGAAACTCACATGCGTTTCTCTGAAAGAGAAGCAGTCTGTTCCAACACTTCAATTCACTGTGCGAAGTGAATGGAGTGTTGCTTCACTTTCTAAATGCTGTTCTTTCAGAGAAAATCACTTTCCTTTGAAAGTGCCTTAAGCTACTTGCAAGCATTAGGAAGAAACTCACATGCGTTTCTCTGAAAGAGAAGCAGTCTGTTCCAACACTTCAATTCACTGTGCGAAGTGAATGGAGTGTTGCCTCACTTTCTAAATGCTGTCCTTTCAGAGAAAATCACTTTCCATTGAAAGTGCCTTAAACTACTTTCAAGCATTCACAAAAAACTCACATGCGTTTCTCTGAAAGAGAAGCAGTCTGTTCCAACACTTCAATTCACTGTGCGAAGTGAATGGAGTGTTGCTTCACTTTCTAAATGCTGTCCTTTCAGAGAAAATCACTTTCCTTTGAAAGTGCATTAAGCAACTTGCAAGCAGTAGGAAGAAACTCACATGCGTTTCTCTGAAAGAGATGCAATCTGTTCCAGCACTTCAATTCACTGTGTGAAGTGAATGGAGTGTTGCCTCTCTTTCTAAATGCTGTCCTTTCAGAGAAAATCACTTTCCATTGAAAGTGCCTTGAGCTACTTGCAAGCATTAGGAAGAAACTCACATGCGTTTCTCTGAAAGAGAAGCAGTCTGTTCCAACACTTCAATTCACTGTGCGAAGTGAATGGAGTGTTGCTTCACTTTCTAAATTATGTCCTTTCAGAGAAAATCACTTTACTTTGAAAGTGCCTTAAGCAACTTGCAAGCATTCACAAGAAACACTTATGCGTTTATATGAAAGAGAAGCACTCTGCTCCAACACTTCAATTCACTGCACGAAGGGAATGGAGTGTTGCTTCACTTTCTAAATGCTGTCCTTTCAGAGAAAATCACTTTCCTTTGAAAGTGCCTTAAGCTACTTACAAGCATTCACCAGAAACTCACATGCGTTTCTCTGAAACCGAAGCAGTCTGTTCCAACACTTCAATTCACTATGCGAAGTGAATGGAGTGTTTCTTCACTTTCTAAATGCTGTCCTTTTAGAGAAAATCCCTTTCCTTTGAATGTGCCTTAAGCTACTTACAAGCATTCAACAGAAACGAACATGCATTTCTCTGAAAGAGAAGCAATCTGTTCCAACACTTCAATTCTCTGTGCGAAGTGAATGGAGTGTTGCTTCACTTTCTAAATGCTGTCCTTTCAGAGAAAATCACTTTCCTTTGAAAGTGCCTTAAGCTACTTGCAAGCATTCACTAGAAACATAATGCGTTTCTATGAAAGAGAAGCAGTCTGTTCCAACACTTCAATTCATTGCGCGAAGGGAATGGAGTGTTGCTTTACTTTCTAAATGCTGTCCTTTCAGAGAAAATCCCTTTCCTTTGAAAGTGCCTTAAACTACTTTCAAGCATACAAAAAAACTCACATGCGTTTCTCTGAAAGAGAAGCAGTCTGTTCCAACACTTCAATTCACTGTGCAAAGTGAATGGAGTGTTGCTTCACTTTCTAAATGCTGTCCTTTCAGAGAAAATCACTTTCCTTTGAAAGTGCCTTAAGCTACTTACAAGCATTCAACAGAAACTCACATGCGTTTCTCTGAAAGAGAAGCAGTCTGTTCCAACACTTCAATTCACTGTGCGAAGTGAATGGAGTGTTGCTTCACTTTCTAAATTCTGTCCTTTCAGAGAAAATCACTTTCCTTTGAAAGTGCCTTAAACTACTTTCAAGCATTCACAAAAAACTCACATGCGTTTCTCTTAAAGAGAAGCAGTCTGTTCTAACACTTCAATTCCCTGTGCGAAGTGAATGGAGTGTTGCTTCACTTTCTAAATGCTGTCCTTTCAGAGAAAATCACTTTCCTTTGAAAGTGCCTTAAGCAACTTGCAAGCATTCACAAGAAACTCACATGCGTTTCTCTGAAAGAGAAGCAGTCCGTTCCAACACTTCAATTCACTGTGCGAAGTGAATGGAGTATTGCTTCACTT
This sequence comes from Myodes glareolus, assembly GCF_982192425.1. Taxonomy (NCBI): domain Eukaryota; kingdom Metazoa; phylum Chordata; class Mammalia; order Rodentia; family Cricetidae; genus Myodes; species Myodes glareolus. The sequence goes on along the minus strand of NW_028263211.1, from coordinate 3,163,243 downwards.
TCTAAATGCTGTCCTTTCAGAGAAAATCACTTTCCTTTGAAAGTGCCTTAAGCTACTTACAAGCATTCACCAGAAACTCACATGCGTTTCTCTGAAAGAGAAGCAGTCTGTTCCAATACTTCAATTCACTGTGCGAAGTGAATGGAGTGTTGCTTCACTTTCTAAATGCTGTCCTTTCAGAGAAAATCACTTTCCTTTGAAAGTGCCTTAAGCTACTTACAAGCATTCAACAGAAACTCACATGCATTTCTCTGAAAGAGAAGCAGTCTGTTCCAACACTTCAATTCACTGTTCGAAATGAATGGAGTGTTGCTTCACTTTCTAAATGCTGTCCTTTCAGAGAAAATCACTTTCCTTTGAAAGTGCCTTAAGCTACTTGCAAGCATTAGGAAGAAACACACATGCGTTTCTCTGAAAGAGAAGCAGTCTTTTCCAACACTTCAATTCACTGTGCGAAGTGAATGGAGTGTTGCTTCAGTTTCTAAATGCTGTCCTTTCAGAGAAAATCACTTTCCTTTGAAAGTGCCTTAAGCTACTTGCAAGCATTAGGAAGAAACTCACATGCGTTTCTCTGAAAGAGAAGCAATCTGTTCCTACACTTCAATTCACTGTGTGAAGTGAATGGAGTGTTGCCTCACTTTCTAAATGCTGTCCTTTCAGAGAAAATCACTTTCCTTTGAAAGTGCCTTAAGCTACTTGCAAGCATTAGGAAGAAACTCACATGCGTTTCTCTGAAAGAGAAGCAGTCTGTTCCAACACTTCAATTCACTGTGCGAAGTGAATGGAGTGTTGCTTCACTTTCTAAATGCTGTCCTTTAAGAGAAAATCACTTTACTTTGAAAGAGCCTTAAGCAACTTGCAAGCATTCACAAGAAACACTAATGCGTTTATATGAAAGAGAAGCACTCTGTTCCAACACCTCAATTCACTGCACGAAGGGAATGGAGTGTTGCTTCACTTTCTAAATGCTGTCCTTTCAGAGAAAATCACTTTCCTTTGAAAGTGCCTTAAGCTACTTACAAGCATTCACCAGAAACTCACATGCGTTTCTGTGAAACAGAAGCAGTCTGTTCCAACACTTCAATTCACTGTGCGAAGTGAATGGAGTGTTGCTTCACTTTCTAAATGCTGTCTTTTCAGAGAAAATCACTTTCCTTTGAAAGTGCCTTAAGCTACTTACAAGCATTCAACAGAAACTCACATGCATTACTCTGAAAGAGAAGCAGTCTGTTCCAACACTTCAATTCACTGTGTGAAGTGAATGGAGTGTTGCCTCACTTTCTAAATGCTGTCCTTTCAGAGAAAATCACTTTCCTTTGAAAGTGCCTTAAGCTACTTACAAGCATTTAACAGAAACTCACATACGTTTCTCCGAAAGAGAAGCAGTCTGTTCCAACACTTCAATTCACTGTTCGAAGTGAATGGAGTGTTGCTTCACTTTCTAAATGCTGTTCTTTCAGAGAAAATCACTTTCCTTTGAAAGTGCATTTAGCTACTTGCAAGCATTAGGAAGAAACCCACATGCGTTTCTCTGAAAGAGAAGCAGTCTGTTCCAACACTTCAATTCACTGTGCGAAGTGAATGGAGTGTTGCTTCACTTTCTAAATGCTGTTCTTTCAGAGAAAATCACTTTCCTTTGAAAGTGCCTTAAGCTACTTGCAAGCATTAGGAAGAAACTCACATGCGTTTCTCTGAAAGAGAAGCAGTCTGTTCCAACACTTCAATTCTCTGTGCGAAGTGAATGGAGTGTTGCCTCACTTTCTAAATGCTGTCCTTTCAGAGAAAATCACTTTCCATTGAAAGTGCCTTAAACTACTTTCAAGCATTCACAAAAAACTCACATGCGTTTCTCTGAAAGAGAAGCAGTCTGTTCCAACACTTCAATTCACTGTTCGAAGTGAATGGAGTGTTGCTTCACTTTCTAAATGCTGTCCTTTCAGAGAAAATCACTTTCCTTTGAAAGTGCCTTAAGCTACTTACAAGCATTCACAAGAAACTCACATGCGTATCTATGAAAGAGAAGCAGTCTGTTCCAACACTTCAATTCATTGCGCGAAGGGAATGGAGTGTTGCTTTACTTTCTAAATGCTGTCCTTTCAGAGAAAATCACTTTCCTTTGAAAGAGCCTTGAGCTACTTACAAGTATTCAACAGAAACTCAAATGCATTTCTCTGAAAGAGAAGCAGTCTGTTCCAACACTTCAGTTCACTGTGTGAAGTGAATGGAGTGTTGCTTCACTTTCTAAATGCTGTCCTTTCAGAGAAAATCCCTTTCCTTTGAATGTGCCTTAAGCTACTTACAAGCATTTAACAGAAACTCACATGCGTTTCTCTGAAAGAGAAGCAGTCTGTTCCAACACTTCAATTCACTGTGTGAAGTGAATGGAGTGTTGCTTCACTTTCTAAATGCTGTCCTTTCAGAGAAAATCACTTTCCTTTGAAAGTGCCTTAAGCTAATTGCAAGCATTAGGAAGAAACTCACATGCGTTTCTCTGAAAGAGAAGCAGTCTGTTCCAACACTTCAATTCACTGTGCGAAGTGAATGGAGTATTGCTTCACTTTCTAAATGCTGTCCTTTCAGAGAAAATCACTTTCCTTTGAAAGTGCCTTAAGCTACTTACAAGCATTCACAAGAAACTCACATGCGTATCTATGAAAGAGAAGCAGTCTGTTCCAACACTTCAATTCATTGCGCGAAGGGAATGGAGTGTTGCTTTACTTTCTAAATGCTGTCCTTTCAGAGAAAATCACTTTCCTTTGAAAGAGCCTTGAGCTACTTACAAGCATTCAACAGAAACTCAAATGCATTTCTCTGAAAGAGAAGCAGTCTGTTCCAACACTTCAATTCACTGTGTGAAGTGAATGGAGTGTTGCTTCACTTTCTAAATGCTGTCCTTTCAGAGAAAATCACTTTCCTTTGAAAGTGCCTTAAGCTAATTGCAAGCATTAGGAAGAAACTCACATGCGTTTCTCTGAAAGAGAAGCAGTCTGTTCCAACACTTCAATTCACTGTGCGAAGTGAATGGAGTATTGCTTCACTTTCTAAATGCTGTCCTTTCAGAGAAAATCACTTTCCTTTGAAAGTGCCTTAAGCTACTTACAAGCATTCACCATAAACTCACATGCGTTTCTCTGAAACAGAAGCAGTCTGTTCCAACACTTCAATTCACTGTGCGAAGTGAATGGAGTGTTGCTTCACTTTATAAATGCTGTCTTTTCAGAGAAAATCACTTTCCTTTGAAAGTGCCTTAAGCTACTTTCAAGCATTCAACAGAAACTCACATGCATTACTCTGAAAGAGAAGCAGTCTGTTCCAACACTTCAATTCACTGTGTGAAGTGAATGGAGTGTTACCTCACTTTCTAAATGCTGTCCCTTCAGAGAAAATCACTTTCCTTTGAAAGTGCCTTAAGCTACTTACAAGCATTTAACAGAAACTCACATGCGTTTCTCTGAAAGAGAAGCAGTCTGTTCCAACACTTCTATTCACTGTTCGAAGTGAATGGAGTGTTGCTTCACTTTCTAAATGCTGTTCTTTCAGAGAAAATCACTTTCCTTTGAAAGTGCCTAAGCTACTTGCAAGCATTAGGAAGAAACTCACATGCGTTTCTCTGAAAGAGAAGCAGTCTGTTCCAACACTTCAATTCACTGTGCGAAGTGAATGGAGTGTTGCTTCACTTTCTAAATGCTGTTCTTTCAGAGAAAATCACTTTCCTTTGAAAGTGCCTTAAGCTACGTGCAAGCATTAGGAAGAAACTCACATGCGTTTCTCTGAAAGAGAAGCAGTCTGTTCCAACACTTCAATTCACTGGGCGAAGTGAATGGAGTGTTGCCTCATTTTCTAAATGCTGTCCTTTCAGAGAAAATCACTTTCCATTGAAAGTGCCTTAAACTACTTTCAAGCATTCACAAAAAACTCACATGCGTTTCTCTGAAAGAGAAGCAGTCTGTTCCAACACTTCAATTCACTGTGCGAAGTGAATGGAGTGTTGCTTCACTTTCTAAATGCTGTCCTTTCAGAGAAAATCACTTTCCTTTGAAAGTGCATTAAGCAACTTGCAAGCAGTAGTAAGAAACTCACATGCGTTTCTCTGAAAGAGATGCAATCTGTTCCAACACTTCAATTCACTGTGTGAAGTGAATGGAGTGTTGCCTCACTTTCTAAATGCTGTCCTTTCAGAGAAAATCACTTTCCTTTGAAAGTGCCTTAAGCTACTTGCAAGCATTAGGAAGAAACTCACATGCGTTTCTCTGAAAGAGAAGCAGTCTGTTCCAACACTTCAATTCACTGTGCCAAGTGAATGGAGTGTTGCTTCACTTTCTAAATTATGTCCTTTCAGAGAAAATCACTTTACTTTGAAAGTGCCTTAAGCAACTTGCAAGCATTCACAAGAAACACTTATGCGTTTATATGAAAGAGAAGCACTCTGCTCCAACACTTCAATTCACTGCACGAAGGGAATGGAGTGTTGCTTCACTTTCTAAATGCTGTCCTTTCAGAGAAAATCACTTTCCTTTGAAAGTGCCTTAAGCTACTTACAAGCATTCACCAGAAACTCACATGCGTTTCTCTGAAACCGAAGCAGTCTGTTCCAACACTTCAATTCACTGTGCGAAGTCAATGGAGTGTTGCCTCACTTTCTAAATGCTGTCCTTTCAGAGAAAATCACTTTCCATTGAAAGTGCCTTAAACTACTTTCAAGCATTCACAAAAAACTCACATGCGTTTCTCTGAAAGAAAAGCAGTCTGTTCCAACACTTCAATTCCCTGTGCGAAGTGAATGGAGTGTTTCTTCACTTTCTAAATGCTGTCCTTTTAGAGAAAATCCCTTTCCTTTGAATGTGCCTTAAGCTACTTACAAGCATTCAACAGAAACGAACATGCATTTCTCTGAAAGAGAAGCAATCTGTTCCAACACTTCAATTCTCTGTGCGAAGTGAATGGAGTGTTGCTTCACTTTCTAAATGCTGTCCTTTCAGAGAAAATCACTTTCCTTTGAAAGTGCCTTAAGCTACTTGCAAGCATTCACTAGAAACACTAATGCGTTTCTGTGAAACAGAAGCAGTCTGTTCCAACACTTCAATTCACTGTGCGAAGTGAATGGAGTGTTGCTTCACTTTCTAAATGCTGTCTTTTCAGAGAAAATCACTTTCCTTTGAAAGTGCCTTAAGCTACTTACAAGCATTCAACAGAAACTCACATGCATTACTCTGAAAGAGAAGCAGTCTGTTACAACACTTCAATTCACTGTGTGAAGTGAATGGAGTGTTGCCTCACTTTCTAAATGCTGTCCTTTCAGAGAAAATCACTTTCCTTTGAAAGTGCCTTAAGCTACTTACAAGCATTTAACAGAAACTCACATACGTTTCTCCGAAAGAGAAGCAGTCTGTTCCAACACTTCAATTCACTGTTCGAAGTGAATGGAGTGTTGCTTCACTTTCTAAATGCTGTTCTTTCAGAGAAAATCACTTTCCTTTGAAAGTGCATTTAGCTACTTGCAAGCATTAGGAAGAAACCCACATGCGTTTCTCTGAAAGAGAAGCAGTCTGTTCCAACACTTCAATTCACTGTGCGAAGTGAATGGAGTGTTGCTTCACTTTCTAAATGCTGTCCTTTCAGAGAAAATCACTTTCCTTTGAAAGTGCCTTAAGCTACTTACAAGCATTCACAAGAAACTCACATTCGTTTCTATGAAAGAGAAGCAGTCTGTTCCAACACTTCAATTCATTGCGCGAAGGGAATGGAGTGTTGTTTTACTTTCTAAATGCTGTCCTTTCAGAGAAAATCACTTTCCTTTGAAAGAGCCTTGAGCTACTTACAAGCATTCAACAGAAACTCACATGCATTTCTCTGAAAGAGAAGCAGTCTGTTCCAACACTTCAGTTCACTGTGTGAAGTGAATGGAGTGTTGCTTCACTTTCTAAATGCTGTCCTTTCAGAGAAAATCCCTTTCCTTTGAATGTGCCTTAAGCTACTTACAAGCATTTAACAGAAACTCACATGCGTTTCTCTGAAAGAGAAGCAGTCTGTTCCAACACTTCAATTCGCTGTTCGAAGTGAATGAAGTGTTGCCTCACTTTCTAAATGCTGTCCTTTCAGAGAAAATCACTTTCCATTGAAAGTGCCTTAACTACTTGCAAGCATTAGGAAGAAACTCACATGCGTTTCTCTGAAAGAGAAGCAGTCTGTTCCAACACTTCAATTCACTGTGCGAAGTGAATGGAGTGTTGCTTCACTTTCTAAATGCTGTCCTTTCAGAGAAAATCACTTTCCTTTGAAAGTGCCTTAAGCTACTTACAAGCATTCACCAGAAACTCACATGCGTTTCTCTGAAAGAGAAGCAGTCTTTTCCAATACTTCAATTCACTCTGCGAAGTGAATGGAGTGTTGCTTCACTTTCTAAATGCTGTCCTTTCAGAGAAAATCACTTTCCATTGAAAGTGCCTTAAACTACTTTAAAGCATTCAAAAAAACTCACATGCGTTTCTCTGAAAGAGAAGCAGTCTGTTCCAACACTTCAATTCACTGTGTGAAGTGAATGGAGTGTTGCTTCACTTTCTAAATGCTGTCCTTTCAGAGAAAATCACTTTCCTTTGAAAGTGCCTTAAGCTAATTGCAAGCATTAGGAAGAAACTCACATGCGTTTCTCTGAAAGAGAAGCAGTCTGTTCCAACACTTCAATTCACTGTGCGAAGTGAATTGAGTATTGCTTCACTTTCTAAATGCTGTCCTTTCAGAGAAAATCACTTTCCTTTGAAAGTGCCTTAAGCTACTTACAAGCATTCACCATAAACTCACATGCGTTTCTCTGAAACAGAAGCAGTCTGTTCCAACACTTCAATTCACTGTGCGAAGTGAATGGAGTGTTGCTTCACTTTATAAATGCTGTCTTTTCAGAGAAAATCACTTTCCTTTGAAAGTGCCTTAAGCTACTTTCAAGCATTCAACAGAAACTCACATGCATTACTCTGAAAGAGAAGCAGTCTGTTCCAACACTTCAATTCACTGTGTGAAGTGAATGGAGTGTTACCTCACTTTCTAAATGCTGTCCCTTCAGAGAAAATCACTTTCCTTTGAAAGTGCCTTAAGCTACATACAAGCATTTATCAGAAACTCACATGCGTTTCTCTGAAAGAGAAGCAGTCTGTTCCAACACTTCTATTCACTGTTCGAAGTGAATGGAGTGTTGCTTCACTTTCTAAATGCTGTTCTTTCAGAGAAAATCACTTTCCTTTGAAAGTGCGTTAAGCTACTTGCAAGCATTAGGAAGAAACTCACATGCGTTTCTCTGAAAGAGAAGCAGTCTGTTCCAACACTTCAATTCACTGTGCGAAGTGAATGGAGTGTTGCTTCACTTTCTAAATGCTGTTCTTTCAGAGAAAATCACTTTCCTTTGAAAGTGCCTTAAGCTACTTGCAAGCATTAGGAATAAACTCACATGCGTTTCTCTGAAAGAGAAGCAGTCTGTTCCAACACTTCAATTCACTGGGCGAAGTGAATGGAGTGTTGCCTCATTTTCTAAATGCTGTCCTTTCAGAGAAAATCACTTTCCATTGAAAGTGCCTTAAACTACTTTCAAGCATTCACAAAAAACTCACATGCGTTTCTCTGAAAGAGAAGCAGTCTGTTCCAACACTTCAATTCACTGTGCGAAGTGAATGGAGTGTTGCTTCACTTTCTAAATGCTGTCCTTTCAGAGAAAATCACTTTCCTTTGAAAGTGCATTAAGCAACTTGCAAGCAGTAGGAAGAAACTCACATGCGTTTCTCTGAAAGAGATGCAATCTGTTCCAACACTTCAATTCACTGTGTGAAGTGAATGGAGTGTTGCCTCACTTTCTAAATGCTGTCCTTTCAGAGAAAATCACTTTCCTTTGAAAGTGCCTTAAGCTACTTGCAAGCATTAGGAAGAAACTCACATGCGTTTCTCTGAAAGAGAAGCAGTCTGTTCCAACACGTCAATTCACTGTGCCAAGTGAATGGAGTGTTGCTTCACTTTCTAAATTATGTCCTTTCAGAGAAAATCACTTTACCTTGAAAGTGCCTTAAGCAACTTGCAAGCATTCACAAGAAACACTTATGCGTTTATATGAAAGAGAAGCACTCTGCTCCAACACTTCAATTCACTGCACGAAGGGAATGGAGTGTTGCTTCACTTTCTAAATGCTGTCCTTTCAGAGAAAATCACTTTCCTTTGAAAGTGCCTTAAGCTACTTACAAGCATTCACCAGAAACTCACATGCGTTTCTCTGAAACCGAAGCAGTCTGTTCCAACACTTCAATTCACTGTGCGAAGTGAATGGAGTGTTGCCTCACTTTCTAAATGCTGTCCTTTCAGAGAAAATCACTTTCCATTGAAAGTGCCTTAAACTACTTTCAAGCATTCACAAAAAACTCACATGCGTTTCTCTGAAAGAAAAGCAGTCTGTTCCAACACTTCAATTCCCTGTTTGAAGTGAATGGAGTGTTTCTTCACTTTCTAAATGCTGTCCTTTTAGAGAAAATCCCTTTCCTTTGAATGTGCCTTAAGCTACTTACAAGCATTCAACAGAAACGAACATGCATTTCTCTGAAAGAGAAGCAATCTGTTCCAACACTTCAATTCTCTGTGCGAAGTGAATGGAGTGTTGCTTCACTTTCTAAATGCTGTCCTTTCAGAGAAAATCACTTTCCTTTGAAAGTGCCTTAAGCTACTTGCAAGCATTCACTAGAAACACTAATGCGTTTCTATGAAAGAGAAGCAGTCTGTTCCAACACTTCAATTCATTGCGCGAAGGGAATGGAGTGTTGCTTTACTTTCTAAATGCTGTCCTTTCAAGGAAAATCACTTTCCTTTGAAAGTGCCTTAAACTACTTTCAAGCATACAAAAAAACTCACATGCGTTTCTCTGAAAGAGAAGCAGTCTGTTCCAACACTTCAATTCACTGTGCGAAGTGAATGGAGTGTTGCTTCACTTTCTAAATGCTGTCCTTTCAGAGAAAATCACTTTCCTTTGAAAGTGCCTTAAGCTACTTACAAGCATTCACCAGAAACTCACATGCGTTTCTCTGAAAGAGAAGCAGTCTGTTCCAACACTTCAATTCACTGTGCGAAGTGAATGGAGTGTTGCTTCACTTTCTAAATTCTGTCCTTACAGAGAAAATCACTTTCCTTTGAAAGTGCCTTAAACTACTTTCAAGCATTCACAAAAAACTCACATGCGTTTCTCTTAAAGAGAAGCAGTCTGTTCCAACACTTCAATTCACTGTGCGAAGTGAATGGAGTGTTGCTTCACTTTCTAAATGCTGTCCTTTCAGAGAAAATCACTTTCCTTTGAAAGTGCCTTAAGCAACTTGCAAGCATTCACAAGAAACTCACATGCGTTTCTCTGAAAGAGAAGCAGTCTGTTCCAACACTTCAATTCACTGTGCGAAGTGAATGGAGTATTGCTTCACTTTCTAAATGCTGTCCTTTCAGAGAAAATCACTTTCCTTTGAAAGTGCCTTAAGCTACTTACAAGCATTCACCAGAAACTCACATGCGTTTCTCTGAAAGAGAAGCAGTCTGTTCCAATACTTCAATTCACTCTGCGAAGTGAATGGAGTGTTGCTTCACTTTCTAAATGCTGTCCTTTCAGAGAAAATCACTTTCCTTTGAAAGTGCCTTACTACTTACAAGCATTCAACAGAAACTCACATGCATTTCTCTGAAAGAGAAGCAGTCTGTTCCAACACTTCAATTCACTGTTCGAAATGAATGGAGTGTTGCTTCACTTTCTAAATGCTGTCCTTTCAGAGAAAATCACTTTCCTTTGAAAGTGCCTTAAGCTACTTGCAAGCATTAGGAAGAAACTCACATGCGTTTCTCTGAAAGAGAAGCAGTCTGTTCCAACACTTCAATTCACTGTGCGAAGTGAATGGAGTGTTGCTTCACTTTCTAAATGCTGTCCTTTCAGAGAAAATCACTTTCCTTTGAAAGTGCCTTAAGCTACTTGCAAGCATTAGGAAGAAACTCACATGCGTTTCTCTGAAAGAGAAGCAATCTGTTCCTACACTTCAATTCACTGTGTGAAGTGAATGGAGTGTTGCCTCACTTTCTAAATGCTGTCCTTTCAGAGAAAATCACTTTCCTTTGAAAGTGCCTTAAGCTACTTACAAGCATTCACCAGAAACTCACATGTGTTTCTGTGAAACAGAAGCAGTCTGTTCCAACACTTCAATTCACTGTGCGAAGTGAATGGAGTGTTGCTTCACTTTCTAAATGCTGTCTTTTCAGAGAAAATCACTTTCCTTTGAAAGTGCCTTAAGCTACTTACAAGCATTCAACAGAAACTCACATGCATTACTCTGAAAGAGAAGCAGTCTGTTCCAACACTTCAATTCACTGTGTGAAGTGAATGGAGTGTTGCCTCACTTTCTAAATGCTGTCCTTTCAGAGAAAATCACTTTCCTTTGAAAGTGCCTTAAGCTACTTACAAGCATTTAACAGAAACTCACATACGTTTCTCCGAAAGAGAAGCAGTCTGTTCCAACACTTCAATTCACTGTTCGAAGTGAATGGAGTGTTGCTTCACTTTCTAAATGCTGTTCTTTCAGAGAAAATCACTTTCCTTTGAAAGTGCATTTAGCTACTTGCAAGCATTAGGAAGAAACCCACATGCGTTTCTCTGAAAGAGAAGCAGTCTGTTCCAACACTTCAATTCACTGTGCGAAGTGAATGGAGTGTTGCTTCACTTTCTAAATGCTGTTCTTTCAGAGAAAATCACTTTCCTTTGAAAGTGCCTTAAGCTACTTGCAAGCATTAGGAAGAAACTCACATGCATTTCTCTGAAAGAGAAGCAGTCTGTTCCAACACTTCAATTCACTGTGCGAAGTGAATGGAGTGTTGCCTCACTTTCTAAATGCTGTCCTTTCAGAGAAAATCACTTTCCATTGAAAGTGCCTTAAACTACTCTCAAGCATTCACAAAAAACTCACATGCGTTTCTCTGAAAGAGAAGCAGTCTGTTCCAACACTTCAATTCACTGTTCGAAGTGAATGGAGTGTTGCTTCACTTTCTAAATGCTGTCCTTTCAGAGAAAATCACTTTCCTTTGAAAGTGCCTTAAGCTACTTACAAGCATTCACAAGAAACTCACATGCGTTTCTATGAAAGAGAAGCAGTCTGTTCCAACACTTCAATTCATTGCGCGAAGGGAATGGAGTGTTGCTTTACTTTCTAAATGCTGTCCTTTCAGAGAAAATCACTTTCCTTTGAAAGAGCCTTGAGCTACTTACAAGCATTCAACAGAAACTCACATGCATTTCTCTGAAAGAGAAGCAGTCTGTTCCAACAATTCAGTTCACTGTGTGAAGTGAATGGAGTGTTGCTTCACTTTCTAAATGCTGTCCTTTCAGAGAAAATCCCTTTCCTTTGAATGTGCCTTAAGCTACTTACAAGCATTTAACAGAAACTCACATGCGTTTCTCTGAAAGAGAAGCAGTCTGTTCCAACACTTCAATTCACTGTGCGAAGTGAATGGAGTGTTGCTTCACTTTCTAAATGCTGTTCTTTCAGAGAAAATCACTTTCCTTTGAAAGTGCCTTAAGCTACTTGCAAGCATTAGGAATAAACTCACATGCGTTTCTCTGAAAGAGAAGCAGTCTGTTCCAACACTTCAATTCACTGGGCGAAGTGAATGGAGTGTTGCCTCATTTTCTAAATGCTGTCCTTTCAGAGAAAATCACTTTCCATTGAAAGTGCCTTAAACTACTTTCAAGCATTCACAAAAAACTCACATGCGTTTCTCTGAAAGAGAAGCAGTCTGTTCCAACACTTCAATTCACTGTGCGAAGTGAATGGAGTGTTGCTTCACTTTCTAAATGCTGTCCTTTCAGAGAAAATCACTTTCCTTTGAAAGTGCATTAAGCAACTTGCAAGCAGTAGGAAGAAACTCACATGCGTTTCTCTGAAAGAGATGCAATCTGTTCCAACACTTCAATTCACTGTGTGAAGTGAATGGAGTGTTGCCTCACTTTCTAAATGCTGTCCTTTCAGAGAAAATCACTTTCCTTTGAAAGTGCCTTAAGCTACTTGCAAGCATTAGGAAGAAACTCACATGCGTTTCTCTGAAAGAGAAGCAGTCTGTTCCAACACGTCAATTCACTGTGCCAAGTGAATGGAGTGTTGCTTCACTTTCTAAATTATGTCCTTTCAGAGAAAATCACTTTACCTTGAAAGTGCCTTAAGCAACTTGCAAGCATTCACAAGAAACACTTATGCGTTTATATGAAAGAGAAGCACTCTGCTCCAACACTTCAATTCACTGCACGAAGGGAATGGAGTGTTGCTTCACTTTCTAAATGCTGTCCTTTCAGAGAAAACAACTTTCCTTTGAAAGTGCCTTAAGCTACTTACAAGCATTCACCAGAAACTCACATGCGTTTCTCTGAAACCGAAGCAGTCTGTTCCAACACTTCAATTCACTGTGCGAAGTGAATGGAGTGTTGCCTCACTTTCTAAATGCTGTCCTTTCAGAGAAAATCACTTTCCATTGAAAGTGCCTTAAACTACTTTCAAGCATTCACAAAAAACTCACATGCGTTTCTCTGAAAGAAAAGCAGTCTGTTCCAACACTTCAATTCCCTGTTTGAAGTGAATGGAGTGTTTCTTCACTTTCTAAATGCTGTCCTTTTAGAGAAAATCCCTTTCCTTTGAATGTGCCTTAAGCTACTTACAAGCATTCAACAGAAACGAACATGCATTTCTCTGAAAGAGAAGCAATCTGTTCCAACACTTCAATTCTCTGTGCGAAGTGAATGGAGTGTTGCTTCACTTTCTAAATGCTGTTCTTTCAGAGAAAATCACTTTCCTTTGAAAGTGCCTTAAGCTACTTGCAAGCATTCACTAGAAACACTAATGCGTTTCTATGAAAGAGAAGCAGTCTGTTCCAACACTTCAATTCATTGCGCGAAGGGAATGGAGTGTTGCTTTACTTTCTAAATGCTGTCCTTTCAAGGAAAATCACTTTCCTTTGAAAGTGCCTTAAACTACTTTCAAGCATACAAAAAAACTCACATGCGTTTCTCTGAAAGAGAAGCAGTCTGTTCCAACACTTCAATTCACTGTGCGAAGTGAATGGAGTGTTGCTTCACTTTCTAAATGCTGTCCTTTCAGAGAAAATCACTTTCCTTTGAAAGTGCCTTAAGCTACTTACAAGCATTCACCAGAAACTCACATGCGTTTCTCTGAAAGAGAAGCAGTCTGTTCCAACACTTCAATTCACTGTGCGAAGTGAATGGAGTGTTGCTTCACTTTCTAAATTCTGTCCTTACAGAGAAAATCACTTTCCTTTGAAAGTGCCTTAAACTACTTTCAAGCATTCACAAAAAACTCACATGCGTTTCTCTTAAAGAGAAGCAGTCTGTTCCAACACTTCAATTCACTGTGCGAAGTGAATGGAGTGTTGCTTCACTTTCTAAATGCTGTCCTTTCAGAGAAAATCACTTTCCTTTGAAAGTGCCTTAAGCAACTTGCAAGCATTCACAAGAAACTCACATGCGTTTCTCTGAAAGAGAAGCAGTCTGTTCCAACACTTCAATTCACTGTGCGAAGTGAATGGAGTATTGCTTCACTTTCTAAATGCTGTCCTTTCAGAGAAAATCACTTTCCTTTGAAAGTGCCTTAAGCTACTTACAAGCATTCACCAGAAACTCACATGCGTTTCTCTGAAAGAGAAGCAGTCTGTTCCAATACTTCAATTCACTCTGCGAAGTGAATGGAGTGTTGCTTCACTTTCTAAATGCTGTCCTTTCAGAGAAAATCACTTTCCTTTGAAAGTGCCTTACTACTTACAAGCATTCAACAGAAACTCACATGCATTTCTCTGAAAGAGAAGCAGTCTGTTCCAACACTTCAATTCACTGTTCGAAATGAATGGAGTGTTGCTTCACTTTCTAAATGCTGTCCTTTCAGAGAAAATCACTTTCCTTTGAAAGTGCCTTAAGCTACTTGCAAGCATTAGGAAGAAACTCACATGCGTTTCTCTGAAAGAGAAGCAGTCTGTTCCAACACTTCAATTCACTGTGCGAAGTGAATGGAGTGTTGCTTCACTTTCTAAATGCTGTCCTTTCAGAGAAAATCACTTTCCTTTGAAAGTGCCTTAAGCTACTTGCAAGCATTAGGAAGAAACTCACATGCGTTTCTCTGAAAGAGAAGCAATCTGTTCCTACACTTCAATTCACTGTGTGAAGTGAATGGAGTGTTGCCTCACTTTCTAAATGCTGTCCTTTCAGAGAAAATCACTTTCCTTTGAAAGTGCCTTAAGCTACTTACAAGCATTCACCAGAAACTCACATGTGTTTCTGTGAAACAGAAGCAGTCTGTTCCAACACTTCAATTCACTGTGCGAAGTGAATGGAGTGTTGCTTCACTTTCTAAATGCTGTCTTTTCAGAGAAAATCACTTTCCTTTGAAAGTGCCTTAAGCTACTTACAAGCATTCAACAGAAACTCACATGCATTACTCTGAAAGAGAAGCAGTCTGTTCCAACACTTCAATTCACTGTGTGAAGTGAATGGAGTGTTGCCTCACTTTCTAAATGCTGTCCTTTCAGAGAAAATCACTTTCCTTTGAAAGTGCCTTAAGCTACTTACAAGCATTTAACAGAAACTCACATACGTTTCTCCGAAAGAGAAGCAGTCTGTTCCAACACTTCAATTCACTGTTCGAAGTGAATGGAGTGTTGCTTCACTTTCTAAATGCTGTTCTTTCAGAGAAAATCACTTTCCTTTGAAAGTGCATTTAGCTACTTGCAAGCATTAGGAAGAAACCCACATGCGTTTCTCTGAAAGAGAAGCAGTCTGTTCCAACACTTCAATTCACTGTGCGAAGTGAATGGAGTGTTGCTTCACTTTCTAAATGCTGTTCTTTCAGAGAAAATCACTTTCCTTTGAAAGTGCCTTAAGCTACTTGCAAGCATTAGGAAGAAACTCACATGCATTTCTCTGAAAGAGAAGCAGTCTGTTCCAACACTTCAATTCACTGTGCGAAGTGAATGGAGTGTTGCCTCACTTTCTAAATGCTGTCCTTTCAGAGAAAATCACTTTCCATTGAAAGTGCCTTAAACTACTCTCAAGCATTCACAAAAAACTCACATGCGTTTCTCTGAAAGAGAAGCAGTCTGTTCCAACACTTCAATTCACTGTTCGAAGTGAATGGAGTGTTGCTTCACTTTCTAAATGCTGTCCTTTCAGAGAAAATCACTTTCCTTTGAAAGTGCCTTAAGCTACTTACAAGCATTCACAAGAAACTCACATGCGTTTCTATGAAAGAGAAGCAGTCTGTTCCAACACTTCAATTCATTGCGCGAAGGGAATGGAGTGTTGCTTTACTTTCTAAATGCTGTCCTTTCAGAGAAAATCACTTTCCTTTGAAAGAGCCTTGAGCTACTTACAAGCATTCAACAGAAACTCACATGCATTTCTCTGAAAGAGAAGCAGTCTGTTCCAACAATTCAGTTCACTGTGTGAAGTGAATGGAGTGTTGCTTCACTTTCTAAATGCTGTCCTTTCAGAGAAAATCCCTTTCCTTTGAATGTGCCTTAAGCTACTTACAAGCATTTAACAGAAACTCACATGCGTTTCTCTGAAAGAGAAGCAGTCTGTTCCAACACTTCAATTCGCTGTTCGAAGTGAATGGAGTGTTGCCTCACTTTCTAAATGCTGTCCTTTCAGAGAAAATCACTTTCCATTGAAAGTGCCTTAAACTACTTGCAAGCATTAGGAAGAAACTCACATGCGTTTCTCTGAAAGAGAAGCAGTCTGTTCCAACACTTCTATTCACTGTGCGAAGTGAATGGAGTGTTGCTTCACTTTCTAAATGCTGTCCTTTCAGAGAAAATCACTTTCCTTTGAAAGTGCCTTAAGCTACTTACAAGCATTCACCAGAAACTCACATGCGTTTCTCTGAAAGAGAAGCAGTCTTTTCCAATACTTCAATTCACTCTGCGAAGTGAATGGAGTGTTGCTTCACTTTCTAAATGCTGTCCTTTCAGAGAAAATCACTTTCCATTGAAAGTGCCTTAAACTACTTTAAAGCATTCAAAAAAACTCACATGCGTTTCTCTGAAAGAGAAGCAGTCTGTTCCAACACTTCAATTCACTGTGTGAAGTGAATGGAGTGTTGCTTCACTTTCTAAATGCTGTCCTTTCAGAGAAAATCACTTTCCTTTGAAAGTGCCTTAAGCTAATTGCAAGCATTAGGAAGAAACTCACATGCGTTTCTCTGAAAGAGAAGCAGTCTGTTCCAACACTTCAATTCACTGTGCGAAGTGAATGGAGTGTTGCTTCACTTTCTAAATGCTGTCCTTTCAGAGAAAATCACTTTCCCTTGAAAGTGCCTTATGCTACTTGCAAGCATTGGGAAGAAACTCACATGCGATTCTCTGATAGAGAAGCAGTCTGTTCCAACACTTCAATTCACTGTGCGAAGTGAATGGAGTGTTGACTCACTTTCTAAATGCTGTCCTTTCAGAGAAAATCACTTTCCATTGAAAGTGCCTTAAACTACTTTCAAGCATTCACAAAAAACTCACATGCGTTTCTCTGAAAGAGAAGCAGTCTGTTCCAACACTTCAATTCAATGTGCAAAGTGAATGGAGTGTTGCTTCACTTTCTAAATGCTGTCCTTTTAGAGAAAATCCCTTTCCTTTGAATGTGCCTTAAGCTACTTACAAGCATTCAACAGAAACTCACATGCATTTCTCTGAAAGAGAAGCAATCTGTTCCAACACTTCAATTCTCTGTGCGAAGTGAATGGAGTGTTGCTTCACTTTCTAAATGCTGTCCTTTCAGAGAAAATCACTTTCCTTTGAAAGTGCCTTAAGCTACTTTTAAGCATTCACAAGAAACACTAATGCGTTTCTCTGAAAGAGAAGCAGTCTGTTCCAACACTTCAATTCATTGCGCAAAGGGAATGGAGTGTTGCTTTACTTTCTAAATGCTGTCCTTTCAGAGAAAATCACTTTCCTTTGAAAGAGCCTTGAGCTACTTACAAGCATTCAACAGAAACTCACATGCATTTCTCTGAAAGAGAAGAAGTCGGTTCCAACACTTCAATTCACTGTGCGAAGTGAATGGAATGTTACTTAACTTTCTAAATGCTGTCCTTTCAGAGAAAATCACTTTCCTTTGAAAGTGCCTTAAGCTACTTTCTAGCATTCACAGGAAACACACATGCGTTTCTCTGAAAGAGAAGCAGTCTGTTCCAACACTTCAATTCACTGTGCGAAGTGAATGGAGTGTTGCTTCACTTTCTAAATTCTGTCCTTTCAGAGAAAATCACTTTCCATTGAAAGTGCCTTTAACTACTTTCAAGCATTCAAAAAAACTCACATGTGTTTCTCTGAAAAAGAAGCAGTCTGTTCCAACACTTCAATTCACTGTGTGAAGTGAATGGAGTGTTGCTTCACTTTCTAAATGCTGTACTTTCAGAGAAAATCACTTTTGTCTGAAAGTGCCTTAAGCAACTTGCAAGCATTCACAAGAAACACTAATGCGTTTCTATGAAAGAGAAGCACTCTGTTCCAACACTTCAATTCACTGTGCGAAGTGAATGGAGTGTTGCTTCACTTTCTAAATGCTGTCCTTTCAGAGAAAATCACTTTCCTTTGAAAGTGCCTTAAGCTACTTACAAGCATTCACCAGAAACTCACATGCGTTTCTCTGAAAGAGAAGCAGTCTGTTCCAACACTTCAATTCACTGTGCGAAGTGAATGGAGTGTTGCTTCACTTTCTAAATGCTGTCCTTTCAGAGAAAATCACTTTCCTTTGAAAGTGCCTTAAGCTACTTAAAAGCATTCACCAGAAACTCACATGCGTTTCTCTGAAAGAGAAGCAGTCTGTTCCAACACTTCAATTCACTGTTCGAAATGAATGGAGTGTTGCTTCACTTTCTAAATGCTGTCCTTTCAGAGAAAATCACTTTCCTTTGAAAGTGCCTTAAGCTACTTGCAAGCATTAGGAAGAAACTCACATGCGTTTCTCTGAAAGAGAAGCAGTCTGTTCCAACACTTGAATTCACTGTGCGAAGCGAATGGAGTGTTGCTTCACTTTCTAAATGCTGTCCTTTCAGAGAAAATCACTTTCCTTTGAAAGTGCCTTAAGCTACTTACAAGCATTAGGTAGAAACTCACATGCATTTCTCTGAAAGAGAAGCAGTCTGTTCCAACACTTCAATTCAATGTGCGAACTGAATTTAGTGTTGCTTCACTTTCTAAATGCTGTCCTTCAGAGAAAATCACTTTTCTTTGAAAGTGCCTTAAGCTACTTGCAAGCATTCACAAGAAACACTAATGCGTTTCTATGAAAGAGAAGCAGTCTGTTCCAACACTTCAATTCATTGCGCGAAGGGAATGGAGTGTTGCTTTACTTTCTAAATGCTGTCCTTTCAGAGAAAATCACTTTCCTTTGAAAGAGCCTTGAGCTACTTACAAGCATTCAACAGAAACTCACATGCATTTCTCTGAAAGAGAAGCAGTCTGTTCCAACACTTCAATTCAGTGTGAAGTGAATGGAGTGTTGCTTCACTTTCTAAATGCTGTCCTTTCAGAGAAAATCCCTTTCCTTTGAATGTGCCTTAAGCTACTTACAAGCATTCAACAGAAACTCACATGCATTTCTCTGAAAGAGAAGCAATCTGTTCCAACACTTCAATTCACTGTGCGAAGTGAATGGAGTGTTGCCTCACTTTCTAAATGCTGTCTTTTCAGAGAAAATCACTTTCCTTTGAAAGTGCCTTAAGCTAATTGCAAGCATTAGGAAGAAACTCACATGCGTTTCTCTTAAAGAGAAGCAATCTGTTCCAACACTTCAATTCACTGTGCGAAGTGAACTTAGTGTTGCTTCACTTTCTAAATGCTGTCCTTTCATAGAAAATCACTTTCCTTTGAAAGTGCCTTAAGCTACTTGCAAGCATTAGGAAGAAACTCACATGCGATTCTCTGAGAGAGAAGCAGTCTGTTCCAACACTTCAATTCACTGTGCGAAGTGAATGGAGTGTGGCCTCACTTTCAAAATGCTGTCCTTTCAAAGAAAATCACTTTCCATTGAAAGTGCCTTAAACTACTTTCAAGCATTCACAAAAAACTCACATGCGTTTCTCTGAAAGAGAAGCAGTCCGTTCCAACACTTCAATTCACTGTGCGAAGTGAATGGAGTGTTGCTTCACTTTCTAAATGCTGTCCTTTCAGAGAAAATCACTTTCCTTTGAAAGTGCCTTAAGCTACTTGCAAGCATTCACAAGAAACACTAATGCGTTTCTCTGAAAGAGAAGCAGTCTGTTCCAACACTTCAATTCATTGCGCGAAGGGAATGGAGTGTTGCTTTACTTTCTAAATGATGTCCTTTCAGAGAAAATCACTTTCCTTTGAAAGTGCCTTAAGCTACTTGCAAGCATTAGGAAGAAACTCACATGCGTTTCTCTGAAAGAGAAGCAGTCTGTTCCAACACTTCAATTCACTGTGCGAAGTGAATGGAGTGTTGCCTCACTTTCTAAATGCTGTCCTTTCAGAGAAAATCACTTTCCTTTGAAAGTGCCTTAAGCTACTTTCTAGCATTAACAGGAAACACACATGCGTTTCTCTGAAAGAGAAGCAGTCTGTTCCAACACTTCAATTCACTGTGCGAAGTGAATGGAGTGTTGCTTCACTTTCTAAATTATGTCCTTTCAGAGAAAATCACTTTCCATTGAAAGTGCCTTAAACTACTTTCAAGCATTCAAAAAAACTCACATGCGTTTCTCTGAAAGAGAAGCAGTCTGTTCCAACAATTCAATTCACTGCACAAAGTGAATGGAGTGTTGCTTCACTTTCTAAATCCTGTCCTTTCAGAGAAAATCACTTTTGTTTGAAAGTGCCTTAAGCAACTTTTAAGCATTCATAAGAAATTCACATGCATTTCTCTGAAAGAGAAGCCTTCTCTTCCAACTTCAATTCACTGTGCGAAGTGAATGGACTGTTGCCTCACTTTCGAAATGCTGTCCTTTCAGAGAAAATCACTTTCTTTTGAAAGTGCCTTAAGCTACTTACAAGCATTCACCAGAAACTCACATGTGTTTCTCTGAAAGAGAAGCAATCTGATCCAATACTTCAATTCACTGTGCAAAGTGAATGGAGTGTTGCCTCACTTTCGAAATGCTGTCCTTTCAGAGAAAATCACTTTCCTTTGAAAGTGCCTTAAGCTAATTACAAGCATTCAACAGAAACTCACATGCATTTCTCTGAAAGAGAAGCAGTCTGTTCCAACACTTCAATTCACTGTGCAAAGTGAATGGAGTGTTGCTTCACTTTCTAAATGCTGTCCTTTCAGAGAAAATCACTTTCCTTTGAAAGTGCCTTAAGCTACTTACAAGCATTCAACAGAAACTCACATGCATTTCTCTGAAAGAGAAGCAGTCTGTTCCAACACTTCAATTCACTGTGCGAAGTGAATGGAGTGTTGCTTCACTTTCTAAATGCTGTCCTTTCAGAGAAAATCACTTTCCTTTGAAAGTGCCTTAAGCTACTTACAAGCATTCACCAGAAACTCACATGCGTTTCTCTGAAAGAGAAGCAGTCTGTTCCAACACTTCAATTCACTGTTCGAAATGAATGGAGTATTGCTTCACTTTCTAAATGCTGTCCTTTCAGAGAAAATCACTTTCCTTTGAAAGTGCCTTAAGCTACTTGCAAGCATTTGGAAGAAACTCACATGCGTTTCTCTGAAAGAAAAGCAATCTGTTCCTACACTTCAATTCACTGTGTGAAGTGAATGGAGTGTTGCCTCACTTTCTAAATGCTGTCCTTTCAGAGAAAATCACTTTCCTTTGAAAGTGCCTTAAGCTACTTACAAGCATTCAACAGAAACTCACATGCGTTTCTCTGAAAGAGAAGCAGTCTGTTCCAACACTTCAATTCACTGTGCGAAGTGAATGGAGTGTTGCTTCACTTTCTAAATTATGTCCTTTCAGAGAAAATCACTTTACTTTGAAAGTGCCTTAAGCAACTTGCAAGCATTCACAAGAAACACTAATGCGTTTATATGAAAGAGAAGCACTCTGTTCCAACTCTTCAATTCACTGCACTAAGGGAATGGAGTGTTGCTTCACTTTCTAAATGCTGTCCTTTCAGAGAAAATCACTTTCCTTTGAAAGTGCCATAAGCTACTTACAAGCATTCACCCGAAACTCACATGCCTTTCTCTGAAACAGAAGCAGTCTGTACCAACACTTCAATTCACTGTGCGAAGTGAATGGAGTGTTGCCTCACTCTCTAAATGCTGTCCTTTCAGAGAAAATCACTTTCCTTTGAAAGTGCCTTAAGCTACTTTCTAGCATTCACAGGAAACACACATGCGTTTCTCTGAAAGAGAAGCAGTCTGTTCCAACACTTCAATTCACTGTGCGAAGTGAATGGAGTGTTGCTTCACTTTCTAAATTATGTCCTTTCAGAGAAAATCACTTTCCATTGAAAGTGCCTTAAACTACTTTCAAGCATTCAAAAAAGCTCACATGCGTTTCTCTGAAAGAGAAGCAGTCTGTTCCAACACTTCAATTCACTGTATAAAGTGAATGGAGTGTTGCTTCACTTTCTAAATGCTGTCCTTTCAGAGAAAATCACTTTCCTTTGAAATTGCCTTAAGCAACTTGCAAGCATTCACAAGAAACACTAATGCGTTTCAATGAAAGAGAAGCACTCTGTTCCAACACTTCAATTCACTGCACGAAGGGAATGGAGTGTTGCTTCACTTTCTAAATTATGTCCTTTCAGAGAAAATCACTTTCCTTTGAATGTGCCATAAGCTACTTACAAGCATTCACCAGAAACTCACATGCGTTTCTCTGAAAGAGAAGCAGTCTGTTCCAACACTTCAATTCACTGTGCGAAGGGAATGGAATGTTGCTTCACTTTCTAAATTCTGTCCTTTCAGAGAAAATCACTTTCCTTTGAAAGTGCCTTAAACTACTTTCAAGCATTCACAAAAAACTCACATGCGTTTCTTTTAAAGAGAAGCAGTCTGTTCCAACACTTCAATTCACTGTGCGAAGTGAATGGAGTGTTGCTTCACTTTCTAAATGCTGTCCTTTCAGAGAAAATCACTTTCCTTTGAAAGTGCCTTAAGCTACTTACAAGCATTCACCAGAAACTCACATGCGTTTCTCTGAAAGACTAGCAGTCTGTTCCAACACTTCAATTCACTGTACAAAGTGAATGGAGTGTTGCTTCACTTTCTAAATGCTGTCCTTTCAGAGAAAATCACTTTCCTTTGAAAGTGCCTTAAACTACTTTCAAGCATTCACAAAAAACTCACATGCGTTTCTCTTAAAGAGAAGCAGTCTGTTCCAACACTTCAATTCACTGTGTGAAGTGAATGGAGTGGTGCCTCACTTTCTAAATGCTGTCCTATCAGAGAAAATCACTTTCCTTTGAAAGTGCCTTAAGCTACTTACAAGCATTCAACAGAAACTCACATGCGTTTCTCTGAAAGAGAAGCAGTCTGTTCCAACACTTCAATTCAATGTGCGAAGTGAATGGAGTGTTGCTTCACTTTCTAAATGCTGTCATTTCAGAGAAAATCACTTTACTTTGAAAGTGCCTTAAGCAACTTGCAAGCATTCACAAGAAACACTAATGCGTTTATATGAAAGAGAAGCACTCTGTTCCAACACTTCAGTTCACTGCACGAAGGGAATGGAGTGTTGCTTCACTTTTTAAATGCTGTCCTTTCAGAGAAAATCACTTTCCTTTGAAAGTGCCTTAAGCTACTTACAAGCATTCACCAGAAACTCACATGCGTTTCTCTGAAAGAGAAGCAGTCTGTTCCAACACTTCAATTCACTGTGCGAAGTGAATGGAGTGTTGCTTCACTTTCTAAATGCTGTCCTTTCAGAGAAAATCACTTTCCTTTGAAAGTGCCTTAAGATACTTGCAAGCATTAGGAAGAAACTCACATGCGTTTCTCTGAAAGAGAAGCAATCTGTTCCTACACTTCAATTCACTGTGTGAAGTGAATGGAGTGTTGCCTCACTTTCTAAATGCTGTCCTTTCAGAGAAAATCACTTACCTTTGAAAGTGCCTTAAGCTACTTACAAGCATTCACCAGAAACTCACATGCGTTTCTGTGAAACAGAAGCAGTCTGTTCCAACACTTCAATTCACTGTGCGAAGTGAATGGAGTGTTGCTTCACTTTCTAAATGCTGTCTTTTCAGAGAAAATCACTTTCCTTTGAAAGTGCCTTAAGCTACTTACAAGCATTCAACAGAAACTCACATGCATTACTCTGAAAGAGAAGCAGTCTGTTCCAACACTTCAATTCTCTGTGCGAAGTGAATGGAGTGTTGCTTCACTTTCTAAATGCTGTCCTTTCAGAGAAAATCACTTTCCTTTGAAAGTGCCTTAAGCTACTTGCAAGCATTCACTAGAAACACTAATGCGTTTCTGTGAAACAGAAGCAGTCTGTTCCAACACTTCAATTCACTGTGCGAAGTGAATGGAGTGTTGCTTCACTTTCTAAATGCTGTCTTTTCAGAGAAAATCACTTTCCTTTGAAAGTGCCTTAAGCTACTTACAAGCATTCAACAGAAACTCACATGCATTACTCTGAAAGAGAAGCAGTCTGTTACAACACTTCAATTCACTGTGTGAAGTGAATGGAGTGTTGCCTCACTTTCTAAATGCTGTCCTTTCAGAGAAAATCACTTTCCTTTGAAAGTGCCTTAAGCTACTTACAAGCATTTAACAGAAACTCACATACGTTTCTCCGAAAGAGAAGCAGTCTGTTCCAACACTTCAATTCACTGTTCGAAGTGAATGGAGTGTTGCTTCACTTTCTAAATGCTGTTCTTTCAGAGAAAATCACTTTCCTTTGAAAGTGCATTTAGCTACTTGCAAGCATTAGGAAGAAACCCACATGCGTTTCTCTGAAAGAGAAGCAGTCTGTTCCAACACTTCAATTCACTGTGCGAAGTGAATGGAGTGTTGCTTCACTTTCTAAATGCTGTCCTTTCAGAGAAAATCACTTTCCTTTGAAAGTGCCTTAAGCTACTTACAAGCATTCACAAGAAACTCACATTCGTTTCTATGAAAGAGAAGCAGTCTGTTCCAACACTTCAATTCATTGCGCGAAGGGAATGGAGTGTTGTTTTACTTTCTAAATGCTGTCCTTTCAGAGAAAATCACTTTCCTTTGAAAGAGCCTTGAGCTACTTACAAGCATTCAACAGAAACTCACATGCATTTCTCTGAAAGAGAAGCAGTCTGTTCCAACACTTCAGTTCACTGTGTGAAGTGAATGGAGTGTTGCTTCACTTTCTAAATGCTGTCCTTTCAGAGAAAATCCCTTTCCTTTGAATGTGCCTTAAGCTACTTACAAGCATTTAACAGAAACTCACATGCGTTTCTCTGAAAGAGAAGCAGTCTGTTCCAACACTTCAATTCGCTGTTCGAAGTGAATGAAGTGTTGCCTCACTTTCTAAATGCTGTCCTTTCAGAGAAAATCACTTTCCATTGAAAGTGCCTTAACTACTTGCAAGCATTAGGAAGAAACTCACATGCGTTTCTCTGAAAGAGAAGCAGTCTGTTCCAACACTTCAATTCACTGTGCGAAGTGAATGGAGTGTTGCTTCACTTTCTAAATGCTGTCCTTTCAGAGAAAATCACTTTCCTTTGAAAGTGCCTTAAGCTACTTACAAGCATTCACCAGAAACTCACATGCGTTTCTCTGAAAGAGAAGCAGTCTTTTCCAATACTTCAATTCACTCTGCGAAGTGAATAGAGTGTTGCTTCACTTTCTAAATGCTGTCCTTTCAGAGAAAATCACTTTCCATTGAAAGTGCCTTAAACTACTTTAAAGCATTCAAAAAAACTCACATGCGTTTCTCTGAAAGAGAAGCAGTCTGTTCCAACACTTCAATTCACTGTGTGAAGTGAATGGAGTGTTGCTTCACTTTCTAAATGCTGTCCTTTCAGAGAAAATCACTTTCCTTTGAAAGTGCCTTAAGCTAATTGCAAGCATTAGGAAGAAACTCACATGCGTTTCTCTGAAAGAGAAGCAGTCTGTTCCAACACTTCAATTCACTGTGCGAAGTGAATTGAGTATTGCTTCACTTTCTAAATGCTGTCCTTTCAGAGAAAATCACTTTCCTTTGAAAGTGCCTTAAGCTACTTACAAGCATTCACCATAAACTCACATGCGTTTCTCTGAAACAGAAGCAGTCTGTTCCAACACTTCAATTCACTGTGCGAAGTGAATGGAGTGTTGCTTCACTTTATAAATGCTGTCTTTTCAGAGAAAATCACTTTCCTTTGAAAGTACCTTAAGCTACTTTCAAGCATTCAACAGAAACTCACATGCATTACTCTGAAAGAGAAGCAGTCTGTTCCAACACTTCAATTCACTGTGTGAAGTGAATGGAGTGTTACCTCACTTTCTAAATGCTGTCCCTTCAGAGAAAATCACTTTCCTTTGAAAGTGCCTTAAGCTACTTACAAGCATTTATCAGAAACTCACATGCGTTTCTCTGAAAGAGAAGCAGTCTGTTCCAACACTTCTATTCACTGTTCGAAGTGAATGGAGTGTTGCTTCACTTTCTAAATGCTGTTCTTTCAGAGAAAATCACTTTCCTTTGAAAGTGCGTTAAGCTACTTGCAAGCATTAGGAAGAAACTCACATGCGTTTCTCTGAAAGAGAAGCAGTCTGTTCCAACACTTCAATTCACTGTGTGAAGTGAATGGAGTGTTGCTTCACTTTCTAAATGCTGTTCTTTCAGAGAAAATCACTTTCCTTTGAAAGTGCCTTAAGCTACTTGCAAGCATTAGGAATAAACTCACATGCGTTTCTCTGAAAGAGAAGCAGTCTGTTCCAACACTTCAATTCACTGGGCGAAGTGAATGGAGTGTTGCCTCATTTTCTAAATGCTGTCCTTTCAGAGAAAATCACTTTCCATTGAAAGTGCCTTAAACTACTTTCAAGCATTCACAAAAAACTCACATGCGTTTCTCTGAAAGAGAAGCAGTCTGTTCCAACACTTCAATTCACTGTGCGAAGTGAATGGAGTGTTGCTTCACTTTCTAAATGCTGTCCTTTCAGAGAAAATCACTTTCCTTTGAAAGTGCATTAAGCAACTTGCAAGCAGTAGGAAGAAACTCACATGTGTTTCTCTGAAAGAGATGCAATCTGTTCCAACACTTCAATTCACTGTGTGAAGTGAATGGAGTGTTGCCTCACTTTCTAAATGCTGTCCTTTCAGAGAAAATCACTTTCCTTTGAAAGTGCCTTAAGCTACTTGCAAGCATTAGGAAGAAACTCACATGCGTTTCTCTGAAAGAGAAGCAGTCTGTTCCAACACGTCAATTCACTGTGCCAAGTGAATGGAGTGTTGCTTCACTTTCTAAATTATGTCCTTTCAGAGAAAATCACTTTACTTTGAAAGTGCCTTAAGCAACTTGCAAGCATTCACAAGAAACACTTATGCGTTTATATGAAAGAGAAGCACTCTGCTCCAACACTTCAATTCACTGCACGAAGGGAATGGAGTGTTGCTTCACTTTCTAAATGCTGTCCTTTCAGAGAAAATCACTTTCCTTTGAAAGTGCCTTAAGCTACTTACAAGCATTCACCAGAAACTCACATGCGTTTCTCTGAAACCGAAGCAGTCTGTTCCAACACTTCAATTCACTGTGCGAAGTGAATGGAGTGTTGCCTCACTTTCTAAATGCTGTCCTTTCAGAGAAAATCACTTTCCATTGAAAGTGCCTTAAACTACTTTCAAGCATTCACAAAAAACTCACATGCGTTTCTCTGAAAGAAAAGCAGTCTGTTCCAACACTTCAATTCCCTGTTTGAAGTGAATGGAGTGTTTCTTCACTTTCTAAATGCTGTCCTTTTAGAGAAAATCCCTTTCCTTTGAATGTGCCTTAAGCTACTTACAAGCATTCAACAGAAACGAACATGCATTTCTCTGAAAGAGAAGCAATCTGTTCCAACACTTCAATTCTCTGTGCGAAGTGAATGGAGTGTTGCTTCACTTTCTAAATGCTGTCCTTTCAGAGAAAATCACTTTCCTTTGAAAGTGCCTTAAGCTACTTGCAAGCATTCACTAGAAACACTAATGCGTTTCTATGAAAGAGAAGCAGTCTGTTCCAACACTTCAATTCATTGCGCGAAGGGAATGGAGTGTTGCTTTACTTTCTAAATGCTGTCCTTTCAAGGAAAATCACTTTCCTTTGAAAGTGCCTTAAACTACTTTCAAGCATACAAAAAAACTCACATGCGTTTCTCTGAAAGAGAAGCAGTCTGTTCCAACACTTCAATTCACTGTGCGAAGTGAATGGAGTGTTGCTTCACTTTCTAAATGCTGTCCTTTCAGAGAAAATCACTTTCCTTTGAAAGTGCCTTAAGCTACTTACAAGCATTCACCAGAAACTCACATGCGTTTCTCTGAAAGAGAAGCAGTCTGTTCCAACACTTCAATTCAATGTGCAAAGTGAATGGAGTGTTGCTTCACTTTCTAAATTCTGTCCTTACAGAGAAAATCACTTTCCTTTGAAAGTGCCTTAAACTACTTTCAAGCATTCACAAAAAACTCACATGCGTTTCTCTTAAAGAGAAGCAGTCTGTTCCAACACTTCAATTCACTGTGCGAAGTGAATGGAGTGTTGCTTCACTTTCTAAATGCTGTCCTTTCAGAGAAAATCACTTTCCTTTGAAAGTGCCTTAAGCAACTTGCAAGCATTCACAAGAAACTCACATGCGTTTCTCTGAAAGAGAAGCAGTCTGTTCCAACACTTCAATTCACTGTGCGAAGTGAATGGAGTATTGCTTCACTTTCTAAATGCTGTCCTTTCAGAGAAAATCACTTTCCTTTGAAAGTGCCTTAAGCTACTTACAAGCATTCACCAGAAACTCACATGCGTTTCTCTGAAAGAGAAGCAGTCTGTTCCAATACTTCAATTCACTCTGCGAAGTGAATGGAGTGTTGCTTCACTTTCTAAATGCTGTCCTTTCAGAGAAAATCACTTTCCTTTGAAAGTGCCTTACTACTTACAAGCATTCAACAGAAACTCACATGCATTTCTCTGAAAGAGAAGCAGTCTGTTCCAACACTTCAATTCACTGTTCGAAATGAATGGAGTGTTGCTTCACTTTCTAAATGCTGTCCTTTCAGAGAAAATCACTTTCCTTTGAAAGTGCCTTAAGCTACTTGCAAGCATTAGGAAGAAACTCACATGCGTTTCTCTGAAAGAGAAGCAGTCTGTTCCAACACTTCAATTCACTGTGCGAAGTGAATGGAGTGTTGCTTCACTTTCTAAATGCTGTCCTTTCAGAGAAAATCACTTTCCTTTGAAAGTGCCTTAAGCTACTTGCAAGCATTAGGAAGAAACTCACATGCGTTTCTCTGAAAGAGAAGCAATCGGTTCCTACACTTCAATTCACTGTGTGAAGTGAATGGAATGTTGCCTCACTTTCTAAATGCTGTCCTTTCAGAGAAAATCACTTTCCTTTGAAAGTGCCTTAAGCTACTTACAAGCATTCACCAGAAACTCACATGTGTTTCTGTGAAACAGAAGCAGTCTGTTCCAACACTTCAATTCACTGTGCGAAGTGAATGGAGTGTTGCTTCACTTTCTAAATGCTGTCTTTTCAGAGAAAATCACTTTCCTTTGAAAGTGCCTTAAGCTACTTACAAGCATTCAACAGAAACTCACATGCATTACTCTGAAAGAGAAGCAGTCTGTTCCAACACTTCAATTCACTGTGTGAAGTGAATGGAGTGTTGCCTCACTTTCTAAATGCTGTCCTTTCAGAGAAAATCACTTTCCATTGAAAGTGCCTTAAACTACTTGCAAGCATTAGGAAGAAACTCACATGCGTTTCTCTGAAAGAGAAGCAGTCTGTTCCAACACTTCTATTCACTGTGCGAAGTGAATGGAGTGTTGCTTCACTTTCTAAATGCTGTCCTTTCAGAGAAAATCACTTTCCTTTGAAAGTGCCTTAAGCTACTTACAAGCATTCACCAGAAACTCACATGCGTTTCTCTGAAAGAGAAGCAGTCTTTTCCAATACTTCAATTCACTCTGCGAAGTGAATGGAGTGTTGCTTCACTTTCTAAATGCTGTCCTTTCAGAGAAAATCACTTTCCATTGAAAGTGCCTTAAACTACTTTAAAGCATTCAAAAAAACTCACATGCGTTTCTCTGAAAGAGAAGCAGTCTGTTCCAACACTTCAATTCACTGTGTGAAGTGAATGGAGTGTTGCTTCACTTTCTAAATGCTGTCCTTTCAGAGAAAATCACTTTCCTTTGAAAGTGCCTTAAGCTAATTGCAAGCATTAGGAAGAAACTCACATGCGTTTCTCTGAAAGAGAAGCAGTCTGTTCCAACACTTCAATTCACTGTGCGAAGTGAATGGAGTGTTGCTTCACTTTCTAAATGCTGTCCTTTCAGAGAAAATCACTTTCCCTTGAAAGTGCCTTATGCTACTTGCAAGCATTGGGAAGAAACTCACATGCGATTCTCTGATAGAGAAGCAGTCTGTTCCAACACTTCAATTCACTGTGCGAAGTGAATGGAGTGTTGACTCACTTTCTAAATGCTGTCCTTTCAGAGAAAATCACTTTCCATTGAAAGTGCCTTAAACTACTTTCAAGCATTCACAAAAAACTCACATGCGTTTCTCTGAAAGAGAAGCAGTCTGTTCCAACACTTCAATTCAATGTGCAAAGTGAATGGAGTGTTGCTTCACTTTCTAAATGCTGTCCTTTTAGAGAAAATCCCTTTCCTTTGAATGTGCCTTAAGCTACTTACAAGCATTCAACAGAAACTCACATGCATTTCTCTGAAAGAGAAGCAATCTGTTCCAACACTTCAATTCTCTGTGCGAAGTGAATGGAGTGTTGCTTCACTTTCTAAATGCTGTCCTTTCAGAGAAAATCACTTTCCTTTGAAAGTGCCTTAAGCTACTTTTAAGCATTCACAAGAAACACTAATGCGTTTCTCTGAAAGAGAAGCAGTCTGTTCCAACACTTCAATTCATTGCGCAAAGGGAATGGAGTGTTGCTTTACTTTCTAAATGCTGTCCTTTCAGAGAAAATCACTTTCCTTTGAAAGAGCCTTGAGCTACTTACAAGCATTCAACAGAAACTCACATGCATTTCTCTGAAAGAGAAGAAGTCGGTTCCAACACTTCAATTCACTGTGCGAAGTGAATGGAATGTTACTTAACTTTCTAAATGCTGTCCTTTCAGAGAAAATCACTTTCCTTTGAAAGTGCCTTAAGCTACTTTCTAGCATTCACAGGAAACACACATGCGTTTCTCTGAAAGAGAAGCAGTCTGTTCCAACACTTCAATTCACTGTGCGAAGTGAATGGAGTGTTGCTTCACTTTCTAAATTCTGTCCTTTCAGAGAAAATCACTTTCCATTGAAAGTGCCTTTAACTACTTTCAAGCATTCAAAAAAACTCACATGTGTTTCTCTGAAAGAGAAGCAGTCTGTTCCAACACTTCAATTCACTGTTCGAAATGAATGGAGTGTTGCTTCACTTTCTAAATGCTGTCCTTTCAGAGAAAATCACTTTCCTTTGAAAGTGCCTTAAGCTACTTGCAAGCATTAGGAAGAAACTCACATGCGTTTCTCTGAAAGAGAAGCAGTCTGTTGCAACACTTGAATTCACTGTGCGAAGCGAATGGAGTGTTGCTTCACTTTCTAAATGCTGTCCTTTCAGAGAAAATCACTTACCTTTGAAAGTGCCTTAAGCTACTTACAAGCATTAGGAAGAAACTCACATGCGTTTCTCTGAAAGAGAAGCAATCTGTTCCAACACTTCAATTCACTGTGTGAAGTGAATGGAGTGTTGCCTCACTTTCTAAATGCTGTCCTTTCAGAGAAAATCACTTTCCTTTGAAAGTGCCTTAAGCTACTTACAAGCATTAGGTAGAAACTCACATGCATTTCTCTGAAAGAGAAGCAGTCTGTTCCAACACTTCAATTCAATGTGCGAACTGAATTTAGTGTTGCTTCACTTTCTAAATGCTGTCCTTCAGAGAAAATCACTTTTCTTTGAAAGTGCCTTAAGCTACTTGCAAGCATTCACAAGAAACACTAATGCGTTTCTATGAAAGAGAAGCAGTCTGTTCCAACACTTCAATTCATTGCGCGAAGGGAATGGAGTGTTGCTTTACTTTCTAAATGCTGTCCTTTCAGAGAAAATCACTTTCCTTTGAAAGAGCCTTGAGCTACTTACAAGCATTCAACAGAAACTCACATGCATTTCTCTGAAAGAGAAGCAGTCTGTTCCAACACTTCAATTCAGTGTGAAGTGAATGGAGTGTTGCTTCACTTTCTAAATGCTGTCCTTTCAGAGAAAATCCCTTTCCTTTGAATGTGCCTTAAGCTACTTACAAGCATTCAACAGAAACTCACATGCATTTCTCTGAAAGAGAAGCAATCTGTTCCAACACTTCAATTCACTGTGCGAAGTGAATGGAGTGTTGCCTCACTTTCTAAATGCTGTCTTTTCAGAGAAAATCACTTTCCTTTGAAAGTGCCTTAAGCTAATTGCAAGCATTAGGAAGAAACTCACATGCGTTTCTCTTAAAGAGAAGCAATCTGTTCCAACACTTCAATTCACTGTGCGAAGTGAACTTAGTGTTGCTTCACTTTCTAAATGCTGTCCTTTCATAGAAAATCACTTTCCTTTGAAAGTGCCTTAAGCTACTTGCAAGCATTAGGAAGAAACTCACATGCGATTCTCTGAGAGAGAAGCAGTCTGTTCCAACACTTCAATTCACTGTGCGAAGTGAATGGAGTGTGGCCTCACTTTCAAAATGCTGTCCTTTCAAAGAAAATCACTTTCCATTGAAAGTGCCTTAAACTACTTTCAAGCATTCACAAAAAACTCACATGCGTTTCTCTGAAAGAGAAGCAGTCCGTTCCAACACTTCAATTCACTGTGCGAAGTGAATGGAGTGTTGATTCACTTTCTAAATGCTGTCCTTTCAGAGAAAATCACTTTCCTTTGAAAGTGCCTTAAGCTACTTGCAAGCATTCACAAGAAACACTAATGCGTTTCTCTGAAAGAGAAGCAGTCTGTTCCAACACTTCAATTCATTGCGCGAAGGGAATGGAGTGTTGCTTTACTTTCTAAATGATGTCCTTTCAGAGAAAATCACTTTCCTTTGAAAGTGCCTTAAGCTACTTGCAAGCATTAGGAAGAAACTCACATGCGTTTCTCTGAAAGAGAAGCAGTCTGTTCCAACACTTCAATTCACTGTGCGAAGTGAATGGAGTGTTGCCTCACTTTCTAAATGCTGTCCTTTCAGAGAAAATCACTTTCCTTTGAAAGTGCCTTAAGCTACTTTCTAGCATTAACAGGAAACACACATGCGTTTCTCTGAAAGAGAAGCAGTCTGTTCCAACACTTCAATTCACTGTGCGAAGTGAATGGAGTGTTGCTTCACTTTCTAAATTATGTCCTTTCAGAGAAAATCACTTTCCATTGAAAGTGCCTTAAACTACTTTCAAGCATTCAAAAAAACTCACATGCGTTTCTCTGAAAGAGAAGCAGTCTGTTCCAACAATTCAATTCACTGCACAAAGTGAATGGAGTGTTGCTTCACTTTCTAAATCCTGTCCTTTCAGAGAAAATCACTTTTGTTTGAAAGTGCCTTAAGCAACTTTTAAGCATTCACAAGAAATTCACATGCATTTCTCTGAAAGAGAAGCCTTCTCTTCCAACTTCAATTCACTGTGCGAAGTGAATGGACTGTTGCCTCACTTTCGAAATGCTGTCCTTTCAGAGAAAATCACTTTCTTTTGAAAGTGCCTTAAGCTACTTACAAGCATTCACCAGAAACTCACATGTGTTTCTCTGAAAGAGAAGCAATCTGATCCAATACTTCAATTCACTGTGCAAAGAGAATGGAGTGTTGCCTCACTTTCGAAATGCTGTCCTTTCAGAGAAAATCACTTTCCTTTGAAAGTGCCTTAAGCTAATTACAAGCATTCAACAGAAACTCACATGCATTTCTCTGAAAGAGAAGCAGTCTGTTCCAACACTTCAATTCACTGTGCAAAGTGAATGGAGTGTTGCTTCACTTTCTAAATGCTGTCCTTTCAGAGAAAATCACTTTCCTTTGAAAGTGCCTTAAGCTACTTACAAGCATTCAACAGAAACTCACATGCATTTCTCTGAAAGAGAAGCAGTCTGTTCCAACACTTCAATTCACTGTGCGAAGTGAATGGAGTGTTGCTTCACTTTCTAAATGCTGTCCTTTCAGAGAAAATCACTTTCCTTTGAAAGTGCCTTAAGCTACTTACAAGCATTCACCAGAAACTCACATGCGTTTCTCTGAAAGAGAAGCAGTCTGTTCCAACACTTCAATTCACTGTTCGAAATGAATGGAGTATTGCTTCACTTTCTAAATGCTGTCCTTTCAGAGAAAATCACTTTCCTTTGAAAGTGCCTTAAGCTACTTGCAAGCATTTGGAAGAAACTCACATGCGTTTCTCTGAAAGAAAAGCAATCTGTTCCTACACTTCAATTCACTGTGTGAAGTGAATGGAGTGTTGCCTCACTTTCTAAATGCTGTCCTTTCAGAGAAAATCACTTTCCTTTGAAAGTGCCTTAAGCTACTTACAAGCATTCAACAGAAACTCACATGCGTTTCTCTGAAAGAGAAGCAGTCTGTTCCAACACTTCAATTCACTGTGCGAAGTGAATGGAGTGTTGCTTCACTTTCTAAATTATGTCCTTTCAGAGAAAATCACTTTACTTTGAAAGTGCCTTAAGCAACTTGCAAGCATTCACAAGAAACACTAATGCGTTTATATGAAAGAGAAGCACTCTGTTCCAACTCTTCAATTCACTGCACTAAGGGAATGGAGTGTTGCTTCACTTTCTAAATGCTGTCCTTTCAGAGAAAATCACTTTCCTTTGAAAGTGCCATAAGCTACTTACAAGCATTCACCCGAAACTCACATGCCTTTCTCAGAAACAGAAGCAGTCTGTACCAACACTTCAATTCACTGTGCGAAGTGAATGGAGTGTTGCCTCACTCTCTCAATGCTGTCCTTTCAGAGAAAATCACTTTCCTTTGAAAGTGCCTTAAGCTACTTTCTAGCATTCACAGGAAACACACATGCGTTTCTCTGAAAGAGAAGCAGTCTGTTCCAACACTTCAATTCACTGTGCGAAGTGAATGGAGTGTTGCTTCACTTTCTAAATTATGTCCTTTCAGAGAAAATCACTTTCCATTGAAAGTGCCTTAAACTACTTTCAAGCATTCAAAAAAGCTCACATGCGTTTCTCTGAAAGAGAAGCAGTCTGTTCCAACACTTCAATTCACTATGCGAAGTGAATGGAGTGTTGCTTCACTTTCTAAATGCTGTCCTTTCAGAGAAAATCACTTTCCTTTGAAAGTGCCTTAAGCAACTTGCAAGCATTCACAAGAAACACTAATGCGTTTCAATGAAAGAGAAGCACTCTGTTCCAACACTTCAATTCACTGCACGAAGGGAATGGAGTGTTGCTTCACTTTCTAAATTATGTCCTTTCAGAGAAAATCACTTTCCTTTGAATGTGCCATAAGCTACTTACAAGCATTCACCAGAAACTCACATGCGTTTCTCTGAAAGAGAAGCAGTCTGTTCCAACACTTCAATTCACTGTGCGAAGGGAATGGAATGTTGCTTCACTTTCTAAATTCTGTCCTTTCAGAGAAAATCACTTTCCTTTGAAAGTGCCTTAAACTACTTTCAAGCATTCACAAAAAACTCACATGCGTTTCTTTTAAAGAGAAGCAGTCTGTTCCAACACTTCAATTCACTGTGTGAAGTGAATGGAGTGTTGCTTCACTTTCTAAATGCTGTCCTTTCAGAGAAAATCACTTTCCTTTGAAAGTGCCTTAAGCTACTTACAAGCATTCACCAGAAACTCACATGCGTTTCTCTGAAAGAGAAGCAGTCTGTTCCAACACTTCAATTCACTGTACAAAGTGAATGGAGTGTTGCTTCACTTTCTAAATGCTGTCCTTTCAGAGAAAATCACTTTCCTTTGAAAGTGCCTTAAACTACTTTCAAGCATTCACAAAAAACTCACATGCGTTTCTCTTAAAGAGAAGCAGTCTGTTCCAACACTTCAATTCACTGTGTGAAGTGAATGGAGTGGTGCCTCACTTTCTAAATGCTGTCCTATCAGAGAAAATCACTTTCCTTTGAAAGTGCCTTAAGCTACTTACAAGCATTCAACAGAAACTCACATGCGTTTCTCTGAAAGAGAAGCAGTCTGTTCCAACACTTCAATTCAATGTGCGAAGTGAATGGAGTGTTGCTTCACTTTCTAAATGCTGTCATTTCAGAGAAAATCACTTTACTTTGAAAGTGCCTTAAGCAACTTGCAAGCATTCACAAGAAACACTAATGCGTTTATATGAAAGAGAAGCACTCTGTTCCAACACTTCAGTTCACTGCACGAAGGGAATGGAGTGTTGCTTCACTTTTTAAATGCTGTCCTTTCAGAGAAAATCACTTTCCTTTGAAAGTGCCTTAAGCTACTTACAAGCATTCACCAGAAACTCACATGCGTTTCTCTGAAAGAGAAGCAGTCTGTTCCAACACTTCAATTCACTGTGCGAAGTGAATGGAGTGTTGCCTCACTTTCTAAATGCTGTCCTTTCAGAGAAAATCACTTTCCTTTGAAAGTGCCTTAAGATACTTGCAAGCATTAGGAAGAAACTCACATGCGTTTCTCTGAAAGAGAAGCAATCTGTTCCTACACTTCAATTCACTGTGTGAAGTGAATGGAGTGTTGCCTCACTTTCTAAATGCTGTCCTTTCAGAGATAATCACTTTCCTTTGAAAGTGCCTTAAGCTACTTACAAGCATTCACCAGAAACTCACATGCGTTTCTGTGAAACAGAAGCAGTCTGTTCCAACACTTCAATTCACTGTGCGAAGTGAATGGAGTGTTGCTTCACTTTCTAAATGCTGTCTTTTCAGAGAAAATCACTTTCCTTTGAAAGTGCCTTAAGCTACTTACAAGCATTCAACAGAAACTCACATGCATTACTCTGAAAGAGAAGCAGTCTGTTCCAACACTTCAATTCACTGTGTGAAGTGAATGGAGTGTTGCCTCACTTTCTAAATGCTGTCCTTTCAGAGAAAATCACTTTCCTTTGAAAGTGCCTTAAGCTACTTACAAGCATTTAACAGAAACTCACATACGTTTCTCTGAAAGAGAAGCAGTCTGTTCCAACACTTCAATTCACTGTTCGAAGTGAATGGAGTGTTGCTTCACTTTCTAAATGCTGTTCTTTCAGAGAAAATCACTTTCCTTTGAAAGTGCATTTAGCTACTTGCAAGCATTAGGAAGAAACCCACATGCGTTTCTCTGAAAGAGAAGCAGTCTGTTCCAACACTTCAATTCACTGTGCGAAGTGAACTTAGTGTTGCTTCACTTTCTAAATGCTGTTCTTTCAGAGAAAATCACTTTCCTTTGAAAGTGCCTTAAGCTACTTGCAAGCATTAGGAAGAAACTCACATGCATTTCTCTGAAAGAGAAGCAGTCTGTTCCAACACTTCAATTCACTGTGCGAAGTGAATGGAGTGTTGCCTCACTTTCTAAATGCTGTCCTTTCAGAGAAAATCACTTTCCATTGAAAGTGCCTTAAACTACTTTCAAGCATTCACAAAAAACTCACATGCGTTTCTCTGAAAGAGAAGCAGTCTGTTCCAACACTTCAATTCACTGTTCGAAGTGAATGGAGTGTTGCTTCACTTTCTAAATGCTGTCCTTTCAGAGAAAATCACTTTCCTTTGAAAGTGCCTTAAGCTACTTACAAGCATTCACAAGAAACTCACATGCGTTTCTATGAAAGAGAAGCAGTCTGTTCCAACACTTCAATTCATTGCGCGAAAGGAATGGAGTGTTGCTTTACTTTCTAAATGCTGTCCTTTCAGAGAAAATCACTTTCCTTTGAAAGAGCCTTGAGCTACTTACAAGCATTCAACAGAAACTCACATGCATTTCTCTGAAAGAGAAGCAGTCTGTTCCAACAATTCAGTTCACTGTGTGAAGTGAATGGAGTGTTGCTTCACTTTCTAAATGCTGTCCTTTCAGAGAAAATCCCTTTCCTTTGAATGTGCCTTAAGCTACTTACAAGCATTTAACAGAAACTCACATGCGTTTCTCTGAAAGAGAAGCAGTCTGTTCCAACACTTCAATTCGCTGTTCGAAGTGAATGGAGTGTTGCCTCACTTTCTAAATGCTGTCCTTTCAGAGAAAATCACTTTCCATTGAAAGTGCCTTAAACTACTTGCAAGCATTAGGAAGAAACTCACATGAGTTTCTCTGAAAGAGAAGCAGTCTTTTCCAATACTTCAATTCACTCTGCGAAGTGAATGGAGTGTTGCTTCACTTTCTAAATGCTGTCCTTTCAGAGAAAATCACTTTCCATTGAAAGTGCCTTAAACTACTTTAAAGCATTCAAAAAAACTCACATGCGTTTCTCTGAAAGAGAAGCAGTCTGTTCCAACACTTCAATTCACTGTGTGAAGTGAATGGAGTGTTGCTTCACTTTCTAAATGCTGTCCTTTCAGAGAAAATCACTTTCCTTTGAAAGTGCCTTAAGCTAATTGCAAGCATTAGGAAGAAACTCACATGCGTTTCTCTGAAAGAGAAGCAGTCTGTTTCAACACTTCAATTCACTGTGCGAAGTGAATGGAGTGTTGCTTCACTTTCTAAATGCTGTCCTTTCAGAGAAAATCACTTTCCCTTGAAAGTGCCTTATGCTACTTGCAAGCATTGGGAAGAAACTCACATGCGATTCTCTGATAGAGAAGCAGTCTGTTCCAACACTTCAATTCACTGTGCGAAGTGAATGGAGTGTTGACTCACTTTCTAAATGCTGTCCTTTCAGAGAAAATCACTTTCCATTGAAAGTGCCTTAAACTACTTTCAAGCATTCACAAAAAACTCACATGCGTTTCTCTGAAAGAGAAGCAGTCTGTTCCAACACTTCAATTCAATGTGCAAAGTGAATGGAGTGTTGCTTCACTTTCTAAATGCTGTCCTTTTAGAGAAAATCCCTTTCCTTTGAATGTGCCTTAAGCTACTTACAAGCATTCAACAGAAACTCACATGCATTTCTCTGAAAGAGAAGCAATCTGTTCCAACACTTCAATTCTCTGTGCGAAGTGAATGGAGTGTTGCTTCACTTTCTAAATGCTGTCCTTTCAGAGAAAATCACTTTCCTTTGAAAGTGCCTTAAGCTACTTTTAAGCATTCACAAGAAACACTAATGCGTTTCTCTGAAAGAGAAGCAGTCTGTTCCAACACTTCAATTCATTGCGCAAAGGGAATGGAGTGTTGCTTTACTTTCTAAATGCTGTCCTTTCAGAGAAAATCACTTTCCTTTGAAAGAGCCTTGAGCTACTTACAAGCATTCAACAGAAACTCACATGCATTTCTCTGAAAGAGAAGAAGTCGGTTCCAACACTTCAATTCACTGTGCGAAGTGAATGGAATGTTACTTAACTTTCTAAATGCTGTCCTTTCAGAGAAAATCACTTTCCTTTGAAAGTGCCTTAAGCTACTTTCTAGCATTCACAGGAAACACACATGCGTTTCTCTGAAAGAGAAGCAGTCTGTTCCAACACTTCAATTCACTGTGCGAAGTGAATGGAGTGTTGCTTCACTTTCTAAATTCTGTCCTTTCAGAGAAAATCACTTTCCATTGAAAGTGCCTTTAACTACTTTCAAGCATTCAAAAAAACTCACATGTGTTTCTCTGAAAAAGAAGCAGTCTGTTCCAACACTTCAATTCACTGTACAAAGTGAATGGAGTGTTGCTTCACTTTCTAAATGCTGTACTTTCAGAGAAAATCACTTTTGTTTGAAAGTGCCTTAAGCAACTTGCAAGCATTCACAAGAAACACTAATGCGTTTCTATGAAAGAGAAGCACTCTGTTCCAACACTTCAATTCACTGTGCGAAGTGAATGGAGTGTTGCTTCACTTTCTAAATGCTGTCCTTTCAGAGAAAATCACTTTCCTTTGAAAGTGCCTTAAGCTACTTACAAGCATTCACCAGAAACTCACATGCGTTTCTCTGAAAGAGAAGCAGTCTGTTCCAACACCTCAATTCACTGTGTGAAGTGAATGGAGTGTTGCTTCACTTTCTAAATTCTGTCCTTTCAGAGAAAATCACTTTCCTTTGAAAGTGCCTTAAACTACTTTCAAGCATTCACAAAAAACTCACATGCGTTTCTCTTAAAGAGAAGCAGTCTGTTCCAACACTTCAATTCACTGTGCGAAGTGAATGGAGTGTTGCTTCAGTTTCTAAATGCTGTCCTTTCAGAGAAAATCACTTTCCTTTGAAAGTGCCTTAAGCAACTTGCAAGCATTCACAAGAAACTCACATGCGTTTCTCTGAAAGAGAAGCAGTCTGT
The DNA here is from genome assembly GCF_982192425.1 of Myodes glareolus. NCBI lineage: Eukaryota > Metazoa > Chordata > Mammalia > Rodentia > Cricetidae > Myodes > Myodes glareolus. Next base: position 3,123,806 of record NW_028263211.1, on the reverse strand, counting down.
TCCAATACTTCAATTCACTCTGCGAAGTGAATGGAGTGTTGCTTCACTTTCTAAATGCTGTCCTTTCAGAGAAAATCACTTTCCTTTGTAAGTGCCTTAAGCTACTTACAAGCATTCAACAGAAACTCACATGCATTTCTCTGAAAGAGAAGCAGTCTGTTCCAACACTTCAATTCACTGTGCGAAGTGAATGGAGTGTTGCTTCACTTTCTAAATGCTGTCCTTTCAGAGAAAATCACTTTCCTTTGAAAGTGCCTTAAGCTACTTAAAAGCATTCACCAGAAACTCACATGCGTTTCTCTGAAAGAGAAGCAGTCTGTTCCAACACTTCAATTCACTGTTCGAAATGAATGGAGTGTTGCTTCACTTTCTAAATGCTTTCCTTTCAGAGAAAATCACTTTCCTTTGAAAGTGCCTTAAGCTACTTGCAAGCATTAGGAAGAAACTCACATGCGTTTCTCTGAAAGAGAAGCAGTCTGTTCCAACACTTGAATTCACTGTGCGAAGCGAATGGAGTGTTGCTTCACTTTCTAAATGCTGTCCTTTCAGAGAAAATCACTTACCTTTGAAAGTGCCTTAAGCTACTTACAAGCATTAGGAAGAAACTCACATGCGTTTCTCTGAAAGAGAAGCAATCTGTTCCAACACTTCAATTCACTGTGTGAAGTGAATGGAGTGTTGCCTCACTTTCTAAATGCTGTCCTTTCAGAGAAAATCACTTTCCTTTGAAAGTGCCTTAAGCTACTTACAAGCATTAGGTAGAAACTCACATGCATTTCTCTGAAAGAGAAGCAGTCTGTTCCAACACTTCAATTCAATGTGCGAACTGAATGGAGTGTTGCTTCACTTTCTAAATGCTGTCCTTCAGAGAAAATCACTTTTCTTTGAAAGTGCCTTAAGCTACTTGCAAGCATTCACAAGAAACACTAATGCGTTTCTATGAAAGAGAAGCAGTCTGTTCCAACACTTCAATTCATTGCGCGAAGGGAATGGAGTGTTGCTTTACTTTCTAAATGCTGTCCTTTCAGAGAAAATCACTTTCCTTTGAAAGAGCCTTGAGCTACTTACAAGCATTCAACAGAAACTCACATGCATTTCTCTGAAAGAGAAGCAGTCTGTTCCAACACTTCAATTCAGTGTGAAGTGAATGGAGTGTTGCTTCACTTTCTAAATGCTGTCCTTTCAGAGAAAATCCCTTTCCTTTGAATGTGCCTTAAGCTACTTACAAGCATTCAACAGAAACTCACATGCATTTCTCTGAAAGAGAAGCAGTCTTTTCCAATACTTCAATTCACTCTGCGAAGTGAATGGAGTGTTGCTTCACTTTCTAAATGCTGTCCTTTCAGAGAAAATCACTTTCCATTGAAAGTGCCTTAAACTACTTTAAAGCATTCAAAAAAACTCACATGCGTTTCTCTGAAAGAGAAGCAGTCTGTTCCAACACTTCAATTCACTGTGTGAAGTGAATGGAGTGTTGCTTCACTTTCTAAATGCTGTCCTTTCAGAGAAAATCACTTTCCTTTGAAAGTGCCTTAAGCTAATTGCAAGCATTAGGAAGAAACTCACATGCGTTTCTCTGAAAGAGAAGCAGTCTGTTTCAACACTTCAATTCACTGTGCGAAGTGAATGGAGTGTTGCTTCACTTTCTAAATGCTGTCCTTTCAGAGAAAATCACTTTCCCTTGAAAGTGCCTTATGCTACTTGCAAGCATTGGGAAGAAACTCACATGCGATTCTCTGATAGAGAAGCAGTCTGTTCCAACACTTCAATTCACTGTGCGAAGTGAATGGAGTGTTGACTCACTTTCTAAATGCTGTCCTTTCAGAGAAAATCACTTTCCATTGAAAGTGCCTTAAACTACTTTCAAGCATTCACAAAAAACTCACATGCGTTTCTCTGAAAGAGAAGCAGTCTGTTCCAACACTTCAATTCAATGTGCAAAGTGAATGGAGTGTTGCTTCACTTTCTAAATGCTGTCCTTTTAGAGAAAATCCCTTTCCTTTGAATGTGCCTTAAGCTACTTACAAGCATTCAACAGAAACTCACATGCATTTCTCTGAAAGAGAAGCAATCTGTTCCAACACTTCAATTCTCTGTGCGAAGTGAATGGAGTGTTGCTTCACTTTCTAAATGCTGTCCTTTCAGAGAAAATCACTTTCCTTTGAAAGTGCCTTAAGCTACTTTTAAGCATTCACAAGAAACACTAATGCGTTTCTCTGAAAGAGAAGCAGTCTGTTCCAACACTTCAATTCATTGCGCAAAGGGAATGGAGTGTTGCTTTACTTTCTAAATGCTGTCCTTTCAGAGAAAATCACTTTCCTTTGAAAGAGCCTTGAGCTACTTACAAGCATTCAACAGAAACTCACATGCATTTCTCTGAAAGAGAAGAAGTCGGTTCCAACACTTCAATTCACTGTGCGAAGTGAATGGAATGTTACTTAACTTTCTAAATGCTGTCCTTTCAGAGAAAATCACTTTCCTTTGAAAGTGCCTTAAGCTACTTTCTAGCATTCACAGGAAACACACATGCGTTTCTCTGAAAGAGAAGCAGTCTGTTCCAACACTTCAATTCACTGTGCGAAGTGAATGGAGTGTTGCTTCACTTTCTAAATTCTGTCCTTTCAGAGAAAATCACTTTCCATTGAAAGTGCCTTTAACTACTTTCAAGCATTCAAAAAAACTCACATGTGTTTCTCTGAAAAAGAAGCAGTCTGTTCCAACACTTCAATTCACTGTACAAAGTGAATGGAGTGTTGCTTCACTTTCTAAATGCTGTACTTTCAGAGAAAATCACTTTTGTTTGAAAGTGCCTTAAGCAACTTGCAAGCATTCACAAGAAACACTAATGCGTTTCTATGAAAGAGAAGCACTCTGTTCCAACACTTCAATTCACTGTGCGAAGTGAATGGAGTGTTGCTTCACTTTCTAAATGCTGTCCTTTCAGAGAAAATCACTTTCCTTTGAAAGTGCCTTAAGCTACTTACAAGCATTCACCAGAAACTCACATGCGTTTCTCTGAAAGAGAAGCAGTCTGTTCCAACACCTCAATTCACTGTGTGAAGTGAATGGAGTGTTGCTTCACTTCCTAAATTCTGTCCTTTCAGAGAAAATCACTTTCCTTTGAAAGTGCCTTAAACTACTTTCAAGCATTCACAAAAAACTCACATGCGTTTCTCTTAAAGAGAAGCAGTCTGTTCCAACACTTCAATTCACTGTGCGAAGTGAATGGAGTGTTGCTTCAGTTTCTAAATGCTGTCCTTTCAGAGAAAATCACTTTCCTTTGAAAGTGCCTTAAGCAACTTGCAAGCATTCACAAGAAACTCACATGCGTTTCTCTGAAAGAGAAGCAGTCTGTTCCAATACTTCAATTCACTCTGCGAAGTGAATGGAGTGTTGCTTCACTTTCTAAATGCTGTCCTTTCAGAGAAAATCACTTTCCTTTGTAAGTGCCTTAAGCTACTTACAAGCATTCAACAGAAACTCACATGCATTTCTCTGAAAGAGAAGCAGTCTGTTCCAACACTTCAATTCACTGTGCGAAGTGAATGGAGTGTTGCTTCACTTTCTAAATGCTGTCCTTTCAGAGAAAATCACTTTCCTTTGAAAGTGCCTTAAGCTACTTAAAAGCATTCACCAGAAACTCACATGCGTTTCTCTGAAAGAGAAGCAGTCTGTTCCAACACTTCAATTCACTGTTCGAAATGAATGGAGTGTTGCTTCACTTTCTAAATGCTGTCCTTTCAGAGAAAATCACTTTCCTTTGAAAGTGCCTTAAGCTACTTGCAAGCATTAGGAAGAAACTCACATGCGTTTCTCTGAAAGAGAAGCAGTCTGTTCCAACACTTGAATTCACTGTGCGAAGCGAATGGAGTGTTGCTTCACTTTCTAAATGCTGTCCTTTCAGAGAAAATCACTTACCTTTGAAAGTGCCTTAAGCTACTTACAAGCATTAGGAAGAAACTCACATGCGTTTCTCTGAAAGAGAAGCAATCTGTTCCAACACTTCAATTCACTGTGTGAAGTGAATGGAGTGTTGCCTCACTTTCTAAATGCTGTCCTTTCAGAGAAAATCACTTTCCTTTGAAAGTGCCTTAAGCTACTTACAAGCATTAGGTAGAAACTCACATGCATTTCTCTGAAAGAGAAGCAGTCTGTTCCAACACTTCAATTCAATGTGCGAACTGAATGGAGTGTTGCTTCACTTTCTAAATGCTGTCCTTCAGAGAAAATCACTTTTCTTTGAAAGTGCCTTAAGCTACTTGCAAGCATTCACAAGAAACACTAATGCGTTTCTATGAAAGAGAAGCAGTCTGTTCCAACACTTCAATTCATTGCGCGAAGGGAATGGAGTGTTGCTTTACTTTCTAAATGCTGTCCTTTCAGAGAAAATCACTTTCCTTTGAAAGAGCCTTGAGCTACTTACAAGCATTCAACAGAAACTCACATGCATTTCTCTGAAAGTGAAGCAGTCTGTTCCAACACTTCAATTCAGTGTGAAGTGAATGGAGTGTTGCTTCACTTTCTAAATGCTGTCCTTTCAGAGAAAATCCCTTTCCTTTGAATGTGCCTTAAGCTACTTACAAGCATTCAACAGAAACTCACATGCATTTCTCTGAAAGAGAAGCAATCTGTTCCAACACTTCAATTCACTGTGCGAAGTGAATGGAGTGTTGCCTCACTTTCTAAATGCTGTCTTTTCAGAGAAAATCACTTTCCTTTGAAAGTGCCTTAAGCTAATTGCAAGCATTAGGAAGAAACTCACATGCGTTTCTCTTAAAGAGAAGCAATCTGTTCCAACACTTCAATTCACTGTGCGAAGTGAACTTAGTGTTGCTTCACTTTCTAAATGCTGTCCTTTCATAGAAAATCACTTTCCTTTGAAAGTGCCTTAAGCTACTTGCAAGCATTAGGAAGAAACTCACATGCGATTCTCTGAGAGAGAAGCAGTCTGTTCCAACACTTCAATTCACTGTGCGAAGTGAATGGAGTGTGGCCTCACTTTCAAAATGCTGTCCTTTCAAAGAAAATCACTTTCCATTGAAAGTGCCTTAAACTACTTTCAAGCATTCACAAAAAACTCACATGCGTTTCTCTGAAAGAGAAGCAGTCCGTTCCAACACTTCAATTCACTGTGCGAAGTGAATGGAGTGTTGCTTCACTTTCTAAATGCTGTCCTTTCAGAGAAAATCACTTTCCTTTGAAAGTGCCTTAAGCTACTTGCAAGCATTCACAAGAAACACTAATGCGTTTCTCTGAAAGAGAAGCAGTCTGTTCCAACACTTCAATTCATTGCGCGAAGGGAATGGAGTGTTGCTTTACTTTCTAAATGATGTCCTTTCAGAGAAAATCACTTTCCTTTGAAAGTGCCTTAAGCTACTTGCAAGCATTAGGAAGAAACTCACATGCGTTTCTCTGAAAGAGAAGCAGTCTGTTCCAACACTTCAATTCACTGTGCGAAGTGAATGGAGTGTTGCCTCACTTTCTAAATGCTGTCCTTTCAGAGAAAATCACTTTCCTTTGAAAGTGCCTTAAGCTACTTTCTAGCATTAACAGGAAACACACATGCGTTTCTCTGAAAGAGAAGCAGTCTGTTCCAACACTTCAATTCACTGTGCGAAGTGAATGGAGTGTTGCTTCACTTTCTAAATTATGTCCTTTCAGAGAAAATCACTTTCCATTGAAAGTGCCTTAAACTACTTTCAAGCATTCAAAAAAACTCACATGCGTTTCTCTGAAAGAGAAGCAGTCTGTTCCAACAATTCAATTCACTGCACAAAGTGAATGGAGTGTTGCTTCACTTTCTAAATCCTGTCCTTTCAGAGAAAATCACTTTTGTTTCAAAGTGCCTTAAGCAACTTTTAAGCATTCACAAGAAATTCACATGCATTTCTCTGAAAGAGAAGCCTTCTCTTCCAACTTCAATTCACTGTGCGAAGTGAATGGAGTGTTGCCTCACTTTCGAAATGCTGTCCTTTCAGAGAAAATCACTTTCTTTTGAAAGTGCCTTAAGCTACTTACAAGCATTCACCAGAAACTCACATGTGTTTCTCTGAAAGAGAAGCAATCTGATCCAATACTTCAATTCACTGTGCAAAGTGAATGGAGTGTTGCCTCACTTTCGAAATGCTGTCCTTTCAGAGAAAATCACTTTCCTTTGAAAGTGCCTTAAGCTAATTACAAGCATTCAACAGAAACTCACATGCATTTCTCTGAAAGAGAAGCAGTCTGTTCCAACACTTCAATTCACTGTGCAAAGTGAATGGAGTGTTGCTTCACTTTCTAAATGCTGTCCTTTCAGAGAAAATCACTTTCCTTTGAAAGTGCCTTAAGCTACTTACAAGCATTCAACAGAAACTCACATGCATTTCTCTGAAAGAGAAGCAGTCTGTTCCAACACTTCAATTCACTGTGCGAAGTGAATGGAGTGTTGCTTCACTTTCTAAATGCTGTCCTTTCAGAGAAAATCACTTTCCTTTGAAAGTGCCTTAAGCTACTTACAAGCATTCACCAGAAACTCACATGCGTTTCTCTGAAAGAGAAGCAGTCTGTTCCAACACTTCAATTCACTGTTCGAAATGAATGGAGTATTGCTTCACTTTCTAAATGCTGTCCTTTCAGAGAAAATCACTTTCCTTTGAAAGTGCCTTAAGCTACTTGCAAGCATTTGGAAGAAACTCACATGCGTTTCTCTGAAAGAAAAGCAATCTGTTCCTACACTTCAATTCACTGTGTGAAGTGAATGGAGTGTTGCCTCACTTTCTAAATGCTGTCCTTTCAGAGAAAATCACTTTCCTTTGAAAGTGCCTTAAGCTACTTACAAGCATTCAACAGAAACTCACATGCGTTTCTCTGAAAGAGAAGCAGTCTGTTCCAACACTTCAATTCACTGTGCGAAGTGAATGGAGTGTTGCTTCACTTTCTAAATTATGTCCTTTCAGAGAAAATCACTTTACTTTGAAAGTGCCTTAAGCAACTTGCAAGCATTCACAAGAAACACTAATGCGTTTATATGAAAGAGAAGCACTCTGTTCCAACTCTTCAATTCACTGCACTAAGGGAATGGAGTGTTGCTTCACTTTCTAAATGCTGTCCTTTCAGAGAAAATCACTTTCCTTTGAAAGTGCCATAAGCTACTTACAAGCATTCACCCGAAACTCACATGCCTTTGTCTGAAACAGAAGCAGTCTGTACCAACACTTCAATTCACTGTGCGAAGTGAATGGAGTGTTGCCTCACTCTCTAAATGCTGTCCTTTCAGAGAAAATCACTTTCCTTTGAAAGTGCCTTAAGCTACTTTCTAGCATTCACAGGAAACACACATGCGTTTCTCTGAAAGAGAAGCAGTCTGTTCCAACACTTCAATTCACTGTGCGAAGTGAATGGAGTGTTGCTTCACTTTCTAAATTATGTCCTTTCAGAGAAAATCACTTTCCATTGAAAGTGCCTTAAACTACTTTCAAGCATTCAAAAAAGTTCACATGCGTTTCTCTGAAAGAGAAGCAGTCTGTTCCAACACTTCAATTCACTGTATAAAGTGAATGGAGTGTTGCTTCACTTTCTAAATGCTGTCCTTTCAGAGAAAATCACTTTCCTTTGAAAGTGCCTTAAGCAACTTGCAAGCATTCACAAGAAACACTAATGCGTTTCTATGAAAGAGAAGCAGTCTGTTCCAACACTTCAATTCATTGCGCGAAGGGAATGGAGTGTTGCTTTACTTTCTAAATGATGTCCTTTCAGAGAAAATCACTTTCCTTTGAAAGTGCCTTAAGCTACTTGCAAGCATTAGGAAGAAACTCACATGCGTTTCTCTGAAAGAGAAGCAGTCTGTTCCAACACTTCAATTCACTGTGCGAAGTGAATGGAGTGTTGCCTCACTTTCTAAATGCTGTCCTTTCAGAGAAAATCACTTTCCTTTGAAAGTGCCTTAAGCTACTTTCTAGCATTAACAGGAAACACACATGCGTTTCTCTGAAAGAGAAGCAGTCTGTTCCAACACTTCAATTCACTGTGCGAAGTGAATGGAGTGTTGCTTCACTTTCTAAATTATGTCCTTTCAGAGAAAATCACTTTCCATTGAAAGTGCCTTAAACTACTTTCAAGCATTCAAAAAAACTCACATGCGTTTCTCTGAAAGAGAAGCAGTCTGTTCCAACAATTCAATTCACTGCACAAAGTGAATGGAGTGTTGCTTCACTTTCTAAATCCTGTCCTTTCAGAGAAAATCACTTTTGTTTGAAAGTGCCTTAAGCAACTTTTAAGCATTCACAAGAAATTCACATGCATTTCTCTGAAAGAGAAGCCTTCTCTTCCAACTTCAATTCACTGTGCGAAGTGAATGGAGTGTTGCCTCACTTTCGAAATGCTGTCCTTTCAGAGAAAATCACTTTCTTTTGAAAGTGCCTTAAGCTACTTACAAGCATTCACCAGAAACTCACATGTGTTTCTCTGAAAGAGAAGCAATCTGATCCAATACTTCAATTCACTGTGCAAAGTGAATGGAGTGTTGCCTCACTTTCGAAATGCTGTCCTTTCAGAGAAAATCACTTTCCTTTGAAAGTGCCTTAAGCTACTTACAAGCATTCAACAGAAACTCACATGCATTTCTCTGAAAGATAAGCAGTCTGTTCCAACACTTCAATTCACTGTGCAAAGTGAATGGAGTGTTGCTTCACTTTCTAAATGCTGTCCTTTCAGAGAAAATCACTTTCCTTTGAAAGTGCCTTAAGCTACTTACAAGCATTCAACAGAAACTCACATGCATTTCTCTGAAAGAGAAGCAGTCTGTTCCAACACTTCAATTCAATGTGCGAAGTGAATGGAGTGTTGCTTCACTTTCTAAATGCTGTCCTTTCAGAGAAAATCACTTTCCTTTGAAAGTGCCTTAAGCTACTTACAAGCATTCACCAGAAACTCACATGCGTTTCTCTGAAAGAGAAGCAGTCTGTTCCAACACTTCAATTCACTGTTCGAAATGAATGGAGTATTGCTTCACTTTCTAAATGCTGTCCTTTCAGAGAAAATCACTTTCCTTTGAAAGTGCCTTAAGCTACTTGCAAGCATTTGGAAGAAACTCACATGCGTTTCTCTGAAAGAAAAGCAATCTGTTCCTACACTTCAATTCACTGTGTGAAGTGAATGGAGTGTTGCCTCACTTTCTAAATGCTGTCCTTTCAGAGAAAATCACTTTCCTTTGAAAGTGCCTTAAGCTACTTACAAGCATTCAACAGAAACTCACATGCGTTTCTCTGAAAGAGAAGCAGTCTGTTCCAACACTTCAATTCACTGTGCGAAGTGAATGGAGTGTTGCTTCACTTTCTAAATTATGTCCTTTCAGAGAAAATCACTTTACTTTGAAAGTGCCTTAAGCAACTTGCAAGCATTCACAAGAAACACTAATGCGTTTATATGAAAGAGAAGCACTCTGTTCCAACTCTTCAATTCACTGCACTAAGGGAATGGAGTGTTGCTTCACTTTCTAAATGCTGTCCTTTCAGAGAAAATCACTTTCCTTTGAAAGTGCCATAAGCTACTTACAAGCATTCACCCGAAACTCACATGCCTTTCTCTGAAACAGAAGCAGTCTGTACCAACACTTCAATTCACTGTGCGAAGTGAATGGAGTGTTGCCTCACTCTCTAAATGCTGTCCTTTCAGAGAAAATCACTTTCCTTTGAAAGTGCCTTAAGCTACTTTCTAGCATTCACAGGAAACACACATGCGTTTCTCAGAAAGAGAAGCAGTCTGTTCCAACACTTCAATTCACTGTGCGAAGTGAATGGAGTGTTGCTTCACTTTCTAAATTATGTCCTTTCAGAGAAAATCACTTTCCATTGAAAGTGCCTTAAACTACTTTCAAGCATTCAAAAAAGCTCACATGCGTTTCTCTGAAAGAGAAGCAGTCTGTTCCAACACTTCAATTCACTGTATAAAGTGAATGGAGTGTTGCTTCACTTTCTAAATGCTGTCCTTTCAGAGAAAATCACTTTCCTTTGAAAGTGCCTTAAGCAACTTGCACGCATTCACAAGAAACACTAATGCGTTTCTATGAAAGAGAAGCAGTCTGTTCCAACACTTCAATTCATTGCGCGAAGGGAATGGAGTGTTGCTTTACTTTCTAAATGCTGTCCTTTCAGAGAAAATCACTTTCCTTTGAAAGTGCCTTAAGCTACTTCCAAGCATTAGGAAGAAACTCACATGCGTTTCTCTGAAAGAGAAGCAGTCTGTTCCAACACTTCAATTCACTGTGCGAAGTGAATGGAGTGTTGCCTCACTTTCTAAATGCTGTCCTTTCAGAGAAAATCACTTTCCTTTGAAAGTGCCTTAAGCTACTTGCAAGCATTCACAAGAAACACACATGCGTTTCTCTGAAAGAGAAGCAGTCTGTTCCAACAATTCAATTCACTGCACAAAGTGAATGGAGTGTTGCTTCACTTTCTAAATCCTGTCCTTTCAGAGAAAATCACTTTTGTTTGAAAGTGCCTTAAGCAACTTTTAAGCATTCACAAGAAATTCACATGCATTTCTCTGAAAGAGAAGCCTTCTCTTCCAACTTCAATTCACTGTGCGAAGTGATTGGAGTGTTGCCTACTTTCGAAATACTGTCCTTTCAGAGAAAATCACTTTCTTTTGAAAGTGCCTTAAGCTACTTACAAGCATTCACCAGAAACTCACATGTGTTTCTCTGAAAGAGAAGCAATCTGATCCAATACTTCAATTCACTGTGCAAAGTGAATGGAGTGTTGCCTCACTTTCGAAATGCTGTCCTTTCAGAGAAAATCACTTTCCTTTGAAAGTGCCTTAAGCTACTTACAAGCATTCAACAGAAACTCACATGCATTTCTCTGAAAGAGAAGCAGTCTGTTCCAACACTTCAATTCACTGTGCAAAGTGAATGGAGTGTTGCTTCACTTTCTAAATGCTGTCCTTTCAGAGAAAATCACTTTCCTTTGAAAGTGCCTTAAGGTACTTACAAGCATTCAACAGAAACTCACATGCATTTCTCTGAAAGAGAAGCAGTCTGTTCCAACACTTCAATTCACTGTGCGAAGTGAATGGAGTGTTGCTTCACTTTCTAAATGCTGTCCTTTCAGAGAAAATCACTTTCCTTTGAAAGTGCCTTAAGCTACTTACAAGCATTCACCAGAAACTCACATGCGTTTCTCTGAAAGAGAAGCAGTCTGTTCCAACACTTCAATTCACTGTTCGAAATGAATGGAGTATTGCTTCACTTTCTAAATGCTGTCCTTTCAGAGAAAATCACTTTCCTTTGAAAGTGCCTTAAGCTACTTGCAAGCATTTGGAAGAAACTCACATGCGTTTCTCTGAAAGAAAAGCAATCTGTTCCTACACTTCAATTCACTGTGTGAAGTGAATGGAGTGTTGCCTCACTTTCTAAATGCTGTCCTTTCAGAGAAAATCACTTTCCTTTGAAAGTGCCTTAAGCTACTTACAAGCATTCAACAGAAACTCACATGCGTTTCTCTGAAAGAGAAGCAGTCTGTTCCAACACTTCAATTCACTGTGCGAAGTGAATGGAGAGTTGCTTCACTTTCTAAATTATGTCCTTTCAGAGAAAATCACTTTACTTTGAAAGTGCCTTAAGCAACTTGCAAGCATTCACAAGAAACACTAATGCGTTTATATGAAAGAGAAGCACTCTGTTCCAACTCTTCAATTCACTGCACTAAGGGAATGGAGTGTTGCTTCACTTTCTAAATGCTGTCCTTTCAGAGAAAATCACTTTCCTTTGAAAGTGCCATAAGCTACTTACAAGCATTCACCCGAAACTCACATGCCTTTCTCTGAAACAGAAGCAGTCTGTACCAACACTTCAATTCACTGTGCGAAGTGAATGGAGTGTTGCCTCACTCTCTAAATGCTGTCCTTTCAGAGAAAATCACTTTCCTTTGAAAGTGCCTTAAGCTACTTACAAGCATTCAACAGAAACTCACATGCATTTCTCTGAAAGATAAGCAGTCTGTTCCAACACTTCAATTCACTGTGCAAAGTGAATGGAGTGTTGCTTCACTTTCTAAATGCTGTCCTTTCAGAGAAAATCACTTTCCTTTGAAAGTGCCTTAAGCTACTTACAAGCATTCAACAGAAACTCACATGCATTTCTCTGAAAGAGAAGCAGTCTGTTCCAACACTTCAATTCAATGTGCGAAGTGAATGGAGTGTTGCTTCACTTTCTAAATGCTGTCCTTTCAGAGAAAATCACTTTCCTTTGAAAGTGCCTTAAGCTACTTACAAGCATTCACCAGAAACTCACATGCGTTTCTCTGAAAGAGAAGCAGTCTGTTCCAACACTTCAATTCACTGTTCGAAATGAATGGAGTATTGCTTCACTTTCTAAATGCTGTCCTTTCAGAGAAAATCACTTTCCTTTGAAAGTGCCTTAAGCTACTTGCAAGCATTTGGAAGAAACTCACATGCGTTTCTCTGAAAGAAAAGCAATCTGTTCCTACACTTCAATTCACTGTGTGAAGTGAATGGAGTGTTGCCTCACTTTCTAAATGCTGTCCTTTCAGAGAAAATCACTTTCCTTTGAAAGTGCCTTAAGCTACTTACAAGCATTCAACAGAAACTCACATGCGTTTCTCTGAAAGAGAAGCAGTCTGTTCCAACACTTCAATTCACTGTGCGAAGTGAATGGAGTGTTGCTTCACTTTCTAAATTATGTCCTTTCAGAGAAAATCACTTTACTTTGAAAGTGCCTTAAGCAACTTGCAAGCATTCACAAGAAACACTAATGCGTTTATATGAAAGAGAAGCACTCTGTTCCAACTCTTCAATTCACTGCACTAAGGGAATGGAGTGTTGCTTCACTTTCTAAATGCTGTCCTTTCAGAGAAAATCACTTTCCTTTGAAAGTGCCATAAGCTACTTACAAGCATTCACCCGAAACTCACATGCCTTTCTCTGAAACAGAAGCAGTCTGTACCAACACTTCAATTCACTGTGCGAAGTGAATGGAGTGTTGCCTCACTCTCTAAATGCTGTCCTTTCAGAGAAAATCACTTTCCTTTGAAAGTGCCTTAAGCTACTTTCTAGCATTCACAGGAAACACACATGCGTTTCTCAGAAAGAGAAGCAGTCTGTTCCAACACTTCAATTCACTGTGCGAAGTGAATGGAGTGTTGCTTCACTTTCTAAATTATGTCCTTTCAGAGAAAATCACTTTCCATTGAAAGTGCCTTAAACTACTTTCAAGCATTCAAAAAAGCTCACATGCGTTTCTCTGAAAGAGAAGCAGTCTGTTCCAACACTTCAATTCACTGTATAAAGTGAATGGAGTGTTGCTTCACTTTCTAAATGCTGTCCTTTCAGAGAAAATCACTTTCCTTTGAAAGTGCCTTAAGCAACTTGCACGCATTCACAAGAAACACTAATGCGTTTCTATGAAAGAGAAGCAGTCTGTTCCAACACTTCAATTCATTGCGCGAAGGGAATGGAGTGTTGCTTTACTTTCTAAATGCTGTCCTTTCAGAGAAAATCACTTTCCTTTGAAAGTGCCTTAAGCTACTTCCAAGCATTAGGAAGAAACTCACATGCGTTTCTCTGAAAGAGAAGCAGTCTGTTCCAACACTTCAATTCACTGTGCGAAGTGAATGGAGTGTTGCCTCACTTTCTAAATGCTGTCCTTTCAGAGAAAATCACTTTCCTTTGAAAGTGCCTTAAGCTACTTGCAAGCATTCACAAGAAACACACATGCGTTTCTCTGAAAGAGAAGCAGTCTGTTCCAACAATTCAATTCACTGCACAAAGTGAATGGAGTGTTGCTTCACTTTCTAAATCCTGTCCTTTCAGAGAAAATCACTTTTGTTTGAAAGTGCCTTAAGCAACTTTTAAGCATTCACAAGAAATTCACATGCATTTCTCTGAAAGAGAAGCCTTCTCTTCCAACTTCAATTCACTGTGCGAAGTGAATGGAGTGTTGCCTCACTTTCGAAATACTGTCCTTTCAGAGAAAATCACTTTCTTTTGAAAGTGCCTTAAGCTACTTACAAGCATTCACCAGAAACTCACATGTGTTTCTCTGAAAGAGAAGCAATCTGATCCAATACTTCAATTCACTGTGCAAAGTGAATGGAGTGTTGCCTCACTTTCGAAATGCTGTCCTTTCAGAGAAAATCACTTTCCTTTGAAAGTGCCTTAAGCTACTTACAAGCATTCAACAGAAACTCACATGCATTTCTCTGAAAGAGAAGCAGTCTGTTCCAACACTTCAATTCACTGTGCAAAGTGAATGGAGTGTTGCTTCACTTTCTAAATGCTGTCCTTTCAGAGAAAATCACTTTCCTTTGAAAGTGCCTTAAGCTACTTACAAGCATTCAACAGAAACTCACATGCATTTCTCTGAAAGAGAAGCAGTCTGTTCCAACACTTCAATTCACTGTGCGAAGTGAATGGAGTGTTGCTTCACTTTCTAAATGCTGTCCTTTCAGAGAAAATCACTTTCCTTTGAAAGTGCCTTAAGCTACTTACAAGCATTCACCAGAAACTCACATGCGTTTCTCTGAAAGAGAAGCAGTCTGTTCCAACACTTCAATTCACTGTTCGAAATGAATGGAGTATTGCTTCACTTTCTAAATGCTGTCCTTTCAGAGAAAATCACTTTCCTTTGAAAGTGCCTTAAGCTACTTGCAAGCATTTGGAAGAAACTCACATGCGTTTCTCTGAAAGAAAAGCAATCTGTTCCTACACTTCAATTCACTGTGTGAAGTGAATGGAGTGTTGCCTCACTTTCTAAATGCTGTCCTTTCAGAGAAAATCACTTTCCTTTGAAAGTGCCTTAAGCTACTTACAAGCATTCAACAGAAACTCACATGCGTTTCTCTGAAAGAGAAGCAGTCTGTTCCAACACTTCAATTCACTGTGCGAAGTGAATGGAGAGTTGCTTCACTTTCTAAATTATGTCCTTTCAGAGAAAATCACTTTACTTTGAAAGTGCCTTAAGCAACTTGCAAGCATTCACAAGAAACACTAATGCGTTTATATGAAAGAGAAGCACTCTGTTCCAACTCTTCAATTCACTGCACTAAGGGAATGGAGTGTTGCTTCACTTTCTAAATGCTGTCCTTTCAGAGAAAATCACTTTCCTTTGAAAGTGCCATAAGCTACTTACAAGCATTCACCCGAAACTCACATGCCTTTCTCTGAAACAGAAGCAGTCTGTACCAACACTTCAATTCACTGTGCGAAGTGAATGGAGTGTTGCCTCACTCTCTAAATGCTGTCCTTTCAGAGAAAATCACTTTCCTTTGAAAGTGCCTTAAGCTACTTTCTAGCATTCACAGGAAACACACATGCGTTTCTCTGAAAGAGAAGCAGTCTGTTCCAACACTTCAATTCACTGTGCGAAGTGAATGGAGTGTTGCTTCACTTTCTAAATTATGTCCTTTCAGAGAAAATCACTTTCCATTGAAAGTGCCTTAAACTACTTTCAAGCATTCAAAAAAGCTCACATGCGTTTCTCTGAAAAGAAGCAGTCTGTTCCAACACTTCAATTCACTGTGCGAAGTGAATGGAGTGTTGCTTCACTTTCTAAATGCTGTCCTTTCAGAGAAAATCACTTTACTTTGAAAGTGCCTTAAGCAACTTGCAAGCATTCACAAGAAACACTAATGCGTTTCTATGAAAGAGAAGCAGTCTGTTCCAACACTTCAATTCATTGCGCGAAGGGAATGGAGTGTTGCTTTACTTTCTAAATGCTGTCTTTTCAGAGAAAATCACTTTCCTTTGAAAGTGCCTTAAGCTACTTGCAAGCATTAGGAAGAAACTCACATGCGTTTCTCTGAAAGAGAAGCAGTCTGTTCCAACACTTCAATTCACTGTGCGAAGTGAATGGAGTGTTGCCTCACTTTCTAAATGCTGTCCTTTCAGAGAAAATCACTTTCCTTTGAAAGTGCCTTAAGCTACTTTCTAGCATTCACAGGAAACACACATGCGTTTCTCTGAAAGAGAAGCAGTCTGTTCCAACATTTCAACTCACTGTGCGAAGTGAATGGAGTGTTGCTTCACTTTCTAAATTCTGTCCTTTCAGAGAAAATCACTTTCCATTGAAAGTGCCTTAAACTACTTTCAAGCATTCAAAAAAACTCACATGCATTTCTCTGAAAGAGAAGCAGTCTGTTCCAACACTTCAATTCACTGTACAAAGTGAATGGCGTGTTGCTTCACTTTCTAAATGCTGTCCTTTCAGAGAAAATCACTTTCCTTTGAATGTGCCTTAAGCAACTTGCAAGCATTCACAAGAAACTCACATGCGTTTCTCTGAAAGAGAAGCAGTCTGACCCAACACTTCAATTCACTGTGCGAAGTGAATGGAGTGTTGCTTCACTTTCTAAATGCTGTCCTTTCAGAGAAAATCACTTTCCTTTGAAAGTGCCTTAAGCTACTTACAAGCATTCACCAGAAACTCACATGCGTTTCTCTGAAAGAGAAGCAGTCTGTTCTAATACTTCAATTCACTCTGCGAAGTGAATGGAGTGTTGCTTCACTTTCTAAATGCTGTCCTTTCAGAGAAAATCACTTTCCTTTGAAAGTGCCTTAAACTACTTTCAAGCATTCACAAAAAACTCACATGCGTTTCTCTTAAAGAGAAGCAGTCTGTTCCAACACTTCAATTCACTGTGTGAAGTGAATGGAGTGTTGCCTCACTTTCTAAATGCTGTCCTTTCAGAGAAAATCACTTTCCTTTGAAAGTGCCTTAAGCTACTTACAAGCATTCAACAGAAACTCACATGCGTTTCTCTGAAAGAGAAGCAGTCTGTTCCAACACTTCAATTCAATGTGCGAAGTGAATGGAGTGTTGCTTCACTTTCTAAATGCTGTCATTTCAGAGAAAATCACTTTACTTTGAAAGTGCCTTAAGCAACTTCCAAACATTCACAAGAAACACTAATGCGTTTATATGAAAGAGAAGTACTCTGTTCCAACACTACAATCCACTGCACGAAGGGAATGGAGTGTTGCTTCACTTTCTAAATGCTGTCCTTTCAGAGAAAATCACTTTCCTTCGAAAGTGCCTTAAGCTACTCACAAGCATTCACCAGAAACTCACATGAGTTTCTCTGAAACAGAAGCAGTCTGTTCCAACACTTCAATTCACTGTGCGAAGTGAATGGAGTGTTGCTTCACTTTATAAATGCTGTCTTTTCAGAGAAAATCACTTTCCTTTGAAAGTGCCTTAAGCTACTTTCAAGCATTCAACAGAAACTCACATGCATTACTCTGAAAGAGAAGCAGTCTGTTCCAACACTTCAATTCACTGTGTGAAGTGAATGGAGTATTACCTCACTTTCTAAATGCTGTCCCTTCAGAGAAAATCACTTTCCTTTGAAAGTGCCTTAAGCTACTTACAAGCATTTAACAGAAACTCACATGCGTTTCTCTGAAAGAGAAGCAGTCTGTTCCAACACTTCTATTCACTGTTCGAAGTGAATGGAGTGTTGCTTCACTTTCTAAATGCTGTTCTTTCAGAGAAAATCACTTTCCTTTGAAAGTGCCTTAAGATACTTGCAAGCATTAGGAAGAAACTCACATGCGTTTCTCTGAAAGAGAAGCAATCTGTTCCAACACTTCAATTCACTGTGTAAAGTGAATGGAGTGTTGCCTCACTTTCTAAATGCTGTCATTTCAGAGAAAATCACTTTCCTTTGAAAGTGCCTTAAGCTACTTACAAGCATTCAACAGAAACTCAAATGCGTTTCTCTGAGAGAGAAGCAGTCTGTTCCAACACTTCAATTCAATGTGCGAAGTGAATAGAGTGTTGCTTCACTTTCTAAATGCTGTCCTTTCAGAGAAAATCACTTTCCTTTGAAAGTGCCTTAAGCTACTTGCAAGCATTCACCAGAAACTCACACGCGTTTCTCTGAAACAGAAGCACTCTGTTCCAACACTTCAGTTCTCTGTGCGAAGTGAATGGAGTGTTGCTTCACTTTCTAAATGCTGTCCTTTCAGAGAAAATCACTTTCCTTTGAAAGTGCCTTAAGCTTCTTGCACGCATTCACAAGAAACATTAATGCGTTTCTATGAAAGAGAAGCAGTCTGTTCCAACACTTCAATTCATTGCGCGAAGGGAATGGAGTGTTGCTTTACTTTCTAAATGCTGTCCTTTCAGAGAAAATCACTTTCCTTTGAAAGTGCCTTAAGCTACTTGCAAGCATTAGGAAGAAACTCACATGCGTTTCTCTGAAAGAGAAGCCGTCTGTTCCAACACTTCAATTCACTGTGCGAAGTGAATGGAGTGTTGCCTCACTTTCTAAATGCTGTCCTTTCAGAGAAAATCACTTTCCTTTGAAAGTGCCTTAAGCTTCTTTCTAGCATTCACAGGAAACACACATGCGTTTCTCTGAAAGAGAAGCAGTCTGTTCCAACACTTCAATTCACTGTGCGAAGTGAATGGAGTGTTGCTTCACTTTCTAAATTCTGTCCTTTCAGAGAAAATCACTTTCCATTGAAAGTGCCTTAAACTACTTTCAAGCATTCAAAAAAACTCACATGCGTTTCTCTGAAAGAGAAGCAGTCTGTTCCAACACTTCAATTCACTGTACAAAGTGAATGGAGTGTTGCTTCACTTTCTAAATGCTGTCCTTTCAGAGAAAATCACTTTCCTTTGAAAGTGCCTTAAGCAACTTGCAAGCATTCACAAGAAACTCACATGCGTTTCTCCGAAAGAGAAGCAGTCTGTTCCAACACTTCAATTCACTGTGTGAAGTGAATGGAGTGTTGCCTCACTTTCTCAATGCTGTCCTTTCAGAGAAAATCACTTTCCTTTGAAAGTGCCTTAAGCTACTTACAAGCATTCAACAGAAACTCACATGCGTTTCTCTGAAAGAGAAGCAGTCTGTTCCAACACTTCAATTCAATGTGCGAAGTGAATGGAGTGTTGCTTCACTTTCTAAATGCTGTCATTTCAGAGAAAATCACTTTACTTTGAAAGTGCCTTAAGGAACTCGCAAGCATTCACAAGAAACACTAATGCGTTTATATGAAAGAGAAGTACTCTGTTCCAACACTACAATCCACTTCACGAAGTGAATGGAGTGTTGCTTCACTTTCTAAATGCTGTCCTTTCAGAGAAAATCACTTTCCTTTGAAAGTGCCTTAAGCTACTTACAAGCATTCACCATAAACTCACATGCGTTTCTCTGAAACAGAAGCAGTCTGTTCCAACACTTCAATTCAATGTGCGAAGTGAATGGAGTGTTGCTTCACTTTATAAATGCTGTCTTTTCAGAGAAAATCACTTTCCTTTGAAAGTGCCTTAAGCTACTTTCAAGCATTCAACAGAAACTCACATGCATTACTCTGAAAGAGAAGCAGTCTGTTCCAACACTTCTATTCACTGTTCGAAGTGAATGGAGTGTTGCTTCACTTTCTAAATGCTGTTCTTTCAGAGAAAATCACTTTCCTTTGAAAGTGCCTTAAGCTACTTGCAAGCATTAGGAAGAAACTCACATGCGTTTCTCTGAAAGAGAAGCAGTCTGTTCCAACACTTCAATTCACTGTGCGAAGTGAATGGAGTGTTGCTTCACTTTCTAAATGCTGTTCTTTCAGAGAAAATCACTTTCCTTTGAAAGTGCCTTAAGCTACTTGCAAGCATTAGGAAGAAACTCACATGCGTTTCTCTGAAAGAGAAGCAGTCTGTTCCAACACTTCAATTCACTGTGCGAAGTGAATGGAGTGTTGCCTCACTTTCTAAATGCTGTCCTTTCAGAGAAAATCAATTTCCATTGAAAGTGCCTTAAACTACTTTCAAGCATTCACAAAAAACTCACATGCGTTTCTCTGAAAGAGAAGCAGTCTGTTCCAACACTTCAATTCACTGTGCGAAGTGAATGGAGTGTTGCTTCACTTTCTAAATGCTGTCCTTTCAGAGAAAGTCACTTTCCTTTGAAAGTGCATTAAGCAACTTGCAAGCAGTAGGAAGAAACTCACATGCGTTTCTCTGAAAGAGATGCAATCTGTTCCAACACTTCAATTCACTGTGTGAAGTGAATGGAGTGTTGCCTCACTTTCTAAATGCTGTCCTTTCAGAGAAAATCACTTTCCTTTGAAAGTGCCTTAAGCTACTTGCAAGCATTAGGAAGAAACTCACATGCGTTTCTCTTAAAAAGAAGCAGTCTGTTACAACACTTCAATTCACTGTGCCAAGTGAATGGAGTGTTGCTTCACTTTCTAAATGCTGTCCTTTCAGAGAAAATCACTTTACTTTGAAAGTGCCTTAAGCAACTTGCAAGCATTCACAAGAAACACTTATGCGTTTATATGAAAGAGAAGCACTCTGCTCCAACACTTCAATTCACTGCACGAAGGGAATGGAGTGTTGCTTCACTTTCTAAATGCTGTCCTTTCAGAGAAAATCACTTTCCTTTGAAAGTGCCTTAAGCTAATTACAAGCATTCACCAGAAACTCACATGCGTTTCTCTGAAACCGAAGCAGTCTGTTCCAACACTTCAATTCACTGTGCGAAGTGAATGGAGTGTTGCCTCACTTTCTAAATGCTGTCCTTTCAGAGAAAATCACTTTCCATTGAAAGTGCCTTAAACTACTTTCAAGCATTCACAAAAAACTCACATGCGTTTCTCTGAAAGAAAAGCAGTCTGTTCCAACACTTCAATTCACTATGCGAAGTGAATGGAGTGTTGCTTCACTTTCTAAATGCTGTCCTTTTAGAGAAAATCCCTTTCCTTTGAATGTGCCTTAAGCTACTTACAAGCATTCAACAGAAACGAACATGCATTTCTCTGAAAGAGAAGCAATCTGTTCCAACACTTCAATTCTCTGTGCGAAGTGAATGGAGTGTTGCTTCACTTTCTAAATGCTGTCCTTTCAGAGAAAATCACTTTCCTTTGAAAGTGCCTTAAGCTACTTGCAAGCATTCACTAGAAACACTAATGCGTTTCTCTGAAAGAGAAGCAGTCTGTTCCAACACTTCAATTCATTGCGCGAAGGGAATGGAGTGTTGCTTTACTTTCTAAATGCTGTCCTTTCAGAGAAAATCACTTTCCTTTGAAAGTTCCTTAAGCTACTTGCAAGCATTAGGAAGAAACTCACATGCGTTTCTCTGAAAGAGAAGCAGTCTGTTCCAACACTTCAATTCACTGTGCGAAGTGAATGGAGTGTTGCCTCACTTTCTAAATGCTGTCCTTTCAGAGAAAATCACTTTTGTTTGAAAGTGCCTTAAGCAACTTTCAAGCATTCACATGAAATTCACATGCATTTCTCTGAAAGAGAAGCCTTCTCTTCCAACTTCAATTCACTGTGCGAAGTGAATGGAGTGTTGCCTCACTTTCGAAATGCTGTCCTTTCAGAGAAAATCACTTTCCTTTGATAGTGCCTTAAGCTACTTACAAGCATTCAACAGAAACTCACATGTGTTTCTCTGAAAGAGAAGCAATCTGATCCAACACTTCAATTCACTGTGCAAAGTGAATGGAGTGTTGCCTCACTTTCGAAATGCTGTCCTTTCAGAGAAAGTCACTTTCCTTTGAAAGTGCCTTAAGCTAATTACAAGCATTCAACAGAAACTCACATGCATTTCTCTGAAAGAGAAGCAGTCTGTTCCAACACTTCAATTCACTGTGCAAAGTGAATGGAGTGTTGCTTCACTTTCTAAATGCTGTCCTTTCAGAGAAAATCACTTTCCTTTGAAAGTGCCTTAAGCTACTTACAAGCATTCAACAGAAACTCACATGCATTTCTCTGAAAGAGAAGCAGTCTGTTCCAACACTTCAATTCACTGTTCGAAGTGAATGGAGTGTTGCTTCACTTTCTAAATGCTGTCCTTTCAGAGAAAATCACTTTCCCTTGAAAGTGCCTTAAGCTACTTACAAGCATTCAACAGAAACTCACATGCGTTTCTCTGAAAGAGAAGCAGTCTGTTCCAACACTTCAATTCACTGTTCGAAATGAATGGAGTATTGCTTCACTTTCTAAATGCTGTCCTTTCAGAGAAAATCACTTTCCTTTGAAAGTGCCTTAAGCTACTTGCAAGCATTTGGAAGAAACTCACATGCGTTTCTCTGAAAGAGAAGCAATCTGTTCCTACACTTCAATTCACTGTGTGAAGTGAATGGAGTGTTGCCTCACTTTCTAAATGCTGTCCTTTCAGAGAAAATCACTTTCCTTTGAAAGTGCCTTAAGCAGCTTGCAAACATTCACAAGAAACACTAATGCGTTTCAATGAAAGAGAAGCACTCTGTTCCAACACTTCAATTCACTGCACGAAGGGAATGGAGTGTTGCTTCACTTTCTAAATGCTGTCCTTTCAGAGAAAATCACTTTCCTTTGAAAGTGCCATAAGCTACTTACAAGCATTCACCAGAAACTCACATGCGTTTCTCTGAAAGAGAAGCAGTCTGTTCCAACACTTCAATTCACTGTGCGAAGGGAATGGAGTGTTGCTTCACTTTCTAAATTCTGTCCTTTAAGAGAAAATCACTTTCCTTTGAAAGTGCCTTAAACTACTTTCAAGCATTCACAAAAAACTCACATGCGTTTCTTTTAAAGAGAAGAAGTCTGTTCCAACACTTCAATTCACTGTGCGAAGTGAATGGAGTGTTGCTTCAGTTTCTAAATGCTGTCCTTTCAGAGAAAATCCCTTTCCTTTGAAAGTGACTTAAGCAACTTGCAAGCATACACAAGAAACTCACCTGCGTTTCTCTGAATGAGAAGCAGTCTGTTCCAACACTTCAATTCACTGTGCGAAGTGAATGGAGTGTTGCTTCACTTTCTAAATGCTGTCCTTTCAGAGAAAATCACTTTCCTTTGAAAGTGCCTTAAGCTACTTACAAGCATTCACCAGAAACTCACATGCGTTTCTCTGAAAGAGAAGCAGTCTGTTCCAATACTTCAATTCACTCTGCGAAGTGAATGGAGTGTTGCTTCACTTTCTAAATGCTGTCCTTTCAGAGAAAATCACTCTCCTTTGAAAGTGCCTTAAACTACTTTCAAGCATTCACAAAAAACTCACATGCGTTTCTCTTAAACAGAAGCAGTCTGTTCCAACACTTCAATTCACTGTGTGAAGTGAATGGAGTGTTGCCTCACTTTCTAAATGCTGTCCTATCAGAGAAAATCACTTTCCTTTGAAAGTGCCTTAAGCTACTTACAAGCATTCAACAGAAACTCACATGCGTTTCTCTGAAAGAGAAGCAGTCTGTTCCAACACTTCAATTCAATGTGCGAAGTGAATGGAGTGTTGCTTCACTTTCTAAATGCTGTCATTTCAGAGAAAATCACTTTACTTTGAAAGTGCCTTAAACAACTTGCAAGCATTCACAAGAAACACTAATGCGTTTATATGAAAGAGAAGCACTCTGTTCCAACACTTCAGTTCACTGCACGAAGGGAATGGAGTGTTGCTTCACTTTTTAAATGCTGTCCTTTCAGAGAAAATCACTTTCCTTTGAAAGTGCCTTAAGCTACTTACAAGCATTCACCAGAAACTCACATGCGTTTCTCTGAAAGAGAAGCAGTCTGTTCCAACACTTCAATTCACTGTGCGAAGTGAATGGAGTGTTGCTTCACTTTCTAAATGCTGTCCTTTCAGAGAAAATCACTTTCCTTTGAAAGTGCCTTAAGATACTTGCAAGCATTAGGAAGAAACTCACATGCGTTTCTCTGAAAGAGAAGCAATCTGTTCCAACACTTCAATTCACTGTGTGAAGTGAATGGAGTGTTGCCTCACTTTCTAAATGCTGTCCTTTCAGAGAAAATCACTTTCCTTTGAAAGTGCCTTAAACTACTTTCAAGCATTCACAAAAAACTCACATGCGTTTCTCTTAAACAGAAGCAGTCTGTTCCAACACTTCAATTCACTGTGTGAAGTGAATGGAGTGTTGCCTCACTTTCTAAATGCTGTCCTATCAGAGAAAATCACTTTCCTTTGAAAGTGCCTTAAGCTACTTACAAGCATTCAACAGAAACTCACATGCGTTTCTCTGAAAGAGAAGCAGTCTGTTCCAACACTTCAATTCAATGTGCGAAGTGAATGGAGTGTTGCTTCACTTTCTAAATGCTGTCATTTCAGAGAAAATCACTTTACTTTGAAAGTGCCTTAAGCAACTTGCAAGCATTCACAAGAAACACTAATGCGTTTATATGAAAGAGAAGCACTCTGTTCCAACACTTCAGTTCACTGCACGAAGGGAATGGAGTGTTGCTTCACTTTTTAAATGCTGTCCTTTCAGAGAAAATCACTTTCCTTTGAAAGTGCCTTAAGCTACTTACAAGCATTCACCAGAAACTCACATGCGTTTCTCTGAAAGAGAAGCAGTCTGTTCCAACACTTCAATTCACTGTGCGAAGTGAATGGAGTGTTGCTTCACTTTCTAAATGCTGTCCTTTCAGAGAAAATCACTTTCCTTTGAAAGTGCCTTAAGATACTTGCAAGCATTAGGAAGAAACTCACATGCGTTTCTCTGAAAGAGAAGCAATCTGTTCCAACACTTCAATTCACTGTGTGAAGTGAATGGAGTGTTGCCTCACTTTCTAAATGCTGTCCTTTCAGAGAAAATCACTTTCCTTTGAAAGTGCCTTAAGCTACTTACAAGCATTCAACAGAAACTCACATGTGTTTCTCTGAGAGAGAAGCAGTCTGTTCCAACACTTCAATTCAATGTGCGAAGTGAATGGAGTGTTGCTTCACTTTCTAAATGCTGTCCTTTCAGAGAAAATCACTTTCCTTTGAAAGTGCCTTAAGCTACTTGCAAGCATTCACCAGAAACTCACACGTGTTTCTCTGAAACAGAAGCAGTCTGTACCAACACTTCCATTCACTGTGTGAAGTGAATGGAGTGTTGCCTCACTTTCTAAATGCTGTCCTTTCAGAGAAAATCACTTTCCATTGAAAGTGCCTTAAACTACTTTCAAGCATTCACAAAAAACTCACATGCGTTTCTCTGAAAGAGAAGCAGTCTGTTCCAACACTTCAATTCACTGTGCGAAGGGAATGGAGTGTTGCTTCACTTTCTAAATTCTGTCCTTTAAGAGAAAATCACTTTCCTTTGAAAGTGCCTTAAACTACTTTCAAGCATTCACAAAAAACTCACATGCGTTTCTTTTAAAGAGAAGAAGTCTGTTCCAACACTTCAATTCACTGTGCGAAGTGAATGGAGTGTTGCTTCAGTTTCTAAATGCTGTCCTTTCAGAGAAAATCCCTTTCCTTTGAAAGTGACTTAAGCAACTTGCAAGCATACACAAGAAACTCACCTGCGTTTCTCTGAATGAGAAGCAGTCTGTTCCAACACTTCAATTCACTGTGCGAAGTGAATGGAGTGTTGCTTCACTTTCTAAATGCTGTCCTTTCAGAGAAAATCACTTTCCTTTGAAAGTGCCTTAAGCTACTTACAAGCATTCACCAGAAACTCACATGCGTTTCTCTGAAAGAGAAGCAGTCTGTTCCAATACTTCAATTCACTCTGCGAAGTGAATGGAGTGTTGCTTCACTTTCTAAATGCTGTCCTTTCAGAGAAAATCACTCTCCTTTGAAAGTGCCTTAAACTACTTTCAAGCATTCACAAAAAACTCACATGCGTTTCTCTTAAACAGAAGCAGTCTGTTCCAACACTTCAATTCACTGTGTGAAGTGAATGGAGTGTTGCCTCACTTTCTAAATGCTGTCCTATCAGAGAAAATCACTTTCCTTTGAAAGTGCCTTAAGCTACTTACAAGCATTCAACAGAAACTCACATGCGTTTCTCTGAAAGAGAAGCAGTCTGTTCCAACACTTCAATTCAATGTGCGAAGTGAATGGAGTGTTGCTTCACTTTCTAAATGCTGTCATTTCAGAGAAAATCACTTTACTTTGAAAGTGCCTTAAACAACTTGCAAGCATTCACAAGAAACACTAATGCGTTTATATGAAAGAGAAGCACTCTGTTCCAACACTTCAGTTCACTGCACGAAGGGAATGGAGTGTTGCTTCACTTTTTAAATGCTGTCCTTTCAGAGAAAATCACTTTCCTTTGAAAGTGCCTTAAGCTACTTACAAGCATTCACCAGAAACTCACATGCGTTTCTCTGAAAGAGAAGCAGTCTGTTCCAACACTTCAATTCACTGTGCGAAGTGAATGGAGTGTTGCTTCACTTTCTAAATGCTGTCCTTTCAGAGAAAATCACTTTCCTTTGAAAGTGCCTTAAGATACTTGCAAGCATTAGGAAGAAACTCACATGCGTTTCTCTGAAAGAGAAGCAATCTGTTCCAACACTTCAATTCACTGTGTGAAGTGAATGGAGTGTTGCCTCACTTTCTAAATGCTGTCCTTTCAGAGAAAATCACTTTCCTTTGAAAGTGCCTTAAACTACTTTCAAGCATTCACAAAAAACTCACATGCGTTTCTCTTAAACAGAAGCAGTCTGTTCCAACACTTCAATTCACTGTGTGAAGTGAATGGAGTGTTGCCTCACTTTCTAAATGCTGTCCTATCAGAGAAAATCACTTTCCTTTGAAAGTGCCTTAAGCTACTTACAAGCATTCAACAGAAACTCACATGCGTTTCTCTGAAAGAGAAGCAGTCTGTTCCAACACTTCAATTCAATGTGCGAAGTGAATGGAGTGTTGCTTCACTTTCTAAATGCTGTCATTTCAGAGAAAATCACTTTACTTTGAAAGTGCCTTAAGCAACTTGCAAGCATTCACAAGAAACACTAATGCGTTTATATGAAAGAGAAGCACTCTGTTCCAACACTTCAGTTCACTGCACGAAGGGAATGGAGTGTTGCTTCACTTTTTAAATGCTGTCCTTTCAGAGAAAATCACTTTCCTTTGAAAGTGCCTTAAGCTACTTACAAGCATTCACCAGAAACTCACATGCGTTTCTCTGAAAGAGAAGCAGTCTGTTCCAACACTTCAATTCACTGTGCGAAGTGAATGGAGTGTTGCTTCACTTTCTAAATGCTGTCCTTTCAGAGAAAATCACTTTCCTTTGAAAGTGCCTTAAGATACTTGCAAGCATTAGGAAGAAACTCACATGCGTTTCTCTGAAAGAGAAGCAATCTGTTCCAACACTTCAATTCACTGTGTGAAGTGAATGGAGTGTTGCCTCACTTTCTAAATGCTGTCCTTTCAGAGAAAATCACTTTCCTTTGAAAGTGCCTTAAGCTACTTACAAGCATTCAACAGAAACTCACATGTGTTTCTCTGAGAGAGAAGCAGTCTGTTCCAACACTTCAATTCAATGTGCGAAGTGAATGGAGTGTTGCTTCACTTTCTAAATGCTGTCCTTTCAGAGAAAATCACTTTCCTTTGAAAGTGCCTTAAGCTACTTGCAAGCATTCACCAGAAACTCACACGTGTTTCTCTGAAACAGAAGCAGTCTGTACCAACACTTCCATTCACTGTGTGAAGTGAATGGAGTGTTGCCTCACTTTCTAAATGCTGTCCTTTCAGAGAAAATCACTTTCCATTGAAAGTGCCTTAAACTACTTTCAAGCATTCACAAAAAACTCACATGCGTTTCTCTGAAAGAGAAGCAGTCTGTTCCAACACTTCAATTCACTGTGCGAAGTGAATGGAGTGTTGCTTCACTTTCTAAATGCTGTCCTTTTAGAGAAAATCCCTTTCCTTTGAATGTGCCTTAAGCTACTTACAAGCATTCAACAGAAACTCAAATGCGTTTCTCTGAGAGAGAAGCAGTCTGTTCCAACACTTCAATTCAATGTGCGAAGTGAATGGAGTGTTGCTTCACTTTCTAAATGCTGTCCTTTCAGAGAAAATCACTTTCCTTTGAAAGTGCCTTAAGCTACTTGCAAGCATTCACCAGAAACTCACACGCGTTTCTCTGAAACAGAAGCACTCTGTTCCAACACTTCAGTTCTCTGTGCGAAGTGAAAGGAGTGTTGCTTCATTTTCTAAATGCTGTCCTTTCAGAGAAAATCACTTTCCTTTGAAAGTGCCTTAAGCTACTTGCACGCATTCACAAGAAACATTAATGCGTTTCTATGAAAGAGAAGCAGTCTGTTCCAACACTTCAATTCATTGCGCGAAGGGAATGGAGTGTTGCTTCACTTTCTAAATTCTGTCCTTTCAGAGAAAATCACTTTCCATTGAAAGTGCCTTAAACTACTTTCAAGCATTCAAAAAAACTCACATGCGTTTCTCTGAAAGAGAAGCAGTCTGTTCCAACACTTCAATTCACTGTACAAAGTGAATGGAGTGTTGCTTCACTTTCTAAATGCTGTCCTTTCAGAGAAAATCACTTTCCTTTGAAAGTGCCTTAAGCAACTTGCAAGCATTCACAAGAAACTCACATGCGTTTCTCTGAAAGAGAAGCAGTCTGTTCCAACACTTCAATTCACTGTGTGAAGTGAATGGAGTGTTGCCTCACTTTCTAAATGCTGTCCTTTCAGAGAAAATCACTTTCCTTTGAAAGTGCCTTAAGCTACTTACAAGCATTCACCAGAAACTCACATGCGTTTCTCTGAAAGAGAAGCAGTCTGTTCCAACACTTCAATTCACTGTGCGAAGTGAATGGAGTGTTGCTTCACTTTCTAAATGCTGTCCTTTCAGAGAAAATCACTTTCCTTTGAAAGTGCCTTAAGATACTTGCAAGCATTAGGAAGAAACTCACATGCGTTTCTCTGAAAGAGAAGCAATCTGTTCCAACACTTCAATTCACTGTGTGAAGTGAATGGAGTGTTGCCTCACTTTCTAAATGCTGTCCTTTCAGAGAAAATCACTTTCCTTTGAAAGTGCCTTAAGCTACTTACAAGCATTCAACAGAAACTCACATGTGTTTCTCTGAGAGAGAAGCAGTCTGTTCCAACACTTCAATTCAATGTGCGAAGTGAATGGAGTGTTGCTTCACTTTCTAAATGCTGTCCTTTCAGAGAAAATCACTTTCCTTTGAAAGTGCCTTAAGCTACTTGCAAGCATTCACCAGAAACTCACACGCGTTTCTCTGAAACAGAAGCAGTCTGTACCAACACTTCCATTCACTGTGTGAAGTGAATGGAGTGTTGCCTCACTTTCTAAATGCTGTCCTTTCAGAGAAAATCACTTTCCTTTGAAAGTGCCTTAAGCTACTTGCAAGCATTAGGAAGAAACTCCCATGCGTTTCTCTGAAAGAGAAGCAGTCTGTTCCAACACTTCAATTCACTGTGCGAAGTGAATGGAGTGTTGCCTCACTTTCTAAATGCTGTCCTTTCAGAGAAAATCACTTTCCTTTGAAAGTGCCTTAAGCTACTTTCTAGCATTCACAGGAAACACACATGCGTTTCTCTGAAAGAGAAGCAATCTGTTCCAACACTTCAATTCACTGTGCGAAGTGAATGGAGTGTTGCTTCACTTTCTAAATTCTGTCCTTTCAGAGAAAATCACTTTCCATTGAAAGTGCCTTAAACTACTTTCAAGCATTCAAAAAAACTCACATGCGTTTCTCTGAAAGAGAAGCAGTCTGTTCCAACACTTCAATTCACTGTACAAAGTGAATGGAGTGTTGCTTCACTTTCTAAATGCTGTCCTTTCAGAGAAAATCACTTTCCTTTGAAAGTGCCTTAAGCAACTTGCAAGCATTCACAAGAAACTCACATGCGTTTCTCTGAAAGAGAAGCAGTCTGTTCCAACACTTCAATTCACTGTGTGAAGTGAATGGAGTGTTGCCTCACTTTCTAAATGCTGTCCTTTCAGAGAAAATCACTTTCTTTTGAAAGTGCCTTAAGCTACTTACAAGCATTCAACAGAAACTCACATGCGTTTCTCTGAAAGAGAAGCAGTCTGTTCCAACACTTCAATTCAATGTGCGAAGTGAATGGAGTGTTGCTTCACTTTCTAAATGCTGTCATTTCAGAGAAAATCACTTTACTTTGAAAGTGCCTTAAGCAACTTGCAAGCATTCACAAGAAACACTAATGCGTTTATATGAAAGAGAAGTACTCTGTTCCAACACTACAATCCACTTCACGAAGGGAATGGAGTGTTGCTTCACTTTCTAAATGCTGTCCTTTCAGAGAAAATCACTTTCCTTTGAAAGTGCCTTAAGCTACTTACAAGCATTCACCATAAACTCACATGCGTTTCTCTGAAAGAGAAGCAGTCTGTTCCAACACTTCAATTCACTGTGCGAAGTGAATGGAGTGTTGCTTCACTTTATAAATGCTGTCTTTTCAGAGAAAATCACTTTCCTTTGAAAGTGCCTTAAGCTACTTTCAAGCATTCAACAGAAACTCACATGCATTACTCTGAAAGAGAAGCAGTCTGTTCCAACACTTCAATTCACTGTGTGAAGTGAATGGAGTGTTACCTCACTTTCTAAATGCTGTCCCTTCAGAGAAAATCACTTTCCTTTGAAAGTGCCTTAAGCTACTTACAAGCATTTAACAGAAACTCACATGCGTTTCTCTGAAAGAGAAGCAGTCTGTTCCAACACTTCTATTCACTGTTCGAAGTGAATGGAGTGTTGCTTCACTTTCTAAATGCTGTTCTTTCAGAGAAAATCACTTTCCTTTGAAAGTGCCTTAAGCTACTTGCAAGCATTAGGAAGAAACTCACATGCGTTTCTCTGAAAGAGAAGCAGTCTGTTCCAACACTTCAATTCACTGTGCGAAGTGAATGGAGTGTTGCTTCACTTTCTAAATTATGTCCTTTCAGAGAAAATCACTTTACTTTGAAAGTGCCTTAAGCAACTTGCAAGCATTCACAAGAAACACTTATGCGTTTATATGAAAGAGAAGCACTCTGCTCCAACACTTCAATTCACTGCACGAAGGGAATGGAGTGTTGCTTCACTTTCTAAATGCTGTCCTTTCAGAGAAAATCACTTTCCTTTGAAAGTGCCTTAAGCTACTTACAAGCATTCACCAGAAACTCACATGCGTTTCTCTGAAACCGAAGCAGTCTGTTCCAACACTTCAATTCACTGTGCGAAGTGAATGGAGTGTTGCCTCACTTTCTAAATGCTGTCCTTTCAGAGAAAATCACTTTCCATTGAAAGTGCCTTAAACTACTTTCAAGCATTCACAAAAAACTCACATGCGTTTCTCTGAAAGAAAAGCAGTCTGTTCCAACACTTCAATTCACTATGCGAAGTGAATGGAGTGTTGCTTCACTTTCTAAATGCTGTCCTTTTAGAGAAAATCCCTTTCCTTTGAATGTGCCTTAAGCTACTTACAAGCATTCAACAGAAACGAACATGCATTTCTCTGAAAGAGAAGCAATCTGTTCCAACACTTCAATTCTCTGTGCGAAGTGAATGGAGTGTTGCTTCACTTTCTAAATGCTGTCCTTTCAGAGAAAATCACTTTCCTTTGAAAGTGCCTTAAGCTACTTGCAAGCATTGACTAGAAACACACATGCGTTTCTCTGAAAGAGAAGCAGTCTGTTCCAACACTTCAATTCACTGTGCGAAGTGAATGGAGTGTTGCTTCACTTTCTAAATGCTGTCCTTTCAGAGAAAATCACTTTCCTTTGAAAGTGCCTTAAGCTACTTACAAGCATTCACCAGAAACTCACATGCGTTTCTCTGAAAGAGAAGCAGTCTGTTCCAACACTTCTATTCACTGTTCGAAGTGAATGGAGTGTTGCTTCACTTTCTAAATGCTGTTCTTTCAGAGAAAATCACTTTCCTTTGAAAGTGCCTTAAGCTACTTGCAAGCATTAGGAAGAAACTCACATGCGTTTCTCTGAAAGAGAAGCAGTCTGTACCAACACTTCTATTCACTGTGCGAAGTGAATGGAGTGTTGCTTCACTTTCTAAATGCTGTTCTTTCAGAGAAAATCACTTTCCTTTGAAAGTGCCTTAAGCTACTTGCAAGCATTAGGAAGAAACTCACATGCGTTTCTCTGAAAGAGAAGCAGTCTGTTCCAACACTTCAATTCACTGTGCGAAGGGAATGGAGTGTTGCCTCACTTTCTAAATGCTGTCCTTTCAGAGAAAATCACTTTCCATTGAAAGTGCCTTAAACTACTTTCAAGCATTCACAAAAAACTCACATGCGTTTCTCTGAAAGAGAAGCAGTCTGTTCCAACACTTCAATTCACTGTGCGAAGTGAATGGAGTGTTGCTTCACTTTCTAAATGCTGTCCTTTCAGAGAAAATCACTTTCCTTTGAAAGTGCATTAAGCAACTTGCAAGCAGTAGGAAGAAACTCACATGCGTTTCTCTGAAACCGAAGCAGTCTGTTCCAACACTTCAATTCACTGTGCGAAGTGAATGGAGTGTTGCCTCACTTTCTAAATGCTGTCCTTTCAGAGAAAATCACTTTCCATTGAAAGTGCCTTAAACTACTTTCAAGCATTCACAAAAAACTCACATGTGTTTCTCTGAAAGAAAAGCAGTCTGTTCCAACACTTCAATTCACTATGCGAAGTGAATGGAGTGTTGCTTCACTTTCTAAATGCTGTCCTTTTAGAGAAAATCCCTTTCCTTTGAATGTGCCTTAAGCTACTTACAAGCATTCAACAGAAACGAACATGCATTTCTCTGAAAGAGAAGCAATCTGTTCCAACACTTCAATTCTCTGTGCGAAGTGAATGGAGTGTTGCTTCACTTTCTAAATGCTGTCCTT
The DNA here is from genome assembly GCF_982192425.1 of Myodes glareolus. Taxonomy (NCBI): domain Eukaryota; kingdom Metazoa; phylum Chordata; class Mammalia; order Rodentia; family Cricetidae; genus Myodes; species Myodes glareolus. Next base: position 3,091,291 of record NW_028263211.1, on the reverse strand, counting down.
TCAGAGAAAATCACTTTCCTTTGAAAGTGCCTTAAGCTACTTGCAAGCATTGACTAGAAACACTAATGCGTTTCTATGAAAGAGAAGCAGTCTGTTCCAACACTTCAATTCACTGTGCGAAGTGAATGGAGTGTTGCTTCACTTTCTAAATGCTGTCCTTTCAGAGAAAATCACTTTCCTTTGAAAGTGCCTTAAGCTACTTACAAGCATTCACCAGAAACTCACATGCGTTTCTCTGAAAGAGAAGCAGTCTGTTCCAACACTTCTATTCACTGTTCGAAGTGAATGGAGTGTTGCTTCACTTTCTAAATGCTGTTCTTTCAGAGAAAATCACTTTCCTTTGAAAGTGCCTTAAGCTACTTGCAAGCATTAGGAAGAAACTCACATGCGTTTCTCTGAAAGAGAAGCAGTCTGTACCAACACTTCAATTCACTGTGCGAAGTGAATGGAGTGTTGCTTCACTTTCTAAATGCTGTTCTTTCAGAGAAAATCACTTTCCTTTGAAAGTGCCTTAAGCTACTTGCAAGCATTAGGAAGAAACTCACATGCGTTTCTCTGAAAGAGAAGCAGTCTGTTCCAACACTTCAATTCACTGTGCGAAGGGAATGGAGTGTTGCCTCACTTTCTAAATGCTGTCCTTTCAGAGAAAATCACTTTCCATTGAAAGTGCCTTAAACTACTTTCAAGCATTCACAAAAAACTCACATGCGTTTCTCTGAAAGAGAAGCAGTCTGTTCCAACACTTCAATTCACTGTGCGAAGTGAATGGAGTGTTGCTTCACTTTCTAAATGCTGTCCTTTCAGAGAAAATCACTTTCCTTTGAAAGTGCATTAAGCAACTTGCAAGCAGTAGGAAGAAACTCACATGCGTTTCTCTGAAAGAGATGCAATCTGTTCCAACACTTCAATTCACTGTGTGAAGTGAATGGAGTGTTGCCTCACTTTCTAAATGCTGTCCTTTCAGAGAAAATCACTTTCCTTTGAAAGTGCCTTAAGCTACTTGCAAGCATTAGGAAGAAACTCACATGCGTTTCTCTGAAAGAGAAACAGTCTGTTCCAACACTTCAATTCACTGTGCGAAGTGAATGGAGTGTTGCTTCACTTTCTAAATTATGTCCTTTCAGAGAAAATCACTTTACTTTGAAAGTGCCTTAAGCAACTTGCAAGCATTCACAAGAAACACTTATGCGTTTATATGAAAGAGAAGCACTCTGCTCCAACACTTCAATTCACTGCACGAAGGGAATGGAGTGTTGCTTCACTTTCTAAATGCTGTCCTTTCAGAGAAAATCACTTTCCTTTGAAAGTGCCTTAAGCTACTTACAAGCATTCACCAGAAACTCACATGCGTTTCTCTGAAACCGAAGCAGTCTGTTCCAACACTTCAATTCACTGTGCGAAGTGAATGGAGTGTTGCCTCACTTTCTAAATGCTGTCCTTTCAGAGAAAATCACTTTCCATTGAATGTGCCTTAAACTACTTTCAAGCATTCACAAAAAACTCACATGCGTTTCTCTGAAAGAAAAGCAGTCTGTTCCAACACTTCAATTCACTATGCGAAGTGAATGGAGTGTTGCTTCACTTTCTAAATGCTGTCCTTTTAGAGAAAATCCCTTTCCTTTGAATGTGCCTTAAGAAACTTACAAGCATTCAACAGAAACGAACATGCATTTCTCTGAAAGAGAAGCAATCTGTTCCAACACTTCAATTCTCTGTGCGAAGTGAATGGAGTGTTGCTTCACTTTCTAAATGCTGTCCTTTCAGAGAAAATCACTTTCCTTTGAAAGTGCCTTAAGCTACTTGCAAGCATTCACTAGAAACACTAATGCGTTTCTATGAAAGAGAAGCAGTCTGTTCCAACACTTCAATTCATTGCGCGAAGGGAATGGAGTGTTGCTTTACTTTCTAAATGCTGTCCTTTCAGAGAAAATCACTTTCCTTTGAAAGTGCCTTAAACTACTTTCAAGCATACAAAAAAACTCACATGCGTTTCTCTGAAAGAGAAACAGTCTGTTCCAACACTTCAATTCACTGTGCGAAGTGAATGGAGTGTTGCTTCACTTTCTAAATGCTGTCCTTTCAGAGAAAATCACTTTCCTTTGAAAGTGCCTTAAGCTACTTACAAGCATTCACCAGAAACTCACATGCGTTTCTCTGAAAGAGAAGCAGTCTGTTCCAACACTTCAATTCACTGTGCGAAGTGAATGGAGTGTTGCTTCACTTTCTAAATTCTGTCCTTTCAGAGAAAATCACTTTCCTTTGAAAGTGCCTTAAACTACTTTCAAGCATTCACAAAAAACTCACATGCGTTTCTCTTAAAGAGAAGCAGTCTGTTCCAACACTTCAATTCACTGTGCGAAGTGAATGGAGTGTTGCTTCACTTTCTAAATGCTGTCCTTTCAGAGAAAATCACTTTCCTTTGAAAGTGCCTTAAGCAACTTGCAAGCATTCACAAGAAACTCACATGCGTTTCTCTGAAAGAGAAGCAGTCTGTTCCAACACTTCAATTCACTGTGTGAAGTGAATGGAGTGTTGCCTCACTTTCTAAATGCTGTCATTTCAGAGAAAATCACTTTCCTTTGAAAGTGCCTTAAGCTACTTACAAGCATTCAACAGAAACTCACATGCGTTTCTCTGAAAGAGAAGCAGTCTGTTCCAACACTTCAATTCAATGTGCGAAGTGAATGGAGTGTTGCTTCACTTTCTAAATGCTGTCATTTCAGAGAAAATCACTTTACTTTGAAAGTGCCTTAAGCAACTTGCAAGCATTCACAAGAAACACTTATGCGTTTATATGAAAGAGAAGCACTCTGCTCCAACACTTCAATTCACTGCACGAAGGGAATGGAGTGTTGCTTCACTTTCTAAATGCTGTCCTTTCAGAGAAAATCACTTTCCTTTGAAAGTGCCTTAAGCTACTTACAAGCATTCACCAGAAACTCACATGCGTTTCTCTGAAACCGAAGCAGTCTGTTCCAACACTTCAATTCACTGTGCGAAGTGAATGGAGTGTTGCCTCACTTTCTAAATGCTGTCCTTTCAGAGAAAATCACTTTCCATTGAATGTGCCTTAAACTACTTTCAAGCATTCACAAAAAACTCACATGCGTTTCTCTGAAAGAAAAGCAGTCTGTTCCAACACTTCAATTCACTATGCGAAGTGAATGGAGTGTTGCTTCACTTTCTAAATGCTGTCCTTTTAGAGAAAATCCCTTTCCTTTGAATGTGCCTTAAGCTACTTACAAGCATTCAACAGAAACGAACATGCATTTCTCTGAAATAGAAGCAATCTGTTCCAACACTTCAATTCTCTGTGCGAAGTGAATGGAGTGTTGCTTCACTTTCTAAATGCTGTCCTTTCAGAGAAAATCACTTTCCTTTGAAAGTGCCTTAAGCTACTTGCAAGCATTCACTAGAAACACTAATGCGTTTCTATGAAAGAGAAGAAGTCTGTTCCAACACTTCAATTCATTGCGTGAAGGGAATGGAGTGTTGCTTCACTTTCTAAATGCTGTCCTTTCAGAGAAAATCACTTTCCTTTGAAAGTGCCTTAAGCTACTTACAAGCATTCAACAGAAACTCACATGCATTTCTCTGAAAGAGAAGCAGTCTGTTCCAACACTTCAATTCACTGTTCGAAATGAATGGAGTGTTGCTTCACTTTCTAAATGCTGTCCTTTCAGAGAAAATCACTTTCCTTTGAAAGTGCCTAAAGCTACTTGCAAGCATTAGGAAGAAACTCACATGCGTTTCTCTGAAAGAGAAGCAGTCTGTTCCAACACTTCAATTCACTGTGCGAAGTGAATGGAGTGTTGCTTCACTTTCTAAATGCTGTTCTTTCAGAGAAAATCACTTTCCTTTGAAAGTGCCTTAAGCTACTTGCAAGCATTAGGAAGAAACTCACATGCGTTTCTCTGAAAGAGAAGCAGTCTGTTCCAACACTTCAATTCACTGTGCGAAGTGAATGGAGTGTTGCCTCACTTTCTAAATGCTGTCCTTTCAGAGAAAATCACTTTCCATTGAAAGTGCCTTAAACTACTTTCAAGCATTCACAAAAAACTCACATGCGTTTCTCTGAAAGAGAAGCAGTCTGTTACAACACTTCAATTCACTGTGCGAAGTGAATGGAGTGTTGCTTCACTTTCTAAATGCTGTCCTTTCAGAGAAAATCACTTTCCTTTGAAAGTGCATTAAGCAACTTGCAAGCAGTAGGAAGAAACTCACATGCGTTTCTCTGAAAGAGATGCAATCTGTTCCAACACTTCAATTCACTGTGTGAAGTGAATGGAGTGTTGCCTCACTTTCTAAATGCTGTCCTTTCAGAGAAAATCACTTTCCTTTGAAAGTGCCTTAAGCTACTTGCAAGCATTAGGAAGAAACTCACATGCGTTTCTCTGAAAGAGAAGCAGTCTGTTCCAACACTTCAATTCACTGTGCGAAGTGAATGGAGTGTTGCTTCACTTTCTAAATTATGTCCTTTCAGAGAAAATCACTTTACTTTGAAAGTGCCTTAAGCAACTTGCAAGCATTCACAAGAAACACTTATGCGTTTATATGAAAGAGAAGCACTCTGCTCCAACACTTCAATTCACTGCAAGAAGGGAATGGAGTGTTGCTTCACTTTCTAAATGCTGTCCTTTCAGAGAAAATCACTTTCCTTTGAAAGTGCCTTAAGCTACTTACAAGCATTCACCAGAAACTCACATGCGTTTCTCTGAAACCGAAGCAGTCTGTTCCAACACTTCAATTCACTGTGCGAAGTGAATGGAGTGTTGCCTCACTTTCTAAATGCTGTCCTTTCAGAGAAAATCACTTTCCATTGAAAGTGCCTTAAACTACTTTCAAGCATTCACAAAAAACTCACATGCGTTTCTCTGAAAGAAAAGCAGTCTGTTCCAACACTTCAATTCACTATGCGAAGTGAATGGAGTGTTGCTTCACTTTCTAAATGCTGTCCTTTTAGAGAAAATCCCTTTCCTTTGAATGTGCCTTAAGCTACTTACAAGCATTCAACAGAAACGAACATGCATTTCTCTGAAAGAGAAGCAATCTGTTCCAACACTTCAATTCTCTGTGCGAAATGAATGGAGTGTTGCTTCACTTTCTAAATGCTGTCCTTTCAGAGAAAATCACTTTCCTTTGAAAGTGCCTTAAGCTACTTACAAGCATTCACCAGAAACTCACATGCGTTTCTCTGAAAGAGAAGCAGTCTGTTCCAATACTTCAATTCACTCTGCGAAGTGAATGGAGTGTTGCTTCACTTTCTAAATGCTGTCCTTTCAGAGAAAATCACTTTCCTTTGAAAGTGCCTTAAGCTACTTACAAGCATTCAACAGAAACTCACATGCATTTCTCTGAAAGAGAAGCAGTCTGTTCCAACACTTCAATTCACTGTTCGAAATGAATGGAGTGTTGCTTCACTTTCTAAATGCTGTCCTTTCAGAGAAAATCACTTTCCTTTGAAAGTGCCTAAAGCTACTTGCAAGCATTAGGAAGAAACTCACATGCGTTTCTCTGAAAGAGAAGCAGTCTGTTCCAACACTTCAATTCACTGTGCGAAGTGAATGGAGTGTTGCTTCACTTTCTAAATGCTGTCCTTTCAGAGAAAATCACTTTCCTTTGAAAGTGCCTTAAGCTACTTGCAAGCATTAGGAAGAAACTCACATGCGTTTCTCTGAAAGAGAAGCAGTCTGTTCCAACACTTCAAATCACTGTGCGAAGTGAATGGAGTGTTGCCTCACTTTCTAAATGCTGTCCTTTCAGAGAAAATCACTTTCCATTGAAAGTGCCTTAAACTACTTTCAAGCATTCACAAAAAACTCACATGCGTTTCTCTGAAAGAGAAGCAGTCTGTTACAACACTTCAATTCACTGTGCGAAGTGAATGGAGTGTTGCTTCACTTTCTAAATGCTGTCCTTTCAGAGAAAATCACTTTCCTTTGAACGTGCCTTAAGCTACTTACAAGCATTCAACAGAAACTCACATGCATTTCTCTGAAAGAGAAGCAGTCTGTTCCAACACTTCAATTCACTGTTCGAAATGAATGGAGTGTTGCTTCACTTTCTAAATGCTGTCCTTTCAGAGAAAATCACTTTCCTTTGAAAGTGCCTAAAGCTACTTGCAAGCATTAGGAAGAAACTCACATGCGTTTCTCTGAAAGAGAAGCAGTCTGTTCCAACACTTCAATTCACTGTGCGAAGTGAATGGAGTGTTGCTTCACTTTCTAAATGCTGTTCTTTCAGAGAAAATCACTTTCCTTTGAAAGTGCCTTAAGCTACTTGCAAGCATTAGGAAGAAACTCACATGCGTTTCTCTGAAAGAGAAGCAGTCTGTTCCAACACTTCAATTCACTGTGCGAAGTGAATGGAGTGTTGCCTCACTTTCTAAATGCTTTCCTTTCAGAGAAAATCACTTTCCATTGAAAGTGCCTTAAACTACTTTCAAGCATTCACAAAAAACTCACATGCGTTTCTCTGAAAGAGAAGCAGTCTGTTACAACACTTCAATTCACTGTGCGAAGTGAATGGAGTGTTGCTTCACTTTCTAAATGCTGTCCTTTCAGAGAAAATCACTTTCCTTTGAAAGTGCATTAAGCAACTTGCAAGCAGTAGGAAGAAACTCACATGCGTTTCTCTGAAAGAGATGCAATCTGTTCCAACACTTCAATTCACTGTGTGAAGTGAATGGAGTGTTGCCTCACTTTCTAAATGCTGTCCTTTCAGAGAAAATCACTTTCCTTTGAAAGTGCCTTAAGCTACTTGCAAGCATTAGGAAGAAACTCACATGCGTTTCTCTGAAAGAGAAGCAGTCTGTTCCAACACTTCAATTCACTGTGCGAAGTGAATGGAGTGTTGCTTCACTTTCTAAATTATGTCCTTTCAGAGAAAATCACTTTACTTTGAAAGTGCCTTAAGCAACTTGCAAGCATTCACAAGAAACACTTATGCGTTTATATGAAAGAGAAGCACTCTGCTCCAACACTTCAATTCACTGCACGAAGGGAATGGAGTGTTGCTTCACTTTCTAAATGCTGTCCTTTCAGAGAAAATCACTTTCCTTTGAAAGTGCCTTAAGCTACTTACAAGCATTCACCAGAAACTCACATGCGTTTCTCTGAAACCGAAGCAGTCTGTTCCAACACTTCAATTCACTGTGCGAAGTGAATGGAGTGTTGCCTCACTTTCTAAATGCTGTCCTTTCAGAGAAAATCACTTTCCATTGAAAGTGCCTTAAACTACTTTCAAGCATTCACAAAAAACTCACATGCGTTTCTCTGAAAGAAAAGCAGTCTGTTCTAACACTTCAATTCACTATGCGAAGTGAATGGAGTGTTGCTTCACTTTCTAAATGCTGTCCTTTTAGAGAAAATCCCTTTCATTTGAATGTGCCTTAAGCTACTTACAAGCATTCAACAGAAACGAACATGCATTTCTCTGAAAGAGAAGCAATCTGTTCCAACACTTCAATTCTCTGTGCGAAATGAATGGAGTGTTGCTTCACTTTCTAAATGCTGTCCTTTCAGAGAAAATCACTTTCCTTTGAAAGTGCCTTAAGCTACTTACAAGCATTCACCAGAAACTCACATGCGTTTCTCTGAAAGAGAAGCAGTCTGTTCCAATACTTCAATTCACTCTGCGAAGTGAATGGAGTGTTGCTTCACTTTCTAAATGCTGTCCTTTCAGAGAAAATCACTTTCCTTTGAAAGTGCCTTAAGCTACTTACAAGCATTCAACAGAAACTCACATGCATTTCTCTGAAAGAGAAGCAGTCTGTTCCAACACTTCAATTCACTGTTCGAAATGAATGGAGTGTTGCTTCACTTTCTAAATGCTGTCCTTTCAGAGAAAATCACTTTCCTTTGAAAGTGCCTAAAGCTACTTGCAAGCATTAGGAAGAAACTCACATGCGTTTCTCTGAAAGAGAAGCAGTCTGTTCCAACACTTCAATTCACTGTGCGAAGTGAATGGAGTGTTGCTTCACTTTCTAAATGCTGTCCTTTCAGAGAAAATCACTTTCCTTTGAAAGTGCCTTAAGCTACTTGCAAGCATTAGGAAGAAACTCACATGCGTTTCTCTGAAAGAGAAGCAGTCTGTTCCAACACTTCAAATCACTGTGCGAAGTGAATGGAGTGTTGCTTCACTTTCTAAATGCTGTTCTTTCAGAGAAAATCACTTTCCTTTGAAAGTGCCTTAAGCTACTTGCAAGCATTAGGAAGAAACTCACATGCGTTTCTCTGAAAGAGAAGCAGTCTGTTCCAACACTTCAACTCACTGTGCGAAGTGAATGGAGTGTTGCCTCACTTTCTAAATGCTGTCCTTTCAGAGAAAATCACTTTCCATTGAAAGTGCCTTAAACTACTTTCAAGCATTCACAAAAAACTCACATGCGTTTCTCTGAAAGAGAAGCAGTCTGTTACAACACTTCAATTCACTGTGCGAAGTGAATGGAGTGTTGCTTCACTTTCTAAATGCTGTCCTTTCAGAGAAAATCACTTTCCTTTGAAAGTGCATTAAGCAACTTGCAAGCAGTAGGAAGAAACTCACATGCGTTTCTCTGAAAGAGATGCAATCTGTTCCAACACTTCAATTCACTGTGTGAAGTGAATGGAGTGTTGCCTCACTTTCTAAATGCTGTCCTTTCAGAGAAAATCACTTTCCTTTGAAAGTGCCTTAAGCTACTTGCAAGCATTAGGAAGAAACTCACATGCGTTTCTCTGAAAGAGAAGCAGTCTGTTCCAACACTTCAATTCACTGTGCGAAGTGAATGGAGTGTTGCTTCACTTTCTAAATTATGTCCTTTCAGAGAAAATCACTTTACTTTGAAAGTGCCTTAAGCAACTTGCAAGCATTCACAAGAAACACTTATGCGTTTATATGAAAGAGAAGCACTCTGCTCCAACACTTCAATTCACTGCACGAAGGGAATGGAGTGTTGCTTCACTTTCTAAATGCTGTCCTTTCAGAGAAAATCACTTTCCTTTGAAAGTGCCTTAAGCTACTTACAAGCATTCACCAGAAACTCACATGCGTTTCTCTGAAACCGAAGCAGTCTGTTCCAACACTTCAATTCAGTGTGCGAAGTGAATGGAGTGTTGCCTCACTTTCTAAATGCTGTCCTTTCAGAGAAAATCACTTTCCATTGAAAGTGCCTTAAACTACTTTCAAGCATTCACAAAAAACTCACATGCGTTTCTCTGAAAGAGAAGCAGTCTGTTCCAATACTTCAATTCACTCTGCGAAGTGAATGGAGTGTTGCTTCACTTTCTAAATGCTGTCCTTTCAGAGAAAATCACTTTCCTTTGAAAGTGCCTTAAGCTACTTACAAGCATTCAACAGAAACTCACATGCATTTCTCTGAAAGAGAAGCAGTCTGTTCCAACACTTCAATTCACTGTTCGAAATGAATGGAGTGTTGCTTCACTTTCTAAATGCTGTCCTTTCAGAGAAAATCGCTTTCCTTTGAAAGTGCCTAAAGCTACTTGCAAGCATTAGGAAGAAACTCACATGCGTTTCTCTGAAAGAGAAGCAGTCTGTTCCAACACTTCAATTCACTGTGCGAAGTGAATGGAGTGTTGCTTCACTTTCTAAATGCTGTCCTTTCAGAGAAAATCACTTTCCTTTGAAAGTGCCTTAAGCTACTTGCAAGCATTAGGAAGAAACTCACATGCGTTTCTCTGAAAGAGAAGCAATCTGTTCCTACACTTCAATTCACTGTGTGAAGTGAATGGAGTGTTGCTTCACTTTCTAAATGCTGTCCTTTCAGAGAAAATCACTTTCCTTTGAAAGTGCCTTAAGCTACTTGCAAGCATTAGGAAGAAACTCACATGCGTTTCTCTGAAAGAGAAGCAGTCTGTTCCAACACTTCAATTGACTGTGCGAAGTGAATGGAGTGTTGCTTCACTTTCTAAATGCTGTCCTTTAAGAGAAAATCACTTTACTTTGAAAGAGCCTTAAGCAACTTGCAAGCATTCACAAGAAACACTAATGCGTTTATATGAAAGAGAAGCACTGTGTTCCAACACTTCAATTCACTGCACGAAGGGAATGGAGTGTTGCTTCACTTTCTAAATGCTGTCCTTTCTGAGAAAATCACTTTCCTTTGATAGTGCCTTAAGCTACTTACAAGCATTCACCAGAAACTCACATGCGTTTCTGTGAAACAGAAGCAGTCTGTTCCAACACTTCAATTCACTGTGCGAAGTGAATGGAGTGTTGCTTCACTTTCTAAATGCTGTCTTTTCAGAGAAAATCACTTTCCTTTGAAAGTGCCTTAAGCTACTTACAAGCATTCAACAGAAACTCACATGCATTACTCTGAAAGAGAAGCAGTCTGTTCCAACACTTCAATTCACTTTGTGAAGTGAATGGAGTGTTGCCTCACTTTCTAAATGCTGTCCTTTCAGAGAAAATCACTTTCCTTTGAAAGTGCCTTAAGCTACTTACAAGCATTTAACAGAAACTCACATACGTTTCTCCGAAAGAGAAGCAGTCTGTTCCAACACTTCAATTCACTGTCGAAGTGAATGGAGTGTTGCTTCACTTTCTAAATGCTGTTCTTTCAGAGAAAATCACTTTCCTTTGGAAGTGCATTTAGCTACTTGCAAGCATTAGGAAGAAACCCACATGCGTTTCTCTGAAAGAGAAGCAGTCTGTTCCAACACTTCAATTCACTGTGCGAAGTGACGGAGTGTTGCTTCACTTTCTAAATGCTGTCCTTTCAGAGAAAATCACTTTCCTTTGAAAGTGCCTTAAGCTACTTACAAGCATTCACCAGAAACTCACATGCGTTTCTCTGAAAGAGAAGCAGTCTTTTCCAATACTTCAATTCACTCTGCGAAGTGAATGGAGTGTTGCTTCACTTTCTAAATGCTGTCCTTTCAGAGAAAATCACTTTCCATTGAAAGTGCCTTAAACTACTTTAAAGCATTCAAAAAAACTCACATGCGTTTCTCTGAAAGAGAAGCAGTCTGTTCCAACACTTCAATTCACTGTGTGAAGTGAATGGAGTGTTGCTTCACTTTCTAAATGCTGTCCTTTCAGAGAAAATCACTTTCCTTTGAAAGTGCCTTAAGCTACTTGCAAGCATTAGGAAGAAACTCACATGCGTTTCTCTGAAAGAGAAGCAGTCTGTTCCAACACTTCAATTCACTGTGCGAAGCGAATGGAGTGTTGCTTCACTTTCTAAATGCTGTCCTTTCAGAGAAAATCACTTACCTTTGAAAGTGCCTTAAGCTACTTACAAGCATTAGGAAGAAACTCACATGCGTTTCTCTGAAAGAGAAGCAATCTGTTCCAACACTTCAATTCACTGTGTGAAGTGAATGGAGTGTTGCCTCACTTTCTAAATGCTGTCCTTTCAGAGAAAATCACTTTCCTTTGAAAGTGCCTTAAGCTACTTACAAGCATTAGGTAGAAACTCACATGCATTTCTCTGAAAGAGAAGCAGTCTGTTCCAACACTTCAATTCAATGTGCGAAGTGAATGGAGTGTTGCTTCACTTTCTAAATGCTGTCCTTTCAGAGAAAATCACTTTTCTTTGAAAGTGCCTTAAGCTACTTGCAAGCATTCACAAGAAACACTAATGCGTTTCTATGAAAGAGAAGCAGTCTGTTCCAACACTTCAATTCACTGTGCGAAGTGAATGGAGTGTGGCCTCACTTTCAAAATGCTGTCCTTTCAAAGAAAATCACTTTCCATTGAAAGTGCCTTAAACTACTTTCAAGCATTCACAAAAAACTCACATGCGTTTCTCTGAAAGAGAAGCAGTCCGTTCCAACACTTCAATTCACTGTGCGAAGTGAATGGAGTGTTGCTTCACTTTCTAAATGCTGTCCTTTTAGAGAAAATCCCTTTCCTTTGAATGTGCCTTAAGCTACTTACAAGCATTCAACAGAAACTCACATGCATTTCTCTGAAAGAGAAGCAATCTGTTCCAACACTTCAATTCCCTGTGCGAAGTGAATGGAGTGTTGCTTCACTTTCTAAATGCTGTCCTTTCAGAGAAAATCACTTTCCTTTGAAAGTGCCTTAAGCTACTTGCAAGCATTCACAAGAAACACTAATGCGTTTCTCTGAAATAGAAGCAGTCTGTTCCAACACTTCAATTCATTGCGCAAAAGGAATGGAGTGTTGCTTTACTTTCTCAATGCTGTCCTTTCAGAGAAAATCACTTTCCTTTGAAAGAGCCTTGAGCTACTTACAAGCATTCAACAGAAACTCACATGCATTTCTCTGAGAGAGAAGCAGTCGGTTCCAACACTTCAATTCACTGTGCGAAGTGAATGGAATGTTACTTCACTTTCTAAATGCTGTCCTTTCAGAGAAAATCACTTTCCTTTGAAAGTGCCTTAAGCTACTTTCTAGCATTCACAGGAAACACACATGCGTTTCTCTGAAAGAGAAGCAGTCTGTTCCAACACTTCAATTCACTGTGCGAAGTGAATGGAGTGTTGCTTCACTTTCTAAATTCTGTCCTTTCAGAGAGAATCACTTTCCATTGAAAGTGCCTTAAACTACTTTCAAGCATTCAAAAAAACTCACATGCGTTTCTCTGAAAGAGAAGCAGTCTGTTCCAACACTTCAATTCACTGTACAAAGTGAATGGAGTGTTGCTTCACTTTCTAAATGCTGTCCTTTCAGAGAAAATCACTTTCCTTTGAAAGTGCCTTAAGCAACTTGCAAGCATTCACAAGAAACACTAATGCGTTTCTATGAAAGAGAAGCACTCTGTTCCAACACTTCAATTCACTGCACGAAGGGAATGGAGTGTTGCTTCACTTTCAAATTCTGTCCTTTCAGAGAAAATCACTTTCCTTTGAAAGTGCCTTAAGCTACTTACAAGCATTCACCAGAAACTCACATGTGTTTCTCTGAAAGAGAAGCAGTCTGTTCCAACACCTCAATTCACTGTGTGAAGTGAATGGAGTGTTGCTTCACTTTCTAAATGCTGTCCTTTCAGAGAAAATCACTTTCCTTTGAAAGTGCCTTAAGCAACTTGCAAGCATTCACAAGAAACTCACATGCGTTTCTCTGAAAAAGAAGCAGTCTGTTCCAATACTTCAATTCACTCTGCGAAGTGAATGGAGTGTTGCTTCACTTTCTACATGCTGTCCTTTCAGAGAAAATCACTTTCCTTTGAAAGTGCCTTAAGCTACTTACAAGCATTCAACAGAAACTCACATGCATTTCTCTGAAAGAGAAGCAGTCTGTTCCAACACTTCAATTCACTGTGCGAAGTGAATGGAGTGTTGCTTCACTTTCTAAATGCTGTCCTTTCAGAGAAAATCACTTTCCTTTGAAAGTGCCCTAAGCTACTTTCTAGCATTCACAGGAAACACACATGCGTTTCTCTGAAAGAGAAGTAGTCTGTTCCAACACTTCAATTCACTGTGCGAAGTGAATGGAGTGTTGCTTCACTTTCTAAATGCTGTCCTTTCAGAGAAAATCACTTTCCTTTGAATGTGCCTTAAGCTACTTACAAGCATTAGGAAGAAACTCACATGCGTTTCTCTGAAAGAGAAGCAATCTGTTCCAACACTTCAATTCACTGTGTGAAGTGAATGGAGTGTTGCCTCACTTTCTAAATGCTGCCTTTTCAGAGAAAATCACTTTCCTTTGAAAGTGCCTTAAGCTACTTACAAGCATTCACCAGAAACTCACATGCGTTTCTCTGAAAGAGAAGCAGTCTGTTCCAACACTTCAATTCACTGTTCGAAATGAATGGAGTGTTGCTTCACTTTCTAAATGCTGTCCTTTCAGAGAAAATCACTTTCCTTTGAAAGTGCCTTAAGCTACTTGCAAGCATTAGGAAGAAACTCACATACGTTTCTCTGAAAGAGAAGCAGTCTGTTCCAACACTTCAATTCACTGTGCAAAGTGAATGGAGTGTTGCTTCACTTTCTAAATGCTTTCCTTTCAGATAAAATCACTTACCTTTGAAAGTGCCTTAAGCTACTTGCAAGCATTAGGAAGAAACTCACATGCGTTTCTCTGAAAGAGAAGCAGTCTGTTCCAACACTTCAATTCACTGTGTGAAGTGAATGGAGTGTTGCCTCACTTTCTAAATGCTGTCCTTTCAGAGAAAATCACTTTCCTTTGAAAGTGCCTTAAGCTACTTACAAGCATTCAACAGAAACTCACATGCGTTTCTCTGAAAGAGAAGCAGTCTGTTCCAACACTTCAATTCAATGTGCGAAGTGAATGGAGTGTTGCTTCACATTCTAAATGCTGTCCTTTCAGAGAAAATCACTTTCCTTTGAAAGTGCCTTAAGCTACTTGCAAGCATTCACAAGAAACACTAATGCGTTTCTATGAAAGAGAAGCAGTCTGTTCCAACACTTCAATTCATTGCGCGAAGGGAATGGAGTGTTGCTTTACTTTCTAAATGCTGTCCTTTCAGAGAAAATCACTTTCCTTTGAAAGAGCCTTGAACTACTTACAAGCATTCACCAGAAACTCACATGTGTTTCTCTGAAAGAGAAGCAGTCTGTTCCAACACCTCAATTCACTGTGTGAAGTGAATGGAGTGTTGCTTCACTTTCTAAATGCTGTCCTTTCAGAGAAAATCACTTTCCTTTGAAAGTGCCTTAAGCAACTTGCAAGCATTCACAAGAAACTCACATGCGTTTCTCTGAAAAAGAAGCAGTCTGTTCCAATACTTCAATTCACTCTGCGAAGTGAATGGAGTGTTGCTTCACTTTCTACATGCTGTCCTTTCAGAGAAAATCACTTTCCTTTGAAAGTGCCTTAAGCTACTTACAAGCATTCAACAGAAACTCACATGCATTTCTCTGAAAGAGAAGCAGTCTGTTCCAACACTTCAATTCACTGTGCGAAGTGAATGGAGTGTTGCTTCACTTTCTAAATGCTGTCCTTTCAGAGAAAATCACTTTCCTTTGAAAGTGCCTTAAGCTACTTTCTAGCATTCACAGGAAACACACATGCGTTTCTCTGAAAGAGAAGTAGTCTGTTCCAACACTTCAATTCACTGTGCGAAGTGAATGGAGTGTTGCTTCACTTTCTAAATGCTGTCCTTTCAGAGAAAATCACTTTCCTTTGAAAGTGCCTTAAGCTACTTACAAGCATTAGGTAGAAACTCACATGCATTTCTCTGAAAGAGAAGCAGTCTGTTCCAACACTTCAATTCAATGTGCGAAGTGAATGGAGTGTTGCTTCACTTTCTAAATGCTGTCCTTTCAGAGAAAATCACTTTTCTTTGAAAGTGCCTTAAGCTACTTGCAAGCATTCACAAGAAACACTAATGCGTTTCTATGAAAGAGAAGCAGTCTGTTCCAACACTTCAATTCACTGTGCGAAGTGAATGGAGTGTGGCCTCACTTTCAAAATGCTGTCCTTTCAAAGAAAATCACTTTCCATTGAAAGTGCCTTAAACTACTTTCAAGCATTCACAAAAAACTCACATGCGTTTCTCTGAAAGAGAAGCAGTCCGTTCCAACACTTCAATTCACTGTGCGAAGTGAATGGAGTGTTGCTTCACTTTCTAAATGCTGTCCTTTTAGAGAAAATCCCTTTCCTTTGAATGTGCCTTAAGCTACTTACAAGCATTCAACAGAAACTCACATGCATTTCTCTGAAAGAGAAGCAATCTGTTCCAACACTTCAATTCCCTGTGCGAAGTGAATGGAGTGTTGCTTCACTTTCTAAATGCTGTCCTTTCAGAGAAAATCACTTTCCTTTGAAAGTGCCTTAAGCTACTTGCAAGCATTCACAAGAAACACTAATGCGTTTCTCTGAAATAGAAGCAGTCTGTTCCAACACTTCAATTCATTGCGCAAAAGGAATGGAGTGTTGCTTTACTTTCTCAATGCTGTCCTTTCAGAGAAAATCACTTTCCTTTGAAAGAGCCTTGAGCTACTTACAAGCATTCAACAGAAACTCACATGCATTTCTCTGAGAGAGAAGCAGTCGGTTCCAACACTTCAATTCACTGTGCGAAGTGAATGGAATGTTACTTCACTTTCTAAATGCTGTCCTTTCAGAGAAAATCACTTTCCTTTGAAAGTGCCTTAAGCTACTTTCTAGCATTCACAGGAAACACACATGCGTTTCTCTGAAAGAGAAGCAGTCTGTTCCAACACTTCAATTCACTGTGCGAAGTGAATGGAGTGTTGCTTCACTTTCTAAATTCTGTCCTTTCAGAGAGAATCACTTTCCATTGAAAGTGCCTTAAACTACTTTCAAGCATTCAAAAAAACTCACATGCGTTTCTCTGAAAGAGAAGCAGTCTGTTCCAACACTTCAATTCACTGTACAAAGTGAATGGAGTGTTGCTTCACTTTCTAAATGCTGTCCTTTCAGAGAAAATCACTTTCCTTTGAAAGTGCCTTAAGCAACTTGCAAGCATTCACAAGAAACACTAATGCGTTTCTATGAAAGAGAAGCACTCTGTTCCAACACTTCAATTCACTGCACGAAGGGAATGGAGTGTTGCTTCACTTTCAAATTCTGTCCTTTCAGAGAAAATCACTTTCCTTTGAAAGTGCCTTAAGCTACTTACAAGCATTCACCAGAAACTCACATGTGTTTCTCTGAAAGAGAAGCAGTCTGTTCCAACACCTCAATTCACTGTGTGAAGTGAATGGAGTGTTGCTTCACTTTCTAAATGCTGTCCTTTCAGAGAAAATCACTTTCCTTTGAAAGTGCCTTAAGCAACTTGCAAGCATTCACAAGAAACTCACATGCGTTTCTCTGAAAAAGAAGCAGTCTGTTCCAATACTTCAATTCACTCTGCGAAGTGAATGGAGTGTTGCTTCACTTTCTACATGCTGTCCTTTCAGAGAAAATCACTTTCCTTTGAAAGTGCCTTAAGCTACTTACAAGCATTCAACAGAAACTCACATGCATTTCTCTGAAAGAGAAGCAGTCTGTTCCAACACTTCAATTCACTGTGCGAAGTGAATGGAGTGTTGCTTCACTTTCTAAATGCTGTCCTTTCAGAGAAAATCACTTTCCTTTGAAAGTGCCCTAAGCTACTTTCTAGCATTCACAGGAAACACACATGCATTTCTCTGAAAGAGAAGTAGTCTGTTCCAACACTTCAATTCACTGTGCGAAGTGAATGGAGTGTTGCTTCACTTTCTAAATGCTGTCCTTTCAGAGAAAATCACTTTCCTTTGAATGTGCCTTAAGCTACTTACAAGCATTAGGAAGAAACTCACATGCGTTTCTCTGAAAGAGAAGCAATCTGTTCCAACACTTCAATTCACTGTGTGAAGTGAATGGAGTGTTGCCTCACTTTCTAAATGCTGCCTTTTCAGAGAAAATCACTTTCCTTTGAAAGTGCCTTAAGCTACTTACAAGCATTCACCAGAAACTCACATGCGTTTCTCTGAAAGAGAAGCAGTCTGTTCCAACACTTCAATTCACTGTTCGAAATGAATGGAGTGTTGCTTCACTTTCTAAATGCTGTCCTTTCAGAGAAAATCACTTTCCTTTGAAAGTGCCTTAAGCTACTTGCAAGCATTAGGAAGAAACTCACATACGTTTCTCTGAAAGAGAAGCAGTCTGTTCCAACACTTCAATTCACTGTGCAAAGTGAATGGAGTGTTGCTTCACTTTCTAAATGCTTTCCTTTCAGATAAAATCACTTACCTTTGATAGTGCCTTAAGCTACTTGCAAGCATTAGGAAGAAACTCACATGCGTTTCTCTGAAAGAGAAGCAGTCTGTTCCAACACTTCAATTCACTGTGTGAAGTGAATGGAGTGTTGCCTCACTTTCTAAATGCTGTCCTTTCAGAGAAAATCACTTTCCTTTGAAAGTGCCTTAAGCTACTTACAAGCATTCAACAGAAACTCACATGCGTTTCTCTGAAAGAGAAGCAGTCTGTTCCAACACTTCAATTCAATGTGCGAAGTGAATGGAGTGTTGCTTCACATTCTAAATGCTGTCCTTTCAGAGAAAATCACTTTCCTTTGAAAGTGCCTTAAGCTACTTGCAAGCATTCACAAGAAACACTAATGCGTTTCTATGAAAGAGAAGCAGTCTGTTCCAACACTTCAATTCATTGCGCGAAGGGAATGGAGTGTTGCTTTACTTTCTAAATGCTGTCCTTTCAGAGAAAATCACTTTCCTTTGAAAGAGCCTTGAACTACTTACAAGCATTCACCAGAAACTCACATGTGTTTCTCTGAAAGAGAAGCAGTCTGTTCCAACACCTCAATTCACTGTGTGAAGTGAATGGAGTGTTGCTTCACTTTCTAAATGCTGTCCTTTCAGAGAAAATCACTTTCCTTTGAAAGTGCCTTAAGCAACTTGCAAGCATTCACAAGAAACTCACATGCGTTTCTCTGAAAAAGAAGCAGTCTGTTCCAATACTTCAATTCACTCTGCGAAGTGAATGGAGTGTTGCTTCACTTTCTACATGCTGTCCTTTCAGAGAAAATCACTTTCCTTTGAAAGTGCCTTAAGCTACTTACAAGCATTCAACAGAAACTCACATGCATTTCTCTGAAAGAGAAGCAGTCTGTTCCAACACTTCAATTCACTGTGCGAAGTGAATGGAGTGTTGCTTCACTTTCTAAATGCTGTCCTTTCAGAGAAAATCACTTTCCTTTGAAAGTGCCTTAAGCTACTTTCTAGCATTCACAGGAAACACACATGCGTTTCTCTGAAAGAGAAGTAGTCTGTTCCAACACTTCAATTCACTGTGCGAAGTGAATGGAGTGTTGCTTCACTTTCTAAATGCTGTCCTTTCAGAGAAAATCACTTTCCTTTGAATGTGCCTTAAGCTACTTACACGCATTAGGAATAAACTCACATGCGTTTCTCTGAAAGAGAAGCAATCTGTTCCAACACTTCAATTCACTGTGTGAAGTGAATGGAGTGTTGCCTCACTTTCTAAATGCTGCCTTTTCAGAGAAAATCACTTTCCTTTGAAAGTGCCTTAAGCTACTTACAAGCATTCACCAGAAACTCACATGCGTTTCTCTGAAAGAGAAGCAGTCTGTTCCAACACTTCAATTCACTGTTCGAAATGAATGGAGTGTTGCTTCACTTTCTAAATGCTGTCCTTTCAGAGAAAATCACTTTCCTTTGAAAGTGCCTTAAGCTACTTGCAAGCATAAGGAAGAAACTCACATACGTTTCTCTGAAAGAGAAGCAGTCTGTTCCAACACTTCAATTCACTGTGCAAAGTGAATGGAGTGTTGCTTCACTTTCTAAATGCTGTCCTTTCAGATAAAATCACTTACCTTTGAAAGTGCCTTAAGCTACTTGCAAGCATTAGGAAGAAACTCACATGCGTTTCTCTGAAAGAGAAGCAGTCTGTTCCAACACTTTAATTCACTGTGTGAAGTGAATGGAGTGTTGCCTCACTTTCTAAATGCTGTCCTTTCAGAGAAAATCACTTTCCTTTGAAAGTGCCTTAAGCTACTTACAAGCATTCAACAGAAACTCACATGCGTTTCTCTGAAAGAGAAGCAGTCTGTTCCAACACTTCAATTCACTGTGCGAAGTGAATGGAGTGTTGCTTCACATTCTAAATGCTGTCCTTTCAGAGAAAATCACTTTCCTTTGAAAGTGCCTTAAGCTACTTGCAAGCATTCACAAGAAACACTAATGCGTTTCTATGACAGAGAAGCAGTCTGTTCCAACACTTCAATTCATTGCGCGAAGGGAATGGAGTGTTGCTTTACTTTCTAAATGCTGTCCTTTCAGAGAAAATCACTTTCCTTTGAAAGAGCCTTGAGCTACTTACAAGCATTCAACAGAAACTCACATGCATTTCTCTGAAAGAGAAGCAGTCTGTTCCAACACTTCAATTCACTGTGTGAAGTGAATGGAGTGTTGCTTCACTTTCTAAATGCTGTCCTTTCAGAGAAAATCCCTTTCCTTTGAATGTGCCTTAAGCTACTTACAAGCATTCAACAGAAACTCAAATGCATTTTTCTGAAAGAGAAGCAATCTGTTCCAACACTTCAATTCACTGTGCGAAGTGAATGGAGTGTTGCCTCACTTTCTAAATGCTGTCCTTTCAGAGAAAATCACTTTCCTTTGAAAGTGCCTTAAGCTACTAGCAAGCATTAGGAAGAAACTCAAATGCGATTTTCTGAAAGAGAAGCAGTCTGTTCCAACACTTCAATTCACTGTGCGAAGTGAATGGAGTATTGCCTCACTTTCAAAATGCTGTCCTTTCAGAGAAAATCACTTTCCATTGAAAGTGCCTTAAACTACTTTCAAGCATTCACAAAAAACTCACATGCGTTTCTCTGAAAGAGAAGCAGTCTGTTCCAACACTTCAATTCACTGTGCGAAGTGAATGGAGTGTTGCTTCAGTTTCTAAATGCTGTCCTTTCAGAGAAAATCACTTTCCTTTGAAAGTGCCTTAAGCTACTTGCAAGCATTAGGAAGAAACTCACATGCGTTTCTCTGAAAGAGAAGCAGTCTGTTCCAACACTTCAATTCAGTGTGCGAAGTGAATGGAGTGTTGCCTCACTTTCTAAATGCTGTCCTTTCAGAGAAAATCACTTTCCTTTGAAAGTGCCTTAAGCTACTTAAAAGCATTCACCAGAAACTCACATGCGTTTCTCTGAAAGAGAAGCAGTCTGTTCCAACACTTCAATTCAATGTGCGAAGTGAATGGAGTGTTGCTTCACTTTCTAAATGCTGTCCTTTCAGAGAAAATCACTTTCCTTTGAAAGTGCCTTAAGCTACTAGCAAGCATTAGGAAGAAACTCACATGCGATTCTCTGAAAGAGAAGCAGTCTGTTCCAACACTTCAATTCACTGTGCGAAGTGAATGGAGTGTTGCCTCACTTTCAAAATGCTGTCCTTTCAGAGAAAATCACTTTCCATTGAAAGTGCCTTAAACTACTTTCAAGCATTCACAAAAAACTCACATGCGTTTCTCTGAAAGAGAAGCAATCTGTTCCAACACTTCAATTCACTGTGCGAACTGAATGGAGTGTTGCTTCAGTTTCTAAATGCTGTCCTTTCAGAGAAAATCACTTTCCTTTGAAAGTGCCTTAAGCTACTTACAAGCATTCAACAGAAACTCACATGCATTTCTCTGAAAGAGAAGCAGTCTGTTCCAACACTTCAATTCACTGTGCGAAGTGAATGGAGTGTTGCTTCACTTTCTAAATGCTGTCCTTTCAGAGAAAATCACTTTCCTTTGAAAGTTCCTTAAGCTACGTAAAAGCATTCACCAGAAACTCACATGCGTTTCTCTGAAAGAGAAGCAGTCTGTTCCAACACTTCAATTCAATGTGCGAAGTGAATGGAGTGTTGCTTCACTTTCTAA
Organism: Myodes glareolus; assembly: GCF_982192425.1. Classification (NCBI taxonomy): domain Eukaryota; kingdom Metazoa; phylum Chordata; class Mammalia; order Rodentia; family Cricetidae; genus Myodes; species Myodes glareolus. The sequence goes on along the minus strand of NW_028263211.1, from coordinate 3,070,030 downwards.
ATGCTGTCCTTTCAGAGAAAATCACTTTCCTTTGAAAGTGCCTTAAGCTACTAGCAAGCATTAGGAAGAAACTCACATGCGATTCTCTGAAAGAGAAGCAGTCTGTTCCAACACTTCAATTCACTGTGCGAAGTGAATGGAGTGTTGCCTCACTTTCAAAATGCTGTCCTTTCAGAGAAAATCACTTTCCATTGAAAGTGCCTTAAACTACTTTCAAGCATTCACAAAAAACTCACATGCGTTTCTCTGAAAGAGAAGCAGTCTGTTCCAACACTTCAATTCACTGTGCGAAGTGAATGGAGTGTTGCTTCACTTTTTAAATGCTGTCCTTTTAGAGAAAATCCCTTTCCTTTGAATGTGCCTTAAGCTACTTACAAGCATTCAACAGAAACTCACATGCATTTCTCTGAAAGAGAAGCAATCTGTTCCAACACTTCAATTCCTTGTGCGAAGTGAATGGAGTGTTGCTTCACTTTCTAAATGCTGTCCTTTCAGAGAAAATCACTTTCCTTTGAAAGTGCCTTAAGCTACTTGCAAGCATTCACAAGAAACACTAATGCGTTTCTCTGAAATAAAAGCAGTCTGTTCCAACACTTCAATTCATTGCGCAAAAGGAATGGAGTGTTGCTTTACTTTCTAAATGCTGTCCTTTCAGAGAAAATCACTTTCCTTTGAAAGAGCCTTGAGCTACTTACAAGCATTCAACAGAAACTCACATGCATTTCTCTGAGAGAGAAGCAGTCGGTTCCCACACTTCAATTCACTGTGCGAAGTGAATGGAATGTTACTTCACTTTCTAAATGCTGTCCTTTCAGAGAAAATCACTTTCCTTTGAAAGTGCCTTAAGCTACTTTCTAGCATTCACAGGAAACACACATGCGTTTCTCTGAAAGAGAAGCAGTCTGTTCCAACACTTCAATTCACTGTGCGAAGTGAATGGAGTGTTGCTTCACTTTCTAAATTCTGTCCTTTCAGAGAAAATCACTTTCCATTGAAAGTGCCTTAAACTACTTTCAAGCATTCAAAAAAACTCACATGCGTTTCTCTGAAAGAGAAGCAGTCTGTTCCAACACTTCAATTCACTGTACAAAGTGAATGGAGTGTTGCCTCACTTTATAAATGCTGTCCTTTCAGAGAAAATCACTTTCCTTTGAAAGTGCCTTAAACTACTTTCAAGCATTCACAAAAAACTCACATGCGTTTCTCTGAAAGAGAAGCAGTCTGTTCCAACACTTCAATTCACTGTGCGAAGTGAATGGAGTGTTGCTTCAGTTTCTAAATGCTGTCCTTTCAGAGAAAATCACTTTCCTTTGAAAGTGCCTTAAGCTACTTACACGCGTTCAACAGAAACTCACATGCATTTCTCTGAAAGAGAAGCAGTCTGTTCCAACACTTCAATTCAATGTGCGAAGTGAATGGAGTGTTGCTTCACTTTCTAAATGCTGTCCTTTCAGAGAAAATCACTTTCCTTTGAAAGTGCCTTAAGCTACTAGCAAGCATTAGGAAGAAACTCACATGCGATTCTCTGAAAGAGAAGCAGTCTGTTCCAACACTTCAATTCACTGTGCGAAGTGAATGGAGTGTTGCCTCACTTTCAAAATGCTGTCCTTTCAGAGAAAATCACTTTCCATTGAAAGTGCCTTAAACTACTTTCAAGCATTCACAAAAAACTCACATGCGTTTCTCTGAAAGAGAAGCAGTCTGTTCCAACACTTCAATTCACTGTGCGAAGTGAATGGAGTGTTGCTTCACTTTCTAAATGCTGTCCTTTCAGAGAAAATCACTTTCCTTTGAGAGTGCCTTAAGCTACTTAAAAGCATTCACCAGAAACTCACATGCGTTTCTCTGAAAGAGAAGCAGTCTGTTCCAACACTTCAATTCACTGTTCGAAATGAATGGAGTGTTGCTTCACTTTCTAAATGCTGTCCTTTCAGAGAAAATCACTTTCCTTTGAAAGTGCCTTAAGCTACTTGCAAGCATTCAACAGAAACTCACATGCGTTTCTCTGAAAGAGAAGCAGTCTGTTCCAACACTTCAATTCACTGTGTGAAGTGAATAGAGTGTTGCCCCACTTTCTAAATGCTGTCCTTTCAGAGAAAATCACTTTCCTTTGAAAGTGCCTTAAGCTACTTACAAGCATTCAACAGAAACTCACATGCGTTTCTCTGAAAGAGAAGCAGTCTGTTCCAACACTTCAATTCAATGTGCGAAGTGAATGGAGTGTTGCTTCACTTTCTAAATGCTGTCCTTTCAGAGAAAATCACTTTTCTTTGAAAGTGCCTTAAGCTACTTGCAAGCATTCACAAGAAACACTCATGCGTTTCTATGAAAGAGAAGCAGTCTGTTCCAACACTTCAATTCATTGCGCGAAGGGAATGGAGTGTAGCTTTACTTTCTAAATGCTGTCCTTTCAGAGAAAATCACTTTCCTTTGAAAGAGCCTTGAGCTACTTACAAGCATTCAACAGAAACTCACATGCATTTCTCTGAAAGAGAAGCAGTCTGTTCCAACACTTCAATTCAGTGTGAAGTGAATGGAGTGTTGCTTCACTTTCTAAATGCTGTCCTTTCAGAGAAAATCACTTTCCTTTGAAAGTGCCTTAAGCAACTTGCAAGCATTCACAAGAAACTCACATGCGTTTCTCTGAAAGAGAAGCAGTCTGTTCCAATACTTCAATTCACTCTGCGAAGTGAATGGAGTGTTGCTTCACTTTCTACATGCTGTCCTTTCAGAGAAAATCACTTTCCATTGAAAGTGCCTTAAACTACTTTCAAGCATTCACAAAAAACTCACATGCGTTTCTCCGAAAGAGAAGCAGTCTGTTCCAACACTTCAATTCACTGTGTGAAGTGAATGGAGTGTTGCTTCACTTTCTAAATGCTGTCCTTTTAGAGAAAATCCCTTTCCTTTGAATGTGCCTTAAGCTACTTACACGCGTTCAACAGAAACTCACATGCATTTCTCTGAAAGAGAAGCAGTCTGTTCCAACACTTCAATTCAATGTGCGAAGTGAATGGAGTGTTGCTTCACTTTCTAAATGCTGTCCTTTCAGAGAAAATCACTTTCCTTTTAAAGTGCCTTAAGCTACTTACACGCGTTCAACAGAAACTCACATGCATTTCTCTGAAAGAGAAGCAGTCTGTTCCAACACTTCAATTCAATGTGCGAAGTGAATGGAGTGTTGCTTCACTTTCTAAATGCTGTCCTTTCAGAGAAAATCACTTTCCTTTGAAAGTGCCTTAAGCTACTAGCAAGCATTAGGAAGAAACTCACATGCGATTCTCTGAAAGAGAAGCAGTCTGTTCCAACACTTCAATTCACTGTGCGAAGTGAATGGAGTGTTGCCTCACTTTCAAAATGCTGTCCTTTCAGAGAAAATCACTTTCCATTGAAAGTGCCTTAAACTACTTTCAAGCATTCACAAAAAACTCACATGCGTTTCTCTGAAAGAGAAGCAGTCTGTTCCAACACTTCAATTCACTGTGCGAAGTGAATGGAGTGTTGCTTCACTTTCTAAATGCTGTCCTTTCAGAGAAAATCACTTTCCTTTGAGAGTGCCTTAAGCTACTTAAAAGCATTCACCAGAAACTCACATGCGTTTCTCTGAAAGAGAAGCAGTCTGTTCCAACACTTCAATTCACTGTTCGAAATGATGGAGTGTTGCTTCACTTTCTAAATGCTGTCCTTTCAGAGAAAATCACTTTCCTTTGAAAGTGCCTTAAGCTACTTGCAAGCATTCAACAGAAACTCACATGCGTTTCTCTGAAAGAGAAGCAGTCTGTTCCAACACTTCAATTCACTGTGTGAAGTGAATAGAGTGTTGCCCCACTTTCTAAATGCTGTCCTTTCAGAGAAAATCACTTTCCTTTGAAAGTGCCTTAAGCTACTTACAAGCATTCAACAGAAACTCACATGCGTTTCTCTGAAAGAGAAGCAGTCTGTTCCAACACTTCAATTCAATGTGCGAAGTGAATGGAGTGTTGCTTCACTTTCTAAATGCTGTCCTTTCAGAGAAAATCACTTTTCTTTGAAAGTGCCTTAAGCTACTTGCAAGCATTCACAAGAAACACTCATGCGTTTCTATGAAAGAGAAGCAGTCTGTTCCAACACTTCAATTCATTGCGCGAAGGGAATGGAGTGTAGCTTTACTTTCTAAATGCTGTCCTTTCAGAGAAAATCACTTTCCTTTGAAAGAGCCTTGAGCTACTTACAAGCATTTAACAGAAACTCACATGCATTTCTCTGAAAGAGAAGCAGTCTGTTCCAACACTTCAATTCAGTGTGAAGTGAATGGAGTGTTGCTTCACTTTCTAAATGCTGTCCTTTCAGAGAAAATCACTTTCCTTTGAAAGTGCCTTAAGCAACTTGCAAGCATTCACAAGAAACTCACATGCGTTTCTCTGAAAGAGAAGCAGTCTGTTCCAATACTTCAATTCACTCTGCGAAGTGAATGGAGTGTTGCTTCACTTTCTACATGCTGTCCTTTCAGAGAAAATCACTTTCCATTGAAAGTGCCTTAAACTACTTTCAAGCATTCACAAAAAACTCACATGCGTTTCTCCGAAAGAGAAGCAGTCTGTTCCAACACTTCAATTCACTGTGTGAAGTGAATGGAGTGTTGCTTCACTTTCTAAATGCTGTCCTTTTAGAGAAAATCCCTTTCCTTTGAATGTGCCTTAAGCTACTTACAAGCATTCAACAGAAACTCACATGCATTTCTCTGAAAGAGAAGCAATCTGTTCCTACACTTCAATTCCCTGAGCGAAGTGAATGGAGTGTTGCTTCACTTTCTAAATGCTGTCCTTTCAGAGAAAATCACTTTCCTTTGAAAGTGCCTTAAGCTACTTGCAAGCATTCACAAGAAACACTAATGCGTTTCTCTGAAATAGAAGCAGTCTGTTCCAACACTTCAATTCATTGCGCAAAAGGAATGGAGAGTTGCTTTACTTTCTAAATGCTGTCCTTTCAGAGAAAATCACTTTCCTTTGAAAGAGCCTTGAGCTACTTACAAGCATTCAACAGAAACTCACATGCATTTCTCTGGGAGAGAAGCAGTCGGTTCCAACACTTCAATTCACTGTGCAAAGTGAATGGAATGTTACTTCACTTTCTAAATGCTGTCCTTTCAGAGAAAATCACTTTCCTTTGAAAGTGCCTTAAGCTACTTTCTAGCATTCACAGGAAACACACATGCGTTTCTCTGAAAGAGAAGCAGTCTGTTCCAACACTTCAATTCACTGTGCGAAGTGAATAGAGTGTTGCTTCACTTTCTAAATTCTGTCCTTTCAGAGAAAATCACTTTCCATTGAAAGTGCCTTAAACTACTTTCAAGCATTCAAAAAAACTCACATGCGTTTCTCTGAAAGAGAAGCAGTCTGTTCCAACACTTCAATTCACTGTACAATGTGAATGGAGTGTTGCTTCACTTTCTAAATGCTGTCCTTTCAGAGAAAATCACTTTCCTTTGAAAGTGCCTTAAGCTACTTGCAAGCATTAGGAAGAAACTCACATGCGTTTCTCTGAAAGAGAAGCAGTCTGTTCCAACACTTCAATTCACTGTGCGAAGCGAATGGAGTGTTGCTTCACTTTCTAAATGCTGTCCTTTCAGAGAAAATCACTTACCTTTGAAAGTGCCTTAAGCTACTTACAAGCATTAGGAAGAAACTCACATGCGTTTCTCTGAAAGAGAAGCAATCTGTTCCAACACTTCAATTCACTGTGTGAAGTGAATGGAGTGTTGCCTCACTTTCTAAATGCTGTCCTTTCAGAGAAAATCACTTTCCTTTGAAAGTGCCTTAAGATACTTACAAGCATTAGGTAGAAACTCACATGCATTTCTCTGAAAGAGAAGCAGTCTGTTCCAACACTTCAATTCAATGTGCGAAGTGAATGGAGTGTTGCTTCACTTTCTAAATGCTGTCCTTTCAGAGAAAATCACTTTTCTTTGAAAGTGCCTTAAGCTACTTGCAAGCATTCACAAGAAACACTAATGCGTTTCTATGAAAGAGAAGCAGTCTGTTCCAACACTTCAATTCATTGCGCGAAGGGAATGGAGTGTTGCTTTACTTTCTAAATGCTGTCCTTTCAGAGAAAATCACTTTCCTTTGAAAGAGCCTTGAGCTACTTACAAGCATTCAACAGAAACTCACATGCATTTATCTGAAAGAGAAGCAGTCTGTTCCAACACTTCAATTCAGTGTGAAGTGAATGGAGTGTTGCTTCACTTTCTAAATGCTGTCCTTTCAGAGAAAATCCCTTTCCTTTGAATGTGCCTTAAGCTACTTAAAAGCATTCAACAGAAACTCACATGCATTTCTCTGAAAGAGAAGCAATCTGTTCCAACACTTCAATTCACTGTGCGAAGTGAATGGAGTGTTGCCTCACTTTCTAAATGCTGTCTTTTCAGAGAAAATCACTTTCCTTTGAAAGTGCCTTAAGCTAATTGCAAGCATTAGGAAGAAACTCACATGCGTTTCTCTTAAAGAGAAGCAATCTGTTCCAACACTTCAATTCACTGTGCGAAGTGAACTTAGTGTTGCTTCACTTTCTAAATGCTGTCCTTTCAGAGAAAATCACTTTCCTTTGAAAGTGCCTTAAGCTACTTGCAAGCATTAGGAAGAAACTCACATGCGATTCTCTGAAAGAGAAGCAGTCTGTTCCAACACTTCAATTCACTGTGCGAAGTGAATGGAGTGTGGCCTCACTTTCAAAATGCTGTCCTTTCAAAGAAAATCACTTTCCATTGAAAGTGCCTTAAACTACTTTCAAGCATTCACAAAAAACTCACATGCGTTTCTCTGAAAGAGAAGCAGTCCGTTCCAACACTTCAATTCACTGTGCGAAGTGAATGGAGTGTTGCTTCACTTTCTAAATGCTGTCCTTTTAGAGAAAATCCCTTTCCTTTGAATGTGCCTTAAGCTACTTACAAGCATTCAACAGAAACTCACATGCATTTCTCTGAAAGAGAAGCAATCTGTTCCAACACTTCAATTCCCTGTGCGAAGTGAATGGAGTGTTGCTTCACTTTCTTAATGCTGTCCTTTCAGAGAAAATCACTTTCCTTTGAAAGTGCCTAAAGCTACTTGCAAGCATTAGGAAGAAACTCACATGCGATTCTCTGAAAGAGAAGCAGTCTGTTCCAACACTTCAATTCACTGTGCGAAGTGAATGGAGTGTTGCATCACTTTCAAAATGCTGTCCTTTCAGAGAAAATCACTTTCCATTGAAAGTGCCTTAAACTACTTTCAAGCATTCACAAAAAAATCACATGTGTTTCTCTGAAAGAGAAGCAGTCCGTTCCAACACTTCAATTCACTGTGCGAAGTGAATGGAGTGTTGTTTCACTTTCTAAATGCTGTCCTTTTAGAGAAAATCCCTTTCCTTTGAATGTGCCTTAAGCTACTTACAAGCATTCAACAGAAACTCACATGCATTTCTCTGAAAGAGAAGCAATCTGTTCCAACACTTCAATTCCCTGTGCGAAGTGAATGGAGTGTTGCTTCACTTTCTAAATGCTGTCCTTTCAGAGAAAATCACTTTCCTTTGAAAGTGCCTTAAGCTACTTGCAAGCATTCACAAGAAACACTAATGCGTTTCTCTGAAATAAAAGCAGTCTGTTCCAACACTTCAATTCATTGCGCAAAAGGAATGGAGTGTTGCTTTACTTTCTAAATGCTGTCCTTTCAGAGAAAATCACTTTCCTTTGAAAGAGCCTTGAGCTACTTACAAGCATTCAACAGAAACTCACATGCATTTCTCTGAGAGAGAAGCAGTCGGTTCCAACCCTTCAATTCACTGTGCGAAGTGAATGGAATGTTACTTCACTTTCTACATGCTGTCCTTTCAGAGAAAATCACTTTCCTTTGAAAGTGCCTTAAGCTACTTTCTAGCATTCACAGGAAACACACATGCGTTTCTCTGAAAGAGAAGCAGTCTGTTCCAACACTTCAATTCACTGTGCGAAGTGAATGGAGTGTTGCTTCACTTTCTAAATTCTGTCCTTTCAGAGAGAATCACTTTCCATTGAAAGTGCCTTAAACTACTTTCAAGCATTCAAAAAAACTCACATGCGTTTCTCTGAAAGAGAAGCAGTCTGTTCCAACACTTCAATTCACTGTACAAAGTGAATGGAGTGTTGCTTCACTTTCTAAATGCTGTCCTTTCAGAGAAAATCACTTTCCTTTGAAAGTGCCTTAAGCAACTTGCAAGCATTCACAAGAAACACTAATGCGTTTCTATGAAAGAGAAGCACTCTGTTCCAACACTTCAATTCACTGCACGAAGGGAATGGAGTGTTGCTTCACTTTCAAATTCTGTCCTTTCAGAGAAAATCACTTTCCTTTGAAAGTGCCTTAAGCTACTTACAAGCATTCACCAGAAACTCACATGTGTTTCTCTGAAAGAGAAGCAGTCTGTTCCAACACCTCAATTCACTGTGTGAAGTGAATGGAGTGTTGCTTCACTTTCTAAATGCTGTCCTTTCAGAGAAAATCACTTTCCTTTGAAAGTGCCTTAAGCAACTTGCAAGCATTCACAAGAAACTCACATGCGTTTCTCTGAAAAAGAAGCAGTCTGTTCCAATACTTCAATTCACTCTGCGAAGTGAATGGAGTGTTGCTTCACTTTCTACATGCTGTCCTTTCAGAGAAAATCACTTTCCTTTGAAAGTGCCTTAAGCTACTTACAAGCATTCAACAGAAACTCACATGCATTTCTCTGAAAGAGAAGCAGTCTGTTCCAACACTTCAATTCACTGTGCGAAGTGAATGGAGTGTTGCTTCACTTTCTAAATGCTGTCCTTTCAGAGAAAATCACTTTCCTTTGAAAGTGCCTTAAGCTACTTTCTAGCATTCACAGGAAACACACATGCGTTTCTCTGAAAGAGAAGTAGTCTGTTCCAACACTTCAATTCACTGTGCGAAGTGAATGGAGTGTTGCTTCACTTTCTAAATGCTGTCCTTTCAGAGAAAATCACTTTCCTTTGAATGTGCCTTAAGCTACTTACAAGCATTAGGAAGAAACTCACATGCGTTTCTCTGAAAGAGAAGCAATCTGTTCCAACACTTCAATTCACTGTGTGAAGTGAATGGAGTGTTGCCTCACTTTCTAAATGCTGCCTTTTCAGAGAAAATCACTTTCCTTTGAAAGTGCCTTAAGCTACTTACAAGCATTCACCAGAAACTCACATGCGTTTCTCTGAAAGAGAAGCAGTCTGTTCCAACACTTCAATTCACTGTTCGAAATGAATGGAGTGTTGCTTCACTTTCTAAATGCTGTCCTTTCAGAGAAAATCACTTTCCTTTGAAAGTGCCTTAAGCTACTTGCAAGCATTAGGAAGAAACTCACATACGTTTCTCTGAAAGAGAAGCAGTCTGTTCCAACACTTCAAATCACTGTGCAAAGTGAATGGAGTGTTGCTTCACTTTCTAAATGCTGTCCTTTCAGATAAAATCACTTACCTTTGAAAGTGCCTTAAGCTACTTGCAAGCATTAGGAAGAAACTCACATACGTTTCTCTGAAAGAGAAGCAGTCTGTTCCAACACTTCAATTCACTGTTCGAAATGAATGGAGTGTTGCTTCACTTTCTAAATGCTGTCCTTTCAGAGAAAATCACTTTCCTTTGAAAGTGCCTTAAGCTACTAGCAAGCATTAGGAAGAAACTCACATGCGATTCTCTGAAAGAGAAGCAGTCTGTTCCAACACTTCAATTCACTGTGCGAAGTGAATGGAGTGTTGCCTCACTTTCAAAATGCTGTCCTTTCAGAGAAAATCACTTTCCATTGAAAAGTGCCTTAAACTACTTTCAAGCATTCACAAAAAACTCACATGCGTTTCTCTGAAAGAGAAGCAGTCTGTTCCAACACTTCAATTCACTGTTCGAAATGAATGGAGTGTTGCTTCACTTTCTAAATGCTGTCCTTTCAGAGAAAATCACTTTCCTTTGAAAGTGCCTTAAGCTACTTGCAAGCATTCAACAGAAACTCACATGCGTTTCTCTGAAAGAGAAGCAGTCTGTTCCAACACTTCAATTCACTGTGTGAAGTGAATAGAGTGTTGCCCCACTTTCTAAATGCTGTCCTTTCAGAGAAAATCACTTTCCTTTGAAAGTGCCTTAAGCTACTTACAAGCATTCAACAGAAACTCACATGCGTTTCTCTGAAAGAGAAGCAGTCTGTTCCAACACTTCAATTCAATGTGCGAAGTGAATGGAGTGTTGCTTCACTTTCTAAATGCTGTCCTTTCAGAGAAAATCACTTTTCTTTGAAAGTGCCTTAAGCTACTTGCAAGCATTCACAAGAAACACTCATGCGTTTCTATGAAAGAGAAGCAGTCTGTTCCAACACTTCAATTCATTGCGCGAAGGGAATGGAGTGTAGCTTTACTTTCTAAATGCTGTCCTTTCAGAGAAAATCACTTTCCTTTGAAAGAGCCTTGAGCTACTTACAAGCATTCAACAGAAACTCACATGCATTTCTCTGAAAGAGAAGCAGTCTGTTCCAACACTTCAATTCACTGTGTGAAGTGAATGGAGTGTTGCTTCACTTTCTAAATGCTGTCCTTTTAGAGAAAATCCCTTTCCTTTGAATGTGCCTTAAGCTACTTACAAGCATTCAACAGAAACTCACATGCATTTCTCTGAAAGAGAAGCAATCTGTTCCTACACTTCAATTCCCTGTGCGAAGTGAATGGAGTGTTGCTTCACTTTCTAAATGCTGTCCTTTCAGAGAAAATCACTTTCCTTTGAAAGTGCCTTAAGCTACTTGCAAGCATTCACAAGAAACACTAATGCGTTTCTCTGAAATAGAAGCAGTCTGTTCCAACACTTCAATTCATTGCGCAAAAGGAATGGAGAGTTGCTTTACTTTCTAAATGCTGTCCTTTCAGAGAAAATCACTTTCCTTTGAAAGAGCCTTGAGCTACTTACAAGCATTCAACAGAAACTCACATGCATTTCTCTGGGAGAGAAGCAGTCGGTTCCAACACTTCAATTCACTGTGCGAAGTGAATGGAATGTTACTTCACTTTCTAAATGCTGTCCTTTCAGAGAAAATCACTTTCCTTTGAAAGTGCCTTAAGCTACTTTCTAGCATTCACAGGAAACACACATGCGTTTCTCTGAAAGAGAAGCAGTCTGTTCCAACACTTCAATTCACTGTGCGAAGTGAATAGAGTGTTGCTTCACTTTCTAAATTCTGTCCTTTCAGAGAAAATCACTTTCCATTGAAAGTGCCTTAAACTACTTTCAAGCATTCAAAAAAACTCACATGCGTTTCTCTGAAAGAGAAGCAGTCTGTTCCAACACTTCAATTCACTGTACAATGTGAATGGAGTGTTGCTTCACTTTCTAAATGCTGTCCTTTCAGAGAAAATCACTTTCCTTTGAAAGTGCCTTAAGCTACTTGCAAGCATTAGGAAGAAACTCACATGCGTTTCTCTGAAAGAGAAGCAGTCTGTTCCAACACTTCAATTCACTGTGCGAAGCGAATGGAGTGTTGCTTCACTTTCTAAATGCTGTCCTTTCAGAGAAAATCACTTACCTTTGAAAGTGCCTTAAGCTACTTACAAGCATTAGGAAGAAACTCACATGCGTTTCTCTGAAAGAGAAGCAATCTGTTCCAACACTTCAATTCACTGTGTGAAGTGAATGGAGTGTTGCCTCACTTTCTAAATGCTGTCCTTTCAGAGAAAATCACTTTCCTTTGAAAGTGCCTTAAGCTACTTACAAGCATTAGGTAGAAACTCACATGCATTTCTCTGAAAGAGAAGCAGTCTGTTCCAACACTTCAATTCAATGTGCGAAGTGAATGGAGTGTTGCTTCACTTTCTAAATGCTGTCCTTTCAGAGAAAATCACTTTTCTTTGAAAGTGCCTTAAGCTACTTGCAAGCATTCACAAGAAACACTAATGCGTTTCTATGAAAGAGAAGCAGTCTGTTCCAACACTTCAATTCATTGCGCGAAGGGAATGGAGTGTTGCTTTACTTTCTAAATGCTGTCCTTTCAGAGAAAATCACTTTCCTTTGAAAGAGCCTTGAGCTACTTACAAGCATTCAACAGAAACTCACATGCATTTATCTGAAAGAGAAGCAGTCTGTTCCAACACTTCAATTCAGTGTGAAGTGAATGGAGTGTTGCTTCACTTTCTAAATGCTGTCCTTTCAGAGAAAATCCCTTTCCTTTGAATGTGCCTTAAGCTACTTAAAAGCATTCAACAGAAACTCACATGCATTTCTCTGAAAGAGAAGCAATCTGTTCCAACACTTCAATTCACTGTGCGAAGTGAATGGAGTGTTGCCTCACTTTCTAAATGCTGTCTTTTCAGAGAAAATCACTTTCCTTTGAAAGTGCCTTAAGCTAATTGCAAGCATTAGGAAGAAACTCACATGCGTTTCTCTTAAAGAGAAGCAATCTGTTCCAACACTTCAATTCACTGTGCGAAGTGAACTTAGTGTTGCTTCACTTTCTAAATGCTGTCCTTTCAGAGAAAATCACTTTCCTTTGAAAGTGCCTTAAGCTACTTGCAAGCATTAGGAAGAAACTCACATGCGATTCTCTGAAAGAGAAGCAGTCTGTTCCAACACTTCAATTCACTGTGCGAAGTGAATGGAGTGTGGCCTCACTTTCAAAATGCTGTCCTTTCAAAGAAAATCACTTTCCATTGAAAGTGCCTTAAACTACTTTCAAGCATTCACAAAAAACTCACATGCGTTTCTCTGAAAGAGAAGCAGTCCGTTCCAACACTTCAATTCACTGTGCGAAGTGAATGGAGTGTTGCTTCACTTTCTAAATGCTGTCCTTTTAGAGAAAATCCCTTTCCTTTGAATGTGCCTTAAGCTACTTACAAGCATTCAACAGAAACTCACATGCATTTCTCTGAAAGAGAAGCAATCTGTTCCAACACTTCAATTCCCTGTGCGAAGTGAATGGAGTGTTGCTTCACTTTCTTAATGCTGTCCTTTCAGAGAAAATCACTTTCCTTTGAAAGTGCCTAAAGGTACTTGCAAGCATTAGGAAGAAACTCACATGCGATTCTCTGAAAGAGAAGCAGTCTGTTCCAACACTTCAATTCACTGTGCGAAGTGAATGGAGTGTTGCATCACTTTCAAAATGCTGTCCTTTCAGAGAAAATCACTTTCCATTGAAAGTGCCTTAAACTACTTTCAAGCATTCACAAAAAAATCACATGTGTTTCTCTGAAAGAGAAGCAGTCCGTTCCAACACTTCAATTCACTGTGCGAAGTGAATGGAGTGTTGTTTCACTTTCTAAATGCTGTCCTTTTAGAGAAAATCCCTTTCCTTTGAATGTGCCTTAAGCTACTTACAAGCATTCAACAGAAACTCACATGCATTTCTCTGAAAGAGAAGCAATCTGTTCCAACACTTCAATTCCCTGTGCGAAGTGAATGGAGTGTTGCTTCACTTTCTAAATGCTGTCCTTTCAGAGAAAATCACTTTCCTTTGAAAGTGCCTTAAGCTACTTGCAAGCATTCACAAGAAACACTAATGCGTTTCTCTGAAAGAGAAGCAGTCTGTTCCAACACTTCAATTCACTGTGTGAAGTGAATAGAGTGTTGCCCCACTTTCTAAATGCTGTCCTTTCAGAGAAAATCACTTTCCTTTGAAAGTGCCTTAAGCTACTTACAAGCATTCAACAGAAACTCACATGCGTTTCTCTGAAAGAGAAGCAGTCTGTTCCAACACTTCAATTCAATGTGCGAAGTGAATGGAGTGTTGCTTCACTTTCTAAATGCTGTCCTTTCAGAGAAAATCACTTTTCTTTGAAAGTGCCTTAAGCTACTTGCAAGCATTCACAAGAAACACTCATGCGTTTCTATGAAAGAGAAGCAGTCTGTTCCAACACTTCAATTCATTGCGCGAAGGGAATGGAGTGTAGCTTTACTTTCTAAATGCTGTCCTTTCAGAGAAAATCACTTTCCTTTGAAAGAGCCTTGAGCTACTTACAAGCATTTAACAGAAACTCACATGCATTTCTCTGAAAGAGAAGCAGTCTGTTCCAACACTTCAATTCAGTGTGAAGTGAATGGAGTGTTGCTTCACTTTCTAAATGCTGTCCTTTCAGAGAAAATCACTTTCCTTTGAAAGTGCCTTAAGCAACTTGCAAGCATTCACAAGAAACTCACATGCGTTTCTCTGAAAGAGAAGCAGTCTGTTCCAATACTTCAATTCACTCTGCGAAGTGAATGGAGTGTTGCTTCACTTTCTACATGCTGTCCTTTCAGAGAAAATCACTTTCCATTGAAAGTGCCTTAAACTACTTTCAAGCATTCACAAAAAACTCACATGCGTTTCTCCGAAAGAGAAGCAGTCTGTTCCAACACTTCAATTCACTGTGTGAAGTGAATGGAGTGTTGCTTCACTTTCTAAATGCTGTCCTTTTAGAGAAAATCCCTTTCCTTTGAATGTGCCTTAAGCTACTTACAAGCATTCAACAGAAACTCACATGCATTTCTCTGAAAGAGAAGCAATCTGTTCCTACACTTCAATTCCCTGAGCGAAGTGAATGGAGTGTTGCTTCACTTTCTAAATGCTGTCCTTTCAGAGAAAATCACTTTCCTTTGAAAGTGCCTTAAGCTACTTGCAAGCATTCACAAGAAACACTAATGCGTTTCTCTGAAATAGAAGCAGTCTGTTCCAACACTTCAATTCATTGCGCAAAAGGAATGGAGAGTTGCTTTACTTTCTAAATGCTGTCCTTTCAGAGAAAATCACTTTCCTTTGAAAGAGCCTTGAGCTACTTACAAGCATTCAACAGAAACTCACATGCATTTCTCTGGGAGAGAAGCAGTCGGTTCCAACACTTCAATTCACTGTGCAAAGTGAATGGAATGTTACTTCACTTTCTAAATGCTGTCCTTTCAGAGAAAATCACTTTCCTTTGAAAGTGCCTTAAGCTACTTTCTAGCATTCACAGGAAACACACATGCGTTTCTCTGAAAGAGAAGCAGTCTGTTCCAACACTTCAATTCACTGTGCGAAGTGAATAGAGTGTTGCTTCACTTTCTAAATTCTGTCCTTTCAGAGAAAATCACTTTCCATTGAAAGTGCCTTAAACTACTTTCAAGCATTCAAAAAAACTCACATGCGTTTCTCTGAAAGAGAAGCAGTCTGTTCCAACACTTCAATTCACTGTACAATGTGAATGGAGTGTTGCTTCACTTTCTAAATGCTGTCCTTTCAGAGAAAATCACTTTCCTTTGAAAGTGCCTTAAGCTACTTGCAAGCATTAGGAAGAAACTCACATGCGTTTCTCTGAAAGAGAAGCAGTCTGTTCCAACACTTCAATTCACTGTGCGAAGCGAATGGAGTGTTGCTTCACTTTCTAAATGCTGTCCTTTCAGAGAAAATCACTTACCTTTGAAAGTGCCTTAAGCTACTTACAAGCATTAGGAAGAAACTCACATGCGTTTCTCTGAAAGAGAAGCAATCTGTTCCAACACTTCAATTCACTGTGTGAAGTGAATGGAGTGTTGCCTCACTTTCTAAATGCTGTCCTTTCAGAGAAAATCACTTTCCTTTGAAAGTGCCTTAAGCTACTTACAAGCATTAGGTAGAAACTCACATGCATTTCTCTGAAAGAGAAGCAGTCTGTTCCAACACTTCAATTCAATGTGCGAAGTGAATGGAGTGTTGCTTCACTTTCTAAATGCTGTCCTTTCAGAGAAAATCACTTTTCTTTGAAAGTGCCTTAAGCTACTTGCAAGCATTCACAAGAAACACTAATGCGTTTCTATGAAAGAGAAGCAGTCTGTTCCAACACTTCAATTCATTGCGCGAAGGGAATGGAGTGTTGCTTTACTTTCTAAATGCTGTCCTTTCAGAGAAAATCACTTTCCTTTGAAAGAGCCTTGAGCTACTTACAAGCATTCAACAGAAACTCACATGCATTTATCTGAAAGAGAAGCAGTCTGTTCCAACACTTCAATTCAGTGTGAAGTGAATGGAGTGTTGCTTCACTTTCTAAATGCTGTCCTTTCAGAGAAAATCCCTTTCCTTTGAATGTGCCTTAAGCTACTTAAAAGCATTCAACAGAAACTCACATGCATTTCTCTGAAAGAGAAGCAATCTGTTCCAACACTTCAATTCACTGTGCGAAGTGAATGGAGTGTTGCCTCACTTTCTAAATGCTGTCTTTTCAGAGAAAATCACTTTCCTTTGAAAGTGCCTTAAGCTAATTGCAAGCATTAGGAAGAAACTCACATGCGTTTCTCTTAAAGAGAAGCAATCTGTTCCAACACTTCAATTCACTGTGCGAAGTGAACTTAGTGTTGCTTCACTTTCTAAATGCTGTCCTTTCAGAGAAAATCACTTTCCTTTGAAAGTGCCTTAAGCTACTTGCAAGCATTAGGAAGAAACTCACATGCGATTCTCTGAAAGAGAAGCAGTCTGTTCCAACACTTCAATTCACTGTGCGAAGTGAATGGAGTGTGGCCTCACTTTCAAAATGCTGTCCTTTCAAAGAAAATCACTTTCCATTGAAAGTGCCTTAAACTACTTTCAAGCATTCACAAAAAACTCACATGCGTTTCTCTGAAAGAGAAGCAGTCCGTTCCAACACTTCAATTCACTGTGCGAAGTGAATGGAGTGTTGCTTCACTTTCTAAATGCTGTCCTTTTAGAGAAAATCCCTTTCCTTTGAATGTGCCTTAAGCTACTTACAAGCATTCAACAGAAACTCACATGCATTTCTCTGAAAGAGAAGCAATCTGTTCCAACACTTCAATTCCCTGTGCGAAGTGAATGGAGTGTTGCTTCACTTTCTTAATGCTGTCCTTTCAGAGAAAATCACTTTCCTTTGAAAGTGCCTAAAGCTACTTGCAAGCATTAGGAAGAAACTCACATGCGATTCTCTGAAAGAGAAGCAGTCTGTTCCAACACTTCAATTCACTGTGCGAAGTGAATGGAGTGTTGCATCACTTTCAAAATGCTGTCCTTTCAGAGAAAATCACTTTCCATTGAAAGTGCCTTAAACTACTTTCAAGCATTCACAAAAAAATCACATGTGTTTCTCTGAAAGAGAAGCAGTCCGTTCCAACACTTCA
Organism: Myodes glareolus; assembly: GCF_982192425.1. NCBI lineage: Eukaryota > Metazoa > Chordata > Mammalia > Rodentia > Cricetidae > Myodes > Myodes glareolus. The sequence goes on along the minus strand of NW_028263211.1, from coordinate 3,052,970 downwards.
ATTCACTGTGCGAAGTGAATGGAGTGTTGTTTCACTTTCTAAATGCTGTCCTTTTAGAGAAAATCCCTTTCCTTTGAATGTGCCTTAAGCTACTTACAAGCATTCAACAGAAACTCACATGCATTTCTCTGAAAGAGAAGCAATCTGTTCCAACACTTCAATTCCCTGTGCGAAGTGAATGGAGTGTTGCTTCACTTTCTAAATGCTGTCCTTTCAGAGAAAATCACTTTCCTTTGAAAGTGCCTTAAGCTACTTGCAAGCATTCACAAGAAACACTAATGCGTTTCTCTGAAATAAAAGCAGTCTGTTCCAACACTTCAATTCATTGCGCAAAAGGAATGGAGTGTTGCTTTACTTTCTAAATGCTGTCCTTTCAGAGAAAATCACTTTCCTTTGAAAGAGCCTTGAGCTACTTACAAGCATTCAACAGAAACTCACATGCATTTCTCTGAGAGAGAAGCAGTCGGTTCCAACCCTTCAATTCACTGTGCGAAGTGAATGGAATGTTACTTCACTTTCTAAATGCTGTCCTTTCAGAGAAAATCACTTTCCTTTGAAAGTGCCTTAAGCTACTTTCTAGCATTCACAGGAAACACACATGCGTTTCTCTGAAAGAGAAGCAGTCTGTTCCAACACTTCAATTCACTGTGCGAAGTGAATGGAGTGTTGCTTCACTTTCTAAATTCTGTCCTTTCAGAGAGAATCACTTTCCATTGAAAGTGCCTTAAACTACTTTCAAGCATTCAAAAAAACTCACATGCGTTTCTCTGAAAGAGAAGCAGTCTGTTCCAACACTTCAATTCACTGTACAAAGTGAATGGAGTGTTGCTTCACTTTCTAAATGCTGTCCTTTCAGAGAAAATCACTTTCCTTTGAAAGTGCCTTAAGCAACTTGCAAGCATTCACAAGAAACACTAATGCGTTTCTATGAAAGAGAAGCACTCTGTTCCAACACTTCAATTCACTGCACGAAGGGAATGGAGTGTTGCTTCACTTTCAAATTCTGTCCTTTCAGAGAAAATCACTTTCCTTTGAAAGTGCCTTAAGCTACTTACAAGCATTCACCAGAAACTCACATGTGTTTCTCTGAAAGAGAAGCAGTCTGTTCCAACACCTCAATTCACTGTGTGAAGTGAATGGAGTGTTGCTTCACTTTCTAAATGCTGTCCTTTCAGAGAAAATCACTTTCCTTTGAAAGTGCCTTAAGCAACTTGCAAGCATTCACAAGAAACTCACATGCGTTTCTCTGAAAAAGAAGCAGTCTGTTCCAATACTTCAATTCACTCTGCGAAGTGAATGGAGTGTTGCTTCACTTTCTACATGCTGTCCTTTCAGAGAAAATCACTTTCCTTTGAAAGTGCCTTAAGCTACTTACAAGCATTCAACAGAAACTCACATGCATTTCTCTGAAAGAGAAGCAGTCTGTTCCAACACTTCAATTCACTGTGCGAAGTGAATGGAGTGTTGCTTCACTTTCTAAATGCTGTCCTTTCAGAGAAAATCACTTTCCTTTGAAAGTGCCTTAAGCTACTTTCTAGCATTCACAGGAAACACACATGCGTTTCTCTGAAAGAGAAGTAGTCTGTTCCAACACTTCAATTCACTGTGCGAAGTGAATGGAGTGTTGCTTCACTTTCTAAATGCTGTCCTTTCAGAGAAAATCACTTTCCTTTGAATGTGCCTTAAGCTACTTACAAGCATTAGGAAGAAACTCACATGCGTTTCTCTGAAAGAGAAGCAATCTGTTCCAACACTTCAATTCACTGTGTGAAGTGAATGGAGTGTTGCCTCACTTTCTAAATGCTGCCTTTTCAGAGAAAATCACTTTCCTTTGAAAGTGCCTTAAGCTACTTACAAGCATTCACCAGAAACTCACATGCGTTTCTCTGAAAGAGAAGCAGTCTGTTCCAACACTTCAATTCACTGTTCGAAATGAATGGAGTGTTGCTTCACTTTCTAAATGCTGTCCTTTCAGAGAAAATCACTTTCCTTTGAAAGTGCCTTAAGCTACTTGCAAGCATTAGGAAGAAACTCACATACGTTTCTCTGAAAGAGAAGCAGTCTGTTCCAACACTTCAAATCACTGTGCAAAGTGAATGGAGTGTTGCTTCACTTTCTAAATGCTGTCCTTTCAGATAAAATCACTTACCTTTGAAAGTGCCTTAAGCTACTTGCAAGCATTAGGAAGAAACTCACATACGTTTCTCTGAAAGAGAAGCAGTCTGTTCCAACACTTCAATTCACTGTTCGAAATGAATGGAGTGTTGCTTCACTTTCTAAATGCTGTCCTTTCAGAGAAAATCACTTTCCTTTGAAAGTGCCTTAAGCTACTAGCAAGCATTAGGAAGAAACTCACATGCGATTCTCTGAAAGAGAAGCAGTCTGTTCCAACACTTCAATTCACTGTGCGAAGTGAATGGAGTGTTGCCTCACTTTCAAAATGCTGTCCTTTCAGAGAAAATCACTTTCCATTGAAAGTGCCTTAAACTACTTTCAAGCATTCACAAAAAACTCACATGCGTTTCTCTGAAAGAGAAGCAGTCTGTTCCAACACTTCAATTCACTGTGCGAAGTGAATGGAGTGTTGCTTCACTTTTTAAATGCTGTCCTTTCAGAGAAAATCACTTTCCTTTGAGAGTGCCTTAAGCTACTTAAAAGCATTCACCAGAAACTCACATGCGTTTCTCTGAAAGAGAAGCAGTCTGTTCCAACACTTCAATTCACTGTTCGAAATGAATGGAGTGTTGCTTCACTTTCTAAATGCTGTCCTTTCAGAGAAAATCACTTTCCTTTGAAAGTGCCTTAAGCTACTTGCAAGCATTCAACAGAAACTCACATGCGTTTCTCTGAAAGAGAAGCAGTCTGTTCCAACACTTCAATTCACTGTGTGAAGTGAATAGAGTGTTGCCCCACTTTCTAAATGCTGTCCTTTCAGAGAAAATCACTTTCCTTTGAAAGTGCCTTAAGCTACTTACAAGCATTCAACAGAAACTCACATGCGTTTCTCTGAAAGAGAAGCAGTCTGTTCCAACACTTCAATTCAATGTGCGAAGTGAATGGAGTGTTGCTTCACTTTCTAAATGCTGTCCTTTCAGAGAAAATCACTTTTCTTTGAAAGTGCCTTAAGCTACTTGCAAGCATTCACAAGAAACACTCATGCGTTTCTATGAAAGAGAAGCAGTCTGTTCCAACACTTCAATTCATTGCGCGAAGGGAATGGAGTGTAGCTTTACTTTCTTAATGCTGTCCTTTCAGAGAAAATCACTTTCCTTTGAAAGAGCCTTGAGCTACTTACAAGCATTCAACAGAAACTCACATGCATTTCTCTGAAAGAGAAGCAGTCTGTTCCAACACTTCAATTCACTGTGTGAAGTGAATGGAGTGTTGCTTCACTTTCTAAATGCTGTCCTTTTAGAGAAAATCCCTTTCCTTTGAATGTGCCTTAAGCTACTTACAAGCATTCAACAGAAACTCACATGCATTTCTCTGAAAGAGAAGCAATCTGTTCCTACACTTCAATTCCCTGTGCGAAGTGAATGGAGTGTTGCTTCACTTTCTAAATGCTGTCCTTTCAGAGAAAATCACTTTCCTTTGAAAGTGCCTTAAGCTACTTGCAAGCATTCACAAGAAACACTAATGCGTTTCTCTGAAATAGAAGCAGTCTGTTCCAACACTTCAATTCATTGCGCAAAAGGAATGGAGAGTTGCTTTACTTTCTAAATGCTGTCCTTTCAGAGAAAATCACTTTCCTTTGAAAGAGCCTTGAGCTACTTACAAGCATTCAACAGAAACTCACATGCATTTCTCTGGGAGAGAAGCAGTCGGTTCCAACACTTCAATTCACTGTGCGAAGTGAATGGAATGTTACTTCACTTTCTAAATGCTGTCCTTTCAGAGAAAATCACTTTCCTTTGAAAGTGCCTTAAGCTACTTTCTAGCATTCACAGGAAACACACATGCGTTTCTCTGAAAGAGAAGCAGTCTGTTCCAACACTTCAATTCACTGTGCGAAGTGAATAGAGTGTTGCTTCACTTTCTAAATTCTGTCCTTTCAGAGAAAATCACTTTCCATTGAAAGTGCCTTAAACTACTTTCAAGCATTCAAAAAAACTCACATGCGTTTCTCTGAAAGAGAAGCAGTCTGTTCCAACACTTCAATTCACTGTACAATGTGAATGGAGTGTTGCTTCACTTTCTAAATGCTGTCCTTTCAGAGAAAATCACTTTCCTTTGAAAGTGCCTTAAGCTACTTGCAAGCATTAGGAAGAAACTCACATGCGTTTCTCTGAAAGAGAAGCAGTCTGTTCCAACACTTCAATTCACTGTGCGAAGCGAATGGAGTGTTGCTTCACTTTCTAAATGCTGTCCTTTCAGAGAAAATCACTTACCTTTGAAAGTGCCTTAAGCTACTTACAAGCATTAGGAAGAAACTCACATGCGTTTCTCTGAAAGAGAAGCAATCTGTTCCAACACTTCAATTCACTGTGTGAAGTGAATGGAGTGTTGCCTCACTTTCTAAATGCTGTCCTTTCAGAGAAAATCACTTTCCTTTGAAAGTGCCTTAAGCTACTTACAAGCATTAGGTAGAAACTCACATGCATTTCTCTGAAAGAGAAGCAGTCTGTTCCAACACTTCAATTCAATGTGCGAAGTGAATGGAGTGTTGCTTCACTTTCTAAATGCTGTCCTTTCAGAGAAAATCACTTTCCTTTGAAAGTGCCTTAAGCTACTTGCAAGCATTCACAAGAAACACTAATGCGTTTCTATGAAAGAGAAGCAGTCTGTTCCAACACTTCAATTCATTGCGCGAAGGGAATGGAGTGTTGCTTTACTTTCTAAATGCTGTCCTTTCAGAGAAAATCACTTTCCTTTGAAAGAGCCTTGAGCTACTTACAAGCATTCAACAGAAACTCACATGCATTTATCTGAAAGAGAAGCAGTCTGTTCCAACACTTCAATTCAGTGTGAAGTGAATGGAGTGTTGCTTCACTTTCTAAATGCTGTCCTTTCAGAGAAAATCCCTTTCCTTTGAATGTGCCTTAAGCTACTTAAAAGCATTCAACAGAAACTCACATGCATTTCTCTGAAAGAGAAGCAATCTGTTCCAACACTTCAATTCACTGTGCGAAGTGAATGGAGTGTTGCCTCACTTTCTAAATGCTGTCTTTTCAGAGAAAATCACTTTCCTTTGAAAGTGCCTTAAGCTAATTGCAAGCATTAGGAAGAAACTCACATGCGTTTCTCTTAAAGAGAAGCAATCTGTTCCAACACTTCAATTCACTGTGCGAAGTGAACTTAGTGTTGCTTCACTTTCTAAATGCTGTCCTTTCAGAGAAAATCACTTTCCTTTGAAAGTGCCTTAAGCTACTTGCAAGCATTAGGAAGAAACTCACATGCGATTCTCTGAAAGAGAAGCAGTCTGTTCCAACACTTCAATTCACTGTGCGAAGTGAATGGAGTGTGGCCTCACTTTCAAAATGCTGTCCTTTCAAAGAAAATCACTTTCCATTGAAAGTGCCTTAAACTACTTTCAAGCATTCACAAAAAACTCACATGCGTTTCTCTGAAAGAGAAGCAGTCCGTTCCAACACTTCAATTCACTGTGCGAAGTGAATGGAGTGTTGCTTCACTTTCTAAATGCTGTCCTTTTAGAGAAAATCCCTTTCCTTTGAATGTGCCTTAAGCTACTTACAAGCATTCAACAGAAACTCACATGCATTTCTCTGAAAGAGAAGCAATCTGTTCCAACACTTCAATTCCCTGTGCGAAGTGAATGGAGTGTTGCTTCACTTTCTTAATGCTGTCCTTTCAGAGAAAATCACTTTCCTTTGAAAGTGCCTAAAGGTACTTGCAAGCATTAGGAAGAAACTCACATGCGATTCTCTGAAAGAGAAGCAGTCTGTTCCAACACTTCAATTCACTGTGCGAAGTGAATGGAGTGTTGCATCACTTTCAAAATGCTGTCCTTTCAGAGAAAATCACTTTCCATTGAAAGTGCCTTAAACTACTTTCAAGCATTCACAAAAAAATCACATGTGTTTCTCTGAAAGAGAAGCAGTCCGTTCCAACACTTCAATTCACTGTGCGAAGTGAATGGAGTGTTGTTTCACTTTCTAAATGCTGTCCTTTTAGAGAAAATCCCTTTCCTTTGAATGTGCCTTAAGCTACTTACAAGCATTCAACAGAAACTCACATGCATTTCTCTGAAAGAGAAGCAATCTGTTCCAACACTTCAATTCCCTGTGCGAAGTGAATGGAGTGTTGCTTCACTTTCTAAATGCTGTCCTTTCAGAGAAAATCACTTTCCTTTGAAAGTGCCTTAAGCTACTTGCAAGCATTCACAAGAAACACTAATGCGTTTCTCTGAAATAAAAGCAGTCTGTTCCAACACTTCAATTCATTGCGCAAAAGGAATGGAGTGTTGCTTTACTTTCTAAATGCTGTCCTTTCAGAGAAAATCACTTTCCTTTGAAAGAGCCTTGAGCTACTTACAAGCATTCAACAGAAACTCACATGCATTTCTCTGAGAGAGAAGCAGTCGGTTCCAACACTTCAATTCACTGTGCGAAGTGAATGGAATGTTACTTCACTTTCTAAATGCTGTCCTTTCAGAGAAAATCACTTTCCTTTGAAAGTGCCTTAAGCTACTTTCTAGCATTCACAGGAAACACACATGCGTTTCTCTGAAAGAGAAGCAGTCTGTTCCAACACTTCAATTCACTGTGCGAAGTGAATGGAGTGTTGCTTCACTTTCTAAATTCTGTCCTTTCAGAGAGAATCACTTTCCATTGAAAGTGCCTTAAACTACTTTCAAGCATTCAAAAAAACTCACATGCGTTTCTCTGAAAGAGAAGCAGTCTGTTCCAACACTTCAATTCACTGTACAAAGTGAATGGAGTGTTGCTTCACTTTCTAAATGCTGTCCTTTCAGAGAAAATCACTTTCCTTTGAAAGTGCCTTAAGCAACTTGCAAGCATTCACAAGAAACACTAATGCGTTTCTATGAAAGAGAAGCACTCTGTTCCAACACTTCAATTCACTGCACGAAGGGAATGGAGTGTTGCTTCACTTTCAAATTCTGTCCTTTCAGAGAAAATCACTTTCCTTTGAAAGTGCCTTAAGCTACTTACAAGCATTCACCAGAAACTCACATGTGTTTCTCTGAAAGAGAAGCAGTCTGTTCCAACACCTCAATTCACTGTGTGAAGTGAATGGAGTGTTGCTTCACTTTCTAAATGCTGTCCTTTCAGAGAAAATCACTTTCCTTTGAGAGTGCCTTAAGCAACTTGCAAGCATTCACAAGAAACTCACATGCGTTTCTCTGAAAAAGAAGCAGTCTGTTCCAATACTTCAATTCACTCTGCGAAGTGAATGGAGTGTTGCTTCACTTTCTACATGCTGTCCTTTCAGAGAAAATCACTTTCCTTTGAAAGTGCCTTAAGCTACTTACAAGCATTCAACAGAAACTCACATGCATTTCTCTGAAAGAGAAGCAGTCTGTTCCAACACTTCAATTCACTGTGCGAAGTGAATGGAGTGTTGCTTCACTTTCTAAATGCTGTCCTTTCAGAGAAAATCACTTTCCTTTGAAAGTGCCTTAAGCTACTTTCTAGCATTCACAGGAAACACACATGCGTTTCTCTGAAAGAGAAGTAGTCTGTTCCAACACTTCAATTCACTGTGCGAAGTGAATGGAGTGTTGCTTCACTTTCTAAATGCTGTCCTTTCAGAGAAAATCACTTTCCTTTGAATGTGCCTTAAGCTACTTACAAGCATTAGGAAGAAACTCACATGCGTTTCTCTGAAAGAGAAGCAATCTGTTCCAACACTTCAATTCACTGTGTGAAGTGAATGGAGTGTTGCCTCACTTTCTAAATGCTGCCTTTTCAGAGAAAATCACTTTCCTTTGAAAGTGCCTTAAGCTACTTACAAGCATTCACCAGAAACTCACATGCGTTTCTCTGAAAGAGAAGCAGTCTGTTCCAACACTTCAATTCACTGTTCGAAATGAATGGAGTGTTGCTTCACTTTCTAAATGCTGTCCTTTCAGAGAAAATCACTTTCCTTTGAAAGTGCCTTAAGCTACTTGCAAGCATTAGGAAGAAACTCACATACGTTTCTCTGAAAGAGAAGCAGTCTGTTCCAACACTTCAAATCACTGTGCAAAGTGAATGGAGTGTTGCTTCACTTTCTAAATGCTGTCCTTTCAGATAAAATCACTTACCTTTGAAAGTGCCTTAAGCTACTTGCAAGCATTAGGAAGAAACTCACATGCGTTTCTCTGAAAGAGAAGCAGTCTGTTCCAACACTTCAATTCACTGTGTGAAGTGAATGGAGTGTTGCCTCACTTTCTAAATGCTGTCCTTTCAGAGAAAATCACTTTCCTTTGAAAGTGCCTTAAGCTACTTACAAGCATTCAACAGAAACTCACATGCGTTTCTCTGAAAGAGAAGCAGTCTGTTCCAACACTTCAATTCAATGTGCGAAGTGAATGGAGTGTTGCTTCACATTCTAAATGCTGTCCTTTCAGAGAAAATCACTTTCCTTTGAAAGTGCCTTAAGCTACTTGCAAGCATTCACAAGAAACACTAATGCGTTTCTATGAAAGAGAAGCAGTCTGTTCCAACACTTCAATTCATTGCGCGAAGGGAATGGAGTGTTGCTTTACTTTCTAAATGCTGTCCTTTCAGAGAAAATCACTTTCCTTTGAAAGAGCCTTGAGCTACTTACAAGCATTCAACAGAAATTCACATGCATTTCTCTGAAAGAGAAGCAGTCTGTTCCAACACTTCAATTCACTGTGTGAAGTGAATGGAGTGTTGCTTCACTTTCTAAATGCTGTCCTTTCAGAGAAAATCCCTTTCCTTTGAATGTGCCTTAAGCTACTTACAAGCATTCAACAGAAACTCAAATGCATTTCTCTGAAAGAGAAGCAATCTGTTCCAACACTTCAATTCACTGTGCGAAGTGAATGGAGTGTTGCCTCACTTTCTAAATGCTGTCCTTTCAGAGAAAATCACTTTCCTTTGAAAGTGCCTTAAGCTACTTACAAGCATTCAACAGAAACTCACATGCGTTTCTCTTAAAGAGAAGCAGTCTGTTCCAACACTTCAATTCACTGTGCGAAGTGAATGGAGTGTTGCTTCACTTTCAAAATGCTGTCCTTTCAGAGAAAATCACTTTCCATTGAAAGTGCCTTAAACTACTTTCAAGCATTCACAAAAAACTCACATGCGTTTCTCTGAAAGAGAAGCAATCTGTTCCAACACTTCAATTCACTGTTGGAACTGAATGGAGTGTTGCTTCAGTTTCTAAATGCTGTCCTTTCAGAGAAAATCACTTTCCTTTGAAAGTGCCTTAAGCTACTTACAAGCATTCAACAGAAACTCACATGCGTTTCTCTGAAAGAGAAGCAGTCTGTTCCAACACTTCAATTCACTGTGTGAAGTGAATAGAGTGTTGCCCCACTTTCTAAATGCTGTCCTTTCAGAGAAAATCACTTTCCTTTGAAAGTGCCTTAAGCTACTTACAAGCATTCAACAGAAACTCACATGCGTTTCTCTGAAAGAGAAGCAGTCTGTTCCAACACTTCAATTCAATGTGCGAAGTGAATGGAGTGTTGCTTCACTTTCTAAATGCTGTCCTTTCAGAGAAAATCACTTTTCTTTGAAAGTGCCTTAAGCTACTTGCAAGCATTCACAAGAAACACTCATGCGTTTCTATGAAAGAGAAGCAGTCTGTTCCAACACTTCAATTCATTGCGCGAAGGGAATGGAGTGTAGCTTTACTTTCCAAATGCTGTCCTTTCAGAGAAAATCACTTTCCTTTGAAAGAGCCTTGAGCTACTTACAAGCATTCAACAGAAACTCACATGCATTTCTCTGAAAGAGAAGCAGTCTGTTCCAACACTTCAATTCAGTGTGAAGTGAATGGAGTGTTGCTTCACTTTCTAAATGCTGTCCTTTCAGAGAAAATCCCTTTCCTTTGAATGTGCCTTAAGCTACTTACAAGCATTCAACAGAAACTCACATGCATTTCTCTGAAAGTGAAGCAATCTGTTCCAACACTTCAATTCACTGTGCGAAGTGAATGGAGTGTTGCCTCACTTTCTAAATGCTGTCTTTTCAGAGAAAATCACTTTCCTTTGAAAGTGCCTTAACCTAATTGCAAGCATTAGGAAAAACTCACATGCGTTTCTCTTAAAGAGAAGCAGTCTGTTCCAACACTTCAATTCACTGTGCGAAGTGAATGGAGTGTTGCTTCACTTTCTAAATGCTGTCCTTTCAGAGAAAATCACTTTCCTTTGAAAGTGCCTTAAGCAACTTGCAAGCATTCACAAGAAACTCACATGCGTTTCTCTGAAAGAGAAGCAGTCTGTTCCAATACTTCAATTCACTCTGCGAAGTGAATGGAGTGTTGCTTCACTTTCTACATGCTGTCCTTTCAGAGAAAATCACTTTCCATTGAAAGTGCCTTAAACTACTTTCAAGCATTCACAAAAAACTCACATGCGTTTCTCCGAAAGAGAAGCAGTCTGTTCCAACACTTCAATTCACTGTGTGAAGTGAATGGAGTGTTGCTTCACTTTCTAAATGCTGTCCTTTTAGAGAAAATCCCTTTCCTTTGAATGTGCCTTAAGCTACTTACAAGCATTCAACAGAAACTCACATGCATTTCTCTGAAAGAGAAGCAATCTGTTCCTACACTTCAATTCCCTGTGCCAAGTGAATGGAGTGTTGCTTCACTTTCTAAATGCTGTCCTTTCAGAGAAAATCACTTTCCTTTGAAAGTGCCTTAAGCTACTTGCAAGCATTCACAAGAAACACTAATGCGTTTCTCTGAAATAGAAGCAGTCTGTTCCAACACTTCAATTCATTGCGCAAAAGGAATGGAGAGTTGCTTTACTTTCTAAATGCTGTCCTTTCAGAGAAAATCACTTTCGTTTGAAAGAGCCTTGAGCTACTTACAAGCATTCAACAGAAACTCACATGCATTTCTCTGGGAGAGAAGCAGTCGGTTCCAACACTTCAATTCACTGTGCGAAGTGAATAGAGTGTTGCTTCACTTTCTAAATTCTGTCCTTTCAGAGAAAATCACTTTCCATTGAAAGTGCCTTAAACTACTTTCAAGCATTCAAAAAAACTCACATGCGTTTCTCTGAAAGAGAAGCAGTCTGTTCCAACACTTCAATTCACTGTACAATGTGAATGGAGTGTTGCTTCACTTTCTAAATGCTGTCCTTTCAGAGAAAATCACTTTCCTTTGAAAGTGCCTTAAGCAACTTGCAAGCATTCACAAGAAACACTAATGCGTTTCTGTGAAAGAGATGCACTCTGTTCCAACACTTCAATTCACTGCACGAAGGGAATGGAGTGTTGCTTCACTTTCTAAATGCTGTCCTTTCAGAGAAAATCACTTAACTTTGAAAGTGCCTTAGGCTACTTACAAGCATTCAACAGAAACTCACATGCGTTTCTCTGAAAGAGAAGCAGTCTGTTCCAACACCTCAATTCACTGTGTGAAGTGAATGGAGTGTTGCTTCACTTTCTAAATTCTGTTCTTTCAGAGAAAATCACTTTCCTTTGAAAGTGCCTTAAACTACTTTCAAGCATTCACAAAAAACTCACATGCGTTTCTCTTAAAGAGAAGCAGACTGTTCCAACACTTCAGTTCACTGTGCGAAGTGAATGGAGTGTTGCTTCAGTTTCTAAATGCTGTCCTTTCAGAGAAAATCACTTTCCTTTGAAAGTGCCTTAAGCAACTTGCAAGCATTCACAAGAAAGTCACATGCGTTTCTCTGAAAGAGAAGCAGTCTGTTCCAATACTTCAATTCACTCTGCGAAGTGAATGGAGTGTTGCTTCACTTTCTAAATGCTGTCCTTTCAGAGAAAATCACTTTCCTTTGAAAGTGCCTTAAGCTACTTGCAAGCATTAGGAAGAAACTCACATGCGTTTCTCTGAAAGAGAAGCAGTCTGTTCCAACACTTCAATTCACTGTGCAAAGTGAATGGAGTTATGCTTCACTTTCTAAATGCTGTCCTTTCAGAGAAAATCACTTACCTTTGAAAGTGCCTTAAGCTACTTACAAGCATTAGGAAGAAACTCACATGCGTTTCTCTGAAAGAGAAGCAGTCTGTTCCAACACTTCAATTCACTGTGTGAAGTGAATGGAGTGTTGCCTCACTTTCTAAATGCTGTCCTTTCAGAGAAAATCACTTTCCTTTGAAAGTGCCTTAAGCTACTTACAAGCATTCAACAGAAACTCACATGCGTTTCTCTGAAAGAGAAGCAGTCTGTTCCAACACTTCAATTCAATGTGCGAAGTGAATGGAGTGTTGCTTCACTTTCTAAATGCTGTCCTTTCAGAGAAAATCACTTTTCTTTGAAAGTGCCTTAAGCTACTTGCAAGCATTCACAAGAAACACTAATGCGTTTCTATGAAAGAGAAGCAGTCTGTTCCAACACTTCAATTCATTGCGCGAAGGGAATGGAGTGTTGCTTTACTTTCTAAATGCTGTCCTTTCAGAGAAAATCACTTTCCTTTGAAAGAGCCTTGAGCTACTTACAAGCATTCAACAGAAACTCACATGCATTTCTCTGAGAGAGAAGCAGTCTGTTCCAACACTTCAATTCACTGTGCGAAGTGAATGGAGTGTTGCCTCACTTTCTAAATGCTGTCCTTTCAGAGAAAATCACTTTCCTTTGAAAGTGCCTTAAGCTACTTTCTAGCATCCACAAGAAACACACATGCGTTTCTCTGAAAGAGAAGCAGTCTGTTCCAACACTTCAATTCAGTGTGCGAAGTGAATGGAGTGTTGCTTCACTTTCTAAATTCTGTCCTTTCAGAGACAATCACTTTCCATTGAAAGTGCCTTAAACTACTTTCAAGCATTCAAAAAAACTCACATGCGTTTCTCTGAAAAAGAAGCAGTCTGTTCCAACACTTCAATTCACTGTTCAAAGTGAATGGAGTGTTGCTTCACTTTCTAAATGCTGTCCTTTCACAGAAAATCACTTTCCTTTGAAAGTGCCTTAAGCAACTTGCAATCATTCACAAGAAACACTAATGCGTTTCTATGAAAGAGAAGCACTCTGTTCCAACACTTCAATTCACTGCATGAAGGGAATGGAGTGTTGCTTCACTTTCTAAATGCTGTCCTTTCAGAGAAAATCACTTTCCTTTGAAATTGCCTTAAGCTACTTACAAGCATTCACCAGAAACGCACATGCGTTTCTCTGAAAGAGAAGCAGTCTGTTCCAACACCTCAATTCACTGTGCGAAGTGAATGGAGTGTTGCTTCACTTTCTAAATTCTGTCCTTTCAGAGAAAATCACTTTCCTTTGAAAGTGCCTTAAACTACTTTCAAGCATTCCCAAAAAACTCACATGCGTTTCTCTTAAAGAGAAGTAGTCTGTTCCAACACTTCAATTCACTGTGCGAAGTGAATGGAGTGTTGCTTCAGTTTCTAAATGCTGTCCTTTCAGAGAAAATCACTTTCCTTTGAAAGTGCCTTAAGCAACTTGCAAGCATTCACAAGAAACTCATGCGTTTCTCTGAAAGAGAAGCAGTCTGTTCCAACACTTCAATTCACTGTGCGAAGGGAATGGAGTGTTGCTTCACTTTCTAAATGCTGTCCTTTCAGAGAAAATCACTTTCCTTTGAAAGTGCCTTAAGATACTTACAAGCATTCACCAGAAACTCACATGCGTTTCTCTGAAAGAGAAGGAATCTGTTCCAACACTTCAATTCACTGTGCGAAGTGAATGGAGTGTTGTTTCACTTTCTAAATGCTGTCCTTTCAGAGAAAATCACTTACCTTTGAAAGTGCCTTAAGCTACTTACAAGCATTAGGAAGAAACTCACATGCGTTTCTGTGAAAGAGAAGCAATCTGTTCCAACACTTCAATTCACTGTGTGAAGTGAATGGAGTGTTGCCTCACTTTCTAAATGCTGTCCTTTCAGAGAAAATCACTTTCCTTTGAAAGTGCCTTAAGCTACTTGCAAGCATTCACAAGAAACACTAATGCGTTTCTATGAAAGAGAAGCAGTCTGTTCCAACACTTCAATTCATTGCGCGAAGGGAATGGAGTGTTGCTTCACTTTCTAAATGCTGTCCTTTCAGAGAAAATCACTTTCCTTTGAAAGTGCCTTAAGCTACTTACAAGCATTCAACAGAAACTCACATGCATTTCTCTGAAAGAGAAGCAGTCTGTTCCAACACTTCAATTCACTGTGCGTAGTGAATAGAGGGTTTCTTCACTTTCTAAATGCTGTCCTTTCAGAGAAAATCACTTTCCTTTGAAAGTGCCTTAAGCTACTTACAAGCATTCACCAGAAACTCACATGCGTTTCTCTGAAAGAGAAGCAGTCTGTTCCAACACTTCAATTCAGTGTTCGAAATGAATGGAGTGTTGCTTCACATTCTAAATGCTGTCGTTTCAGAGAAAATCACTTTCCTTTGAAAGTGCCTTAAGCTACTTGCAAGCATTAGGAAGAAACTCACATGCGTTTCTCTGAAAGAGAAGCAGTCTGTTCCAACACTTCAGTTCACTGTGTGAAGTGAATGGAGTGTTGCTTCACTTTCTAAATGCTGTTCTTTCAGAGAAAATCACTTTCCTTTGAAAGTGCCTTAAGCTACTTGCAAGCATTAGGAAGAAACTCACATGCCTTTCTCTGAAAGAGAAGCAGTCTGTTCCAACACTTCAATTCACTGTGCGAAGTGAATGGAGTGTTGCTTCACTTTCTAAATGCAGTCCTTTCAGAGAAAATCACTTTCCTTTGAAAGTGCCTTAAGCTACTTACAAGCATTCAACAGAAACTCACATGCATTTCTCTGAAAGAGAAGCAATCGGTTCCAACACTTCAATTCACTGTTCGAAGTGAATGGAGTGTTGCTTCACTTTCTAAATGCTGTCCTTTCAGAGAAAATCACTTTCCTTTGAAAGTGCCTTAAGCTACTTGCAAGCATTAGGAAGAAACTCACATGCGATTCTCTGAAAGAGTAGCAGTCTGTTCCAACACTTCAATTCACTGTGCGAAGTGAATGGAGTGTTGCCTCACTTTCAAAATGCTGTCCTTTCAGAGAAAATCACTTTCCATTGAAAGTGCCTTAAACTACTTTCAAGCATTCACAAAAAACTCACATGCGTTTCTCTGAAAGAGAAGCAGTCTGTTCCAACACTTCAATTCACTGTGCGAAGTGAATGGAGTGTTGCTTCACTTTCTAAATGCTGTCCTTTTAGAGAAAATCCCTTTCCTTTGAATGTGCCTTAAGCTACTTACAAGCATTCAACAGAAACTCACATGCATTTCTCTGAAAGAGAAGCAGTCTGTTCCAACACTTCAATTCACTGTGCGAAGTGAATGGAGTGTTGCTTCAGTTTCTAAATGCTGTCCTTTCAGAGAAAATCACTTTCCTTTGAAAGTGCCTTAAGCAACTTGCAAGCATTCACAAGAAACTCATGCGTTTCTCTGAAAGAGAAGCAGTCTGTTCCAACACTTCAATTCACTGTGCGAAGTGAATGGAGTGTTGCTTCACTTTCTAAATGCTGTCCTTTCAGAGAAAATCACTTTCCTTTGAAAGTGCCTTAAGCTACTTACAAGCATTCACCAGAAACTCACATGCATTTCTCTGAAAGAGAAGCAGTCTGTTCCAATACTTCAATTCACTCTGCGAAGTGAATGGAGTGTTGCTTCACTTTCTAAATGCTGTCCTTTCAGAGAAAATCACTTTCCTTTGAAAGTGGCTTAAGCTACTTACAAGCATTCAACAGAAACTCACATGCATTTCTCTGAAAGAGAAGCAGTCTGTTCCAACACTTCAATTCACTGTGCGAAGTGAATGGAGTGTTGCTTCACTTTCTAAATGCTGTCCTTTCAGAGAAAATCACTTTCCTTTGAAAGTGCCTTAAGCTACTTGCAAGCATTAGGAAGAAACTCACATGCGTTTCTCTGAAAGAGAAGCAGTCTGTTCCAACACTTCAATTCACTGTGCGAAGGGAATGGAGTGTTGCTTCACTTTCTAAATGCTGTCCTTTCAGAGAAAATCACTTTCCTTTGAAAGTGCCTTAAGATACTTACAAGCATTCACCAGAAACTCACATGCATTTCTCTGAAAGAGAAGCAGTCTGTTCCAACACTTCAATTCACTGTGCGAAGTGAATGGAGTGTTGCTTCCCTTTCTAAATGCTGTCCTTTCAGAGAAAATCACTTACCTTTGAAAGTGCCTTAAGCTACTTACAAGCATTAGGAAGAAACTCACATGCGTTTCTCTGAAAGAGAAGCAATCTGTTCCAACACTTCAATTCACTGTGTGAAGTGAATGGAGTGTTGCCTCACTTTCTAAATGCTGTCCTTTCAGAGAAAATCACTTTCCTTTGAAAGTGCCTTAAGCTACTTGCAAGCATTCACAAGAAATACTAATGCGTTTCTATGAAAGAGAAGCAGTCTGTTCCAACACTTCAATTCATTGCGCGAAGGGAATGGAGTGTTGCTTCCCATTCTAAATGCTGTCCTTTCAGAGAAAATCACTTTCCTTTGAAAGTGCCTTAAGCTACTTGCAAGCATTCACAAGAAACACTAATGCGTTTCTCTGAAATAGAAGCAGTCTGTTCCAACACTTCAATTCACTGTGCGAAGTGAATGGAGTGTTGCTTCACTTTCTAAATGCTGTCCTTTCAGAGAAAATCACTTTCCTTTGAAAGTGCCTTAAGCAACTTGCAAGCATTCACAAGAAACTCATGCGTTTCTCTGAAAGAGAAGCAGTCTGTTCCAACAATTCAATACACTGTGCGAAGTGAATGGAGTGTTGCTTCACTTTCTAAATGCTGTCCTTTCAGAGAATATCACTTTCCTTTGAAAGTGCCTTAAGCTACTTACAAGCATTCACCAGAAACTCACATGTATTTCTCTGAAAGAGAAGCAGTCTGTTCCAATACTTCAATTCACTCTGCGAAGTGAATGGAGTGTTGCTTCACTTTCTAAATGCTGTCCTTTCAGAGAAAATCACTTTCCTTTGAAAGTGCCTTAAGCTACTTACAAGCATTCAACAGAAACTCACATACATTTCTCTGAAAGAGAAGCAGTCTGTTCCAACACTTCAATTCACTGTGCGAAGTGAATGGAGTGTTGCTTCACTTTCTAAATGCTGTCCTTTCAGAGAAAATCACTTTCCTTTGAAAGTGCCTTAAGCTACTTGCAAGCATTAGGAAGAAAGTCACATGCGTTTCTCTGAAAGAGAAGCAGTCTGTTCCAACACTTAAATTCACTGTGCGAAGGGAATGGAGTGTTGCTTCACTTTCTAAATGCTGTCCTTTCAGAGAAAATCACTTTCCTTTGAAAGTGCCTTAAGATACTTACAAGCATTCACCAGAAACTCACATGCATTTCTCTGAAAGAGAAGCAGTCTGTTCCAACACTTCAATTCACTGTGCGAAGTGAATGGAGTGTTGCTTCCCTTTCTAAATGCTGTCCTTTCAGAGAAAATCACTTACCTTTGAAAGTGCCTTAAGCTACTTACAAGCATTAGGAAGAAACTCACATGCGTTTCTCTGAAAGAGAAGCAATCTGTTCCAACACTTCAATTCACTGTGTGAAGTGAATGGAGTGTTGCCTCACTTTCTAAATGCTGTCCTTTCAGAGAAAATCACTTTCCTTTGAAAGTGCCTTAAGCTACTTGCAAGCATTCACAAGAAATACTAATGCGTTTCTATGAAAGAGAAGCAGTCTGTTCCAACACTTCAATTCATTGCGCGAAGGGAATGGAGTGTTGCTTCACATTCTAAATGCTGTCCTTTCAGAGAAAATCACTTTCCTTTGAAAGTGCCTTAAGCTACTTACAAGCATTCAACAGAAACTCACATGCATTTCTCTGAAAGAGAAGCAGTCTGTTCCAACACTTCAATTCACTGTGCGTAGTGAATAGAGGGTTTCTTCACTTTCTAAATGCTGTCCTTTCAGAGAAAATCACTTTCCTTTGAAAGTGCCTTAAGCTACTTACAAGCATTCACCAGAAACTCACATGCGTTTCTCTGAAAGAGAAGCAGTCTGTTCCAACACTTCAATTCAGTGTTCGAAATGAATGGAGTGTTGCTTCACTTTCTAAATGCTGTCGTTTCAGAGAAAATCACTTTCCTTTGAAAGTGCCTTAAGCTACTTGCAAGCATTAGGAAGAAATTCACATGCGTTTCTCTGAAAGAGAAGCAGTCTGTTCCAACACTTCAATTCACTGTGTGAAGTGAATGGAGTGTTGCCTCACTTTCTAAATGCTGTCCTTTCAGAGAAAATCACTTTCCTTTGAAAGTGCCTTAAGCTACTTGCGAGCATTCACAAGAAATACTAATGCGTTTCTATGAAAGAGAAGCAGTCTGTTCCAACACTTCAATTCATTGCGCGAAGGGAATGGAGTGTTGCTTCCCATTCTAAATGCTGTCCTTTCAGAGAAAATCACTTTCCTTTGAAAGTGCCTTAAGCTACTTGCAAGCATTCACAAGAAACACTAATGCGTTTCTCGGGAATAGAAGCAGTCTGTTCCAACACTTCAATTCACTGTGCGAAGTGAATGGAGTGTTGCTTCAGTTTCTAAATGCTGTCCTTTCAGAGAAAATCACTTTCCTTTGAAAGTGCCTTAAGCAACTTGCAAGCATTCACAAGAAACTCAGGCGTTTCTCTGAAAGAGAAGCAGTCTGTTCCAACACTTCAATTCACTGTGCGAAGTGAATGGAGTGTTGCTTCACTTTCTAAATGCTGTCCTTTCAGAGAATATCACTTTCCTTTGAAAGTGCCTTAAGCTACTTACAAGCATTCACCAGAAACTCACATGCATTTCTCTGCAAGAGAAGCAGTCTGTTCCAATACTTCAATTCACTCTGCGAAGTGTATGGAGTGTTGCTTCACTTTCTAAATGCTGTCCTTTCAGAGAAAATCACTTTCCTTTCAAAGTGCCTTAAGCTACTTACAAGCATTCAACAGAAACTCACATGCATTTCTCTGAAAGAGAAGCAGTCTGTTCCAACACTTCAATTCACTGTGCGAAGTGAATGGAGTGTTGCTTCACTTTCTAAATGCTGTCCTTTCAGAGAAAATCACTTTCCTTTGAAAGTGCCTTAAGCTACTTGCAAGCATTAGGAAGAAACTCACATGCGTTTCTCTGAAAGAGAAGCAGTCTGTTCCAACACTTCAATTCACTGTGCGAAGGGAATGGAGTGTTGCTTCACTTTCTAAATGCTGTCCTTTCAGAGAAAATCACTTTCCTTTGAAAGTGCCTTAAGATACTTACAAGCATTCACCAGAAACTCACATGCATTTCTCTGAAAGAGAAGCAGTCTGTTCCAACACTTCAATTCACTGTGCGAAGTGAATGGAGTGTTGCTTCCCTTTCTAAATGCTGTCCTTTCAGAGAAAATCACTTACCTTTGAAAGTGCCTTAAGCTACTTTCAAGCATTAGGAAGAAACTCACATGCGTTTCTCTGAAAGAGAAGCAATCTGTTCCAACACTTCAATTCACTGTGTGAAGTGAATGGAGTGTTGCCTCACTTTCTAAATGCTGTCCTTTCAGAGAAAATCACTTTCCTTTGAAAGTGCCTTAAGCTACTTGCAAGCATTCACAAGAAATACTAATGCGTTTCTATGAAAGAGAAGCAGTCTGTTCCAACACTTCAATTCATTGCGCGAAGGGAATGGAGTGTTGCTTCACATTCTAAATGCTGTCCTTTCAGAGAAAATCACTTTCCTTTGAAAGTGCCTTAAGCTACTTACAAGCATTCAACAGAAACTCACATGCATTTCTCTGAAAGAGAAGCAGTCTGTTCCAACACTTCAATTCACTGTGCGTAGTGAATAGAGGGTTTCTTCACTTTCTAAATGCTGTCCTTTCAGAGAAAATCACTTTCCTTTGAAAGTGCCTTAAGCTACATACAAGCATTCACCAGAAACTCACATGCGTTTCTCTGAAAGAGAAGCAGTCTGTTCCAACACTTCAATTCAGTGTTCGAAATGAATGGAGTGTTGCTTCACTTTCTAAATGCTGTCGTTTCAGAGAAAATCACTTTCCTTTGAAAGTGCCTTAAGCTACTTGCAAGCATTAGGAAGAAACTCACATGCGTTTCTCTGAAAGAGAAGCAGTCTGTTCCAACACTTCAGTTCACTGTGTGAAGTGAATGGAGTGTTGCCTCACTTTCTAAATGCTGTTCTTTCAGAGAAAATCACTTTCCTTTGAAAGTGCCTTAAGCTACTTGCAAGCATCAGGAAGAAACTCACATGCGTTTCTCTGAAAGAGAAGCAGTCTGTTCCAACACTTCAATTCACTGTGCGAAGTGAATGGAGTGTTGCTTCACTTTCTAAATGCAGTCCTTTCAGAGAAAATCACTTTCCTTTGAAAGTGCCTTAAGCTACTTACAAGCATTAGGAAGAAACTCACATGTGTTTCTCTGAAAGAGAAGCAGTCTGTTCCAACACTTCAATTCACTGTACAAAGTGAATGGAGTGTTGCTTCACTTTCTAAATGCTGTCCTTTCAGAGAAAATCACTTTCCATTGAAAGTGCCTTAAACTACTTTCAAGCATTCACAAAAAACTCACATGCGTTTCTCTGAAAGAGAAGCAGTCTGTTCCAACACTTCAATTCACTGTGCGAAGTGAATGGAGTGTTGCTTCACTTTCTAAATGCTGTCCTTTTAGAGAAAATCCCTTTCCTTTGAATGTGCCTTAAGCTACTTACAAGCATTCAACAGAAACTGACATGCATTTCTCTGAAAGAGAAGCAATCTGTTCCAACACTTCAATTCTCTGTGCGAAGTGAATGGAGTGTTGCTTCACTTTCTAAATGCTGTCAATTCAGCGAAAATCACTTTCCTTTGAAAGTGCCTTAAGCTACTTGCAAGCATTCACAAGAAACACTAATGCGTTTCTATGAAAGAGAAGCAGTCTGTTCCAACACTTCAATTCATTGCGCGAAGGGAATGGAGTGTTGCTTTACTTTCTAAATGCTGTCCTTTCAGAGAAAATCACTTTCCTTTGAAAGAGCCTTGAGCTACTTACAAGCATTCAACAGAAACTCACATGCATTTCTCTGAAAGAGAAGCAGTCTGTTCCAACACTTCAATTCTCTGTGTGAAGTGAATGGAGTGTTGCTTCACTTTCTAAATGCTGTCCTTTCAGAGAAAATCCCTTTCCTTTAAATGTGCCTTAAGCTACTTACAAGCATTCAACAGAAACTCACATGCATTTCTCTGAAAGAGAACCAATCTGTTCCAACACTTCAATTCACTGTGCGAAGTGAATGGAGTGTTGCTTCACTTTCTAAATGCTGTCCTTTCAGAGAAAATCACTTTCCTTTGAACGTGCATTAAGCTACTTGCAAGCATTAGGAAGAAACTCACATGCGATTCTCTGAAAGAGAAGCAGTCTGTTCCAACACTTCAATTCACTGTGCGAAGTGAATGGAGTGTTGCCTCACTTTCAAAATGCTGTCCTTTCAGAGAAAATCACTTTCCATTGAAAGTGCCTTAAACTACTTTCAAGCATTCACAAAAAACTCACATGCGTTTCTCTGAAAGAGAAGCAGTCTGTTCCAACACTTCAATTCACTGTGCGAAGTGAATGGAGTGTTGCTTCACTTTCTAAATGCTGTCCTTTTAGAGAAAATCCCTTTCCTTTGAATGTGCCTTAAGCTACTTACAAGCATTCAACAGAAACTCACATGCATTTCTCTGAAAGAGAAGCAATCTGTTCCAACACTCCAATTCTCTGTGCGAAGTGAATGGAGTGTTGCTTCACTTTCTAAATGCTGTCCTTTCAGAGAAAATCACTTTCCTTTGAAAGTGCCTTAAGCTACTCGCAAGCATTCACAAGAAACACTAATGCGTTTCTCTGAAATAGAAGCAGTCTGTTCCAACACTTCAATTCATTGCGCAAAAGGATTGGAGTGTTGCTTTACTTTCTAAATGCTGTCCATTCACATAAAATCACTTGCCTTTGAAAGTGCCTTAAGCAACTTGCAAGCATTCACAAGAAACACTAATGCGTTTCTATGAAAGAGAAGCACTCTGTTCCAACACTTCAATTCACTGCATGAAGGGAATGGAGTGTTGCTTCACTTTCTAAATGCTGTCCTTTCAGAGAAAATCACTTTCCTTTGAAAGTGCCTTAAGCTACTTACAAGCATTCACCAGAAACGCACATGCGTTTCTCTGAAAGTGAAGCAGTCTGTTCCAACACCTCAATTCACTGTGCGAAGTGAATGGAGTGTTGCTTCACTTTCTAAATTCTGTCCTTTCAGAGAAAATCACTTTCCTTTGAAAGTGCCTTAAACTACTTTCAAGCATTCACAAAAAACTCACATGCGTTTCTCTTAAAGAGAAGCAGTCTGTTCCAACACTTCAATTCACTGTGCGAAGTGAATGGAGTGTTGCTTCAGTTTCTAAATGCTGTCCTTTCAGAGAAAATCACTTTCCTTCGAAAGTGCCTTAAGCAACTTGCAAGCATTCACAAGAAACTCATGCGTTTCTCTGAAAGAGAAGCAGTCTGTTCCAACACTTCAATTCACTGTGCGAAGTGAATGGAGTGTTGCTTCACTTTCTAAATGCTGTCCTTTCAGAGAATATCACTTTCCTTTGAAAGTGCCTTAAGCTACTTACAAGCATTCACCAGAAACTCACATGCATTTCTCTGCAAGAGAAGCAGTCTGTTCCAATACTTCAATTCACTCTGCGAAGTGAATGGAGTGTTGCTTCACTTTCTAAATGCTGTCCTTTCAGAGAAAATCACTTTCCTTTGAAAGTGCCTTAAGCTACTTACAAGCATTCAACAGAAACTCACATGCATTTCTCTGAAAGAGAAGCAGTCTGTTCCAACACTTCAATTCACTGTGCGAAGTGAATGGAGTGTTGCTTCACTTTCTAAATGCTGTCCTTTCAGAGAAAATCACTTTCCTTTGAAAGTGCCTTAAGCTACTTGCAAGCATTAGGAAGAAACTCACATGCGTTTCTCTGAAAGAGAAGCAGTCTGTTCCAACACTTCAATTCACTGTGCGAAGGGAATGGAGTGTTGCTTCACTTTCTAAATGCTGTCCTTTCAGAGAAAATCACTTTCCTTTGAAAGTGCCTTAAGATACTTACAAGCATTCACCAGAAACTCACATGCATTTCTCTGAAAGAGAAGCAGTCTGTTCCAACACTTCAATTCACTGTGCGAAGTGAATGGAGTGTTGCTTCCCTTTCTAAATGCTGTCCTTTCAGAGAAAATCACTTACCTTTGAAAGTGCCTTAAGCTACTTACAAGCATTAGGAAGAAACTCACATGCGTTTCTCTGAAAGAGAAGCAATCTGTTCCAACACTTCAATTCACTGTGTGAAGTGAATGGAGTGTTGCCTCACTTTCTAAATGCTGTCCTTTCAGAGAAAATCACTTTCCTTTGAAAGTGCCTTAAGCTACTTACAAGCATTCAACAGAAACTCACATGCATTTCTCTGAAAGAGAAGCAGTCTGTTCCAACACTTCAATTCACTGTGCGTAGTGAATAGAGGGTTTCTTCACTTTCTAAATGCTGTCCTTTCAGAGAAAATCACTTTCCTTTGAAAGTGCCTTAAGCTACATACAAGCATTCACCAGAAACTCACATGCGTTTCTCTGAAAGAGAAGCAGTCTGTTCCAACACTTCAATTCAGTGTTCGAAATGAATGGAGTGTTGCTTCACTTTCTAAATGCTGTCGTTTCAGAGAAAATCACTTTCCTTTGAAAGTGCCTTAAGCTACTTGCAAGCATTAGGAAGAAACTCACATGCGTTTCTCTGAAAGAGAAGCAGTCTGTTCCAACACTTCAGTTCACTGTGTGAAGTGAATGGAGTGTTTCCTCACTTTCTAAATGCTGTTCTTTCAGAGAAAATCACTTTCCTTTGAAAGTGCCTTAAGCTACTTGCAAGCATCAGGAAGAAACTCACATGCGTTTCTCTGAAAGAGAAGCAGTCTGTTCCAACACTTCAATTCACTGTGCGAAGTGAATGGAGTGTTGCTTCACTTTCTAAATGCAGTCCTTTCAGAGAAAATCACTTTCCTTTGAAAGTGCCTTAAGCTACTTACAAGCATTAGGAAGAAACTCACATGTGTTTCTCTGAAAGAGAAGCAGTCTGTTCCAACACTTCAATTCACATTGCGAAGTGAATGGAGTGTTGCCTCACTTTCTAAATGCTGTCCTTTCAGAGAAAATCACTTTCCATTGAAAGTGCCTTAAACTACTTTCAAGCATTCACAAAAAACTCACATGCGTTTCTCTGAAAGAGAAGCAGTCTGTTCCAACACTTCAATTCACTGTGCGAAGTGAATGGAGTGTTGCTTCACTTTCTAAATGCTGTCCTTTTAGAGAAAATCCCTTTCCTTTGAATGTGCCTTAAGCTACTTACAAGCATTCAACAGAAACTGACATGCATTTCTCTGAAAGAGAAGCAATCTGTTCCAACACTTCAATTCTCTGTGCGAAGTGAATGGAGTGTTGCTTCACTTTCTAAATGCTGTCAATTCAGCGAAAATCACTTTCCTTTGAAAGTGCCTTAAGCTACTTGCAAGCATTCACAAGAAACACTAATGCGTTTCTATGAAAGAGAAGCAGTCTGTTCCAACACTTCAATTCATTGCGCGAAGGGAATGGAGTGTTGCTTTACTTTCTAAATGCTGTCCTTTCAGAGAAAATCACTTTCCTTTGAAAGAGCCTTGAGCTACTTACAGGCATTCAAGAGAAACTCACATGCATTTCTCTGAAAGAGAAGCAGTCTGTTCCAACACTTCAATTCTCTGTGTGAAGTGAATGGAGTGTTGCTTCACTTTCTAAATGCTGTCCTTTCAGAGAAAATCCCTTTCCTTTAAATGTGCCTTAAGCTACTTACAAGCATTCAACAGAAACTCACATGCATTTCTCTGAAAGAGAACCAATCTGTTCCAACACTTCAATTCACTGTGCGAAGTGAATGGAGTGTTGCTTCACTTTCTAAATGCTGTCCTTTCAGAGAAAATCACTTTCCTTTGAACGTGCATTAAGCTACTTGCAAGCATTAGGAAGAAACTCACATGCGATTCTCTGAAAGAGAAGCAGTCTGTTCCAACACTTCAATTCACTGTGCGAAGTGAATGGAGTGTTGCCTCACTTTCAAAATGCTGTCCTTTCAGAGAAAATCACTTTCCATTGAAAGTGCCTTAAACTACTTTCAAGCATTCACAAAAAACTCACATGCGTTTCTCTGAAAGAGAAGCAGTCTGTTCCAACACTTCAATTCACTGTGCGAAGTGAATGGAGTGTTGCTTCACTTTCTAAATGCTGTCCTTTTAGAGAAAATCCCTTTCCTTTGAATGTGCCTTAAGCTACTTACAAGCATTCAACAGAAACTCACATGCATTTCTCTGAAAGAGAAGCAATCTGTTCCAACACTCCAATTCTCTGTGCGAAGTGAATGGAGTGTTGCTTCACTTTCTAAATGCTGTCCTTTCAGAGAAAATCACTTTCCTTTGAAAGTGCCTTAAGCTACTTGCAAGCATTCACAAGAAACACTAATGCGTTTCTCTGAAATAGAAGCAGTCTGTTCCAACACTTCAATTCATTGCGCAAAAGGATTGGAGTGTTGCTTTACTTTCTAAATGCTGTCCTTTCAGAGAAAATCACTTTCCTTTGAAAGAGCCTTGAGCTACTTACAAGCATTCAACAGAAACTCACATGCATTTCTCTGAGAGAGAAGCAGTCTGTTCCAACACTTCAATTCACTGTGCGAAGTGAATGGAGTGTTGCCTCACTTTCTAAATGCTGTCCTTTCAGAGAAAATCACTTTCCTTTGAAAGTGCCTTAAGCTACTTTCTAGCATCCACAAGAAACACACATGCGTTTCTCTGAAAGAGAAGCAGTCTGTTCCAACACTTCAATTCAGTGTGCGAAGTGAATGGAGTGTTGCTTCACTTTCTAAATTCTGTCCTTTCAGAGACAATCACTTTCCATTGAAAGTGCCTTAAACTACTTTCAAGCATTCAAAAAAACTCACATGCGTTTCTCTGAAAAAGAAGCAGTCTGTTCCAACACTTCAATTCACTGTACAAAGTGAATGGAGTGTTGCTTCACTTTCTAAATGCTGTCCTTTCACAGAAAATCACTTGCCTTTGAAAGTGCCTTAAGCAACTTGCAAGCATTCACAAGAAACACTAATGCGTTTCTATGAAAGAGAAGCACTCTGTTCCAACACTTCAATTCACTGCATGAAGGGAATGGAGTGTTGCTTCACTTTCTAAATGCTGTCCTTTCAGAGAAAATCACTTTCCTTTGAAAGTGCCTTAAGCTACTTACAAGCATTCACCAGAAACGCACATGCGTTTCTCTGAAAGTGAAGCAGTCTGTTCCAACACCTCATTTCACTGTGCGAAGTGAATGGAGTGTTGCTTCACTTTCTAAATTCTGTCCTTTCAGAGAAAATCACTTTCCTTTGAAAGTGCCTTAAACTACTTTCAAGCATTCACAAAAAACTCACATGCGTTTCTCTTAAAGAGAAGCAGTCTGTTCCAACACTTCAATTCACTGTGCGAAGTGAATGGAGTGTTGCTTCAGTTTCTAAATGCTGTCCTTTCAGAGAAAATCACTTTCCTTTGAAAGTGCCTTAAGCAACTTGCAAGCATTCACAAGAAACTCATGCGTTTCTCTGAAAGAGAAGCAGTCTGTTCCAACACTTCAATTCACTGTGCGAAGTGAATGGAGTGTTGCTTCACTTTCTAAATGCTGTCCTTTCAGAGAATATCACTTTCCTTTGAAAGTGCCTTAAGCTACTTACAAGCATTCACCAGAAACTCACATGCATTTCTCTGCAAGAGAAGCAGTCTGTTCCAATACTTCAATTCACTCTGCGAAGTGTATGGAGTGTTGCTTCACTTTCTAAATGCTGTCCTTTCAGAGAAAATCACTTTCCTTTGAAAGTGCCTTAAGCTACTTACAAGCATTCAACAGAAACTCACATGCATTTCTCTGAAAGAGAAGCAGTCTGTTCCAACACTTCAATTCACTGTGCGAAGTGAATGGAGTGTTGCTTCACTTTCTAAATGCTGTCCTTTCAGAGAAAATCACTTTCCTTTGAAAGTGCCTTAAGCTACTTGCAAGCATTAGGAAGAAACTCACATGCGTTTCTCTGAAAGAGAAGCAGTCTGTTCCAACACTTCAATTCACTGTGCGAAGGGAATGGAGTGTTGCTTCACTTTCTAAATGCTGTCCTTTCAGAGAAAATCACTTTCCTTTGAAAGTGCCTTAAGATACTTACAAGCATTCATCAGAAACTCACATGCATTTCTCTGAAAGAGAAGCAGTCTGTTCCAACACTTCAATTCACTGTGCGAAGTGAATGGAGTGTTGCTTCCCTTTCTAAATGCTGTCCTTTCAGAGAAAATCACTTACCTTTGAAAGTGCCTTAAGCTACTTACAAGCATTAGGAAGAAACTCACATGCGTTTCTCTGAAAGAGAAGCAATCTGTTCCAACACTTCAATTCACTGTGTGAAGTGAATGGAGTGTTGCCTCACTTTCTAAATGCTGTCCTTTCAGAGAAAATCACTTTCCTTTGAAAGTGCCTTAAGCTACTTGCAAGCATTCACAAGAAACACTAATGCGTTTCTATGAAAGAGAAGCAGTCTGTTCCAACACTTCAATTCACTGTGCGTAGTGAATAGAGGGTTTCTTCACTTTCTAAATGCTGTCCTTTCAGAGAAAATCACTTTCCTTTGAAAGTGCCTTAAGCTACTTACAAGCATTCACCAGAAACTCACATGCGTTTCTCTGAAAGAGAAGCAGTCTGTTCCAACACTTCAATTCAGTGTTCGAAATGAATGGAGTGTTGCTTCACTTTCTACATGCTGTCGTTTCAGAGAAAATCACTTTCCTTTGAAAGTACCTTAAGCTACTTGCAAGCATTAGGAAGAAACTCACATGCGTTTCTCTGAAAGAGAAGCAGTCTGTTCCAACACTTCAGTTCACTGTGTGAAGTGAATGGAGTGTTGCCTCACTTTCTAAATGCTGTTCTTTCAGAGAAAATCACTTTCCTTTGAAAGTGCCTTATGCTACTTGCAAGCATTAGGAAGAAACTCACATGCGTTTCTCTGAAAGAGAAGCAGTCTGTTCCAACACTTCAATTCACTGTGCGAAGTGAATGGAGTGTTGCTTCACTTTCTAAATGAGTCCTTTCAGAGAAAATCACTTTCCTTTGAAAGTGCCTTAAGCTACTTACAAGCATTAGGAAGAAACTCACATGTGTTTCTCTGAAAGAGAAGCAGTCTGTTCCAACACTTCAATTCACATTGCGAAGTGAATGGAGTGTTGCCTCACTTTCTAAATGCTGTTTTTTCAGAGAAAATCACTTTCCATTGAAAGTGCCTTAAACTACTTTCAAGCATTCACAAAAAACTCACATGTGTTTCTCTGAAAGAGAAGCAGTCTGTTCCAACACTTCAATTCTCTGTGCGAAGTGAATGGAGTGTTGCTTCACTTTCTAAATGCTGTCCTTTTAGAGAAAATCCCTTTCCTTTGAATGTGCCTTAAGCTACTTACAAGCATTCAACAGAAACTGACATGCATTTCTCTGAAAGAGAAGCAATCTGTTCCAACACTTCAATTCTCTGTGCGAAGTGAATGGAGTGTTGCTTCACTTTCTAAATGTTGTCAATTCAGAGAAAATCACTTTCCTTTGAAAGTGCCTTAAGCTACTTGCAAGCATTCACAAGAAACACTAATGCGTTTCTCTGAAAGAGAAGCAGTCTGTTCCAACACTTCAATTCACTGTGCGAAGTGAATGGAGTGTTGCTTCACTTTCTAAATGCTGTCCTTTTAGAGAAAATCCCTTTCCTTTGAATGTGCCTTAAGCTACTTACAAGCATTCAACAGAAACTCACATGAATTTCTCTGAAAGAGAAGCAGTCTGTTCCAACACTTCAATTCACTGTGCGAAGTGAATGGAGTGTTGCTTCACTTTCTAAATTCTGTCCTTTCAGAGACAATCACTTTCCATTGAAAGTGCCTTAAACTACTTTCAAGCATTCAAAAAAACTCACATGCGTTTCTCTGAAAAAGAAGCAGTCTGTTCCAACACTTCAATTTACTGTACAAAGTGAATGGAGTGTTGCTTCACTTTCTAAATGCTGTCCTTTCACAGAAAATCACTTGCCTTGGAAAGTGCCTTAAGCAACTTGCAAGCATTCACAAGAAACACTAATGCGTTTCTATGAAAGAGAAGCACTCTGTTCCAACACTTCAATTCACTGCATGAAGGGAATGGAGTGTTGCTTCACTTTCTAAATGCTGTCCTTTCAGAGAAAATCACTTTCCTTTGAAAGTGCCTTAAGCTACTTACAAGCATTCACCAGAAATGCACATGCGTTTCTCTGAAAGTGAAGCAGTCTGTTCCAACACCTCAATTCACTGTGCGAAGTGAATGGAGTGTTGCTTCACTTTCTAAATTCTGTCCTTTCAGAGAAAATCACTTTCCTTTGAAAGTGCCTTAAACTACTTTCAAGCATTCACAAAAAACTCACATGCGTTTCTCTTAAAGAGAAGCAGTCTGTTCCAACACATCAATTCACTGTGCGAAGTGAATGGAGTGTTGCTTCAGTTTCTAAATGCTGTCCTTTCAGAGAAAATCACTTTCCTTTGAAAGTGCCTTAAGCAACTTGCAAGCATTCACAAGAAACTCATGCGTTTCTCTGAAAGAGAAGCAGTCTCTTCCAACACTTCAATTCACTGTGCGAAGTGAATGGAGTGTTGCTTCACTTTCTAAATGCTGTCCTTTCAGAGAAAATCACTTTCCTTTGAAAGTGCCTTAAGCAACGTGCAAGCATTCACAAGAAACACTAATGCGTTTCTATGAAAGAGAAGCACTCTGTTTCAACACTTCAATTTACTGCACGAAGGGAATGGAGTGTTGCTTCACTTTCTAAATGCTGTCCTTTCAGAGAAAATCACTTTCCTTTGAAAGTGCCTTAAGCTACTTACAAGCATTCACTAGAAACTCACATGCGTTTTTCTGAAAAAGAAGCAGTCTGTTCCAACACTTCAATTCACTGTGCGAAGTTAATGGAGTGTTGCTTCACTTTCTAAATTCTGTCCTTTCAGAGAAAATCACTTTCCTTTGAAAGTGCCTTAAGCTACTTAAAAGCATTCACAAAAAACTCACATGCGTTTCTCTTAAAGAGAAGCAGTCTGTTCCAACACTTCAATTCACTGTGCGAAGTGAATGGAGTGTTGCTTCAGTTTCTAAATGCTGTCCTTTTAGAGAAAATCACTTTCCTTTGAAAGTGCCTTAAGCATCTTGCAAGCATTCACAAGAAACTCACATGCGTTTCTCTGAAAGAGAAGCAGTCTGTTCCAACACTTCAATTCATGTGCGAAGTGAATGGAGTGTTGCTTCACTTTCTAAATTCTGTCCTTTCAGAGAAAATCACTTTCCTTTGAAAGTGCCTTAAGCTACTTCCAAGCATTCACCAGAAACTCACATGCGTTTCTCTGAAAGAGAAGCAGTCTGTTCCAACACTTCAATTCACTCTGCGAAGTGAATGGAGTGTTGCTTCACTTTCTAAATGCTGTCCTTTCAGAGAAAATCACTTTCCTTTGAAAGTGCCTTAAGCTACTTGTAAGCATTAGGAAGAAACTCACATGCGTTTCTCTGAAAGAGAAGCAATGTTTCCAACACTTCAATTCACTGTGCGAAGTGAATGGAGTGTTGCCTCACTTTCTAAATGCTGTCCTTTCAGAGAAAATCACTTTCCTTTGAAAGTGCCTTAAGCTACTTACAAGCATTCAAAAAAACTCACATGCGTTTCTCTGAAAGAGAAGTAGTCTGTTCCAACACTTCAATTCACTGTGCGAAGTGAATGGAGTGTTGCTTCACTTTCTAAATTATGTCCTTTCAGAGAAAATCACTTTCCTTTGAAAGTGCCTTAAGCAACTTGCAAGCATTCACAAGAAACACTAATGCGTTTATATGAAAGAGAAGCACTCTGTTCCAACACTTCAATTCACTGCACGAAGGGAATGGAGTGTTGCTTCACTTTCTAAATGCTGTCCTCTCAGAGAAAATCACTTTCCTTTGAAAGTGCCTTAAGCTACTTACAAGCATTCACCAGAAACTCACATGCGTTTCTCTGAAAGAGAAGTAGTCTGTTCCAACACTTCAATTCACTGCACGAAGGGAATGGAGTGTTGCTTCACTTTCTAAATGCTGTCCTTTTAGAGAAAATCACTTTCCTTTGAAAGTGCCTTAAGCTACTTACAAGCATTCACCAGAAACTCACATGCGTTTCTCTGAAAGAGAAGCAGTCTGTTCCAACACTTCAATTCACTGTGCGAAGTGAATGGAGTGTTGCTTCACTTTCTAAATTCTGTCCTTTCAGAGAAAATCACTTTCCTTTGAAAGTGCCTTAAACTACATTCAAGCATTCACAAAAAACTCACATGCGTTTCTCTTAAAGAGAAGCAGTCTGTTCCAACACTTCAATTCACTGTGCGAAGTGAATGGAGTGTTGCTTCGGTTTCTAAATGCTGTCCTTTCAGAGAAAATCACTTTCCTTTGAAAGTGCCTTAAGCAACTTGCAAACATTCACAAGAAACTCACATGCGTTTCTCTGAAAGAGAAGCAGTCTGTTCCAACACTTCAATTCACTGTGCGAAGTGAATGGAGTGTTGCTTCACTTTCTAAATGCTGTCCTTTCAGAGAAAATCACTTTTCTTTGAAAGTGCCTTAAGCAACTTGCAAGCATTAGGAAGAAACTCACATGCATTTCTCTGAAAGAGAAGCAATCTGTTCCAACACTTCAATTCTCTGTGCGAAGTGAAGGGAATGTTACTTCACTTTCTAAATGCTGTCCTTTCAGAGAAAATCACTTTCCTTTGAAAGTGCCTTAAGCTACACTCTAGCATTCACAGGAAACACACATGCGTTTCTCTGAAAGAGAAGCAGTCTGTTCCAACACTTCAATTCACTGTGCGAAGTGAATGGAGTGTTGCTTCAGTTTCTAAATGCTGTCCTTTCAGAGAAAATCACTTTCCTTTGAAAGTGCCTTAAGCAACTTGCAAGCATTCACCAGAAACTCACATGCGTTTCTCTGAAAGAGAAGCAGTCTGTTCCAACACTTCAATTCACTGTGCGAAGTGAATGGAGTGTTGCTTCACTTTCTAAATGCTGTCCTTTCAGAGAAAATCACTTTCCTTTGAAAGTGCCTTAAGCTACTTACAAGCATTCAACAGAAACTCACATGCGTTTCTCGGAAAGAGAAGCAGTCTGTTTCAGTACTTCAATTCACTCTGCGAAATGAATGGAGTGTTGCTTCACTTTCTAAATGCTGTCCTTTCAGAGAAAATCACTTTCCTTTGAAAGAGCCTTAAGTTACTTACAAGCATTCAACAGAAACTCACATGCATTTCTCTGAAAGAGAAACAGTCTGTTCCAACACTTCAGTTCACTGTGCGAAGTGAATGGAGTGTTGCTTCACTTTCTAAATGCTGTTCTTTCAGAGAAAATCACTTTCCTTTGAAAGTGCCTTAAGCTACTTACAAGCATTCACCAGAAACTCACATGCGTTTCTCTGAAAAAGAAGCAGTCTGTTCCAACACTTCAATTAACTGTTCGAAATGAATGGAGTGTTGCTTCACTTTCTAAATGCTGTCCTTTCAGAGAAAATCACTTTCCTTTGAAAGTGCCTTAAGCTACTTGCAAGCATTAGGAATAAACTCACATGCGTTTCTCTGAAAGACAAGCAGTCTGTTCCAACACTTCAATTTATGTGCGAAGTGAATGGAGTGTTGCTTCACTTTCTAAATTCTGTCCTTTCAGAGAAAACCACTTTCCTTTGAAAGTGCCTTAAGCTACTTGCAAGCATTAGGAAGTAACTCACATGCGTTTCTCTGAAAGACAAGCAGTCTGTTCCAACACTTCAATTCACTGTGCGAAGTGAATGGAGTGTTGCTTCACTTTCTAAATGCTGTCCTTTCAGAGAAAATCACTTTCCTTTGAAAGTGCCTTAAGCTACTTGCAAGCATTAGGAAGAAACTCACATGCGGTTCTCTGAAAGAGAAGCAATCTGTTCCAACACTTCAATTCACTGTGCGAAGTGAATGGAGTGTTGCCTCACTTTCTAAATGCTGTCCTTTCAGAGAAAATCACTTTCCTTTGAAAGTGCCTTAAGCTACTTACAAGCATTCAACAGAAACTCACATGCGTTTCTCTGAAAGAGAAGCAGTCTGTTCCAACACTTCAATTCAATGTGCGAAGTGAATGGAGTGTTGCTTCACTTTCTAAATGCTGTCCTTTCAGAGAAAATCACTTTCCTTTGAAAGTGCCTTAAGCTACTTACAAGCATTCAACAGAAACTCACATGCATTTCTCTGAAAGAGAAGTAGTCTGTTCCAACACTTCAATTCACTGTGCGAAGTGAATGGAGTGTTGCTTCACTTTCTAAATTATGTCCTTTCAGAGAAAATCACTTTACTTTGAAAGTGCCTTAAGCAACTTGCAAGCATTCACAAGAAACACTAATGCGTTTATATGAAAGAGAAGCACTCTGTTCCAACACTTCAATTCACTGCACGAAGGGAATGGAGTGTTGCTTCACTTTCTAAATGCTGTCCTTTCAGAGAAAATCACTTTCCTTTGAAAGTGCCTTAAGCTACTTACAAGCATTCACCAGAAACTCACATGCGTTACTCTGAAACAGAAGCAGTCTGTTCCAACACTTCAATTCACTGTGCGAAGTGAATGGAGTGTTGCTTCACTTTCTAAATGCAGTCCTTTTAGAGAAAATCCCTTTCCTTTGAATGTGCCTTAAGCTACTTTCAAGCATTCACAAAAAACTCACATGCGTTTCTCTGAAAGAGAAGCAATCTGTTCCAACACTTCAATTCACTGTGCGAAGTGAATGGAATGTTGATTCACTTTCTAAATGCTGTCCTTTCAAGAAAATCACTTTCCTTTGAAAGTGCCTTAAGCTACTTGCAAGCATTCACAAGAAACACTAATGCGTTTCTATGAAAGAGAAGCAGTCTGTTCCAACACTTCAATTCACTGCACGAAGGGAATGGAGTGTTGCTTCACTTTCTAAATGCTGTCCTTTCAGAGAAAATCACTTTCCTTTGAAAGTGCTTTAAGCTACTATCTAGCATTAACAGGAAACACACATGCGTTTCTCTGAAAGAGAAGCAGTCTGTTCCAACACTTCAATTCACTGTGCGAAGTGAATGGAGTGTTGCTTCACTTTCTAAATTCTGTCCTTTCAGAAGAAATCACTTTCCATTGAAAGTGCCTTAAACTACTTTCAAGCATTCAAAAAAACTCACATGCGTTTCTCTGAAAGAGAAGCAGTCTGTTCCAACACTTCAATTCACTGTACAAAGTGAATGGAGTGTTTCTTCACTTTCTAAATGCTGTCCTTTCATTGAAAATCACTTTCTTTTGAAAGTGCCTTAAGCAAATTGTAAGCATTCACAAGAAACACTAATGCGTTTCTCTGAAAGAGAAGCACTCTGTTCCAACACTTCAATTCACTGCACGAAGGGAATGGAGTGTTGCTTCACTTTCTAAATGCTGTCCTTTCAGAGAAAATCACTTTCCTTTGAAAGTGCCATAAGCTACTTACAAGCATTCACCAGAAACTCACATGCGTTTCTCTGAAAGAGAAGCAGTCTGTTCCAATACTTCAATTCACTCTGCGAAGTGAATGGAGTGTTGCTTCACTTTCTAAATCCTGTCCTTTCAGAGAAAATCACTTTCCTTTGAAAGTGCCTTAAGCTACTTACAAGCATTCAACAGAAACTCACATGCATTTCTCTGAAAGAGAAGCAGTCTATTCCAACACTTCAATTCACTGTGCGAAGTGAATGGAGTGTTGCTTCACTTTCTAAATGCTGTCCTTTCAGAGAAAATCACTTTCCTTTTAAAGTGCCTTAAGCTACTTACAAGCATTCACCAGAAACTCACATGCGTTTCTCTGAAAGAGAAGCAGTCTGTTCCAACACTTCAATTCACTGTTCGAAATGAATGGAGTGTTGCTTCACTTTCTAAATGCTGTCCTTTCAGAGAAAATCACTTTCCTTTGAAAGTGCCTTAAGCTACTTGCAAGCATTAGGAAGAAACTCACATGCGTTTCTCTGAAAGAGAAGCAGTCTGTTCCAACACTTCAATTCACTTTGTGAAGTGAATGGAGTGTTGCTTCACTTTCTAAATGCTGTCCTTTCAGAGAAAATCACTTTCCTTTGAAAGTGCCTTAAGCTACTTGCAAGCTTTCAACAGAAACTCACATGCATTTCTCTGAAATAGAAGTAGTCTGTTCCAACACTTCAATTCACTGTGCGAAGTGAATGGAGTGTTGCTTCACTTTCTAAATTATGTCCTTTCAGAGAATATCACTTTACTTTGAAAGTGACTTAAGCAACTTGCAAGCATTCACAAGAAACACTAATGCGTTTATATGAAAGAGAAGCACTCTGTTCCAACACTTCAATTCACTGCACGAAGGGAATGGAGCGTTGCTTCACTTTCTAAATGCTGTCCTTTCAGAGAAAATTACTTTCCTTCGAAAGTGCCTTAAGTTACTTTCTAGCATTCACAGGAAACACACATGCGTTTCTCTGAAAGAGAAGCAGTCTGTTCCAACACTTCAATTCACTGTGCGAATTGAATGGAGTGTTGCTTCACTTTCTAAATTCTGTCCTTTCAGAGAAAATCACTTTCCTTTGAAAGTGCCTTAAGCAACTTGCAAGCATTCACAAGAAACACTAAGGCGTTTCTATGAAAGAGAAGCACTCTGTTCCAACACTTCAATTCACTGAACGAAGGGAATGGAGTGTTGCTTCACTTTCTAAATGCTGTCCTTTCAGAGAAAATCACTTTCCTTTGAAAGTGCCTTAAGCTACTTACAAGCATTCACCAGAAAATCACATGCGTTTCTCTGAAAGAGAAGCAGTCTGTTCCAACACTTCAATTCACTCTGCGAAGTGAATGGAGTGTTGCTTCACTTTCTAAATGCTGTCCTTTCAGAGAAAATCACTTTCCTTTGAAAGTGCCTTAAGCTACTTACAAGCATTCAACAGAAACTCACATGCATTTCTCTGAAAGAGAAGCAGTCTGTTCCAACACTTCCATTCACTGTGCGAAGTGAATGGAGTGTTGCTTCACTTTCTAAATGCTGTCCTTTAGAGAAAATCACTTTCCTTTGAAAGTGCCTTAAGCTACTTACAAGCATTCACCAGAAACTCACATGCGTTTCTCTGAAAGAGAAGCAATCTGTTCTAACACTTCAATTCTCTGTGCGAAGTGAATGGAGTGTTGTTTCACTTTCTAAATGCTGTCCTTTCAGAGAAAAACACTTTCCTTTGAAAGTGCCTTAAGCTACTTGCAAGCATTCACAAGAAACACTAATGCGTTTCTCTGAAAGAGAAGCAGTCTGTTCCAACACTTCAATTCATTCTTCGAAGGGAATGGAGTGTTGCTTTACTTTCTAAATGCTGTCTTTTCAGAGAAAATCACTTTCCTTTGAAAGAGCATTGAGCTACTTACAAGCTTTCAACAGAAAATCACATGCATTTCTCTGAAAGAGAAGCAGGCGGTTCCAACAATTCAATTCACTGTGCGAAGTGAATGGAATGTTACTTCACTTTCTAAATGCTGTCCTTTCAGAGAAAATCACTTTCCTTTGAAAGTGCCTTAAGCTACTTTCTAGCATTCACAGGAAACACACATGCATTTCTCGGAAAGAGAAGCAGTCTGTTCCAACACTTCAATTCACTGTGCGAACTGAATGGAATGTTACTTCACTTTCTAAATGCTGTCCTTTCAGAGAAAATCACTTTCCTCTGAAAGTGCCTTAAGCTACTTACAAGCATTCACCAGAAACTCACATGCGTTTCTCTGAAAGTGAAGCAGTCTGTTCCAAAACTTCAATTCACTGTGTGAAGCGAATGAACTGTTGCTTCACTTTCTAAATTCTGTCCGTTCAGAGAAAATCACTTTCCTTTGAAAGTGCCTTAAACTACTTTCAAGCATTCACAAAAAACTCACATGCGTTTCTCTGAAAGAGAAGCAGTCTGTTCCAACACTTCAATTCACTGTGCGAAGTGAATGGAGTGTTGCTTCAGTTTCTAAATGCTGTCCTTTCAGAGAAAATCACTTTCCTTTGAAAGTGCCTTAAGCAACTTGCAAGCATTCACCAGAAAATCACATGCGTTTCTCTGAAAGAGAAGCAGTCTGTTCCAACACTTCAATTCACTGTGCGAAGTGAATGGAGTGTTGCTTCACTTTCTAAATGCTGTCCTTTCAGAGAAAATCACTTTCCTTTGAAAGTGCCTTAAGCTACTTGCAAGCATTAGGAAGAAACTCACATGCGTTTCTCTGAAAGAGAAGCAGTCTGTTCCAACACTTCAATTCACTGTGCGAAGTGAATGGAGTGTTGCTTCACTTTCTAAATGCTGTCCTTTCAGAGAAAATCACTTTCCTTTGAAAGAGCCGTGAGCTACTTACAAGCATTCACCAGAAACTCACATGCGTTTTTCTGAAAGAGAAGCAGTCTGTTCCAACACTTCAATTCACTGTGCGAAGTTAATGGAGTGTTGCTTCACTTTCTAAATTCTGTCCTTTCAGAGAAAATCACTTTCCTTGAAAGTGCCTTAAACTACTTTCAAGCATTCACAAAAAACTCACATGCGTTTCTCTTAAAGAGAAGCAGTCTGTTCTAACACTTCAATTAACTGTGCGAAGTGAATGGAGTGTTGCTTCAGTTTCTAAATGCTGTCCTTTCAGAGTAAAACACTTTCCTTTGAAAGTGCCTTAAGCATCTTGCAAGCATTCACAAGAAACTCACATGCGTTTCTCTGAAAGAGAAGCAGTCTGTTCCAACACTTTAATTCACTCTGCGAAGTGAATGGAGTGTTGCTTCACTTTCTAAATGCTGTCCTTTCAGAGAAAATCACTTTCCTTTGAAAGTGCCTTAAGCTACTTACAAGCATTCAACAGAAACTCACATGCATTTCTCTGAATGAGAAGCAGTCTGTTCCAACACTTCAATTCACTGTGCGAAGTGAATGGAGTGTTGCTTCACTTTCTAAATTCTGTCCTTTCAGAGAAAATCACTTTCCTTTGAAAGTGCCTTAAGCTACTTACAAGCATTCACCAGAAACTCACATGCGTTTCTGTGAAAGAGAAGCAGTCTGTTCCAACGCTTCAATTCATTGCGCGAAGGGAATGGAGTCTTGCTTTACTTTCTAAATGCTGTCCTTTCAGAGAAAATCACTTTCCTTTGAAAGAGCCTTGAGCTACTTACAAGCATTCAAGAGAAACTCACATGCATTTCTCTGAAAGAGAAGCAGTCTGTTCCAACACTTCAATTCACTGTGCGAAGTGAATGGAATGTTACTTCACTTTCTAATTGCTGTCCTTTCAGAGAAAATCACTTTCCTTTGAAA
The DNA here is from genome assembly GCF_982192425.1 of Myodes glareolus. NCBI lineage: Eukaryota > Metazoa > Chordata > Mammalia > Rodentia > Cricetidae > Myodes > Myodes glareolus. The sequence continues at coordinate 3,014,528 of NW_028263211.1, read as the reverse complement.
GTGCCTTAAGCTACTTTCTAGCATTCACAGGAAACACACATGCGTTTCTCTGAAAGAGAAGCAGTCTGTTCCAACACTTCAATTCACTGTGCGAAGTGAATGGAGTGTTGCTTCACTTTCTAAATGCTGTCCTTTCAGAGAAAATCAATTTCCATTGAAAGTGCCTTAAACTACTTTCAAGCATTCAAAAAAACTCACATGCGTTTCTCTGAAAGAGAAGCAGTCTGTTCCAACACTTCAATTCACTGTACAAAGTGAATGGAGTGTTGCTTCACTTTCTAAATGCTGTCCTTTCAGAGAAAATCACTTTCCTTTGAAAGTGCCTTAAGCAACGTGCAAGCATTCACAAGAAACACTAATGCGTTTCTATGAAAGAGAAGCACTCTGTTTCAACACTTCAATTTACTGCACGAAGGGAATGGAGTGTTGCTTCACTTTCTAAATGCTGTCCTTTCCGAGAAAATCACTTTCCTTTGAAAGTGCCTTAAGCTACTTACAAGCATTCACTAGAAACTCACATGCGTTTTTCTGAAAAAGAAGCAGTCTGTTCCAACACTTCAATTCACTGTGCGAAGTTAATGGAGTGTTGCTTCACTTTCTAAATTCTGTCCTTTCAGAGAAAATCACTTTCCTTTGAAAGTGCCTTAAGCTACTTAAAAGCATTCACAAAAAACTCACATGCGTTTCTCTTAAAGAGAAGCAGTCTGTTCCAACACTTCAATTCACTGTGCGAAGTGAATGGAGTGTTGCTTCAGTTTCTAAATGCTGTCCTTTTAGAGATAATCACTTTCCTTTGAAAGTGCCTTAAGCATCTTGCAAGCATTCACAAGAAACTCACATGCGTTTCTCTGAAAGAGAAGCAGTCTGTTCCAACACTTCAATTCATGTGCGAAGTGAATGGAGTGTTGCTTCACTTTCTAAATTCTGTCCTTTCAGAGAAAATCACTTTCCTTTGAAAGTGCCTTAAGCTACTTCCAAGCATTCACCAGAAACTCACATGCGTTTCTCTGAAAGAGAAGCAGTCTGTTCCAACACTTCAATTCACTCTGCGAAGTGAATGGAGTGTTGCTTCACTTTCTAAATGCTGTCCTTTCAGAGAAAATCACTTTCCTTTGAAAGTGCCTTAAGCTATTTGTAAGCATTAGGAAGAAACTCACATGCGTTTCTCTGAAAGAGAAGCAATGTTTCCAACACTTCAATTCACTGTGCGAAGTGAATGGAGTGTTGCCTCACTTTCTAAATGCTGTCCTTTCAGAGAAAATCACTTTCCTTTGAAAGTGCCTTAAGCTACTTGCAAGCATTAGGAAGAAACTCACATGCGTTTCTCTGAAAGAGAAGCAGTCTGTTCCAACACTTCAATTCACTTTGTGAAGTGAATGGAGTGTTGCTTCACTTTCTAAATGCTGTCCTTTCAGAGAAAATCACTTTCCTTTGAAAGTGCCTTAAGCTACTTGCAAGCTTTCAACAGAAACTCACATGCATTTCTCTGAAATAGAAGTAGTCTGTTCCAACACTTCAATTCACTGTGCGAAGTGAATGGAGTGTTGCTTCACTTTCTAAATTATGTCCTTTCAGAGAATATCACTTTACTTTGAAAGTGACTTAAGCAACTTGCAAGCATTCACAAGAAACACTAATGCGTTTATATGAAAGAGAAGCACTCTGTTCCAACACTTCAATTCACTGCACGAAGGGAATGGAGCGTTGCTTCACTTTCTAAATGCTGTCCTTTCAGAGAAAATTACTTTCCTTCGAAAGTGCCTTAAGTTACTTTCTAGCATTCACAGGAAACACACATGCGTTTCTCTGAAAGAGAAGCAGTCTGTTCCAACACTTCAATTCACTGTGCGAATTGAATGGAGTGTTGCTTCACTTTCTAAATTCTGTCCTTTCAGAGAAAATCACTTTCCTTTGAAAGTGCCTTAAGCAACTTGCAAGCATTCACAAGAAACACTAAGGCGTTTCTATGAAAGAGAAGCACTCTGTTCCAACACTTCAATTCACTGAACGAAGGGAATGGAGTGTTGCTTCACTTTCTAAATGCTGTCCTTTCAGAGAAAATCACTTTCCTTTGAAAGTGCCTTAAGCTACTTACAAGCATTCACCAGAAAATCACATGCGTTTCTCTGAAAGAGAAGCAGTCTGTTCCAACACTTCAATTCACTCTGCGAAGTGAATGGAGTGTTGCTTCACTTTCTAAATGCTGTCCTTTCAGAGAAAATCACTTTCCTTTGAAAGTGCCTTAAGCTACTTACAAGCATTCAACAGAAACTCACATGCATTTCTCTGAAAGAGAAGCAGTCTGTTCCAACACTTCCATTCACTGTGCGAAGTGAATGGAGTGTTGCTTCACTTTCTAAATGCTGTCCTTTAGAGAAAATCACTTTCCTTTGAAAGTGCCTTAAGCTACTTACAAGCATTCACCAGAAACTCACATGCGTTTCTCTGAAAGAGAAGCAATCTGTTCTAACACTTCAATTCTCTGTGCGAAGTGAATGGAGTGTTGTTTCACTTTCTAAATGCTGTCCTTTCAGAGAAAAACACTTTCCTTTGAAAGTGCCTTAAGCTACTTGCAAGCATTCACAAGAAACACTAATGCGTTTCTCTGAAAGAGAAGCAGTCTGTTCCAACACTTCAATTCATTCTTCGAAGGGAATGGAGTGTTGCTTTACTTTCTAAATGCTGTCTTTTCAGAGAAAATCACTTTCCTTTGAAAGAGCATTGAGCTACTTACAAGCTTTCAACAGAAAATCACATGCATTTCTCTGAAAGAGAAGCAGGCGGTTCCAACACTTCAATTCACTGTGCGAAGTGAATGGAATGTTACTTCACTTTCTAAATGCTGTCCTTTCAGAGAAAATCACTTTCCTTTGAAAGTGCCTTAAGCTACTTTCTAGCATTCACAGGAAACACACATGCATTTCTCGGAAAGAGAAGCAGTCTGTTCCAACACTTCAATTCACTGTGCGAACTGAATGGAATGTTACTTCACTTTCTAAATGCTGTCCTTTCAGAGAAAATCACTTTCCTCTGAAAGTGCCTTAAGCTACTTACAAGCATTCAACAGAAACTCACATGCGTTTCTCTGAAAGTGAAGCAGTCTGTTCCAAAACTTCAATTCACTGTGTGAAGCGAATGAACTGTTGCTTCACTTTCTAAATTCTGTCCGTTAAGAGAAAATCACTTTCCTTTGAAAGTGCCTTAAACTACTTTCAAGCATTCACAAAAAACTCACATGCGTTTCTCTGAAAGAGAAGCAGTCTGTTCCAACACTTCAATTCACTGTGCGAAGTGAATGGAGTGTTGCTTCAGTTTCTAAATGCTGTCCTTTCAGAGAAAATCACTTTCCTTTGAAAGTGCCTTAAGCAACTTGCAAGCATTCACCAGAAAATCACATGCGTTTCTCTGAAAGAGAAGCAGTCTGTTCCAACACTTCAATTCACTGTGCGAAGTGAATGGAGTGTTGCTTCACTTTCTAAATGCTGTCCTTTCAGAGAAAATCACTTTCCTTTGAAAGTGCCTTAAGCTACTTGCAAGCATTAGGAAGAAACTCACATGCGTTTCTCTGAAAGAGAAGCAGTCTGTTCCAACACTTCAATTCACTGTGCGAAGTGAATGGAGTGTTGCTTCACTTTCTAAATGCTGTCCTTTCAGAGAAAATCACTTTCCTTTGAAAGAGCCGTGAGCTACTTACAAGCATTCACCAGAAACTCACATGCGTTTTTCTGAAAGAGAAGCAGTCTGTTCCAACACTTCAATTCACTGTGCGAAGTTAATGGAGTGTTGCTTCACTTTCTAAATTCTGTCCTTTCAGAGAAAATCACTTTCCTTGAAAGTGCCTTAAACTACTTTCAAGCATTCACAAAAAACTCACATGCGTTTCTCTTAAAGAGAAGCAGTCTGTTCTAACACTTCAATTAACTGTGCGAAGTGAATGGAGTGTTGCTTCAGTTTCTAAATGCTGTCCTTTCAGAGTAAAACACTTTCCTTTGAAAGTGCCTTAAGCATCTTGCAAGCATTCACAAGAAACTCACATGCGTTTCTCTGAAAGAGAAGCAGTCTGTTCCAACACTTTAATTCACTCTGCGAAGTGAATGGAGTGTTGCTTCACTTTCTAAATGCTGTCCTTTCAGAGAAAATCACTTTCCTTTGAAAGTGCCTTAAGCTACTTACAAGCATTCAACAGAAACTCACATGCATTTCTCTGAATGAGAAGCAGTCTGTTCCAACACTTCAATTCACTGTGCGAAGTGAATGGAGTGTTGCTTCACTTTCTAAATTCTGTCCTTTCAGAGAAAATCACTTTCCTTTGAAAGTGCCTTAAGCTACTTACAAGCATTCACCAGAAACTCACATGCGTTTCTGTGAAAGAGAAGCAGTCTGTTCCAACGCTTCAATTCATTGCGCGAAGGGAATGGAGTCTTGCTTTACTTTCTAAATGCTGTCCTTTCAGAGAAAATCACTTTCCTTTGAAAGAGCCTTGAGCTACTTACAAGCATTCAAGAGAAACTCACATGCATTTCTCTGAAAGAGAAGCAGTCTGTTCCAACACTTCAATTCACTGTGCGAAGTGAATGGAATGTTACTTCACTTTCTAATTGCTGTCCTTTCAGAGAAAATCACTTTCCTTTGAAAGTGCCTTAAGCTACTTTCTAGCATTCACAGGAAACACACATGCGTTTCTCTGAAAGAGAAGCAGTCTGTTCCAACACTTCAATTCACTGTGCGAAGTGAATGGAGTGTTGCTTCACTTTCTAAATGCTGTCCTTTCAGAGAAAATCAATTTCCATTGAAAGTGCCTTAAACTACTTTCAAGCATTCAAAAAAACTCACATGCGTTTCTCTGAAAGAGAAGCAGTCTGTTCCAACACTTCAATTCACTGTACAAAGTGAATGGAGTGTTGCTTCACTTTCTAAATGCTGTCCTTTCAGAGAAAATCACTTTCCTTTGAAAGTGCCTTAAGCAACGTGCAAGCATTCACAAGAAACACTAATGCGTTTCTATGAAAGAGAAGCACTCTGTTTCAACACTTCAATTTACTGCACGAAGGGAATGGAGTGTTGCTTCACTTTCTAAATGCTGTCCTTTCCGAGAAAATCACTTTCCTTTGAAAGTGCCTTAAGCTACTTACAAGCATTCACTAGAAACTCACATGCGTTTTTCTGAAAAAGAAGCAGTCTGTTCCAACACTTCAATTCACTGTGCGAAGTTAATGGAGTGTTGCTTCACTTTCTAAATTCTGTCCTTTCAGAGAAAATCACTTTCCTTTGAAAGTGCCTTAAGCTACTTAAAAGCATTCACAAAAAACTCACATGCGTTTCTCTTAAAGAGAAGCAGTCTGTTCCAACACTTCAATTCACTGTGCGAAGTGAATGGAGTGTTGCTTCAGTTTCTAAATGCTGTCCTTTTAGAGAAAATCACTTTCCTTTGAAAGTGCCTTAAGCATCTTGCAAGCATTCACAAGAAACTCACATGCGTTTCTCTGAAAGAGAAGCAGTCTGTTCCAACACTTCAATTCATGTGCGAAGTGAATGGAGTGTTGCTTCACTTTCTAAATTCTGTCCTTTCAGAGAAAATCACTTTCCTTTGAAAGTGCCTTAAGCTACTTCCAAGCATTCACCAGAAACTCACATGCGTTTCTCTGAAAGAGAAGCAGTCTGTTCCAACACTTCAATTCACTCTGCGAAGTGAATGGAGTGTTGCTTCACTTTCTAAATGCTGTCCTTTCAGAGAAAATCACTTTCCTTTGAAAGTGCCTTAAGCTATTTGTAAGCATTAGGAAGAAACTCACATGCGTTTCTCTGAAAGAGAAGCAATGTTTCCAACACTTCAATTCACTGTGCGAAGTGAATGGAGTGTTGCCTCACTTTCTAAATGCTGTCCTTTCAGAGAAAATCACTTTCCTTTGAAAGTGCCTTAAGGTACTTACAAGCATTCAAAAAAACTCACATGCGTTTCTCTGAAAGAGAAGTAGTCTGTTCCAACACTTCAATTCACTGTGCGAAGTGAATGGAGTGTTGCTTCACTTTCTAAATTATGTCCTTTCAGAGAAAATCACTTTCTTTTGAAAGTGCCTTAAGCAACTTGCAAGCATTCACAAGAAACACTAATGCGTTTATATGAAAGAGAAGCACTCTGTTCCAACACTTCAATTCACTGCACGAAGGGAATGGAGTTTTGCTTCACTTTCTAAATGCTGTCCTCTCAGAGAAAATCACTTTCCTTTGAAAGTGCCTTAAGCTACTTACAAGCATTCACCAGAAACTCACATGCGTTTCTCTGAAAGAGAAGTAGTCTGTTACAACACTTCAATTCACTGCACGAAGGGAAAGGAGTGTTGCTTCACTTTCTAAATGCTGTCCTTTCAGAGAAAATCACTTTCCTTTGAAAGTGCCTTAAGCTACTTACAAGCATTCACCAGAAACTCACATGCGTTTCTCTGAAAGAGAAGCAGTCTGTTCCAACACTTCAATTCACTGTGCGAAGTGAATGGAGTGTTGCTTCACTTTCTAAATTCTGTCCTTTCAGAGAAAATCACTTTCCTTTGAAAGTGCCTTAAACTACATTCAAGCATTCACAAAAAACTCACATGCGTTTCTCTTAAAGAGAAGCAGTCTGTTCCAACACTTCAATTCACTGTGCGAAGTGAATGGAGTGTTGCTTCGGTTTCTAAATGCTGTCCTTTCAGAGAAAATCACTTTCCTTTGAAAGTGCCTTAAGCAACTTGCAAACATTCACAAGAAACTCACATGCGTTTCTCTGAAAGAGAAGCAGTCTGTTCCAACACTTCAATTCACTGTGCGAAGTGAATGGAGTGTTGCTTCACTTTCTAAATGCTGTCCTTTCAGAGAAAATCACTTTTCTTTGAAAGTGCCTTAAGAAACTTGCAAGCATTAGGAAGAAACTCACATGCATTTCTCTGAAAGAGAAGCAATCTGTTCCAACACTTCAATTCTCTGTGCGAAGTGAAGGGAATGTTACTTCACTTTCTAAATGCTGTCCTTTCAGAGAAAATCACTTTCCTTTGAAAGTGCCTTAAGCTACACTCTAGCATTCACAGGAAACACACATGCGTTTCTCTGAAAGAGAAGCAGTCTGTTCCAACACTTCAATTCACTGTGCGAAGTGAATGGAGTGTTGCTTCAGTTTCTAAATGCTGTCCTTTCAGAGAAAATCACTTTCCTTTGAAAGTGCCTTAAGCAACTTGCAAGCATTCACCAGAAACTCACATGCGTTTCTCTGAAAGAGAAGCAGTCTGTTCCAACACTTCAATTCACTGTGCGAAGTGAATGGAGTGTTGCTTCACTTTCTAAATGCTGTCCTTTCAGAGAAAATCACTTTCCTTTGAAAGTGCCTTAAGCTACTTACAAGCATTCAACAGAAACTCACATGCGTTTCTCGGAAAGAGAAGCAGTCTGTTTCAGTACTTCAATTCACTCTGCGAAATGAATGGAGTGTTGCTTCACTTTCTAAATGCTGTCCTTTCAGAGAAAATCACTTTCCTTTGAAAGAGCCTTAAGTTACTTACAAGCATTCAACAGAAACTCACATGCATTTCTCTGAAAGAGAAACAGTCTGTTCCAACACTTCAGTTCACTGTGCGAAGTGAATGGAGTGTTGCTTCACTTTCTAAATGCTGTTCTTTCAGAGAAAATCACTTTCCTTTGAAAGTGCCTTAAGCTACTTACAAGCATTCACCAGAAACTCACATGCGTTTCTCTGAAAAAGAAGCAGTCTGTTCCAACACTTCAATTAACTGTTCGAAATGAATGGAGTGTTGCTTCACTTTCTAAATGCTGTCCTTTCAGAGAAAATCACTTTCCTTTGAAAGTGCCTTAAGCTACTTGCAAGCATTAGGAATAAACTCACATGCGTTTCTCTGAAAGACAAGCAGTCTGTTCCAACACTTCAATTTACTGTGCGAAGTGAATGGAGTGTTGCTTCACTTTCTAAATTCTGTCCTTTCAGAGAAAACCACTTTCCTTTGAAAGTGCCTTAAGCTACTTGCAAGCATTAGGAAGTAACTCACATGCGTTTCTCTGAAAGACAAGCAGTCTGTTCCAACACTTCAATTCACTGTGCGAAGTGAATGGAGTGTTGCTTCACTTTCTAAATGCTGTCCTTTCAGAGAAAATCACTTTCCTTTGAAAGTGCCTTAAGCTACTTGCAAGCATTAGGAAGAAACTCACATGCGGTTCTCTGAAAGAGAAGCAATCTGTTCCAACACTTCAATTCACTGTGCGAAGTGAATGGAGTGTTGCCTCACTTTCTAAATGCTGTCCTTTCAGAGAAAATCACTTTCCTTTGAAAGTGCCTTAAGCTACTTACAAGCATTCAACAGAAACTCACATGCGTTTCTCTGAAAGAGAAGCAGTCTGTTCCAACACTTCAATTCAATGTGCGAAGTGAATGGAGTGTTGCTTCACTTTCTAAATGCTGTCCTTTCAGAGAAAATCACTTTCCTTTGAAAGTGCCTTAAGCTACTTACAAGCATTCAACAGAAACTCACATGCATTTCTCTGAAAGAGAAGTAGTCTGTTCCAACACTTCAATTCACTGTGCGAAGTGAATGGAGTGTTGCTTCACTTTCTAAATTATGTCCTTTCAGAGAAAATCACTTTACTTTGAAAGTGCCTTAAGCAACTTGCAAGCATTCACAAGAAACACTAATGCGTTTATATGAAAGAGAAGCACTCTGTTCCAACACTTCAATTCACTGCACGAAGGGAATGGAGTGTTGCTTCACTTTCTAAATGCTGTCCTTTCAGAGAAAATCACTTTCCTTTGAAAGTGCCTTAAGCTACTTACAAGCATTCACCAGAAACTCACATGCGTTACTCTGAAACAGAAGCAGTCTGTTCCAACACTTCAATTCACTGTGCGAAGTGAATGGAGTGTTGCTTCACTTTCTAAATGCAGTCCTTTTAGAGAAAATCCCTTTCCTTTGAATGTGCCTTAAGCTACTTTCAAGCATTCACAAAAAACTCACATGCGTTTCTCTGAAAGAGAAGCAATCTGTTCCAACACTTCAATTCACTGTGCGAAGTGAATGGAATGTTGATTCACTTTCTAAATGCTGTCCTTTCAAGAAAATCACTTTCCTTTGAAAGTGCCTTAAGCTACTTGCAAGCATTCACAAGAAACACTAATGCGTTTCTATGAAAGAGAAGCAGTCTGTTCCAACACTTCAATTCACTGCACGAAGGGAATGGAGTGTTGCTTCACTTTCTAAATGCTGTCCTTTCAGAGAAAATCACTTTCCTTTGAAAGTGCTTTAAGCTACTATCTAGCATTAACAGGAAACACACATGCGTTTCTCTGAAAGAGAAGCAGTCTGTTCCAACACTTCAATTCACTGTGCGAAGTGAATGGAGTGTTGCTTCACTTTCTAAATTCTGTCCTTTCAGAAGAAATCACTTTCCATTGAAAGTGCCTTAAACTACTTTCAAGCATTCAAAAAAACTCACATGCGTTTCTCTGAAAGAGAAGCAGTCTGTTCCAACACTTCAATTCACTGTACAAAGTGAATGGAGTGTTCCTTCACTTTCTAAATGCTGTCCTTTCATTGAAAATCACTTTCTTTTGAAAGTGCCTTAAGCAACTTGTAAGCATTCACAAGAAACACTAATGCGTTTCTCTGAAAGAGAAGCACTCTGTTCCAACACTTCAATTCACTGCACGAAGGGAATGGAGTGTTGCTTCACTTTCTAAATGCTGTCCTTTCAGAGAAAATCACTTTCCTTTGAAAGTGCCTTAAGCTACTTACAAGCATTCACCAGAAACTCACATGCGTTTCTCTGAAAGAGAAGCAGTCTGTTCCAATACTTCAATTCACTCTGCGAAGTGAATGGAGTGTTGCTTCACTTTCTAAATCCTGTCCTTTCAGAGAAAATCACTTTCCTTTGAAAGTGCCTTAAGCTACTTACAAGCATTCAACAGAAACTCACATGCATTTCTCTGAAAGAGAAGCAGTCTATTCCAACACTTCAATTCACTGTGCGAAGTGAATGGAGTGTTGCTTCACTTTCTAAATGCTGTCCTTTCAGAGAAAATCACTTTCCTTTTAAAGTGCCTTAAGCTACTTACAAGCATTCACCAGAAACTCACATGCGTTTCTCTGAAAGAGAAGCAGTCTGTTCCAACACTTCAATTCACTGTTCGAAATGAATGGAGTGTTGCTTCACTCTCTAAATGCTGTCCTTTCAGAGAAAATCACTTTCCTTTGAAAGTGCCTTAAGCTACTTGCAAGCATTAGGAAGAAACTCACATGCGTTTCTCTGAAAGAGAAGCAGTCTGTTCCAACACTTCAATTCACTTTGTGAAGTGAATGGAGTGTTGCTTCACTTTCTAAATGCTGTCCTTTCAGAGAAAATCACTTTCCTTTGAAAGTGCCTTAAGCTACTTGCAAGCTTTCAACAGAAACTCACATGCATTTCTCTGAAATAGAAGTAGTCTGTTCCAACACTTCAATTCACTGTGCGAAGTGAATGGAGTGTTGCTTCACTTTCTAAATTATGTCCTTTCAGAGAATATCACTTTACTTTGAAAGTGACTTAAGCAACTTGCAAGCATTCACAAGAAACACTAATGCGTTTATATGAAAGAGAAGCACTCTGTTCCAACACTTCAATTCACTGCACGAAGGGAATGGAGCGTTGCTTCACTTTCTAAATGCTGTCCTTTCAGAGAAAATTACTTTCCTTCGAAAGTGCCTTAAGTTACTTTCTAGCATTCACAGGAAACACACATGCGTTTCTCTGAAAGAGAAGCAGTCTGTTCCAACACTTCAATTCACTGTGCGAATTGAATGGAGTGTTGCTTCACTTTCTAAATTCTGTCCTTTCAGAGAAAATCACTTTCCTTTGAAAGTGCCTTAAGCAACTTGCAAGCATTCACAAGAAACACTAAGGCGTTTCTATGAAAGAGAAGCACTCTGTTCCAACACTTCAATTCACTGAACGAAGGGAATGGAGTGTTGCTTCACTTTCTAAATGCTGTCCTTTCAGAGAAAATCACTTTCCTTTGAAAGTGCCTTAAGCTACTTACAAGCATTCACCAGAAAATCACATGCGTTTCTCTGAAAGAGAAGCAGTCTGTTCCAACACTTCAATTCACTCTGCGAAGTGAATGGAGTGTTGCTTCACTTTCTAAATGCTGTCCTTTCAGAGAAAATCACTTTCCTTTGAAAGTGCCTTAAGCTACTTACAAGCATTCAACAGAAACTCACATGCATTTCTCTGAAAGAGAAGCAGTCTGTTCCAACACTTCCATTCACTGTGCGAAGTGAATGGAGTGTTGCTTCACTTTCTAAATGCTGTCCTTTAGAGAAAATCACTTTCCTTTGAAAGTGCCTTAAGCTACTTACAAGCATTCACCAGAAACTCACATGCGTTTCTCTGAAAGAGAAGCAATCTGTTCTAACACTTCAATTCTCTGTGCGAAGTGAATGGAGTGTTGTTTCACTTTCTAAATGCTGTCCTTTCAGAGAAAAACACTTTCCTTTGAAAGTGCCTTAAGCTACTTGCAAGCATTCACAAGAAACACTAATGCGTTTCTCTGAAAGAGAAGCAGTCTGTTCCAACACTTCAATTCATTCTTCGAAGGGAATGGAGTGTTGCTTTACTTTCTAAATGCTGTCTTTTCAGAGAAAATCACTTTCCTTTGAAAGAGCATTGAGCTACTTACAAGCTTTCAACAGAAAATCACATGCATTTCTCTGAAAGAGAAGCAGGCGGTTCCAACACTTCAATTCACTGTGCGAAGTGAATGGAATGTTACTTCACTTTCTAAATGCTGTCCTTTCAGAGAAAATCACTTTCCTTTGAAAGTGCCTTAAGCTACTTTCTAGCATTCACAGGAAACACACATGCGTTTCTCGGAAAGAGAAGCAGTCTGTTCCAACACTTCAATTCACTGTGCGAACTGAATGGAATGTTACTTCACTTTCTAAATGCTGTCCTTTCAGAGAAAATCACTTTCCTCTGAAAGTGCCTTAAGCTACTTACAAGCATTCACCAGAAACTCACATGCGTTTCTCTGAAAGTGAAGCAGTCTGTTCCAAAACTTCAAATCACTGTGTGAAGCGAATGAACTGTTGCTTCACTTTCTAAATTCTGTCCGTTCAGAGAAAATCACTTTCCTTTGAAAGTGCCTTAAACTACTTTCAAGCATTCACAAAAAACTCACATGCGTTTCTCTGAAAGAGAAGCAGTCTGTTCCAACACTTCAATTCACTGTGCGAAGTGAATGGAGTGTTGCTTCAGTTTCTAAATGCTGTCCTTTCAGAGAAAATCACTTTCCTTTGAAAGTGCCTTAAGCAACTTGCAAGCATTCACCAGAAAATCACATGCGTTTCTCTGAAAGAGAAGCAGTCTGTTCCAACACTTCAATTCACTGTGCGAAGTGAATGGAGTGTTGCTTCACTTTCTAAATGCTGTCCTTTCAGAGAAAATCACTTTCCTTTGAAAGTGCCTTAAGCTACTTGCAAGCATTAGGAAGAAACTCACATGCGTTTCTCTGAAAGAGAAGCAGTCTGTTCCAACACTTCAATTCACTGTGCGAAGTGAATGGAGTGTTGCTTCACTTTCTAAATGCTGTCCTTTCAGAGAAAATCACTTTCCTTTGAAAGTGCCTTAAGCTACTTGCAAGCATTAGGAAGAAACTCACATGCGTTTCTCTGAAAGAGAAGCAATCTGTTCCAATACTTCAATTCACTGTGCGAAGTGAATGGAGTGTTGCCTCACTTTCTAAATGCTGTCCTTTCAGAGGAAATCACTTTCCTTTGAAAGTGCCTTAAGCTACTTACAAGCATTCAACAGAAACTCACATGCATTTCTCTGAAAGAGAAGCAGTCTGTTCCAACACTTCAATTCAATGTGTTAAGTGAAGGGAGTGTTGCTTCACTTTCTAAATGCTGTCCTTTCAGAGAATATCACTTTCCTTTGAAAGAGCCTTAAGCTACTTACAAGCATTCAACAGAAACTCACATGCATTTCTCTGAAAGAGAAGTAGTCTGTTCCAAAACTTCAATTCACTGTGCGAAGTGAATGGAGTGTTGCCTCACTTTCTAAATTATGTCCTTTCAGAGAAAATCACTTTACTTTGAAAGTGCCTAAAGCAACTTGCAAGCATTCACAAGGAACACTAATGCGTTTATATGAAAGAGAAGCATTCTGTTCCAACAGTTCAATTCACTGCACGAAGGGAATGGAGTGTTGCTTCACTTTCTAAATGCTGTCCTTTCAGAGAAAATCACTTTCTTTTGAAAGTGCCTTAAGCTACTTACAAGCATTCACCAGAAACTCACATGCGTTTCTCTGAAACAGAAGCAGTCTGTTCCAACATTTCAATTCACTGTGCGAAGTGAATGGAGTGTTGCCTCACTTTCTAAATGCTGTCCTTTCAGAGAAAATCAATTTCCTTTGAAAGTGCCTTAAACTACTTTCAGGCATTCACAAAAAACTCACATGCATTTCTCTGAAAGAGAAGCAATCTGTTCCAACTCTTCAATTCTCTGTGCGAAGTGAATGGAGTGTTGCTTCACTTTCTAAATGCTGTCCTTTCAGAGAAAATCACTTTCCTTTGAAAGTGCCTTAAGCTACTTGCAAGCATTCACAAGAAACACAAATGCGTTTCTATGAAAGAGAAGCAGTCTATTCCAACTCTTCAATTCACTGCACGAAGTGAATGGAGTGTTGTTTCACTTTCTAAATGCTGTCCTTTCAGAGAAAATCACTTTCCTTTGAAAGTGCCTTAAGCTACTTAAAGCATTCAACAGAAACTCACATGCATTTCTCTGAAAGAGAAGCAGTCTGTTCCAACACTTCAATTCACTGTGCGAAGTGAATGGAGTGTTGCTTCACTTTCTAAATGCTGTCCTTTCAGTGAAAATCACTTTCCTTTGAAAGTGCCTTAAGCTACTTACAATCATTCACCAGAAACTCACATGCGTTTCTCTGAAAGAGAAGCAGTCTGTTCCAACACTTCAATTCACTGTTCGAAATGAATGGAGTGTTGCTTCACTTTCTAAATGCTGTTCTTTCAGAGAAAATTACTTTCCTTTGAAAGTGCCTTAAGCTATTTGCAAGCATTAGGAAGAAACTCACATGCGTTTCTCTGAAAGAGAAGCAGTCCGTTCCAACACTTCAATTCACTGTACGAAGTGAATGGAGTGTTGCTTCACTTTCTAAATGCTGTCCTTTCAGAGAAAATCACTTTCCTTTGAAAGTGCCTTAAGCTACTTGCAAGCATTAGGAAGAAACTCACATGCGTTTCTCTGAAAGAGAAGCAGTCTGTTCCAATACTTCAATTCACTGTGCGAAGTGAATGGAGTGTTGCCTCACTTTCTAAATGCTGTCCTTTCAGAGAAAATCACTTTCCATTGAAAGTGCCTTAAACTACTTTCAAGCATTCACAAAAAACTCACATGCGTTTCTCTGAAAGAGAAGCAGTCTGTTCCAACACTTCAATTCACTGTGCGAAGTGAATGGAGTGTTTCTTCACTTTCTAAATGCTGTCCTTTCAGAGAAAATCCCTTTCCTTTTAATGTGCCTTAAGCTACTTACAAGCATTCACCAGAAACTCACATGCATTTCTCTGAAAGAGAAGCAATCTGTTCCAACACTTCAATTCTCTGTGCGAAGTGAATGGAGTGTTGCTTCACTTTCTAAATGCTGTCCTTTCAGAGAAAATCACTGTCCTTTGAAAGTGCCTTAAGCTACTTGTAAGCATTCACAAGAAACACTAACGTGTTTCTATGAAAGAGAAGCAGTCGGTTCCAACACTTCAATTCATTGCGCGAAGGGAATGGAGTGTTGCTTTACTTTCTAAATTATGTCCTTTCAGAGAAAATCACTTTCCTTTGAAAGTGCCTTAAACTACTTTCAAGCATTCACAAAAAACTCACATGCGTTTCTCTGAAAGAGAAGCAGTCTGTTCCAACACTTCAATTCACTGTGCGAAGTGAATGGAGTGTTGCTTCACTTTCTAAATGCTGTCCTTTCAGAGAAAATCACTTTCCTTTGAAAGTGCCTTAAGCTACTTACAAGCATTCACCAGAAACTCACATGCGTTTCTCTGAAAGAGAAGCAGTCTGTTCCAATACTTCAATTCACTCTGCGAAGTGAATGGAGTGTTGCTTCACTTTCTAAATCCTGTCCTTTCAGAGAAAATCACTTTCCTTTGAAAGTGCCTAAAGCTACTTAAAAGCATTCAACAGAAACTCACATGCATTTCTCTGAAAGAGAAGCAGTCTGTTCCAACACTTCAATTCACTGTGCGAAGTGAATGGAGTGTTGCTTCACTTTCTAAATGCTGTCCTTTCAGAGAAAATCACTTTCCTTTGAAATTGCCTTAAGCTACTTACAATCATTCACCAGACACTCATATGCGTTTCTCTGAAAGAGAAGCAGTCTGTTCCAACACTTCAATTCACTGTTCGAAGTGAATGGAGTGTTGCTTCCCTTTCTAAATGCTGTCCTTTCAAAGAAAATAACTTTCATTTGAAAGTGCCCTAAGATACATGCAAGCATTAGGAAGAAACTCACATGCGTTTCTCTGAAAGAGAAGCAATCTGTTCCAACACTTCAATTCAATGTGCGAAGTGAATGGAGTGTTGCTTCACTTTCTAAATGCTGTCCTTTCAGAGAAAATCACTTTCCTTTGAAAGTGCCTTAGCTACTTACAAGCATTCAACAGAAACTCACATGCATTTTTCTGAAAGAGAAGCAGTCTGTTCCAACACTTCAATTCACTGTGCGAAGTGAATGGAGTGTTGCTTCACTTTCTAAATTATGTCCTTTCAGAGAAAATCACTTTACTTTGAAAGTGCCTTAAGCAACTTGCAAGCATTCACAAGAAACACTAATGCGTTTCTATGAAAGAGAAGCACTCTGTTCCAACACTTCAATTCACTGCACGAAGGGAATGGAGTGTTGCTTCACTTTCTAAATGCTGTCCTTTCAGAGAAAATCACGGTCCTTTGAAATTGCCTTAAGCTACTTATAAGCATTCACCAGGAACTCACATGTGTTTCTCTGAAAGAGAAGCAATCTGTTCCAACACTTCAATTCACTGGGCAAAGTGAATGGAATGTTGCCTCACTTTCGAAATGCTGTCCTTTCAGAGAAAATCACTTTCCTTTGAAAGTGCCTTAAGCTAATTACAAGCATTCAACAGAAACTCACATGCATTTCTCTGAGAGAGAAGCAGTCGGTTCCAACACTTCAATTCACTGTGCGAAGTGAATGGAATGTTACTTCAGTTTCTAAATGCTGTCCTTTCAGAGAAAATCACTTTCCTTTGAAAGTGCCTTAAGCTACTTTCTAGCATTCACAGGAAACACACATGCGTTTCTCTGAAAGAGAAGCAGTTTGTTCCAACATTTCAATTCACTGTGCGAAGTGAATGGAGTGTTGCTTCACTTTCTAAATTCTGTCCTTTCAGAGAAAATCACTTTCCATTGAAAGTGCCTTAAACTATTTTCAAGCATTCAAAAAAACTCACATGCGTTTTTCTGAAAATGAAGCAGTCTGTTCCAACACTTCAATTCACTGTACAAAGTGAATGGAGTGTTGCTTCACTTTCTAAATGCTGTCCATTCACAGAAAATCACTTTCCTTTGAAAGTGCCTTAAGCAACTTGCAAGCATTCACAAGAAACACTAATGCGTTTCTATGAAAGAGAAGCACTCTGTTCCAACACTTCAATTCACTGCATGAAGGGAATGGAGTGTTGCTTCACTTTCTAAATGTTGTCCTTTCAGAGAAAATCACTTTCCTTTGAAAGTGCCTTAAGCTACTTACAAGCATTCAGCAGAAACGCACATGCGTTTCTCTGAAAGAGAAGCAGTCTGTTCCAACACTTCAATTCACTGTGCGAAGTGAATGGAGTGTTGCTTCACTTTCTAAATTCTGTCCTTTCAGAGAAAATCACTTTCCTTTGAAAGTGCCTTAAACTACTTTCAAGCATTCACAAGAAACTCATGCGTTTCTCTGAAAGGGAAGCAGTCTGTTCCAACACTTCAATTCACTGTGCGAAGTGAATGGAGTGTTGCTTCACTTTCTAAATGCTGTCCTTTCAGAGAAAATCACTTTCCTTTGAAAGAGCCTTAAGCTACTTACAAGCATTCACCAGAAACTCACATGCGCTTCTCTGAAAGAGAAGCAGTCTGTTCCAACACTTCAATTCACTGTTCGAAAAGAATGGAGTGTTGCTTCACTTTCTAAATGCTGTCCTTTCAGAGAAAATCACTTTCCTTTGAAAGTGCCTTAAGCTACTTGCAAGCATTAGGAAGAAACTCACATGCGTTTCTCTGAAAGAGAAGCAGTCTGTTCCAACACTTCAATTCACTGTGCGAAGTGAATGGAGTGTTGCTTCACTTTCTAAATGCTGTCCTTTCAGAGAAAATCACTTACCTTTGAAAGTGCCTTAAGCTACTTACAAGCATTCAACAGAAACTCACATCCGTTTCTCTGAAAGAGAAGCAATCTGTTCCAACACTTCAATTCACTGTGTGAAGTGAATGGAGTGTTGCCTCACTTTCTAAATGCTGTCCTTTCAGAGAAAATCACTTTCCTTTGAAAGTACCTTAAGCTACTTACAAGCATTCAACAGAAACTCACATGCGTTTCTCTGAAAGAGAAGCAGTCTGTTCCAACACTTCAATTCAATGTGCGAAGTGAATGGAGTGTTGCTTCACTTTCTAAATGCTGTCCTTTCAGAGAAAATCACTTTCCTTTGAAAGTGCCTTAAGCTACTTGCAAGCATTCACAAGAAACACTAATGCGTTTCTATGAAAGAGAAGCAGTCTGTTCCAACACTTCAATTCATTGCGCGAAGGGAATGGAGTGTTGCTTCACTTTCTAAATGCTGTCCTTTCAGAGAAAATCACTTTCCTTTGAAAGTGCCTTAAGCTACTTACAAGCATTCAACAGAAACTCACATGCATTTCTCTGAAAGAGAAGCAGTCTGTTCCAACACTTCAATTCACTGTGCGTAGTGAATAGATGGTTTCTTGACTTTCCAAATGCTGTCCTTTCAGAGAAAATCACTTTCCTTTGAAAGTGCCTTAAGCTACTTACAAGCATTCAACAGAAACTCACATGCGTTTCTCTGAAAGAGAAGCAGTCTGTTCCAACACTTCAGTTCACTGTGTGAAGTGAATGGAGTGTTTCCTCACTTTCTAAATGCTGTCCTTTCAGAGAAAATCACTTTCCTTTGAAAGTGCCTTAAGCTACTTACAAGCATTCAACAGAAACTCACATGCGTTTCTCTGAAAGAGAAGCAGTCTGTTCCAACACTTCAATTCAATGTGCGAAGTGAATGGAGTGTTGCTTCACTTTCTAAATGCTGTCCTTTCAGAGAAAATCACTTTCCTTTGAAAGTGCCTTAAGCTACTTGCAAGCATTCACAAGAAACACTAATGCGTTTCGATGAAAGAGAAGCAGTCTGTTCCAACACTTCAATTCATTGCACGAAGGGAATGGAGTGTTGCTTTACTTTCTAAATGCTGTCCTTTCAGAGAAAATCACTTTCCTTTGAAAGAGCCTTGAGCTACTTAAAAGCATTCAACAGAAACTCACATGCGTTTCTCTGAAAGAGAAGCAGTCTGTTCCAACACTTCAATTCACTGTGCGAAGAGAATGGAGTATTGCTTCACTTTCTAAATGCAGTCCTTTCTGAGAAAATCACTTTCCTTTGAAAGTGCCTTAAGCTACTTGCAAGCATTAGGAAGAAACTCACATGCGTTTCTCTGAAAGAGAAGCAGTCTGTTCAAACACTTCAATTCACATTGCGAAGTGAATGGAGTGTTGCCTCACTTTCTAAATGCTGTCGTTTCAGAGAAAATCACTTTCCATTGAAAGTGCCTTAAACTACTTTCAAGCATTCACAAAAAACTCACATGCGTTTCTCTGAAAGAGAAGCAGTCTGTTCCAACACTTCAATTCACTGTGCGAAGTGAATGGAGTGTTGCTTCACTTTCTAAATGCTGTCCTTTTAGAGAAAATCCCTTTCCTTTGAATGTGCCTTAAGCTACTTACAAGCATTCAACAGAAACTGACATGCATTTCTCTGAAAGAGAAGCAATCTGTTCCAACACTTCAATTCTCTGTGCGAAGTGAATGGAGTGTTGCTTCACTTTCTAAATGCTGTCCTTTCAGAGAAAATCACTTTCCTTTGAAAGTGCCTTAAGCTACTTGCAAGCATTCACAAGAAACACTAATGCGTTTCTATGAAAGAGAAGCAGTCTGTTCCAACACTTCAATTCATTGTGCGAAGGGAATGGAGTGTTGCTTTACTTTCTAAATGCTGTCCTTTCAGAGAAAATCACTTTCCTTTGAAAGAGCCTTGAGCTACTTACAAGAATTCAACAGAAACTCACATGCATTTCTATGAAAGAGAAGCAGGCGGTTCCAAAACTTCAATTCACTGTGCGAAGTGAATGGAATGTTACTTCACTTTCTAAATGCTGTCCTTTCAGAGAAAATCATTTTCCTTTGAAAGTGCCTTAAGCTACTTTCTAGCATTCACAGGAAACACACATGCGTTTCTCTGAAAGAGAAGCAGTCTGTTCCAACACTTCAGTTCACTGTGTGAAGTGAATGGAGTGTTGCCTCACTTTCTAAATGCTGTCCTTTCAGAGAAAATCACTTTCCTTTGAAAGTGCCTTAAGCTACTTACAAGCATTCAACAGAAACTCTCATGCGTTTCTCTGAAAGAGAAGCAGTCTGTTCCAACACTTCAATTCAATGTGCGAAGTGAATGGAGTGTTGCTTCACTTTCTAAATGCTGTCCTTTCAGAGAAAATCACTTTCCTTTGAAAGTGCCTTAAGCTACTAGCAAGCATTCACAAGAAACACTAATGCGTTTCGATGAAAGAGAAGCAGTCTGTTCCAACACTTCAATTCATTGCGCGAAGGGAATGGAGTGTTGCTTTACTTTCTAAATGCTGTCCTTTCAGAGAAAATCACTTTCCTTTGAAAGAGCCTTGAGCTACTTAAAAGCATTCAACAGAAACTCACATGCGTTTCTCTGAAAGAGAAGCAGTCTGTTCCAACACTTCAATTCACTGTGCGAAGAGAATGGAGTGTTGCTTCACTTTCTAAATGCAGTCCTTTCTGAGAAAATCACTTTCCTTTGAAAGTGCCTTAAGCTACTTGCAAGCATTAGGAAGAAACTCACATGCGTTTCTCTGAAAGAGAAGCAGTCTGTTCCAACACTTCAATTCACATTGCGAAGTGAATGGAGTGTTGCCTCACTTTCTAAATGCTGTCCTTTCAGAGAAAATCACTTTCCATTGAAAGTGCCTTAAACTACTTTCAAGCATTACAACAAACTCACATGCGTTTCTCTGAAAGAGAAGCAGTCTGTTCCAAAACTTCAATTCACTGTGCGAAGTGAATGGAGTGTTGCTTCACTTTCTAAATGCTGTAATTTTAGAGAAAATCCCTTTCCTTTGAATGTGCCTTAAGCTACTTACAAGCATTCAACAGAAACTGACATGCATTTCTCTGAAAGAGAAGCAATCTGTTCCAACACTTCAATTCTCTGTGCGAAGTGAATGGAATGTTGCTTCACTTTCTAAATGCTGTCCTTTCAGAGAAAATCACTTTCCTTTGAAAGTGCCTTAAGCTACTTGCAAGCATTCACAAGAAACACTAATGCGTTTCTATGAAAGAGAAGCAGTCTGTTCCAACACTTCAATTCACTGTGCAAAATGAATGGAGTGTTGCTTCAGTTTCTAAATGCTGTCCTTTCAGAGAAAATCACTTTCCTTTGAAAGTGCCTTAAGCTACTTTCTAGCATTCACAGGAAACACACATGCGTTTCTCTGAAAGAGAAGCAGTTTGTTCCAACATTTCAATTCACTGTGCGAAGTGAATGGAGTGTTGCTTCACTTTCTAAATTCTGTCCTTTCAGAGAAAATCACTTTCCATTGAAAGTGCCTTAAACTATTTTCAAGCATTCAAAAAAACTCACATGCGTTTTTCTGAAAATGAAGCAGTCTGTTCCAACACTTCAATTCACTGTACAAAGTGAATGGAGTGTTGCTTCACTTTCTAAATGCTGTCCATTCACAGAAAATCACTTTCCTTTGAAAGTGCCTTAAGCAACTTGCAAGCATTCACAAGAAACACTAATGCGTTTCTATGAAAGAGAAGCACTCTGTTCCAACACTTCAATTCACTGCATGAAGGGAATGGAGTGTTGCTTCACTTTCTAAATGTTGTCCTTTCAGAGAAAATCACTTTCCTTTGAAAGTGCCTTAAGCTACTTACAAGCATTCACCAGAAACGCACATGCGTTTCTCTGAAAGAGAAGCAGTCTGTTCCAACACCTCAATTCACTGTGCGAAGTGAATGGAGTGTTGCTTCACTTTCTAAATTCTGTCCTTTCAGAGAAAATCACTTTCCTTTGAAAGTGCCTTAAACTACTTTCAAGCATTCACAAGAAACTCATGCGTTTCTCTGAAAGGGAAGCAGTCTGTTCCAACACTTCAATTCACTGTGCGAAGTGAATGGAGTGTTGCTTCACTTTCTAAATGCTGTCCTTTCAGAGAAAATCACTTTCCTTTGAAAGAGCCTTAAGCTACTTACAAGCATTCACCAGAAACTCACATGCGCTTCTCTGAAAGAGAAGCAGTCTGTTCCAACACTTCAATTCACTGTTCGAAAAGAATGGAGTGTTGCTTCACTTTCTAAATGCTGTCCTTTCAGAGAAAATCACTTTCCTTTGAAAGTGCCTTAAGCTACTTGCAAGCATTAGGAAGAAACTCACATGCGTTTCTCTGAAAGAGAAGCAGTCTGTTCCAACACTTCAATTCACTGTGCGAAGTGAATGGAGTGTTGCTTCACTTTCTAAATGCTGTCCTTTCAGAGAAAATCACTTACCTTTGAAAGTGCCTTAAGCTACTTACAAGCATTCAACAGAAACTCACATCCGTTTCTCTGAAAGAGAAGCAATCTGTTCCAACACTTCAATTCACTGTGTGAAGTGAATGGAGTGTTGCCTCACTTTCTAAATGCTGTCCTTTCAGAGAAAATCACTTTCCTTTGAAAGTACCTTAAGCTACTTACAAGCATTCAACAGAAACTCACATGCGTTTCTCTGAAAGAGAAGCAGTCTGTTCCAACACTTCAATTCAATGTGCGAAGTGAATGGAGTGTTGCTTCACTTTCTAAATGCTGTCCTTTCAGAGAAAATCACTTTCCTTTGAAAGTGCCTTAAGCTACTTGCAAGCATTCACAAGAAACACTAATGCGTTTCTATGAAAGAGAAGCAGTCTGTTCCAACACTTCAATTCATTGCGCGAATGGAATGGAGTGTTGCTTCACTTTCTAAATGCTGTCCTTTCAGAGAAAATCACTTTCCTTTGAAAGTGCCTTAAGCTACTTACAAGCATTCAACAGAAACTCACATGCATTTCTCTGAAAGAGAAGCAGTCTGTTCCAACACTTCAATTCACTGTGCGTAGTGAATAGATGGTTTCTTGACTTTCCAAATGCTGTCCTTTCAGAGAAAATCACTTTCCTTTGAAAGTGCCTTAAGCTACTTACAAGCATTCAACAGAAACTCACATGCGTTTCTCTGAAAGAGAAGCAGTCTGTTCCAACACTTCAATTCATTGCGCGAATGGAATGGAGTGTTGCTTCACTTTCTAAATGCTGTCCTTTCAGAGAAAATCACTTTCCTTTGAAAGTGCCTTAAGCTACTTGCAAGCATTAGGAAGAAACTCACATGCGTTTCTCTGAAAGAGAAGCAGTCTGTTCCAACACTTCAATTCACTGTGCGAAGTGAATGGAGTGTTGCTTCACTTTCTAAATGCTGTACTTTTAGAGAAAATCACTTACCTTTGAAATTGCCTTAAGCTACTTACAAGCATTAGGAAGAAACTCACATGCGTTTCTCTGAAAGAGAAGCAATCTGTTCCAACACTTCAGTTCACTGTGTGAAGTGAATGGAGTGTTTCCTCACTTTCTAAATGCTGTCCTTTCAGAGAAAATCACTTTCCTTTGAAAGTGCCTTAAGCTACTTACAAGCATTCAACAGAAACTCACATGCGTTTCTCTGAAAGAGAAGCAGTCTGTTCCAACACTTCAATTCAATGTGCGAAGTGAATGGAGTGTTGCTTCACTTTCTAAATGCTGTCCTTTCAGAGAAAATCACTTTCCTTTGAAAGTGCCTTAAGCTACTTGCAAGCATTCACAAGAAACACTAATGCGTTTCGATGAAAGAGAAGCAGTCTGTTCCAACACTTCAATTCATTGCACGAAGGGAATGGAGTGTTGCTTTACTTTCTAAATGCTGTCCTTTCAGAGAAAATCACTTTCCTTTGAAAGAGCCTTGAGCTACTTAAAAGCATTCAACAGAAACTCACATGCGTTTCTCTGAAAGAGAAGCAGTCTGTTCCAACACTTCAATTCACTGTGCGAAGAGAATGGAGTATTGCTTCACTTTCTAAATGCAGTCCTTTCTGAGAAAATCACTTTCCTTTGAAAGTGCCTTAAGCTACTTGCAAGCATTAGGAAGAAACTCACATGCGTTTCTCTGAAAGAGAAGCAGTCTGTTCAAACACTTCAATTCACATTGCGAAGTGAATGGAGTGTTGCCTCACTTTCTAAATGCTGTCGTTTCAGAGAAAATCACTTTCCATTGAAAGTGCCTTAAACTACTTTCAAGCATTCACAAAAAACTCACATGCGTTTCTCTGAAAGAGAAGCAGTCTGTTCCAACACTTCAATTCACTGTGCGAAGTGAATGGAGTGTTGCTTCACTTTCTAAATGCTGTCCTTTTAGAGAAAATCCCTTTCCTTTGAATGTGCCTTAAGCTACTTACAAGCATTCAACAGAAACTGACATGCATTTCTCTGAAAGAGAAGCAATCTGTTCCAACACTTCAATTCTCTGTGCGAAGTGAATGGAGTGTTGCTTCACTTTCTAAATGCTGTCCTTTCAGAGAAAATCACTTTCCTTTGAAAGTGCCTTAAGCTACTTGCAAGCATTCACAAGAAACACTAATGCGTTTCTATGAAAGAGAAGCAGTCTGTTCCAACACTTCAATTCATTGTGCGAAGGGAATGGAGTGTTGCTTTACTTTCTAAATGCTGTCCTTTCAGAGAAAATCACTTTCCTTTGAAAGAGCCTTGAGCTACTTACAAGAATTCAACAGAAACTCACATGCATTTCTATGAAAGAGAAGCAGGCAGTTCCAACACTTCAATTCACTGTGCGAAGTGAATGGAATGTTACTTCACTTTCTAAATGCTGTCCTTTCAGAGAAAATCATTTTCCTTTGAAAGTGCCTTAAGCTACTTTCTAGCATTCACAGGAAACACACATGCGTTTCTCTGAAAGAGAAGCAGTCTGTTCCAACACTTCAATTCATTGCGCGAATGGAATGGAGTGTTGCTTCACTTTCTAAATGCTGTCCTTTCAGAGAAAATCACTTTCCTTTGAAAGTGCCTTAAGCTACTTGCAAGCATTCACAAGAAACACTAATGTGTTTCTATGAAAGAGAAGCAGTCTGTTCCAACACTTCAATTCATTGCGCGAAGGGAATGAAGTGTTGCTTCACTTTCTAAATACTGTCCTTTCAGAGAAAATCACTTTCCTTTGAAAGTGCCTTAAGCTACTTACAAGCATTCAACAGAAACTCACATGCATTTCTCTGAAAGAGAAGCAGTCTGTTCCAACACTTCAATTCACTGTGCGTAGTGAATAGAGGGTTTCTTCACTTTCTAAATGCTGTCCTTTCAGAGAAAATCACTTTCCTTTGAAAGTGCCTTAAGCTACTTACAAGCATTCACCAGAAACTCACATGCGTTTCTCTGAAAGAGAAGCAGTCTGTTCCAACACTTCAATTCACTGTTCGAAATGAATGGAGTGTTGCTTCACTTTCTAAATGCTGTCCTTTCAGAGAAAATCACTTTCCCTTGAAAGTGCCTTAAGCTACTTGCAAGCATTAGGAAGAAACTCACATGCGTTTCTCTGAAAGAGAAGCAGTCGGTTCCAACACTTCAATTCACTGTGCGAAGTGAATGGAGTGTTGCTTCACTTTCTAAATGCTGTCCTTTCAGAGAAAATCACTTACCTTTGAAAGTGCCTTAAGCTACTTACAAGCATTACGAAGAAACTCACATGCGTTTCTCTGAAAGAGAAGCAATCTGTTCCAACACTTCAGTTCACTGTGTGAAGTGAATGGAGTGTTGCCTCACTTTCTAAATGCTGTCCTTTCAGAGAAAATCACTTTCCTTTGAAAGTGCCTTAAGCTACTTGCAAGCATTAGGAAGAAACTCACATGCGTTTCTCTGAAAGAGAAGCAGTCTGTTCCAACACTTCAATTCACTATGCGAAGTGAATGGAGTGTTGCTTCACTTTCTAAATGCTGTCCTTTCAGAGAAAATCACTTTCCTTTGAAAGTGCCTTAAGCTACTTACAAGCATTAGGAAGAAACTCACATGCGTTTCTCTGAAAGAGAAGCAATCTGTTCCAACACTTCAGTTCACTGTGTGAAGTGAATGGAGTGTTGCCTCACTTTCTAAATGCTGTCCTTTCAGAGAAAATCACTTTCCTTTGAAAGTGCCTTAAGCTAATTGCAAGCATTAGGAAGAAACTCACATGCGTTTCTCTGAAAGAGAAGCAGTCTGTTCCAACACTTCAATTCAATGTGCGAAGTGAATGGAGTGTTGCTTCACTTTCTAAATGCTGTCCTTTCAGAGAAAATCACTTTCCTTTGAAAGTGCCTTAAGCTACTTATAAGCATTCAACAGAAACTCACATGCATTTCTCTGAAAGAGAAGAAGTCTGTTCCAACACTTCAATTCAATGTGCGAAGTGAATGGAGTGTTGCTTCACTTTCTAAATTATGTCCTTTCAGAGAAAATCACTTTACTTTGAAAGTGCCTTAAGCAACTTGCAAGCATACACAAGAAACACTAATGCGTTTATATGAAAGAGAAGCACTCTGTTCCAACACTTCAATTCACTGCACGAAGGGAATGGAGTGTTGCTTCACTTTCTAAATGCTGTCCTTTCAGAGAAAATCACTTTCCTTTGAAAGTGCCTTAAATTACTTACAAGCATTCACCAAAAACTCACATGTGTTTCTCGGAAACAGAAGCAGTCTGTTCCAACACTTTAATTCACTGTGCGAAGTGAATGGAGTGTTGCCTCACTTTCTAAATGCTGTCCTTTCAGAGAAAATCAATTTCCATTGAAAGTGCCTTAAACTATTTTCAAGCATTCAAAAATCTCACATGCGTTTCTCTGAAAGAGAAGCAGTCTGTTCCAACACTTCAATTCACTGTGCGAAGTGAATGGAGTGTTGCTTCACTTTCTAAAAACTGTCCTTTTAGAGAAAATCCCTTTCCTTTGAATGTGCCTTAAGCTACTTACAAGCATTCAACAGAAACTCACATGCATTTCTCTGAAAGAGAAGCAATCTGTTCCAACACTTCAATTCTCTGTGCGAAGTGAATGGAGTGTTGCTTCACTTTCTAAATGCTGTCCTTTCAGAGAAAATCACTTTCCTTTGAAAGTGCCTTAAGCATCTTGCAAGCATTCACAAGAAACTCACATGCGTTTCTCTGAAAGAGAAGCAGTCTGTTCCAACACTTTAATTCACTCTGCGAAGTGAATGGAGTGTTGCTTCACTTTCTAAATGCTGTCCTTTCAGAGAAAATCACTTTCCTTTGAAAGTGCCTTAAGCTACTTACAAGCATTCAAGAGAAACTCACATGCATTTCTCTGAAAGAGAAGCAGTCTGTTCCAACACTTCAATTCACTGTGCGAAGTGAATGGAGTGTTGCTTCACATTCTAAATTCTGTCCTTTCAGAGAAAATCACTTTCCTTTGAAAGTGCCTTAAGCTACTTACAAGCATTCACCAGAAACTCACATGCGTTTCTGTGAAAGAGAAGCAGTCTGTTCCAACACTTCAATTCATTGCGCGAAGGGAATGGAGTCTTGCTTTACTTTCTAAATGCTGTCCTTTCAGAGAAAATCACTTTCCTTTGAAAGAGCCTTGAGCTACTTACAAGCATTCAACAGAAACTCACATGCATTTCTCTGAAAGAGAAGCAGTCTGTTCCAACACTTCAATTCACTGTGCGAAGTGAATGGAATGTTACTTCACTTTCTAATTGCTGTCCTTTCAGAGAAAATCACTTTCCTTTGAAAGTGCCTTAAGCTACTTTCTAGCATTCACAGGAAACACACATGCGTTTCTCTGAAAGAGAAGCAGTCTGTTCCAACACTTCAATTCACTGTGCGAAGTGAATGGAGTGTTGCTTCACTTTCTAAATTCTGTCCTTTCAGAGAAAATCAATTTCAATTGAAAGTGCCTTAAACTACTTTCAAGCATTCAAAAAAACTCACATGTGTTTCTCTGAAAGAGAAGCAGTCTGTTCCAACACTTCAATTCACTGTACAAAGTGAATGGAGTGTTGCTTCACTTTCTAAATGCTGTCCTTTCAGAGAAAATCACTTTCCTTTGAAAGTGCCTTAAGCAACGTGCAAGCATTCACAAGAAACACTAATGCGTTTCTATGAAAGAGAAGCACTCTGTTCCAACACTTCAATTCACTGCACGAAGGGAATGGAGTGTTGCTTCACTTTCTAAATGCTGTCCTTTCAGAGAAAATCACTACCCTTGGAAAGTGCCTTAAGCTACTTACAAGCATTCACCAGAAACTCACATGCGTTTTTCTGAAAAAGAAGCAGTCTGTTCCAACACTTCAATTCACTGTGCGAAGTTAATGGAGTGTTGCTTCACTTTCTAAATTCTGTCCTTTCAGAGAAAATCACTTTCCTTTGAAAGTGCCTTAAACTACTTTCAAGTATTCACAAAAAACTCACATGCGTTTCTCTTAAAGAGAAGCAGTCTGTTCCAACACATCAATTAACTGTGCGAAGTGAATGGAGTGTTGCTTCAGTTTCTAAATGCTGTCCTTTCAGAGAAAATCACTTTCCTTTGAAAGTGCCTTAAGCATCTTGCAAGCATTTACAAGAAACTCACATGCGTTTCTTTGAAAGAGAAGCAGTCTGTTCCAACACTTCAATTCATGTGCGAAGTGAATGGAGTGTTGCTTCACTTTCTAAATTCTGTCCTTTCAGAGAAAATCACTTTCCTTTGAAAGTGCCTTAAGCTACTTCCAAGCATTCACCAGAAACTCACATGCGTTTCTCTGAAAGAGAAGCAGTCTGTTCCAACACTTCAATTCACTGTGCGAAGTGAATGGAGTGTTGCTTCACTTTCTAAATGCTGTCCTTTCAGAGAAAATCACTTTCCTTTGAAAGTGCCTTAAGCTACTTGCAAGCATTAGGAAGAAACTCACATGCGTTTCTCTGAAAGAGAAGCAATGTTTCCAACACTTCAATTCACTCTGCGAAGTGAATGGAGTGTTGCCTCACTTTCTAAATGCTGTCCTTTCAGAGAAAATCACTTTCCTTTGAAAGTGCCTTAAGCTACTTACAAGCATTCACCAGAATCTCACATGCGTTTCTCTGAAAGAGAAGCAGTCTGTTCCAACACTTCAATTCACTGTGTGAAGTGAATGGAGTGTTGCTTCACTTTCTAAATGCTGTCCTTTCAGAGAAAATCACTTTCCTTTGAAAGTGCCTTAAGCATCTTAGAAGCATTCAAAAAAACTCACATGCATTTCTCTGAAAGAGAAGTAGTCTGTTCCAACACTTCAATTCACTGTGCGAAGTGAATGGAGTGTTGCTTCAGTTTCTAAATTATGTCCTTTCAGAGAAAATCACTTTCCATTGAAAGTGCCTTAAACTACTTTCAAGCATTCAAAAAAACTCACATGCGTTTCTCTGAGAGAGAAGCAGTCTGTTCCAACACTTAAATTCACTGTACAAAGTGAATGGAGTGTTGCTTCACTTTCTAAATGCTGTCCTTTCAGAGAAAATCACTTTCCATTGAAAGTGCCTTAAACTACTTTCAAGCATTCAAAAAAACTCACATGCGTTTCTCTGAGAGAGAAGCAGTCTGTTCCAACACTTCAATTCACTGTACAAAGTGAATGGAGTGTTGCTTCACTTTCTAAATGCTGTCCTTTCAGAGAAAATCACTTTCCTTTGAAAGTGCCTTAAGCAACTTGTAAGCATTCACAAGAAACACTAATGCGTTTCTATGAAAGAGAAGCACTCTGTTCCAACACTTCAATTCACTGCACGAAGGGAATGGAGTGTTGCTTCACTTTCTAAATGCTGTCCTTTCAGAGAAAATCACTTTCCTTTGAAAGTGCCTTAAGCTACTTACAAGCATTCACCAGAAACTCACATGCGTTTCTCTGAAAGAGAAGCAGTCTGTTCCAATACTTCAATTCACTCTGCGAAGTGAATGGAGTGTTGCTTCACTTTCTAAATGCTGTCCTTTCAGAGAAAATCACTTTCCTTTGAAAGTGCCTTAAGCTACTTACAAGCATTCAACAGAAACTCACATGCATTTCTCTGAAAGAGAAGCAGTCTATTCCAACACTTCAATTCACTGTGCGAAGTGAATGGAGTGTTGCTTCACTTTCTAAATGCTGTCCTTTCAGAGAAAATCACTTTCCTTTGAAAGAGCCTTGAGCTACTTACAAGAATTCAACAGAAACTCACATGCATTTCTATGAAAGAGAAGCAGGCGGTTCCAACACTTCAATTCACTGTGCGAAGTGAATGGAATGTTACTTCACTTTCTAAATGCTGTCCTTTCAGAGAAAATCATTTTCCTTTGAAAGTGCCTTAAGCTACTTTCTAGCATTCACAGGAAACACACATGCGTTTCTCTGAAAGAGAAGCAGTCTGTTCCAACACTTCAATTCACTGTGCGAAGTGAATGGAATGTTACTTCACTTTCTAAATGCTGTCTTTTCAGAGAAAATCACTTTCCTTTGAAAGTGCCTTAAGCTACTTACAAGCATTCACCAGAAACTCACAAGCGTTTCACTGAAAGAGAAGCAGTCTGTTCCAACACTTCAATTCACTGTGCGAAGTGAATGGAGTGTTGCTTCACTTTCTAAATTCTGTCCTTTCAGAGAAAATCACTTTCCTTTGAAAGTGCCTTAAACTACTTTCAAGCATTCACAAAAAATTCACATGCGTTTCTCTGAAAGAGGAGCAGTCTCTTCCAACACTTCAATTCACTGTGCGAAGTGGATTGAGTGTTGCTTCAGTTTCTAAATGCTGTCCTTACAGAGAAAATCACTTTCCTTTGAACGTGCCTTAAGCAACTTGCAAGCATTCACAAGAAACTCACATACGTTTCTCTGAAAGAGAAGCAGTCTGTTCCAACACTTCAATTCACTGTGCGAAGTGAATGGAGTGTTGCTTCAGTTTTTAAATGCTTTCCTTTCAGAGAAAATCACTTTCCTTTGAAAGTGCCTTAAGCTACTTACAAGCATTCAACAGAAACTCACATGTGTTTCTCTGAAAGAGAAGCAGTCTGTTCCAACACTTCAATTCACTGTGTGAAGTGAATGGAGTGTTGCCTCACTTTCTAAATGCTGTCCTTTCAGAGAAAATCACTTTCCTTTGAAAGTACCTTAAGCTACTTACAAGCATTCAACAGAAACTCACATGCGTTTCTCTGAAAGAGAAGCAGTCTGTTCCAACACTTCAATTCAATGTGCGAAGTGAATGGAGTGTTGCTTCACTTTCTAAATGCTGTCCTTTCAGAGAAAATCACTTTCCTTTGAAAGTGCCTTAAGCTACTTGCAAGCATTCACAAGAAACACTAATGTGTTTCTATGAAAGAGAAGCAGTCTGTTCCAACACTTCAATTCATTGCGCGAAGGGAATGAAGTGTTGCTTCACTTTCTAAATACTGTCCTTTCAGAGAAAATCACTTTCCTTTGAAAGTGCCTTAAGCTACTTACAAGCATTCAACAGAAACTCACATGCATTTCTCTGAAAGAGAAGCAGTCTGTTCCAACACTTCAATTCACTGTGCGTAGTGAATAGAGGGTTTCTTCACTTTCTAAATGCTGTCCTTTCAGAGAAAATCACTTTCCTTTGAAAGTGCCTTAAGCTACTTACAAGCATTCACCAGAAACTCACATGCGTTTCTCTGAAAGAGAAGCAGTCTGTTCCAACACTTCAATTCACTGTTCGAAATGAATGGAGTGTTGCTTCACTTTCTAAATGCTGTCCTTTCAGAGAAAATCACTTTCCCTTGAAAGTGCCTTAAGCTACTTGCAAGCATTAGGAAGAAACTCACATGCGTTTCTCTGAAAGAGAAGCAGTCTGTTCCAACACTTCAATTCACTGTGCGAAGTGAATGGAGTGTTGCTTCACTTTCTAAATGCTGTCCTTTCCGAGAAAATCACTTACCTTTGAAAGTGCCTTAAGCTACTTACAAGCATTACGAAGAAACTCACATGCGTTTCTCTGAAAGAGAAGCAATCTGTTCCAACACTTCAGTTCACTGTGTGAAGTGAATGGAGTGTTGCCTCACTTTCTAAATGCTGTCCTTTCAGAGAAAATCACTTTCCTTTGAAAGTGCCTTAAGCTACTTACAAGCATTCAACAGAAACTCTCATGCGTTTCTCTGAAAGAGAAGCAGTCTGTTCCAACACTTCAATTCAATGTGCGAAGTGAATGGAGTGTTGCTTCACTTTCTAAATGCTGTCCTTTCAGAGAAAATCACTTTCTTTTGAAAGTGCCTTAAGCTACTAGCAAGCATTCACAAGAAACACTAATGCGTTTCGATGAAAGAGAAGCAGTCTGTTCCAACACTTCAATTCATTGCGCGAAGGGAATGGAGTGTTGCTTTACTTTCTAAATGCTGTCCTTTCAGAGAAAATCACTTTCCTTTGAAAGAGCCTTGAGCTACTTAAAAGCATTCAACAGAAACTCACATGCGTTTCTCTGAAAGAGAAGCAGTCTGTTCCAACACTTCAATTCACTGTGCGAAGAGATTGGAGTGTTGCTTCACTTTCTAAATGCAGTCCTTTCTGAGAAAATCACTTTCCTTTGAAAGTGCCTTAAGCTACTTGCAAGCATTAGGAAGAAACTCACATGCGTTTCTCTGAAAGAGAAGCAGTCTGTTCCAACACTTCAATTCACATTGCGAAGTGAATGGAGTGTTGCCTCACTTTCTAAATGCTGTCGTTTCAGAGAAAATCACTTTCCATTGAAAGTGCCTTAAACTACTTTCAAGCATTCACAACAAACTCACATGTGTTTCTCTGAAAGAGAAGCAGTCTGTTCCAAAACTTCAATTCACTGTGCGAAGTGAATGGAGTGTTGCTTCACTTTCTAAATGCTGTAATTTTAGAGAAAATCCCTTTCCTTTGAATGTGCCTTAAGCTACTTACAAGCATTCAACAGAAACTGACATGCATTTCTCTGAAAGAGAAGCAATCTGTTCCAACACTTCAATTCTCTGTGCGAAGTGAATGGAGTGTTGCTTCACTTTCTAAATGCTGTCCTTTCAGAGAAAATCACTTTCCTTTGAAAGTGCCTTAAGCTACTTGCAAGCATTCACAAGAAACACTAATGCGTTTCTATGAAAGAGAAGCAGTCTGTTCCAACACTTCAATTCACTGTGCAAAATGAATGGAGTGTTGCCTCACTTTCGAAACGCTGTCCTTTCAGAGAAAATCACTTTCCTTTGAAAGTGCCTTAAGCTACTTACAAGCATTCAACAGAAACTCACAAGCGTTTCACTGAAAGAGAAGCAGTCTGTTCCAACACTTCAATTCACTGTGCGAAGTGAATGGAGTGTTGCTTCACTTTCTAAATTCTGTCCTTTCAGAGAAAATCACTTTCCTTTGAAAGAGCCTTAAACTACTTTCAAGCATTCAAAAAAAATTCTCATGCGTTTCTCTGAAAGTGAAGCAGTCTGTTCCAAGACTTCAATTCACTGTGCGAAGTGGATGGAGTGTTGCTTCAGTTTCTGAATGCTGTCCTTTCAGAGAAAATCACTTTCCTTTGAAAGTGCCTTAAGCAACTTGCAAGCATTCACAAGAAACTCACATACGTTTCTCTGAAAGAGAAGCAGTCTGTTCCAACACTTCAATTCACTGTGCGAAGTGAATGGAGTGTTGCTTCAGTTTCTAAATGCTGTCCTTTCAGAGAAAATCACTTTCCTTTGAAAGTGCCTTAAGCTACTTACAAGCATTCAACAGAAACTCACATGTGTTTCTCTGAAAGAGAAGCAGTCTGTTCCAACACTTCAATTCACTGTGTGAAGTGAATGGAGTGTTGCCTCACTTTCTAAATGCTGTCCTTTCAGAGAAAATCACTTTCCTTTGAAAGTACCTTAAGCTACTTACAAGCATTACGAAGAAACTCACATGCGTTTCTCTGAAAGAGAAGCAGTCTGTTCCAACACTTCAATTCAATGTGCGAAGTGAATGGAGTGTTGCTTCACTTTCTAAATGCTGTCCTTTCAGAGAAAATCACTTTCCTTTGAAAGTGCCTTAAGCTACTTGCAAGCATTCACAAGAAACACTAATGCGTTTCTATGAAAGAGAAGCAGTCTGTTCCAACACTTCAATTCATTGCGCGAAGGGAATGAAGTGTTGCTTCACTTTCTAAATGCTGTCCTTTCAGAGAAAATCACTTTCCTTTGAAAGTGCCTTAAGCTACTTACAAGCATTCAACAGAAACTCACATGCATTTCTCTGAAAGAGAAGCAGTCTGTTCCAACACTTCAATTCACTGTGCGTAGTGAATAGAGGGTTTCTTCACTTTCTAAATGCTGTCCTTTCAGAGAAAATCACTTTCCTTTGAAAGTGCCTTAAGCTACTTACAAGCATTCACCAGAAACTCACATGCGTTTCTCTGAAAGAGAAGCAGTCTGTTCCAACACTTCAATTCACTGTTCGTAATGAATGGAGTGTTGCTTCACTTTCTAAATGCTGTCCTTTCAGAGAAAAATACTTTCCTTTGAAAGTGCCTTAAGCATCTTGCAAGCATTAGGAGGAAAGTCACATGCATTTCTCTGAAAGAGAAGCAGTCTGTTCCAACACTTCAATTCACTGTGCGAAGTGAATGGAGTGTTGCTTCACTTTCTAAATGCTGTCCTTTCAGAGAAAATCACTTACCTTTGAAAGTGCCTTAAGCTACTTACAAGCATTACGAAGAAACTCACATGCGTTTCTCTGAAAGAGAAGCAATCTGTTCCAACACTTCAGTTCACTGTGTGAAGTGAATGGAGTGTTGCCTCACTTTCTAAATGCTGTCCTTTCAGAGAAAATCACTTTCCTTTGAAAGTGCCTTAAGCTACTTGCAAGCATTAGGAAGAAACTCACATGCGTTTCTCTGAAAGAGAAGCAGTCTGTTCCAACACTTCAATTCACTATGCGAAGTGAATGGAGTGTTGCTTCACTTTCTAAATGCTGTCCTTTCAGAGAAAATCACTTTCCTTTGAAAGTGCCTTAAGCTACTTACAAGCATTAGGAAGAAACTCACATGCGTTTCTCTGAAAGAGAAGCAATCTGTTCCAACACTTCAGTTCACTGTGTGAAGTGAATGGAGTGTTGCCTCACTTTCTAAATGCTGTCCTTTCAGAGAAAATCACTTTCCTTTGAAAGTGCCTTAAGCTAATTGCAAGCATTAGGAAGAAACTCACATGCGTTTCTCTGAAAGAGAAGCAGTCTGTTCCAACACTTCAATTCAATGTGCGAAGTGAATGGAGTGTTGCTTCACTTTCTAAATGCTGTCCTTTCAGAGAAAATCACTTTCCTTTGAAAGTGCCTTAAGCTACTTATAAGCATTCAACAGAAACTCACATGCATTTCTCTGAAAGAGAAGAAGTCTGTTCCAACACTTCAATTCAATGTGCGAAGTGAATGGAGTGTTGCTTCACTTTCTAAATTATGTCCTTTCAGAGAAAATCACTTTACTTTGAAAGTGCCTTAAGCAACTTGCAAGCATACACAAGAAACACTAATGCGTTTATATGAAAGAGAAGCACTCTGTTCCAACACTTCAATTCACTGCACGAAGGGAATGGAGTGTTGCTTCACTTTCTAAATGCTGTCCTTTCAGAGAAAATCACTTTCCTTTGAAAGTGCCTTAAATTACTTACAAGCATTCACCAAAAACTCACATGCGTTTCTAGGAAACAGAAGCAGTCTGTTCCAACACTTTAATTCACTGTGCGAAGTGAATGGAGTGTTGCCTCACTTTCTAAATGCTGTCCTTTCAGAGAAAATCAATTTCCATTGAAAGTGCCTTAAACTATTTTCAAGCATTCAAAAATCTCACATGCGTTTCTCTGAAAGAGAAGCAGTCTGTTCCAACACTTCAATTCACTGTGCGAAGTGAATGGAGTGTTGCTTCACTTTCTAAAAACTGTCCTTTTAGAGAAAATCCCTTTCCTTTGAATGTGCCTTAAGCTACTTACAAGCATTCAACAGAAACTCACATGCATTTCTCTGAAAGAGAAGCAATCTGTTCCAACACTTCAATTCTCTGTGCGAAGTGAATGGAGTGTTGCTTCACTTTCTAAATGCTGTCCTTTCAGAGAAAATCACTTTCCTTTGAAAGTGCCTTAAGCAACTTGCAAGCATTCACAAGAAACACTAATGCGTTTCTATGAAAGAGAAGCAGACTGTTCCAACACTTCAATTCACTGCACGAAGGGAACGGAGTGTTGCTTTACTTTCTAAATGCTGTCCTTTCAGAGAAAATCACTTTCATTTGAAAGAGCCTTGAGCTACTTACAAGCATTCACCAGAAACTCACATGCGTTTTTCTGAAAGAGAAGCAGTCTGTTCCAACACTTCAATTCACTGTGCGAAGTTAATGGAGTGTTGCTTCACTTTCTAAATTCTGTCCTTTCAGAGAAAATCACTTTCATTTGAAAGTGCCTTAAACTACTTTCAAGCATTCATAAAAAATTCACATGCGTTTCTCTTAAAGAGAAGCAGTCTGTTCCAACACTTCAATTAACTGTGCGAAGTGAATGGAGTGTTGCTTCAGTTTCTAAATGCTGTCCTTTCAGAGAAAATCACTTTCCTTTGAAAGTGCCTTAAGCATCTTGCAAGCATTCACAAGAAACTCACATGCGTTTCTCTGAAAGAGAAGCAGTCTGTTCCAACACTTTAATTCACTCTGCGAAGTGAATGGAGTGTTGCTTCACTTTCTAAATGCTGTCCTTTCAGAGAAAATCACTTTCCTTTGAAAGTGCCTTAAGCTACTTACAAGCATTCAAGAGAAACTCACATGCATTTCTCTGAAAGAGAAGCAGTCTGTTCCAACACTTCAATTCACTGTGCGAAGTGAATGGAGTGTTGCTTCACATTCTAAATTCTGTCCTTTCAGAGAAAATCACTTTCCTTTGAAAGTGCCTTAAGCTACTTACAAGCATTCACCAGAAACTCACATGCGTTTCTGTGAAAGAGAAGCAGTCTGTTCCAACACTTCAATTCATTGCGCGAAGGGAATGGAGTCTTGCTTTACTTTCTAAATGCTGTCCTTTCAGAGAAAATCACTTTCCTTTGAAAGAGCCTTGAGCTACTTACAAGCATTCAACAGAAACTCACATGCATTTCTCTGAAAGAGAAGCAGTCTGTTCCAACACTTCAATTCACTGTGCGAAGTGAATGGAATGTTACTTCACTTTCTAATTGCTGTCCTTTCAGAGAAAATCACTTTCCTTTGAAAGTGCCTTAAGCTACTTTCTAGCATTCACAGGAAACACACATGCGTTTCTCTGAAAGAGAAGCAGTCTGTTCCAACACTTCAATTCACTGTGCGAAGTGAATGGAGTGTTGCTTCACTTTCTAAATTCTGTCCTTTCAGAGAAAATCAATTTCAATTGAAAGTGCCTTAAACTACTTTCAAGCATTCAAAAAAACTCACATGTGTTTCTCTGAAAGAGAAGCAGTCTGTTCCAACACTTCAATTCACTGTACAAAGTGAATGGAGTGTTGCTTCACTTTCTAAATGCTGTCCTTTCAGAGAAAATCACTTTCCTTTGAAAGTGCCTTAAGCAACGTGCAAGCATTCACAAGAAACACTAATGCGTTTCTATGAAAGAGAAGCACTCTGTTCCAACACTTCAATTCACTGCACGAAGGGAATGGAGTGTTGCTTCACTTTCTAAATGCTGTCCTTTCAGAGAAAATCACTTTCCTTTGAAAGTGCCTTAAGCTACTTACAAGCATTCACCAGAAACTCACATGCGTTTTTCTGAAAAAGAAGCAGTCTGTTCCAACACTTCAATTCACTGTGCGAAGTTAATGGAGTGTTGCTTCACTTTCTAAATTCTGTCCTTTCAGAGAAAATCACTTTCCTTTGAAAGTGCCTTAAACTACTTTCAAGCATTCACAAAAAACTCACATGCGTTTCTCTTAAAGAGAAGCAGTCTGTTCCAACACTTCAATTAACTGTGCGAGTGAATGGAGTGTTGCTTCAGTTTCTAAATGCTGTCCTTTCAGAGAAAATCACTTTCCTTTGAAAGTGCCTTAAGCATCTTGCAAGCATTTACAAGAAACTCACATCGTTTCTTTGAAAGAGAAGCAGTCTTTTCCAACACTTCAATTCATGTGCGAAGTGAATGGAGTGTTGCTTCACTTTCTAAATTCTGTCCTTTCAGAGAAAATCACTTTCCTTTGAAAGTGCCTTAAGCTACTTCCAAGCATTCACCAGAAACTCACATGCGTTTCTCTGAAAGAGAAGCAGTCTGTTCCAACACTTCAATTCACTGTGCGAAGTGAATGGAGTGTTGCTTCACTTTCTAAATGCTGTCCTTTCAGAGAAAATCACTTTCCTTTGAAAGTGCCTTAAGCTACTTGCAAGCATTAGGAAGAAACTCACATGCGTTTCTCTGAAAGAGAAGCAATGTTTCCAACACTTCAATTCACTCTGCGAAGTGAATGGAGTGTTGCCTCACTTTCTAAATGCTGTCCTTTCAGAGAAAATCACTTTCCTTTGAAAGTGCCTTAAGCTACTTACAAGCATTCACCAGAATCTCACATGCGTTTCTCTGAAAGAGAAGCAGTCTGTTCCAACACTTCAATTCACTGTGTGAAGTGAATGGAGTGTTGCTTCACTTTCTAAATGCTGTCCTTTCAGAGAAAATCACTTTCCTTTGAAAGTGCCTTAAGCATCTTAGAAGCATTCAAAAAAACTCACATGCATTTCTCTGAAAGAGAAGTAGTCTGTTCCAACACTTCAATTCACTGTGCGAAGTGAATGGAGTGTTGCTTCACTTTCTAAATTATGTCCTTTCAGAGAAAATCACTTTCCATTGAAAGTGCCTTAAACTACTTTCAAGCATTCAAAAAAACTCACATGCGTTTCTCTGAGAGAGAAGCAGTCTGTTCCAACACTTCAATTCACTGTACAAAGTGAATGGAGTGTTGCTTCACTTTCTAAATGCTGTCCTTTCAGAGAAAATCACTTTCCTTTGAAAGTGCCTTAAGCAACTTGTAAGCATTCACAAGAAACACTAATGCGTTTCTATGAAAGAGAAGCACTCTGTTCCAACACTTCAATTCACTGCACGAAGGGAATGGAGTGTTGCTTCACTTTCTAAATGCTGTCCTTTCAGAGAAAATCACTTTCCTTTGAAAGTGCCTTAAGCTACTTACAAGCATTCACCAGAAACTCACATGCGTTTCTCTGAAAGAGAAGCAGTCTGTTCCAATACTTCAATTCACTCTGCGAAGTGAATGGAGTGTTGCTTCACTTTCTAAATGCTGTCCTTTCAGAGAAAATCACTTTCCTTTGAAAGTGCCTTAGCTACTTACAAGCATTCAACAGAAACTCACATGCATTTCTCTGAAAGAGAAGCAGTCTATTCCAACACTTCAATTCACTGTGCGAAGTGAATGGAGTGTTGCTTCACTTTCTAAATGCTGTCCTTTCAGAGAAAATCACTTTCCTTTTAAAGTGCCTTAAGCTACTTACAAGCATTCACCAGAAACTCACATGCGTTTCTCTGAAAAAGAAGCAGTCTGTTCCAACACTTCAATTCACTGTGCGAAGTTAATGGAATGTTGCTTCACTTTCTAAATTCTGTCCTTTCAGAGAAAATCACTTTCCTTTTAAAGTGCCTTAAACTACTTTCAAGCATTCACAAAAAACTCACATGCGTTTCTCTTAAAGAGAAGCAGTCTGTTCCAACACTTCAATTAACTGTGCGAAGTGAATGGAGTGTTGCTTCAGTTTCTAAATGCTGTCCTTTCAGAGAAAATCACTTTCCTTTGAAAGTGCCTTAAGCATCTTGCAAGCATTCACAAGAAACTCACATGCGTTTCTCTGAAAGAGAAGCAGTCTGTTCCAACACTTCAATTCATGTGCGAAGTGAATGGAGTGTTGCTTCACTTTCTAAATGCTGTCCTTTCAGAGAAAATCACTTTCCTTTGAAAGTGCCTTAAGCTACTTCCAAGCATTCACCAGAAACTCACATGCGTTTCTCTGAAAGAGAAGCAGTCTGTTCCAACACTTCAATTCACTCTGCGAAGTGAATGGAGTGTTGCTTCACTTTCTAAATGCTGTCCTTTCAGAGAAAATCACTTTCCTTTGAAAGTGCCTTAAGCTACTTGCAAGCATTAGGAAGAAACTCACATGCGTTTCTCTGAAAGAGAAGCAATGTTTCCAACACTTCAATTCACTGTGCGAAGTGAATGGAGTGTTGCCTCACTTTCTAAATGCTGTCCTTTCAGAGAAAATCACTTTCCTTTGAAAGTGCCTTAAGCTACTTACAAGCATTCAACAGAATCTCACATGCGTTTCTCTGAAAGAGAAGCAGTCTGTTCCAACACTTCAATTCACTGTGTGAAGTGAATGGAGTGTTGCTTCACTTTCTAAATGCTGTCCTTTCAGAGAAAATCACTTTCCTTTGAAAGTGCCTTAAGCTACTTACAAGCATTCAAAAAAACTCACATGCATTTCTCTGAAAGAGAAGTAGTC
This sequence comes from Myodes glareolus, assembly GCF_982192425.1. NCBI lineage: Eukaryota > Metazoa > Chordata > Mammalia > Rodentia > Cricetidae > Myodes > Myodes glareolus. The sequence goes on along the minus strand of NW_028263211.1, from coordinate 2,974,664 downwards.
TGTTCCAACACTTCAATTCACTGTGCGAAGTGAATGGAGTGTTGCTTCACTTTCTAAATTATGTCCTTTCAGAGAAAATCACTTTCCTTTGAAAGTGCCTTAAGCAACTTGCAAGCATTCACAAGAAACACTAATGCGTTTATATGAAAGAGAAGCACTCTGTTCCAACACTTCAATTCACTGCACGAAGGGAATGGAGTGTTGCTTCACTTTCTAAATGCTGTCCTTTCAGAGAAAATCTCTTTCCTTTGAAAGTGCCTTAAGCTACTTACAAGCATTCACCAGAAACTCACATGCGTTTCTCTGAAAGAGAAGCAGTCTGTTCCAGTACTTCAATTCACTCTGCGAAGTGAATGGAGTGTTGCTTCACTTTCTAAATGCTGTCCTTTCAGAGAAAATCACTTTCCTTTGAAAGTGCCTTAAGTTACTTACAAGCATTCAACAGAAACTCACATGCATTTCTCTGAAAGAGAAGCAGTCTGTTCCAACACTTCAGTTCACTGTGCGAAGTGAATGGAGTGTTGCTTCACTTTCTAAATGCTGTCCTTTCAGAGAAAATCACTTTCCTTTGAAAGTGCCTTAAGCTACTTGCAAGCATTAGTAATAAACTCACATACGTTTCTCTGAAAGACAAACAGTCTATTCCAACACTTCAATTCACTGTGCGAAGTGAATGGAGTGTTGCTTCACTTTCTAAATTCTGTCCTTTCAGAGAAAATCACTTTCCGTTGAAAGTGCCTAAAGCTACTTGCAAGCATTAGGAAGTAACTCACATGCGTTTCTCTGAAAGACAAGCAGTCTGTTCCAATACTTCAATTCACTCTGCGAAGTGAATGGAGTGTTGCTTCACTTTCTAAATGCTGTCCTTTCAGAGAAAATCACTTTCCTTTGAAAGTGCCTTAAGCTACTTACAAGCATTCAACAGAAACTCACATGCATTTCTCTGAAAGAGAAGCAGTCTATTCCAACACTTCAATTCACTGTGCGAAGTGAATGGAGTGTTGCTTCCCTTTCTAAATGCTGTCCTTTCAGAGAAAATCACTTTCCTTTTAAAGTGCCTTAAGCTACTTACAAGCATTCACCAGAAACTCACATGCGTTTCTCTGAAAGAGTAGCAGTCTGTTCCAACACTTCAATTCACTGTTCGAAATGAATGGAGTGTTGCTTCACTTTCTAAATGCTGTCCTTTCAGAGAAAATCACTTTCCTTTGAAAGTGCCTTAAGCTACTTGCAAGCATTAGGAAGTAACTCACATGCGTTTCTCTGAAAGAGAAGCAGTCTGTTCCAACACTTCAATTCACTGTGTGAAGTGAATGGAGTGTTGCTTCACTTTCTAAATGCTGTCCTTTCAGAGAAAATCACTTTCCTTCGAAAGTGCCTTAAGCTACTTTCTAGCATTCACAGGAAACACACATGCGTTTCTCTGAAAGAGAAGCAGTCTGTTCCAACACTTCAATTCACTGTGCGAATTGAATGGAGTGTTGCTTCACTTTCTAAATTCTGTCCTTTCAGAGAAAATCACTTTCCATTGAAAGTGCCTTAAACTACTTTCAAGCATTCAAAAAAACTCACATGCGTTTCTCTGAAAGAGAAGCAGTCTGTTCCAACACTTCAATTCACTGTACAAAGTGAATGGAGTGTTGCTTCCCTTTCTAAATGCTGTCCTTTCAGAGAAAATCACTTTCCTTTGAAAGTGCCTTAAGCAACTTGCAAGCATTCACAAGAAACACTAAGGCGTTTCTATGAAAGAGAAGCACTCTGTTCCAACACTTCAATTCACTGCACGAAGGGAATGGAGTGTTGCTTCACTTTCTAAATGCTGTCCTTTCAGAGAAAATCACTTTCCTTTGAAAGTGCCTTAAGCTACTTACAAGCATTCACCAGAAACTCACATGCGTTTCTCTGAAAGAGAAGCAGTCTGTTCCAACACTTCAATTCACTCTGCGAAGTGAATGGAGTGTTGCTTCACTTTCTAAATGCTGTCCTTTCAGAGAAAATCACTTTCCTTTGAAAGTGCCTTAAGCTACTTACAAGCATTCAACAGAAACTCACATGCATTTCGCTGAAAGAGAAGCAGTCTGTTCCAACACTTCGATTCACTGTGCGAAGTGAATGGAGTGTTGCTTCACTTTCTAAATGCTGTCCTTTAGAGAAAATCACTTTCATTAGAAAGTGCCTTAAGCTACTTACAAGCATTCACCAGAAACTCACATGCGTTTCTCTGAAAGAGAAGCAATCTGTTCTAACACTTCAATTCTCTGTGCGAAGTGAATGGAGTGTTGTTTCACTTTCTAAATGCTGTCCTTTCAGAGAAAAACACTTTCCTTTGAAAGTGCCTTAAGCTACTTGCAAGCATTCACAAGAAACACTAATGCGTTTCTCTGAAAGAGAAGCAGTCTGTTCCAACACTTCAATTCATTCTTCGAAGGGAATGGAGTGTTGCTTTACTTTCTAAATGCTGTCTTTTCAGAGAAAATCACTTTCCTTTGAAAGAGCATTGAGCTACTTACAAGCATTCAACAGAAACTCACATGCATTTCTCTGAAAGAGAAGCAGGCGGTTCCAACACTTCAATTCACTGTGCGAAGTGAATGGAATGTTACTTCACTTTCTAAATGCTGTCCTTTCAGAGAAAATCACTTTCCTTTGAAAGTGCCTTAAGCTACTTTCTAGCATTCACAGGAAACACACATGCGTTTCTCGGAAAGAGAAGCAGTCTGTTCCAACACTTCAATTCACTGTGCGAACTGAATGGAATGTTACTTCACTTTCTAAATGCTGTCCTTTCAGAGAAAATCACTTTGCTCTGAAAGTGCCTTAAGCTACTTACAAGCATTCACCAGAAACTCACATGCGTTTCTCTGAAAGTGAAGCAGTCTGTTCCAACACTTCAATTCACTGTGCGAAGTGAATGGAGTGTTGCTTCACTTTCTAAATGCTGTCCTTTCAGAGAAAATCACTTTCCTTTGAAAGTGCCTTAAGCTACTTGCAAGCATTAGGAAGAAACTCACATGCGTTTCTCTGAAAGAGAAGCAATCTGTTCCAATACTTCAATTCACTCTGCGAAGTGAATGGAGTGTTGCCTCACTTTCTAAATGCTGTCCTTTCAGAGGAAATCACTTTCCTTTGAAAGTGCCTTAAGCTACTTACAAGCATTCAACAGAAACTCAGATGCATTTCTCTGAAAGAGAAGCAGTCTGTTCCAACACTTCAATTCAATGTGTTAAGTGAAGGGAGTGTTGCTTCACTTTCTAAATGCTGTACTTTCAGAGAATATCACTTTCCTTTGAAAGAGCCTTAAGCTACTTACAAGCATTCAACAGAAACTCACATGCATTTCTCTGAAGGAGAAGTAGTCTGTTCCAAAACTTCAATTCAATGTGCGAAGTGAATGGAGTGTTGCCTCACTTTCTAAATTATGTCCTTTCAGAGAAAATCACTTTACTTTGAAAGTGCCTTAAGCAACTTGCAAGCATTCACAAGAAACACTAATGCGTTTATATGAAAGAGAAGCATTCTGTTCCAACAGTTCAATTCACTGCACGAAGGGAATGGAGTGTTGCTTCACTTTCTAAATGCTGTCCTTTCAGAGAAAATCACTTTCTTTTGAAAGTGCCTTAAGCTACTTACAAGCATTCACCAGAAACTCACATGCGTTTCTCTGAAACAGAAGCAGTCTGTTCCAACACTTCAATTCACTGTGCGAAGTGAATGGAGTGTTGCCTCACTTTCTAAATGCTGTCCTTTCAAAGAAAATCACTTTCCTTTGAAAGTGCCTTAAGCTACTTACAAGCATTCACAGGAAACACACATGCGTTTCTCTGAAAGAGAAGCAGTCTGTTCCAACACTTCAATTCACTGTGCGAATTGAATGGAGTGTTGCTTCACTTTCTAAATTCTGTCCTTTCAGAGAAAATCACTTTCCATTGAAAGTGCCTTAAACTACTTTCAAGCATTCAAAAAAACTCACATGCGTTTCTCTGAAAGAGAAGCAGTCTGTTCCAACACTTCAATTCACTGTACAAAGTGAATGGAGTGTTGCTTCCCTTTCTAAATGCTGTCCTTTCAGAGAAAATCACTTTCCTTTGAAAGTGCCTTAAGCAACTTGCAAGCATTCACAAGAAACACTAAGGCGTTTCTATGAAAGAGAAGCACTCTGTTCCAACACTTCAATTCACTGCACGAAGGGAATGGAGTGTTGCTTCACTTTCTAAATGCTGTCCTTTCAGAGAAAATCACTTTCCTTTGAAAGTGCCTTAAGCTACTTACAAGCATTCACCAGAAACTCACATGCGTTTCTCTGAAAGAGAAGCAGTCTGTTCCAACACTTCAATTCACTCTGCGAAGTGAATGGAGTGTTGCTTCACTTTCTAAATGCTGTCCTTTCAGAGAAAATCACTTTCCTTTGAAAGTGCCTTAAGCTACTTACAAGCATTCAACAGAAACTCACATGCATTTCGCTGAAAGAGAAGCAGTCTGTTCCAACACTTCGATTCACTGTGCGAAGTGAATGGAGTGTTGCTTCACTTTCTAAATGCTGTCCTTTAGAGAAAATCACTTTCATTAGAAAGTGCCTTAAGCTACTTACAAGCATTCACCAGAAACTCACATGCGTTTCTCTGAAAGAGAAGCAATCTGTTCTAACACTTCAATTCTCTGTGCGAAGTGAATGGAGTGTTGTTTCACTTTCTAAATGCTGTCCTTTCAGAGAAAAACACTTTCCTTTGAAAGTGCCTTAAGCTACTTGCAAGCATTCACAAGAAACACTAATGCGTTTCTCTGAAAGAGAAGCAGTCTGTTACAACACTTCAATTCATTCTTCGAAGGGAATGGAGTGTTGCTTTACTTTCTAAATGCTGTCTTTTCAGAGAAAATCACTTTCCTTTGAAAGAGCATTGAGCTACTTACAAGCATTCAACAGAAACTCACATGCATTTCTCTGAAAGAGAAGCAGGCGGTTCCAACACTTCAATTCACTGTGCGAAGTGAATGGAATGTTACTTCACTTTCTAAATGCTGTCCTTTCAGAGAAAATCACTTTCCTTTGAAAGTGCCTTAAGCTACTTTCTAGCATTCACAGGAAACACACATGCGTTTCTCGGAAAGAGAAGCAGTCTGTTCCAACACTTCAATTCACTGTGCGAACTGAATGGAATGTTACTTCACTTTCTAAATGCTGTCCTTTCAGAGAAAATCACTTTCCTCTCAAAGTGCCTTAAGCTACTTACAAGCATTCACCAGAAACTCACATGCGTTTCTCTGAAAGTGAAGCAGTCTGTTCCAACACTTCAATACACTGTGCGAAGTGAATGGAGTGTTGCTTCACTTTCTAAATGCTGTCCTTTCAGAGAAAATCACTTTCCTTTGAAAGTGCCTTAAGCTACTTGCAAGCATTAGGAAGAAACTCACATGCGTTTCTCTGAAAGAGAAGCAATCTGTTCCAATACTTCAATTCACTCTGCGAAGTGAATGGAGTGTTGCCTCACTTTCTAAATGCTGTCCTTTCAGAGGAAATCACTTTCCTTTGAAAGTGCCTTAAGCTACTTACAAGCATTCAACAGAAACTCAGATGCATTTCTCTGAAAGAGAAGCAGTCTGTTCCAACACTTCAATTCAATGTGTTAAGTGAAGGGAGTGTTGCTTCACTTTCTAAATGCTGTACTTTCAGAGAATATCACTTTCCTTTGAAAGAGCCTTAAGCTACTTACAAGCATTCAACAGAAACTCACATGCATTTCTCTGAAGGAGAAGTAGTCTGTTCCAAAACTTCAATTCACTGTGCGAAGTGAATGGAGTGTTGCCTCACTTTCTAAATTATGTCCTTTCAGAGAAAATCACTTTACTTTGAAAGTGCCTTAAGCAACTTGCAAGCATTCACAAGAAACACTAATGCGTTTATATGAAAGAGAAGCATTCTGTTCCAACAGTTCAATTCACTGCACGAGGGGAATGGAGTGTTGCTTCACTTTCTAAATGCTGTCCTTTCAGAGAAAATCACTTTCTTTTGAAAGTGCCTTAAGCTACTTACAAGCATTCACCAGAAACTCACATGCGTTTCTCTGAAACAGAAGCAGTCTGTTCCAACACTTCAATTCACTGTGCGAAGTGAATGGAGTGTTGCCTCACTTTCTAAATGCTGTCCTTTCAAAGAAAATCAATTTCCATTGAAAGTGCCTTAAACTACTTTCAGGCATTCACAAAAAACTCACATGCGTTTCTCTGAAAGAGAAGCAGTCTGTTCCAACACTTCAATTCACTGTGCGAAGTGAATGGAGTGTTGCTTCACTTTCTAAATGCTGTCCTTTCAGTGAAAATCACTTTCCTTTGAAAGTGCCTTAAGCTACTTACAATCATTCACCAGAAACTCACATGCGTTTCTCTGAAAGAGAAGCAGTCTGTTCCAACACTTCAATTCACTGTTCGAAATGAATGGAGTGTTGCTTCACTTTGTAAATGCTGTTCTTTCAGAGAAAATCACTTTCCTTTGAAAGTGCCTTAAGCTACTTGCACGCATTAGGAAGAAACTCACATGCGTTTCTCTGAAAGAGAAGCAGTCCGTTCCAACACATCAATTCACTGTGCGAAGTGAATGGAGTGTTGCTTCACTTTCTAAATGCTGTCCTTTCAGAGAAAATCACTTTCCTTTGAAAGTGCCTTAAGCTACTTGCAAGCATTAGGAAGAAACTCACATGCGTTTCTCTGAAAGAGAAGCAGTCTGTTCCAACACTTCAATTCACTGTGCGAAGTGAATGGAGTGTTGCCTCACTTTCTAAATGCTGTCCTTTCAGAGAAAATCACTTTCCATTGAAAGTGCCTTAAACTACTTTCAAGCATTCACAAAAAACTCACATGCGTTTCTCTGAAAGAGAAGCAGTCTGTTCCAACACTTCAATTCACTGTGCGAAGTGAATGGAGTGTTTCTTCACTTTCTAAATGCTGTCCTTTCAGAGAAAATCCCTTTCCTTTTAATGTGCCTTAAGCTACTTACAAGAATTCACCAGAAACTCACATGCATTTCTCTGAAAGAGAAGCAATCTGTTCCAACACTTCAATTCTCTGTGCGAAGTGAATGGAGTGTTGCTTCACTTTCTAAATGCTGTCCTTTCAGAGAAAATCACTTTCCTTTGAAAGTGCCTTAAGCTACTTGTAAGCATTCACAAGAAACACTAACGTGTTTCTATGAAAGAGAAGCAGTCTGTTCCAACACTTCAATTCATTGCGCGAAGGGAATGGAGTGTTGCTTTACTTTCTAAATTATGTCCTTTCAGAGAAAATCACTTTCCTTTGAAAGTGCCTTAAACTACTTTCAAGTATTCACAAAAAACTCACATGCGTTTCTCTGAAAGAGAAGCAGTCTGTTCCAACACTTCAATTCACTGTGAGAAGTGAATGGAGTGTTGCTTCACTTTCTAAATGCTGTCCTTTCAGAGAAAATCACTTTCCTTTGAAAGTGCCTTAGCTACTTACAAGCATTCACCAGAAACTCACATGCGTTTCTCTGAAAGAGAAGCAGTCTGTTCCAATAGTTCAATTCACTCTGCGAAGTGAATGGAGTGTTGCTTCACTTTCTAAATGCTGTCCTTTCAGAGAAAATCACTTTCCTTTGAAATTGCCTTAAGCTCATTACAATCATTCACCAGAAACTCATATGCGTTTCACTGAAAGAGAAGCAGTCTGTTCCAACACTTCAATTCACTGTTCGAAATGAATGGAGTGTTGCTTCACTTTCTAAATGCTGTCCTTTCAGAGAAAATCACTTTCCTTTGAAAGTGCCTTAAGCTACTTGCAAGCATTAGGAAGAAACTCACATGCGTTTCTCTGAAAGAGAAGCAGTCTGTTCCAACACTTCAATTCACTGTGCGAAGTGAATGGAGTGTTGCTTCCCTTTCTAAATGCTGTCCTTTCAGAGAAAATCACTTTCTTTTGAAAGTGCCCTAAGATACATGCAAGCATTAGGAAGAAACTCACATGCGTTTCTCTGAAAGAGAAGCAATCTGTTCCAACACTTCAATTCAATGTGCGAAGTGAATGGAGTGTTGCTTCACTTTCTAAATGCTGTCCTTTCAGAGAAAATCACTTTCCTTTGAAAGTGCCTTAAGCTACTTACAAGCATTCAACAGAAACTCACATGCATTTCTCTGAAAGAGAAGCAGTCTGTTCCAACACTTCAATTCACTGTGCGAAGTGAATGGAGTGTTGCTTCACTTTCTAAATTATGTCCTTTCAGAGAAAATCACTTTACTTTGAAAGTGCCTTAAGCAACTTGCAAGCATTCACAAGAAACACTAATGCGTTTCTATGAAAGAGAAGCACTCTGTTCCAACACTTCAATTCACTGCACGACAGGAATGGAGTGTTGCTTCACTTTCTAAATGCTGTCCTTTCAGAGAAAATCATGGTCCTTTGAAATTGCCTTAAGCTACTAATAAGCATTCACCAGGAACTCACATGTATTTCTCTGAAAGAGAAGCAATCTGTTCCAACACTTCAATTCACTGGGCAAAGTGAATGGAGTGTTGCATCCCTTTCGAAATGCTGTCCTTTCAGAGAAAATCACTTTCCTTTGAAAGTGCCTTAAGCTAATTACAAGCATTCAACAGAAACTCACATGCATTTCTCTGCAAGAGAAGCAGTCTGTTCCAACACTTCAATTCACTGTGCAAAGTGAATGGAGTGTTGCTTCACTTTCTAAATTCTGTCCTTTCAGAGAAAATCACTTTCCTTTGAAAGTGCCTTAAACTACTTTCAAGCATTCATAAAAAAATCACATGTGTTTCTCTGAAAGAGAAGCAGTCTGTTCCAACACTTCAATTCACTGTGCGAAGTGAATGGAGTGTTTCTTCACTTTCTAAATGCTGTCCTTTCAGAGAAAATCACTTTCCTTTGATAGTGCCTTAAGCTACTTGCAAGCATTAGGAAGAAACTCACATGCGTTTCTCTGAAAGAGAAGCAGTCTGTTCCAACACTTCAATTCACTGTGTGAAGTGAATAGATTGTTGCCTCACTTTCTAAATGCTGTCCTTTCAGAGAAAATCACTTTCCTTTGAAAATGCCTTAAGCTACTTACAAGCATTTAACAGAAACTCACATGCGTTTCTCTGAAAGAGAAGCAGTCTGTTCCAACACTTCAATTCACTGTGCGAAGTGAATGGAGTGTTGCTTCACTTTCTAAATTATGTCCTTTCAGAGAAAATCACTTTACTTTGAAAGTGCCTTAAGCAACTTGCAAGCATTCACAAGAAACACTAATGCGTTTCTATGAAAGAGAAGCACTCTGTTTCAACACTTCAATTCACGGCACGAAGGGAATGGAGTGTTGCTTCACTTTCTAAATGCTGTCCTTTCAGAGAAAATCACGGTCCTTTAAAATTGCCTTAAGCTACTTATAAGCATTCACCAGGAACTCACATGTGTTTCTCTGAAAGAGAAGCAATCTGTTCCAACACTTCAATTCACTGGGCAAAGTGAATGGAGTGTTGCCTCACTTTCGAAATGCTGTCCTTTCAGAGAAAATCACTTTCCATTGAAAGTGCCTTAAACTACTTTCAAGCATTCACAAAAAACTCACATGCGTTTCTCTGAAAGAGAAGCAGTCTGTTCCAACACTTCAATTCACTGTGCGAAGTGAATGGAGTGTTTCTTCACTTTCTTAATGCTGTCCTTTCAGAGAAAATCCCTTTCCTTTTAATGTGCCTTAAGCTACTTACAAGCATTCACCAGAAACTCACATGCATTTCTCTGAAAGAGAAGCAATCTGTTCCAACACTTCAATTCTCTGTGCGAAGTGAATGGAGTGTTGCTTCACTTTCTAAATGCTGTCCTTTCAGAGAAAATCACTTTCCTTTGAAAGTGCCTTAAGCTACTTGCAAGCATTAGGAAGAAACTCACATGCGTTTCTCTGAAAGAGAAGCAGTCTGTTCCAACACTTCAATTCACTGTGCGAAGTGAATGGAGTGTTGCCTCACTTTCTAAATGCTGTCCTTTCAGAGAAAATCACTTTCCATTGAAAGTGCCTTAAACTACTTTCAAGCATTCACAAAAAACTCACATGCGTTTCTCTGAAAGAGAAGCAGTCTGTTCCAACACTTCAATTCACTGTGCGAAGTGAATGGAGTGTTTCTTCACTTTCTAAATGCTGTCCTTTCAGAGAAAATCCCTTTCCTTTTAATGTGCCTTAAGCTACTTACAAGCATTCACCAGAAACTCACATGCATTTCTCTGAAAGAGAAGCAATCTGTTCCAACACTTCAATTCTCTGTGCGAAGTGAATGGAGTGTTGCTTCACTTTCTAAATGCTGTCCTTTCAGAGAAAATCACTTTCCTTTGAAAGTGCCTTAAGCTACTTGTAAGCATTCACAAGAAACACTAACGTGTTTCTATGAAAGAGAAGCAGTCTGTTCCAACACTTCAATTCATTGCGCGAAGGGAATGGAGTGTTGCTTTACTTTCTAAATTATGTCCTTTCAGAGAAAATCACTTTCCTTTGAAAGTGCCTTAAACTACTTTCAAGTATTCACAAAAAACTCACATGCGTTTCTCTGAAAGAGAAGCAGTCTGTTCCAACACTTCAATTCACTGTGAGAAGTGAATGGAGTGTTGCTTCACTTTCTAAATGCTGTCCTTTCAGAGAAAATCACTTTCCTTTGAAAGTGCCTTAGCTACTTACAAGCATTCACCAGAAACTCACATGCGTTTCTCTGAAAGAGAAGCAGTCTGTTCCAATAGTTCAATTCACTCTGCGAAGTGAATGGAGTGTTGCTTCACTTTCTAAATGCTGTCCTTTCAGAGAAAATCACTTTCCTTTGAAATTGCCTTAAGCTACTTACAATCATTCACCAGAAACTCATATGCGTTTCACTGAAAGAGAAGCAGTCTGTTCCAACACTTCAATTCACTGTTCGAAATGAATGGAGTGTTGCTTCACTTTCTAAATGCTGTCCTTTCAGAGAAAATCACTTTCCTTTGAAAGTGCCTTAAGCTACTTGCAAGCATTAGGAAGAAACTCACATGCGTTTCTCTGAAAGAGAAGCAGTCTGTTCCAACACTTCAATTCACTGTGCGAAGTGAATGGAGTGTTGCTTCCCTTTCTAAATGCTGTCCTTTCAGAGAAAATCACTTTCTTTTGAAAGTGCCCTAAGATACATGCAAGCATTAGGAAGAAACTCACATGCGTTTCTCTGAAAGAGAAGCAATCTGTTCCAACACTTCAATTCAATGTGCGAAGTGAGTGGAGTGTTGCTTCACTTTCTAAATGCTGTCCTTTCAGAGAAAATCACTTTCCTTTGAAAGTGCCTTAAGCAACTTGCAAGCATTCACAAGAAACACTAATGCGTTTCTATGAAAGAGAAGCACTCTGTTCCAACACTTCAATTCACTGCACGACAGGAATGGAGTGTTGCTTCACTTTCTAAATGCTGTCCTTTCAGAGAAAATCATGGTCCTTTGAAATTGCCTTAAGCTACTAATAAGCATTCACCAGGAACTCACATGTATTTCTCTGAAAGAGAAGCAATCTGTTCCAACACTTCAATTCACTGGGCAAAGTGAATGGAGTGTTGCATCCCTTTCGAAATGCTGTCCTTTCAGAGAAAATCACTTTCCTTTGAAAGTGCCTTAAGCTAATTACAAGCATTCAACAGAAACTCACATGCATTTCTCTGCAAGAGAAGCAGTCTGTTCCAACACTTCAATTCACTGTGCAAAGTGAATGGAGTGTTGCTTCACTTTCTAAATTCTGTCCTTTCAGAGAAAATCACTTTCCTTTGAAAGTGCCTTAAACTACTTTCAAGCATTCATAAAAAAATCACATGCGTTTCTCTGAAAGAGAAGCAGTCTGTTCCAACACTTCAATTCACTGTGCGAAGTGAATGGAGTGTTGCCTCACTTTCTAAATGCTGTCCTTTCAGAGAAAATCACTTTCCATTGAAAGTGCCTTAAACTACTTTCAAGCATTCACAAAAAACTCACATGCGTTTCTCTGCAAGAGAAGCAGTCTGTTCCAACACTTCAATTCACTGTGCGAAGTGAATGGAGTGTTTCTTCACTTTCTAAATGCTGTCCTTTCAGAGAAAATCCCTTTCCTTTTAATGTGCCTTAAGCTACTTACAAGCATTCACCAGAAACTCACATGCATTTCTCTGAAAGAGAAGCAATCTGTTCCAACACTTCAATTCTCTGTGCGAAGTGAATGGAGTGTTGCTTCACTTTCTAAATGCTGTCCTTTCAGAGAAAATCACTTTCCTTTGAAAGTGCCTTAAGCTACTTGTAAGCATTCACAAGAAACACTAACGTGTTTCTATGAAAGAGAAGCAGTCTGTTCCAACACTTCAATTCATTGCGCGAAGGGAATGGAGTGTTGCTTTACTTTCTAAATTATGTCCTTTCAGAGAAAATCACTTTCCTTTGAAAGTGCCTTAAACTACTTTCAAGTATTCACAAAAAACTCACATGCGTTTCTCTGAAAGAGAAGCAGTCTGTTCCAACACTTCAATTCACTGTGAGAAGTGAATGGAGTGTTGCTTCACTTTCTAAATGCTGTCCTTTCAGAGAAAATCACTTTCCTTTGAAAGTGCCTTAGCTACTTACAAGCATTCACCAGAAACTCACATGCGTTTCTCTGAAAGAGAAGCAGTCTGTTCCAATAGTTCAATTCACTCTGCGAAGTGAATGGAGTGTTGCTTCACTTTCTAAATGCTGTCCTTTCAGAGAAAATCACTTTCCTTTGAAATTGCCTTAAGCTACTTACAATCATTCACCAGAAACTCATATGCGTTTCACTGAAAGAGAAGCAGTCTGTTCCAACACTTCAATTCACTGTTCGAAATGAATGGAGTGTTGCTTCACTTTCTAAATGCTGTCCTTTCAGAGAAAATCACTTTCCTTTGAAAGTGCCTTAAGCTACTTGCAAGCATTAGGAAGAAACTCACATGCGTTTCTCTGAAAGAGAAGCAGTCTGTTCCAACACTTCAATTCACTGTGCGAAGTGAATGGAGTGTTGCTTCCCTTTCTAAATGCTGTCCTTTCAGAGAAAATCACTTTCTTTTGAAAGTGCCCTAAGATACATGCAAGCATTAGGAAGAAACTCACATGCGTTTCTCTGAAAGAGAAGCAATCTGTTCCAACACTTCAATTCAATGTGCGAAGTGAGTGGAGTATTGCTTCACTTTCTAAATGCTGTCCTTTCAGAGAAAATCACTTTCCTTTGAAAGTGCCTTAAGCTACTTACAAGCATTCAACAGAAACTCACATGCATTTCTCTGAAAGAGAAGCAGTCTGTTCCAACACTTCAATTCACTGTGCGAAGTGAATGGAGTGTTGCTTCACTTTCTAAATTATGTCCTTTCAGAGAAAATCACTTTACTTTGAAAGTGCCTTAAGCAACTTGCAAGCATTCACAAGAAACACTAATGCGTTTCTATGAAAGAGAAGCACTCTGTTCCAACACTTCAATTCACTGCACGACAGGAATGGAGTGTTGCTTCACTTTCTAAATGCTGTCCTTTCAGAGAAAATCATGGTCCTTTGAAATTGCCTTAAGCTACTAATAAGCATTCACCAGGAACTCACATGTATTTCTCTGAAAGAGAAGCAATCTGTTCCAACACTTCAATTCACTGGGCAAAGTGAATGGAGTGTTGCATCCCTTTCGAAATGCTGTCCTTTCAGAGAAAATCACTTTCCTTTGAAAGTGCCTTAAGCTAATTACAAGCATTCAACAGAAACTCACATGCATTTCTCTGCAAGAGAAGCAGTCTGTTCCAACACTTCAATTCACTGTGCAAAGTGAATGGAGTGTTGCTTCACTTTCTAAATTCTGTCCTTTCAGAGAAAATCACTTTCCTTTGAAAGTGCCTTAAACTACTTTCAAGCATTCATAAAAAAATCACATGCGTTTCTCTGAAAGAGAAGCAGTCTGTTCCAACACTTCAATTCACTGTGCGAAGTGAATGGAGTGTTGCCTCACTTTCTAAATGCTGTCCTTTCAGAGAAAATCACTTTCCATTGAAAGTGCCTTAAACTACTTTCAAGCATTCACAAAAAACTCACATGCGTTTCTCTGAAAGAGAAGCAGTCTGTTCCAACACTTCAATTCACTGTGCGAAGTGAATGGAGTGTTTCTTCACTTTCTAAATGCTGTCCTTTCAGAGAAAATCCCTTTCCTTTTAATGTGCCTTAAGCTACTTACAAGCATTCACCAGAAACTCACATGCATTTCTCTGAAAGAGAAGCAATCTGTTCCAACACTTCAATTCTCTGTGCGAAGTGAATGGAGTGTTGCTTCACTTTCTAAATGCTGTCCTTTCAGAGAAAATCACTTTCCTTTGAAAGTGCCTTAAGCTACTTGTAAGCATTCACAAGAAACACTAACGTGTTTCTATGAAAGAGAAGCAGTCTGTTCCAACACTTCAATTCATTGCGCGAAGGGAATGGAGTGTTGCTTTACTTTCTAAATTATGTCCTTTCAGAGAAAATCACTTTCCTTTGAAAGTGCCTTAAACTACTTTCAAGTATTCACAAAAAACTCACATGCGTTTCTCTGAAAGAGAAGCAGTCTGTTCCAACACTTCAATTCACTGTGAGAAGTGAATGGAGTGTTGCTTCACTTTCTAAATGCTGTCCTTTCAGAGAAAATCACTTTCCTTTGAAAGTGCCTTAGCTACTTACAAGCATTCACCAGAAACTCACATGCGTTTCTCTGAAAGAGAAGCAGTCTGTTCCAATAGTTCAATTCACTCTGCGAAGTGAATGGAGTGTTGCTTCACTTTCTAAATGCTGTCCTTTCAGAGAAAATCACTTTCCTTTGAAATTGCCTTAAGCTACTTACAATCATTCACCAGAAACTCATATGCGTTTCACTGAAAGAGAAGCAGTCTGTTCCAACACTTCAATTCACTGTTCGAAATGAATGGAGTGTTGCTTCACTTTCTAAATGCTGTCCTTTCAGAGAAAATCACTTTCCTTTGAAAGTGCCTTAAGCTACTTGCAAGCATTAGGAAGAAACTCACATGCGTTTCTCTGAAAGAGAAGCAGTCTGTTCCAACACTTCAATTCACTGTGCGAAGTGAATGGAGTGTTGCTTCCCTTTCTAAATGCTGTCCTTTCAGAGAAAATCACTTTCTTTTGAAAGTGCCCTAAGATACATGCAAGCATTAGGAAGAAACTCACATGCGTTTCTCTGAAAGAGAAGCAATCTGTTCCAACACTTCAATTCAATGTGCGAAGTGAATGGAGTGTTGCTTCACTTTCTAAATGCTGTCCTTTCAGAGAAAATCACTTTCCTTTGAAAGTGCCTTAAGCTACTTACAAGCATTCAACAGAAACTCACATGCATTTCTCTGAAAGAGAAGCAGTCTGTTCCAACACTTCAATTCACTGTGCGAAGTGAATGGAGTGTTGCTTCACTTTCTAAATTATGTCCTTTCAGAGAAAATCACTTTACTTTGAAAGTGCCTTAAGCAACTTGCAAGCATTCACAAGAAACACTAATGCGTTTCTATGAAAGAGAAGCACTCTGTTCCAACATTTCAATTCACTGCACGACAGGAATGGAGTGTTGCTTCACTTTCTAAATGCTGTCCTTTCAGAGAAAATCATGGTCCTTTGAAATTGCCTTAAGCTACTAATAAGCATTCACCAGGAACTCACATGTATTTCTCTGAAAGAGAAGCAATCTGTTCCAACACTTCAATTCACTGTGTGAAGTGAATAGATTGTTGCCTCACTTTCTAAATGCTGTCCTTTCAGAGAAAATCACTTTCCTTTGAAAATGCCTTAAGCTACTTACAAGCATTTAACAGAAACTCACATGCGTTTCTCTGAAAGAGAAGCAGTCTGTTCCAACACTTCAATTCACTGTACAAAGTGAATGGAGTGATGCTTCACTTTCTAAATGCTGTCCTTTCAGAGAAAATCACTTTCCTTTGAAAGTGCCTTAAGCAACTTGCAAGCATTCACAAGAAACACTAATGCGTTTCTATGAAAGAGCAGCACTCTGTTCCAACACTTCAATTCACTGCACGAAGGGAATGGAGTGTTGCTTCACTTTCTAAATTCTGTCCTTTCAGAGAAAATTACTTTCCTTTGAAAGTGCCTTAAGCTACTTACAAGCATTCACCAGAAACTCACATGCGTTTCTCTGAAAGAGAAGCAGTCTGTTCCAACACTTCAATTCACTGTGCGAAGTGAATGGAGTGTTGCTTCACTTTCTAAATGCAGTCCTTTCAGAGAAAATCACTTTCCTTTGAAAGTGCCTTAAACTACTTTCAAACATTCACAAAAAACTCACATGCGTTTCTCTGAAAGAGAAGCTATCTGTTCCAACACTTCAATTCACTGTGCGAAGTGAATGGAGTGTTGTTTCACTTTCTAAATGCTGTCCTTTCAGAGAAAATCACTTTCCTTTGAAAGTGCCTTAAGCTACTTACAAGCATTCACCAGAAACTCACATGCGTTTCTCTGAAAGAGAAGCAGTCTGTTCCAACACTTCAATTCACTGTGCGAAGTGAATGGAGTTTTGCTTCACTTTCTAAATGCTGTCCTTTCAGAGAAAATCACTTTCCTTTGAAAGTGCCTTAAGCTACTTGCAAGCATTAGGAAGAAACTCACATGCGTTTCTCTGAAAGAGAAGCAGTCTGTTCCAACACTTCAATTCACTGTGCGAAGTGAATGGAGTGTTGCTTCACTTTCTAAATGCTGTCCTTTCAGAGAAAATCACTTTCCTTTGAAAGTGGCTTAAGCTACTTGCAAGCATTAGGAAGAAACTCACATGCGTTTCTCTGAAAGAGAAGCAGTCTGTTCCAACACTTCAATTCACTGTGCGAAGTGAATGGAGTGTTGCCTCACTTTCTAAATGCTGTCCTTTCAGAGAAAATCACTTTCCATTGAAAGTGCCTTAAACTACTTTCAAGCATTCACAAAAAACTCACATGCGTTTCTCTGAAAGAGAAGCAGTCTGTTCCAACACTTCAATTCACTGTGCGAAGTGAATGGAGTTTTGCTTCACTTTCTAAATGCTGTCCTTTCAGAGAAAATCACTTTCCTTTGAAAGTGGCTTAAGCTACTTGCAAGCATTCACAAGAAACACTAACGTGTTTCTATGAAAGAGAAGCAGTCTGTTCCAACACTTCAATTCATTGCGCGAGGGATGGAGTGTTGCTTTACTTTCTAAATGCTGTCCTTTCAGAGAAAATCACTTTCCTTTGAAAGAGCCTTAAGCTACTTACAAGCATTCAACAGAAACTCACATGCATTTCTCTGAAAGAGAAGCAGTCTGTTCCAACACTTCAATTCACTGTACAAAGTGAATGGAGTGTTGCTTCACTTTCTAAATGCTGTCCTTTCAGAGAAAATCACTTTCCTTTGAAAGTGCCTTAAGCAACTTGCAAGCATTCACAAGAAACACTAATGCGTTTCTATGAAAGAGCAGCACTCTGTTCCAACACTTCAATTCATTGCACGAAGGGAATGGAGTGTTGCTTCACTTTCTAAATGCTGTCCTTTCAGAGAAAATTACTTTCCTTTGAAAGTGCCTTAAGCTACTTACAAGCATTCACCAGAAACTCACATGCGTTTCTCTGAAAGAGAAGCAGTCTGTTCCAACACTTCAATTCACTGTGCGAAGTGAATGGAGTGTTGCTTCACTTTCTAAATGCTGTCCTCTCAGAGAAAATCACTTTCCTTTGAAAGTGCCTTAAACTACTTTCAAACATTCACAAAAAACTCACATGTGTTTCTCTGAAAGAGAAGCTATCTGTTCCAACACTTCAATTCACTGTGCGAAGTGAATGGAGTGTTGTTTCACTTTCTAAATGCTGTCCTTTCAGAGAAAATCACTTTCCTTTGAAAGTGCCTTAAGCTACTTGCAAGCATTAGGAAGAAACTCACATGCGTTTCTCTAAAAGAGAAGCAGTCTGTTCCAACACTTCAATTCACTGTGCGAAGTGAATGGAGTGTTGCCTCACTTTCTAAATGCTGTCCTTTCAGAGAAAATCACTTTCCATTGAAAGTGCCTTAAACTACTTTCAAGCATTCACAAAAAACTCACATGCGTTTTTCTGAAAGAGAAGCAGTCTGTTCCAACACTTCAATTCACTGTGCGAAGTGAATGGAGTTTTGCTTCACTTTCTAAATGCTGTCCTTTCAGAGAAAATCACTTTCCTTTGAAAGAGCCTTAAGCTACTTACAAGCATTCAACAGAAACTCACATGCATTTCTCTGAAAGAGAAGCAGTCTGTTCCAACACTTCAATTCACTGTACAAAGTGAATGGAGTGTTGCTTCACTTTCTAAATGCTGTCCTTTCAGAGAAAATCACTTTCCTTTGAAAGTGCCTTAAGCAACTTGCAAGCATTCACAAGAAACACTAATGCGTTTCTATGAAAGAGCAGCACTCTGTTCCAACACTTCAATTCACTGCATGAAGGGAATGGAGTGTTCCTTCACTTTCTAAATGCTGTCCTTTCAGAGAAAATTACTTTCCTTTGAAAGTGCCTTAAGCTACTTACAAGCATTCACCAGAAACTCACATGCGTTTCTCTGAAAGAGAAGCAGTCTGTTCCAACACTTCAATTCACTGTGCGAAGTGAATGGAGTGTTGCTTCACTTTCTAAATGCTGTCCTTTCAGAGAAAATCACTTTCCTTTGAAAGTGCCTTAAACTACTTTCAAACATTCACAAAAAACTCACATGCGTTTCTCTGAAAGAGAAGCTATCTGTTCCAACACTTCAATTCACTGTGCGAAGTGAATGGAGTGTTGTTTCACTTTCTAAATGCTGTCCTTTCAGAGAAAATCACTTTCCTTTGAAAGTGCCTTAAGCTACTTACAAGCATTCACCAGAAACTCACATGCGTTTCTCTGAAAGAGAAGCAGTCTGTTCCAACACTTCATTTCACTGTGCGAAGTGAATGGAGTTTTGCTTCACTTTCTAAATGCTGTCCTTTCAGAGAAAATCACTTTCCTTTGAAAGTGCCTTAAGCTACTTGCAAGCATTAGGAAGAAACTCACATGCGTTTCTCTGAAAGAGAAGCAGTCCGTTCCAACACTTCAATTCACTGTGCGAAGTGAATGCAGTGTTGCTTCACTTTCTAAATGCTGTCCTTTCAGAGAAAATCACTTTCCTTTGAAAGTGGCTTAAGCTACTTGCAAGCATTAGGAAGAAACTCACATGCGTTTCTCTGAAAGAGAAGCAGTCTGTTCCAACACTTCAATTCACTGTGCGAAGTGAATGGAGTGTTGCCTCACTTTCTAAATGCTGTCCTTTCAGAGAAAATCACTTTCCATTGAAAGTGCCTTAAACTACTTTCAAGCATTCACAAAAAACTCACATGCCTTTCTCTGAAAGAGAAGCAGTCTGTTCCAACACTTCAATTCACTGTGCGAAGTGAATGGAGTTTTGCTTCACTTTCTAAATGCTGTCCTTTCAGAGAAAATCACTTTCCTTTGAAAGTGCCTTAAGCTACTTGCAAGCATTCACAAGAAACACTAACGTGTTTCTATGAAAGAGAAGCAGTCTGTTCCAACACTTCAATTCATTGCGCGAAGGGAATGGAGTGTTGCTTTACTTTCTAAATGCTGTCCTTTCAGAGAAAATCACTTTCCTTTGAAAGAGCCTTAAGCTACTTACAAGCATTCAACAGATACTCACATGCATTTCTCTGAAAGAGAAGCAGTCTGTTCCAACACTTCAATTCACTCTACAAAGTGAATGGAGTGTTGCTTCACTTTCTAAATGCTGTCCTTTCAGAGAATATCACTTTCCTTTGAAAGTGCCGTAAGCAACTTGCAAGCATTCACAAGAAACACTAATGCGTTTCTATGAAAGAGAAGCACTCTGTTCCAACACTTCAATTCCCTGCACGAAGGGAATGGAGTGTTGCTTCACTTTCTAAATGCTGTCCTTTCAGAGAAAATCACTTTCCTTTGAAAGTGCCTTAAGCTACTTGCAAGCATTCAGAAGAAACACTAATGCGTTTTTATGAAAGAGAAGCAGTCTATTCCAACACTTCAATTCACTACACGAAGTGAATGGAGTGTTGTTTCACTTTCTAAATGCTGTCCTTTCAGAGAAAATCACTTTCCTTTGAAAGTGCCTTAAGCTACTTAAAGCATTCAACAGAAACTCACATGCATTTCTCTGAAAGAGAAGCAGTCTGTTCCCACACTTCAATTCACTGTGCGAAGTGAATGGAGTGTTTCTTCACTTTCTAAATGCTGTCCTTTCAGAGAAAATCCCTTTCCTTTTAATGTGCCTTAAGCTACTTACAAGCATTCACCAGAAACTCACATGCATTTCTCTGAAAGAGAAGCAATCTGTTCCAACACTTCAATTCTCTGTGCGAAGTGAATGGAGTGTTGCTTCACTTTCTAAATGCTGTCCTTTCAGAGAAAATCACTTTCCTTTGAAAGTGCCTTAAGCTACTTGCAAGCATTAGGAAGAAACTCACATGCGTTTCTCTGAAAGAGAAGCAGTCTGTTCCAACACTTCAATTCACTGTGCGAAGTGAATGGAGTGTTGCTTCCCTTTCTAAATGCTGTCCTTTCAGAGAAAATCACTTTCCTTTGAAAGTGCCCTAAGATACATGCAAGCATTAGGAAGAAACTCACATGCGTTTCTCTGAAAGAGAAGCAATCTGTTCCGACACTTCAATTCACTGTGCGAAGTGAATGGAGTGTTGCTTCACTTTCTAAATGCTGTCCTTTCAGAGAAAATCACTTTCCTTTGAAAGTGCCTTAAGCTACTTACAAGCATTCAACAGAAACTCACATGCATTTCTCTGAAAGAGAAGCAGTCTGTTCCAACACTTCAATTCACTGTGCGAAGTGAATGGAGTGTGGCTTCACTTTCTAAATTATGTCCTTTCAGAGAAAATCACTTTACTTTGAAAGTGCCTTAAGCTACTTAGAAGCATTCACCAGAAACTCACATGCATTTCTCTGAAAGAGAAGCAATCTGTTCCAACACTTCAATTCACTGTGCGAAGTGAATGGAGTGTTGCCTCACTTTCTAAATGCTGTCCTTTCAGAGAAAATCCCTTTCCTTTTAATGTGCCTTAAGCTACTTACAAGCATTCACCAGAAACTCACATGCATTTCTCTGAAAGAGAAGCAATCTGTTCCAACACTTCAATTCTCTGTGCGAAGTGAATGGAGTGTTGCTTCACTTTCTAAATGCTGTCCTTTCAGAGAAAATCACTTTCCTTTGAAAGTGCCTTAAGCTACTTGTAAGCATTCACAAGAAACACTAACGTGTTTCTATGAAAGAGAAGCAGTCTGTTCCAACACTTCAATTCATTGCGCGAAGGGAATGGAGTGTTGCTTTACTTTCTAAATTATGTCCTTTCAGAGAAAATCACTTTCCTTTGAAAGTGCCTTAAACTACTTTCAAGTATTCACAAAAAACTCACATGCGTTTCTCTGAAAGAGAAGCAGTCTGTTCCAACACTTCAATTCACTGTACAAAGTGAATGGAGTGTTGCTTCACTTTCTAAATGCTGTCCTTTCAGAGAAAATCACTTTCCTTTGAAAGTGCCTTAAGCAACTTGCAAGCATTCACAAGAAACACTAATGCGTTTCTATGAAAGAGCAGCACTCTGTTCCAACACTTCAATTCATTGCACGAAGGGAATGGAGTGTTGCTTCACTTTCTAAATGCTGTCCTTTCAGAGAAAATTACTTTCCTTTGAAAGTGCCTTAAGCTACTTACAAGCATTCACCAGAAACTCACATGCGTTTCTCTGAAAGAGAAGCAGTCTGTTCCAACACTTCAATTCACTGTGCGAAGTGAATGGAGTGTTGTTTCACTTTCTAAATGCTGTCCTTTCAGAGAAAATCACTTTCCTTTGAAAGTGCCTTAAGCTACTTGCAAGCATTAGGAAGAAACTCACATGCGTTTCTCTAAAAGAGAAGCAGTCTGTTCCAACACTTCAATTCACTGTGCGAAGTGAATGGAGTGTTGCCTCACTTTCTAAATGCTGTCCTTTCAGAGAAAATCACTTTCCATTGAAAGTGCCTTAAACTACTTTCAAGCATTCACAAAAAACTCACATGCGTTTCTCTGAAAGAGAAGCAGTCTGTTCCAACACTTCAATTCACTGTGCGAAGTGAATGGAGTTTTGCTTCACTTTCTAAATGCTGTCCTTTCAGAGAAAATCACTTTCCTTTGAAAGAGCCTTAAGCTACTTACAAGCATTCAACAGAAACTCACATGCATTTCTCTGAAAGAGAAGCAGTCTGTTCCAACACTTCAATTCACTGTACAAAGTGAATGGAGTGTTGCTTCACTTTCTAAATGCTGTCCTTTCAGAGAAAATCACTTTCCTTTGAAAGTGCCTTAAGCAACTTGCAAGCATTCACAAGAAACACTAATGCGTTTCTATGAAAGAGCAGCACTCTGTTCCAACACTTCAATTCACTGCATGAAGGGAATGGAGTGTTCCTTCACTTTCTAAATGCTGTCCTTTCAGAGAAAATTACTTTCCTTTGAAAGTGCCTTAAGCTACTTACAAGCATTCACCAGAAACTCACATGCGTTTCTCTGAAAGAGAAGCAGTCTGTTCCAACACTTCAATTCACTGTGCGAAGTGAATGGAGTGTTGCTTCACTTTCTAAATGCTGTCCTTTCAGAGAAAATCACTTTCCTTTGAAAGTGCCTTAAACTACTTTCAAACATTCACAAAAAACTCACATGCGTTTCTCTGAAAGAGAAGCTATCTGTTCCAACACTTCAATTCACTGTGCGAAGTGAATGGAGTGTTGTTTCACTTTCTAAATGCTGTCCTTTCAGAGAAAATCACTTTCCTTTGAAAGTGCCTTAAGCTACTTACAAGCATTCACCAGAAACTCACATGCGTTTCTCTGAAAGAGAAGCAGTCTGTTCCAACACTTCATTTCACTGTGCGAAGTGAATGGAGTTTTGCTTCACTTTCTAAATGCTGTCCTTTCAGAGAAAATCACTTTCCTTTGAAAGTGCCTTAAGCTACTTGCAAGCATTAGGAAGAAACTCACATGCGTTTCTCTGAAAGAGAAGCAGTCCGTTCCAACACTTCAATTCACTGTGCGAAGTGAATGCAGTGTTGCTTCACTTTCTAAATGCTGTCCTTTCAGAGAAAATCACTTTCCTTTGAAAGTGGCTTAAGCTACTTGCAAGCATTAGGAAGAAACTCACATGCGTTTCTCTGAAAGAGAAGCAGTCTGTTCCAACACTTCAATTCACTGTGCGAAGTGAATGGAGTGTTGCCTCACTTTCTAAATGCTGTCCTTTCAGAGAAAATCACTTTCCATTGAAAGTGCCTTAAACTACTTTCAAGCATTCACAAAAAACTCACATGCGTTTCTCTGAAAGAGAAGCAGTCTGTTCCAACACTTCAATTCACTGTGCGAAGTGAATGGAGTTTTGCTTCACTTTCTAAATGCTGTCCTTTCAGAGAAAATCACTTTCTTTTGAAAGTGCCTTAAGCTACTTGCAAGCATTCACAAGAAACACTAACGTGTTTCTATGAAAGAGAAGCAGTCTGTTCCAACACTTCAATTCATTGCGCGAAGGGAATGGAGTGTTGCTTTACTTTCTAAATGCTGTCCTTTCAGAGAAAATCACTTTCCTTTGAAAGAGCCTTAAGCTACTTACAAGCATTCAACAGATACTCACATGCATTTCTCTGAAAGAGAAGCAGTCTGTTCCAACACTTCAATTCACTCTACAAAGTGAATGGAGTGTTGCTTCACTTTCTAAATGCTGTCCTTTCAGAGAATATCACTTTCCTTTGAAAGTGCCGTAAGCAACTTGCAAGCATTCACAAGAAACACTAATGCGTTTCTATGAAAGAGAAGCACTCTGTTCCAACACTTCAATTCCCTGCACGAAGGGAATGGAGTGTTGCTTCACTTTCTAAATGCTGTCCTTTCAGAGAAAATCACTTTCCTTTGAAAGTGCCTTAAGCTACTTGCAAGCATTCAGAAGAAACACTAATGCGTTTTTATGAAAGAGAAGCAGTCTATTCCAACACTTCAATTCACTACACGAAGTGAATGGAGTGTTGTTTCACTTTCTAAATGCTGTCCTTTCAGAGAAAATCACTTTCCTTTGAAAGTGCCTTAAGCTACTTAAAGCATTCAACAGAAACTCACATGCATTTCTCTGAAAGAGAAGCAGTCTGTTCCCACACTTCAATTCACTGTGCGAAGTGAATGGAGTGTTTCTTCACTTTCTAAATGCTGTCCTTTCAGAGAAAATCCCTTTCCTTTTAATGTGCCTTAAGCTACTTACAAGCATTCACCAGAAACTCACATGCATTTCTCTGAAAGAGAAGCAATCTGTTCCAACACTTCAATTCTCTGTGCGAAGTGAATGGAGTGTTGCTTCACTTTCTAAATGCTGTCCTTTCAGAGAAAATCACTTTCCTTTGAAAGTGCCTTAAGCTACTTGCAAGCATTAGGAAGAAACTCACATGCGTTTCTCTGAAAGAGAAGCAGTCTGTTCCAACACTTCAATTCACTGTGCGAAGTGAATGGAGTGTTGCTTCCCTTTCTAAATGCTGTCCTTTCAGAGAAAATCACTTTCCTTTGAAAGTGCCCTAAGATACATGCAAGCATTAGGAAGAAACTCACATGCGTTTCTCTGAAAGAGAAGCAATCTGTTCCGACACTTCAATTCACTGGGCGAAGTGAATGGAGTGTTGCTTCACTTTCTAAATGCTGTCCTTTCAGAGAAAATCACTTTCCTTTGAAAGTGCCTTAAGCTACTTACAAGCATTCAACAGAAACTCACATGCATTTCTCTGAAAGAGAAGCAGTCTGTTCCAACACTTCAATTCACTGTGCGAAGTGAATGGAGTATGGCTTCACTTTCTAAATTATGTCCTTTCAGAGAAAATCACTTTACTTTGAAAGTGCCTTAAGCTACTTAGAAGCATTCACCAGAAACTCACATGCATTTCTCTGAAAGAGAAGCAATCTGTTCCAACACTTCAATTCACTGTGCGAAGTGAATGGAGTGTTGCCTCACTTTCTAAATGCTGTCCTTTCAGAGAAAATCCCTTTCCTTTTAATGTGCCTTAAGCTACTTACAAGCATTCACCAGAAACTCACATGCATTTCTCTGAAAGAGAAGCAATCTGCTCCAACACTTCAATTCTCTGTGCGAAGTGAATGGAGTGTTGCTTCACTTTCTAAATGCTGTCCTTTCAGAGAAAATCACTTTCCTTTGAAAGTGCCTTAAGCTACTTGTAAGCATTCACAAGAAACACTAACGTGTTTCTATGAAAGAGAAGCAGTCTGTTCCAACACTTCAATTCATTGCGCGAAGGGAATGGAGTGTTGCTTTACTTTCTAAATTATGTCCTTTCAGAGAAAATCACTTTCCTTTGAAAGTGCCTTAAACTACTTTCAAGTATTCACAAAAAACTCACATGCGTTTCTCTGAAAGAGAAGCAGTCTGTTCCAACACTTCAATTCACTGTGAGAAGTGAATGGAGTGTTGCTTCACTTTCTAAATGCTGTCCTTTCAGAGAAAATCACTTTCCTTTGAAAGTGCCTTAAGCTACTTACAAGCATTCACCAGAAACTCACATGCGTTTCTCTGAAAGAGAAGCAGTCTGTTCCAAAAGTTCAGTTCACTCTGCGAAGTGAATGGAGTGTTGCTTCACTTTCTAAATGCTGTCCTTTCAGAGAAAATCACTTTCCTTTGAAATTGCCTTAAGCTACTTACAATCATTCACCAGAAACTCATATGCGTTTCTCTGAAAGAGAAGCAGTCTGTTCCAACACTTCAATTCACTGTTCGAAATGAATGGAGTGTTGCTTCACTTTCTAAATCCTGTCCTTTCAGAGAAAATCACTTTCCTTTGAAAGTGCCTTAAGCTACTTGCAAGCATTAGGAAGAAACTCACATGCGTTTCTCTGAAAGAGAAGCAGTCTGTTCCAACACTTCAATTCACTGTGCGAAGTGAATGGAGTGTTGCTTTTCTTTCTAAATGCTGTCCTTTCAGAAAAAATCACTTTCTTTTGAAAGTGCCCTAAGATACATGCAAGCATTAGGAAGAAACTCACATGCGTTTCTCTGAAAGAGAAGCAATCTGTTCCAACAATTCAATTCAATGTGCGAAGTGAATGGAGTGTTGCTTCACTTTCTAAATGCTGTCCTTTCAGAGAAAATCACTTTCCTTTGAAAGTGCCTTAAGCTACTTACAAGCATTCAACAGGAACTCACATGCATTTCTCTGAAAGAGAAGCAGTCTGTTCCAACACTTCAATTCACTGTGCGAAGTGAATGGAGTGTTGCTTCACTTTCTAAATGCTGTCCTTTCAGAGAAAATCACTTTCCTTTGAAAGAGCCTTAAGCTACTTACAAGCATTCAACAGAAACTCACATGCATTTCTCTGAAAGAGAAGCAGTCTGTTCCAACACTTCAATTCACTGTACAAAGTGAATGGAGTGTTGCTTCACTTTCTAAATGCTGTCCTTTCAGAGAAAATCACTTTCCTTTGAAAGTGCCTTAAGCAACTTGCAAGCATTCACAAGAAACACTAATGCGTTTCTCTGAAAGAGCAGCACTCTGTTCCAACACTTCAATTCACTGCATGAAGGGAATGGAGTGTTCCTTCACTTTCTAAATGCTGTCCTTTCAGAGAAAATTACTTTCCTTTGAAAGTGCCTTAAGCTACTTACAAGCATTCACCAGAAACTCACATGCGTTTCTCTGAAAGAGAAGCAGTCTGTTCCAACACTTCAATTCACTGTGCGAAGTGAATGGAGTGTTGCTTCACTTTCTAAATGCTGTCCTTTCAGAGAAAATCACTTTCCTTTGAAAGTGCCTTAAACTACTTTCAAACATTCACAAAAAACTCACATGCGTTTCTCTGAAAGAGAAGCTATCTGTTCCAACACTTCAATTCACTGTGCGAAGTGAATGGAGTGTTGTTTCACTTTCTAAATGCTGTCCTTTCAGAGAAAATCACTTTCCTTTGAAAGTGCCTTAAGCTACTTACAAGCATTCACCAGAAACTCACATGCGTTTCTCTGAAAGAGAAGCAGTCTGTTCCAACACTTCATTTCACTGTGCGAAGTGAATGGAGTTTTGCTTCACTTTCTAAATGCTGTCCTTTCAGAGAAAATCACTTTCCTTTGAAAGTGCCTTAAGCTACTTGCAAGCATTAGGAAGAAACTCACATGCGTTTCTCTGAAAGAGAAGCAGTCCGTTCCAACACTTCAATTCACTGTGCGAAGTGAATGCAGTGTTGCTTCACTTTCTAAATGCTGTCCTTTCAGAGAAAATCACTTTCCTTTGAAAGTGGCTTAAGCTACTTGCAAGCATTAGGAAGAAACTCACATGCGTTTCTCTGAAAGAGAAGCAGTCTGTTCCAACACTTCAATTCACTGTGCGAAGTGAATGGAGTGTTGCCTCACTTTCTAAATGCTGTCCTTTCAGAGAAAATCACTTTCCATTGAAAGTGCCTTAAACTACTTTCAAGCATTCACAAAAAACTCACATGCCTTTCTCTGAAAGAGAAGCAGTCTGTTCCAACACTTCAATTCACTGTGCGAAGTGAATGGAGTTTTGCTTCACTTTCTAAATGCTGTCCTTTCAGAGAAAATCACTTTCCTTTGAAAGTGCCTTAAGCTACTTGCAAGCATTCACAAGAAACACTAACGTGTTTCTATGAAAGAGAAGCAGTCTGTTCCAACACTTCAATTCATTGCGCGAAGGGAATGGAGTGTTGCTTTACTTTCTAAATGCTGTCCTTTCAGAGAAAATCACTTTCCTTTGAAAGAGCCTTAAGCTACTTACAAGCATTCAACAGATACTCACATGCATTTCTCTGAAAGAGAAGCAGTCTGTTCCAACACTTCAATTCACTCTACAAAGTGAATGGAGTGTTGCTTCACTTTCTAAATGCTGTCCTTTCAGAGAATATCACTTTCCTTTGAAAGTGCCGTAAGCAACTTGCAAGCATTCACAAGAAACACTAATGCGTTTCTATGAAAGAGAAGCACTCTGTTCCAACACTTCAATTCCCTGCACGAAGGGAATGGAGTGTTGCTTCACTTTCTAAATGCTGTCCTTTCAGAGAAAATCACTTTCCTTTGAAAGTGCCTTAAGCTACTTGCAAGCATTCAGAAGAAACACTAATGCGTTTTTATGAAAGAGAAGCAGTCTATTCCAACACTTCAATTCACTACACGAAGTGAATGGAGTGTTGTTTCACTTTCTAAATGCTGTCCTTTCAGAGAAAATCACTTTCCTTTGAAAGTGCCTTAAGCTACTTAAAGCATTCAACAGAAACTCACATGCATTTCTCTGAAAGAGAAGCAGTCTGTTCCCACACTTCAATTCACTGTGCGAAGTGAATGGAGTGTTTCTTCACTTTCTAAATGCTGTCCTTTCAGAGAAAATCCCTTTCCTTTTAATGTGCCTTAAGCTACTTACAAGCATTCACCAGAAACTCACATGCATTTCTCTGAAAGAGAAGCAATCTGTTCCAACACTTCAATTCTCTGTGCGAAGTGAATGGAGTGTTGCTTCACTTTCTAAATGCTGTCCTTTCAGAGAAAATCACTTTCCTTTGAAAGTGCCTTAAGCTACTTGCAAGCATTAGGAAGAAACTCACATGCGTTTCTCTGAAAGAGAAGCAGTCTGTTCCAACACTTCAATTCACTGTGCGAAGTGAATGGAGTGTTGCTTCCCTTTCTAAATGCTGTCCTTTCAGAGAAAATCACTTTCCTTTGAAAGTGCCCTAAGATACATGCAAGCATTAGGAAGAAACTCACATGCGTTTCTCTGAAAGAGAAGCAATCTGTTCCGACACTTCAATTCACTGTGCGAAGTGAATGGAGTGTTGCTTCACTTTCTAAATGCTGTCCTTTCAGAGAAAATCACTTTCCTTTGAAAGTGCCTTAAGCTACTTACAAGCATTCAACAGAAACTCACATGCATTTCTCTGAAAGAGAAGCAGTCTGTTCCAACACTTCAATTCACTGTGCGAAGTGAATGGAGTATGGCTTCACTTTCTAAATTATGTCCTTTCAGAGAAAATCACTTTACTTTGAAAGTGCCTTAAGCTACTTAGAAGCATTCACCAGAAACTCACATGCATTTCTCTGAAAGAGAAGCAATCTGTTCCAACACTTCAATTCACTGTGCGAAGTGAATGGAGTGTTGCCTCACTTTCTAAATGCTGTCCTTTCAGAGAAAATCCCTTTCCTTTTAATGTGCCTTAAGCTACTTACAAGCATTCACCAGAAACTCACATGCATTTCTCTGAAAGAGAAGCAATCTGCTCCAACACTTCAATTCTCTGTGCGAAGTGAATGGAGTGTTGCTTCACTTTCTAAATGCTGTCCTTTCAGAGAAAATCACTTTCCTTTGAAAGTGCCTTAAGCTACTTGTAAGCATTCACAAGAAACACTAACGTGTTTCTATGAAAGAGAAGCAGTCTGTTCCAACACTTCAATTCATTGCGCGAAGGGAATGGAGTGTTGCTTTACTTTCTAAATTATGTCCTTTCAGAGAAAATCACTTTCCTTTGAAAGTGCCTTAAACTACTTTCAAGTATTCACAAAAAACTCACATGCGTTTCTCTGAAAGAGAAGCAGTCTGTTCCAACACTTCAATTCACTGTGAGAAGTGAATGGAGTGTTGCTTCACTTTCTAAATGCTGTCCTTTCAGAGAAAATCACTTTCCTTTGAAAGTGCCTTAAGCTACTTACAAGCATTCACCAGAAACTCACATGCGTTTCTCTGAAAGAGAAGCAGTCTGTTCCAAAAGTTCAATTCACTCTGCGAAGTGAATGGAGTGTTGCTTCACTTTCTAAATGCTGTCCTTTCAGAGAAAATCACTTTCCTTTGAAATTGCCTTAAGCTACTTACAATCATTCACCAGAAACTCATATGCGTTTCTCTGAAAGAGAAGCAGTCTGTTCCAACACTTCAATTCACTGTTCGAAATGAATGGAGTGTTGCTTCACTTTCTAAATCCTGTCCTTTCAGAGAAAATCACTTTCCTTTGAAAGTGCCTTAAGCTACTTGCAAGCATTAGGAAGAAACTCACATGCGTTTCTCTGAAAGAGAAGCAGTCTGTTCCAACACTTCAATTCACTGTGCGAAGTGAATGGAGTGTTGCTTTTCTTTCTAAATGCTGTCCTTTCAGAAAAAATCACTTTCTTTTGAAAGTGCCCTAAGATACATGCAAGCATTAGGAAGAAACTCACATGCGTTTCTCTGAAAGAGAAGCAATCTGTTCCAACAATTCAATTCAATGTGCGAAGTGAATGGAGTGTTGCTTCACTTTCTAAATGCTGTCCTTTCAGAGAAAATCACTTTCCTTTGAAAGTGCCTTAAGCTACTTACAAGCATTCAACAGGAACTCACATGCATTTCTCTGAAAGAGAAGCAGTCTGTTCCAACACTTCAATTCACTGTGCGAAGTGAATGGAGTGTTGCTTCACTTTCTAAATTATGTCCTTTCAGAGAAAATCACTTTACTTTGAAAGTGCCTTAAGCAACTTGCAAGCATTCACAAGAAACACTAATGCGTTTCTATGAAAGAGAAGCACTCTGTTCCAACACTTCAATTCACTGCACGACAGGAATGGAGTGTTGCTTCACTTTCTAAATGCTGTCCTTTCAGAGAAAATCATGGTCCTTTGAAATTGCCTTAAGCTACTAATAAGCATTCACCAGGAACTCACATGTATTTCTCTGAAAGAGAAGCAATCTGTTCCAACACTTCAATTCACTGGGCAAAGTGAATGGAGTGTTGCATCCCTTTCGAAATGCTGTCCTTTCAGAGAAAATCACTTTCCTTTGAAAGTGCCTTAAGCTAATTA
Organism: Myodes glareolus; assembly: GCF_982192425.1. Classification (NCBI taxonomy): domain Eukaryota; kingdom Metazoa; phylum Chordata; class Mammalia; order Rodentia; family Cricetidae; genus Myodes; species Myodes glareolus. The sequence goes on along the minus strand of NW_028263211.1, from coordinate 2,943,846 downwards.
CAAGCATTCAACAGAAACTCACATGCATTTCTCTGCAAGAGAAGCAGTCTGTTCCAACACTTCAATTCACTGTGCAAAGTGAATGGAGTGTTGCTTCACTTTCTAAATTCTGTCCTTTCAGAGAAAATCACTTTCCTTTGAAAGTGCCTTAAACTACTTTCAAGCATTCATAAAAAAATCACATGCGTTTCTCTGAAAGAGAAGCAGTCTGTTCCAACACTTCAATTCACTGTGCGAAGTGAATGGAGTGTTTCTTCACTTTCTAAATGCTGTCCTTTCAGAGAAAATCACTTTCCTTTGATAGTGCCTTAAGCTACTTGCAAGCATTAGGAAGAAACTCACATGCGTTTCTCTGAAAGAGAAGCAGTCTGTTCCAACACTTCAATTCACTGTGTGAAGTGAATAGATTGTTGCCTCACTTTCTAAATGCTGTCCTTTCAGAGAAAATCACTTTCCTTTGAAAATGCCTTAAGCTACTTACAAGCATTTAACAGAAACTCACATGCGTTTCTCTGAAAGAGAAGCAGTCTGTTCCAACACTTCAATTCACTGTGCGAAGTGAATGGAGTGTTGCTTCACTTTCTAAATTATGTCCTTTCAGAGAAAATCACTTTACTTTGAAAGTGCCTTAAGCAACTTGCAAGCATTCACAAGAAACACTAATGCGTTTCTATGAAAGAGAAGCACTCTGTTTCAACACTTCAATTCACGGCACGAAGGGAATGGAGTGTTGCTTCACTTTCTAAATGCTGTCCTTTCAGAGAAAATCACGGTCCTTTAAAATTGCCTTAAGCTACTTATAAGCATTCACCAGGAACTCACATGTGTTTCTCTGAAAGAGAAGCAATCTGTTCCAACACTTCAATTCACTGGGCAAAGTGAATGGAGTGTTGCCTCACTTTCGAAATGCTGTCCTTTCAGAGAAAATCACTTTCCATTGAAAGTGCCTTAAACTACTTTCAAGCATTCACAAAAAACTCACATGCGTTTCTCTGAAAGAGAAGCTTTCTGTTCCAACACTTCAATTCACTGTGCGAAGTGAATGGAGTGTTTCTTCACTTTCTAAATGCTGTCCTTTCAGAGAAAATCCCTTTCCTTTTAATGTGCCTTAAGCTACTTACAAGCATTCACCAGAAACTCACATGCATTTCTCTGAAAGAGAAGCAATCTGTTCCAACACTTCAATTCACTGTGCGAAGTGAATGGAGTGTTGCTTCACTTTCTAAATGCTGTCCTTTCAGAGAAAATCACTTTCCTTTGAAAGTGCCTTAAGCTACTTGTAAGCATTCACAAGAAACACTAACGTGTTTCTATGAAAGAGAAGCAGTCTGTTCCAACACTTCAATTCATTGCGCGAAGGGAATGGAGTGTTGCTTTACTTTCTAAATTATGTCCTTTCAGAGAAAATCACTTTCCTTTGAAAGTGCCTTAAACTACTTTCAAGCATTCACAAAAAACTCACATGCGTTTCTCTGAAAGAGAAGCAGTCTGTTCCAACACTTCAATTCACTGTGAGAAGTGAATGGAGTGTTGCTTCACTTTCTAAATGCTGTCCTTTCAGAGAAAATCACTTTCCTTTGAAAGTGCCTTAAGCTACTTACAAGCATTCACCAGAAACTCACATGCGTTTCTCTGAAAGAGAAGCAGTCTGTTCCAATACTTCAATTCACTCTGCGAAGTGAATGGAGTGTTGCTTCACTTTCTAAATGCTGTCCTTTCAGAGAAAATCACTTTCCTTTGAAATTGCCTTAAGCTACTTACAATCATTCACCAGAAACTCATATGCGTTTCTCTGAAAGAGAAGCAGTCTGTTCCAACACTTCAATTCACTGTTCGAAATGAATGGAGTGTTGCTTCACTTTCTAAATGCTGTCCTTTCAGAGAAAATCACTTTCCTTTGAAAGTGCCTTAAGCTACTTGCAAGCATTAGGAAGAAACTCACATGCGTTTCTCTGAAAGAGAAGCAGTCTGTTCCAACACTTCAATTCACTGTGCGAAGTGAATGGAGTGTTGTTTCCCTTTCTAAATGCTGTCCTTTCAGAGAAAATCACTTTCTTTTGAAAGTGCCCTAAGATACATGCAAGCATTAGGAAGAAACTCACATGCGTTTCTCTGAAAGAGAAGCAATCTGTTCCAACACTTCAATTCAATGTGCGAAGTGAATGGAGTGTTGCTTCACTTTCTAAATGCTGTCCTTTCAGAGAAAATCACTTTCCTTTGAAAGTGCCTTAAGCTACTTACAAGCATTCAACAGAAACTCACATGTATTTCTCTGAAAGAGAAGCAGTCTGTTCCAACACTTCAATTCACTGTGCGAAGTGAATGGAGTGTTGCTTCACTTTCTAAATTATGTCCTTTCAGAGAAAATCACTTTACTTTGAAAGTGCCTTAAGCAACTTGCAAGCATTCACAAGAAACACTAATGCGTTTCTATGAAAGAGAAGCACTCTGTTCCAACACTTCAATTCACTGCACGACAGGAATGGAGTGTTGCTTCACTTTCTAAATGCTGTCCTTTCAGAGAAAATCATGGTCCTTTGAAATTGCCTTAAGCTACTAATAAGCATTCACCAGGAACTCACATGTGTTTCTCTGAAAGAGAAGCAATCTGTTCCAACACTTCAATTCACTGGGCAAAGTGAATGGAGTGTTGCATCCCTTTCGAAATGCTGTCCTTTCAGAGAAAATCACTTTCCTTTGAAAGTGCCTTAAGCCACTTGCAAGCATTAGGAAGAAACTCACATGCGTTTCTCTGAAAGAGAAGCAGTCTGTTCCAACACTTCAATTCACTGTGCGAAGTGAATGGAGTGTTGCTTCACTTTCTAAATGCTGTCCTTTCAGAGAAAATCACTTTCCTTTGAAAGTGCCTTAAGCTACTTGCAAGCATTAGGAAGAAACTCACATGCGTTTCTCTGAAAGAGAAGCAGTCTGTTCCAACACTTCAATTCACTGTGCGAAGTGAATGGAGTGTTGCCTCACTTTCTAAATGCTGTCCTTTCAGAGAAAATCACTTTCCATTGAAAGTGCCTTAAACTACTTTCAAGCATTCACAAAAAACTCACATGCCTTTCTCTGAAAGAGAAGCAGTCTGTTCCAACACTTCAATTCACTGTGCGAAGTGAGTGGAGTTTTGCTTCACTTTCTAAATGCTGTCCTTTCAGAGAAAATCACTTTCCTTTGAAAGTGGCTTAAGCTACTTGCAAGCATTCACAAGAAACACTAACGTGTTTCTATGAAAGAGAAGCAGTCTGTTCCAACACTTCAATTCATTGCGCGAAGGGATGGAGTGTTGCTTTACTTTCTAAATGCTGTCCTTTCAGAGAAAATCACTTTCCTTTGAAAGAGCCTTAAGCTACTTACAAGCATTCAACAGAAACTCACATGCATTTCTCTGAAAGAGAAGCAGTCTGTTCCAACACTTCAATTCACTGTACAAAGTGAATGGAGTGTTGCTTCACTTTCTAAATGCTGTCCTTTCAGAGAAAATCACTTTCCTTTGAAAGTGCCTTAAGCAACTTGCAAGCATTCACAAGTAACACTAATGCGTTTCTATGAAAGAGCAGCACTCTGTTCCAACACTTCAATTCACTGCACGAAGGGAATGGAGTGTTGCTTCACTTTCTAAATGCTGTCCTTTCAGAGAAAATTACTTTCCTTTGAAAGTGCATTAAGCTACTTACAAGCATTCACCAGAAACTCACATGCGTTTCTCTGAAAGAGAAGCAGTCTGTTCCAACACTTCAATTCACTGTGCGAAGTGAATGGAGTGTTGCTTCACTTTCTAAATGCTGTCCTTTCAGAGAAAATCACTTTCCTTTGAAAGTGCCTTAAACTACTTTCAAACATTCACAAAAACTCACATGCGTTTCTCTGAAAGAGAAGCTATCTGTTCCAACACTTCAATTCACTGTGTGAAGTGAATCGAGTGTTGTTTCACTTTCTAAATGCTGTCCTTTCAGAGAAAATCACTTTCCTTTGAAAGTGCCTTAAGCTACTTACAAGCATTCACCAGAAACTCACATGCGTTTCTCTGAAAGAGAAGCAGTCTGTTCCAACACTTCATTTCACTGTGCGAAGTGAATGGAGTTTTGCTTCACTTTCTAAATGCTGTCCTTTCAGAGAAAATCACTTTCCTTTGAAAGTGCCTTAAGCTACTTGCAAGCATTAGGAAGAAACTCACATGCGTTTCTCTGAAAGAGAAGCAGTCCGTTCCAACACTTCAATTCACTGTGCGAAGTGAATGGAGTGTTGCTTCACTTTCTAAATGCTGTCCTTTCAGAGAAAATCACTTTCCTTTGAAAGTGGCTTAAGCTACTTGCAAGCATTAGGAAGAAACTCACATGCGTTTCTCTGAAAGAGAAGCAGTCTGTTCCAACACTTCAATTCACTGTGCGAAGTGAATGGAGTGTTGCCTCACTTTCTAAATGCTGTCCTTTCAGAGAAAATCACTTTCCATTGAAAGTGCCTTAAACTACTTTCAAGCATTCACAAAAAACTCACATGCCTTTCTCTGAAAGAGAAGCAGTCTGTTCCAACACTTCAATTCACTCTACAATGTGAATGGAGTGTTGCTTCACTTTCTAAATGCTGTCCTTTCAGAGAATATCACTTTCCTTTGAAAGTGCCTTAAGCAACTTGCAAGCATTCACAAGAAACACTAATGCGTTTCTATGAAAGAGAAGCACTCTGTTCCAACACTTCAATTCCCTGCACGAAGGGAATGGAGTGTTGCTTCACTTTCTAAATGCTGTCCTTTCAGAGAAAATCACTTTCCTTTGAAAGTGCCTTAAGCTACTTGCAAGCATTCAGAAGAAACACTAATGCGTTTTTATGAAAGAGAAGCAGTCTATTCCAACACTTCAATTCACTACACGAAGTGAATGGAGTGTTGTTTCACTTTCTAAATGCTGTCCTTTCAGAGAAAATCACTTTCCTTTGAAAGTGCCTTAAGCTACTTAAAGCATTCAACAGAAACTCACATGCATTTCTCTGAAAGAGAAGCAGTCTGTTCCCACACTTCAATTCACTGTGCGAAGTGAATGGAGTGTTTCTTCACTTTCTAAATGCTGTCCTTTCAGAGAAAATCCCTTTCCTTTTAATGTGCCTTAAGCTACTTACAAGCATTCACCAGAAACTCACATGCATTTCTCTGAAAGAGAAGCAATCTGTTCCAACACTTCAATTCTCTGTGCGAAGTGAATGGAGTGTTGCTTCACTTTCTAAATGCTGTCCTTTCAGAGAAAATCACTTTCCTTTGAAAGTGCCTTAAGCTACTTGCAAGCATTAGGAAGAATCTCACATGCGTTTCTCTGAAAGAGAAGCAGTCTGTTCCAACACTTCAATTCACTGTGCGAAGTGAATGGAGTGTTGCTTCCCTTTCTAAATGCTGTCCTTTCAGAGAAAATCACTTTCCTTTGAAAGTGCCCTAAGATACATGCAAGCATTAGGAAGAAACTCACATGCGTTTCTCTGAAAGAGAAGCAATCTGTTCCGACACTTCAATTCAATGTGCGAAGTGAATGGAGTGTTGCTTCACTTTCTAAATGCTGTCCTTTCAGAGAAAATCACTTTCCTTTGAAAGTGCCTTAAGCTACTTACAAGCATTCAACAGAAACTCACATGCATTTCTCTGAAAGAGAAGCAGTCTGTTCCAACACTTCAATTCACTGTGCGAAGTGAATGGAGTGTGGCTTCACTTTCTAAATTATGTCCTTTCAGAGAAAATCACTTTACTTTGAAAGTGCCTTAAGCAACTTGCAAGCATTCACAAGAAACACTAATGCGTTTCTATGAAAGAGAAGCACTCTGTTCCAACACTTCAATTCACTGCACGAAGGGAATGGAGTGTTGCTTCACTTTCTAAAGGCTGTCCTTTCAGAGAAAATCACGGTCCTTTGAAATTGCCTTAAGCTACTTATAAGCATTCACCAGGAACTCACATGTGTTTCTCTGAAAGAGAAGCAATCTGTTCCAACACTTCAATTCACTGGGCAAAGTGAATGGAGTGTTGCCTCACTTTCGAAATGCTGTCCTTTCAGAGAAAATCACTTTCCTTTGAAAGTGCCTTAAGCTAATTACAAGCATTCAACAGAAACTCACATGCATCTCTGAAAGAGAAGCAGTCTGTTCCAACACTTCAATTCACTGTGCAAAGTGAATGGAGTGTTGCTTCACTTTCTAAATTCTGTCCTTTCAGAGAAAATCACTTTCCTTTGAAAGTGCCTTAAACTACTTTCAAGCATTCATAAAAAACTCACATGCGTTTCTCTGAAAGAGAAGCAGTCTGTTCCAACACTTCAATTCACTGTGCGAAGTGAATGGAGTGTTTCTTCACTTTCTAAATGCTGTCCTTTCAGAGAAAATCACTTTCCTTTGATAGTGCCTTAAGCTACTTGCAAGCATTAGGAAGAAACTCACATGCGTTTCTCTGAAAGAGAAGCAGTCTGTTCCAACACTTCAATTCACTGTGTGAAGTGAATAGATTGTTGCCTCACTTTCTAAATGCTGTCCTTTCAGAGAAAATCACTTTCCTTTGAAAATGCCTAAGGCTACTTACAAGCATTTAACAGAAACTCACATGCGTTTCTCTGAAAGAGAAGCAGTCTGTTCCAACACTTCAATTCACTGTGCGAAGTGAATGGAGTTTTGCTTCACTTTCTAAATGCTGTTCTTTCAGAGAAAATCAATTTCCTTTGAAAGTGCCTTAAGCTACTTGCAAGCATTAGGAAGAAACTCACATGCGTTTCTCTGAAAGAGAAGCAATCCGTTCCAACACTTCAATTCACTGTGCGATGTGAATGGAGTGTTGCTTCACTTTCTAAATGCTGTCTTTTCAGAGAAAATCACTTTCCTTTGAAAGAGCCTTAAGCTACTTGCAAGCATTAGGAAGAAACTCACATGCGTTTCTCTGAAAGAGAAGCAGTCTGTTCCAACACTTCAATTCACTGTGCGAAGTGAATGGAGTGTTGCCTCACTTTCTAAATGCTGTCCTTTCAGAGAAAATCACTTTCCATTGAAAGTGCCTTAAACTACTTTCAAGCATTCACAAAAAACTCACATGCGTTTCTCTGAAAGAGAAGCAGTCTGTTCCAACACTTCAATTCACTGTGCGAAGTGAATGGAGTGTTTCATCACTTTCTAAATGCTGTCCTTTCAGAGAAAATCCCTTTCCTTTGAATGTGCCTTAAGCTACTTACAAGCATTCAACAGAAACTCACATGCATTTCTCTGAAAGAGAAGCAATCTGTTCCAACACTTCAATTCTCTGTGCGAAGTGAATGGAGTGTTGCTTCACTTTCTAAATGCTGTCCTTTCAGAGAAATTCACTTTCCTTTGAAAGAGCCTTAAGCTACTTACAAGCATTCAACAGAAACTCACATGCATTTCTCTGAAAGAGAAGCAGTCTGTTCCAACACTTCAATTCACTGTACAAAGTGAATGGAGTGTTGCTTCACTTTCTAAATGCTGTCCTTTCAGAGAAAATCACTTTCCTTTGAAAGTGCCTTAAGCAACATGCAAGCATTCACAAGAAACACTAATGCGTTTCTATGAAAGAGCAGCACTCTGTTCCAACACTTCAATTCACTGCACGAAGGGAATGGAGTGTTGCTTCACTTTCTAAATGCTGTCCTTTCAGAGAAAATTACTTTCCTTTGAAAGTGCCTTAAGCTACTTACAAGCATTCACCAGAAACTCACATGCGTTTCTCTGAAAGAGAAGCAGTCTGTTCCAACACTTCAATTCACTGTGCGAAGTGAATGGAGTGTTGCTTCACTTTCTAAATGCTGTCCTTTCAGAGAAAATCACTTTCCTTTGAAAGTGCCTTAAACTACTTTCAAACATTCACAAAAAACTCACATGCGTTTCTCTGAAAGAGAAGCTATCTGTTCCAACACTTCAATTCACTCTGCGAAGTGAATGGAGTGTTGTTTCACTTTCTAAATGCTGTCCTTTCAGAGAAAATCACTTTCCTTTGAAAGTGCCTTAAGCTACTTACAAGCATTCACCAGAAACTCACATGCGTTTCTCTGAAAGAGAAGCAGTCTGTTCCAACACATCAATTCACTGTGCGAAGTGAATGGAGTTTTGCTTCACTTTCTAAATGCTGTCCTTTCAGAGAAAATCACTTTCCTTTGAAAGTGCCTTAAGCTACTTGCAAGCATTAGGAAGAAACTCACATGCGTTTCTCTGAAAGAGAAGCAGTCTGTTCCAACACTTCAATTCACTGTGCGAAGTGAATGGAGTGTTGCTTCCCTTTCTAAATGCTGTCCTTTCAGAGAAAATCACTTTCCTTTGAAAGTGCCCTAAGATACATGCAAGCATTAGGAAGAAACTCACATGCGTTTCTCTGAAAGAGAAGCAATCTGTTCCGACACTTCAATTCAATGTGCGAAGTGAATGGAGTGTTGCTTCACTTTCTAAATGCTGTCCTTTCAGAGAAAATCACTTTCCTTTGAAAGTGCCTTAAGCTACTTACAAGCATTCAACAGAAACTCACATGCATTTCTCTGCAAGAGAAGCAGTCTGTTCCAACACTTCAATTCACTGTGCGAAGTGAATGGAGTGTGGCTTCACTTTCTAAATTATGTCCTTTCAGAGAAAATCACTTTACTTTGAAAGTGCCTTAAGCAACTTGCAAGCATTCACAAGAAACACTAATGCGTTTCTATGAAAGAGAAGCACTCTGTTCCAAGACTTCAATTCACTGCACGAAGGGAATGGAGTGTTGCTTCACTTTCTAAAGGCTGTCCTTTCAGAGAAAATCACGGTCCTTTGAAATTGCCTTAAGCTACTTATAAGCATTCACCAGGAACTCACATGTGTTTCTCTGAAAGAGAAGCAATCTGTTCCAACACTTCAATTCACTGCACGAAGGGAATGGAGTGTTGCTTCACTTTCTAAATGCTGTCCTTTCAGAGAAAATTACTTTCCTTTGAAAGTGCCTTAAGCTACATACAAGCATTCACCAGAAACTCACATGCGTTTCTCTGAAAGAGAAGCAGTCTGTTCCAACACTTCAATTCACTGTGCGAAGTGAATGGAGTGTTGCTTCACTTTCTAAATGCTGTCCTTTCAGAGAAAATCACTTTCCTTTGAAAGTGCCTTAAACTACTTTCAAACATTCACAAAAAACTCACATGCGTTTCTCTGAAAGAGAAGCTATCTGTTCCAACACTTCAATTCACTCTGCGAAGTGAATGGAGTGTTGTTTCACTTTCTAAATGCTGTCCTTTCAGAGAAAATCACTTTCCTTTGAAAGTGCCTTAAGCTACTTACAAGCATTCACCAGAAACTCACATGCGTTTCTCTGAAAGAGAAGCAGTCTGTTCCAACACATCAATTCACTGTGCGAAGTGAATGGAGTTTTGCTTCACTTTCTAAATGCTGTCCTTTCAGAGAAAATCACTTTCCTTTGAAAGTGCCTTAAGCTACTTGCAAGCATTAGGAAGAAACTCACATGCGTTTCTCTGAAAGAGAAGCAGTCTGTTCCAACACTTCAATTCACTGTGCGAAGTGAATGGAGTGTTGCTTCCCTTTCTAAATGCTGTCCTTTCAGAGAAAATCACTTTCCTTTGAAAGTGCCTTAAGCAACTTGCAAGCATTCACAAGAAACACTAATGCGTTTCTATGAAAGAGCAGCACTCTGTTCCAACACTTCAATTCACTGCACGAAGGGAATGGAGTGTTGCTTCACTTTCTAAATGCTGTCCTTTCAGAGAAAATTACTTTCCTTTGAAAGTGCCTTAAGCTACTTACAAGCATTCACCAGAAACTCACATGCGTTTCTCTGAAAGAGAAGCAGTCTGTTCCAACACTTCAATTCACTGTGCGAAGTGAATGGAGTGTTGCTTCACTTTCTAAATGCTGTCCTTTCAGAGAAAATCACTTTCCTTTGAAAGTGCCTTAAGCTACTTGCAAGCATTAGGAAGAAACTCACATGCGTTTCTCTGACAGAGAAGCAGTCTGTTCCAACACTTCAATTCACTGTGCGAAGTGAATGGAGTGTTGCCTCACTTTCTAAATGCTGTCCTTTCAGAGAAAATCACTTTCCATTGAAAGTGCCTTAAACTACTTTCAAGCATTCACAAAAAACTCACATGCGTTTCTCTGAAAGAGAAGCAGTCTGTTCCAACACTTCAATTCACTGTGCGAAGTGAATGGAGTTTTGCTTCACTTTCTAAATGCTGTCCTTTCAGAGAAAATCACTTTCCTTTGAAAGTGGCTTAAGTTACTTGCAAGCATTCACAAGAAACACTAACGTGTTTCTATGAAAGAGAAGCAGTCTGTTCCAACACTTCAATTCATTGCGCGAAGGGATGGAGTGTTGCTTTACTTTCTAAATGCTGTCCTTTCAGAGAAAATCACTTTCCTTTGAAAGAGCCTTAAGCTACTTACAAGCATTCAACAGAAACTCACATGCATTTCTCTGAAAGAGAAGCAGTCTGTTCCAACACTTCAATTCACTGTACAAAGTGAATGGAGTGTTGCTTCACTTTCTAAATGCTGTCCTTTCAGAGAAAATCACTTTCCTTTGAAAGTGCCTTAAGCAACTTGCAAGCATTCACAAGAAACACTAATGCGTTTCTATGAAAGAGCAGCACTCTGTTCCAACACTTCAACTCACTGCACGAAGGGAATGGAGTGTTGCTTCACTTTCTAAATGCTGTCCTTTCAGAGAAAATTACTTTCCTTTGAAAGTGCCTTAAGCTACTTACAAGCATTCACCAGAAACTCACATGCGTTTCTCTGAAAGAGAAGCAGTCTGTTCCAACACTTCAATTCACTGTGCGAAGTGAATGGAGTGTTGCTTCACTTTCTAAATGCTGTCCTTTCAGAGAAAATCACTTTCCTTTGAAAGTGCCTTAAACTACTTTCAAACATTCACAAAAAACTCACATGCGTTTCTCTGAAAGAGAAGCTATCTGTTCCAACACTTCAATTCACTGTGCGAAGTGAATGGAGTGTTGTTTCACTTTCTAAATGCTGTCCTTTCAGAGAAAATCACTTTCCTTTGAAAGTGCCTTAAGCTACTTGCAAGCATTAGGAAGAAACTCACATGCGTTTCTCTAAAAGAGAAGCAGTCTGTTCCAACACTTCAATTCACTGTGCGAAGTGAATGGAGTGTTGCCTCACTTTCTAAATGCTGTCCTTTCAGAGAAAATCACTTTCCATTGAAAGTGCCTTAAACTACTTTCAAGCATTCACAAAAAAACTCACATGCGTTTCTCTGAAAGAGAAGCAGTCTGTTCCAACACTTCAATTCACTGTGCGAAGTGAATGGAGTTTTGCTTCACTTTCTAAATGCTGTCCTTTCAGAGAAAATCACTTTCCTTTGAAAGAGCCTTAAGCTACTTACAAGCATTCAACAGAAACTCACATGCATTTCTCTGAAAGAGAAGCAGTCTGTTCCAACACTTCAATTCACTGTACAAAGTGAATGGAGTGTTGCTTCACTTTCTAAATGCTGTCCTTTCAGAGAAAATCACTTTCCTTTGAAAGTGATTTAAGCAACTTGCAAGCATTCACAAGAAACACTAATGCGTTTCTATGAAAGAGCAGCACTCTGTTCCAACACTTCAATTCACTGCACGAAGGGAATGGAGTGTTGCTTCACTTTCTAAATGCTGTCCTTTCAGAGAAAATTACTTTCCTTTGAAAGTGCCTTAAGCTACTTACAAGCATTCACCAGAAACTCACATGCGTTTCTCTGAAAGAGAAGCAGTCTGTTCCAACACTTCAGTTCACTGTGCGAAGTGAATGGAGTGTTGCTTCACTTTCTAAATGCTGTCCTTTCAGAGAAAATCACTCTCCTTTGAAAGTGCCTTAAACTACTTTCAAACATTCACAAAAAACTCACATGCGTTTCTCTGAATGAGAAGCTATCTGTTCCAACACTTCAATTCACTGTGCGAAGTGAATGGAGTGTTGTTTCACTTTCTAAATGCTGTCCTTTCAGAGAAAATCACTTTCCTTTGAAAGTGCCTTAAGCTACTTACAAGCATTCACCAGAAACTCACATGCGTTTCTCTGAAAGAGAAGCAGTCTGTTCCAACACTTCATTTCACTGTGCGAAGTGAATGGAGTTTTGCTTCACTTTCTAAATGCTGTCCTTTCAGAGAAAATCACTTTCCTTTGAAAGTGCCTTAAGCTACTTGCAAGCATTAGGAAGAAACTCACATGCGTTTCTCTGAAAGAGAAGCAGTCCGTTCCAACACTTCAATTCACTGTGCGAAGTGAATGGAGTGTTGTTTCACTTTCTAAATGCTGTCCTTTCAGAGAAAATCACTTTCCTTTGAAAGTGGCTTAAGCTACTTGCAAGCATTAGGAAGAAACTCACATGCGTTTCTCTGAAAGAGAAGCAGTCTGTTCCAACACTTCAATTCACTGTGCGAAGTGAATGGAGTGTTGCCTCACTTTCTAAATGCTGTCCTTTCAGAGAAAATCACTTTCCATTGAAAGTGCCTTAAACTACTTTCAAGCATTCACAAAAAACTCACATGCCTTTCTCTGAAAGAGAAGCAGTCTGTTCCAACACTTCAATTCACTGTGCGAAGTGAATGGAGTTTTGCTTCACTTTCTAAATGCTGTCCTTTCAGAGAAAATCACTTTCCTTTGAAAGTGCCTTAAGCTACTTGCAAGCATTCACAAGAAACACTAACGTGTTTCTATGAAAGAGAAGCAGTCTGTTCCAACACTTCAATTCATTGCGCGAAGGGAATGGAGTGTTGCTTTACTTTCTAAATGCTGTCCTTTCAGAGAAAATCACTTTCCTTTGAAAGAGACTTAAGCTACTTACAAGCATTCAACAGATACTCACATGCATTTCTCTGAAAGAGAAGCAGTCTGTTCCAACACTTCAATTCACTCTACAAAGTGAATGGAGTGTTGCTTCACTTTCTAAATGCTGTCCTTTCAGAGAAAATCACTTTCCTTTGAAAGTGCCTTAAGCTACTTGCAAGCATTCAGAAGAAACACTAATGCGTTTTTATGAAAGAGAAGCAGTCTATTCCAACACTTCAATTCACTACACGAAGTGAATGGAGTGTTGTTTCACTTTCTAAATGCTGTCCTTTCAGAGAAAATCACTTTCCTTTGAAAGTGCCTTAAGCTACTTAAAGCATTCAACAGAAACTCACATGCATTTCTCTGAAAGAGAAGCAGTCTGTTCCCACACTTCAATTTACTGTGCGAAGTGAATGGAGTGTTTCTTCACTTTCTAAATGCTGTCCTTTCAGAGAAAATCCCTTTCCTTTTAATGTGCCTTAAGCTACTTACAAGCATTCACCAGAAACTCACATGCATTTCTCTGAAAGAGAAGCAATCTGTTCCAACACTTCAAATCTCTGTGCGAAGTGAATGGAGTGTTGCTTCACTTTCTAAATGCTGTCCTTTCAGAGAAAATCACTTTCCTTTGAAAGTGCCTTAAGCTGCTTGTAAGCATTCACAAGAAACACTAAGGTGTTTCTATGAAAGAGAAGCAGTCTGTTCCAACACTTCAGTTCATTGCGCGAAGGGAATGGAGTGTTGCTTTACTTTCTAAATTATGTCCTTTCAGAGAATAGCACTTTCCTTTGAAAGTGCCTTAAACTACTTTCAAGCATTCACAAAAAACTCACATGCGTTTCTCTGAAAGAGAAGCAGTCTGTTCCAACACTTCAATTCACTGTGCGAAGTGAATGGAGTGTTGCTTCACTTTCTAAATGCTGTCCTTTCAGAGAAAATCACTTTCCTTTGAAAGTGCGTTAAGCTACTTACAAGCATTCACCAGAAACTCACATGCGTTTCTCTGAAAGAGAAGCAGTCTGTTCCAATACTTCAATTCACTCTGCGAAGTGAATGGAGTGTTGCTTCACTTTCTAAATGCTGTCCTTTCAGAGAAAATCACTTTCCTTTGAAAGTGCCTAAAGCTACTTAAAAGCATTCAACAGAAACTCACATGCATTTCTCTGAAAGAGAAGCAGTCTGTTCCAACACTTCAATTCACTGTGCGAAGTGAATGGAGTGTTGCTTCACTTTCTAAATGCTGTCCTTTCAGAGAAAATCACTTTCCTTTGAAATTGCCTTAAGCTACTTACAATCATTCACCAGAAGCTCATATGCGTTTCTCTGAAAGAGAAGCAGTCTGTTCCAACACATCAATTCACTGTGCGAAGTGAATGGAGTTTTGCTTCACTTTCTAAATGCTGTCCTTTCAGAGAAAATCACTTTCCTTTGAAAGTGCCTTAAGCTACTTGCAAGCATTAGGAAGAAACTCACATGCGTTTCTCTGAAAGAGAAGCAGTCTGTTCCAACACTTCAATTCACTGTGCGAAGTGAATGGAGTGTTGCTTCCCTTTCTAAATGCTGTCCTTTCAGAGAAAATCACTTTCCTTTGAAAGTGCCCTAAGATACATGCAAGCATTAGGAAGAAACTCACATGCGTTTCTCTGAAAGAGAAGCAATCTGTTCCGACACTTCAATTCAATGTGCGAAGTGAATGGAGTGTTGCTTCACTTTCTAAATGCTGTCCTTTCAGAGAAAATCACTTTCCTTTGAAAGTGCCTTAAGCTACTTACAAGCATTCAACAGAAACTCACATGCATTTCTCTGAAAGAGAAGCAGTCTGTTCCAACACTTCAATTCACTGTGCGAAGTGAATGGAGTGTGGCTTCACTTTCTAAATTATGTCCTTTCAGAGCAAATCACTTTACTTTGAAAGTGCCTTAAGCAACTTGCAAGCTTTCACAAGAAACACTAATGCGTTTCTATGAAAGAGAAGCACTCTGTTCCAACACTTCAATTCACTGCACGAAGGGAATGGAGTGTTGCTTCACTTTCTAAATGCTGTCCTTTCAGAGAAAATCACGGTCCTTTGAAATTGCCTTAAGCTACTTATAAGCATTCACCAGGAACTCACATGTGTTTCTCTGAAAGAGAAGCAATCTGTTCCAACACTTCAATTCACTGGGCAAAGTGAATGGAGTGTTGCCTCACTTTCGAAATGCTGTCCTTTCAGAGAAAATCACTTTCCTTTGATAGTGCCTTAAGCTACTTGCAAGCATTCATAAAAAACTCACATGCGTTTCTCTGAAAGAGAAGCAGTCTGTTCCAACACTTCAATTCACTGTGCGAAGTGAATGGAGTGTTTCTTCACTTTCTAAATGCTGTCCTTTCAGAGAAAATCACTTTCCTTTGATAGTGCCTTAAGCTACTTGCAAGCATTAGGAAGAAACTCACATGCGTTTCTCTGAAAGAGAAGCAGTCTGTTCCAACACTTCAATTCACTGTGTGAAGTGAATAGATTGTTGCCTCACTTTCTAAATGCTGTCCTTTCAGAGAAAATCACTTTCCTTTGAAATTGCCTTAAGCTACTTACAAGCATTTAACAGAAACTCACATGCGTTTCTCTGAAAGAGAAGCAGTCTGTTCCAACACTTCAATTCACTGTGCGAAGTGAATGGAGTTTTGCTTCCCTTTCTAAATGCTGTTCTTTCAGAGAAAATCACTTTCCTTTGAAAGTGCCTTAAACTACTTTCAAGCATTCACAAAAAACTCACATGCGTTTCTCTGAAAGAGAAGCAATCCGTTCCAACACTTCAATTCACTGTGCGAAGTGAATGGAGTGTTGCTTCACTTTCTAAATGCTGTCCTTTCAGAGAAAATCACTTTCCTTTGAAAGAGCCTTAAGCTACTTGCAAGCATTAGGAAGAAACTCACATGCGTTTCTCTGAAAGAGAAGCAGTCTGTTCCAACACTTCAATTCACTGTGCGAAGTGAATGGAGTGTTGCCTCACTTTCTAAATGCTGTCCTTTCAGAGAAAATCACTTTCCATTGAAAGTGCCTTAAACTACTTTCAAGCATTCACAAAAAACTCACATGCGTTTCTCTGAAAGAGAAGCAGTCTGTTCCAACACTTCAATTCACTGTGCGAAGTGAAAGGAGTGTTTCTTCACTTTCTAAATGCTGTCCTTTCAGAGAAAATCCCTTTCCTTTGAATGTGCCTTAAGCTACTTACAAGCATTCAACAGAAACTCACATGCATTTCTCTGAAAGAGAAGCAATCTGTTCCAACACTTCAATTCTCTGTGCGAAGTGAATGGAGTGTTGCTTCACTTTCTAAATGCTGTCCTTTCAGAGAAATTCACTTTCCTTTGAAAGAGCCTTAAGCTACTTACAAGCATTCAACAGAAACTCACATGCATTTCTCTGAAAGAGAAGCAGTCTGTTCCAACAATTCAATTCACTGTACAAAGTGAATGGAGTGTTGCTTCACTTTCTAAATGCTGTCCTTTCAGAGAAAATCACTTTCCTTTGAAAGTGCCTTAAGCAACTTGCAAGCATTCACAAGAAACACTAATGCGTTTCTATGAAAGAGCAGCACTCTGTTCCAACACTTCAATTCACTGCACGAAAGGAATGGAGTGTTGCTTCACTTTCTAAATGCTGTCCTTTCAGAGAAAATTACTTTCCTTTGAAAGTGCCTTAAGCTACTTACAAGCATTCACCAGAAACTCACATGCGTTTCTCTGAAAGAGAAGCAGTCTGTTCCAACACTTCAATTCACTGTGCGAAGTGAATGGAGTGTTGCTTCACTTTCTAAATGCTGTCCTTTCAGAGAAAATCACTTTCCTTTGAAAGTGCCTTAAACTACTTTCAAACATTCACAAAAAACTCACATGCGTTTCTCTGAAAGAGAAGCTATCTGTTCCAACACTTCAATTCACTCTGCGAAGTGAATGGAGTGTTGTTTCACTTTCTAAATGCTGTCCTTTCAGAGAAAATCACTTTCCTTTGAAAGTGCCTTAAGCTACTTACAAGCATTCACCAGAAACTCACATGCGTTTCTCTGAAAGAGAAGCAGTCTGTTCCAACACATCAATTCACTGTGCGAAGTGAATGGAGTTTTGCTTCACTTTCTAAATGCTGTCCTTTCAGAGAAAATCACTTTCCTTTGAAAGTGCCTTAAGCTACTTGCAAGCATTAGGAAGAAACTCACATGCGTTTCTCTGAAAGAGAAGCAGTCTGTTCCAACACTTCAATTCACTGTGCGAAGTGAATGGAGTGTTGCTTCCCTTTCTAAATGCTGTCCTTTCAGAGAAAATCACTTTCCATTGAAAGTGCCCTAAGATACATGCAAGCATTAGGAAGAAACTCACATGCGTTTCTCTGAAAGAGAAGCAATCTGTTCCAACACTTCAATTCAATGTGCGAAGTGAATGGAGTGTTGCTTCACTTTCTAAATGCTGTCCTTTCAGAGAAAATCACTTTCCTTTGAAAGTGCCTTAAGCTACTTACAAGCATTCAACAGAAATTCACATGCATTTCTCTGAAAGAGAAGCAGTCTGTTCCAACACTTCAATTCACTGTGCGAAGTGAATGGAGTGTTGCTTCACTTTCTAAATTATGTCCTTTCAGAGAAAATCACTTTACTTTGAAAGTGCCTTAAATAACTTGCAAGCATTCACAAGAAACACTAATGCGTTTCTATGAAAGAGAAGCACTCTGTTCCAACACTTCAATTCACTGCACGAAAGGAATGGAGTGTTGCTTCACTTTCTAAATGCTGTCCTTTCAGAGAAAATCACGGTCCTTTGAAATTGCCTTAATCTACTTATAAGCATTCACCAGGAACTCACATGTGTTTCTCTGAAAGAGAAGCAATCTGTTCCAACACTTCAATTCACTGGGCAAAGTGAATGGAGTGTTGCCTCACTTTCGAAATGCTGTCCTTTCAGAGAAAATCACTTTCCTTTGAAAGTGCCTTAAGCTAATTACAAGCATTCAACAGAAACTCACATGCATTTCTCTGAAAGAGAAGCAGTCTGTTCCAACACTTCAATTCACTGTGCAAAGTGAATGGAGTGTTGCTTCACTTTCTAAATTTTGTCCTTTCAGAGAAAATCACTTTCTTTGAAAGTGCCTTAAACTACTTTCAAGCATTCATAAAAAACTCACATGCGTTTCTCTGAAAGAGAAGCAGTCTGTTCCAACACTTCAATTCACTGTGCGAAGTGAATGGAGTGTTGTTTCACTTTCTTAATGCTGTCCTTTCAGAGAAAATCACTTTCCTTTGAAAGTGCCTTAAGCTACTTACAAGCATTCACCAGAAACTCACATGCGTTTCTCTGAAAGAGAAGCAGTCTGTTCCAACACTTCAGTTCACTGTGCGAAGTGAATGGAGTGTTGCTTCCCTTTCTAAATGCTGTCCTTTCAGAGAAAATCACTTTCCTTTGAAAGTGCCCTAAGATACATGCAAGCATTAGGAAGAAACTCACATGCGTTTCTCTGAAAGAGAAGCAATCTGTTCCAACACTTCAATTCAATGTGCGAAGTGAATGGAGTGTTGCTTCACTTTCTAAATGCTGTCCTTTCAGAGAAAATCACTTTCCTTTGAAAGTGCCTTAAGCTACTTACAAGCATTCAACAGAAACTCACATGCATTTCTCTGAAAGAGAAGCAGTCTGTTCCAACACTTCAATTCACTGTGCAAAGTGAATGGAGTGTTGCTTCACTTTCTAAATTATGTCCTTTCAGAGAAAATCACTTTACTTTGAAAGTGCCTTAAATAACTTGCAAGCATTCACAAGAAACACTAATGCGTTTCTATGAAAGAGAAGCACTCTGTTCCAACACTTCAATTCACTGCACGAAAGGAATGGAGTGTTGCTTCACTTTCTAAATGCTGTCCTTTCAGAGAAAATCACGGTCCTTTGAAATTGCCTTAAGCTACTTATAAGCATTCACCAGGAACTCACATGTGTTTCTCTGAAAGAGAAGCAATCTGTTCCAACACTTCAATTCACTGGGCAAAGTGAATGGAGTGTTGCCTCACTTTCGAAATGCTGTCCTTTCAGAGAAAATCACTTTCCTTTGAAAGTGCCTTAAACTACTTTCAAGCATTCATAAAAAACTCACATGCGTTTCTCTGAAAGAGAAGCAGTCTGTTCCAACACTTCAATTCACTGTGCGAAGTGAATGGAGTGTTGTTTCACTTTCTAAATGCTGTCCTTTCAGAGAAAATCACTTTCCTTTGAAAGTGCCTTAAGCTACTTACAAGCATTCACCAGAAACTCACATGCGTTTCTCTGAAAGAGAAGCAGTCTGTTCCAACACATCAATTCACTGTGCGAAGTGAATGGAGTTTTGCTTCACTTTCTAAATGCTGTCCTTTCAGAGAAAATCACTTTCCTTTGAAAGTGCCTTAAGCTACTTGCAAGCATTAGGAAGAAACTCACATGCGTTTCTCTGAAAGAGAAGCAGTCTGTTCCAACACTTCAGTTCACTGTGCGAAGTGAATGGAGTGTTGCTTCCCTTTCTAAATGCTGTCCTTTCAGAGAAAATCACTTTCCTTTGAAAGTGCCCTAAGATACATGCAAGCATTAGGAAGAAACTCACATGCGTTTCTCTGAAAGAGAAGCAATCTGTTCCAACACTTCAATTCAATGTGCGAAGTGAATGGAGTGTTGCTTCACTTTCTAAATGCTGTCCTTTCAGATAAAATCACTTTACTTTGAAAGTGCCTTAAGCAACTTGCAAGCATTCACAAGAAACACTAATGCGTTTCTATGAAAGAGAAGCACTCTGTTCCAACACTTCAATTCACTGCACGAAGGGAATGGAGTGTTGCTTCACTTTCTAAATGCTGTCCTTTCAGAGAAAATCACGGTCCTTTGAAATTGCCTTAAGCTACTTATAAGCATTCACCAGGAACTCACATGTGTTTCTCTGAAAGAGAAGCAATCTATTCCAACACTTCAATTCACTGGGCAAAGTGAATGGAGTGTTGCCTCACTTTCGAAATGCTGTCCTTTCAGAGAAAATCACTTTCCTTTGAAAGTGCCTTAAGCTAATTACAAGCATTCAACAGAAACTCACATGCATTTCTCTGCAAGAGAAGCAGTCTGTTCCAACACTTCAATTCACTGTGCAAAGTGAATGGAGTGTTGCTTCACTTTCTAAATTCTGTCCATTCAGAGAAAATCACTTTCCTTTGAAAGTGCCTTAAACTACTTTCAAGCATTCATAAAAAACTCACATGCGTTTCTCTGAAAGACAAGCAATCTGTTCCAACACTTCAATTCACTGGGCAAAGTGAATGGAGTGTTGCCTCACTTTCGAAATGCTGTCCTTTCAGAGAAAATCACTTTCCTTTGAAAGTGCCTTAAGCTACTTGCAAGCATTAGGAAGAAACTCACATGCGTTTCTCTGAAAGAGAAGCAGTCCGTTCCAACACTTCAATTCACTGTGCGAAGTGAATGGAGTGTTGCCTCACTTTCTAAATGCTGTCCTTTCAGAGAAAATCACTTTCCTTTGAAAGTGCCTTAAGCTACTTGCAAGCATTAGGAAGACACTCACATGCGTTTCTCTGAAAGAGAAGCAGTCTGTTCCAACACTTCAATTCACTGTGCGAAGTGAATGGAGTGTTGCCTCACTTTCTAAATGCTGTCCTTTCAGAGAAATTCACTTTCCATTGAAAGTGCCTTAAACTACTTTCAAGCATTCACAAAAAACTCACATGCGTTTCTCTGAAAGAGAAGCAGTCTGTTCCAACACTTCAATTCACTGTGCGAAGTGAATGGAGTGTTTCTTCACTTTCTAAATGCTGTCCTTTCAGAGAAAATCCCTTTCCTTTGATTGTGCCTTAAGCTACTTACAAGCATTCAACAGAAACTCACATGCATTTCTCTGAAAGAGAAGCAATCTGTTCCAACACTTCAATTCTCTGTGCGAAGTGAATGGAGTGTTGCTTCACTTTCTAAATGCTGTCCTTTCAGAGAAAATCACTTTCCTTTGAAAGTGCCTTAAGCTACTTGCAAGCATTCACAAGAAACACTAACGTGTTTCTATGAAAGAGAAGCAGTCTGTTCCAACACTTCAATTCATTGCGCGAAGGGAATGGAGCGTTGCTTCACTTTCTAAATGCTGTCCTTTCAGAGAAAATCACTTTCCTTTGAAAGAGCCTTAAGCTACTTACAAGCATTCACAAAAAACTCACATGCGTTTCTCTGAAAGAGAAGCAGTCTGTTCCAATACTTCAATTCACTCTGCGAAGTGAATGGAGTGTTGCTTCACTTTCTAAATGCTGTCCTTTCAGAGAAAATCACTTTCCTTTGAAAGTGCCTAAAGCTACTTAAAAGCATTCAACAGAAACTCACATGCATTTCTCTGAAAGAGAAGCAGTCTGTTCCAACACTTCAATTCACTGTGCGAAGTGAATGGAGTGTTGCTTCACTTTCTAAATGCTGTCCTTTCATGAAAATCACTTTCCTTTGAAAGTGCCCTAAGATACTTGCAAACATTAGGAAGAAACTCACTTGCGTTTCTCTGAAAGAGAAGCAATCTGTTCCAACACTTCAATTCAATGTGCGAAGTGAATGGAATGTTGCTTCACTTTCTAAATGCTGTCCTTTCAGAGAAAATCACTTTCCTTTGAAAGTGCCTTAAGCTACTTACAAGCATTCAACAGAAACTCACATGCATTTCTCTGAAAGAGAAGCAGTCTGTTCCAACACTTCAATTCACTGCACGAAGTGAATGGAGTGTTGCTTCACTTTCTAAATTATGTCCTTTCAGAGAAAATCACTTTACTTTGAAAGTGCCTTAAGCAACTTGCAAGCATTCACAAGAAACACTAATGCGTTTCTATGAAAGAGAAGCACTCTGTTCCAACACTTCAATTCACTGTGCGAAGTGAATGGAGTGTTTCATCACTTTCTAAATGCTGTCCTTTCAGAGAAAATCCCTTTCCTTTGAATGTGCCTTAAGCTACTTACAAGCATTCAACAGAAACTCACATGCATTTCTCTGAAAGAGAAGCAATCTGTTCCAACACTTCAATTCTCTGTGCGAAGTGAATGGAGTGTTGCTTCACTTTCTTAATGCTGTCCTTTCAGAGAAAATCACTTTCCTTTGAAAGAGCCTTGAGCTACTTACAAGCATTCAACAGAAACTCACATGCATTTCTCTGAAAGAGAAGCAGTCTGTTCCAACACTTCAATTCACTGTACAAAGTGAATGGAGTGTTGCTTCACTTTCTAAATGCTGTCCTTTCAGAGAAAATCACTTTCCTTTGAAAGTGCCTTAAGCTACTTACAAGCATTCAACAGAAACTCACATGTATTTCTCTGAAAGAGAAGCAGTCTGTTCCAACACTTCAATTAATTGTGCGAAGTGAATGGAGTGTTGCTTCACTTTCTAAATGCTGTCTTTCAGAGAAAATCACTTTCCTTTGAAAGTGCCTTAAGCTACTTACAAGCATTCACCAGAAACTCACATGCGTTTCTCTGAAAGAGAAGCAGTCTGTTCCAACACTTCAATTCACTGTGCGAAGTGAATGGAGTGTTGCTTCACTTTCTAAATGCTGTCCTTTCAGAGAAAATCACTTTCCTTTGAAACTGCCTTAAGCTACATGCAAGCATTAAGAAGAAACTCACATGCGTTTCTCTGAAAGAGAAGCAGTCTGTTCCAACACTTCAATTCACTGTGCGAAGTGAATGGAGTGTTGCTTCACTTTCTAAATGCTGTCCTTTCAGAGAAAATCACTTTCCTTTGAAAGTGCCTTAAGGTACTTGCAAGCATTAGGAAGAAACTCACATGCGTTTCTCTGAAAGAGAAGCAGTCCGTTCCAACACTTCAATTCACTGTGTGAAGTGAATGGAGTGTTGCCTCACTTTCTAAATGCTGTCCTTTCAGAGAAAATCACTTTCCTTTGAAAGTGCCTTAAGCTACTTACAAGCATTCACCAGAAACTCACATGCGTTTCTCTGAAAGAGAAGCAGTCTGTTCCAACACTTCAATTCACTGTGCGAAGTGAATGGAGTGTTGCTTCACTTTCTAAATGCTGTCCTTTCAGAGAAAATCACTTTCCTTTGAAAGTGCCTTAAGCTACTTACAAGCATTCAACAGAAACTCACATGCATTTCTCTGAAAGAGAAGCAGTCTGTTCCAACACTTCAATTCTCTGTGCGAAGTGAATGGAGTGTTGTTTCACTTTCTGAATGCTGTCCTTTCAGAGAAAATCACTTTCCTTTGAAAGTGCCTTAAGCTACTTGCAAGCATTCACAAGAAACACTAATGCGTTTCTATGAAAGAGAAGCAGTCTGTTCCAACACTTCAATTCATTGCACGAAGGGAATGGAGTGTTGCTTTACTTTCTAAATGCTGTCCTTTCAGAGAAAATCTCTTTCTTTGAAAGAGCCTTGAGCTACTTACAAGCATTCAACAGAAACTCACATGCGTTTCTCTGAAAGAGAAGCAGTCTGTTCCAACACTTCAATTCACTGTGCGAAGTGAATGGAGTGTTGCTTCACATTCTAAATGCTGTCCTTTCAGAGAAAATCACTTTCCTTTGAAAGTGCCTTAAGCAACTTGCAAGCATTCAAAAGAAACTCACATGCGTTTCTCTGAAAGAGAAGCAGTCTGTTCCAACACTTCAATTCACTGTGCGAAGAGAATGGAGTGTTGCTTCACTTTCTAAATGCTGTCCTTTCAGCGAAAATCACTTTCCTTTGAAAGTGCCTTAAGCTACTTACAAGCATTCAAAAGAAACTCACATGCATTTCTCTGAAAGAGAAGCAGTCTTTTCCAATACTTCAATTCACTGTGCGAAGTGAATGGAATCTTACTTCACTTTCTAAATGCTGTCCTTTCAGAGAAGATCACTTTCCTTTGAAAGTGCCTTAAGCTACTTTCAAGCATTCACAGGAAACACACATGCGTTTCTCTGAAATAGAAGCAGTCTGTTCCAACACTTCAATTCACTGTGCGAAGTGAATGGAGAGTTGCTTCACTTTCTAAATGCTGTCCTCTCAGAGAAAATCACGTTCCTTTGAAATTCCCTTCAGCTACTTACAAGCATTCACCAGAAACTCACATGTGTTTCTCTGAAAGAGACGCAATCTGTTCCAACACTTCAATTCACTGTGCAAAGTGAATAGAGTGTTGCCTCACTTTCGAAATGCTGTCCTTTCAGAGAAAATCACGTTCCTTTGAAAGAGCCTTGAGCTACTTACAAGCATTCAACAGAAACTCACATGCATTTCTCTGAAATAGAAGCAGTCTGTTCCAACACTTCAATTCACTGTGCGAAGTGAATGGAGTGTTGCTTCACTTTCTAAATGCTGACCTTTCAGAGAAAATCACTTTCCTTTGAAAGTGCCTTAAGCTACTTGCAAGCATTAGGAAGAAACTCGCATGCGTTTCTCTGAAAGAGAAGCAGTCTGTTCTAACACTTCAATTCACTGTGCGAAGTGAATGGAGTGTTGCCTCACTTTCTAAATGCTGTCCTTTCAGAGAAAATCACTTTCCATTGAAAGTGCCTTAAGCTACTTGCAAGCATTAGGAAGAAACTCACATGCGTTTCTCTGAAAGAGAAGCAGTCTGTTCCAACACTTCAATTCACTGTGCGAAGTGAATGGAGTGTTGCTTCACTTTCTAAATGCTGTCCTTTCAGAGAAAATCACTTTCCTTTGAAAGTGCCTTAAGCTAATTGCAAGCATTAGGAAGAAACTCACATGCGTTTCTCTGAAAGAGAAGTAATCTGTTCCAACACTTCAATTCACTGTGTGAAGTGAATGGAGTGTTGCCTCACTTTCTAAATGCTGTCCTTTCAGAGAAAATCACTTTCCTTTGAAAGTGCCTTAAGCTACTTACAAGCATTCACCAGAAACTCACATGCGTTTCTCTGAAAGAGAAGCAGTCTGTTCCAACACTTCAATTCACTGTGCGAAGTGAATGGAGTGTTGCTTCACTTTCTAAATGCTGTCCTTTCAGAGAAAATCACTTTCCTTTGAAAGTGCCTTAAGCTACTTGCAAGCATTAGGAAGAAACTCACATGCGTTTCTCTGAAAGAGAATCAGTCTGTTCCAACACTTCAATTCTCTGTGCGAAGTGAATGGAGTGTTGCTTCACTTTCTAAATGCTGTCCTTTCAGAGAAAATCACTTTCCTTTGAAAGTGCCTTAAGCTACTTACAAGCATTCAACAGAAACTCACATGCATTTCTCTGAAAGAGAAGCAGTCTGTTCCAACACTTCAATTCTCTGTGCGAAGTGAATGGAGTGTTGTTTCACTTTCTGAATGCTGTCCTTTCAGAGAAAATCACTTTCCTTTGAAAGTGCCTTAAGCTACTTGCAAGTATTCACAAGAAACACTAATGCGTTTCTATGAAAGAGAAGCAGTCTGTTCCAACACTTCAATTCATTGCACGAAGGGAATGGAGTGTTGCTTCACTTTCTAAATGCTGTCCTTTCAGAGAAAATCACTTTCCTTTGAAAGTGCCTTAAGCTACTTACAAGCATTCAACAGAAACTCACATGCATTTCTCTGAAAGAGAAGCAGTCTGTTCCAACACTTCAATTCACTGCACGAAGTGAATGGAGTGTTGCTTCACTTTCTAAATTATGTCCTTTCAGAGAAAATCACTTTACTTTGAAAGTGCCTTAAGCAACTTGCAAGCATTCACAAGAAACACTAATGCGTTTCTATGAAAGAGAAGCACTCTGTTCCAACACTTCAATTCACTGTGCGAAGTGAATGGAGTGTTTCATCACTTTCTAAATGCTGTCCTTTCAGAGAAAATCCCTTTCCTTTGAATGTGCCTTAAGCTACTTACAAGCATTCAACAGAAACTCACATGCATTTCTCTGAAAGAGAAGCAATCTGTTCCAACACTTCAATTCTCTGTGCGAAGTGAATGGAGTGTTGCTTCACTTTCTAAATGCTGTCCTTTCAGAGAAAATCACTTTCCTTTGAAAGTGCCTTAAGCTACTTACAAGCATTCAACAGAAACTCACATGCGTTTCTCTGAAAGAGAAGCAGTCTGTTCCAATACTTCAATTCACTGTGCGAAGTGAATGGAATGTTACTTCACTTTCTAAATGCTGTCCTTTCAGAGAAGATCACTTTCCTTTGAAAGTGCCTTAAGCTACTTTCAAGCATTCACAGGAAACACACATGCGTTTCTCTGAAATAGAAGCAGTCTGTTCCAACACTTCAATTCACTGTGCGAAGTGAATGGAGAGTTGCTTCACTTTCTAAATGCTGTCCTCTCAGAGAAAATCACGTTCCTTTGAAATTCCCTTCAGCTACTTACAAGCATTCACCAGAAACTCACAAGTTTTTCTCTGAAAGAGACGCAATCTGTTCCAACACTTCAATTCACTGTGCAAAGTGAATAGAGTGTTGCCTCACTTTCGAAATGCTGTCCTTTCAGAGAAAATCACGTTCCTTTGAAAGAGCCTTGAGCTACTTACAAGCATTCAACAGAAACTCACATGCATTTCTCTGAAATAGAAGCAGTCTGTTCCAACACTTCAATTCACTGTGCGAAGTGAATGGAGTGTTGCTTCACTTTCTAAATGCTGTCCTTTCAGAGAAAATCACTTTCCTTTGAAAGTGCCTTAAGCTACTTGCAAGCATTAGGAAGAAACTCGCATGCGTTTCTCTGAAAGAGAAGCAGTCTGTTCCAATACTTCAATTCACTGTGCGAAGTGAATGGAGTGTTGCCTCACTTTCTAAATGCTGTCCTTTCAGAGAAAATCACTTTCCATTGAAAGTGCCTTAAGCTACTTGCAAGCATTAGGAAGAAACTCACATGCGTTTCTCTGAAAGAGAAGCAGTCTGTTCCAACACTTCAATTCACTGTGCGAAGTGAATGGAGTGTTGCTTCACTTTCTAAATGCTGTCCTTTCAGAGAAAATCACTTTCCTTTGAAAGTGCCTTAAGCTAATTGCAAGCATTAGGAAGAAACTCACATGCGTTTCTCTGAAAGAGAAGTAATCTGTTCCAACACTTCAATTCACTGTGTGAAGTGAATGGAGTGTTGCCTCACTTTCTAAATGCTGTCCTTTCCGAGAAAATCACTTTCCTTTGAAAGTGCCTTAAGCTACTTACAAGCATTCACCAGAAACTCACATGCGTTTCTCTGAAAGAGAAGCAGTCTGTTCCAACACTTCAATTCACTGTGCGAAGTGAATGGAGTGTTGCTTCACTTTCTAAATGCTGTCCTTTCAGAGAAAATCACTTTCCTTTGAAAGTGCCTTAAGCTACTTGCAAGCATTAGGAAGAAACTCACATGCGTTTCTCTGAAAGAGAATCAGTCTGTTCCAACACTTCAATTCTCTGTGCGAAGTGAATGGAGTGTTGCTTCACTTTCTAAATGCTGTCCTTTCAGAGAAAATCACTTTCCTTTGAAAGTGCCTTAAGCTACTTACAAGCATTCAACAGAAACTCACATGCATTTCTCTGAAAGAGAAGCAGTCTGTTCCAACACTTCAATTCTCTGTGCGAAGTGAATGGAGTGTTGTTTCACTTTCTGAATGCTGTCCTTTCAGAGAAAATCACTTTCCTTTGAAAGTGCCTTAAGCTACTTGCAAGTATTCACAAGAAACACTAATGCGTTTCTATGAAAGAGAAGCAGTCTGTTCCAACACTTCAATTCATTGCACGAAGGGAATGGAGTGTTGCTTCACTTTCTAAATGCTGTCCTTTCAGAGAAAATCACTTTCCTTTGAAAGTGCCTTAAGCTACTTACAAGCATTCAACAGAAACTCACATGCATTTCTCTGAAAGAGAAGCAGTCTGTTCCAACACTTCAATTCACTGCACGAAGTGAATGGAGTGTTGCTTCACTTTCTAAATTATGTCCTTTCAGAGAAAATCACTTTACTTTGAAAGTGCCTTAAGCAACTTGCAAGCATTCACAAGAAACACTAATGCGTTTCTATGAAAGAGAAGCACTCTGTTCCAACACTTCAATTCACTGTGCGAAGTGAATGGAGTGTTTCATCACTTTCTAAATGCTGTCCTTTCAGAGAAAATCCCTTTCCTTTGAATGTGCCTTAAGCTACTTACAAGCATTCAACAGAAACTCACATGCATTTCTCTGAAAGAGAAGCAATCTGTTCCAACACTTCAATTCTCTGTGCGAAGTGAATGGAGTGTTGCTTCACTTTCTAAATGCTGTCCTTTCAGAGAAAATCACTTTACTTTTAAAGAGCCTTAAGCTACTTACAAGCATTCACCAGAAACTCACATGCGTTTCTCTGAAAGAGAAGCAGTCTGTTCCAACACTTCAATTCTCTGTGCGAAGTGAATGGAGTGTTGCTTCACTTTCTAAATGCTGTCTTTCAGAGAAAATCACTTTCCTGTGAAATTGCCTTAAG
Organism: Myodes glareolus; assembly: GCF_982192425.1. NCBI lineage: Eukaryota > Metazoa > Chordata > Mammalia > Rodentia > Cricetidae > Myodes > Myodes glareolus. The sequence goes on along the minus strand of NW_028263211.1, from coordinate 2,915,704 downwards.
CTACTTACAAGCATTCAACAGAAACTCACATGCGTTTCTCTGAAAGAGAAGCAGTCCGTTCCAACACTTCAATTCACTGTGTGAAGTGAATGGAGTGTTGCCTCACTTTCTAAATGCTGTCCTTTCAGAGAAAATCACTTTCCTTTGAAAGTGCCTTAAGCTACTTACAAGCATTCACCAGAAACTCACATGCGTTTCTCTGAAAGAGAAGCAGTCTGTTCCAACACTTCAATTCACTGTGCGAAGTGAATGGAGTGTTGCTTCACTTTCTAAATGCTGTCCTTTCAGAGAAAATCACTTTCCTTTGAAAGTGCCTTAAGCTACTTACAAGCATTCAACAGAAACTCACATGCATTTCTCTGAAAGAGAAGCAGTCTGTTCCAACACTTCAATTCTCTGTGCGAAGTGAATGGAGTGTTGTTTCACTTTCTGAATGCTGTCCTTTCAGAGAAAATCACTTTCCTTTGAAAGTGCCTTAAGCTACTTGCAAGCATTCACAAGAAACACTAATGCGTTTCTATGAAAGAGAAGCAGTCTGTTCCAACACTTCAATTCATTGCACGAAGGGAATGGAGTGTTGCTTTACTTTCTAAATGCTGTCCTTTCAGAGAAAATCTCTTTCTTTGAAAGAGCCTTGAGCTACTTACAAGCATTCAACAGAAACTCACATGCGTTTCTCTGAAAGAGAAGCAGTCTGTTCCAACACTTCAATTCACTGTGCGAAGTGAATGGAGTGTTGCTTCACATTCTAAATGCTGTCCTTTCAGAGAAAATCACTTTCCTTTGAAAGTGCCTTAAGCAACTTGCAAGCATTCAAAAGAAACTCACATGCGTTTCTCTGAAAGAGAAGCAGTCTGTTCCAACACTTCAATTCACTGTGCGAAGAGAATGGAGTGTTGCTTCACTTTCTAAATGCTGTCCTTTCAGTGAAAATCACTTTCCTTTGAAAGTGCCTTAAGCTACTTACAAGCATTCAAAAGAAACTCACATGCATTTCTCTGAAAGAGAAGCAGTCTTTTCCAACACTTCAATTCTCTGTGCGAAGTGAATGGAGCGTTGTTTCACTTTCTAAATGCTGTCCTTTCAGAGAAAATCACTTTCCTTTGAAAGTGCCTTAAGCTACTTGCAAGCATTAGGAAGAAACTCACATGCGTTTCTCTGAAAGAGAATCAGTCTGTTCCAACACTTCAATTCTCTGTGCGAGGTGAATGGAGTGTTGCTTCACTTTCTAAATGCTGTCCTTTCAGAGAAAATCACTTTCCTTTGAAATTGCCTTAAGCTACTTACAAGCATTCAACAGAAACTCACATGCATTTCTCTGAAAGAGAAGCAGTCTGTTCCAACACTTCAATTCTCTGTGCGAAGTGAATGGAGTGTTGCCTCACTTTCTAAATGCTGTCCTTTCAGAGAAAATCACTTTCCATTGAAAGTGCCTTAAGCTACTTGCAAGCATTAGGAAGAAACTCACATGCGTTTCTCTGAAAGAGAAGCAGTCTGTTCCAACACTTCAATTCACTGTGCGAAGTGAATGGAGTGTTGCTTCACTTTCTAAATGCTGTCCTTTCAGAGAAAATCACTTTCCTTTGAAAGTGCCTTAAGCTAATTGCAAGCATTAGGAAGAAACTCACATGCGTTTCTCTGAAAGAGAAGTAATCTGTTCCAACACTTCAATTCACTGTGTGAAGTGAATGGAGTGTTGCCTCACTTTCTAAATGCTGTCCTTTCAGAGAAAATCACTTTCCTTTGAAAGTGCCTTAAGCTACTTACAAGCATTCACCAGAAACTCACATGCGTTTCTCTGAAAGAGAAGCAGTCTGTTCCAACACTTCAATTCACTGTGCGAAGTGAATGGAGTGTTGCTTCACTTTCTAAATGCTGTCCTTTCAGAGAAAATCACTTTCCTTTGAAAGTGCCTTAAGCTACTTGCAAGCATTAGGAAGAAACTCACATGCGTTTCTCTGAAAGAGAATCAGTCTGTTCCAACACTTCAATTCTCTGTGCGAAGTGAATGGAGTGTTGCTTCACTTTCTAAATGCTGTCCTTTCAGAGAAAATCACTTTCCTTTGAAAGTGCCTTAAGCTACTTACAAGCATTCAACAGAAACTCACATGCATTTCTCTGAAAGAGAAGCAGTCTGTTCCAACACTTCAATTCTCTGTGCGAAGTGAATGGAGTGTTGTTTCACTTTCTGAATGCTGTCCTTTCAGAGAAAATCACTTTCCTTTGAAAGTGCCTTAAGCTACTTGCAAGTATTCACAAGAAACACTAATGCGTTTCTATGAAAGAGAAGCAGTCTGTTCCAACACTTCAATTCATTGCACGAAGGGAATGGAGTGTTGCTTCACTTTCTAAATGCTGTCCTTTCAGAGAAAATCACTTTCCTTTGAAAGTGCCTTAAGCTACTTACAAGCATTCAACAGAAACTCACATGCATTTCTCTGAAAGAGAAGCAGTCTGTTCCAACACTTCAATTCACTGCACGAAGTGAATGGAGTGTTGCTTCACTTTCTAAATTATGTCCTTTCAGAGAAAATCACTTTACTTTGAAAGTGCCTTAAGCAACTTGCAAGCATTCACAAGAAACACTAATGCGTTTCTATGAAAGAGAAGCACTCTGTTCCAACACTTCAATTCACTGTGCGAAGTGAATGGAGTGTTTCATCACTTTCTAAATGCTGTCCTTTCAGAGAAAATCCCTTTCCTTTGAATGTGCCTTAAGCTACTTACAAGCATTCAACAGAAACTCACATGCATTTCTCTGAAAGAGAAGCAATCTGTTCCAACACTTCAATTCTCTGTGCGAAGTGAATGGAGTGTTGCTTCACTTTCTAAATGCTGTCCTTTCAGAGAAAATCACTTTCCTTTGAAAGTGCCTTAAGCTACTTACAAGCATTCAACAGAAACTCACATGCGTTTCTCTGAAAGAGAAGCAGTCTGTTCCAATACTTCAATTCACTGTGCGAAGTGAATGGAATGTTACTTCACTTTCTAAATGCTGTCCTTTCAGAGAAGATCACTTTCCTTTGAAAGTGCCTTAAGCTACTTTCAAGCATTCACAGGAAACACACATGCGTTTCTCTGAAATAGAAGCAGTCTGTTCCAACACTTCAATTCACTGTGCGAAGTGAATGGAGAGTTGCTTCACTTTCTAAATGCTGTCCTCTCAGAGAAAATCACGTTCCTTTGAAATTCCCTTCAGCTACTTACAAGCATTCACCAGAAACTCACATGTGTCTCTCTGAAAGAGACGCAATCTGTTCCAACACTTCAATTCACTGTGCAAAGTGAATAGAGTGTTGCCTCACTTTCGAAATGCTGTCCTTTCAGAGAAAATCACGTTCCTTTGAAAGAGCCTTGAGCTACTTACAAGCATTCAACAGAAACTCACATGCATTTCTCTGAAATAGAAGCAGTCTGTTCCAACACTTCAATTCACTGTGCGAAGTGAATGGAGTGTTGCTTCACTTTCTAAATGCTGTCCTTTCAGAGAAAATCACTTTCCTTTGAAAGTGCCTTAAGCTACTTGCAAGCATTAGGAAGAAACTCGCATGCGTTTCTCTGAAAGAGAAGCAGTCTGTTCCAACACTTCAATTCACTGTGCGAAGTGAATGGAGTGTTGCCTCACTTTCTAAATGCTGTCCTTTCAGAGAAAATCACTTTCCATTGAAAGTGCCTTAAGCTACTTGCAAGCATTAGGAAGAAACTCACATGCGTTTCTCTGAAAGAGAAGCAGTCTGTTCCAACACTTCAATTCACTGTGCGAAGTGAATGGAGTGTTGCTTCACTTTCTAAATGCTGTCCTTTCAGAGAAAATCACTTTCCTTTGAAAGTGCCTTAAGCTAATTGCAAGCATTAGGAAGAAACTCACATGCGTTTCTCTGAAAGAGAAGTAATCTGTTCCAACACTTCAATTCACTGTGTGAAGTGAATGGAGTGTTGCCTCACTTTCTAAATGCTGTCCTTTCAGAGAAAATCACTTTCCTTTGAAAGTGCCTTAAGCTACTTACAAGCATTCACCAGAAACTCACATGCGTTTCTCTGAAAGAGAAGCAGTCTGTTCCAACACTTCAATTCACTGTGCGAAGTGAATGGAGTGTTGCTTCACTTTCTAAATGCTGTCCTTTCAGAGAAAATCACTTTCCTTTGAAAGTGCCTTAAGCTACTTGCAAGCATTAGGAAGAAACTCACATGCGTTTCTCTGAAAGAGAATCAGTCTGTTCCAACACTTCAATTCTCTGTGCGAAGTGAATGGAGTGTTGCTTCACTTTCTAAATGCTGTCCTTTCAGAGAAAATCACTTTCCTTTGAAAGTGCCTTAAGCTACTTACAAGCATTCAACAGAAACTCACATGCATTTCTCTGAAAGAGAAGCAGTCTGTTCCAACACTTCAATTCTCTGTGCGAAGTGAATGGAGTGTTGTTTCACTTTCTGAATGCTGTCCTTTCAGAGAAAATCACTTTCCTTTGAAAGTGCCTTAAGCTACTTGCAAGTATTCACAAGAAACACTAATGCGTTTCTATGAAAGAGAAGCAGTCTGTTCCAACACTTCAATTCATTGCACGAAGGGAATGGAGTGTTGCTTCACTTTCTAAATGCTGTCCTTTCAGAGAAAATCACTTTCCTTTGAAAGTGCCTTAAGCTACTTACAAGCATTCAACAGAAACTCACATGCATTTCTCTGAAAGAGAAGCAGTCTGTTCCAACACTTCAATACACTGCACGAAGTGAATGGAGTGTTGCTTCACTTTCTAAATTATGTCCTTTCAGAGAAAATCACTTTACTTTGAAAGTGCCTTAAGCAACTTGCAAGCATTCACAAGAAACACTAATGCGTTTCTATGAAAGAGAAGCACTCTGTTCCAACACTTCAATTCACTGTGCGAAGTGAATGGAGTGTTTCATCACTTTCTAAATGCTGTCCTTTCAGAGAAAATCCCTTTCCTTTGAATGTGCCTTAAGCTACTTACAAGCATTCAACAGAAACTCACATGCATTTCTCTGAAAGAGAAGCAATCTGTTCCAACACTTCAATTCTCTGTGCGAAGTGAATGGAGTGTTGCTTCACTTTCTAAATGCTGTCCTTTCAGAGAAAATCACTTTCCTTTTAAAGAGCCTTAAGCTACTTACAAGCATTCAACAGAAACTCACATGCATTTCTCTGAAAGAGAAGCAGTCTGTTCCAACACTTCAATTCACTGTACAAAGTGAATGGAGTGTTGCTTCACTTTCTAAATGCTGTCCTTTCAGAGAAAATCACTTTCCTTTGAAAGTGCCTTAAGCTACTTACAAGCATTCAACAGAAACTCACATGTATTTCTCTGAAAGAGAAGCAGTCTGTTCCAACACTTCAATTAATTGTGCGAAGTGAATGGAGTGTTGCTTCACTTTCTAAATGCTGTCTTTCAGAGAAAATCACTTTCCTTTGAAAGTGCCTTAAGCTACTTACAAGCATTCACCAGAAACTCACATGCGTTTCTCTGAAAGAGAAGCAGTCTGTTCCAACACTTCAATTCTCTGTGCGAAGTGAATGGAGTGTTGCTTCACTTTCTAAATGCTGTCTTTCAGAGAAAATCACTTTCCTTTGAAATTGCCTTAAGCTACTTACAAGCATTCAACAGAAACTCACATGCGTTTCTCTGAAAGAGAAGCAGTCCGTTCCAACACTTCAATTCACTGTGTGAAGTGAATGGAGTGTTGCCTCACTTTCTAAATGCTGTCCTTTCAGAGAAAATCACTTTCCTTTGAAAGTGCCTTAAGCTACTTACAAGCATTCACCAGAAACTCACATGCGTTTCTCTGAAAGAGAAGCAGTCTGTTCCAACACTTCAATTCACTGTGCGAAGTGAATGGAGTGTTGCTTCACTTTCTAAATGCTGTCCTTTCAGAGAAAATCACTTTCCTTTGAAAGTGCCTTAAGCTACTTACAAGCATTCAACAGAAACTCACATGCATTTCTCTGAAAGAGAAGCAGTCTGTTCCAACACTTCAATTCTCTGTGCGAAGTGAATGGAGTGTTGTTTCACTTTCTGAATGCTGTCCTTTCAGAGAAAATCACTTTCCTTTGAAAGTGCCTTAAGCTACTTGCAAGCATTCACAAGAAACACTAATGCGTTTCTATGAAAGAGAAGCAGTCTGTTCCAACACTTCAATTCATTGCACGAAGGGAATGGAGTGTTGCTTTACTTTCTAAATGCTGTCCTTTCAGAGATAATCTCTTTCTTTGAAAGAGCCTTGAGCTACTTACAAGCATTCAACAGAAACTCACATGCGTTTCTCTGAAAGAGAAGCATCTGTTCCAACACTTCAATTCACTGTGCGAAGTGAATGGAGTGTTGCTTCACATTCTAAATGCTGTCCTTTCAGAGAAAATCACTTTCCTTTGAAAGTGCCTTAAGCAACTTGCAAGCATTCAAAAGAAACTCACATGCGTTTCTCTGAAAGAGAAGCAGTCTGTTCCAACACTTCAATTCACTGTGCGAAGAGAATGGAGTGTTGCTTCACTTTCTAAATGCTGTCCTTTCAGCGAAAATCACTTTCCTTTGAAAGTGCCTTAAGCTACTTACAAGCATTCAAAAGAAACTCACATGCATTTCTCTGAAAGAGAAGCAGTCTTTTCCAACACTTCAATTCTCTGTGCGAAGTGAATGGAGCGTTGTTTCACTTTCTAAATGCTGTCCTTTCAGAGAAAATCACTTTCCTTTGAAATAGCCTTATGCTACTTACAAGCATTCACCAGAAACTCACATGCGTTTCTCTGAAAGAGAAGCAGTCTGTTCCAATACTTCAATTCACTGTGCGAAGTGAATGGAATGTTACTTCACTTTCTAAATGCTGTCCTTTCAGAGAAGATCACTTTCCTTTGAAAGTGCCTTAAGCTACTTTCAAGCATTCACAGGAAACACACATGCGTTTCTCTGAAATAGAAGCAGTCTGTTCCAACACTTCAATTCACTGTGCGAAGTGAATGGAGAGTTGCTTCACTTTCTAAATGCTGTCCTCTCAGAGAAAATCACGTTCCTTTGAAATTCCCTTCAGCTACTTACAAGCATTCACCAGAAACTCACATGTGTTTCTCTGAAAGAGACGCAATCTGTTCCAACACTTCAATTCACTGTGCAAAGTGAATAGAGTGTTGCCTCACTTTCGAAATGCTGTCCTTTCAGAGAAAATCACGTTCCTTTGAAAGAGCCTTGAGCTACTTACAAGCATTCAACAGAAACTCACATGCATTTCTCTGAAATAGAAGCAGTCTGTTCCAACACTTCAATTCACTGTGCGAAGTGAATGGAGTGTTGCTTCACTTTCTAAATGCTGTCCTTTCAGAGAAAATCACTTTCCTTTGAAAGTGCCTTAAGCTACTTGCAAGCATTAGGAAGAAACTCGCATGCGTTTCTCTGAAAGAGAAGCAGTCTGTTCCAACACTTCAATTCACTGTGCGAAGTGAATGGAGTGTTGCCTCACTTTCTAAATGCTGTCCTTTCAGAGAAAATCACTTTCCATTGAAAGTGCCTTAAGCTACTTGCAAGCATTAGGAAGAAACTCACATGCGTTTATCTGAAAGAGAAGCAGTCTGTTCCAACACTTCAATTCACTGTGCGAAGTGAATGGAGTGTTGCTTCACTTTCTAAATGCTGTCCTTTCAGAGAAAATCACTTTCCTTTGAAAGTGCCTTAAGCTAATTGCAAGCATTAGGAAGAAACTCACATGCGTTTCTCTGAAAGAGAAGTAATCTGTTCCAACACTTCAATTCACTGTGTGAAGTGAATGGAGTGTTGCCTCACTTTCTAAATGCTGTCCTTTCAGAGAAAATCACTTTCCTTTGAAAGTGCCTTAAGCTACTTACAAGCATTCACCAGAAACTCACATGCGTTTCTCTGAAAGAGAAGCAGTCTGTTCCAACACTTCAATTCACTGTGCGAAGTGAATGGAGTGTTGCTTCACTTTCTAAATGCTGTCCTTTCAGAGAAAATCACTTTCCTTTGAAAGTGCCTTAAGCTACTTGCAAGCATTAGGAAGAAACTCACATGCGTTTCTCTGAAAGAGAATCAGTCTGTTCCAACACTTCAATTCTCTGTGCGAAGTGAATGGAGTGTTGCTTCACTTTCTAAATGCTGTCCTTTCAGAGAAAATCACTTTCCTTTGAAAGTGCCTTAAGCTACTTACAAGCATTCAACAGAAACTCACATGCATTTCTCTGAAAGAGAAGCAGTCTGTTCCAACACTTCAATTCTCTGTGCGAAGTGAATGGAGTGTTGTTTCACTTTCTGAATGCTGTCCTTTCAGAGAAAATCACTTTCCTTTGAAAGTGCCTTAAGCTACTTGCAAGTATTCACAAGAAACACTAATGCGTTTCTATGAAAGAGAAGCAGTCTGTTCCAACACTTCAATTCATTGCACGAAGGGAATGGAGTGTTGCTTCACTTTCTAAATGCTGTCCTTTCAGAGAAAATCACTTTCCTTTGAAAGTGCCTTAAGCTACTTACAAGCATTCAACAGAAACTCACATGCATTTCTCTGAAAGAGAAGCAGTCTGTTCCAACACTTCAATTCACTGCACGAAGTGAATGGAGTGTTGCTTCACTTTCTAAATTATGTCCTTTCAGAGAAAATCACTTTACTTTGAAAGTGCCTTAAGCAACTTGCAAGCATTCACAAGAAACACTAATGCGTTTCTATGAAAGAGAAGCACTCTGTTCCAACACTTCAATTCACTGTGCGAAGTGAATGGAGTGTTTCATCACTTTCTAAATGCTGTCCTTTCAGAGAAAATCCCTTTCCTTTGAATGTGCCTTAAGCTACTTACAAGCATTCAACAGAAACTCACATGCATTTCTCTGAAAGAGAAGCAATCTGTTCCAACACTTCAATTCTCTGTGCGAAGTGAATGGAGTGTTGCTTCACTTTCTAAATGCTGTCCTTTCAGAGAAAATCACTTTCCTTTTAAAGAGCCTTAAGCTACTTACAAGCATTCAACAGAAACTCACATGCATTTCTCTGAAAGAGAAGCAGTCTGTTCCAACACTTCAATTCACTGTACAAAGTGAATGGAGTGTTGCTTCACTTTCTAAATGCTGTCCTTTCAGAGAAAATCACTTTCCTTTGATAGTGCCTTAAGCTACTTACAAGCATTCAACAGAAACTCACATGTATTTCTCTGAAAGAGAAGCAGTCTGTTCCAACACTTCAATTAATTGTGCGAAGTGAATGGAGTGTTGCTTCACTTTCTAAATGCTGTCTTTCAGAGAAAATCACTTTCCTTTGAAAGTGCCTTAAGCTACTTACAAGCATTCACCAGAAACTCACATGCGTTTCTCTGAAAGAGAAGCAGTCTGTTCCAACACTTCAATTCACTGTGCGAAGTGAATGGAGTGTTGCTTCACTTTCTAAATGCTGTCCTTTCAGAGAAAATCACTTTCCTTTGAAACTGCCTTAAGCTACATGCAAGCATTAAGAAGAAACTCACATGCGTTTCTCTGAAAGAGAAGCAGTCTGTTCCAACACTTCAATTCACTGTGCGAAGTGAATGGAGTGTTGCTTCACTTTCTAAATGCTGTCCTTTCAGAGAAAATCACTTTCCTTTGAAAGTGCCTTAAGGTACTTGCAAGCATTAGGAAGAAACTCACATGCGTTTCTCTGAAAGAGAAGCAGTCCGTTCCAACACTTCAATTCACTGTGTGAAGTGAATGGAGTGTTGCCTCACTTTCTAAATGCTGTCCTTTCAGAGAAAATCACTTTCCTTTGAAAGTGCCTTAAGCTACTTACAAGCATTCACCAGAAACTCACATGCGTTTCTCTGAAAGAGAAGCAGTCTGTTCCAACACTTCAATTCACTGTGCGAAGTGAATGGAGTGTTGCTTCACTTTCTAAATGCTGTCCTTTCAGAGAAAATCACTTTCCTTTGAAAGTGCCTTAAGCTACTTACAAGCATTCAACAGAAACTCACATGCATTTCTCTGAAAGAGAAGCAGTCTGTTCCAACACTTCAATTCTCTGTGCGAAGTGAATGGAGTGTTGTTTCACTTTCTGAATGCTGTCCTTTCAGAGAAAATCACTTTCCTTTGAAAGTGCCTTAAGCTACTTGCAAGCATTCACAAGAAACACTAATGCGTTTCTATGAAAGAGAAGCAGTCTGTTCCAACACTTCAATTCATTGCACGAAGGGAATGGAGTGTTGCTTTACTTTCTAAATGCTGTCCTTTCAGAGAAAATCTCTTTCTTTGAAAGAGCCTTGAGCTACTTACAAGCATTCAACAGAAACTCACATGCATTTCTATGAAAGAGAAGCAGTCTGTTCCAACACTTCAATTCATTGCACGAAGGGAATGGAGTGTTGCTTCACTTTCTAAATGCTGTCCTTTCAGAGAAAATCACTTTCCTTTGAAAGTGCCTTAAGCTACTTACAAGCATTCAACAGAAACTCACATGCATTTCTCTGAAAGAGAAGCAGTCTGTTCCAACACTTCAATTCACTGCACGAAGTGAATGGAGTGTTGCTTCACTTTCTAAATTATGTCCTTTCAGAGAAAATCACTTTACTTTGAAAGTGCCTTAAGCAACTTGCAAGCATTCACAAGAAACACTAATGCGTTTCTATGAAAGAGAAGCACTCTGTTCCAACACTTCAATTCACTGTGCGAAGTGAATGGAGTGTTTCATCACTTTCTAAATGCTGTCCTTTCAGAGAAAATCCCTTTCCTTTGAATGTGCCTTAAGCTACTTACAAGCATTCAACAGAAACTCACATGCATTTCTCTGAAAGAGAAGCAATCTGTTCCAACACTTCAATTCTCTGTGCGAAGTGAATGGAGTGTTGCTTCACTTTCTAAATGCTGTCCTTTCAGAGAAAATCACTTTCCTTTTAAAGAGCCTTAAGCTACTTACAAGCATTCAACAGAAACTCACATGCATTTCTCTGAAAGAGAAGCAGTCTGTTCCAACACTTCAATTCACTGTACAAAGTGAATGGAGTGTTGCTTCACTTTCTAAATGCTGTCCTTTCAGAGAAAATCACTTTCCTTTGAAAGTGCCTTAAGCTACTTACAAGCATTCAACAGAAACTCACATGTATTTCTCTGAAAGAGAAGCAGTCTGTTCCAACACTTCAATTAATTGTGCGAAGTGAATGGAGTGTTGCTTCACTTTCTAAATGCTGTCTTTCAGAGAAAATCACTTTCCTTTGAAAGTGCCTTAAGCTACTTACAAGCATTCACCAGAAACTCACATGCGTTTCTCTGAAAGAGAAGCAGTCTGTTCCAACACTTCAATTCACTGTGCGAAGTGAATGGAGTGTTGCCTCACTTTCTAAATGCTGTCCTTTCAGAGAAAATCACTTTCCATTGAAAGTGCCTTAAGCTACTTGCAAGCATTAGGAAGAAACTCACATGCGTTTCTCTGAAAGAGAAGCAGTCTGTTCCAACACTTCAATTCACTGTGCGAAGTGAATGGAGTGTTGCTTCACTTTCTAAATGCTGTCCTTTCAGAGAAAATCACTTTCCTTTGAAAGTGCCTTAAGCTAATTGCAAGCATTAGGAAGAAACTCACATGCGTTTCTCTGAAAGAGAAGTAATCTGTTCCAACACTTCAATTCACTGTGTGAAGTGAATGGAGTGTTGCCTCACTTTCTAAATGCTGTCCTTTCAGAGAAAATCACTTTCCTTTGAAAGTGCCTTAAGCTACTTACAAGCATTCACCAGAAACTCATATGCGTTTCTCTGAAAGAGAAGCAGTCTGTTCCAACACTTCAATTCACTGTGCGAAGTGAATGGAGTGTTGCTTCACTTTCTAAATGCTGTCCTTTCAGAGAAAATCACTTTCCTTTGAAAGTGCCTTAAGCTACTTGCAAGCATTAGGAAGAAACTCACATGCGTTTCTCTGAAAGAGAATCAGTCTGTTCCAACACTTCAATTCTCTGTGCGAAGTGAATGGAGTGTTGCTTCACTTTCTAAATGCTGTCCTTTCAGAGAAAATCACTTTCCTTTGAAAGTGCCTTAAGCTACTTACAAGCATTCAACAGAAACTCACATGCATTTCTCTGAAAGAGAAGCAGTCTGTTCCAACACTTCAATTCTCTGTGCGAAGTGAATGGAGTGTTGTTTCACTTTCTGAATGCTGTCCTTTCAGAGAAAATCACTTTCCTTTGAAAGTGCCTTAAGCTACTTGCAAGTATTCACAAGAAACACTAATGCGTTTCTATGAAAGAGAAGCAGTCTGTTCCAACACTTCAATTCATTGCACGAAGGGAATGGAGTGTTGCTTCACTTTCTAAATGCTGTCCTTTCAGAGAAAATCACTTTCCTTTGAAAGTGCCTTAAGCTACTTACAAGCATTCAACAGAAACTCACATGCATTTCTCTGAAAGAGAAGCAGTCTGTTCCAACACTTCAATTCACTGCACGAAGTGAATGGAGTGTTGCTTCACTTTCTAAATTATGTCCTTTCAGAGAAAATCACTTTACTTTGAAAGTGCCTTAAGCAACTTGCAAGCATTCACAAGAAACACTAATGCGTTTCTATGAAAGAGAAGCACTCTGTTCCAACACTTCAATTCACTGTGCGAAGTGAATGGAGTGTTTCATCACTTTCTAAATGCTGTCCTTTCAGAGAAAATCCCATTCCTTTGAATGTGCCTTAAGCTACTTACAAGCATTCAACAGAAACTCACATGCATTTCTCTGAAAGAGAAGCAATCTGTTCCAACACTTCAATTCTCTGTGCGAAGTGAATGGAGTGTTGCTTCACTTTCTAAATGCTGTCCTTTCAGAGAAAATCACTTTCCTTTGAAAGTGCCTTAAGCTACTTACAAGCATTCAACAGAAACTCACATGCGTTTCTCTGAAAGAGAAGCAGTCTGTTCCAATACTTCAATTCACTGTGCGAAGTGAATGGAATGTTACTTCACTTTCTAAATGCTGTCCTTTCAGAGAAGATCACTTTCCTTTGAAAGTGCCTTAAGCTACTTTCAAGCATTCACAGGAAACACACATGCGTTTCTCTGAAATAGAAGCAGTCTGTTCCAACACTTCAATTCACTGTGCGAAGTGAATGGAGAGTTGCTTCACTTTCTAAATGCTGTCCTCTCAGAGAAAATCACGTTCCTTTGAAATTCCCTTCAGCTACTTACAAGCATTCACCAGAAACTCACATGTGTTTCTCTGAAAGAGACGCAATCTGTTCCAACACTTCAATTCACTGTGCAAAGTGAATAGAGTGTTGCCTCACTTTCGAAATGCTGTCCTTTCAGAGAAAATCACGTTCCTTTGAAAGAGCCTTGAGCTACTTACAAGCATTCAACAGAAACTCACATGCATTTCTCTGAAATAGAAGCAGTCTGTTCCAACACTTCAATTCACTGTGCGAAGTGAATGGAGTGTTGCTTCACTTTCTAAATGCTGTCCTTTCAGAGAAAATCACTTTCCTTTGAAAGTGCCTTAAGCTACTTGCAAGCATTAGGAAGAAACTCGCATGCGTTTCTCTGAAAGAGAAGCAGTCTGTTCCAACACTTCAATTCACTGTGCGAAGTGAATGGAGTGTTGCCTCACTTTCTAAATGCTGTCCTTTCAGAGAAAATCACTTTCCATTGAAAGTGCCTTAAGCTACTTGCAAGCATTAGGAAGAAACTCACATGCGTTTCTCTGAAAGAGAAGCAGTCTGTTCCAACACTTCAATTCACTGTGCGAAGTGAATGGAGTGTTGCTTCACTTTCTAAATGCTGTCCTTTCAGAGAAAATCACTTTCCTTTGAAAGTGCCTTAAGCTAATTGCAAGCATTAGGAAGAAACTCACATGCGTTTCTCTGAAAGAGAAGTAATCTGTTCCAACACTTCAATTCACTGTGTGAAGTGAATGGAGTGTTGCCTCACTTTCTAAATGCTGTCCTTTCAGAGAAAATCACTTTCCTTTGAAAGTGCCTTAAGCTACTTACAAGCATTCACCAGAAACTCACATGCGTTTCTCTGAAAGAGAAGCAGTCTGTTCCAACACTTCAATTCACTGTGCGAAGTGAATGGAGTGTTGCTTCACTTTCTAAATGCTGTCCTTTCAGAGAAAATCACTTTCCTTTGAAAGTGCCTTAAGCTACTTGCAAGCATTAGGAAGAAACTCACATGCGTTTCTCTGAAAGAGAATCAGTCTGTTCCAACACTTCAATTCTCTGTGCGAAGTGAATGGAGTGTTGCTTCACTTTCTAAATGCTGTCCTTTCAGAGAAAATCACTTTCCTTTGAAAGTGCCTTAAGCTACTTACAAGCATTCAACAGAAACTCACATGCATTTCTCTGAAAGAGAAGCAGTCTGTTCCAACACTTCAATTCTCTGTGCGAAGTGAATGGAGTGTTGTTTCACTTTCTGAATGCTGTCCTTTCAGAGAAAATCACTTTCCTTTGAAAGTGCCTTAAGCTACTTGCAAGTATTCACAAGAAACACTAATGCGTTTCTATGAAAGAGAAGCAGTCTGTTCCAACACTTCAATTCATTGCACGAAGGGAATGGAGTGTTGCTTCACTTTCTAAATGCTGTCCTTTCAGAGAAAATCACTTTCCTTTGAAAGTGCCTTAAGCTACTTACAAGCATTCAACAGAAACTCACATGCATTTCTCTGAAAGAGAAGCAGTCTGTTCCAACACTTCAATTCACTGCACGAAGTGAATGGAGTGTTGCTTCACTTTCTAAATTATGTCCTTTCAGAGAAAATCACTTTACTTTGAAAGTGCCTTAAGCAACTTGCAAGCATTCACAAGAAACACTAATGCGTTTCTATGAAAGAGAAGCACTCTGTTCCAACACTTCAATTCACTGTGCGAAGTGAATGGAGTGTTTCATCACTTTCTAAATGCTGTCCTTTCAGAGAAAATCCCTTTCCTTTGAATGTGCCTTAAGCTACTTACAAGCATTCAACAGAAACTCACATGCATTTCTCTGAAAGAGAAGCAATCTGTTCCAACACTTCAATTCTCTGTGCGAAGTGAATGGAGTGTTGCTTCACTTTCTAAATGCTGTCCTTTCAGAGAAAATCACTTTCCTTTTAAAGAGCCTTAAGCTACTTACAAGCATTCAACAGAAACTCACATGCATTTCTCTGAAAGAGAAGCAGTCTGTTCCAACACTTCAATTCACTGTACAAAGTGAATGGAGTGTTGCTTCACTTTCTAAATGCTGTCCTTTCAGAGAAAATCACTTTCCTTTGAAAGTGCCTTAAGCTACTTACAAGCACTCAACAGAAACTCACATGTATTTCTCTGAAAGAGAAGCAGTCTGTTCCAACACTTCAATTAATTGTGCGAAGTGAATGGAGTGTTGCTTCACTTTCTAAATGCTGTCTTTCAGAGAAAATCACTTTCCTTTGAAAGTGCCTTAAGCTACTTACAAGCATTCACCAGAAACTCACATGCGTTTCTCTGAAAGAGAAGCAGTCTGTTCCAACACTTCAATTCTCTGTGCGAAGTGAATGGAGTGTTGCTTCACTTTCTAAATGCTGTCTTTCAGAGAAAATCACTTTCCTTTGAAATTGCCTTAAGCTACTTACAAGCATTCAACAGAAACTCACATGCGTTTCTCTGAAAGAGAAGCAGTCCGTTCCAACACTTCAATTCACTGTGTGAAGTGAATGGAGTGTTGCCTCACTTTCTAAATGCTGTCCTTTCAGAGAAAATCACTTTCCTTTGAAAGTGCCTTAAGCTACTTACAAGCATTCACCAGAAACTCACATGCGTTTCTCTGAAAGAGAAGCAGTCTGTTCCAACACTTCAATTCACTGTGCGAAGTGAATGGAGTGTTGCTTCACTTTCTAAATGCTGTCCTTTCAGAGAAAATCACTTTCCTTTGAAAGTGCCTTAAGCTACTTACAAGCATTCAACAGAAACTCACATGCATTTCTCTGAAAGAGAAGCAGTCTGTTCCAACACTTCAATTCTCTGTGCGAAGTGAATGGAGTGTTGTTTCACTTTCTGAATGCTGTCCTTTCAGAGAAAATCACTTTCCTTTGAAAGTGCCTTAAGCTACTTGCAAGCATTCACAAGAAACACTAATGCGTTTCTATGAAAGAGAAGCAGTCTGTTCCAACACTTCAATTCATTGCACGAAGGGAATGGAGTGTTGCTTCACTTTCTAAATGCTGTCCTTTCAGAGAAAATCACTTTCCTTTGAAAGTGCCTTAAGCTACTTACAAGCATTCACCAGAAACTCACATGCGTTTCTCTGAAAGAGAAGCAGTCTGTTCCAACACTTCAATTCACTGTGCGAAGTGAATGGAGTGTTGCTTCACTTTCTAAATGCTGTCCTTTCAGAGAAAATCACTTTCCTTTGAAAGTGCCTTAAGCTAATTGCAAGCATTAGGAAGAAACTCACATGCGTTTCTCTGAAAGAGAAGTAATCTGTTCCAACACTTCAATTCACTGTGTGAAGTGAATGGAGTGTTGCCTCACTTTCTAAATGCTGTCCTTTCAGAGAAAATCACTTTCCTTTGAAAGTGCCTTAAGCTACTTACAAGCATTCACCAGAAACTCACATGCGTTTCTCTGAAAGAGAAGCAGTCTGTTCCAACACTTCAATTCACTGTGCGAAGTGAATGGAGTGTTGCTTCACTTTCTAAATGCTGTCCTTTCAGAGAAAATCACTTTCCTTTGAAAGTGCCTTAAGCTACTTGCAAGCATTAGGAAGAAACTCACATGCGTTTCTCTGAAAGAGAATCAGTCTGTTCCAACACTTCAATTCTCTGTGCGAAGTGAATGGAGTGTTGCTTCACTTTCTAAATGCTGTCCTTTCAGAGAAAATCACTTTCCTTTGAAAGTGCCTTAAGCTACTTACAAGCATTCAACAGAAACTCACATGCATTTCTCTGAAAGAGAAGCAGTCTGTTCCAACACTTCAATTCTCTGTGCGAAGTGAATGGAGTGTTGTTTCACTTTCTGAATGCTGTCCTTTCAGAGAAAATCACTTTCCTTTGAAAGTGCCTTAAGCTACTTGCAAGTATTCACAAGAAACACTAATGCGTTTCTATGAAAGAGAAGCAGTCTGTTCCAACACTTCAATTCATTGCACGAAGGGAATGGAGTGTTGCTTTACTTTCTAAATGCTGTCCTTTCAGAGAAAATCACTTTCCTTTGAAAGAGCCTTGAGCTACTTACAAGCATTCAACAGAAACTCACATGCATTTCTCTGAAAGAGAAGCAGTCTGTTCCAACACTTCAATTCACTGTGCGAAGTGAATGGAATGTTACTTCACTTTCTAAATGCTGTCCTTTCAGAGAAAATCACTTTCCTTTGAAAGTGCCTTAAGCTACTTTCAAGCATTCACAGGAAACACATGCCTTTCTCTGAAATAGAAGCAGTCTGTTCCAACACTTCAATTCACTGTGTGAATTGAATGGAGTGTTGCTTCACTTTCTAAATGCTGTCCTTTCAGAGAAAATCAGTTTCCTTTGAAAGTGCCTTAAGCTACTTGCAAGCATTAGGAAGAAACTCACCAGCGTTTCTCTGAAAGAGAAGCAATCTGTTCCAACACTTCAATTCACTGTGTGAAGTGAATGGAGTGTTGCCTCACTTTCTAAATGCTGTCCTTTCAGAGAAAATCACTTTCCTTTGAAAGTGCCTTAAGCTACTTACAAGCATTCAACAGAAACTCACATGCGTTTCTCTGAAAGAGAAGCAGTCTGTTCCAACACTTCAATTCAATGTGCGAAGTGAATGGAGTGTTGCTTCACTTTCTAAATGCTGTCCTTTCAGAGATAATCACTTTCCTTTGAAAGTGCCTTAAGCTACTTACAAGCATTCAACAGAAACTCACATGCATTTCTCTGAAAGAGAAGCAGTCTGTTCCCACACTTCAATTCACTGTGCGAAGTGAATGGAATGTTACTTCACTTTCTAAATGCTGTCCTTTCAGAGAAAATCACTTTCCTTTGAAAGTGCCTTAAGCTACTTTCAAGCATTCCCAGGAAACACACATGCGTTTCTCTGAAATAGAAGCAGTCTGTTCCAACACTTCAATTCACTGTGCGAAGTGAATGGAGTGTTGCTTCATTTTCTAAATGCTGTCCTTTCAGAGAAAATCACGTTCCTTTGAAATTGCCTTAAGCTACTTACAAGCATTCACCAGAAAGTCACATGTGTTTCTCTGAAAGAGAAGCAATCTGTTCCAACACATCAATTCACTGTGCAAAGTGAATAGAGTGTTGCCTCACTTTCGAAATGCTGTCCTTTCAGAGAAAATCACTTTCCTTTGAAAGTGCCTTAAGCTAATTACAATCATTCAACAGAAACTCACATGTATTTCTCTGAAATAGAAGCAGTCTGTTCCAACACTTCAATTCACTGTGCAAAGTGAATGGAGTGTTGCTTCACTTTCAAAATTCTGTCCTTTCAGAGAAAATCACTTTCCTAAGAAAATGCCTTAAAATACTTTCAAGCATTCATAAAAAACTCACATGCGTTTCTCTGAAAGAGAAGCAGTCTGTTCCAACACTTCAATTCACTGTGCGAAGTGAATGGAGTGTTGCTTCACTTTCTAAATGCTGTCCTTTCAGAGAAAATCACTTTCCTTTGAAAGTGCCTTAAGCTACTTGCAAGCATTAGGAAGAAACTCACATGCGTTTCTCTGAAAGAGAAGCAATCTGTTCCAACACTTCAATTCACTGTGTGAAGTGAATGGAGTGTTGCCTCACTTTCTAAATGCTGTTCTTTCAGAGAAAATCACTTTCATTTGAAAGTGCCTTAAGCTACTTACAAGCATTCAACAGAAACTCACATGCATTTCTCTGAAAGAGAAGCAGTCTGTTCCAACACTTCAATTCACTGTGCGAAGTGAATGGAGTGTTGCTTCACTTTCTAAATGCTGTCCTTTCAGAGAAAATCACTTTCCTTTGAAAGTGCCTTAAGGTACTTGCAAGCATTAGGAAGAAACTCACATGCGTTTCTCTGAAAGAGAAGCAGTCTGTTCCAACACTTCAATTCTCTGTGCGAAGTGAATGGAGTGTTGCTTCACTTTCTAAATGCTGTCCTTTCAGAGAAAATCACTTTCCTTTGAAAGTGCCTTAAGCTACTTACAAGCATTCAACAGAAACTCACATGCATTTCTCTGAAAGAGAAGCAGTCTGTTCCAACACTTCAATTCTCTGTGCGTAGTGAATGGAGTGTTGTTTCACTTTCTGAATGCTGTCCTTTCAGAGAAAATCACTTTCCTTTGAAAGTGCCTTAAGCTACTTGCAAGTATTCACAAGAAACACTAATGCGTTTCTATGAAAGAGAAGCAGTCTGTTCCAACACTTCAATTCATTGCACGAAGGGAATGGAGTGTTGCTTTACTTTCTAAATGCTGTCCTTTCAGAGAAAATCACTTTCCTTTGAAAGAGCCTTGAGCTACTTATAAGCATTCAACAGAAACTCACATGCATTTCTCTGAAAGAGAAGCAGTCTGTTCCAACACTTCAATTCACTGTGCGAAGTGAATGGAATGTTACTTCACTTTCTAAATGCTGTCCTTTCAGAGAAAATCACTTTCCTTTGACAGTGCCTTAAGCTACTTTCAAGCATTCACAGGAAACACATATGCGTTTCTCTGAAATACAAGCAGTCTGTTCCAACACTTCAATTCACTGTGTGAAGTGAATGGAGTATTGCTTCACTTTCTAAATGCTGTCCTTTCAGAGAAAATCACTTTCCTTTGAAAGTGCCTTAAGCTACTTGCAAGCATTAGGAAGAAACTCACATGCGTTTCTCTGAAAGAGAAGCAATCTGTTCCAACACTTCAATTCACTGTGTGAAGTGAATGGAGTGTTGCCTCACTTTTTAAATGCTGTCCTTTCAGAGAAAATCACTTTCCTTTGAAAGTGCCTTAAGCTACTTACAAGCATTCAACAGAAACTCACATGCGTTTCTCTGAAAGAGAAGCAGTCTGTTCCAACACTTCAATTCAATGTGCGAAGTGAATGGAGTGTTGCTTCACTTTCTAAATGCTGTCCTTTCAGAGAAAATCACTTTCCTTTGAAAGTGCCTTAAGCTACTTACAAGCATTCAACAGAAACTCACATGCATTTCTCTGAAAGAGAAGCAGTCTGTTCCCACACTTCAATTCACTGTGCGAAGTGAATGGAATGTTACTTCACTTTCTAAATGCTGTCCTTTCAGAGAAAATCACTTTCCTTTGAAAGTGCCTTAAGCTACTTTCAAGCATTCACAGGAAACACACATGCGTTTCTCTGAAATAGAAGCAGTCTGTTCCACCACTTCAATTCACTGTGCCAAGTGAATGGAGTGTTGCTTCACTTTCTAAATGCTGTCCTTTCAGATAAAATCACTTTTCTTTGAAAGTGCCTTAAGCTACTTACAAGCATTCACCAGAAACTCACATGCGTTTCTCTGAAAGAGAAGCAGTCTGTTCCAACACTTCATTTCACTCTGCGAAGTGAATGGAGTGTTGCTTCACTTTCTAAATTCTGTCCTTTCAGAGAAAATCACTTTCCTTTGAAAGTGCCATAAACTACTTTCAAGCATTCACAAAAAAACTCACATGCATTTCTGTTAAAGAGAAGCAGTCTGTTCCAACACTTCAGTTCACTGTGCGAAGTGAATGGAGTGTTGCTTCAGTTTCTAAATGCTGTCCTTTCAGAGAAAATCACTTTCCTTTGAAAGTGCCTTAAGCAACTTGCAAGCATTCACAAGAAACTCACATGCGTTTCTCTGAAAGAGAAGCAGTCTTTTCCAACACTTCAATTCACTGTGCGAAGTGAATGGAGTGTTGCTTCACTTTCTAAATGCTGTCCTTTCAGAGAAAATCCCTTTCGTTTGAAAGTGCCTTAAGCTACTTACAAGCATTCACCAGAAACTCACATGCGTTTCTCTGAAAGAGAAGCAGTCTGTTCCAATACTTCAATTCACTCTGCGAGGTGAATGGAGTGTTGCTTCACTTTCTAAATGCTGTCCTTTCAGAGAAAATCACTTTCCTTGAAAGTGCCTTAAGCTACTTGCAAGCATTAGGAAGAAACTCACATGCGTTTCTCTGAAAGAGAAGCAGTCTGTTCCAACACTTCAATTAATTGTGCGAAGTGAATGGAGTGTTGCTTCACTTTCTAAATGCTGTCCTTTCAGAGAAAATCACTTTCCTTTGAAAGTGCCTTAAGCTACTTACAAGCATTCACCAGAAACTCACATGCGTTTCTCTGAAAGAGAAGCAGTCTGTTCCAACACTTCAATTCACTGTGCGAAGTGAATGGAGTGTTGCTTCACTTTCTAAATGCTGTCCTTTCAGAGAAAATCACTTTCCTTTGAAAGTGCCTTAAGCTACTTGCAAGCATTAGGAAGAAACTCACATGCGTTTCTCTGAAAGAGAAGCAGTCTGTTCCAACACTTCAATTCACTGTGCGAAGTAAATGGAATGTTACTTCACTTTCTAAATGCTGTCCTTTCAGAGAAAATCACTTTCCTTTGACAGTGCCTTAAGCTACTTTCAAGCATTCACAGGAAACACATATGCGTTTCTCTGAAATACAAGCAGTCTGTTCCAACACTTCAATTCACTGTGTGAAGTGAATGGAGTGTTGCTTCACTTTCTAAATGCTGTCCTTTCAGAGAAAATCACTTTCCTTTGAAATTGCCTTAAGCTACTTGCCAGCATTAGGAAGAAACTCACATGCGTTTCTCTGAAAGAGAAGCAATCTGTTCCAACACTTCAATTCACTGTGTGAAGTGAATGGAGTGTTGCCTCACTTTTTAAATGCTGTCCTTTCAGAGAAAATCACTTTCCTTTGAAAGTGCCTTAAGCTACTTACAAGCATTCAACAGAAACTCACATGCGTTTCTCTGAAAGAGAAGCAGTCTGTTCCAACACTTCAATTCAATGTGCGAAGTGAATGGAGTGTTGCTTCACTTTCTAAATGCTGTCCTTTCAGAGAAAATCACTTTCCTTTGAAAGTGCCTTAAGCTACTTACAAGCATTCAACAGAAACTCACATGCATTTCTCTGAAAGAGAAGCAGTCTGTTCCCACACTTCAATTCACTGTGCGAAGTGAATGGAATGTTACTTCACTTTCTAAATGCTGTCCTTTCAGAGAAAATCACTTTCCTTTGAAAGTGCCTTAAGCTACTTTCAAGCATTCACAGGAAACACACATGCGTTTCTCTGAAATAGAAGCAGTCTGTTCCACCACTTCAATTCACTGTGCGAAGTGAATGGAGTGTTGCTTCACTTTCTAAATGCTGTCCTTTCAGATAAAATCACTTTTCTTTGAAAGTGCCTTAAGCTACTTACAAGCATTCACCAGAAACTCACATGCGTTTCTCTGAAAGAGAAGCAGTCTGTTCCAACACTTCATTTCACTCTGCGAAGTGAATGGAGTGTTGCTTCACTTTCTAAATTCTGTCCTTTCAGAGAAAATCACTTTCCTTTGAAAGTGCCATAAACTACTTTCAAGCATTCACAAAAAAACTCACATGCATTTCTGTTAAAGAGAAGCAGTCTGTTCCAACACTTCAGTTCACTGTGCGAAGTGAATGGAGTGTTGCTTCAGTTTCTAAATGCTGTCCTTTCAGAGAAAATCACTTTCCTTTGAAAGTGCCTTAAGCAACTTGCAAGCATTCACAAGAAACTCACATGCGTTTCTCTGAAAGAGAAGCAGTCTTTTCCAACACTTCAATTCACTGTGCGAAGTGAATGGAGTGTTGCTTCACTTTCTAAATGCTGTCCTTTCAGAGAAAATCCCTTTCGTTTGAAAGTGCCTTAAGCTACTTACAAGCATTCACCAGAAACTCACATGCGTTTCTCTGAAAGAGAAGCAGTCTGTTCCAATACTTCAATTCACTCTGCGAGGTGAATGGAGTGTTGCTTCACTTTCTAAATGCTGTCCTTTCAGAGAAAATCACTTTCCTTTGAAAGTGCCTTAAGCTACTTACAAGCATTCAACAGAAACTCACATGCATTTCTCTGAAAGAGAAGCAGTCTGTTCCAACACTTCAATTAATTGTGCGAAGTGAATGGAGTGTTGCTTCACTTTCTAAATGCTGTCCTTTCAGAGAAAATCACTTTCCTTTGAAAGTGCCTTAAGCTACTTACAAGCATTCACCAGAAACTCACATGCGTTTCTCTGAAAGAGAAGCAGTCTGTTCCAACACTTCAATTCACTGTGCGAAGTGAATGGAGTGTTGCTTCACTTTCTAAATGCTGTCCTTTCAGAGAAAATCACTTTCCTTTGAAAGTGCCTTAAGCTACTTGCAAGCATTAGGAAGAAACTCACATGCGTTTCTCTGAAAGAGAAGCAGTCTGTTCCAACACTTCAATTCACTGTGCGAAGTGAATGGAGTGTTGTTTCACTTTCTAAATGCTGTCCTTTCAGAGAAAATCACTTTCCTTTGAAAGTGCCTTAAGCTACTTGCAAGCATTAGGAAGAAACTCACATGCGTTTCTCTGAAAGAGAAGCAGTCTGTTCCAACACTTCAATTCACTGTGTGAAGTGAATGGAGTGTTGCCTCACTTTCTAAATGCTGCCCTTTCAGAGAAAATCACTTTCCTTTGACAGTGCCTTAAGCTACTTACAAGCATTCACCAGAAACTCACATGCGTTTCTCTGAAATACAAGCAGTCTGTTCCAACACTTCAATTCACTGTGTGAAGTGAATGGAGTGTTGCTTCACTTTCTAAATGCTGTCCTTTCAGAGAAAATCACTTTCCTTTGAAAGTGCCTTAAGCTACTTGCAAGCATTAGGAAGAAACTCACATGCGTTTCTCTGAAAGAGAAGCAATCTGTTCCAACACTTCAATTCACTGTGTGAAGTGAATGGAGTGTTGCCTCACTTTTTAAATGCTGTCCTTTCAGAGAAAATCACTTTCCTTTGAAAGTGCCTTAAGCTACTTACAAGCATTCAACAGAAACTCACATGCGTTTCTCTGAAAGAGAAGCAGTCTGTTCCAACACTTCAATTCAATGTGCGAAGTGAATGGAGTGTTGCTTCACTTTCTAAATGCTGTCCTTTCAGAGAAAATCACTTTCCTTTGAAAGTGCCTTAAGCTACTTACAAGCATTCAACAGAAACTCACATGCATTTCTCTGAAAGAGAAGCAGTCTGTTCCAACACTTCATTTCACTCTGCGAAGTGAATGGAGTGTTGCTTCACTTTCTAAATTCTGTCCTTTCAGAGAAAATCACTTTCCTTTGAAAGTGCCATAAACTACTTTCAAGCATTCACAAAAAAACTCACATGCATTTCTGTTAAAGAGAAGCAGTCTGTTCCAACACTTCAGTTCACTGTGCGAAGTGAATGGAGTGTTGCTTCAGTTTCTAAATGCTGTCCTTTCAGAGAAAATCACTTTCCTTTGAAAGTGCCTTAAGCAACTTGCAAGCATTCACAAGAAACTCACATGCGTTTCTCTGAAAGAGAAGCAGTCTTTTCCAACACTTCAATTCACTGTGCGAAGTGAATGGAGTGTTGCTTCACTTTCTAAATGCTGTCCTTTCAGAGAAAATCCCTTTCGTTTGAAAGTGCCTTAAGCTACTTACAAGCATTCACCAGAAACTCACATGCGTTTCTCTGAAAGAGAAGCAGTCTGTTCCAATACTTCAATTCACTCTGCGAGGTGAATGGAGTGTTGCTTCACTTTCTAAATGCTGTCCTTTCAGAGAAAATCACTTTCCTTGAAAGTGCCTTAAGCTACTTGGAAGCATTAGGAAGAAACTCACATGCGTTTCTCTGAAAGAGAAGCAGTCTGTTCCAACACTTCAATTAATTGTGCGAAGTGAATGGAGTGTTGCTTCACTTTCTAAATGCTGTCCTTTCAGAGAAAATCACTTTCCTTTGAAAGTGCCTTAAGCTACTTACAAGCATTCACCAGAAACTCACATGCGTTTCTCTGAAAGAGAAGCAGTCTGTTCCAACACTTCAATTCACTGTGCGAAGTGAATGGAGTGTTGCTTCACTTTCTAAATGCTGTCCTTTCAGAGAAAATCACTTTCCTTTGAAAGTGCCTTAAGCTACTTGCAAGCATTAGGAAGAAACTCACATGCGTTTCTCTGAAAGAGAAGCAGTCTGTTCCAACACTTCAATTCACTGTGCGAAGTGAATGGAATGTTACTTCACTTTCTAAATGCTGTCCTTTCAGAGAAAATCACTTTCCTTTGACAGTGCCTTAAGCTACTTTCAAGCATTCACAGGAAACACATATGCGTTTCTCTGAAATACAAGCAGTCTGTTCCAACACTTCAATTCACTGTGTGAAGTGAATGGAGTGTTGCTTCACTTTCTAAATGCTGTCCTTTCAGAGAAAATCACTTTCCTTTGAAAGTGCCTTAAGCTACTTGCAAGCATTAGGAAGAAACTCACATGCGTTTCTCTGAAAGAGAAGCAATCTGTTCCAACACTTCAATTCACTGTGTGAAGTGAATGGAGTGTTGCCTCACTTTTTAAATGCTGTCCTTTCAGAGAAAATCACTTTCCTTTGAAAGTGCCTTAAGCTACTTACAAGCATTCAACAGAAACTCACATGCGTTTCTCTGAAAGAGAAGCAGTCTGTTCCAACACTTCAATTCAATGTGCGAAGTGAATGGAGTGTTGCTTCACTTTCTAAATGCTGTCCTTTCAGAGAAAATCACTTTCCTTTGAAAGTGCCTTAAGCTACTTACAAGCATTCAACAGAAACTCACATGCATTTCTCTGAAAGAGAAGCAGTCTGTTCCCACACTTCAATTCACTGTGCGAAGTGAATGGAATGTTACTTCACTTTCTAAATGCTGTCCTTTCAGAGAAAATCACTTTCCTTTGAAAGTGCCTTAAGCTACTTTCAAGCATTCACAGGAAACACACATGCGTTTCTCTGAAATAGAAGCAGTCTGTTCCACCACTTCAATTCACTGTGCGAAGTGAATGGAGTGTTGCTTCACTTTCTAAATGCTGTCCTTTCAGATAAAATCACTTTTCTTTGAAAGTGCCTTAAGCTACTTACAAGCATTCACCAGAAACTCACATGCGTTTCTCTGAAAGAGAAGCAGTCTGTTCCAACACTTCATTTCACTCTGCGAAGTGAATGGAGTGTTGCTTCACTTTCTAAATTCTGTCCTTTCAGAGAAAATCACTTTCCTTTGAAAGTGCCATAAACTACTTTCAAGCATTCACAAAAAAACTCACATGCATTTCTGTTAAAGAGAAGCAGTCTGTTCCAACACTTCAGTTCACTGTGCGAAGTGAATGGAGTGTTGCTTCAGTTTCTAAATGCTGTCCTTTCAGAGAAAATCACTTTCCTTTGAAAGTGCCTTAAGCAACTTGCAAGCATTCACAAGAAACTCACATGCGTTTCTCTGAAAGAGAAGCAGTCTTTTCCAACACTTCAATTCACTGTGCGAAGTGAATGGAGTGTTGCTTCACTTTCTAAATGCTGTCCTTTCAGAGAAAATCCCTTTCGTTTGAAAGTGCCTTAAGCTACTTACAAGCATTCACCAGAAACTCACATGCGTTTCTCTGAAAGAGAAGCAGTCTGTTCCAATACTTCAATTCACTCTGCGAGGTGAATGGAGTGTTGCTTCACTTTCTAAATGCTGTCCTTTCAGAGAAAATCACTTTCCTTTGAAAGTGCCTTAAGCTACTTACAAGCATTCAACAGAAACTCACATGCATTTCTCTGAAAGAGAAGCAGTCTGTTCCCACACTTCAATTAATTGTGCGAAGTGAATGGAGTGTTGCTTCACTTTCTAAATGCTGTCCTTTCAGAGAAAATCACTTTCCTTTGAAAGTGCCTTAAGCTACTTACAAGCATTCACCAGAAACTCACATGCGTTTCTCTGAAAGAGAAGCAGTCTGTTCCAACACTTCAATTCACTGTGCGAAGTGAATGGAGTGTTGCTTCACTTTCTAAATGCTGTCCTTTCAGAGAAAATCACTTTCCTTTGAAAGTGCCTTAAGCTACTTGCAAGCATTAGGAAGAAACTCACATGCGTTTCTCTGAAAGAGAAGCAGTCTGTTCCAACACTTCAATTCACTGTGCGAAGTGAATGGAGTGTTGTTTCACTTTCTAAATGCTGTCCTTTCAGAGAAAATCACTTTCCTTTGAAAGTGCCTTAAGCTACTTGCAAGCATTAGGAAGAAACTCACATGCGTTTCTCTGAAAGAGAAGCAGTCTGTTCCAACACTTCAATTCACTGTGTGAAGTGAATGGAGTGTTGCCTCACTTTCTAAATGCTGTCCTTTCAGAGAAAATCACTTTCCTTTGACAGTGCCTTAAGCTACTTACAAGCATTCACCAGAAACTCACATGCGTTTCTCTGAAATACAAGCAGTCTGTTCCAACACTTCAATTCACTGTGTGAAGTGAATGGAGTGTTGCTTCACTTTCTAAATGCTGTCCTTTCAGAGAAAATCACTTTCCTTTTAAAGTGCCTTAAGCTACTTGCAAGCATTAGGAAGAAACTCACATGCGTTTCTCTGAAAGAGAAGCAATCTGTTCCAACACTTCAATTCACTGTGTGAAGTGAATGGAGTGTTGCCTCACTTTTTAAATGCTGTCCTTTCAGAGAAAATCACTTTCCTTTGAAAGTGCCTTAAGCTACTTACAAGCATTCAACAGAAACTCACATGCGTTTCTCTGAAAGAGAAGCAGTCTGTTCCAACACTTCAATTCAATGTGCGAAGTGAATGGAGTGTTGCTTCACTTTCTAAATGCTGTCCTTTCAGAGAAAATCACTTTCCTTTGAAAGTGCCTTAAGCTACTTACAAGCATTCAACAGAAACTCACATGCATTTCTCTGAAAGAGAAGCAGTCTGTTCCCACACTTCAATTCACTGTGCGAAGTGAATGGAATGTTACTTCACTTTCTAAATGCTGTCCTTTCAGAGAACATCACTTTCCTTTGAAAGTGCCTTAAGCTACTTTCAAGCATTCACAGGAAACACACATGCGTTTCTCTGAAATAGAAGCAGTCTGTTCCACCACTTCAATTCACTGTGCGAAGTGAATGGAGTGTTGCTTCACTTTCTAAATGCTGTCCTTTCAGATAAAATCACTTTTCTTTGAAAGTGCCTTAAGCTACTTACAAGCATTCACCAGAAACTCACATGCGTTTCTCTGAAAGAGAAGCAGTCTGTTCCAACACTTCATTTCACTCTGCGAAGTGAATGGAGTGTTGCTTTACTTTCTAAATTCTGTCCTTTCAGAGAAAATCACTTTCCTTTGAAAGTGCCATAAACTACTTTCAAGCATTCACAAAAAAACTCACATGCATTTCTGTTAAAGAGAAGCAGTCTGTTCCAACACTTCAGTTCACTGTGCGAAGTGAATGGAGTGTTGCTTCAGTTTCTAAATGCTGTCCTTTCAGAGAAAATCACTTTCCTTTGAAAGTGCCTGAAGCAACTTGCAAGCATTCACAAGAAACTCACATGCGTTTCTCTGAAAGAGAAGCAGTCTTTTCCAACACTTCAATTCACTGTGCGAAGTGAATGGAGTGTTGCTTCACTTTCTAAATGCTGTCCTTTCAGAGAAAATCCCTTTCGTTTGAAAGTGCCTTAAGCTACTTACAAGCATTCACCAGAAACTCACATGCGTTTCTCTGAAAGAGAAGCAGTCTGTTCCAATACTTCAATTCACTCTGCGAGGTGAATGGAGTGTTGCTTCACTTTCTAAATGCTGTCCTTTCAGAGAAAATCACTTTCCTTTGAAAGTGCCTTAAGCTACTTACAAGCATTCAACAGAAACTCACATGCATTTCTCTGAAAGAGAAGCAGTCTGTTCCCACACTTCAATTAATTGTGCGAAGTGAATGGAGTGTTGCTTCACTTTCTAAATGCTGTCCTTTCAGAGAAAATCACTTTCCTTTGAAAGTGCCTTAAGCTACTTACAAGCATTCACCAGAAACTCACATGCGTTTCTCTGAAAGAGAAGCAGTCTGTTCCAACACTTCAATTCACTGTGCGAAGTGAATGGAGTGTTGCTTCACTTTCTAAATGCTGTCCTTTCAGAGAAAATCACTTTCCTTTGAAAGTGCCTTAAGCTACTTGCAAGCATTAGGAAGAAACTCACATGCGTTTCTCTGAAAGAGAAGCAGTCTGTTCCAAGACTTCAATTCACTGTGCGAAGTGAATGGAGTGTTGTTTCACTTTCTAAATGCTGTCCTTTCAGAGAAAATCACTTTCCTTTGAAAGTGCCTTAAGCTACTTGCAAGCATTAGGAAGAAACTCACATGCGTTTCTCTGAAAGAGAAGCAGTCTGTTCCAATACTTCAATTCACTGTGCGAAGTGAATGGAGTGTTGCTTCACTTTCTAAATGCTGTCCTTTCAGAGAAAATCACTTTCCTTTGAAAGTGCCTTAAGCTACTTGCAAGCATTAGGAAGAAACTCACATGCGTTTCTCTGAAAGAGAAGCAGTCTGTTCCAACACTTCAATTCTCTGTGCGAAGTAAATGGAGTGTTGCCTCACTTTCTAAATGCTGTCCTTTCAGAGAAAATCACTTTCCTTTGAAAGTGCCTTAAGCAACTTGCAAGCATTCACAAGAAACTCACATGCGTTTCTCTGAAAGAGAAGCAGTCTGTTCCAACACTTCAATTCACTGTGCGAAGTGAATGGAGTGTTGCTTCAGTTTCTAAATGCTGTCCTTTCAGAGAAAATCACTTTCCTTTGAAAGTGCCTTAAGCAACTTGCAAGCATTCACAAGAAACTCACATGCGTTTCTCTGAAAGAGAAGCAGTCTGTTCCAACACTTCAATTCACTGTGCGAAGTGAATGGAGTGTTGCTTCACTTTCTAAATGCTGTCCTTTCAGAGAAAATCCCTTTCGTTTGAAAGTGCCTTAAGCTACTTACAAGCATTCACCAGAAACTCACATGCGTTTCTCTGAAAGAGAAGCAGTCTGTTCCAATACTTCAATTCACTCTGCGAGGTGAATGGAGTGTTGCTTCACTTTCTAAATGCTGTCCTTTCAGAGAAAATCACTTTCCTTTGAAAGTGCCTTAAGCTACTTACAAGCATTCAACAGAAACTCACATGCATTTCTCTGAAAGAGAAGCAGTCTGTTCCAACACTTCAATTAATTGTGCGAAGTGAATGGAGTGTTGCTTCACTTTCTAACTGCTGTCCTTTCAGAGAAAATCACTTTCCTTTGAAAGTGCCTTAAGCTACTTACAAGCATTCACCAGAAACTCACATGCGTTTCTCTGAAAGAGAAGCAGTCTGTTCCAACACTTCAATTCACTGTGCGAAGTGAATGGAGTGTTGCTTCACTTTCTAAATGCTGTCCTTTCAGAGAAAATCACTTTCCTTTGAAAGTGCCTTAAGCTACTTGCAAGCATTAGGAAGAAACTCACATGCGTTTCTCTGAAAGAGAAGCAGTCTGTTCCAACACTTCAATTCACTGTGCGAAGTGAATGGAGTGTTGTTTCACTTTCTAAATGCTGTCCTTTCAGAGAAAATCACTTTCCTTTGAATGTGCCTTAAGCTATTTACAAGCATTCAACAGAAACTCACACGCATTTCTCTGAAAGAGAAGCAATCTGTTCCAACACTTCAATTATCTGTGCGAAGTGAATGGAGTGTTGCCTCACTTTCTAAATGCTGTCCTTTCAGAGAAAATCACTTTCCTTCTAAAGTGCCTTAAGCTACTTGCAAGCGCTAGAAAGAAACTCACATGCGTTTCTCTGAAAGAGAAGCAGTCTGTTCCAACACTTCAATTCACTGTGCGAAGTGAATGGAGTGTTGTTTCACTTTCTAAATGCTGTCCTTTCAGAGAAAATCACTTTCCTTTGAAAGTGCCTTAAGCTACTTGCAAGCATTAGGAAGAAACTCACATGCGTTTCTCTGAAAGAGAAGCAGTCGTTCCAACACTTCAATTCTCTGTGCAAAGTGAATGGAGTGTTGCTTCACTTTCTAAATGCTGTCCTTTCAGAGAAAATCACTTTCCTTTGAAAGTGCCTTAAGCTACTTACAAGCATTCAACAGAAACTCACAT
The DNA here is from genome assembly GCF_982192425.1 of Myodes glareolus. Classification (NCBI taxonomy): domain Eukaryota; kingdom Metazoa; phylum Chordata; class Mammalia; order Rodentia; family Cricetidae; genus Myodes; species Myodes glareolus. Next base: position 2,884,803 of record NW_028263211.1, on the reverse strand, counting down.
GCATTTCTCTGAAAGAGAAGCAGTCTGTTCCAACACTTCAATTCTCTGTGCGAAGTGAATGGAGTGTTGTTTCACTTTCTGAATGCTGTCCTTTCAGAGAAAATCACTTTCCTTTGAAAGTGCCTTAAGCTACTTGCAAGTATTCACAAGAAACACTAATGCGTTTCTATGAAAGAGAAGCAGTGTGTTCCAACACTTCAATTCATTGCACGAAGGGAATGGAGTGTTGCTTTACTTTCTAAATGCTGTCCTTTCAGAGAAAATCACTTTCCTTTGAAAGAGCCTTGAGCTACTTACAAGCATTCAACAGAAACTCACATGCATTTCTCTGAAAGAGAAGCAGTCTGTTCCAACACTTCAATTCACTGTGCGAAGTGAATGGAATGTTACTTCACTTTCTAAATGCTGTCCTTTCAGAGAAAATCACTTTCCTTTGAAAGTGCCTTAAGCTACTTTCAAGCATTCACAGGAAACACATATGCGTTTCTCTGAAATAGAAGCAGTCTGTTCCAACACTTCAAGTCACTGTGTGAAGTGAATGGAGTGTTGCTTCACTTTCTAAATGCTGTCCTTTCAGAGAAAATCACTTTCCTTTGAAAGTGCCTTAAGCTACTTGCAAGCATTAGGAAGAAACTCACATGCGTTTCTCTGAAAGAGAAGCAATCTGTTCCAACACTTCAATTCACTGTGTGAAGTGAATGGAGTGTTGCCTCACTTTCTAAATGCTGTCCTTTCAGAGAAAATCACTTTGCTTTGAAAGTGCCTTAAGCTACTTACAAGCATTCAACAGAAACTCACATGCGTTTCTCTGAAAGAGCAGCAGTCTGTTCCAACACTTCAATTCACTGTACAAAGTGAATGGAGTGTTGCTTCACTTTCTAAATGCTGTCCTTTCAGAGAAAATCACTTTCCTTTGAAAGTGCCTTAAGCAACTTGCAAGCATTCACAAGAAACACTAATGCGTTTCTATGAAAGAGAAGCACTCTGTTCCAACACTTCAATTCACTGTGCGAAGTGAATGGAGTGTTGCTTCACTTTCTAAATGCTATCCTTTCAGAGAAAATCACTTTTTTTGAAAGTGCCTTAAGCTACTTACAAGCATTCAACAGAAACTCACATGCGTTTCTCTGAAAGAGAAGCAGTCTGTTCCAACACTTCAATTCACTCTGCGAAGTGAATGGAGTGTTGCTTCACTTTCTAAATGCTGTCCTTTCAGAGAAAATCACTTTCCTTTGAAAGTGCCTTAAGCTACTTACAAGCATTCAACAGAAACTCACATGCATTTCTCTGAAAGAGAAGCAGTCTGTTCCAACACTTCAATTCTCTGTGCGAAGTGAGTGGAGTGTTGTTTCACTTTCTGAATGCTGTCCTTTCAGAGAAAATCACTTTCCTTTGAAAGTGCCTTAAGCTACTTGCAAGTATTCACAAGAAACACTAATGCGTTTCTATGAAAGAGAAGCAGTGTGTTCCAACACTTCAATTCATTGCACGAAGGGAATGGAGTGTTGCTTTACTTTCTAAATGCTGTCCTTTCAGAGAAAATCACTTTCCTTTGAAAGAGCCTTGAGCTACTTACAAGCATTCAACAGAAACTCACATGCATTTCTCTGAAAGAGAAGCAGTCTGTTCCAACACTTCAATTCACTGGGCGAAGTGAATGGAATGTTACTTCACTTTCTAAATGCTGTCCTTTCAGAGAAAATCACTTTCCTTTGAAAGTGCCTTAAGCTACTTTCAAGCATTCACAGGAAACACATATGCGTTTCTCTGAAATAGAAGCAGTCTGTTCCAACACTTCAATTCACTGTGTGAAGTGAATGGAGTGTTGCTTCACTTTCTAAATGCTGTCCTTTCAGAGAAAATCACTTTCCTTTGAAAGTGCCTTAAGCTACTTGCAAGCATTAGGAAGAAACTCACATGCGTTTCTCTGAAAGAGAAGCAATCTGTTCCAACACTTCAATTCACTGTGTGAAGTGAATGGAGTGTTGCCTCACTTTCTAAATGCTGTCCTTTCAGAGAAAATCACTTTCCTTTGAAAGTGCCTTAAGCTACTTACAAGCATTCAACAGAAACTCACATGCGTTTCTCTGAAAGAGCAGCAGTCTGTTCCAACACTTCAATTCAATGTGCGAAGTGAATGGAGTGTTGCTTCACTTTCTAAATGCTGTCCTTTCTGAGAAAATCACTTTCCTTTGAAAGTGCCTTAAGCTACTTACAAGCATTCAACAGAAACTCACATGCATTTCTCTGAAAGAGAAGCAGTCTGTTCCCACACTTCAATTCACTGTGCGAAGTGAATGGAATGTTTCTTCACTTTTTAAATGCTGTCCTTTCAGAGAAAATCACTTTCCTTTGAAAGTGCCTTAAGCTACTTTCAAGCATTCACAGGAAACACACATGCGTTTCTCTGAAATAGAAGCAGTGTGTTCCAACACTTCAATTCACTGTGCGAAAAGAATGGAGTGTTGCTTCACTTTCTAAATGCTGTCCTTTCAGAGAAAATCACGTTCCTTTGAAATTGCCTTAAGCTACTTACAAGCATTCACCAGAAAGTCACATGTGTTACTCTGAAAGAGAAGCAATCTGTTCCAACACTTCAATTCACTGTGCAAAGTGAATAGAGTGTTGCCTCACTTTCGAAATGCTGTCCATTCAGAGAAAATCACTTTCCTTTGAAAATGCCTTAAAATACTTTCAAGCATTCATAAAAAACTCACATGCGTTTCTTTGAAATAGTAGCAGTCTGTTCCAACACTTCAATTCACTGTGCGAAGTGAATGGAGTGTCGCTTCACTTTCTAAATACTGTCCTTTCAGAGAAAATCACTTTCCTTTGATAGTGCCTTAAGCTACTTGCAAGCATTAGGAAGAAACTCACATGCGTTTCTCTGAAAGAGAAGCAGTTCGTTCCAACACTTCAATTCACTGTGCGAAGTGAATGGAGTGTTGCTTCACTTTCTAAATGCTGTCCTTTCAGAGAAAATCCCTTTCCTTTGAATGTGCCTTAAGCTACTTACAAGCATTCAACAGAAACTCACACGCATTTCTCTGAAAGACAAGCAATCTGTTCCAACACTTCAATTCTCTGTGTGAAGTGAATGGAGTGTTGCTTCACTTTCTAAATGCTGTCCTTTCAGAGAAAATCACTTTCCTTTGAAAGTGCCTTAAGCAACTTGCAAGCATTCACAAGAAACACTAATGCTTTTCTATGAAAGAGAAGCACTCTGTTCCAACACTTCAATTCACTGCACGAAGGGAATGGAGTGTTGCTTCACTTTCTAAATGCTATCCTTTCAGAGAAAATCACTTTTTTTGAAAGTGCCTTAAGCTACTTACAAGCATTCAACAGAAACTCACATGCGTTTCTCTGAAAGAGAAGCAGTCTGTTCCAACACTTCAATTCACTCTGCGAAGTGAATGGAGTGTTGCTTCACTTTCTAAATGCTGTTCTTTCAGAGAAAATCACTTTCCTTTGAAAGTGACTTAAGCTAATTGCAAGCATTAGGAAGAAACTCACATGCGTTTCTCTGAAAGAGAAGCAGTCTGTTCCAACACTTCAATTCACTGTGTGAAGTGAATGGAGTGTTGCCTCACTTTCTAAATGCTGTCCTTTCAGAGAAAATCACTTTCCTTTGAAAGTGCCTTAAGCTACTTACAAGCATTCACCAGAAACTCACATGCGTTTCTCTGAAAGAGAAGCAGTCTGTTCCAACACTTCAATTCACTGTGCGAAGTGAATGGAGTGTTGCTTCACTTTCTAAATGCTGTCCTTTCAGAGAAAATCACTTTCCTTTGAATGTGCCTTAAGCTACTTACAAGCATTCAACAGAAACTCACACGCATTTCTCTGAAAGACAAGCAATCTGTTCCAACACTTCAATTCTCTGTGTGAAGTGAATGGAGTGTTGCTTCACTTTCTAAATGCTGTCCTTTCAGAGAAAATCACTTTCCTTTGAAAGTGCCTTAAGCAACTTGCAAGCATTCACAAGAAACACTAATGCGTTTCTATGAAAGAGAAGCACTCTGTTCCAACACTTCAATTCACTGCGCGAAGGGAATGGAGTGTTGCTTCACTTTCTAAATGCTATCCTTTCAGAGAAAATCACTTTTTTTGAAAGTGCCTTAAGCTACTTACAAGCATTCAACAGAAACTCACATGCGTTTCTCTGAAAGAGAAGCAGTCTGTTCCAACACTTCAATTCACTCTGCGAAGTGAATGGAGTGTTGCTTCACTTTCTAAATGCTGTTCTTTCAGAGAAAATCACTTTCCTTTGAAAGTGACTTAAGCTAATTGCAAGCATTAGGAAGAAACTCACATGCGTTTCTCTGAAAGAGAAGCAGTCTGTTCCAACACTTCAATTCACTGTGTGAAGTGAATGGAGTGTTGCCTCACTTTCTAAATGCTGTCCTTTCAGAGAAAATCACTTTCCTTTGAAAGTGCCTTAAGCTACTTACAAGCATTCAACAGAAACTCACATGCATTTCTCTGAAAGAGAAGCAGTCTGTTCCAACACTTCAATTCTCTGTGCGAAGTGAATGGAGTGTTGTTTCACTTTCTGAATGCTGTCCTTTCAGAGAAAATCACTTTCCTTTGAAAGTGCCTTAAACTACTTGCAAGTATTCACAAGAAACACTAATGCGTTTCCATGAAAGAGAAGCAGTGTGTTCCAACACTTCAATTCATTGCACGAAGGGAATGGAGTGTTGCTTTACTTTCTAAATGCTGTCCTTTCATAGAAAATCACTTTACTTTGAAAGAGCCTTGAGCTACTTACAAGCATTCAACAGAAACTCACATGCATTTCTCTGAAAGAGAAGCAGTCTGTTCCCACACTTCAATTCACTGTGCGAAGTGAATGGAATGTTACTTCACTTTCTAAATGCTGTCCTTTCAGAGAAAATCACTTTCCTTTGAAAGTGCCTTAAGCTACTTTCAAGCATTCACAGGAAACACACATGCGTTTCTCTGAAATAGAAGCAGTCTGTTCCACCACTTCAATTCACTGTGCGAAGTGAATGGAGTGTTGCTTCACTTTCTAAATGCTGTCCTTTCAGAGAAAATCACGTTCCTTTGAAATTGCCTTAAGCTACTTACAAGCATTCACCAGAAAGTCACATGTGTTTTTCTGAAAGAGAAGCAATCTGTTCCAACACTTCAATTCACTGTGCAAAGTGAATAGAGTGTTGCCTCACTTTCGAAATGCTGTCCTTTCAGAGAAAATCACTTTCCTTTGAAAGTGCCTTAAGCTAATTACAATCATTCAACAGAAACTCTCATGCATTTCTCTGAAAGAGAAGCAGTCTGTTCCAACACTTCAATTCACTGTGCAAAGTGAATGGAGTGTTGCTTCACTTTCAAAATTCTGTCCTTTCAGAGAAAATCACTTTCCTTAGAAAATGCCTTAAAATACTTTCAAGCATTCATAAAAAACTCACATGCGTTTCTCTGAAATAGAAGCAGTCTGTTCCAACACTTCAATTCACTGTGCGAAGTGAATGGAGTGTTGCTTCACTTTCTAAATGCTGTCCTTTCAGAGAAAATCACTTTCCTTTGATAGTGCCTTAAGCTACTTCAAGCATTAGGAAGAAACTCACATGCGTTTCTCTGAAAGAGAAGCAGTCTGTTCCAACACTTCAATTCACTGTGCGAAGTGAATGGAGTGTTGCCTCCCTTTCTAAATGCTGTCCTTTCAGAGAAAATCACTTTCCATTGAAAGTGCCTTAAACTACTTTCAAGCCTTCACAAAAAACTCACATGCGTTTCTCTGAAAGAGAAGCAGTCTGTTCCAACACTTCAATTCACTGTGCGAAGTGAATGGAGTGTTGCTTCACTTTCTAAATGCTGTCCTTTCAGAGAAAATCCCTTTCCTTTGAATGTGCCTTAAGCTACTTACAAGCATTCAACAGAAACTCACACGCATTTCTCTGAAAGAGAAGCAATCTGTTCCAACACTTCAATTCTCTGTGTGAAGTGAATGGAGTGTTGCTTCACTTTCTAAATGCTGTCCTTTCAGAGAAAATCACTTTCCTTTGAAAGTGCCTTAAGCTACTTGCAAGCATTCACAAGAAACACTAATGCGTTTCTATGAAAGAGAAGCAGTCTGTTCCAACACATCAATTCATTGCGCGAAGGGAATGGAGTGTTGTTTTACTTTCTAAATGCTGTCCTTTCAGAGAAAATCACTTTCCTTTGAAAGAGCCTTAAGCTACTTACAAGCATTCAACAGAAACTCACATGCATTTCTCTGAAAGAGAAGCAGTCGGTTCCAACACTTCAATTCACTGTACAAAGTGAATGGAGTGTTGCTTCACTTTCTAAATGCTGTCCTTTCAGAGAAAATCACTTTCCTTTGAAAGTGCCTTAAGCAACTTGCAAGCATTCACAAGAAACACTAATGCGTTTCTATGAAAGAGAAGCACTCTGTTCCAACACTTCAATTCACTGCACGAAGGGAATGGAGTGTTGCTTCACTTTCTAAATGCTATCCTTTCAGAGAAAATCACTTTTTTTGAAAGTGCCTTAAGCTACTTACAAGCATTCAACAGAAACTCACATGCGTTTCTCTGAAAGAGAAGCAGTCTGTTCCAACACTTCAATTCACTCTGCGAAGTGAATGGAGTGTTGCTTCACTTTCTAAATGCTGTTCTTTCAGAGAAAATCACTTTCCTTTGAAAGTGACTTAAGCTAATTGCAAGCATTAGGAAGAAACTCACATGCGTTTCTCTGAAAGAGAAGCAGTCTGTTCCAACACTTCAATTCACTGTGTGAAGTGAATGGAGTGTTGCCTCACTTTCTAAATGCTGTCCTTTCAGAGAAAATCACTTTCCTTTGAAATTGCCTTAAGCTACTTACAAGCATTCACCAGAAACTCACATGCGTTTCTCTGAAAGAGAAGCAGTCTGTTCCAACACTTCAATTCACTGTGCGAAGTGAATGGAGTGTTGCTTCACTTTCTAAATGCTGTCCTTTCAGAGAAAATCACTTTCCTTTGAAAGTGCCTTAAGGTACTTGCAAGCATTAGGAAGAAACTCACATGCGTTTCTCTGAAAGAGAAGCAGTCTGTTCCAACACTTCAATTCTCTGTGCGAAGTGAATGGAGTGTTGCTTCACTTTCTAAATGCTGTCCTTTCAGAGAAAATCACTTTCCTTTGAAAGTGCCTTAAGCTACTTACAAGCATTCAACAGAAACTCACATGCATTTCTCTGAAAGAGAAGCAGTCTGTTCCAACACTTCAATTCTCTGTGCGAAGTGAGTGGAGTGTTGTTTCACTTTCTGAATGCTGTCCTTTCAGAGAAAATCACTTTCCTTTGAAAGTGCCTTAAGCTACTTGCAAGTATTCACAAGAAACACTAATGCGTTTCTATGAAAGAGAAGCAGTGTGTTCCAACACTTCAATTCATTGCACGAAGGGAATGGAGTGTTGCTTTACTTTCTAAATGCTGTCCTTTCAGAGAAAATCACTTTCCTTTGAAAGAGCCTTGAGCTACTTACAAGCATTCAACAGAAACTCACATGCATTTCTCTGAAAGAGAAGCAGTCTGTTCCAACACTTCAATTCACTGGGCGAAGTGAATGGAATGTTACTTCACTTTCTAAATGCTGTCCTTTCAGAGAAAATCACTTTCCTTTGAAAGTGCCTTAAGCTACTTTCAAGCATTCACATGAAACACATATGCGTTTCTCTGAAATAGAAGCAGTCTGTTCCAACACTTCAATTCACTGTGTGAAGTGAATGGAGTGTTGCTTCACTTTCTAAATGCTGTCCTTTCAGAGAAAATCACTTTCCTTTGAAAGTGCCTTAAGCTACTTGCAAGCATTAGGAAGAAACTCACATGCGTTTCTCTGAAAGAGAAGCAATCTGTTCCAACACTTCAATTCACTGTGTGAAGTGAATGGAGTGTTGCCTCACTTTCTAAATGCTGTCCTTTCAGAGAAAATCACTTTCCTTTGAAAGTGCCTTAAGCTACTTACAAGCATTCAACAGAAACTCACATGCGTTTCTCTGAAAGAGCAGCAGTCTGTTCCCACACTTCAATTCACTGTGCGAAGTGAATGGAATGTTACTTCACTTTTTAAATACTGTCCTTTCAGAGAAAATCACTTTCCTTTGAAAGTGCCTTAAGCAACTTGCAAGCATTCACAGGAAACACACATGCGTTTCTCTGAAATAGAAGCAGTGTGTTCCAACACTTCAATTCACTGTGCGAAGTGAATGGAGTGTTGCTTCACTTTCTAAATGCTGTCCTTTCAGAGAAAATCCCTTTCCTTTGAATGTGCCTTAAGCTACTTACAAGCATTCAACAGAAACTCACACGCATTTCTCTGAAAGAGAAGCAATCTGTTCCAACACTTCAATTCTCTGTGTGAAGTGAATGGAGTGTTGCTTCACTTTCTAAATGCTGTCCTTTCAGAGAAAATCACTTTCCTTTGAAAGTGCCTTAAGCTACTTGCAAGCATTCACAAGAAACACTAATGCGTTTCTATGAAAGAGAAGCAGTCTGTTCCAACACATCAATTCATTGCGCGAAGGGAATGGAGTGTTGTTTTACTTTCTAAATGCTGTCCTTTCAGAGAAAATCACTTTCCTTTGAAAGAGCCTTAAGCTACTTACAAGCATTCAACAGAAACTCACATGCATTTCTCTGAAAGAGAAGCAGTCGGTTCCAACACTTCAATTCACTGTACAAAGTGAATGGAGTGTTGCTTCACTTTCTAAATGCTGTCCTTTCAGAGAAAATCACTTTCCTTTGAAAGTGCCTTAAGCAACTTGCAAGCATTCACAAGAAACACTAATGCGTTTCTATGAAAGAGAAGCACTCTGTTCCAACACTTCAATTCACTGCACGAAGGGAATGGAGTGTTGCTTCACTTTCTAAATGCTATCCTTTCAGAGAAAATCACTTTTTTTGAAAGTGCCTTAAGCTACTTACAAGCATTCAACAGAAACTCACATGCGTTTCTCTGAAAGAGAAGCAGTCTGTTCCAACACTTCAATTCACTCTGCGAAGTGAATGGAGTGTTGCTTCACTTTCTAAATGCTGTTCTTTCAGAGAAAATCACTTTCCTTTGAAAGTGACTTAAGCTAATTGCAAGCATTAGGAAGAAACTCACATGCGTTTCTCTGAAAGAGAAGCAGTCTGTTCCAACACTTCAATTCACTGTGTGAAGTGAATGGAGTGTTGCCTCACTTTCTAAATGCTGTCCTTTCAGAGAAAATCACTTTCCTTTGAAATTGCCTTAAGCTACTTACAAGCATTCACCAGAAACTCACATGCGTTTCTCTGAAAGAGAAGCAGTCTGTTCCAACACTTCAATTCACTGTGCGAAGTGAATGGAGTGTTGCTTCACTTTCTAAATGCTGTCCTTTCAGAGAAAATCACTTTCCTTTGAAAGTGCCTTAAGGTACTTGCAAGCATTAGGAAGAAACTCACATGCGTTTCTCTGAAAGAGAAGCAGTCTGTTCCAACACTTCAATTCTCTGTGCGAAGTGAATGGAGTGTTGCTTCACTTTCTAAATGCTGTCCTTTCAGAGAAAATCACTTTCCTTTGAAAGTGCCTTAAGCTACTTACAAGCATTCAACAGAAACTCACATGCATTTCTCTGAAAGAGAAGCAGTCTGTTCCAACACTTCAATTCTCTGTGCGAAGTGAGTGGAGTGTTGTTTCACTTTCTGAATGCTGTCCTTTCAGAGAAAATCACTTTCCTTTGAAAGTGCCTTAAGCTACTTGCAAGTATTCACAAGAAACACTAATGTGTTTCTATGAAAGAGAAGCAGTGTGTTCCAACACTTCAATTCATTGCACGAAGGGAATGGAGTGTTGCTTTACTTTCTAAATGCTGTCCTTTCAGAGAAAATCACTTTCCTTTGAAAGAGCCTTGAGCTACTTACAAGCATTCAACAGAAACTCACATGCATTTCTCTGAAAGAGAAGCAGTCTGTTCCAACACTTCAATTCACTGGGCGAAGTGAATGGAATGTTACTTCACTTTCTAAATGCTGTCCTTTCAGAGAAAATCACTTTCCTTTGAAAGTGCCTTAAGCTACTTTCAAGCATTCACATGAAACACATATGCGTTTCTCTGAAATAGAAGCAGTCTGTTCCAACACTTCAATTCACTGTGTGAAGTGAATGGAGTGTTGCTTCACTTTCTAAATGCTGTCCTTTCAGAGAAAATCACTTTCCTTTGAAAGTGCCTTAAGCTACTTGCAAGCATTAGGAAGAAACTCACATGCGTTTCTCTGAAAGAGAAGCAATCTGTTCCAACACTTCAATTCACTGTGTGAAGTGAATGGAGTGTTGCCTCACTTTCTAAATGCTGTCCTTTCAGAGAAAATCACTTTCCTTTGAAAGTGCCTTAAGCTACTTACAAGCATTCAACAGAAACTCACATGCGTTTCTCTGAAAGAGCAGCAGTCTGTTCCCACACTTCAATTCACTGTGCGAAGTGAATGGAATGTTACTTCACTTTTTAAATACTGTCCTTTCAGAGAAAATCACTTTCCTTTGAAAGTGCCTTAAGCAACTTGCAAGCATTCACAGGAAACACACATGCGTTTCTCTGAAATAGAAGCAGTGTGTTCCAACACTTCAATTCACTGTGCGAAGTGAATGGAGTGTTGCTTCACTTTCTAAATGCTGTCCTTTCAGAGAAAATCACGTTCCTTTGAAATTGCCTTAAGCTACTTACAAGCATTCACCAGAAAGTCACATGTGTTTCTCTGAAAGAGAAGCAATCTGTTCCAACACTTCAATTCACTGTGCAAAGTGAATAGAGTGTTGCCTCACTTTCGAAATGCTGTCCATTCAGAGAAAATCACTTTCCTTTGAAAGTGCCTTAAGCTAATTACAATCATTCAACAGAAACTCACATGCATTTCTCTGAAAGAGAAGCAGTCTGTTCCAACACTTCAATTCACTGTGCAAAGTGAATGGAGTGTTGCTTCACTTTCAAAATTCTGTCCTTTCAGAGAAAATCACTTTCCTTTGAAAATGCCTTAAAATACTTTCAAGCATTCATAAAAAACTCACATGCGTTTCTCTGAAATAGAAGCAGTCTGTTCCAACACTTCAATTCACTGTGCGAAGTGAATGGAGTGTTGCTTCACTTTCTAAATGCTGTCCTTTCAGAGAAAATCACTTTCCTTTGATAGTGCCTTAAGCTACTTGCAAGCATTAGGAAGAAACTCACATGCGTTTCTCTGAAAGAGAAGCAGTCTGTTCCAACACTTCAATTCACTGTTCGAAATGAATGGAGTGTTGCTTCACTTTCTAAATGCTGTTCTTTCAGAGAAAATCACTTTCCTTTGAAAGTGCCTTAAGCTACTTGCAAGCATTAGGAAGAAACTCACATGCGTTTCTCTGAAAGAGAAGCAGTCTGTTCCAACACTTCAATTCACTGTGCGAAGTGAATGGAGTGTTGCCTCACTTTCTAAATGCTGTCCTTTCAGAGAAAATCACGTTCCATTGAAAGTGCCTTAAACTACTTTCAAGCCTTCACAAAAAACTCACATGCGTTTCTCTGAAAGAGAAGCAGTCTGTTCCAACACTTCAATTCACTGTGCGAAGTGAATGGAGTGTTGCTTCACTTTCTAAATGCTGTCCTTTCAGAGAAAATCCCTTTCCTTTGAATGTGCCTTAAGCTACTTACAAGCATTCAACAGAAACTCACATGCTTTTCTCTGAAAGAGAAGCAGTCTGTTCCAACACTTCAATTCACTCTGCGAAGTGAATGGAGTGTTGCTTCACTTTCTAAATGCTGTTCTTTCAGAGAAAATCACTTTCCTTTGAAAGTGACTTAAGCTAATTGCAAGCATTAGGAAGAAACTCACATGCGTTTCTCTGAAAGAGAAGCAGTCCGTTCCAACACTTCAATTCACTGTGCGAAGTGAATGGAGTGTTGCTTCACTTTCTAAATGCTGTCCTTTCAGAGAAAATCACTTTCCTTTGAAAGTGCCTTAAGCTACTTGCAAGCATTAGGAAGTAAATCGCATGCGTTTCTCTGAAAGAGAAGCAGGCTGTTCCAACACTTCAATTCACTGTGCGAAGTGAATGGAGTGTTGCCTCACTTTCTAAATGCTGTCCTTTCAGAGAAAATCACTTTCCATTGAAAGTGCCTTAAACTACTTTCAAGCATTCGCAAAAAACTCACATGCGTTTCTCTGAAAGAGAAGCAGTCTGTTCCAACACTTCAATTCACTGTGCGAAGTGAATGGAGTGTTGCTTCACTTTCTAAATGCCGTCCTTTCAGAGAAAATCACTTTCCTTTGAAAGTGCCTTAAGCTACTTACAAGCATTCAACAGAAACTCACATGCATTTCTCTGAAAGAGAAGCAGTCTGTTCCAACACTTCAATTCTCTGTGCGAAGTGAATGGAGTGTTGTTTCACTTTCTGAATGCTGTCCTTTCAGAGAAAATCACTTTCCTTTGAAAGTGCCTTAAGCTACTTGCAAGTATTCACAAGAAACACTAATGCGTTTCTCTGAAAGAGAAGCAGTCTGTTCCAACACTTCAATTCACTGTGCGAAGTGAATGGAGTGTTGCTTCACTTTCTAAATGCTGTCCTTTCAGAGAAAATCCCTTTCCTTTGAATGTGCCTTTAGCTACTTACAAGCATTCAACAGAAACTCACACGCATTTCTCTGAAAGAGAAGCAATCTGTTCCAACACTTCAATTCTCTGTGCGAAGTGAATGGAGTGTTGCTTCACATTCTAAATGCTGTCCTTTCAGAGAAAATCACTTTCCTTTGAAAGTGCCTTAAGCTACTTGCAAGCATTAGGAAGAAACTCACATGCGTTTCTCTGAAAGAGAAGCAGTCTGTTCCAACACTTCAATTCACTGTGTGAAGTGAATGGAGTGTTGCCTCACTTTCTAAATGCTGTCCTTTCAGAGAAAATCACTTTCCTTTGAAAGTGCCTTAAGCTACTTACAAGCATTCACCAGAAACTCACATGCGTTTCTCTGAAAGAGAAGCAGTCTGTTCCAACACTTCAATTCACTGTGCGAAGTGAATGGAGTGTTGCTTCACTTTCTAAATGCTGTCCTTTCAGAGAAAATCACTTTCCTTTGAAAGTGCCTTAAGGTACTTGCAAGCATTAGGAAGAAACTCACATGCGTTTTTCTGAAAGAGAAGCAGTCTGTTCCAAAACTTCAATTCTCTGTGCGAAGTGAATGGAGTGTTGCTTCACTTTCTAAATGCTGTCCTTTCAGAGAAAATCACTTTTCTTTGAAAGTGCCTTAAGCTACTTACAAGCATTCAACAGAAACTCACATGCATTTCTCTGAAAGAGAAGCAGTCTGTTCCAACACTTCAATTCTCTGTGCGAAGTGAATGGAGTGTTGTTTCACTTTCTGAATGCTGTCCTTTCAGAGAAAATCACTTTCCTTTGAAAGTGCTTTAAGCTACTTGCAAGTATTCACAAGAAACACTAATGCGTTTCTATGAAAGAGAAGCAGTCTGTTCCAACACTTCAATTCATTGCACGAAGGAAATGGAGTGTTTCCTTACTTTCTAAATGCTGTCCTTTCAGAGAAAATCACTTTCCTTTGAAAGAGCCTTGAGCTACTTACAAGCATTCAACAGAAACTCACATGCATTTCTCTGATAGAGAAGCAGTCTGTTCCAACACTTCAATTCACTGTGGGAAGTGAATGGAATGTTACTTCACTTTCTAAATGCTGTCCTTTCAGAGAAAATCACTTTCCATTTAAAGTGCCTTAAGCTACTTTCAAGCATTCACAGGAAACACATATGCGTTTCTCTGAAATAGAAGCAGTCTGTTCCAACACTTCAATTCACTGTGTGAAGTGAATGGAGTGTTGCTTCACTTTCTAAATGCTGTCCTTTCAGAGAAAATCACTTTCCTTTGAAAGTGCCTTAAGCTACTTGCAAGCATTAGGAAGAAACTCACATGCGTTTCTCTGAAAGAGAAGCAATCTGTTCCAACACTTCAATTCACTGTGTGAAGTGAATGGAGTGTTGCCTCACTTTCTAAATGCTGTCCTTTCAGAGAAAATCACTTTCCTTTGAAAGTGCCTTAAGCTACTTACAAGCATTCAACAGAAACTCACATGCTTTTCTCTGAAAGAGAAGCAGTCTGTTCCAACACTTCAATTCACTGTGCGAAGTGAATGGAATGTTACTTCACTTTATAAATGCTGTCCTTTCAGAGAAAATCACTTTCCTTTGAAAGTGCCTTAAGCTACTTTCAAGCATTCACAGGAAACACACATGCGTTTCTCTGAAATAGAAGCAGTCTGTTCCAACACTTCAATTCACTGTGCGAAGTGAATGGAGTGTTGCTTCACTTTCTAAATGCTGTCCTTTCAGAGAAAATCACTTTCCTTTGAAAGTGCCTTAAGCTACTTTCAAGCATTCACAGGAAACACACATGCGTTTCTCTGAAATAGAAGCAGTCTGTTCCAACACTTCAATTCACTGTGCAAAGTGAATGGAGTGTTGCCTCACTTTCGAAATGCTGTCCTTTCAGAGAAAATCACTTTCCTTTGAAAGTGCCTTAAGCTAATTACAATCATTCAACAGAAACTCACATGCATTTCTCTGAAAGAGAAGCAGTCAGTTCCAACACTTCAATTCACTGTGCAAAGTGAATGGAGTGTTGCTTCACTTTCAAAATTCTGTCCTTTCAGAGAAAATCACTTTCCTTAGAAAATGCCTTAAAATACTTTCAAGCATTCATAAAAAACTCACATGCGTTTCTCTGAAAGAGAAGCAGTCAGTTCCAACACTTCAATTCACTGTGCGAAGTGAATGGAGTGTTGCTTCACTTTCTAAATGCTGTCCTTTCAGAGAAAATCACTTTCCTTTGATAGTGCCTTAAGCTACTTGCAAGCATTAGGAAGAAACTCACATGCGTTTCTCTGAAAGAGAAGCAGTCCGTTCCAACACTTCAATTCACTGTGCGAAGTGAATGGAGTGTTGCTTCACTTTCTAAATGCTGTCCTTTCAGAGAAAATCACTTTCCTTTGAAAGTGCCTTAAGCTACTTCAAGCATTAGGAAGAAACTCACATGCGTTTCTCTGAAAGAGAAGCAGTCTGTTCCAACACTTCAATTCACTGTGCGAAGTGAATGGAGTGTTGCCTCACTTTCTAAATGCTGTCCTTTCAGAGAAAATCACTTTCCATTGAAAGTGCCTTAAACTACTTTCAACCATTCACAAAAAACTCACATGCGTTTTTTTGAAAGAGAAGCAGTCTGTTCCAACACTTCAATTCACTGTGCGAAGTGAATGGAGTGTTGCTTCACTTTCTAAATGCTGTCCTTTCAGAGAAAATCCCTTTCCTTTGAATGTGCCTTAAGCTATTTACAAGCATTCAACAGAGACTCACACGCATTTCTCTGAAAGAGAAGCAATCTGTTCCAACACTTCAAATCTCTGTGTGAAGTGAATGGAGTGTTTCATCACTTTCTAAATGCTGTCCTTTCAGAGAAAATCACTTTCCTTTGAAAGTGCCTTAAGCTACTTGCAAGTATTCACAAGAAACACTAATGCGTTTCACTGAAAGAGAAGCAGTCTGTTCCAACACTTCAATTCTATGTGCGAAGTGAATGGAGTGTTGATTCACTTTCTAAACGCTGTCCTTTCAGAGAAAATCACTTTCCTTTGAATGTGCCTTAAGCTACTTACAAGCATTCAACAGAAACTCACATGCATTTCTCTGAAAGAGAAGCAGTCTGTTCCAACACTTCAATTAATTGTGCGAAGTGAATGGAGTGTTGCTTCACTTTCTAAATGCTGTCCTTTCAGAGAAAATCACTTTCCTTTGAAAGTGCCTTAAGCTACTTACAAGCATTCACCAGAAACTCACATGCGTTTCTCTGAAAGAGAAGCAGTCTGTTCCAACACTTCAATTCACTGTGCGAAGTGAATGGAGTGTTGCTTCACTTTCTAAATGCTGTCCTTTCAGAGAAAATCACTTTCCTTTGAAAGTGCCTTAAGCTACTTGCAAGCATTAGGAAGAAACTCACATGCGTTTCTCTGAAAGAGAAGCAGTCTGTTCCAACACTTCAATTCACTGTGCGAAGTGAATGGAGTGTTACTTCACTTTCTAAATGCTGTCCTTTCAGAGAAAATCACTTTCCTTTGAAAGTGCCTTAAGCTACTTGCAAGTATTAGGAAGAAACTCACATGCATTTCTCTGAAAGAGAAGCAGTCTGTTCCAACACTTCAATTCACTGTGTGAAGTGAATGGAGTGTTGCCTCACTTTCTAAATGCTGTCCTTTCAGAGAAAATCACTTTCCTTTGAAAGTGCCTTAAGCTAATTACAAGCATTCACCAGAAACTCACATGCGTTTCTCTGAAAGAGAAGGAGTCTGTTCCAACACTTCAATTCACTGTGCGAAGTGAATGGAGTGTTGCTTCACTTTCTAAATGCTGTCCTTTCAGAGAAAATCACTTTCCTTTGAAAGTGCCTTAAGGTACTTGCAAGCATTAGGAAGAAACTCACATGCGTTACTCTGAAAGAGAAGCAGTCTGTTCCAACACTGCAATTCTCTGTGCGAAGTGAATGGAGTGTTGCTTCACTTTCTAAATTCTGTCCTTTCAGAGAAAATCACTTTCCTTTGAAAGTGCCTTAAACTACTTTCAAGCATTCACAAAAAATTCACATGCGTTTCTCTGAAAGAGAAGCAGTCTGTTCCAACACTTCAATTCACTGTGCGAAGTGGATGGAGTGTTGCTTCAGTTTCTAAATCCTGTCCTTACAGAGAAAATCACTTTCCTTTGAAAATGCCTTAAGCAACTTGCAAGCATTCACAAGAAACTCACATACGTTTCTCTGAAAGAGAAGCAGTCTGTTCCAACACTTCAATTCACTGTGCGAAGTGAATGGAATGTTACTTCACTTTCTAAATGCTGTCCTTTCAGAGAAAATCACTTTCCTTTGAAAGAGCATTGAGCTACTTACAAGCATTCAACAGAAACTCACATGCATTTCTCTGAAAGAGAAGCAGTCTTTTCCAACACTTCAATTCACTGTGCGAAGTGAATGGAATGTTACTTCACTTTCTAAATGCTGTCCTTTCAGAGAAAATCACTTTCCTTTGAAAGTGCCTTAAGCTACTTTCAAGCATTCACAGGAAACACATATGCGCTTCTCTGAAATAGAAGCAGTCTGTTCCAACACTTCAGTTCACTGTGCGAAGTGAATGGAGTGTTGCCTCACTTTCTAAATGCTGTTCTTTCAGAGAAAATCACTTTCCGTTGAAAGTGCCTTAAGCTACTTGCAAGCATTAGGAAGAAACTCACATGCGTTTCTCTGAAAGAGAAGCAGTCCGTTCCAACACTTCAATTCACTGTGCGAAGTGAATGGAGTGTTGCCTCAGTTTATAAATGCTGTCCTTTCAGAGAAAATCACTTTCCATTGAAAGTGCCTTAAACTACTTTCAATCATTCACAAAAAACTCACATGCGTTTCTCTGAAAGAGAAGCAGTCTGTTCCAACACTTCAATTCACTGTGTGAAGTGAATGGAGTGTTGCTTCACTTTCTAAATGCTGTCCTTTCAGAGAAAATCCCTTTCCTTTGAATGTGCCTTAAGCTACTTACAAGCATTCAACAGAAAGTCACACGCATTTCTCTGAAAGAGAAGCAATCTGTTCCAACTTTTCAATTCTCTGGGTGAAGTGAATGGAGTGTTGCTTCACTTTCTAAATGCTGTCCTTTCAGAGAAAATCACTTTCCTTTGAAAGTGCCTTAAGCTACTTGCAAGCAATCACAAGAAACACTAATGCGTTTCTCTGAAAGAGAAGCAGTCTGTTCCAACACTTCAATTCATTGCGCGAAGGGAATGGAGTGTTGCTTCACTTTCTAAATGCTGTTCTTTCAGAGAAAATCACTTTCCTTTGAAAGTGCCTTAAGCTACTTGCAAGCATTCACAAGAAACACTAATGCGTTTCTATGAAAGAGAAGCAGTCTGTTCCAACACTTCAATTCATTGCACGAAGGGAATGGAGTGTTGCTTTACTTTCTAAATGCTGTCCTTTCAGAGAAAATCACTTTCCTTTGAAAGAGCCTTGAACTACTTACAAGCATTCAACAGAAACTCACATGCATTTCTCTGAAAGAGAAGCAGTCTGTTCCAACACTTCAATTCACTGTGTGAAGTGAATGGAGTGTTGCCTCACTTTCTAAATGCTGTCCTTTCAGAGAAAATCACTTTCCTTTGAAAGTGCCTTAAGCTACATTCAAGCATACTCCAGAAACTCACATGTGTTTCTCTGAAAGAGATGCAATCTGTTCCAACAATTCAATTCACTGTGCAAAGTGAATAGAGTGTTGCCTCACTTTCGAAATGCTGTCCTTTCAGAAAAAATCACTTTCCTTTGAAAGTGCCTTAAGCTAATTACAATCATTCAGCAGAAACTCACATGCATTTCACTGAAAGAGAAGCAGTCTGTTCCAACACTTCAATTCACTGTGCAAAGTGAATGGAGTGTTGTTTCACTTTCAAAATTCTGTCCTTTCAGAGAAAATCACTTTCCTTAGAAAATGCCTTAAAATACTTTCAAGCATTCATAAAAAACTCACATGCGTTTCTCTGAAAGAGAAGCAGTCTGTTCCAACACTTCAATTCACTGTGTGAAGTGAATGGAGTGTTGCTTCACTTTCTAAATGCTGTCCTTTCAGAGAAAATCCCTTTCCTTTGAATGTGCCTTAAGCTACTTACAAGCATTCAACAGAAAGTCACACGCATTTCTCTGAAAGAGAAGCAATCTGTTCCAACTTTTCAATTCTCTGTGTGAAGTGAATGGAGTGTTGCTTCACTTTCTAAATGCTGTCCTTTCAGAGAAAATCACTTTCCTTTGAAAGTGCCTTAAGCTACTTGCAAGCATTCACAAGAAACACTAATGCGTTTCTCTGAAGGAGAAGCAGTCTGTTCCAACACTTCAATTCATTGCGCGAAGGGAATGGAGTGTTGCTTCACTTTCTAAATGCTGTCCTTTCAGAGAAAATCACTTTCCTTTGAAAGTTCCTTAGGCTACTTACAAGCATTCAACAGAAACTCACATGCGTTTCTCTGAAAGAGAAGCAGTCTGTTCCAACACTTCAATTCACTCTGCGAAGTGAATGGAGTGTTGCTTCACTTTCTAAATTCTGTCCTTTAAGAGAAAATCACTTTCTTTGAAAGTGCCTTAAACTACTTTCAAGCATTCACAAAAAACTCACATGCATTTCTCTGAAAGAGAAGCAGTCTGTTCCAACACTTCAATTCACTGTGCGAAGTGAATGGAGTGTTGCTTCCGTTTCTAAATGCTGTCCTTTCAGAGAAAATCACTTTCCTTTGAAAGTGCCTTAAGCAACTTGCAAGCATTCACAAGAAACTCACATGCGTTTCTCTGAAAGAGAAGCAGTCTGTTCCAACACTTCAATTCACTGTGCGAAGTGAATGGAGTGTTGCTTCACTTTCTAAATGCTGTCCTTTCAGAAAAAATCACTTTCGTTTGAAAGTGCCTTAAGCTACTTACAAGCATTCACCAGAAACTCACATGCGTTTCTCTGAAAGAGAAGCAGTTTGTTCCAATACTTCAATTCACTCTGCGAAGTGAATGGAGTGTTGCTTCACTTTCTAAATGCTGTCCTTTCAGAGAAAATCACTTTCCTTTGAAAGTGCCTTAAGCTACTTACAAGCATTCACCAGAAACTCACATGCGTTTCTCTGAAAGAGAAGCAGTCTGTTCCAACACTTCAATTCACTGTGCGAAGTGAATGGAGTGTTGCTTCACATTCTAAATGCTGTCCTTTCAGAGAAAATCACTTTCCTTTGAAAGTGCCTTAAGCTACTTGCAAGCATTAGGAAGAAACTCACATGCGTTTCTCTGAAAGAGAAGCAGTCCGTTCCAACACTTCAATTCACTGTGCGAAGTGAATGGAGTGTTGCTTCACTTTCTAAATGCTGTCCTTTCAGAGAAAATCACTTTCCTTTGAAAGTGCCTTAAGCTACTTGCAAGCATTAGGAAGAAACTCACATGCGTTTCTCTGAAAGAGAAGCAGTCTGTTCCAACACTACAATTCACCGTGTGAAGTGAATGGAGTGTTGCCTCACTTTCTAAATGCTGTCCTTTCAGAGAAAATCACTTTCCTTTGAAAGTGCCTTAAGCTACTTACAAGCATTCACCAGAAACTCACATGCGTTTCTCTGAAAGAGAAGCAGTCTGTTCCAACACTTCAATTCACTGTGCAAAGTGAATGGAGTGCTGCTTCACTTACTAAATGCTGTCCTTTCAGAGAAAATCACTTTCCTTTGAAAGTGCCTTAAGCTACTTACAAGCATTCACCAGAAACTCACATGCGTTTCTCTGAAAGAGAAGCAGTCTGTTCCAACACTTCAATTCTCTGTGCGAAGTGAATGGAGTGTTGCTTCACTTTCTAAATGCTGTCCTTTCAGAGAAAATCACTTTCCTTTTAAAGTGCCTTAAGCTACTTGCAAGTATTAGGAAGAAACTCACATGCATTTCTCTGAAAGAGAAGCAGTCTGTTCCAACACTTCAATTCTCTGTGCGAAGTGAATGGAGTGTTGTTTCACTTTCTGAATGCTGTCCTTTCAGAGAAAATCACTTTCCTTTGAAAGTGCCTTAAGCTACTTGCAAGCATTCACAAGAAACACTAATGCGTTTCTATGAAAGAGAAGCAGTCTGTTCCAACACTTCAATTCATTGCACGAAGGGAATGGAGTGTTGCTTTACTTTCTAAATGCTGTCCTTTCAGAGAAAATCACTTTCCTTTGAAAGAGCCTTGAACTACTTACAAGCATTCAACAGAAACTCACATGCATTTCTCTGAAAGAGAAGCAGTCTGTTCCAACACTTCAATTCACTGTGCGAAGTGAATGGAATGTTACTTCACTTTCTAAATGCTGTCCTTTCAGAGAAAATCACTTTCCTTTGAAAGTGCCTTAAGCTACATTCAAGCATTCACAGGAAACACATATGCGTTTCTCTGAAAGAGAAGCAGTCTGTTCCAACACTTCAATTCACTGTGCAAAGTGAATGGAGTGTTTCTTCACTTTCAAAATTCTGTCCTTTCAGAGAAAATCACTTTCCTTAGAAAATGCCTTAAAATACTTTCAAGCATTCATAAAAAACTCACATGCGTTTCTCTGAAAGAGAAGCAGTCTGTTCCAACACTTCAATTCACTGTGTGAAGTGAATGGAGTGTTGCCTCACTTTCTAAATGCTGTCCTTTCAGAGAAAATCCCTTTCCTTTGAATGTGCCTTAAGCTACTTACAAGCATTCAACAGAAAGTCACACGCATTTCTCTGAAAGAGAAGCAATCTGTTCCAACACTTCAATTCTCTGTGTGAAGTGAATGGAGTGTTGCTTCACTTTATAAATGCTGTCCTTTCAGAGAAAATCACTTTCCTTTGAAAGTGCCTTAAGCTACTTGCAAGCATTCACAAGAAACACTAATGCATTTC
This sequence comes from Myodes glareolus, assembly GCF_982192425.1. Taxonomy (NCBI): domain Eukaryota; kingdom Metazoa; phylum Chordata; class Mammalia; order Rodentia; family Cricetidae; genus Myodes; species Myodes glareolus. The sequence goes on along the minus strand of NW_028263211.1, from coordinate 2,863,364 downwards.
TATGAAAGAGAAGCAGTCTGTTCCAACACTTCAATTCATTGCGCGAAGGGAATGGAGTTTTGTTTTACTTTCTAAATGCTGTCATTTTAGAGAAAATCACTTTCCTTTGAAAGAGTCTTAAGCTACTTACAAGCATTCAACAGAAACTCACATGCATTTTCTGAAAGAGAAGCAGTCGGTTCCAACACTTCAATTCACTGTACAAAGTGAATGGAGTGTTGCTTCACTTTCTAAATGCTGTCCTTTCAAAGAAAATCACTTTACTTTGAAAGTGCCTTAAGCAACTTGAAAGCATTCACAAGAAACACTAATGCGTTTCTATGAAAGAGAAGCACTCTGTTTCAACATTTCAATTCACTACACGAAGGGAATGGAGTGTTGCTTCACTTTCTAAATGCTGTCCTTTCAGAGAAAATCACTTTTCTTTGAAAGTGCCTTAAGCTACTTACAAGCATTCACCAGAAACTCACATGCGTTTCTCTGAAAGAGAAGCAGTCTGTTCCAACACTTCAATTCACTCTGCGAAGTGAATGGAGTGTTGCTTCACTTTCTAAATTCTGTCCTTTCAGAGAAAATCACTTTCCTTTGAAAGTGCCTTAAACTACTTTCAAGCATTCACAAAAAACTCACATGCATTTCTGTTAAAGAGAAGTAGTCTGTTCCAACACTTCAATTCACTGTGCGAAGTGAATGTAGTGTTGCTTCAGTTTCTAAATGCTGTCCTTTCAGAGAAAATCACTTTCGTTTGAAAGTGCCTTAAGCTACTTACAAGCATTCACCAGAAACTCACATGCGTTTCTCTGAAAGAGAAGTAGTCTGTTCCAATACTTCAATTCACTCTGCGAAGTGAATGGAGTGTTGCTTCACTTTCTAAATGCTGTCCTTTCAGAGAAAATCACTTTCCTTTGATATTGCCTTAAGCTACTTGCAAGCATTAGTAAGAAACTCACATGCGTTTCACTGAAAGAGAAGCAGTCTGTTCCAACACTTCAGTTCACTGTGTGAAGTGAATAGAGTGTTGCCTCACTTTCTAAATGCTGTCCTTTCAGAGAAAATCACTTTCCTTTGAAAGTGCATTAAGCTACTTACAAGCATTTAATAGAAACTCACATGCGTTTCTCTGAAAGAGAAGCAATCTGTTCCAACACTTCAATTCACTGTGCGAAGTGAATGGAGTGTTGCCTCACTTTCTAAATGCTGTCCTTTCAGAGAAAATCACTTTCCTTTGAAAGTGCCTTAAGCTAATTACAAGCATTCAACAGAAACTCACATGCATTTCTCAGAAAGAGAAGCAGTCCGTTCCAACACTTCGATTCACTGTGCGAAGTGAATGGAGTGTTGCTTCACTTTCTAAATGCTGTCCTTTCAGAGAAAATCACTTTCCTTTGAAAGTGCCTTAAGCTACTTGCAAGCATTAGGAAGAAACTCACATTCGTTTCTCTGAAAGAGAAGCAGTCTGTTCCAACACTTCAATTCACTGTGCGAAGTGAATGGAGTGTTGCCTCACTTTCTAAATGCTGTCCTTTCAGAGAAAATCACTTTCCATTGAAAGTGCCTTAAACTATTTTCAAGCATTCACAAAAAACTCACATGCGTTTCTCTGAAAGAGAAACAGTCTGTTCCAACACTTCAATTCACTGTGTGAAGTGAATGGAGTGTTGCTTCACTTTCTAAATTCTGTCCTTTCAGAGAAAATCCCTTTCCTTTGAATGTGCCTTAAGCTACTTACAAGCATTCAACAGAAACTCACATGCATTTCTCTGAAAGAGAAGCAGTCTGTTCCAACACTTCAATTCTCTGTGCGAAGTGAATGGAGTGTTGCTTCACTTTCTAAATGCTGTCTTTTCAGAGAAAATCACTTTCCTTTGAAAGTGCCTTAAGCTACTTGCAAGCATTCACAAGAAACACTAATGCGTTTCTATGAAAGAGAAGTAGTCTGTTCCAACACTTCAATTCATTGCGCGAAGGGAATGGAGTCTTGCTTTACTTTCTAAATGCTGTCCTTTCAGAGAAAATCACTTTCCATTGAAAGTGCCTTAAACTACTTTCAAGCATTCACAAAAAACTCACATGCATTTCTCTTAAAGAGAAGCAATCTGTTCCAACACTTCAATTCTCTGTGCGAAGTGAATGGAGTGTTGCTTCACTTTCTAAATGCTGTCCTTTCAGAGAAAATCACTTTCCTTTGAAAGTGCCTTAAGCAACTTGCAAGCATTCACAAGAAACTCACATGCGTTTCTCTGAAAGAGAAGCAGTCTGTTCCAACACTTCAATTCACTGTGCGAAGTGAATGGAGTGTTGCTTCACTTTCTAAATGCTGTCCTTTCAGAGAAAATCACTTTCGTTTGAAAGTGCCTTAAGCTACTTACAAGCATTCACCAGAAACTCACATCCGTTTCTCTGAAAGAGAAGCAGTCTGTTCCAATACTTCAATTCACTCTGCGAAGTGAATGGAGTGTTGCTTCACTTTCTAAATGCTGTCTTTTCAGAGAAAATCACTTTCCTTTGAAATGGCCTTAAGCTACTTACAAGCATTCAACAGAAACTCACATGCATTTCTCTGAAAGAGAAGCAGTCTGTTCCAACACTTCAATTCATTGTGCGAAGTGAATGGAGTGTTGCTTCACTTTCTAAATGCTGTCCTTTCAGAGAAAATCACTTTCCTTTGAAAGTGCCTTAAGCTACTTACAAGCATTCAACAGAAACTCACATGCGTTTCTCTGAAAGAGAAGCAGTCTGTTCCAACACTTCAATTCACTGTGCGAAGTGAATGGAGTGTTGCTTGACTTTCTAAATGCTGTCCTTTCAGAGAAAATCACTTTCCTTTGAAAGCGCCTTAAGCTACTTGCAAGCATTAGGAAGAAACTCGCATGCGTTTCTCTGAAAGAGAAGCAGTCTGTTCCAACACTTCAATTCACTGTGTGAAGTGAATGGAGTGTTGCCTCACTTTCTAAATGCTGTCCTTTCAGAGAAAATCACTTTCCTTTGAAAGTGCCTTAAGCTACTTACAAGCATTCACCAAAAACTCACATGCGTTTCTCTGAAAGAGAAGCAGTCTGTTCCAACACTTCAATTCACTGTGCGAAGTGAATGGAGTGTTGCTTCACTTTCTAAATGCTGTCCTTTCAGAGAAAATCACTTTCCTTTGAAAGTGCCTTAAGCTACTTACAAGCATTGAACAGAAACTCACATGCATTTCTCTGAAAGAGAAGCAGTCTGTTCCAACACTTCAATTCACTGTGCGAAGTGAATGGAGTGTTGCTTCACTTTCTAAATGCTGTCCTTTCATAGAAAATCACTTTCAGTTGAAAGTGCCTTAAGCTACTTGCAAGCATTAGGAAGAAACTCACATTCGTTTCTCTGAAAGAGAAGCACTCTGTTCCAACACTTCAATTCACTGTGCGAAGTGAATGGAGTGTTGCCTCACTTTCTAAATGCTGTCCTTTCAGAGAAAATCACTTTCCATTGAAAGTGCCTTAAACTATTTTCAAGCATTCACAAAAAACTCACATGCGTTTCTCTGAAAGAGAAACAGTCTGTTCCAACACTTCAATTCACTGTGTGAAGTGAATGGAGTGTTGCTTCACTTTAAATGCTGTCCTTTCAGAGAAAATCCCTTTCCTTTGAATGTGCCTTAAGCTACTTACAAGCATTCAACAGAAACTCACATGCATTTCTCTGAAAGAGAAGCAATCTGTTCCAACACTTCAATTCTCTGTGCGAAGTGAATGGACTGTTGCTTCACTTTCTAAATGCTGTCTTTTCAGAGAAAATCACTTTCCTTTGAAAGTGCCTTAAGCTACTTGCAAGCATTCACAAGAAACACTAATGCGTTTCTATGAAAGAGAAGTAGTCTGTTCCAACACTTCAATTCATTGCGCGAAGGGAATGGAGTTTTGCTTTACTTTCTAAATGCTGTCCTTTCAGAGAAAATCACTCTCCTTTGAAAGTGCCTTAAGCTACTTACAAGCATTCAACAGAAACTCACATGCGTTTCTCTGAAAGAGAAGCAGTCTGTTCCAACACTTCAATTCACTGTGCGAAGTGAATGGAGTGTTGCTTCACTTTCTAAATTCTGTCCTTTCAGAGAAAATCACTTTCCTTTGAAAGTGCCTTAAACTACTTTCAAGCATTCACAAAAAACTCACATGCGTTTCTCTTAAAGAGAAGCAGTCTGTTCCAACACTTCAATTCACTGTGCGAAGTGAATGGAGTGTTGCTTCACTTTCTAAATGCTGTCCTTTCAGAGAAAATCACTTTCCTTTGAAAGTGCCTTAAGCAACTTGCAAGCATTCACAAGAAACTCACATGCGTTTTTCTGAAAGAGAAGCAATCTGTTCCAACACTTCAATTCACTGTGCGAATTGAATGGAGTGTTGCTTCACTTTCTAAATGCTGTCCTTTCAGAGAAAATCACTTTCCTTTGAAAGTGCCTTAAGCTACTTGCAAGCATTAGGAAGAAACTCACATGCGTTTCTCTGAAAGAGAAGCAGTCCGTTCCAACACTACAATTCACTGTGCGAAGTGAATGTAGTGTTGCTTCACTTTCTAAATGCTGTCCTTTCAGAGAAAATCACTTTCCTTGGAAAGTGCCTTAAGCTACTTGCAAGCATTAGGAAGAAACTCACATGTGTTTCTCTGAAAGAGAAGCAGTCTATTCCAACACTTCAATTCACTGTGTGAAGTGAATGGAGTGTTGCCTCACTTTGTAAATGATGTCCTTTCAGAGAAAATCACTTTCCTTTGAAAGTGCCTTAAGCTACTTACCGGCATTCAACAGAAACTCACATGCGTTTCTCTGAAAGAGAAGCAGTCTGTTCCAACACTTCAATTCACTTCACGAAGGGAATGGAGTGTTGCTTCACTTTCTAAATGCTGTCCTTTCAGAGAAAATCACTTTCCTTTGAAAGTGCCTTAAGCTACTTACAAGCATTCAACAGAAACTCACATGCATTTCTCTGAAAGAGAAGTAGTCTGTTCCAACACTTCAATTCACTGTGCGAAGTGAATGGAGTGTTGCTTCACTTTCTAAATGCTGTTCTTTCAGAGAAAATCACTTTCCTTTGAAAGTGCCTTAAGCTACTTGCAAGCAATAGGAAGAAACTCACATGCGTTTCTCTGAAAGAGAAGCAGTCCGTTCCAACACTTCAATTCACTGTGCGAAGTGAATGGAGTGTTGCCTCACTTTCTAAATGCTGTCCGTTCAGAGAAAATCACTTTCCATTGAAAGAGCCTTAAAGTACTTTCAAGCATTCACAAAAAACTCACATGCGTTTCTCTGAAAGAGAAACAGTCTGTTCCAACACTTCAATTCACTGTGTGAAATGAATGGAGTGTTGCTTCACTTTCTAAATGCTGTCCTTTCAGAGAAAATCCCTTTCCTTTGAATGTGCCTTAAGCTACTTACAAGCATTCAACAGAAACTCACATGCATTTCTCTGAAAGAGAAGCAATCTGTTCCAACACTTCAATTCTCTGTGGGAAGTGAATGGAGTGTTGCTTCACTTTCTAAATGCTGTCTTTTCAGAGAAAATCACTTTCCTTTGAAAGTGCCTTAAGCTACTTGCAAGCATTCACAAGAAACACTAATGCGTTTCTATGAAACAGAAGTAGTCTGTTCCAACACTTCAATTCATTGCGCGAAGGGAATGGAGTGTTGCTTCACTTTCTAAATGCTGTCCTTTCAGAGAAAATCACTTTCCTTTGAAAGTGCCTTAAGCTACTTGCAAGCATTAGGAAGAAACTCACATGCGTTTCTCTGAAAGAGAAGCAGTCCGTTCCAACACTTCAATTCACTGTGCGAAGTGAATGGAGTGTTGCATCACTTTCTAAATGCTGTCCTTTCAGAGAAAATCACTTTCCTTTGATAGTGCATTAAGCTACTTGCAAGCATTAGGAAGAAACTCACATACGTTTCTCTGAAAGAGAAGCAGTCTATTCCAACACTTAAATTCACTGTTTGAAGTGAATAGAGTGTTGCCTCAATTTCTAAATGCTGTCCTTTCAGAGAAAATCACTTTCCTTTGAAAGTGCATTAAGCTACTTACAAGCATTTAACAGAAACTCACATGCGTTTCTCTGAAAGAGAAGCAGTCTGTTCCAACACTTCAATTCACTGTGCGAAGTGAATGGAGTGTTGCCTCACTTTCTAAATGGTGTCCTTTCAGAGAAAATCACTTTCTTTTGAAAGTGCCTTAAGCTAATTACAAGCATTCAACAGAAACTCACATGCATTTCTCAGAAAGAGAAGCAATCCGTTCCAACACTTCAATTCACTGTGCAAAGTGAATGGAGTGTTGTTTCACTTTCTAAATTCTGTCCTTTCAGAGAAAATCACTTTCCTTTGAAAGTGCCTTAAACTACTTTCAAGCATTCATAAAAAACTCAAATGCGTTTCTCTGAAAGAGAAGCAGTCTGTTCCAACAGTTCAATTCTCTGTGTGAAGTGAATGGAGTGTTGCTTCACTTTCTAAATGCTGTTCTTTCAGAGAAAATCACTTTCCTTTGAAAGTGCCTTAAGCTACTTGCAAACATTAGGAAGAAACTCACATGCGTTTCTCTGAAAGAGAAGCAGTCCGTTCCAACACTTCAATTCACTGTGCGAAGTGAATGGAGTGTTGCTTCACATTCTAAATGCTGTCCTTTCAGAGAAAATCACTTTCCTTTGAAAGTGCCTTAAGCTACTTGCAAGCATTCACAAGAAACACTAATGCGTTTATATGAAAGAGAAGCACTCTGTTCCAACACTTCAATTCATTGCACGAAGGGAATGGAGTGTTGCTTCACTTTCTAAAGGCTGTCCTTTCAGAGAAAATCACTTTCCTTTGAAAGTGCCTTAAGCTACTTACAAGCATTAACCAGAAACTCACATGCGTTTCTCTGAAAGAGAAGCAGTCTGTTCCAACACTTCAATTCACTGTGCGAAGTGAATGGAGTGTTGCTTGACTTTCTAAATGCTGTCCTTTCAGAGAAAATCACTTTCCTTTGAAAGCGCCTTAAGCTACTTGCAAGCATTAGGAAGAAACTCGCATGCGTTTCTCTGAAAGAGAAGCAGTCTGTTCCAACACTTCAATTCACTGTGTGAAGTGAATGGAGTGTTGCCTCACTTTCTAAATGCTGTCCTTTCAGAGAAAATCACTTTCCTTTGAAAGTGCCTTAAGCTACTTACAAGCATTCACCAAAAACTCACATGCGTTTCTCTGAAAGAGAAGCAGTCTGTTCCAACACTTCAATTCACTGTGCGAAGTGAATGGAGTGTTGCTTCACTTTCTAAATGCTGTCCTTTCAGAGAAAATCACTTTCCTTTGAAAGTGCCTTAAGCTACTTACAAGCATTGAACAGAAACTCACATGCATTTCTCTGAAAGAGAAGCAGTCTGTTCCAACACTTCAATTCACTGTGCGAAGTGAATGGAGTGTTGCTTCACTTTCTAAATGCTGTCCTTTCATAGAAAATCACTTTCAGTTGAAAGTGCCTTAAGCTACTTGCAAGCATTAGGAAGAAACTCACATTCGTTTCTCTGAAAGAGAAGCACTCTGTTCCAACACTTCAATTCACTGTGCGAAGTGAATGGAGTGTTGCCTCACTTTCTAAATGCTGTCCTTTCAGAGAAAATCACTTTCCATTGAAAGTGCCTTAAACTATTTTCAAGCATTCACAAAAAACTCACATGCGTTTCTCTGAAAGAGAAACAGTCTGTTCCAACACTTCAATTCACTGTGTGAAGTGAATGGAGTGTTGCTTCACTTTAAATGCTGTCCTTTCAGAGAAAATCCCTTTCCTTTGAATGTGCCTTAAGCTACTTACAAGCATTCAACAGAAACTCACATGCATTTCTCTGAAAGAGAAGCAATCTGTTCCAACACTTCAATTCTCTGTGCGAAGTGAATGGACTGTTGCTTCACTTTCTAAATGCTGTCTTTTCAGAGAAAATCACTTTCCTTTGAAAGTGCCTTAAGCTACTTGCAAGCATTCACAAGAAACACTAATGCGTTTCTATGAAAGAGAAGTAGTCTGTTCCAACACTTCAATTCATTGCGCGAAGGGAATGGAGTTTTGCTTTACTTTCTAAATGCTGTCCTTTCAGAGAAAATCACTCTCCTTTGAAAGTGCCTTAAGCTACTTACAAGCATTCAACAGAAACTCACATGCGTTTCTCTGAAAGAGAAGCAGTCTGTTCCAACACTTCAATTCACTGTGCGAAGTGAATGGAGTGTTGCTTCACTTTCTAAATTCTGTCCTTTCAGAGAAAATCACTTTCCTTTGAAAGTGCCTTAAACTACTTTCAAGCATTCACAAAAAACTCACATGCGTTTCTCTTAAAGAGAAGCAGTCTGTTCCAACACTTCAATTCACTGTGCGAAGTGAATGGAGTGTTGCTTCACTTTCTAAATGCTGTCCTTTCAGAGAAAATCACTTTCCTTTGAAAGTGCCTTAAGCAACTTGCAAGCATTCACAAGAAACTCACATGCGTTTTTCTGAAAGAGAAGCAATCTGTTCCAACACTTCAATTCACTGTGCGAATTGAATGGAGTGTTGCTTCACTTTCTAAATGCTGTCCTTTCAGAGAAAATCACTTTCCTTTGAAAGTGCCTTAAGCTACTTGCAAGCATTAGGAAGAAACTCACATGCGTTTCTCTGAAAGAGAAGCAGTCCGTTCCAACACTACAATTCACTGTGCGAAGTGAATGTAGTGTTGCTTCACTTTCTAAATGCTGTCCTTTCAGAGAAAATCACTTTCCTTGGAAAGTGCCTTAAGCTACTTGCAAGCATTAGGAAGAAACTCACATGTGTTTCTCTGAAAGAGAAGCAGTCTATTCCAACACTTCAATTCACTGTGTGAAGTGAATGGAGTGTTGCCTCACTTTGTAAATGATGTCCTTTCAGAGAAAATCACTTTCCTTTGAAAGTGCCTTAAGCTACTTACCGGCATTCAACAGAAACTCACATGCGTTTCTCTGAAAGAGAAGCAGTCTGTTCCAACACTTCAATTCACTTCACGAAGGGAATGGAGTGTTGCTTCACTTTCTAAATGCTGTCCTTTCAGAGAAAATCACTTTCCTTTGAAAGTGCCTTAAGCTACTTACAAGCATTCAACAGAAACTCACATGCATTTCTCTGAAAGAGAAGTAGTCTGTTCCAACACTTCAATTCACTGTGCCAAGTGAATGGAGTGTTGCTTCACTTTCTAAATGCTGTTCTTTCAGAGAAAATCACTTTCCTTTGAAAGTGCCTTAAGCTACTTGCAAGCAATAGGAAGAAACTCACATGCGTTTCTCTGAAAGAGAAGCAGTCCGTTCCAACACTTCAATTCACTGTGCGAAGTGAATGGAGTGTTGCCTCACTTTCTAAATGCTGTCCGTTCAGAGAAAATCACTTTCCATTGAAAGAGCCTTAAAGTACTTTCAAGCATTCACAAAAAACTCACATGCGTTTCTCTGAAAGAGAAACAGTCTGTTCCAACACTTCAATTCACTGTGTGAAATGAATGGAGTGTTGCTTCACTTTCTAAATGCTGTCCTTTCAGAGAAAATCCCTTTCCTTTGAATGTGCCTTAAGCTACTTACAAGCATTCAACAGAAACTCACATGCATTTCTCTGAAAGAGAAGCAATCTGTTCCAACACTTCAATTCTCTGTGGGAAGTGAATGGAGTGTTGCTTCACTTTCTAAATGCTGTCTTTTCAGAGAAAATCACTTTCCTTTGAAAGTGCCTTAAGCTACTTGCAAGCATTCACAAGAAACACTAATGCGTTTCTATGAAACAGAAGTAGTCTGTTCCAACACTTCAATTCATTGCGCGAAGGGAATGGAGTGTTGCTTCACTTTCTAAATGCTGTCCTTTCAGAGAAAATCACTTTCCTTTGAAAGTGCCTTAAGCTACTTGCAAGCATTAGGAAGAAACTCACATGCGTTTCTCTGAAAGAGAAGCAGTCCGTTCCAACACTTCAATTCACTGTGCGAAGTGAATGGAGTGTTGCATCACTTTCTAAATGCTGTCCTTTCAGAGAAAATCACTTTCCTTTGATAGTGCATTAAGCTACTTGCAAGCATTAGGAAGAAACTCACATACGTTTCTCTGAAAGAGAAGCAGTCTATTCCAACACTTAAATTCACTGTTTGAAGTGAATAGAGTGTTGCCTCAATTTCTAAATGCTGTCCTTTCAGAGAAAATCACTTTCCTTTGAAAGTGCATTAAGCTACTTACAAGCATTTAACAGAAACTCACATGCGTTTCTCTGAAAGAGAAGCAGTCTGTTCCAACACTTCAATTCACTGTGCGAAGTGAATGGAGTGTTGCCTCACTTTCTAAATGGTGTCCTTTCAGAGAAAATCACTTTCTTTTGAAAGTGCCTTAAGCTAATTACAAGCATTCAACAGAAACTCACATGCATTTCTCAGAAAGAGAAGCAATCCGTTCCAACACTTCAATTCACTGTGCAAAGTGAATGGAGTGTTGTTTCACTTTCTAAATTCTGTCCTTTCAGAGAAAATCACTTTCCTTTGAAAGTGCCTTAAACTACTTTCAAGCATTCATAAAAAACTCAAATGCGTTTCTCTGAAAGAGAAGCAGTCTGTTCCAACAGTTCAATTCTCTGTGTGAAGTGAATGGAGTGTTGCTTCACTTTCTAAATGCTGTTCTTTCAGAGAAAATCACTTTCCTTTGAAAGTGCCTTAAGCTACTTGCAAACATTAGGAAGAAACTCACATGCGTTTCTCTGAAAGAGAAGCAGTCCGTTCCAACACTTCAATTCACTGTGCGAAGTGAATGGAGTGTTGCTTCACATTCTAAATGCTGTCCTTTCAGAGAAAATCACTTTCCTTTGAAAGTGCCTTAAGCTACTTGCAAGCATTCACAAGAAACACTAATGCGTTTATATGAAAGAGAAGCACTCTGTTCCAACACTTCAATTCATTGCACGAAGGGAATGGAGTGTTGCTTCACTTTCTAAAGGCTGTCCTTTCAGAGAAAATCACTTTCCTTTGAAAGTGCCTTAAGCTACTTACAAGCATTAACCAGAAACTCACATGCGTTTCTCTGAAAGAGAAGCAGTCTGTTCCAACACTTCAATTCAATGTGCGAAGTGAATGGAGTGTTGCTTCACTTTCTAAATGCTGTCCTTTCAGAGAAAATCACTTTCCTTTGAAAGTGCCTTAAGCTACTTGCAAGCATTAGGAAGAAACTCACATGCGTTTCTCTGAAAGAGAAGCAGTCTGTTCCAACACTTCAATTCACTGTGCGAAGTGAATGGAGTGTTGCCTCACTTTCTAAATGCTGTCCTTTCAGAGAAAATAACTTTCCATTGAAAGTGCCCAAAACTACTTTCAAGCATTCACAAAAAACTCACATGCGTTTCTCTGAAAGAGAAGCAGTCTGTTCCAACACTTCAATTCACTGTGCAAAGTGAATGGAGTGTTGCTTCACTTTCTAAATGCTGTCCTTTCAGAGAAAATCCCTTTCCTTTGAATGTGCCTTAAGCTACTTACAAGCATTCAACATAAACTCACATGCATTTCTCTGAAAGAGAAGCAGTCTGATCCAACACTTCAATTCACTGTACAAAGTGAATGGAGTGTTGCTTCACTTTCTAAATGCTGTCCTTTCAGAAAAAATCACTTTCCTTTGAAAGTGCCTTAAGCAACTTGCAAGCATTCACAAGAAACTCACATGCGTTTCTCTGAAAGAGAAGCAGTCTGTTCCAACACTTCAATTCACTGTGAGAAGTGAATGGAGTGTTGCTTCACTTTCTAAATGCTGTCCTTTCAGAGAAAATCACTTTCCTTTGAAAGTGCCTTAAACTCCTTTCAAGCATTCACAAAAAACTCACATGCGTTCCTCTTAAAGAGAAGCAGTCTGTTCTAACACTTCAATTCACTGTGCGAAGTGAATGGAGTGTTGCTTCAGTTTCTAAATGCTGTCCTTTCAGAGAAAATCACTTTCCTTAGAAAGTGCCTTAAGCAACATGCAAGCATTCTCAAGAAACTCACATGCGTTTCTCTGAAAGAGAAGCAGTCTGTTCCAACACTTCAATTCACTGTACAAAGTGAATGGGGTGTTGCTTCACTTTCTAAATGCTGTCCTTTCAGAGAAAATCACTTTCCTTTGAAAGTGCCTTAAGCAACTTGCAAGCATTCACAAGAAACACTAATGCGTTTCTATGAAAGAGAAGCACTCTGTTCCAACACTTCAATTCACTGCACGAAGGGAATGGAGTGTTGCTTCACTTTCTAAATGCTGTCCTTTCAGAGAAAATCACTTTCCTTTGAAAGTGCCTTAAGCTACTTACAAGCATTGAACAGAAACTCACATGCATTTCTCTGAAAGAGAAGCAGTCTGTTCCAACACTTCAATTCACTGTGCGAAGTGAATGGAGTGTTGCTTCACTTTCTAAATTATGTCCTTTCAGAGAAAATCACTTTCCTTTGAATGTGCCTTAAGCAACTTGCAAGCATTCAAAAGAAACACTAATGCGTTTATATGAAAGAGAAGCACTCTGTTCCAACACTTCAATTCACTGCACGAAGGGAATGGAGTGTTGCTTCACTTTCTAAATGCTGTCCTTTCAGAGAAAATCACTTTCCTTTGAAAGTGCCTTAAGCTACTTACAAGCATTCACCAGAAACTCACATGCGTTTCTCTGAAAGAGAAGCAGTCTGTTCCAACACTTCAATTCACTTGCGAAGTGAATGGAGTGTTGCTTCACTTTCTAAATGCTGTCCTTTCAGAGAAAATCACTTTCCTTTGATATTGCCTTAAGCTACTTGCAAGCATTAGGAAGAAACTCACATGCGTTTCACTGAAAGAGAAGCAGTCTGTTCCAACACTTCAGTTCACTGTGTGAAGTGAATAGAGTGTTGCCTCACTTTCTAAATGCTGTCCTTTCAGAGAAAATTACTTTCCTTTGAAAGTGCATTAAGCTACTTACAAGCATTTAACAGAAACACACATGCGTTTCTCTGAAAGAGAAGCAATCTGTTCCAACACTTCAATTCATTGTGCGAAGTGAATGGAGTGTTGCCTCACTTTTTAAATGCTGTCCTTTCAGAGAAAATCACTTTCCTTTGAAAGTGCCTTAAGCAAATTACAAGCATTCAACAGAAACTCACATGCATTTCTCAGAAAGAGAAGCAGTCCGTTCCAACACTTCAATTCACTGTGCGAAGTGAATGGAGTGTTGCTTCACTTTCTAAATGCTGTCCTTTCATAGAAAATCACTTTCAGTTGAAAGTGCCTTAAGCTACTTGCAAGCATTAGGAAGAAACTCACATTCGTTTCTCTGAAAGAGAAGCACTCTGTTCCAACACTTCAATTCACTGTGCGAAGTGAATGGAGTGTTGCCTCACTTTCTAAATGCTGTCCTTTCAGAGAAAATCACTTTCCATTGAAAGTGCCTTAAACTATTTTCAAGCATTCACAAAAAACTCACATGCGTTTCTCAGAAAGAGAAACAGTCTGTTCCAACACTTCAATTCACTGTGTGAAGTGAATGGAGTGTTGCTTCACTTTAAATGCTGTCCTTTCAGAGAAAATCCCTTTCCTTTGAATGTGCCTTAAGCTACTTACAAGCATTCAACAGAAACTCACATGCATTTCTCTGAAAGAGAAGCAATCTGTTCCAACACTTCAATTCTCTGTGCGAGGTGAATGGACTGTTGCTTCACTTTCTAAATGCTGTCTTTTCAGAGAAAATCACTTTCCTTTGAAAGTGCCTTAAGCTACTTGCAAGCATTCACAAGAAACACTAATGCGTTTCTATGAAAGAGAAGTAGTCTGTTCCAACACTTCAATTCATTGCGCGAAGGGAATGGAGTTTTGCTTTACTTTCTAAATGCTGTCCTTTCAGAGAAAATCACTCTCCTTTGAAAGTGCCTTAAGCTACTTACAAGCATTCAACAGAAACTCACATGCGTTTCTCTGAAAGAGAAGCAGTCTGTTCCAACACTTCAATTCACTGTGCGAAGTGAATGGAGTGTTGCTTCACTTTCTAAATTCTGTCCTTTCAGAGAAAATCACTTTCCTTTGAAAGTGCCTTAAACTACTTTCAAGCATTCACAAAAAACTCACATGCGTTTCTCTTAAAGAGAAGCAGTCTGTTCCAACACTTCAATTCACTGTGCGAAGTGAATGGAGTGTTGCTTCACTTTCTAAATGCTGTCCTTTCAGAGAAAATCACTTTCCTTTGAAAGTGCCTTAAGCAACTTGCAAGCATTCACAAGAAACTCACATGCGATTTTCTGAAAGAGAAGCAATCTGTTCCAACACTTCAATTCACTGTGCGAATTGAATGGAGTGTTGCTTCACCTTCTAAATGCTGTCCTTTCAGAGAAAATCACTTTCCTTTGAAAGTGCCTTAAGCTACTTGCAAGCATTAGGAAGAAACTCACATGCGTTTCTCTGAAAGAGAAGCAGTCCGTTCCAACACTACAATTCACTGTGCGAAGTGAATGTAGTGTTGCTTCACTTTCTAATTGCTGTCCTTTCAGAGAAAATCACTTTCCTTGGAAAGTGCTTTAAGCTACTTGCAAGCATTAGGAAGAAACTCACATGTGTTTCTCTGAAAGAGAAGCAGTCTATTCCAACACTTCAATTCACTGTGTGAAGTGAATGGAGTGTTGCCTCACTTTGTAAATGATGTCCTTTCAGAGAAAATCACTTTCCTTTGAAAGTGCCTTAAGCTACTTGCAAGCAATAGGAAGAAACTCACATGCGTTTCTCTGAAAGAGAAGCAGTCCGTTCCAACACTTCAATTCACTGTGCGAAGTGAATGGAGTGTTGCCTCACTTTCTAAATGCTGTCCGTTCAGAGAAAATCACTTTCCATTGAAAGAGCCTTAAAGTACTTTCAAGCATTCACAAAAAACTCACATGCGTTTCTCTGAAAGAGAAACAGTCTGTTCCAACACTTCAATTCACTGTGTGAAATGAATGGAGTGTTGCTTCACTTTCTAAATGCTGTCCTTTCAGAGAAAATCCCTTTCCTTTGAATGTGCCTTAAGCTACTTACAAGCATTCAACAGAAACTCACATGCATTTCTCTGAAAGAGAAGCAATCTGTTCCAACACTTCAATTCTCTGTGGGAAGTGAATGGAGTGTTGCTTCACTTTCTAAATGCTGTCTTTTCAGAGAAAATCACTTTCCTTTGAAAGTGCCTTAAGCAACTTGCAAGCATTCACAAGAAACTCACATGCGTTTCTCTGAAAGAGAAGCAGTCTGTTCCAAAACTTCAATTCACTGTGCGAATTGAATGGAGTGTTGCTTCACTTTCTAAATGCTGTCCTTTCAGAGAAAATCACTTTCCTTTGAAAGTGCCTTACGCTACTTGCAAGCATTAGGAAGAAACTCACATGCGTTTCTCTGAAAGAGAAGCAGTCCGTTCCAACACTACAATTCACTGTGCGAAGTGAATGTAGTGTTGCTTCACTTTCTAAATGCTGTCCTTTCAGAGAAAATCACTTTCCTTTGAAAGTGCCTTAAGCTACTTGAAAGCATTAGGAAGAAACTCACATGTGTTTCTCTGAAAGAGAAGCAGTCTGTTCCAACACTTCAATTCACTGTGTGAAGTGAATGGAGTGTTGCCTCACTTTGTAAATGATGTCCTTTCAGAGAAAATCACTTTCCTTTGAAAGTGCCTTAAGCTACTTACCGGCATTCAACAGAAACTCACATGCGTTTCTCTGAAAGAGAAGCAGTCTGTTCCAACACTTCAATTCACTTCACGAAGGGAATGGAGTGTTGCTTCACTTTCTAAATGCTGTCCTTTCAGAGAAAATCACTTTCCTTTGAAAGTGCCTTAAGCTACTTACAAGCATTCAACAGAAACTCACATGCATTTCTCTGAAAGAGAAGTAGTCTGTTCCAACACTTCAATTCACTGTGCGAAGTGAATGGAGTGTTGCTTCACTTTCTAACGCTGTTCTTTCGGAGAAAATCACTTTCCTTTGAAAGTGCCTTAAGCTACTTGCAAGCATTAGGAAGAAACTCACATGCGTTTCTCTGAAAGAGAAGCAGTCCGTTCCAACACTTCAATTCACTGTGCGAAGTGAATGGAGTGTTGCCTCACTTTCTAAATGCTGTCCGTTCAGAGAAAATCACTTTCCATTGAAAGAGCCTTAAAGTACTTTCAAGCATTCACAAAAAACTCACATGCGTTTCTCTGAAAGAGAAACAGTCTGTTCCAACACTTCAATTCACTGTGTGAAATGAATGGAGTGTTGCTTCACTTTCTAAATGCTGTCCTTTCAGAGAAAATCCCTTTCCTTTGAATGTGCCTTAAGCTACTTACAAGCATTCAACAGAAACTCACATGCATTTCTCTGAAAGAGAAGCAATCTGTTCCAACACTTCAATTCTCTGTGGGAAGTGAATGGAGTGTTGCTTCACTTTCTAAATGCTGTCTTTTCAGAGAAAATCACTTTCCTTTGAAAGTGCCTTAAGCTACTTGCAAGCATTCACAAGAAACACTAATGCGTTTCTATGAAACAGAAGTAGTCTGTTCCAACACTTCAATTCATTGCGCGAAGGGAATGGAGTGTTGCTTCACTTTCTAAATGCTGTCCTTTCAGAGAAAATCACTTTCCTTTGAAAGTGCCTTAAGCTACTTGCAAGCATTAGGAAGAAACTCACATGCGTTTCTCTGAAAGAGAAGCAGTCCGTTCCAACACTTCAATTCACTGTGCGAAGTGAATGGAGTGTTGCATCACTTTCTAAATGCTGTCCTTTCAGAGAAAATCACTTTCCTTTGATAGTGCATTAAGCTACTTGCAAGCATTAGGAAGAAACTCACATACGTTTCTCTGAAAGAGAAGCAGTCTCTTCCAACACTTAAATTCACTGTTTGAAGTGAATAGAGTGTTGCCTCAATTTCTAAATGCTGTCCTTTCAGAGAAAATCACTTTCCTTTGAAAGTGCATTAAGCTACTTACAAGCATTTAACAGAAACTCACATGCGTTTCTCTGAAAGAGAAGCAGTCTGTTCCAACACTTCAATTCACTGTGCGAAGTGAATGGAGTGTTGCCTCACTTTCTAAATGGTGTCCTTTCAGAGAAAATCACTTTCTTTTGAAAGTGCCTTAAGCTAATTACAAGCATTCAACAGAAACTCACATGCATTTCTCAGAAAGAGAAGCAGTCCGTTCCAACACTTCAATTCACTGTGCAAAGTGAATGGAGTGTTGTTTCACTTTCTAAATTCTGTCCTTTCAGAGAAAATCACTTTCCTTTGAAAGTGCCTTAAACTACTTTCAAGCATTCATAAAAAACTCAAATGCGTTTCTCTGAAAGAGAAGCAGTCTGTTCCAACAGTTCAATTCTCTGTGTGAAGTGAATGGAGTGTTGCTTCACTTTCTAAATGCTGTTCTTTCAGAGAAAATCACTTTCCTTTGAAAGTGCCTTAAGCTACTTGCAAACATTAGGAAGAAACTCACATGCGTTTCTCTGAAAGAGAAGCAGTCCGTTCCAACACTTCAATTCACTGTGCGAAGTGAATGGAGTGTTGCTTCACATTCTAAATGCTGTCCTTTCAGAGAAAATCACTTTCCTTTGAAAGTGCCTTAAGCTACTTGCAAGCATTCACAAGAAACACTAATGCGTTTATATGAAAGAGAAGCACTCTGTTCCAACACTTCAATTCATTGCACGAAGGGAATGGAGTGTTGCTTCACTTTCTAAAGGCTGTCCTTTCAGAGAAAATCACTTTCCTTTGAAAGTGCCTTAAGCTACTTACAAGCATTAACCAGAAACTCACATGCGTTTCTCTGAAAGAGAAGCAGTCTGTTCCAACACTTCAATTCAATGTGCGAAGTGAATGGAGTGTTGCTTCACTTTCTAAATGCTGTCCTTTCAGAGAAAATCACTTTCCTTTGAAAGTGCCTTAAGCTACTTGCAAGCATTAGGAAGAAACTCACATGCGTTTCTCTGAAAGAGAAGCAGTCTGTTCCAACACTTCAATTCACTGTGCGAAGTGAATGGAGTGTTGCCTCACTTTCTAAATGCTGTCCTTTCAGAGAAAATAACTTTCCATTGAAAGTGCCCAAAACTACTTTCAAGCATTCACAAAAAACTCACATGCGTTTCTCTGAAAGAGAAGCAGTCTGTTCCAACACTTCAATTCACTGTGCAAAGTGAATGGAGTGTTGCTTCACTTTCTAAATGCTGTCCTTTCAGAGAAAATCCCTTTCCTTTGAATGTGCCTTAAGCTACTTACAAGCATTCAACATAAACTCACATGCATTTCTCTGAAAGAGAAGCAGTCTGATCCAACACTTCAATTCACTGTACAAAGTGAATGGAGTGTTGCTTCACTTTCTAAATGCTGTCCTTTCAGAAAAAATCACTTTCCTTTGAAAGTGCCTTAAGCAACTTGCAAGCATTCACAAGAAACTCACATGCGTTTCTCTGAAAGAGAAGCAGTCTGTTCCAACACTTCAATTCACTGTGAGAAGTGAATGGAGTGTTGCTTCACTTTCTAAATGCTGTCCTTTCAGAGAAAATCACTTTCCTTTGAAAGTGCCTTAAACTCCTTTCAAGCATTCACAAAAAACTCACATGCGTTCCTCTTAAAGAGAAGCAGTCTGTTCTAACACTTCAATTCACTGTGCGAAGTGAATGGAGTGTTGCTTCAGTTTCTAAATGCTGTCCTTTCAGAGAAAATCACTTTCCTTAGAAAGTGCCTTAAGCAACATGCAAGCATTCTCAAGAAACTCACATGCGTTTCTCTGAAAGAGAAGCAGTCTGTTCCAACACTTCAATTCACTGTACAAAGTGAATGGGGTGTTGCTTCACTTTCTAAATGCTGTCCTTTCAGAGAAAATCACTTTCCTTTGAAAGTGCCTTAAGCAACTTGCAAGCATTCACAAGAAACACTAATGCGTTTCTATGAAAGAGAAGCACTCTGTTCCAACACTTCAATTCACTGCACGAAGGGAATGGAGTGTTGCTTCACTTTCTAAATGCTGTCCTTTCAGAGAAAATCACTTTCCTTTGAAAGTGCCTTAAGCTACTTGAAAGCATTAGGAAGAAACTCACATGCGTTTCTCTGAAAGAGAAGCAGTCCGTTCCAACACTACAATTCACTGTGCGAAGTGAATGTAGTGTTGCTTCACTTTCTAAATGCTGTCCTTTCAGAGAAAATCACTTTCCTTTGAAAGTGCCTTAAGCTACTTGAAAGCATTAGGAAGAAACTCACATGTGTTTCTCTGAAAGAGAAGCAGTCTGTTCCAACACTTCAATTCACTGTGTGAAGTGAATGGAGTGTTGCCTCACTTTGTAAATGATGTCCTTTCAGAGAAAATCACTTTCCTTTGAAAGTACCTTAAGCTACTTACCGGCATTCAACAGAAACTCACATGCGTTTCTCTGAAAGAGAAGCAGTCTGTTCCAACACTTCAATTCACTTCACGAAGGGAATGGAGTGCTGCATAACTTTCTAAATGCAGTCCTTTCAGAGAAAATCACTTTCCTTTGAAAGTGCCTTAAGCTACTTCCAAGCATTCACCAGAAACTCACATGCGTTTCTCTGAAACAGAAGCAGTCTGTTCCAACACTTCAATTCACTGTGCGAAGTGAATGGAGTGTTGCCTCACTTTCTAAATGCTGTCCTTTCAGAGAAAATCAATTTCCATTGAAAGTGCCTTAAACTACTTTCAAGCATTCACAAAAAACTCACATGCGTTTCTCTGAAAGAGAAGCAGTCTGTTCCAACACTTCAATTCACTGTGTGAAGGGAATGGAGTGTTGCTTCACTTTCTAAATGCTGTCCTTTTAGAGAAAATCCCTTTCCTTTGAATGTGCCTTAAGCTACTTACAAGCATTCAACAGAAACTCACATGCATTTCTCTGAAAGAGAAGCAATCTGTTCCAACACTTCAATTCTCTGTGCGAAGTGAATGGAGTGTTGCTTCACTTTCTAAATGCTGTCCTTTCAGAGAAAATCACTTTCCTTTGAAAGTGCCTTTAGCTACTTGCAAGTATTCAAAAGAAACACTAATGCGTTTCTATGAAAGAGAAGCAGTCTGTTCCAACACTTCAATTCACTGCACGAAGGGAATGGAGGGTTGCTTTACTTTCTAAATGCTGTCCTTTCAGAGAAAATCACTTTCCTTTGAAAGTGCCTTAAGCTACTTGCAAGCATTCAACAGAAACTTACATGCATTTCTCTGAAAGAGAAGCAGTCTGTTCCAACACTTCAATTCACTGTGCGAAGTGAATGGAGTGTTGCTTCACTTTCTAAATGCTGTCCTTTCAGAGAAAATCACTTTCCTTTTAAAGTGCCTTAAGCAACTTACAAGCATTCACCAGAAACTCACATGCGTTTCTCTGAAAGAGAAGCAGTCTGTTCCAACACTTCAATTCACTGTTCGAAATGAATGGAGTGTTGCTTCACTTTCTAAATCCTGTCCTTTCAGAGAAAATCACTTTCCTTTGAAAGTGCCTTAAGCTACTTGCAAGCATTAGAAAGAAACTCACATGCGTTTCTCTGAAAGAGAAGCAGTCTGTTCCAACACTTCAATTCACTGTGCGAAGTGAATGGAGTGTTGCTTCACTTTCTAAGTGCTGTCCTTTCAGAGAAAATCACTTTCCTTTGAAAGTGCCTTAAGCTACTTGTAAGCATTAGGAAGAAACTCACATGCGTTTCTCTGAAAGAGAAGCAATCTGTTCCAACACTTCAATTCACTGTGCGAAGTGAATGGAGTGTTGCCTCACTTTCTAAATGCTGTCCTTTCAGAGAAAATCACTTTCCTTTGAAAGTGCCTTAAGCTACTTACAAGCATTCAACAGAAACTCACATGCATTTCTCTGAAAGAGAAGTAGTCTGTTCCAACACTTCATTCACTGTGCGAAGTGAATGGAGTGTTGCTTCACTTTCTAAATTATGTCCTTTCAGAGAAAATCACTTTACTTTGAAAGTGCCTTAAGCAACTTGCAAGCATTCACAAGAAACACTAATGCGTTTATATGAAAGAGAAGCACTTTGTTCCAACACTTCAATTCACTGCACGAAGGGAATGGAGTGTTGCTTCACTTTCTAAATGCTGTCCTTTCAGAGAAAATCACTTTCCTTTGAAAGTGCCTTAAGCTACTTACAAGCATTCACCAGAAACTCACATGCGTTTCTCTGAAACAGAAGCAGTCTGTTCCAACACTTCAATTCACTGTGCGAAGTGAATGGAGTGTTGCCTCACTTTCTAAATGCTGTCCTTTCAGAGAAAATCAATTTCCATTGAAAGTGCCTTAAACTACTTTCAAGCATTCACAAAAAACTCACATGCGTTTCTCTGAAAGAGAAGCAGTCTGTTCCAACACTTCAATTCACTGTTCGAAATGAATGGAGTGTTGCTTCACTTTCTAAATGCTGTCCTTTCAGAGAAAATCACTTTCCTTTGAAAGTGCCTTAAGCTACTTGCAAGCATTAGAAAGAAACTCACATGCGTTTCTCTGAAAGAGAAGCAGTCTGTTCCAACACTTCAATTCACTGT
Organism: Myodes glareolus; assembly: GCF_982192425.1. Classification (NCBI taxonomy): domain Eukaryota; kingdom Metazoa; phylum Chordata; class Mammalia; order Rodentia; family Cricetidae; genus Myodes; species Myodes glareolus. The sequence continues at coordinate 2,841,892 of NW_028263211.1, read as the reverse complement.
GCGAAGTGAATGGAGTGTTGCTTCACTTTCTAAGTGCTGTCCTTTCAGAGAAAATCACTTTCCTTTGAAAGTGCCTTAAGCTACTTGTAAGCATTAGGAAGAAACTCACATGCGTTTCTCGGAAAGAGAAGCAATCTGTTCCAACACTTCAATTCACTGTGCGAAGTGAATGGAGTGTTGCCTCACTTTCTAAATGCTGTCCTTTCAGAGAAAATCACTTTCCTTTGAAAGTGCCTTAAGCTACTTACAAGCATTCAACAGAAACTCACATGCATTTCTCTGAAAGAGAAGTAGTCTGTTCCAACACTTCATTCACTGTGCGAAGTGAATGGAGTGTTGCTTCACTTTCTAAATTATGTCCTTTCAGAGAAAATCACTTTACTTTGAAAGTGCCTTAAGCAACTTGCAAGCATTCACAAGAAACACTAATGCGTTTATATGAAAGAGAAGCACTCTGTTCCAACACTTCAATTCACTGCACGAAGGGAATGGAGTGTTGCTTCACTTTCTAAATGCTGTCCTTTCAGAGAAAATCACTTTCCTTTGAAAGTGCCTTAAGCTACTTACAAGCATTCACCAGAAACTCACATGCGTTTCTCTGAAACAGAAGCAGTCTGTTCCATCACTTCAATTCACTGTGCGAAGTGAATGGAGTGTTGCCTCACTTTCTAAATGCTGTCCTTTCAGAGAAAATCAATTTCCTTTGAAAGTGCCTTAAACTACTTTCAAGCATTCACAAAAAACTCACATGCGTTTCTCTGAAAGAGAAACAGTCTGTTCCAACACTTCAATTCACTGTGCGAAGTGAATGGAGTGTTGCTTCACTTTCTAAATGCTGTCCTTTTAGAGAAAATCCCTTTCCTTTTAATGTGCCTTAAGCTACTTACAAGCATTCAACAGAAACTCACATGCATTTCTCTGAAAGAGAAGCAATCTGTTCCAACACTTCAATTCTCTGTGCGAAGTGAATGGAGTGTTGCTTCACTTTCTAAATGCTGTCCTTTCAGAGAAAATCACTTTCCTTTGAAAGTGCCTTAAGCTACTTACAAGCATTCAACAGAAACTCACATGCATTTCTCTGAAAGAGAAGTAGTCTGTTCCAACACTTCATTCACTGTGCGAAGTGAATGGAGTGTTGCTTCACTTTCTAAATTATGTCCTTTCAGAGAAAATCACTTTACTTTGAAAGTGCCTTAAGCAACTTGCAAGCATTCACAAGAAACACTAATGCGTTTATATGAAAGAGAAGCACTCTGTTCCAACACTTCAATTCACTGCACGAAGGGAATGGAGTGTTGCTTCACTTTCTAAATGCTGTCCTTTCAGAGAAAATCACTTTCCTTTGAAAGTGCCTTAAGCTACTTACAAGCATTCACCAGAAACTCACATGCGTTTCTCTGAAACAGAAGCAGTCTGTTCCAACACTTCAATTCACTGTGCGAAGTGAATGGAGTGTTGCCTCACTTTCTAAATGCTGTCCTTTCAGAGAAAATCAATTTCCATTGAAAGTGCCTTAAACTACTTTCAAGCATTCACAAAAAACTCACATGCGTTTCTCTGAAAGAGAAACAGTCTGTTCCAACACTTCAATTCACTGTGCGAAGTGAATGGAGTGTTGCTTCACTTTCTAAATGCTGTCCTTTTAGAGAAAATCCCTTTCCTTTTAATGTGCCTTAAGCTACTTACAAGCATTCAACAGAAACTCACATGCATTTCTCTGAAAGAGAAGCAATCTGTTCCAACACTTCAATTCTCTGTGCGAAGTGAATGGAGTGTTGCTTCACTTTCTAAATGCTGTCCTTTCAGAGAAAATCACTTTCCTTTGAAAGTGCCTTAAGCTACTTGCAAGCATTCACAAGAAACACTAATGCGTTTCTATGAAAGAGAAGCAGTCTGTTCCAACACTTCCATTCACTGCACGAAGGGAATGGAGTGTTGCTTTACTTTCTAAATGCTGTCCATTCAGAGAAAATCACTTTCCTTTGAAAGTGCCTTAAGCTACTTACAAGCATTCACCAGAAACTCACATGCGTTTCTCTGAAAGAGAAGCAGTCTGTTCCAACACTTCAATTCACTGTTCGAAATGAATGGAAGTGTTGCTTCACTTTCTAAATGCTGTCCTTTCAGAGAAAATCACTTTCCTTTGAAAGTGCCTTAAGCTACTTGCAAGCATTAGGAAGAAACTCACATGCGTTTCTCTGAAAGAGAAGCAGTCTGTTCCAACACTTCAATTCACTGTGCGAAGTGAATGGAGTGTTGCTTCACTTTCTAAATTCTGTCCTTTCAGAGAAAATCACTTTCCATTGAAAGTGCCTTAAACTTCTTTCAAGCATTCAAAAAAACTCACATGCGTTTCTCTGAAAGAGAAGCAGTCTGTTCCAACACTTCAATTCACTGTACAAAGTGAATGGAGTGTTGCTTCACTTTCTAAATGCTTTCCTTTCAGAGAAAATCACTTTCCTTTGAAAGTGCCTTAAGCAACTTGCAAGCATTCACAAGAAACATTAAGGCGTTTCTATGAAAGAGAAGCACTCTGTTCCAACACTTCAATTCACTGCACGAAGGGAATGGAGTGTTGCTTCACTTTCTAAATGCTGTCCTTTCAGAGAAAATCACTTTCCTTTGAAAGTGCCTTAAGCTACTTACAAGCATTCACCAGAAACTCACATGCGTTTCTCTGAAAGAGAAGCAGTCTGTTCCAACACTTCAATTCACTGGGCGAAGTGAATGGAGTGTTGCTTCACTTTCTAAATGCTGTCCTTTCAGAGAAAATCACTTTCCTTTTAAAGTGACTTAAGCAACTTACAAGCATTCACCAGAAACTCACATGCGTTTCTCTGAAAGAGAAGCAGTCTGTTCCAACACTTCAATTCACTGTTCGAAATGAATGGAGTGTTGCTTCACTTTCTAAATGCTGTCCTTTCAGAGAAAATCACTTTCCTTTGAAAGTGCCTTAAGCTACTTGCAAGCATTAGAAAGAAACTCACATGCGTTTCTCTGAAAGAGAAGCAGTCTGTTCCAACACTTCAATTCACTGTGCGAAGTGAATGGAGTGTTGCTTCACTTTCTAAATGCTGTCCTTTCAGAGAAAATCACTTTCCTTTGAAAGTGCCTTAAGCTACTTGCAAGCATTAGAAAGAAACTCACATGCGTTTCTCTGAAAGAGAAGCAGTCTGTTCCAACACTTCAATTCACTGTGCGAAGGGAATGGAGTGTTGCTTTACTTTCTAAATGCTGTCCTTTCAGAGAAAATCACTTTCCTTTGAAAGAGCCTTAAGCTACTTACAAGCATTCACCAGAAACTCACATGCATTTCTCTGAAAGAGAAGCAGTCTGTTCCAACACTTCAATTCACTGTACAAAGTGAATGGAGTGTTGCTTCACTTTCTAAATGCTGTCCTTTCAGAGAAAATCACTTTCCTTTGAAAGTGCCTTAAGCAACTTGCAAGCATTCACAAGAAACACTAATGCGTTTATATGAAAGAGAAGCACTCTGTTCCAACACTTCAATTCACTGCACGAAGGGAATGGAGTGTTGCTTCACTTTCTAAATGCTGTCCTTTCAGAGAAAATCACTTTCCTTTGAAAGTGCCTTAAGCTACTTACAAGCATTCACCAGAAACTCACATGCGTTTCTCTGAAACAGAAGCAGTCTGTTCCAACACTTCAATTCACTGTGCGAAGTGAATGGAGTGTTGCCTCACTTTCTAAATGCTGTCCTTTCAGAGAAAATCAATTTCAATTGAAAGTGCCTTAAACTACTTTCAAGCATTCACAAAAAACTCACATGCGTTTCTCTGAAAGAGAAACAGTCTGTTCCAACACTTCAATTCACTGTGCGAAGTGAATGGAGTGTTGCTTCACTTTCTAAATGCTGTCCTTTTAGAGAAAATCCCTTTCCTTTTAATGTGCCTTAAGCTACTTACAAGCATTCAACAGAAACTCACATGCATTTCTCTGAAAGAGAAGCAATCTGTTCCAACACTTCAATTCTCTGTGCGAAGTGAATGGAGTTTTGCTTCACTTTCTAAATGCTGTCCTTTCAGAGAAAATCACTTTCCTTTGAAAGTGCCTTAAGCTACTTGCAAGCATTCACAAGAAACACTAATGCGTTTCTCTTAAAGAGAAGCAGTCTGTTCCAACACTTCAATTCACTGCACGAAGGGAATGGAGTGTTGCTTTACTTTCTAAATGCTGTCCTTTCAGAGAAAATCACTTTCCTTTGAAAGAGCCTTGAGCTACTTACAAGCATTCAACAGAAACTCACATGCATTTCTCTTAAAGAGAAGCAGTCGGTTCCAACACTTCAATTCACTGTGCGAAGTGAATGGAATGTTACTTCACTTTCTAAATGCTGTCCTTTCAGAGAAAATCACTTTCCTTTGAAAGTGCCTTAAGCTACTATCTAGCATTCACAGGAAACACACATGCGTTTCTCTGAAAGAGAAGCAGTCTGTTCCAACACTTCAATTCACTGTTCGAAATGAATGGAGTGTTGCTTCACTTTTTAAATGCTGTCCTTTCAGAGAAAATCACTTATCTTTGAAAGTGCCTTAAGCTACTTACAAGCATTCACCAGAAACTCACATGCGTTTCTCTCAAACAGAAGCAGTCTGTTCCAACACTTCAATTCACTGTGCGAAGTGAATGGAGTGTTGCCTCACTTTCTAAATGCTGTCCTTTCAGAGAAAATCAATTTCCATTGAAAGTGCCTTAAACTACATTCAAGCATTCACAAAAAACTCACATGCGTTTCTCTGAAAGAGAAGCAGTCTGTTCCAACACTTCAATTCACTGTGCGAAGGGAATGGAGTGTTGCTTCACTTTCTAAATGCTGTCCTTTTAGAGAAAATCCCTTTCCTTTGAATGTGCCTTAAGCTACTTACAAGCATTCAACAGAAACTCACATGCATTTCTCTGAAAGAGAAGCAATCTGTTCCAACACTTCAATTCTCTGTGCGAAGTGAATGGAGTGTTGCTTCACTTTCTAAATGCTGTCATTTCAGAGAAAATCACTTTCCTTTGAAAGTGCCTTAAGCTACTTGGAAGCATTCACAAGAAACACTAATGCGTTTCTATGAAAGAGAAGCAGTCTCTTCCAACACTTCAATTCACTGCACGAAGGGAATGGAGTGTTGCTTTACTTTCTAAATGCTGTCCTTTCAGAGAAAATCACTTTCCTTTGAAAGTGCCTTAAGCTACTTCCAAGCATTCAGCAGAAACTCACATGCGTTTCTCGGAAAGAGAAGCAGTCTGTTTTAACACTTCAATTCACTGTGCGAAGTGAATGGAGTGTTGCCTTACTTTCTAAATGCTGTCCTTTCAGAGAAAATCAATTTCCATTGAAAGTGCCTTAAACTACTTTCAGGCATTCACAAAAAACTCACATGCGTTTCTCTGAAAGAGAAGCAGTCTGTTCCAACACTTCAATTCACTGTGCGAAGTGAATGGAGTGTTGCTTCACTTTCTTAATCCTGTCCTTTCAGAGAAAATCACTTTCCTTTGAAAGTGCCTAAAGCTTCTTAAAAGCATTCAACAGAAACTCACATGCATTTCTCTGAAAGAGAAGCAGTCTGTTCCAACACTTCAATTCACTGTGCGAAGTGAATGGAGTGTTGCTTCACTTTCTGAATGCTGTCCTTTCAGAGAAAATCACTTTCCTTTGAAATTGCCTTAAGCTACTTACAATCATTCACCAGAAACTCATATGCGTTTCTCTGAAAGAGAAGAAGTCTGTTCCAACACTTCAATTCACTGTTCGAAATGAATGGAGTGTTGCTTCACTTTCTAAATGCTGTCCTTTCAGAGAAAATCACTTCCCTTTGAAAGTGCCTTAAGCTACTTGCAAGCATTAGGAAGAAACTCACATGCGTTTCTCTGAAAGAGAAGCAGTCTGTTCCCACACTTCAATTCACTGTGCGAAGTGAATGGAGTGTTGCTTCACTTTCTAAATGCTGTCCTTTCAGAGAAAATCACTTTCCTTTGAAAGTGCCCTAAGATACTTGCAAGCATTAGGAAGAAACTCACATGCGTTTCTCTGAAAGAGAAGCAATCTGTTCCAACAATTCAATTCACTGCACGAAGTGAATGGAGTGTTGCTTCACTTTCTAAATGCTGTCCTTTCAGAGAAAATCACTTTCCTTTGAAAGTGCCTTAAGCTACTTACAAGCATTCAACAGAAACTCACATGCATTTCTCTGAAAGAGAAGCAGTCTGTTCCAACACTTCAATTCACTGTGCGAAGTGAATGGAGTGTTGCTTCACTTTCTAAATTATGTCCTTTCAGAGAAAATCACTTTACTTTGAAAGTGCCTTAAGCAACTTGCAAGCATTCACAAGAAACACTAATGCGTTTCTATGAAAGAGAAGCACTCTGTTCCAACACTTCAATTCACTGCACGAAGGGAATGGAGTGTTGCTTCACTTTCTAAATTCTGTCCTTTCAGAGAAAATCACGGTCCTTTGAAATTGCCTTAAGCTACTTATAAGCATTCACCAGGAACTCACATGTGTTTCTCTGAAAGAGAAGCAATCTGTTCCAACACTTCAATTCACTGGGCAAAGTGAATGGAGTGTTGCCTCACTTTCGAAATGCTGTCCTTTCAGAGAAAATCACTTTCCTTTGAAAGTGCCTTAAGCTACTTGCAAGCATTAGGAAGAAACTCACATGCATTTCTCTGAAAGAGAAGCAGTCCGTTCCAACACTTCAATTCACTGTGCGAAGTGAATGGAGTGTTGCTTCACTTTCTAAACGCTGTCCTTTCAGAGAAAATCACTTTCCTTTGAAAGTGCCTTAAGCTACTTGCAAGCATTAGGAAGAAACTCACATGCGTTTCTCTGAAAGAGAAGCAGTCTGTTCCAACATTTCAATTCACTGTGCGAAGTGAATGGAGTGTTGCCTCACTTTCTAAATGCTGTCCTTTCAGAGAAAATCCCTTTCCTTTGAATGTGCCTTAAGCAACTTACAAGCATTCAACAGAAACTCACATGCATTTCTCTGAAAGAGAAGCAATCTGTTCCAACACTTCAATTCTCTGTGCGAAGTGAATGGAGTGTTGCTTCACTTTCTAAATGCTGTCCTTTCAGAGAAAATCACTTTCCTTTGAAAGTGCCTTAAGCTACTTACAAGCATTCACAAGAAACACTAACGTGTTTCTATGAAAGAGAAGCAGTCTGTTCCAACACTTCAATTCACTGTGGGAAGGGAATGGAGTGTTGCTTCACTTTCTAAATGCTGTCCTTTCAGAGAAAATCACTTTCCTTTGAAAGTGCCTTAAGCTACTTGCAAGCATTAGGAAGAAACTCACATGCGTTTCTCTGAAAGAGAAGCAGTCTGTTCCAACACTTCAATTCACTGTGCGAAGTGAATGGAGTGTTGCTTCACTTTCTAAATGCTGTCCTTTCAGAGAAAATCACGTTCCTTTGAAAGTGCCTTAAGCTACTTACAATCATTCACCAGAAACTCATATGCGTTTCTCTGAAAGAGAAGCAGTCTGTTCCAACACTTCAATTCACTGTTCGAAATGAATGGAGTGTTCCTTCACTTTCTAAATGCTGTCCTTTCAGAGAAAATCACTTTCCTTTGAAAGTGCCTTAAGCTACTTGCAAGCATTAGGAAGAATCTCACATGCGTTTCTCTGAAAGAGAAGCAGTCTGTTCCAACACTTCAATTCACTGTGCGAAGTGAATGGAGTGTTGCTTCACTTTCTAAATGCTGTACTTTCATGAAAATCACTTTCCTTTGAAAGTGCCCTAAGATACTTGCAAGCATTAGGAAGAAACTCACATGCGTTTCTCTGAAAGAGAAGCAATCTGTTCCAACACTTCAATTCAATGTGCGAAGTGAATGGAGTGTTGCTTCACTTTCTAAATGCTGTCCTTTCAGAGAAAATCACTTTCCTTTGAAAGTGCCTTAAGCTACTTACAAGCATTCAACAGAAACTCACATGCATTTCTCTGAAAGAGAAGCAGTCTGTTCCAACACTTCAATTCACTGTGCGAAGTGAATGGAGTGCTGCTTCACTTTCTAAATTATGTCCTTTCAGAGAAAATCACTGTACTTTAAAAGTGCCTTAAGCAACTTGTAAGCATTCACAAGAAACACTAATGCGTTTCTATGAAAGAGAAGCACTCTGTTCCAACACTTCAATTCACTGCACGAAGGGAATGGAGTGTTGCTTCACTTTCTAAATGCTGTCCTTTCAGAGAAAATCACGGTCCTTTGAAATTGCCTTAAGCTACTTATAAGCATTCACCAGGAACTCACATGTGTTTCTCTGAAAGAGAAGCAATCTGTTCCAACACTTCAATTCACTGGGCAAAGTGAATGGAGTGTTGCCTCACTTTCGAAATGCTGTCCTTTCAGAGAAAATCACTTTCCTTTGAAAGTGCCTTAAGCTAATTACAAGCATTCAACAGAAACTCACATGCATTTCTCTGAAAGAGAAGCAGTCTGTTCCAACACTTCAATTCACTGTGCAAAGTGAATGGAGTGGTGCTTCACTTTCTAAATTCTGTCCTTTCAGAGAAAATCACTTTCCTTTGAAAGTGCCTTATACTACTTTCAAGCATTCATAAAAAACTCACATGTGTTTCTCTGAAAGAGAAGCAGTCTGTTCCAACACTTCAATTCACTTTGCGAAGTGAATGGAGTGTTTCTTCACTTTCTAAATGCTGTCCTTTCAGAGAAAATCACTTTCCTTTGATAGTGCCTTAAGCTACTTGCAAGCATTAGGAAGAAACTCACATGCGTTTCTCTGAAAGAGAAGCAGTCTGTTCCAACACTGCAATTCACTGTGTGAAGTGAATAGATTGTTGCCTCACTTTCTAAATGCTGTCCTTTCAGAGAAAATCACTTTCCTTTGAAAATGCCTTAAGTTACTTACAAGCATTTAACAGAAACTCACATGCGTTTCTCTGAAAGAGAAGCAGTCTGTTCCAACACTTCAATTCACTGTGCGAAGTGAATGGAGTTTTGCTTCACTTTCTAAATGCTGTCCTTTCAGAGAAAATCACTTTCCTTTGAAAGTGACTTAAGCTACTTGCAAGCATTAGGAAGAAACTCACATGCGTTTCTCTGAAAGAGAAGCAGTCTGTTCCAACACTTCAATTCACTGTGTGAAGTGAATGGAGTGTTGCCTCACTTTCTAAATGCTGTCCTTTCAGAGAAAATCACTTTCCATTTAAAGTGCCTTAAACTACTTTCAAGCATTCACAAAAAACTCACATGCGTTTCTCTGAAAGAGAAGCAGTCTGTTCCAACACTTCAATTCACTGTGCGAAGTGAATGGAGTGTTTCATCACTTTCTAAATGCTGTCCTTTCAGAGAAAATCCCTTTCCTTTGAATGTGCCTTAAGCTACTTACAAGCATTCAACAGAAACTCACATGCATTTCTCTGAAAGAGAAGCAATCTGTTCCAACACTTCAATTCTCTGTGCGAAGTGAATGGAGTGTTGCTTCACTTTCTAAATGCTGTCCTTTCAGAGAAAATCACTTTCCTTTGAAAGAGCCTTAAGCTACTTACAAGCATTCAACAGAAACTCACATGCATTTCTCTGAAAGAGAAGCAGTCTGTTCCAACACTTCAATTCACTGTACAAAGTGAAAGGAGTGTTGCTTCACTTTCTAAATGCTGTCCTTTCAGAGAAAATCACTTTCCTTTGAAAGCGCCTTAAGCAACTTGCAAGCATTCACAAGAAACACTAATGCGTTTCTATGAAAGAGAAGCACTCTGTTCCAACACTTCAATTCACTGCACGAAGGGAATGGAGTGTTGCTTCACTTTCTAAATGCTGTCCTTTCAGAGAAAATTACTTTCCTTTGAAAGTGCCTTAAGCTACTTACAAGCATTCACCAGAAACTCACATGCGTTTCTCTGAAAGAGAAGCAGTCTGTTCCAACACTTCAATTCACTGTGCGAAGTGAATGGAGTGTTGCTTCACTTTCTAAATGCTGTCCTTTCAGAGAAAATCACTTTCCTTTGAAAGTGCCTTAAACTACTTTCAAACATTCACAAAAAACTCACATGCGTTTCTCTGAAAGAGAAGCTATCTGTTCCAACACTTCAATTCACTGTGTGAAGTGAATGGAGTGTTGCTTCACTTTCTAAATGCTGTCCTTTCAGAGAAAATCCCTTTCCTTTGAATGTGCCTTAAGCTACTTACAAGCATTCAACAGAAACTCACATGCATTTCTCTGAAAGAGAAGCAATCTGTTCCAACACTTCAATTCTCTGTGCGAAGTGAATGGAGTGTTGCTTCACTTTCTAAATGCTGTCCTTTCAGAGAAAATCACTTTCCTTTGAAAGAGCCTTAAGATACTTACAAGCATTCAACAGAAACTCACATGCATTTCTCTGAAAGAGAAGCAGTCTGTTCCAACACTTCAATTCACTGTACAAAGTGAAAGGAGTGTTGCTTCACTTTCTAAATGCTGTCCTTTCAGAGAAAATCACTTTCCTTTGAAAGCGCCTTAAGCAACTTGCAAGCATTCACAAGAAACACTAATGCGTTTCTATGAAAGAGAAACACTCTGTTCCAACACTTCAATTCACTGCACGAAGGGAATGGAGTGTTGCTTCACTTTCTAAATGCTGTCCTTTCAGAGAAAATTACTTTCCTTTGAAAGTGCCTTAAGCTACTTACAAGCATTCACCAGAAACTCACATGCGTTTCTCTGAAAGAGAAGCAGTCTGTTCCAACACTTCAATTCACTGTGCGAAGTGAATGGAGTGTTGCTTCACTTTCTAAATGCTGTCCTTTCAGAGAAAATCACTTTCCTTTGAAAGTGCCTTAAACTACTTTCAAACATTCACAAAAAACTCACATGCGTTTCTCTGAAAGAGAAGCTATCTGTTCCAACACTTCAATTCACTGTGTGAAGTGAATGGAGTGTTGCTTCACTTTCTAAACGCTGTCCTTTCAGAGAAAATCACTTTCCTTTGAAACTGCCTTAAGCTACTTGCAAGCATTAGGAAGAAACTCACATGCGTTTCTCTGAAAGAGAAGGAGTCCGTTCCAACACTTCAATTCACTGTGCGAAGTGAATGGAGTGTTGCTTCACTTTCTAAATGCTGTCCTTTCAGAGAAAATCACTTTCCTTTGAAAGTGCCTTAAGCTACTTGCAAGCATTAGGGAGAAACTCACATGCGTTTCTCTGAAAGAGAAGCAGTCTGTTCCAACACTTCAATTCACTGTGCGAAGTGAAAGGAGTGTTGCCTCACTTTCTAAATGCTGTCCTTTCAGAGAAAATCACTTTCCATTGAAAGTGCCTTAAACTACTTTCAAGCATTCACTAAAAACTCACATGCGTTTCTCTGAAAGAGAAGCAGTCTGTTCCAACACTTCAGTTCACTCTGCGAAGTGAATGGAGTGTTGCCTCACTTTCTAAATGCTGTCCTTTCAGAGAAAATCACTTTCCTTTGAAAGTGCCTTAAGCTACTTACAAGCATTCACCAGAAACTCACATGCGTTTCTCTGAAAGAGAAGCAGTCTGTTCCAACACTTCAATTCACTGTGCGAGTGAATGGAGTGTGGCTTCACTTTCTAAATGCTGTCCTTTCACAGAAAATCACTTTCCTTTGAAAGTGCCTTAAACTACTTTCAAACATTCACAATAAACTCACATGCGTTTCTCTTAAAGAGAAGCAGTCTGTTCCAACACTTCAATTCACTGTGCGAAGTGAATGGAGTGTTGCTTCACTTTCTAAATGCTGTCCTTTCAGAGAAAATCACTTTCCTTTGAAAGTGCCTTAAGCTACTTACAAGCATTCACCAGAAACTCACATGCGTTTCTCTGAAAGAGAAGCAGTCGGTTCCAATACTTCAATTCACTCTGCGAAGTGAATGGAGTGTTGCTTCACTTTCTAAATGCTGTCCTTTCAGAGAAAATCACTTTCCTTTGAAAGTGCCTTAAGCTACTTACAAGCATTCAACAGAAACTCACATGTATTTCTCTGAAAGAGAAGCAGTCTGTTCCAACACTTCAATTAATTGTGCGAAGTGAATGGAGTGTTACTACACTTTCTAAATGCTGTCTTTCAGAGAAAATCACTTTCCTTTGAAAGTGCCTTAAGCTACTTACAAGCATTCACCAGAAACTCACATGCGTTTCTCTGAAAGAGAAGAAGTCTGTTCCAACACTTCAATTCACTGTGCGAAGTGAATGGAGTGTTGCTTCACTTTCTAAATTATGTCCTTTCAGAGAAAATCACTTTACTTTGAAAGTGCCTTAAGCAACTTGCAAGCATTCACAAGAAACACTAATGCGTTTCTATGAAAGAGAAGCACTCTGTTCCAACACTTCAATTCACTGCACGAAGGGAATGGAGTGTTGCTTCACTTTCTAAATGCTGTCCTTTCAGAGAAAATCACGGTCCTTTGAAATTGCCTTAAGCTACTTATAAGCATTCACCAGGAACTCACATGTGTTTCTCTGAAAGAGAAGCAATCTGTTCCAACACTTCAATTCACTGGGCAAAGTGAATGGAGTGTTGCCTCACTTTCGAAATGCTGTCCTTTCAGAGAAAATCACTTTCCTTTGAAAGTGCCTTAAGCTAATTACAAGCATTCAACAGAAACTCACATGCATTTCTCTGAAAGAGAAGCAGTCTGTTCCAACACTTCAATTCACTGTGTGAAGTGAATGGAGTGTTGCCTCACTTTCTAAATGCTGTCCTTTCAGAGAAAATCACTTTCCATTTAAAGTGCCTTAAACTACTTTCAAGCATTCACAAAAAACTCACATGCGTTTCTCTGAAAGAGAAGCAGTCTGTTCCAACACTTCAATTCACTGTGCGAAGTGAATGGAGTGTTTCATCACTTTCTAAATGCTGTCCTTTCAGAGAAAATCCCTTTCCTTTGAATGTGCCTTAAGCTACTTACAAGCATTCAACAGAAACTCACATGTATTTCTCTGAAAGAGAAGCAATCTGTTCCAACACTTCAATTCTCTGTGCGAAGTGAATGGAGTGTTGCTTCACTTTCTAAATGCTGTTCTTTCAGAGAAAATCACTTTCCTTTGAAAGAGCCTTAAGCTACTTACAAGCATTCAACAGAAACTCACATGCATTTCTCTGAAAGAGAAGCAGTCTGTTCCAACACTTCAATTCACTGTACAAAGTGAAAGGAGTGTTGCTTCACTTTCTAAATGCTGTCCTTTCAGAGAAAATCACTTTCCTTTGAAAGCGCCTTAAGCAACTTGCAAGCATTCACAAGAAACACTAATGCGTTTCTATGAAAGAGAAGCACTCTGTTCCAACACTTCAATTCACTGCACGAAGGGAATCGAGTGTTGCTTCACTTTCTAAATGCTGTCCTTTCAGAGAAAATTACTTTCCTTTGAAAGTGCCTTAAGCTACTTACAAGCATTCACCAGAAACTCACATGCGTTTCTCTGAAAGAGAAGCAGTCTGTTCCAACACTTCAATTCACTGTGCGAAGTGAATGGAGTGTTGCTTCACTTTCTAAATGCTGTCCTTTCAGAGAAAATCACTTTCCTTTGAAAGTGCCTTAAACTACTTTCAAACATTCACAAAAAACTCACATGCGTTTCTCTGAAAGAGAAGCTATCTGTTCCAACACTTCAATTCACTGTGTGAAGTGAATGGAGTGTTGCTTCACTTTCTAAATGCTGTCCTTTCAGAGAAAATCCCTTTCCTTTGAATGTGCCTTAAGCTACTTACAAGCATTCAACAGAAACTCACATGCATTTCTCTGAAAGAGAAGCAATCTGTTCCAACACTTCAATTCTCTGTGCGAAGTGAATGGAGTGTTGCTTCACTTTCTAAATGCTGTCCTTTCAGAGAAAATCACTTTCCTTTGAAAGAGCCTTAAGCTACTTACAAGCATTCAACAGAAACTCACATGCATTTCTCTGAAAGAGAAGCAGTCTGTTCCAACACTTCAATTCACTGTACAAAGTGAAAGGAGTGTTGCTTCACTTTCTAAATGCTGTCCTTTCAGAGAAAATCACTTTCCTTTGAAAGCGCCTTAAGCAACTTGCAAGCATTCACAAGAAACACTAATGCGTTTCTATGAAAGAGAAGCACTCTGTTCCAACACTTCAATTCACTGCATGAAGGGAATGGAGTGTTGCTTCACTTTCTAAATGCTGTCCTTTCAGAGAAAATTACTTTCCTTTGAAAGTTCCTTAAGCTACTTACAAGCATTCACCAGAAACTCACATGCGTTTCTCTGAAAGAGAAGCAGTCTGTTCCAACACTTCAATTCACTGTGCGAAGTGAATGGAGTGTTGCTTCACTTTCTAAATGCTGTCCTTTCAGAGAAAATCACTTTCCTTTGAAAGTGCCTTAAACTACTTTCAAACATTCACAAAAAACTCACATGCGTTTCTCTGAAAGAGAAGCTATCTGTTCCAACACTTCAATTCACTGTGTGAAGTGAATGGAGTGTTGCTTCACTTTCTAAATGCTGTCCTTTCAGAGAAAATCACTTTCCTTTGAAACTGCCTTAAGCTACTTGCAAGCATTAGGAAGAAACTCACATGCGTTTCTCTGAAAGAGAAGGAGTCCGTTCCAACACTTCAATTCACTGTGCGAAGTGAATGGAGTGTTGCTTCACTTTCTAAATGCTGTCCTTTCAGAGAAAATCACTTTCCTTTGAAAGTGCCTTAAGCTACTTGCAAGCATTAGGGAGAAACTCACATGCGTTTCTCTGAAAGAGAAGCAGTCTGTTCCAACACTTCAATTCACTGTGCGAAGTGAAGGGAGTGTTGCCTCACTTTCTAAATGCTGTCCTTTCAGAGAAAATCACTTTCCATTGAAAGTGCCTTAAACTACTTTCAAGCATTCACTAAAAACTCACATGCGTTTCTCTGAAAGAGAAGCAGTCTGTTCCAACACTTCAGTTCACTGTGCGAAGTGAATGGAGTGTTGCCTCACTTTCTAAATGCTGTCCTTTCAGAGAAAATCACTTTCCTTTGAAAGTGCCTTAAGCTACTTACAAGCATTCACCAGAAACTCACATGCGTTTCTCTGAAAGAGAAGCAGTCTGTTCCAACATTTCAATTCACTGTGCGAGTGAATGGAGTGTGGCTTCACTTTCTAAATGCTGTCCTTTCACAGAAAATCACTTTCCTTTGAAAGTGCCTTAAACTACTTTCAAACATTCACAATAAACTCACATGCGTTTCTCTTAAAGAGAAGCAGTCTGTTCCAACACTTCAATTCACTGTGCGAAGTGAATGGAGTGTTGCTTCACTTTCTAAATGCTGTCCTTTCAGAGAAAATCACTTTCCTTTGAAAGTGCCTTAAGCTACTTACAAGCATTCACCAGAAACTCACATGCGTTTCTCTGAAAGAGAAGCAGTCGGTTCCAATACTTCAATTCACTCTGCGAAGTGAATGGAGTGTTGCTTCACTTTCTAAATGCTGTCCTTTCAGAGAAAATCACTTTCCTTTGAAAGTGCCTTAAGCTACTTACAAGCATTCAACAGAAACTCACATGTATTTCTCTGAAAGAGAAGCAGTCTGTTCCAACACTTTAATTAATTGTGCGAAGTGAATGGAGTGTTACTACACTTTCTAAATGCTGTCTTTCAGAGAAAATCACTTTCCTTTGAAAGTGCCTTAAGCTACTTACAAGCATTCAACAGAAACTCACATGCGTTTCTCTGAAAGAGAAGCAGTCTGTTCCAACACTTCAATTCACTGTGCGAAGTGAATGGAGTGTTGCTTCACTTTCTAAATTATGTCCTTTCAGAGAAAATCACTTTACTTTGAAAGTGCCTTAAGCAACTTGCAAGCATTCACAAGAAACACTAATGCGTTTCTATGAAAGAGAAGCACTCTGTTCCAACACTTCAATTCACTGCACGAAGGGAATGGAGTGTTGCTTCACTTTCTAAATGCTGTCCTTTCAGAGAAAATCACGGTCCTTTGAAATTGCCTTAAGCTATTTATAAGCATTCACCAGGAACTCACATGTGTTTCTCTGAAAGAGAAGCAATCTGTTCCAACACTTCAATTCACTGGGCAAAGTGAATGGAGTGTTGCCTCACTTTCGAAATGCTGTCCTTTCAGAGAAAATCACTTTCCTTTGAAAGTGCCTTAAGCTAATTACAAGCATTCAACAGAAACTCACATGCATTTCTTTGAAAGAGAAGCAGTCTGTTCCAACACTTCAATTCACTGTGCAAAGTGAATGGAGTGGTGCTTCACTTTCTAAATTCTGTCCTTTCAGAGAAAATCACTTTCCTTTGAAAGTGCCTTATACTACTTTCAAGCATTCATAAAAAACTCACATGTGTTTCTCTGAAAGAGAAGCAGTCTGTTCCAACACTTCAATTCACTGTGCGAAGTGAATGGAGTGTTTCTTCACTTTCTAAATGCTGTCCTTTCAGAGAAAATCACTTTCCTTTGATAGTGCCTTAAGCTACTTGCAATCATTAGGAAGAAACTCACATGCGTTTCTCTGAAAGAGAAGCAGTCTGTTCCAACACTTCAATTCACTGTGTGAAGTGAATAGATTGTTGCCTCACTTTCTAAATGCTGTCCTTTCAGAGAAAATCACTTTCCTTTGAAAATGCCTTAAGCTACTTACAAGCATTTAACAGAAACTCACATGCGTTTCTCTGAAAGAGAAGCAGTCTGTTCCAACACTTCAATTCACTGTACGAAGTGAATGGAGTTTTGCTTCACGTTCTAAATGCTGTCCTTTCAGAGAAAATCACTTTCCTTTGAAAGTGCCTTAAGCTACTTGCAAGCATTAGGAAGAAACTCACATGCGTTTCTCTGAAAGAGAAGCAGTCTGTTCCAACACTTCAATTCACTGTGCGAAGTGAATGGAGTGTTGCCTCACTTTCTAAATGCTGTCCTTTCAGAGAAAATCACTTTCCATTTAAAGTGCCTTACACTACTTTCAAGCATTCACAAAAAACTCACATGCGTTTCTCTGAAAGAGAAGCAGTCTGTTCCAACACTTCAATTCACTGTGCGAAGTGAATGGAGTGTTTCATCACTTTCTAAATGCTGTCCTTTCAGAGAAAATCCCTTTCCTTTGAATGTGCCTTAAGATACTTACATGCATTCAACAGAAACTCACATGCATTTCTCTGAAAGAGAAGCAATCTGTTCCAACACTTCAATTCTCTGTGCGAAGTGAATGGAGTGTTGCTTCACTTTCTAAATGCTGTCCTTTCAGAGAAAATCACTTTCCTTTGAAAGAGCCTTAAGCTACTTACAAGCATTCAACAGAAACTCACATGCATTTCTCTGAAAGAGAAGCAGTCTGTTCCAACACTTCAATTCACTGTACAAAGTGAAAGGAGTGTTGCTTCACTTTCTAAATGCTGTCCTTTCAGAGAAAATCACTTTCCTTTGAAAGTGCCTTAAGCAACTTGCAAGCATTCACAAGAAACACTAATGCGTTTCTATGAAAGAGAAGCACTCTGTTCCAACACTTCATTCACTGCACGAAGGGAATGGAGTGTTGCTTCACTTTCTAAATGCTGTCCTTTCAGAGAAAATTACTTTCCTTTGAAAGTGCCTTAAGCTACTTACAAGCATTAAACAGAAACTCACATGCGTTTCTCTGAAAGAGAAGCAGTCTGTTCCAACACTTCAATTCACTGTGCGAAGTGAATGGAGTGTTGCTTCACTTTCTAAATGCTGTCCTTTCAGAGAAAATCACTTTCCTTTGAAAGTGCCTTAAACTACTTTCAAACATTCACAAAAAACTCACATGCGTTTCTCTGAAAGAGAAGCTATCTGTTCCAACACTTCAATTCACTGTGTGAAGTGAATGGAGTGTTGCTTCACTTTCTAAATGCTGTCCTTTCAGAGAAAATCACTTTCCTTTGAAAGTGCCTTAAGCTACTTGCAAGCATTAGGAAGAAACTCACATGCGTTTCTCTGAAAGAGAAGGAGTCCGTTCCAACACTTCAATTCACTGTGCGAAGTGAATGGAGTGTTGCTTCACTTTCTAAATGCTGTCCTTTCAGAGAAAATCACTTTCCTTTGAAAGTGCCTTAAGCTACTTGCAAGCATTAGGAAGAAACTCACATGCGTTTCTCTGAAAGAGAAGCAGTCTGTTCCAACACTTCAATTCACTGTGCGAAGTGAAAGGAGTGTTGCCTCACTTTCTAAATGCTGTCCTTTCAGAGAAAATCACTTTCCATTGAAAGTGCCTTAAACTACTTTCAAGCATTAACAATAAACTCACATGCATTTCTCTTAAAAAGAAGCAGTCTGTTCCAACACTTCAATTCACTGTGCGAAGTGAATGGAGTGTTGCTTCACTTTCTAAATGCTGTCCTTTCAGAGAAAATCACTTTCCTTTGAAAGTGCCTTAAGCTACTTACAAGCATTCACCAGAAACTCACATGCGTTTCTCTGAAAGAGAAGCAGTCGGTTCCAATACTTCAATTCACTCTGCGAAGTGAATGGAGTGTTGCTTCACTTTCTAAATGCTGTCCTTTCAGAGAAAATCACTTTCCTTTGAAAGTGCCTTAAGCTACTTACAAGCATTCAACAGAAACTCACATGTATTTCTCTGAAAGAGAAGCAGTCTGTTCCAACACTTCAATTAATTGTGCGAAGTGAATGGAGTGTTACTGCACTTTCTAAATGCTGTCTTTCAGAGAAAATCACTTTCCTTTGAAAGTGCCTTAAGCTACTTACAAGCATTCACCAGAAACTCACATGCGTTTCTCTGAAAGAGAAGCAGTTTGTTCCAACACTTCAATTCACTGTGGGAAGTGAATGGAGTGTAGCTACACTTTCTAAATGCTGTCCTTTCAGAGAAAATCACTTTCCTTTGAAAATGCCTTAAGCTACTTACAAGCATTTAACAGAAACTCACATGCGTTTCTCTGAAAGAGAAGCAGTCTGTTCCAACACTTCAATTCACTGTGCGAAGTGAATGGAGTTTTGCTTCACTTTCTAAATGCTGTCCTTTCAGAGAAAATCACTTTCCTTTGAAAGTGCCTTAAGCTACTTGCAAGCATTAGGAAGAAACTCACATACGTTTCTCTGAAAGAGAAGCAGTCTGTTCCAACACTTCAATTCACTGTGCGAAGTGAATGGAGTGTTGCCTCACTTTCTAAATGCTGTCCTTTCAGAGAAAATCACTTTCCATTTAAAGTGCCTTACACTACTTTCAAGCATTCACAAAAAACTCACATGCGTTTCTCTGAAAGAGAAGCAGTCTGTTCCAACACTTCAATTCACTGTGCGAAGTGAATGGAGTGTTTCATCACTTTCTAAATGCTGTCCTTTCAGAGAAAATCCCTTTCCTTTGAATGTGCCTTAAGCTACTTACATGCATTCAACAGAAACTCACATGCATTTCTCTGAAAGAGAAGCAATCTGTTCCAACACTTCAATTCTCTGTGCGAAGTGAATGGAGTGTTGCTTCACTTTCTAAATGCTGTCCTTTCAGAGAAAATCACTTTCCTTTGAAAGAGCCTTAAGCTACTTACAAGCATTCAACAGAAACTCACATGCATTTCTCTGAAAGAGAAGCAGTCTGTTCCAACACTTCAATTCACTGTACAAAGTGAAAGGAGTGTTGCTTCACTTTCTAAATGCTGTCCTTTCAGAGAAAATCACTTTCCTTTGAAAGTGCCTTAAGCAACTTGCAAGCATTCACAAGAAACACTAATGCGTTTCTATGAAAGAGAAGCACTCTGTTCCAACACTTCAATTCACTGCACGAAGGGAATGGAGTGTTGCTTCACTTTCTAAATGCTGTCCTTACAGAGAAAATTACTTTCCTTTGAAAGTGCCTTAAGCTACTTACAAGCATTCAACAGAAACTCACATGCGTTTCTCTGAAAGAGAAGCAGTCTGTTCCAACACTTCAATTCACTGTGCGAAGTGAATGGAGTGTTGCTTCACTTTCTAAATGCTGTCCTTTCAGAGAAAATCACTTTCCTTTGAAAGTGCCTTAAACTACTTTCAAACATTCACAAAAAACTCACATGCGTTTCTCTGAAAGAGAAGCTATCTGTTCCAACACTTCAATTCACTGTGCGAAGTGAATGGAGTGTTGCTTCACTTTCTAAATGCTGTCCTTTCAGAGAAAATCACTTTCCTTTGAAAGTGCCTTAAGCTACTTGCAAGCATTAGGAAGAAACTCACATGCGTTTCTCTGAAAGAGAAGGAGTCCGTTCCAACACTTCAATTCACTGTGCGAAGTGAATGGAGTGTTGCTTCACTTTCTAAATGCTGTCCTTTCAGAGAAAATCACTTTCCTTTGAAAGTGCCTTAAGCTACTTGCAAGCATTAGGAAGAAACTCACATGCGTTTCTCTGAAAGAGAAGCAGTCTGTTCCAACACTTCAATTCACTGTGCGAAGTGAAAGGAGTGTTGCCTCACTTTCTAAATGCTGTCCTTTCAGAGAAAATCACTTTCCATTGAAAGTGCCTTAAACTACTTTCAAGCATTCACAAAAAACTCACATGCGTTTCTCTGAAAGAGAAGCAGTCTGTTCCAACACTTCAGTTCACTGTGCGAAGTGAATGGAGTGTTGCCTCACTTTCTAAATGCTGTCCTTTCAGAGAAAATCACTTTCCTTTGAAAGTGCCTTAAGCTACTTACAAGCATTCACCAGAAACTCACATGCGTTTCTCTGAAAGAGAAGCAGTCTGTTCCAACACTTCAATTCACTGTGCGAAGTGAATGGAGTGTTGCTTCACTTTCTAAATGCTGTCCTTTCAGAGAAAATCACTTTCCTTTGAAAGTGCCTTAAACTACTTTCAAACATTCACAATAAACTCACATGCGTTTCTCTTAAAGAGAAGCAGTCTGTTCCAACACTTCAATTCACTGTGCGAAGTGAATGGAGTGTTGCTTCACTTTCTAAATGCTGTCCTTTCAGAGAAAATCACTTTCCTTTGAAAGTGCCTTAAGCTACTTACAAGCATTCACCAGAAACTCACATGCGTTTCTCTGAAAGAGAAGCAGTCGGTTCCAATACTTCAATTCACTCTGCGAAGTGAATGGAGTGTTGCTTCACTTTCTAAATGCTGTCCTTTCAGAGAAAATCACTTTCCTTTGAAAGTGCCTTAAGCTACTTACAAGCATTCAACAGAAAATCACATGTATTTCTCTGAAAGAGAAGCAGTCTGTTCCAACACTTCAATTAATTGTGCGAAGTGAATGGAGTGTTACTACACTTTCTAAATGCTGTCTTTCAGAGAAAATCACTTTCCTTTGAAAGTGCCTTAAGCTACTTACAAGCATTCACCAGAAACTCACATGCGTTTCTCTGAAAGAGAAGCAGTTTGTTCCAACACTTCAATTCACTGTGGGAAGTGAATGGAGTGTAGCTTCACTTTTTAAATGCTGTCCTTTCAGAGAAAATCACTTTCCTTTGAAAGTGCTTGAAGCTACTTGCAAGCATTAGGAAGAAACTCACATGCGTTTCTCTGAAAGAGAAGCAGTCTGTTCCAACACTTCAATTCACTGTGCGAAGTGAATGGAGTGTTGCTTCACTTTCTAAATGCTGTCCTTTCAGAGAAAATCACTTTCCTTTGATAGTGCCTTAAGCTACTTGCAAGCATTAGGAAGAAACTCACATGCGTTTCTCTGAAAGAGAAGCAGTCCGTTCCAACACTTCAATTCACTGTGTGAAGTGAATGGAGTGTTGCCTCACTTTCTAAATGCTGTCCTTTCAGAGAAAATCACTTTCCTTTGAAAGTGCCTTAAGCTACTTACAAGCATTCACCAGAAACTCACATGCGTTTCTCTGAAAGAGAAGCAGTCTGTTCCAACACTTCAATTCACTGTTCGAAATGAATGGAGTGTTCCTTCACTTTCTAAATGCTGTCCTTTCAGAGAAAATCACTTTCCTTTGAAAGTGCCTTAAGCTACTTGCAAGCATTAGGAAGAATCTCACATGCGTTTCTCTGAAAGAGAAGCAGTCTGTTCCAACACTTCAATTCACTGTGCGAAGTGAATGGAGTGTTGCTTCACTTTCTAAATGCTGTACTTTCATGAAAATCACTTTCCTTTGAAAGTGCCCTAAGATACTTGCAAGCATTAGGAAGAAACTCACATGCGTTTCTCTGAAAGAGAAGCAATCTGTTCCAACACTTCAATTCAATGTGCGAAGTGAATGGAGTGTTGCTTCACTTTCTAAATGCTGTCCTTTCAGAGAAAATCACTTTCCTTTGAAAGTGCCTTAAGCTACTTACAAGCATTCAACAGAAACTCACATGCATTTCTCTGAAAGAGAAGCAGTCTGTTCCAACTCTTCAATTCACTGTGCGAAGTGAATGGAGTGTTGCTTCACTTTCTAAATTATGTCCTTTCAGAGAAAATCACTTTACTTTGAAAGTGCCTTAAGCTACTTGCAAGCATTCACAAGAAACACTAATGCGTTTCTATGAAAGAGAAGCACTCTGTTCCAACACTTCAATTCACTGCACGAAGGGAATGGAGTGTTGCTTCACTTTCTAAATGCTGTCCTTTCAGAGAAAATCACTTTCCTTTGAAATTGCCTTAAGCTACTTATAAGCATTCACCAGGAACTCACATGTGTTTCTCTGAAAGAGAAGCAATCTGTTCCAACACTTCAATTCACTGGGCAAAGTGAATGGAGTGTTGCCTCACTTTCGAAATGCTGTCCTTTCAGAGAAAATCACTTTCCTTTGAAAGTGCCTTAAGCTAATTACAAGCATTCAACAGAAACTCACATGCATTTCTCTGAAAGAGAAGCAGTCTGTTCCAACACTTCAATTCACTGTGCAAAGTGAATGGAGTGGTGCTTCACTTTCTAAATTCTGTCCTTTCAGAGAAAATCACTTTCCTTTGAAAGTGCCTTATACTACTTTCAAGCATTCATAAAAAACTCACATGTGTTTCTCTGAAAGAGAAGCAGTCGGTTCCAACACTTCAATTCACTGTGCGAAGTGAATGGAGTGTTTCTTCACTTTCTAAATGCTGTCCTTTCAGAGAAAATCACTTTCCTTTGATAGTGCCTTAAGCTACTTGCAAGCATTAGGAAGAAACTCACATGCGTTTCTCTGAAAGAGAAGCAGTCTGTTCCAACACTTCAAATCACTGTGTGAAGTGAATAGATTGTTGCCTCACTTTCTAAATGCTGTCCTTTCAAGGAAAATCACTTTCCTTTGAAAATGCCTTAAGTTACTTACAAGCATTTAACAAAAACTCACATGCGTTTCTCTGAAAGAGAAGCAGTCTGTTCCAACACTTCAATTCACTGTGCGAAGTGAATGGAGTTTTGCTTCACTTTCTAAATGCTGTCCTTTCAGAGAAAATCACTTTCCTTTGAAAGTGCCTTAAGCTACTTGCAAGCATTAGGAAGAAACTCACATGCGTTTCTCTGAAAGAGAAGCAGTCTGTTCCAACACTTCAATTCACTGTGTGAAGTGAATGGAGTGTTGCCTCACTTTCTAAATGCTGTCTTTTCAGAGAAAATCACTTTCCATTTAAAGTGCCTTAAACTACTTTCAAGCATTCACAAAAAACTCACATGCGTTTCTCTGAAAGAGAAGCAGTCTGTTCCAACACTTCAATTCACTGTGCGAAGTGAATGGAGTGTTTCATCACTTTCTAAATGCTGTCCTTTCAGAGAAAATCCCTTTCCTTTGAATGAGCCTTAAGCTACTTACAAGCATTCAACAGAAACTCACATGCATTTCTCTGAAAGAGAAGCAATCTGTTCCAACAGTTCAATTCTCTGTGCGAAGTGAATGGAGTGTTGCTTCACTTTCTAAATGCTGTCCTTTCAGAGAAAATCACTTTCCTTTGAAAGAGCCTTAAGCTACTTACAAGCATTCAACAGAAACTCACATGCATTTCTCTGAAAGAGAAGCAGTCTGTTCCAACACTTCAATTCACTGTACAAAGTGAAAGGAGTGTTGCTTCACTTTCTAAATGCTGTCCTTTCAGAGAAAATCACTTTCCTTTGAAAGTGCCTTAAGCAACTTGCAAGCATTCACAAGAAACACTAATGCGTTTCTATGAAAGAGAAGCACTCTGTTCCAACACTTCAATTCACTGCACGAAGGGAATGGAGTGTTGCTTCACTTTCTAAATGCTGTCCTTTCAGAGAAAATTACTTTCCTTTGAAAGTGCCTTAAGCTACTTACAAGCATTCACCAGAAACTCACATGCGTTTCTCTGAAAGAGAAGCAGTCTGTTCCAACACTTCAATTCACTGTGCGAAGTGAATGGAGTGTTGCTTCACTTTCTAAATGCTGTCCTTTCAGAGAAAATCACTTTCCTTTGAAAGTGCCTTAAACTACTTTCAAACATTCACAAAAAACTCACATGCGTTTCTCTGAAAGAGAAGCTATCTGTTCCAACACTTCAATTCACTGTGTGAAGTGAATGGAGTGTTGCTTCACTTTCTAAATGCTGTCCTTTCAGAGAAAATCACTTTCCTTTGAAAGTGCCTTAAGCTACTTGCAAGCATTAGGAAGAAACTCACCTGCGTTTCTCTGAAAGAGAAGGAGTCCGTTCCAACACTTCAATTCACTGTGCGAAGTGAATGGAGTGTTGCTTCACTTTCTAAATGCTGTCCTTTCAGAGAAAATCACTTTCCTTTGAAAGTGCCTTAAGCTACTTGCAAGCATTAGGAAGAAACTCACATGCGTTTCTCTGAAAGAGAAGCAGTCTGTTCCAACACTTCAATTCACTGTGCGAAGTGAAAGGAGTGTTGCCTCACTCTCTAAATGCTGTCCTTTCAGAGAAAATCACTTTCCATTGAAAGTGCCTTAAACTACTTTCAAGCATTCACTAAAAACTCACATGCGTTTCTCTGAAAGAGAAGCAGTCTGTTCCAACACTTCAGTTCACTGTGCGAAGTGAATGGAGTGTTGCCTCACTTTCTAAATGCTGTCCTTTCAGAGAAAATCACTTTCCTTTGAAAGTGCCTTAAGCTACTTACAAGCATTCACCAGAAACTCACATGCGTTTCTCTGAAAGAGAAGCAGTCTGTTCCAACACTTCAATTCACTGTGCGAAGTGAATGGAGTGTGGCTTCACTTTCCAAATGCTGTCCTTTCACAGAAAATCACTTTCCTTTGAAAGTGCCTTAAACTACTTTCAAACATTCACAATAAACTCACATGCGTTTCTCTTAAAGAGAAGCAGTCTGTTCCAACACTTCAATTCACTGTGCGAAGTGAATGGAGTGTTGCTTCACTTTCTAAATGCTGTCCTTTCAGAGAAAATCACTTTCCTTTGAAAGTGCCTTAAGCTACTTACAAGCATTCACCAGAAACTCACATGCGTTTCTCTGAAAGAGAAGCAGTCGGTTCCAATACTTCAATTCACTCTGCGAAGTGAATGGAGTGTTGCTTCACTTTCTAAATGCTGTCCTTTCAGAGAAAATCACTTTCCATTGAAAGTGCCTTAAGCTACTTACAAGCATTCAACAGAAACTCACATGTATTTCTCTGAAAGAGAAGCAGTCTGTTCCAACACTTCAATTAATTGTGCGAAGTGAATGGAGTGTTACTACACTTTCTAAATGCTGTCTTTCAGAGAAAATCACTTTCCTTTGAAAGTGCCTTAAGCTACTTACAAGCATTCACCAGAA
The DNA here is from genome assembly GCF_982192425.1 of Myodes glareolus. Classification (NCBI taxonomy): domain Eukaryota; kingdom Metazoa; phylum Chordata; class Mammalia; order Rodentia; family Cricetidae; genus Myodes; species Myodes glareolus. The sequence continues at coordinate 2,816,361 of NW_028263211.1, read as the reverse complement.
ACTCACATGCGTTTCTCTGAAAGAGAAGCAGTCTGTTCCAACACTTCAATTCACTGTGCGAAGTGAATGGAGTGTTGCTTCACTTTCTAAATTATGTCCTTTCAGAGAAAATCACTTTACTTTGAAAGTGCCTTAAGCAACTTGCAAGCATTCACAAGAAACACTAATGCGTTTCTATGAAAGAGAAGCACTCTGTTCCAACACTTCAATTCACTGCACGAAGGGAATGGAGTGTTGCTTCACTTTCTAAATGCTGTCCTTTCAGAGAAAATCACGGTCCTTTGAAATTGCCTTAAGCTACTTATAAGCATTCACCAGGAACTCACATGTGTTTCTCTGAAAGAGAAGCAATCTGTTCCAACACTTCAATTCACTGGGCAAAGTGAATGGAGTGTTGCCTCACTTTCGAAATGCTGTCCTTTCAGAGAAAATCACTTTCCTTTGAAAGTGCCTTAAGCTAATTACAAGCATTCAACAGAAACTCACATGCATTTCTCTGAAAGAGAAGCAGTCTGTTCCAACACTTCAATTCACTGTGCAAAGTGAATGGAGTGGTGCTTCACTTTCTAAATTCTGTCCTTTCAGAGAAAATCACTTTCCTTTGAAAGTGCCTTATACTACTTTCAAGCATTCATAAAAAACTCACATGTGTTTCTCTGAAAGAGAAGCAGTCTGTTCCAACACTTCAATTCACTGTGCGAAGTGAATGGAGTGTTTCTTCACTTTCTAAATGCTGTCTTTCAGAGAAAATCACTTTCCTTTGATAGTGCCTTAAGCTACTTGCAAGCATTAGGAAGAAACTCACATGCGTTTCTCTGAAAGAGAAGCAGTCTGTTCCAACACTTCAATTCACTGTGTGAAGTGAATAGATTGTTGCCTCACTTTCTAAATGCTGTCCTTTCAGAGAAAATCACTTTCCTTTGAAAATGCCTTAAGCTACTTACAAGCATTTAACAGAAACTCACATGCGTTTCTCTGAAAGAGAAGCAGTCTGTTCCAACACTTCAATTCACTGTGCGAAGTGAATGGAGTTTTGCTTCACTTTCTAAATGCTGTCCTTTCAGAGAAAATCACTTTCCTTTGAAAGTGCCTTAAGCTACTTGCAAGCATTAGGAAGAAACTCACATGCGTTTCTCTGAAAGAGAAGCAGTCTGTTCCAACACTTCAATTCACTGTGCGAAGTGAATGGAGTGTTGCCTCACTTTCTAAATGCTGTCCTTTCAGAGAAAATCACTTTCCATTTAAAGTGCCTTACACTACTTTCAAGCATTCACAAAAAACTCACATGCGTTTCTCTGAAAGAGAAGCAGTCTGTTCCAACACTTCAATTCACTGTGCGAAGTGAAGGGAGTGTTTCATCACTTTCTAAATGCTGTCCTTTCAGAGAAAATCCCTTTCCTTTGAATGTGCCTTAAGCTACTTACATGCATTCAACAGAAACTCACATGCATTTCTCTGAAAGAGAAGCAATCTGTTCCAACACTTCAATTCTCTGTGCGAAGTGAATGGAGTGTTGCTTCACTTTCTAAATGCTGTCCTTTCAGAGAAAATCACTTTCCTTTGAAAGAGCCTTAAGCTACTTACAAGCATTCAACAGAAACTCACATGCATTTCTCTGAAAGAGAAGCAGTCTGTTCCAACACTTCAATTCACTGTACAAAGTGAAAGGAGTGTTGCTTCACTTTCTAAATGCTGTCCTTTCAGAGAAAATCACTTTCCTTTGAAAGTGCCTTAAGCAACTTGCAAGCATTCACAAGAAACACTAATGCGTTTCTATGAAAGAGAAGCACTCTGTTCCAACACTTCAATTCACTGCACGAAGGGAATGGAGTGTTGCTTCACTTTCTAAATGCTGTCCTTTCAGAGAAAATTACTTTCCTTTGAAAGTGCCTTAAGCTACTTACAAGCATTCAACAGAAACTCACATGCGTTTCTCTGAAAGAGAAGCAGTCTGTTCCAACACTTCAATTCACTGTGCGAAGTGAATGGAGTGTTGCTTCACTTTCTAAATGCTGTCCTTTCAGAGAAAATCACTTTCCTTTGAAAGTGCCTTAAACTACTTTCAAACATTCACAAAAAACTCACATGCGTTTCTCTGAAAGAGAAGCTATCTGTTCCAACACTTCAATTCACTGTGTGAAGTGAATGGAGTGTTGCTTCACTTTCTAAATGCTGTCCTTTCAGAGAAAATCACTTTCCTTTGAAAGTGCCTTAAGCTACTTGCAAGCATTAGGAAGAAACTCACATGCGTTTCTCTGAAAGAGAAGGAGTCCGTTCCAACACTTCAATTCACTGTGCGAAGTGAATGGAGTTTTGCTTCACTTTCTAAATGCTGTCCTTTCAGAGAAAATCACTTTCCTTTGAAAGTGCCTTAAGCTACTTGTAAGCATTAGGAAGAAACTCACATGCGTTTCTCTGAAAGAGAAGCAGTCTGTTCCAACACTTCAATTCACTGTGCGAAGTGAAAGGAGTGTTGCCTCACTTTCGAAATGCTGTCCTTTCAGAGAAAATCACTTTCCATTGAAAGTGCCTTAAACTACTTTCAAGCATTCACAAAAAACTCACATGCGTTTCTCTGAAAGAGAAGCAGTCTGTTCCAACACTTCAGTTCACTGTGCGAAGTGAATGGAGTGTTGCCTCACTTTCTAAATGCTGTCCTTTCAGAGAAAATCACTTTCCTTTGAAAGTGCCTTAAGCTACTAACAAGCATTCACCAGAAACTCACATGCGTTTCTCTGAAAGAGAAGCAGTCTGTTCCAACACTTCAATTCACTGTGCGAAGTGAATGGAGTGTTGCTTCACTTTCTAAATGCTGTCCTTTCACAGAAAATCACTTTCCTTTGAAAGTGCCTTAAACTACTTTCAAACATTCACAATAAACTCACATGCGTTTCTCTTAAAGAGAAGCAGTCTGTTCCAACACTTCAATTCACTGTGCGAAGTGAATGGAGTGTTGCTTCACTTTCTAAATGCTGTCCTTTCAGAGAAAATCACTTTCCTTTGAAAGTGCCTTAAGCTACTTACAAGCATTCACCAGAAACTCACATGCGTTTCTCTGAAAGAGAAGCAGTCGGTTCCAATACTTCAATTCACTCTGCGAAGTGAATGGAGTGTTGCTTCACTTTCTAAATGCTGTCCTTTCAGAGAAAATCACTTTCCTTTGAAAGTGCCTTAAGCTACTTACAAGCATTCAACAGAAACTCACATGTATTTCTCTGAAAGAGAAGCAGTCTGTTCCAACACTTCAATTAATTGTGCGAAGTGAATGGAGTGTTACTAAACTTTCTAAATGCTGTCTTTCAGAGAAAATCACTTTCCTTTGAAAGTGCCTTAAGCTACTTACAAGCATTCACCAGAAACTCACATGCGTTTCTCTGAAAGAGAAGCAGTTTGTTCCAACACTTCAATTCACTGTGGGAAGTGAATGGAGTGTAGCTTCACTTTCTAAATGCTGTCCTTTCAGAGAAAATCACTTTCCTTTGAAAATGCCTTAAGCTACTTACAAGCATTTAACAGAAACTCACATGCGTTTCTCTGAAAGAGAAGCAGTCTGTTCCAACACTTCAATTCACTGTGCGAAGTGAATGGAGTTTTGCTTCACTTTCTAAATGCTGTCCTTTCAGAGAAAATCACTTTCCTTTGAAAGTGCCTTAAGCTACTTGCAAGCATTAGGAAGAAACTCACATGCGTTTCTCTGAAAGAGAAGCAGTCTGTTCCAACACTTCAATTCACTGTGCGAAGTGAATGGAGTGTTGCCTCACTTTAGAAATGCTGTCCTTTCAGAGAAAATCACTTTCCATTTAAAGTGCCTTACACTACCTTCAAGCATTCACAAAAAACTCACATGCGTTTCTCTGAAAGAGAAGCACTCTGTTCCAACACTTCAATTCACTGCACGAAGGGAATGGAGTGTTGCTTCACTTTCTAAATGCTGTCCTTTCAGAGAAAATTACTTTCCTTTGAAAGTGCCTTAAGCTACTTACAAGCATTCAACAGAAACTCACATGCGTTTCTCTGAAAGAGAAGCAGTCTGTTCCAACACTTCAATTCACTGTGCGAAGTGAATGGAGTGTTGCTTCACTTTCTAAATGCTGTCCTTTCAGAGAAAATCACTTTCCTTTGAAAGTGCCTTAAACTACTTTCAAACATTCACAAAAAACACACATGCGTTTCTCTGAAAGAGAAGCTATCTGTTCCAACACTTCAATTCACTGTGCGAAGTGAATGGAGTGTTGCTTCACTTTCTAAATGCTGTCCTTTCAGAGAAAATCACTTTCCTTTGAAAGTGCCTTAAGCTACTTGCAAGCATTAGGAAGAAACTCACATGCGTTTCTCTGAAAGAGAAGGAGTCCGTTCCAACACTTCAATTCACTGTGCGAAGTGAATGGAGTGTTGCTTCACTTTCTAAATGCTGTCCTTTCAGAGAAAATCACTTTCCTTTGAAAGTGCCTTAAGCTACTTGCAAGCATTAGGAAGAAACTCACATGCGTTTCTCTGAAAGAGAAGCAGTCTGTTCCAACAATTCAATTCACTGTGCGAAGTGAAAGGAGTGTTGCCTCACTTTCTAAATGATGTCCTTTCAGAGAAAATCACTTTCCATTGAAAGTGCCTTAAACTACTTTCAAGCATTCACAAAAAACTCACATGCTTTTCTCTGAAAGAGAAGCAGTCTGTTCCAACACTTCAGTTCACTGTGCGAAGTGAATGGAGTGTTGCCTCACTTTCTAAATGCTGTCCTTTCAGAGAAAATCACTTTCCTTTGAAAGTGCCTTAAGCTACTTACAAGCATTCACCAGAAACTCACATGCGTTTCTCTGAAAGAGAAGCAGTCTGTTCCAACACTTCAATTCACTGTGCGAAGTGAATGGAGTGTTGCTTCACTTTCTAAATGCTGTCCTTTCACAGAAAATCACTTTCCTTTGAAAGTGCCTTAAACTACTTTCAAACATTCACAATAAACTCACATGCGTTTCTCTTAAAGAGAAGCAGTCTGTTCCAACACTTCAACTCACTGTGCGAAGTGAATGGAGTGTTGCTTCACTTTCTAAATGCTGTCCTTTCAGAGAAAATCACTTTCCTTTGAAAGTGCCTTAAGCTACTTACAAGCATTCACCAGAAACTCACATGCGTTTCTCTGAAAGAGAAGCAGTCGGTTCCAATACTTCAATTCATTCTGCGAAGTGAATGGAGTGTTGCTTCACTTTCTAAATGCTGTCCTTTCAGAGAAAATCACTTTCCTTTGAAAGTGCCTTAAGCTACTTACAAGCATTCAACAGAAACTCACATGTATTTCACTGAAAGAGAAGCAGTCTGTTCCAACACTTCAATTAATTGTGCGAAGTGAATGGAGTGTTACTACACTTTCTAAATGCTGTCTTTCAGAGAAAATCACTTTCCTTTGAAAGTGCCTTAAGCTACTTACAAGCATTCACCAGAAACTCACATGCGTTTCTCTGAAAGAGAAGCAGTTTGTTCCAACACTTCAATTCACTGTGGCAAGTGAATGGAGTGTAGCTTCACTTTCTAAATGTTGTCCTTTCAGAGAAAATCACTTTCCTTTGAAAGTGCTTGAAGCTACTTGCAAGCATTAGGAAGAAACTCACATGCGTTTCTCTGAAAGAGAAGCAGTCTGTTCCAACACTTCAATTCACTGTGCGAAGTGAATGGAGTGTTGCTTCACTTTCTAAATGCTGTCCTTTCAGAGAAAATCACTTTCCTTTGAAAGTGCCTTAAGCTACTTGCAAGCATTAGGAAGAAACTCACATGCGTTTCTCTGAAAGAGAAGCAGTCCGTTCCAACACTTCAATTCACTGTGTGAAGTGAATGGAGTGTTGCCTCACTTTCTAAATGCTGTCCTTTCAGAGAAAATCACTTTCCTTTGAAAGTGCCTTAAGCTACTTACAAGCATTCACCAGAAACTCACATGCGTTTCTCTGAAAGAGAAGCAGTCTGTTCCAACACTTCAATTCTCTGTGCGAAGTGAATGGAGTGTTGCTTCACTTTCTAAATGCTGTCCTTTCAGAGAAAATCACTTTCCTTTGAAAGTGCCTCAAGCTACTTGCAAGCATTCACAAGAAACACTAATGCGTTTCTATGAAAGAGAAGCAGTCTGTTCCACACTTCAATTCATTGCACGAAGGGAATGGAGTGTTGCTTTACTTTCTAAATGCTGTCCTTTCAGAGAAAATCTCTTTCTTTGAAAGAGCCTTGAGCTACTTACAAGCATTCAACAGAAACTCACATGCATTTCTCTGAAAGAGAAGCAGTCTGTTCCAACACTTCAATTCACTGTGCGAAGTGAATGGAATGTTACTTCACTTTCTAAATGCTGTCCTTTCAGACAAAATCACTTTCCTTTGAACGTGCCTTAAGCTACTTTCAAGCATTCACAGGAAACACGAATGCTTTTCTATGAAAGAGAAGCAGTCTGTTCCAACACTTCAATTCACTGTGCGAAGTGAATGGAGTGTTGCTTCACTTTCTAAATGCTGTCCTTTCAGAGAAAATCACTTTCCTTTGAAAGTGCCTTAAGCTACTTACAATCATTCACCAGAAACTCATATGCGTTTCTCTGAAAGAGAAGCAGTCTGTTCCAACACTTCAATTCACTGTTCGAAATGAATGGAGTGTTCCTTCACTTTCTAAATGCTGTCCTTTCAGAGAAAATCACTTTCCTTTGAAAGTGCCTTAAGCTACTTGCAAGCATTAGGAAGAATCTCACATGCGTTTCTCTGAAAGAGAAGCAGTCTGTTCCAACAGTTCAATTCACTGTGCGAAGTGAATGGAGTGTTGCTTCACTTTCTAAATGCTGTACTTTCATGAAAATCACTTTCCTTTGAAAGTGCCCTAAGATACTTGCAAGCATTAGGAAGAAACTCACATGCGTTTCTCTGAAAGAGAAGCAATCTGTTCCAACGCTTCATTTCAATGTGCGAAGTGAATGGAGTGTTGCTTCACTTTCTAAATGCTGTCCTTTCAGAGAAAATCACTTTCCTTTGAAAGTGCATTAAGCTACTTTCAAGCATTCACAGGAAACACGAATGCTTTTCTATGAAAGAGAAGCAGTCTGTTCCAACACTTCAATTCACTGTGCGAAGTGAATGGAGTGTTGCTTCACTTTCTAAATGCTGTCCTTTCAGAGAAAATCACTTTACTTTGAAAGTGCCTTAAGCAACTTGCAAGCATTCACAAGAAACACTAATGCGTTTATATGAAAGAGAAGCACTCTGTTCCAACACTTCAATTCACTGCACGAAGTGAATGGAGTGTTGCTTCATTTTCTAAATGCTGTCCTTTCAGAGAAAATCACTTTCCTTTTAAAGTGCCTTAAGCTACTTACAAGCATTCACCAGAAACTCACATGCGTTTCTCGGAAAGAGAAGCAGTCTGTTCCAACACTTCAATTCACTGTGCGAAGTGAATGGAGTGTTGCTTCACTTTCTAAATGCTGTCCTTTCAGAGAAAATCACGTTCCTTTGAAATTCCCTTCAGCTACTTACAAGCATTCACCAGAAACTCACATGTGTTTCTCTGAAAGAGACGCAATCTGTTCCAACACTTCAATTCACTGTGCAAAGTGAATAGTGTGTTGCCTCACTTTCGAAATGCTGTCCTTTCAGAGAAAATCACTTTCCTTTGAAAGAGCCTTGAGCTACTTACAAGCATTCAACAGAAACTCACATGCATTTCTCTGAAATAGAAGCAGTCTGTTCCAACACTTCAATTCACTGTGCGAAGGGAATGGAGTGTTGCTTCACTTTCTAAATGCTGTCCTTTCAGAGAAAATCACTTTCCTTTGAAAGTGTCTTAAGCTACTTGCAAGCATTAGGAAGAAACTCACATGCGTTTCTCTGAAAGAGAAGCAATCTGTTCCAACACTTCAGTTCACTGTGTGAAGTGAATGGAGTGTTGCCTCACTTTCTAAATGCTGTCCTTTCAGAGAAAATCACTTTCCTTTGAAAGTGCCTTAAGCTACTTACAAGCATTCAACAGAAACTCACATGCGTTTCTCTGAAAGAGAAGCAGTCTGTTCTAATACTTCAATTCACTCTGCGAAGTGAATGGAGTGTTGCTTCACTTTCTAAATGCTGTCCTTTCAGAGAATATCACTTTCCTTTGAAAGTGTCTTAAGCAACTTGCAAGCATTCACAAGAAACACTAATGCGTTTCTATGAAAGAGAAGCACTCTGTTCCAACACTTCAATTCACTGCACGAAGGGAATGGAGTGTTGCTTCACTTTCTAAATGCTGTCCTTTCAGAGAAAATCCCTTTCCTTTGAAAGTGCCTTAAGCTACTTACAAGCATTCACCAGAAACTCACATGCGTTTTTCTGAAAGAGAAGCAGTCTGTTCCAACACTTCATTTCACTGTGCGAAGTGAATGGAGTGTTGCTTCACTTTCTAAATGCTGTCCTTTCACACAAAATCACTTTCCTTTGAAAGTGCCTTAAACTACTTTCAAACATTCACAATAAACTCACATGCGTTTCTCTTAAAGAGAAGCAGTCTGTTCCAACACTTCAATCACTGTGCAAAGTGAATGGAGTGTTGCTTCACTTTCTAAATGCTGTCCTTTCAGAGAAAATCACTTTCCTTTGAAAGTGCCTTAAGCTACTTATAAGCATTAACCAGAAACTCACATGCGTTTCTCTGAAAGAGAAGCAGTCTCTTCCAATACTTCAATTCACTCTGCGAAGTGAATGGAGTATTGCTTCACTTTCTAAATGCTGTCCTTTCAGAGAAAATCACTTTCCTTTGAAAGTGCCTTAAGCTACTTACAAGCATTAACCAGAAACTCACATGCGTTTCTCTGAAAGAGAAGCAGTCTCTTCCAATACTTCAATTCACTCTGCGAAGTGAATGGAGTGTTGCCTCACTTTCTAAATGCTGTCCTTTCAGAGAAAATCACTGTCCATTGAAAGTGCCTTAAACTACTTTCAAGCACTCACAAAAAAATAACATGCGTTTCTCTGAAAGAGAAGCAGTCTGTTCCAACACTTCAATTCACTTCACGAAGGGAATGGAGTGTTGCTTCACTTTCTAAATGCTGTCCTTTCAGAGAAAATCACTTTCCTTTGAAAGTGCCTTAAGCTACTTACAAGCATTCAACAGAAACTCACATGCATTTCTCTGAAAGAGAAGCAGTCTGTTCCAACACTTCAATTCATTGTGCGAAGTGAATGGAGTGTTGCTTCACTTTCTAAATGCTGTCCTTTCAGAGAAAATCACTTTCCTTTGAAAGTGCCTTAAGCTACTTACAAGCATTCAACAGAAACTCACATGCGTTTCTCTAAAAGAGAAGTAGTCTGTTCCAACACTTCAATTCACTGTGCGAAGTGAATGGAGTGTTGCTTCACTTTCTAAATGCTGTCCTTTCAGAGAAAATCACTTTCCTTTGAAAGTGCCTTAAGCTACTTGCAAGCATTAGGAAGAAACTCGCATGCGTTTCTCTGAAAGAGAAGCAGTCTGTTCCAACACTTCAATTCACTGTGTGAAGTGAATGGAGTGTTGCCTCACTTTCTAAATGCTGTCCTTTCAGAGAAAATCACTTTCGTTTGAAAGTGCCTTAAGCTACATACAAGAATTCACCAGAAACTCACATGCGTTTCTCTGAAAGAGAAGCAGTCTGTTCCAACACTTCAATTCACTGTGCGAAGTGAATGGAGTGTTGCTTCACTTTCTAAATGCTGTCCTTTCAGAGAAAATCACTTTCCTTTGAAAGTGCCTTAAGCTACTTACAAGCATTGAACAGAAACTCACATGCATTTCTCTGAAAGAGAAGCAGTCTGTTCCAACACTTCAATTCACTGTGCGAAGTGAATGGAGTGTTGCTTCACTTTCTAAATTATGTCCTTTCAGAGAAAATCACTTTCCTTTGAAAGTGCCTTAAGCAACTTGCAAGCATTCACAAGAAACACTAATGCGTTTATATGAAAGAGAAGCACTCTGTTCCAACACTTCAATTCACTGCAAGAAGGGAATGGATTGTTGCTTCACTTTCTAAATGCTGTCCTTTCAGAGAAAATCACTTTCATTTGAAAGTGCCTTAAGCTACTTACAAGCATTCACCAGAAACTCACATGCGTTTCTCTGAAAGAGAAGCAGTCTGTTCCAACACTTCAATTCACTTGCGAAGTGAATGGAGTGTTGCTTCACTTTCTAAATGCTGTCCTTTCAGAGAAAATCACTTTCCATTGATATTGCCTTAAGCTACTTGCAAGCATTAGGAAGAAACTCACATGCGTTTCACTGAAAGAGAAGCAGTCTGTTCCAACACTTCAGTTCACTGTGTGAAGTGAATAGAGTGTTGCCTCACTTTCTAAATGCTGTTCTTTCAGAGAAAATCACTTTCCTTTGAAAGTGCCTTAAGCTAATTACAAGCATTCAACAGAAACTCACATGCATTTCTCAGAAAGAGAAGCAGTCCGTTCCAACACTTCAATTCACTGTGCGAAGTGAATGGAGTGTTGCTTCACTTTCTAAATGCTGTCCTTTCAGAGAAAATCACTTTCCGTTGAAAGTGCCTTAAGCTACTTGCAAGCATTAGGAAGAAACTCACATGCGTTTCTCTGAAAGAGAAGCAGTCTGTTCCAACACTTCAATTCTCTGTGCGAAGTGAATGGAGTGTTGCCTCACTTTCTAAATGCTGTCCTTTCAGAGAAAATCACTTTCCATTGAAAGTGCCTTAAACTATTTTCAAGCATTCACAAAAAACTCACATGCGTTTCTCTGAAAGAGAAACAGTCTGTTCCAACACTTCAATTCACTGTGTGAAGTGAATGGAGTGTTGCTTCACTTTCTAAATGCTGTCCTTTCAGAGAAAATCCCTTTCCTTTGAATGTGCCTTAAGCTACTTACTAGCATTCAACAGAAACTCACATGCATTTCTCTGAAGGAGAAGCAATCTGTTCCAACACTTCAATTCTCTGTGCGAAGTGAATGGAGTGTTGCTTCACTTTCTAAATGCTGTCTTTTCAGAGAAAATCACTTTCCTTTGAAAGTGCCTTAAGCTAATTCCAAGCATTCACAAGAAACACTAATGCGTTTCTATGAAAGAGAAGTAGTCTGTTCCAACACTTCAATTCATTGCGCGAAGGGAATGGAGTCTTGCTTTACTTTCTAAATGCTGTCCTTTCAGAGAAAATCACTTTCCTTTGAAAGTGCCTTAAGCTACTTACAAGCATTCAACAGAAACTCACATGCGTTTCTCTGAAAGAGAAGCAGTCTGTTCCAACACTTCAATTCACTGTGCGAAGTGAATGGAGTCTTGCTTCACTTTCTAAATTCTGTCCTTTCAGAGAAAATCACTTTCCTTTGAAAGTGCCTTAAACTACTTTCAAGCATTCACAAATAACTCACATGCGTTTCTCTGAAAGAGAAGCAGTCTGTTCCAACACTTCAGTTCACTTCACGAAGGGAATGGAGTGTTGCTTCACTTTCTAAATGCTGTCCTTTCAGAGAAAATCACTTTCCTTTGAAAGTGCCTTAAGCTACTTACAAGCATTCAACAGAAACTCACATGCATTTCTCTGAAAGAGAAGCAGTCTGTTCCAACACTTCAATTCACTGTGCGAAGTGAATGGAGTGTTGCTTCACTTTCTAAATTATGTCCTTTCAGAGAAAATCACTTTCCTTTGAAAGTGTCTTAAGCAACTTGCAAGCATTCATAAGAAACACTAATGCGTTTATATGACAGATAAGCACTCTGTTCCAACACTTCAATTCACTGCACGAAGGGAATGGAGTGTTGCTTCACTTTCTAAATGCTGTCCTTTCAGAGAAAATCACTTTCCTTTGAAAGTGCCTTAAGCTATTTACAAGCATTCACCAGAAACTCACATGCGTTTCTCTGAAAGAGAAGCAGTCTGTTCCAACACTTCAATTCACTTGCGAAGTGAATGGAGTGTTGCTTCACTTTCGAAATGCGGTCCTTTCAGAGAAAATCACTTTCCTTTGATAGTGCATTAAGCTACTTGCAAGCATTAGGAAGAAACTCACATGCGTTTCTCTGAAAGAGAAGCAGTCTCTTCCAACACTTAAATTCACTGTGTGAAGTGAATAGAGTGTTGCCTCACTTTCTAAATGCTGTCCTTTCAGAGAAAATCACTTTCCTTTGAAAGTGCATTAAGCTACTTACAAGCATTTAACAGAAACTCACATGCGTTTCTCTGAAAGAGAAGCAGTCTGTTCCAACACTTCAATTCACTGTGCGAAGTGAATGGAGTGTTGCCTCACTTTCTAAATGCTGTCCTTTCAGAGAAAATCACTTTCCTTTGAAAGTGCCTTAAGCTAATTACAAGCATTCAACAGAAACTCACATGCATTTCTCAGAAAGAGAAGCAGTCCGTTCCAACACTTCAATTCACTGTGCAAAGTGAATGGAGTGTTGTTTCACTTTCTAAATTCTGTCCTTTCAGAGAAAATCACTTTCCTTTGAAAGTGCCTTAAACTACTTTCAAGCATTCATAAAAAACTCACATGCGTTTCTCTGAAAGAGAAGCAGTCTGTTCCAACACTTCAATTCTCTGTGCGAAGTGAATGGAGTGTTGCTTCACTTTCTAAATGCTGTTCTTTCAGAGAAAATCACTTTTCTTTGAAAGTGCCTTAAGCTACTTGCAAGCATTAGGAAGAAACTCACATGCGTTTCTCTGAAAGAGAGGCAGTCCGTTCCAACACTTCAATTCACTGTGCGAAGTGAATGGAGTGTTGCCTCACTTTCTAAATGCTGTCCGTTCAGAGAAAATCACTTTCCATTGAAAGAGCCTTAAAGTACTTTCAAGCATTCACAAAAAACTCACATGCGTTTCTCTGAAAGAGAAACAGTCTGTTCCAACACTTCAATTCACTGTGTGAAGTGAATGGAGTGTTGCTTCACTTTCTAAATGCTGTCCTTTCAGAGAAAATCCCTTTCCTTTGAATGTGCCTTAAGCTACTTACAAGCATTCAACAGAAACTCACATGCATTTCTCTGAAAGAGAAGCAATCTGTTCCAACACTTCAATTCTCTGTGGGAAGTGAATGGAGTGTTGCTTCACTTTCTAAATGCTGTGTTTTCAGAGAAAATCACTTTCCTTTGAAAGTGCCTTAAGCTACTTGCAAGCATTCACAAGAAACACTAATGCGTTTCTATGAAAGAGAAGTAGTCTGTTCCAACACTTCAATTCACTGTGCGAAGTGAATGGAGTGTTGCTTCACTTTCTAAATGCTGTCCTTTCAGAGAAAATCACTTTCCTTTGATAGTGCATTAAGCTACTTGCAAGCATTAGGAAGAAACTCATATGCGTTTCTCTGAAAGAGAAGCAGTCTCTTCCAACACTTAAATTCACTGTGTGAAGTGAATAGAGTGTTGCCTCACTTTCTAAATGCTGTCCTTTCAGAGAAAATCACTTTCCTTTGAAAGTGCATTAAGCTACTTACAAGCATTTAACAGAAACTCACATGCGTTTCTCTGAAAGAGAAGCAGTCTGTTCCAACACTTCAGTTCACTGTGCGAAGTGAATGGAGTGTTGCCTCACTTTCTAAATGCTGTCCGTTCAGAGAAAATCACTTTCCATTGATAGTGCCTTAAAGTACTTTCAAGTATTCACAAAAAACTCACATGCGTTTCTCTGAAAGAGAAACAGTCTGTTCCAACACTTCAATTGACTGTGTGAAGTGAATGGAGTGTTGCTTCACTTTCTAAATGTTGTCCTTTCAGAGAAAATCCCTTTCCTTTGAATGTGCCTTAAGCTACTTACAAGCATTCAACAGAAACTCACATGCATTTCTCTGAAAGAGAAGCAATCTGTTCCTACACTTCAATTCTCTGTGGGAAGTGAATGGAGTGTTGCTTCACTTTCTAAATGCTGTCTTTTCAGAGAAAATCACTTTCCTTTGAAAGTGCCTTAAGCTACTTGCAAGCATTCACAAGAAACACTTATGCGTTTCTATAAAAGAGAAGTAGTCTGTTCCAACACTTCAATTCATTGCGCGAAGGGAATGGAGTGTTGCTTCACTCTCTAAATGCTGTCCTTTCAGAGAAAATCACTTTCCTTTGAAAGTGCCTTAAGCTACTTGCAAGCATTAGGAAGAAACTCACATGCGTTTCTCTGAAAGAGAAGCAGTCCGTTCCGACACTTCAATTCACTGTGCGAAGTGAATGGAGTGTTGCTTCACTTTCTAAATGCTGTCCTTTCAGAGAAAATCACTTTCCTTTGAAAGTGCCTTAAGCTACTTGCAAGCATTAGGAAGAAACTCACATGCGTTTCTCTGAAAGAGAAGCAGTCTGTTCCAACACTTCAATTCACTGTGTGAAGTGAATGGAGTGTTGCCTCACTTTCTAAATGCTGTCCTTTCAGAGAAAATCACTTTCCTTTGAAAGTGCCTTAAGCTACTTACAGGCATTCAACAGAAACTCACATGCGTTTCTCTGAAAGAGAAGCAGTCTGTTCCAACACTTCAATTCACTGCACGAAGGGAATGGAGTGTTGCTTCACTTTCTAAATGCTGACCTTTCAGATAAAATCACTTTCCTTTGAAAGTGCCTTAAGCTACTTACAAGCATTCAACAGAAACTCACATGCATTTCTCTGAAAGAGAAGCAGTCTGTTCCAACACTTCAATTCACTGTGGGAAGTGAATGGAGTGTTGCTTCACTTTCTAAATTATGTCCTTTCAGAGAAAATCACTTTCCTTTGAAAGTGCCTTAAGCAACTTGCAAGCATTCACAAGATCACTAATGCGTTTATATGAAAGAGAAGCAATCTGTTCCAACACTTCAATTCACTGCACGAAGGGAATGGAGTGTTGCTTCACTTTCTAAATGCTGTCCTTTCAGAGAAAATCACTTTCTTTGAAAGTACCTTATGCTACTTACAAGCATTCACCAGAAACTCACATGCGTTTCTCTGAAAGAGAAGCAGTCTGTTCCAACACTACAATTCACTGTGCGAAGTGAATGGAGTGTTGCCTCACTTTCTAAATGCTGTACTTTCAGAGAAAATCACTTTCCTTTGAAAGTGCCTGAAACTACTTTCAAGCATTCATAAAAAACTCACATGCGTTTCTCTGAAAGAGAAGCAGTCTGTTCCAACACTTCAATTCACTGTGCGAAGTGAATGGAGTATTGCTTCACTTTCTAAATGCTGTCCTTTCAGAGAAAATCACTTTCCTTTAATAGTGCCTTAAGCTACTGGCAAGCTTTAGGAAGAAACTCACATGCGTTTCTGTGAAAGAGAAGCAGTCTGTTCCAACACTTCAATTCACTGTGTGAAGTGAATGGAGTGTTGCCTCACTTTCTAAATGCTGTCCTTTCAGAGAAAATCACTTTCCTTTGAAAGTGCCTTAAGCTACTTACAGGCATTCAACAGAAATTCACATGCGTTTTTCTGAAAGAGATGCAGTCTGTTCCAACACTTCAATTCACTGTGCGAAGTGAATGGAGTGTTGCTTCACTTTCTAAATTATGTCCTTTCAGAGAAAATCACTTTCCTTTGAAAGTGCCTTAAGCAACTTGCAAGCATTGACAAGAAACACTAATGCGTTTATATGAAAGAGAAGCACTCTGTTCCAACACTTCAATTCACTGCACGAAGGGAATGGAGTGTTGCTTCACTTTCTAAAGGCTGTCCTTTCAGAGAAAATCACTTTCCTTTGAAAGTGCCTTAAGTTACTTACAAGCATTCAACAGAAACTCACATGCATTTCTCTGAAAGAGAAGCAGTCTGTTCCAACACTTCAATTCACTGTGCGAAGTGAATGGAGTGTTGCTTCACTTTCTAAATTATGTCCTTTCAGAGAAAATCACTTTCCTTTGAAAGTGTCTTAAGCGACTTGCAAGCATTCATAAGAAACACTAATGCGTTTATATGACAGATAAGCACTCTGTTCCAACACTTTAATTCACTGCACGAAGGGAATGGAGTGTTGCTTCACTTTCTAAATGCTGTCCTTTCAGAGAAAATCACTTTCCTTTGAAAGTGCCTTAAGCTACTTACAAGCATTCACCAGAAACTCACATGCGTTTCTCTGAAAGAGAAGCAGTCTGTTCCAACACTTCAATTCACTTGCGAAGTGAATGGAGTGTTGCTTCACTTTCGAAATGCGTTCCTTTCAGAGAAAATCACTTTCCTTTGATAGTGCATTAAGCTACTTGCAAGCATTAGGAAGAAACTCACATGCGTTTCTCTGAAAGAGAAGCAGTCTCTTCCAACACTTAAATTCACTGTGTGAAGTGAATAGAGTGTTGCCTCACTTTCTAAATGCTGTCCTTTCAGAGAAAATCACTTTCCTTTGAAAGTGCATTAAGCTACTTACAAGCATTTAACAGAAACTCACATGCGTTTCTCTGAAAGAGAGGCAGTCCGTTCCAACACTTCAATTCACTGTGCGAAGTGAATGGAGTGTTGCCTCACTTTCTAAATGCTGTCCGTTCAGAGAAAATCACTTTCCATTGAAAGAGCCTTAAAGTACTTTCAAGCATTCACAAAAAACTCACATGCGTTTCTCTGAAAGAGAAACAGTCTGTTCCAACACTTCAATTCACTGTGTGAAGTGAATGGAGTGTTGCTTCACTTTCTAAATGCTGTCCTTTCAGAGAAAATCCCTTTCCTTTGAATGTGCCTTAAGCTACTTACAAGCATTCAACAGAAACTCACATGCATTTCTCTGAAAGAGAAGCAATCTGTTCCAACACTTCAATTCTCTGTGGGAAGTGAATGGAGTGTTGCTTCACTTTCTAAATGCTGTCTTTTCAGAGAAAATCACTTTCCTTTGAAAGTGCCTTAAGCTACTTGCAAGCATTCACAAGAAACACTAATGCGTTTCTATGAAAGAGAAGTAGTCTGTTCCAACACTTCAATTCACTGTGCGAAGTGAATGGAGTGTTGCTTCACTTTCTAAATGCTGTCCTTTCAGAGAAAATCACTTTCCTTTGATAGTGCATTAAGCTACTTGCAAGCATTAGGAAGAAACTCATATGCGTTTCTCTGAAAGAGAAGCAGTCTCTTCCAACACTTAAATTCACTGTGTGAAGTGAATAGAGTGTTGCCTCACTTTCTAAATGCTGTCCTTTCAGAGAAAATCACTTTCCTTTGAAAGTGCATTAAGCTACTTACAAGCATTTAACAGAAACTCACATGCGTTTCTCTGAAAGAGAAGCAGTCTGTTCCAACACTTCAATTCACTGTGCGAAGTGAATGGAGTGTTGCCTCACTTTCTAAATGCTGTCCGTTCAGAGAAAATCACTTTCCATTGATAGTGCCTTAAAGTACTTTCAAGTATTCACAAAAAACTCACATGCGTTTCTCTGAAAGAGAAACAGTCTGTTCCAACACTTCAATTGACTGTGTGAAGTGAATGGAGTGTTGCTTCACTTTCTAAATGTTGTCCTTTCAGAGAAAATCCCTTTCCTTTGAATGTGCCTTAAGCTACTTACAAGCATTCAACAGAAACTCACATGCATTTCTCTGAAAGAGAAGCAATCTGTTCCTACACTTCAATTCTCTGTGGGAAGTGAATGGAGTGTTGCTTCACTTTCTAAATGCTGTCTTTTCAGAGAAAATCACTTTCCTTTGAAAGTGCCTTAAGCTACTTGCAAGCATTCACAAGAAACACTTATGCGTTTCTATGAAAGAGAAGTAGTCTGTTCCAACACTTCAATTCATTGCGCGAAGGGAATGGAGTGTTGCTTCACTCTCTAAATGCTGTCCTTTCAGAGAAAATCACTTTCCTTTGAAAGTGCCTTAAGCTACTTGCAAGCATTAGGAAGAAACTCACATGCGTTTCTCTGAAAGAGAAGCAGTCCGTTCCGACACTTCAATTCACTGTGCGAAGTGAATGGAGTGTTGCTTCACTTTCTAAATGCTGTCCTTTCAGAGAAAGTCACTTTCCTTTGAAAGTGCCTTAAGCTACTTGCAAGCATTAGGAAGAAACTCACATGCGTTTCTCTGAAAGAGAAGCAGTCTGATCCAACACTTCAATTCACTGTGTGAAGTGAATGGAGTGTTGCCTCACTTTCTAAATGCTGTCCTTTCAGAGAAAATCACTTTCCTTTGAAAGTGCCTTAAGCTACTTACAGGCATTCAACAGAAACTCACATGCGTTTCTCTGAAAGAGAAGCAGTCTGTTCCAACACTTCAATTCACTGCACGAAGGGAATGGAGTGTTGCTTCACTTTCTAAATGCTGACCTTTCAGATAAAATCACTTTCCTTTGAAAGTGCCTTAAGCTTCTTACAAGCATTCAACAGAAACTCACATGCATTTCTCTGAAAGAGAAGCAGTCTGTTCCAACACTTCAATTCACTGTGGGAAGTGAATGGAGTGTTGCTTCACTTTCTAAATTATGTCCTTTCAGAGAAAATCACTTTCCTTTGAAAGTGCCTTAAGCAACTTGCAAGCATTCACAAGATCACTAATGCGTTTATATGAAAGAGAAGCAATCTGTTCCAACACTTCAATTCACTGCACGAAGGGAATGGAGTGTTGCTTTACTTTCTAAATGCTGTCCTTTCAGAGAAAATCACTTTCTTTGAAAGTACCTTATGCTACTTACAAGCATTCACCAGAAACTCACATGCGTTTCTCTGAAAGAGAAGCAGTCTGTTCCAACACTTCAATTCACTGTGCGAAGTGAATGGAGTGTTGCCTCACTTTCTAAATGCTGTCCTTTCAGAGAAAATCACTTTCCTTTGAAAGTGCCTGAAACTACTTTCAAGCATTCATAAAAAACTCACATGCGTTTCTCTGAAAGAGAAGCAGTCTGTTCCAACACTTCAATTCACTGTGCGAAGTGAATGGAGTGTTGCCTCACTTTCTAAATGCTGTCCTTTCAGAGAAAATCACTTTCCTTTGAAAGTGCCTGAAACTACTTTCAAGCATTCATAAAAAACTCACATGCGTTTCTCTGAAAGAGAAGCAGTCTGTTCCAACACTTCAATTCACTGTGCGAAGTGAATGGAGTATTGCTTCACTTTCTAAATGCTGTCCTTTCAGAGAAAATCACTTTCCTTTAATAGTGCATTAAGCTACTGGCAAGCTTTAGGAAGAAACTCACATGCGTTTCTGTGAAAGAGAAGCAGTCTGTTCCAACACTTCAATTCACTGTGTGAAGTGAATGGAGTGTTGCCTCACTTTCTAAATGCTGTCCTTTCAGAGAAAATCACTTTCCTTTGAAAGTGCCTTAAGCTACTTACAGGCATTCAACAGAAATTCACATGCGTTTTTCTGAAAGAGATGCAGTCTGTTCCAACACTTCAATTCACTGTGCGAAGTGAATGGAGTGTTGCTTCACTTTCTAAATTATGTCCTTTCAGAGAAAATCACTTTCCTTTGAAAGTGCCTTAAGCAACTTGCAAGCATTGACAAGAAACACTAATGCGTTTATATGAAAGAGAAGCACTCTGTTCCAACACTTCAATTCACTGCACGAAGGGAATGGAGTGTTGCTTCACTTTCTAAAGGCTGTCCTTTCAGAGAAAATCACTTTCCTTTGAAAGTGCCTTAAGTTACTTACAAGCATTCAACAGAAACTCACATGCATTTCTCTGAAAGAGAAGCAGTCTGTTCCAACACTTCAATTCACTGTGCGAAGTGAATGGAGTGTTGCTTCACTTTCTAAATTATGTCCTTTCAGAGAAAATCACTTTCCTTTGAAAGTGTCTTAAGCGACTTGCAAGCATTCATAAGAAACACTAATGCGTTTATATGACAGATAAGCACTCTGTTCCAACACTTTAATTCACTGCACGAAGGGAATGGAGTGTTGCTTCACTTTCTAAAAGCTGTCCTTTCAGAGAAAATCACTTTCCTTTGAAAGTGCCTTAAGCTACTTACAAGCATTCACCAGAAACTCACATGCGTTTCTCTGAAAGAGAAGCAGTCTGTTCCAACACTTCAATTCACTTGCGAAGTGAATGGAGTGTTGCTTCACTTTCGAAATGCGTTCCTTTCACAGAAAATCACTTTCCTTTGATAGTGCATTAAGCTACTTGCAAGCATTAGGAAGAAACTCACATGCGTTTCTCTGAAAGAGAAGCAGTCTCTTCCAACACTTAAATTCACTGTGTGAAGTGAATAGAGTGTTGCCTCACTTTCTAAATGCTGTCCTTTCAGAGAAAATCACTTTCCTTTGAAAGTGCATTAAGCTACTTACAAGCATTTAACAGAAACTCACATGCGTTTCTCTGAAAGAGAAGCAGTCTGTTCCAACACTTCAATTCACTGTGCGAAGTGAATGGAGTGTTGCCTCACTTTCTAAATGCTGTCCTTTCAGAGAAAATCACTTTCCTTTGAAAGTGTCTTAAGCTAATTACAAGCATTCAACAGAAACTCACATGCATTTCTCAGAAAGAGAAGCAGTCCGTTCCAACACTTCAATTCACTGTGCAAAGTGAATGGAGTGTTGTTTCACTTTCTAAATGCTGTCCTTTCAGAGAAAATCACTTTCCTTTGAAAGTGCCTTAAACTACTTTCAAGCATTCATAAAAAACTCACATGCGTTTCTCTGAAAGAGAAGCAGTCTGTTCCAACACTTCAATTCACTGTGCGAAGTGAATGGAGTGTTGTTTCACTTTCTAAATGCTGTCCTTTCAGAGAAAATCACTTTCCTTTGAAAGTGCCTTAAGCTACTTGCAAGCATTAGGAAGAAACTCACATGCGTTTCTCTGAAAGAGAAGCAGTCTGTTCCAACACTTCAATTCACTGTGCGAAGTGAATGGAGTGTTGCTTCACTTTCTAAATGCTGTCCTTTCAGAGAAAATCACTTTCCTTTGATAGTGCATTAAGCTACTTGCAAGCATTAGGAAGAAACTCACATGCGTTTCTCTGAAAGAGAAGCAGTCTCTTCCAACACTTAAATTCACTGTGTGAAGTGAATAGAGTGTTGCCTCACTTTCTAAATGCTGTCCTTTCAGAGAAAATCACTTTCCTTTGAAAGTGCATTAAGCTACTTACAAGCATTTAACAGAAACTCACATGCGTTTCTCTGAAAGAGAAGCAGTCTGTTCCAACACTTCAATTCACTGTGCGAAGTGAATGGAGTGTTGCCTCACTTTCTAAATGATGTCCGTTCAGAGAAAATCACTTTCCATTGATAGTGCCTTAAAGTACTTTCAAGCATTCACAAAAAATTCACTTGCGTTTCTCTGAAAGAGAAACAGTCTGTTCCAACACTTCAATTCACTGTGTGAAGTGAATGGAGTGTTGCCTCACTTTCTAAATGCTGTCCTTTCAGAGAAAATCCCTTTCCTTTGAATGTGCCTTAAGCTACTTACAAGCATTCAACAGAAACTCACATGCATTTCTCTGAAAGAGAAGCAATCTGTTCCTACACTTCAATTCTCTGTGGGAAGTGAATGGAGTGTTGCTTCACTTTCTAAATGCTGTCCTTTCAGAGAAAATCACTTTCCTTTGAAAGTGCCTGAAAGTACTTTCAAGCATTCATAAAAAACTCACATGCGTTTCTCTGAAAGAGAAGCAGTCTGTTCCAACACTTCAATTCACTGTGCGAAGTGAATGGAGTATTGCTTCACTTTCTAAATGCTGTCCTTTCAGAGAAAATCACTTTCCTTTGATAGTGCCTTAAGCTACTGGCAAGCTTTAGGAAGAAACTCACATGCGTTTCTGTGAAAGAGAAGCAGTCTGTTCCAACACTTCAATTCACTGTGTGAAGTGAATGGAGTGTTGCCTCACTTTCTAAATGCTGTCCTTTCAGAGAAAATCACTTTCCTTTGAAAGTGCCTTAAGCTACTTACAGGAATTCAACAGAAATTCACATGCGTTTTTCTGAAAGAGATGCAGTCTGTTCCAACACTTCAATTCACTGTGCGAAGTGAATGGAGTGTTGCTTCACTTTCTAAATTATGTCCTTTCAGAGAAAATCACTTTCCTTTGAAAGTGCCTTAAGCAACTTGCAAGCATTGACAAGAAACACTAATGCGTTTATATGAAAGAGAAGCACTCTGTTCCAACACTTCAATTCACTGCACGAAGGGAATGGAGTGTTGCTTCACTTTCTAAAGGCTGTCCTTTCAGAGAAAATCACTTTCCTTTGAAAGTGCCTTAAGCTACTTACAAGCATTCACCAGAAACTCACATGCGTTTCTCTGAAAGAGAAGCAGTCTGTTCCAACACTTCAATTCAATGTGCGAAGTGAATGGAGTGTTGCTTCACTTTCTAAATGCTGTCCTTTCAGAGAAAATCACTTTCCTTTGAAAGTGCCTTAAGCTACTTGCAAGCATTAGGAAGAAACTCACATGCGTTTCTCTGAAAGAGAAGCAGTCTGTTCCAACACTTCAATTCACTGTGCGAAGTGAATGGAGTGTTGCCTCACTTTCTAAATGCTGTCCTTTCAGAGAAAATAACTTTCCATTGAAAGTGCCCAAAACTACTTTCAAGCATTCACAAAAAACTCACATGCGTTTCTCGGAAAGAGAAGCAGTCTGTTCCAACACTTCAATTCACTGTGCAAAGTGAATGGGGTGTTGCTTCACTTTCTAAATGCTGTCCTTTCATAGAAAATCCCTTTCCTTTGAATGTGCCTTAAGCTACTTACAAGCATTCAACAGAAACTCACCTGCAGTTCTCTGAAAGAGAAGCAGTCTGATCCAACACTTCAATTCACTGTACAAAGTGAATGGAGTGTTGCTTCACTTTCTAAATGCTGTCCTTTCAGAGAAAATCACTTTCCTTTGAAAGTGCCTTAAGCAACTTGCAAGCATTCACAAGAAACTCACATGCGTTTCTCTAAAAGAGAAGCAGTCTGTTCCAACACTTCAATTCACTGTGCGAAGTGAATGGAGTGTTGCTTCACTTTCTAAATGCTGTCCTTTCAGAGAAAATCACTTTCCTTTGAAAGTGCCTTAAACTACTTTCAAGCATTCACAAAAAACTCACATGCGTTTCTCTTAAAGAGAAGCAGTCTGTTCCAACACTTCAATTCACTGTGCGAAGTGAATGGAGTGTTGCTTCAGTTTCTAAATGCTGTCCTTTCAGAGAAAATCACTTTCCTTTGAAAGTGCCTTAAGCTACTTACAGGCATTCAACAGAAATTCACATGCGTTTTTCTGAAAGAGAAGCAGTCTGTTCCAACACTTCAATTCACTATGGGAAGTGAATGGAGTGTTGCTTCACTTTCTAAATGCTGTCCTTTCAGAGAAAATCACTTTCCTTTGAAAGTGCCTTAAGCAACTTGCAAGCATTCACAAGAACACTAATGCGTTTATATGAAAGAGAAGCACTCTGTTCCAACACTTCAATTCACTGCATGAAGGGAATGGAGTGTTGCTTCACTTTCTAAATGCTGTCCTTTCAGAGAAAATCACTTTCTTTGAAAGTGACTTATGCTACTTACAAGCATTCACCAGAAACTCACATGCGTTTCTCTGAAAGAGAAGCAGTCTGTTCCAACACTTCAATTCACTGTGCGAAGTGAATGGAGTGTTGCTTCAGTTTCTAAATGCTGTCCTTTCAGAGAAAATCACTTTCCTTTGAAAGTGCCTGAAACTACTTTCAAGCATTCATAAAAAACTCACATGCGTTTCTCTGAAAGAGAAGCAGTCTGTTCCAACACTTCAATTCACTGTGCGAAGTGAATGGAGTATTGCTTCACTTTCTAAATGCTGTCCTTTCAGAGAAAATCACTTTCCTTTGATAGTGCCTTAAGCTACTTGCAAGCTTTAGGAAGAAACTCACATGCGTTTCTGTGAAAGAGAAGCAGTCTGTTACAACACTTCAATTCACTGTGTGAAGTGAATGGAGTGTTGCCTCACTTTCTAAATGCTGTCCTTTCAGAGAAAATCACTTTCCTTTGAAAGTGCCTTAAGCTACTTACAGGCATTCAACAGAAATTCACATGCGTTTTTCTGAAAGAGATGCAGTCTGTTCCAACACTTCAATTCACTGTGCGAAGTTAATGGAGTGTTGATTCACTTTCTAAATTATGTCCTTTCAGAGAAAATCACTTTCCTTTGAAAGTGCCTTAAGCAACTTGCAAGCATTGACAAGAAACACTAATGCGTTTATATGAAAGAGAAGCACTCTGTTCCAACACTTCAATTCACTGCACGAAGGGAATGGAGTGTTGCTTCACTTTCTAAAGGCTGTCCTTTCAGAGAAAATCACTTTCCTTTGAAAGTGCCTTAAGCTACTTACAAGCATTCACCAGAAACTCACATGCGTTTCTCTGAAAGAGAAGCAGTCTGTTCCAACACTTCAATTCAATGTGCGAAGTGAATGGAGTGTTGCTTCACTTTCTAAATGCTGTCCTTTCAGAGAAAATCACTTTCCTTTGAAAGTGCCTTAAGCTACTTGCAAGCATTAGGAAGAAACTCACATGCGTTTCTCTGAAAGAGAAGCAGTCTGTTCCAACACTTCAATTCACTGTGCGAAGTGAATGGAGTGTTGCCTCACTTTCTAAATGCTGTCCTTTCAGAGAAAATAACTTTCCATTGAAAGTGCCCAAAACTACTTTCAAGCATTCACAAAAAACTCACATGCGTTTCTCGGAAAGAGAAGCAGTCTGTTCCAACACTTCAATTCACTGTGCAAAGTGAATGGAGTGTTGCTTCACTTTCTAAATGCTGTCCTTTCAGAGAAAATCCCTTTCCTTTGAATGTGCCTTAAGCTACTTACAAGCATTCAACAGAAACTCACCTGCAGTTCTCTGAAAGAGAAGCAGTCTGATCCAACACTTCAATTCACTGTACAAAGTGAATGGAGTGTTGCTTCACTTTCTAAATGCTGTCCTTTCAGAGAAAATCACTTTCCTTTGAAAGTGCCTTAAGCAACTTGCAAGCATTCACAAGAAACTCACATGCGTTTCTCTAAAAGAGAAGCAGTCTGTTCCAACACTTCAATTCACTGTGCGAAGTGAATGGAGTGTTGCTTCACTTTCTAAATGCTGTCCTTTCAGAGAAAATCACTTTCCTTTGAAAGTGCCTTAAACTACTTTCAAGCATTCACAAAAAACTCACATGCGTTTCTCTTAAAGAGAAGCATCTGTTCCAACACTTCAATTCACTGTGCGAAGTGAATGGAGTGTTGCTTCAGTTTCTAAATGCTGTCCTTTCAGAGAAAATCACTTTCCTTTGAAAGTGCATTAAGCTACTTACAAGCATTTAACAGAAACTCACATGCGTTTCTCTGAAAGAGAAGCAGTCTGTTCCAACACTTCAATTCACTGTGCGAAGTGAATGGAGTGTTGCCTCACTTTCTAAATGCTGTCCTTTCAGAGAAAATCACTTTCCTTTGAACGTGTCTTAAGCTAATTACAAGCATTCAACAGAAACTCACATGCATTTCTCAGAAAGAGAAGCAGTCCGTTCCAACACTTCAATTCACTGTGCAAAGTGAATGGAGTGTTGTTTCACTTTCTAAATTCTGTCCTTTCAGAGAAAATCACTTTCCTTTGAAAGTGCCTTAAACTACTTTCAAGCATTCATAAAAAACTCATATGCGTTTCTCTGAAAGAGAAGCAGTCTGTTCCAACACTTCAATTCTCTGTGCGAAGTGAATGGAGTGTTGCTTCACTTTCTAAATGCTGTTCTTTCAGAGAAAATCACTTTCCTTTGAAAGTGCCTTAAGCTACTTGCAAGCATTAGGAAGAAACTCACATGCGTTTCTCTGAAAGAGAGGCAGTCCGTTCCAACACTTCAATTCACTGTGCGAAGTGAAGGGAGTGTTGCCTCACTTTCTAAATGCTGTCCGTTCAGAGAAAATCACTTTCCATTGAAAGAGCCTTAAAGTACTTTCAAGCATTCACAAAAAACTCACATGCGTTTCTCTGAAAGAGAAACAGTCTGTTCCAACACTTCAATTCACTGTGTGAAGTGAATGGAGTGTTGCTTCAATTTCTAAATGCTGTCCTTTCAGAGAAAATCTCTTTCCTTTGAATGTGCCTTAAGCTACTTACAAGCATTCAACAGAAACTCACATGCATTTCTCTGAAAGAGAAGCAATCTGTTCCAACACTTCAATTCTCTGTGGGAAGTGAATGGAGTGTTGCTTCACTTTCTAAATGCTGTCTTTTCAGAGAAAATCACTTTCCTTTGAAAGTGCCTTAAGCTACTTGCAAGCATTCACAAGAAACACTAATGCGTTTCTATGAAAGAGAAGTAGTCTGTTCCAACACTTCAATTCATTGCGCGAAGGGAATGGAGTGTAGCTTCACTTTCTAAATGCTGTCCTTTCAGAGAAAATCACTTTCCTTTGAGAGTGCCTTAAGCTACTTGCAAGCATTCACCAGAAACTCACATGCGTTTCTCTGAAAGAGAAGCAGTCTGTTCCAACACTTCAATTCACTGTGCGAAGTGAATGGAGTGTTGCTTCACTTTCTAAATGCTGTCCTTTCAGAGAAAATCACTTTCCTTTGATAGTGCATTAAGCTACTTGCAAGCATTAGGAAGAAACTCATATGAGTTTCTCTGAAAGAGAAGCAGTCTCTTCCAACACTTAAATTCACTGTGTGAAGTGAATAGAGTGTTGCCTCACTTTCTAAATGCTGTCCTTTCAGAGAAAATCACTTTCCTTTGAAAGTGCATTAAGCTACTTACAAGCATTTAACAGAAACTCACATGCGTTTCTCTGAAAGAGAAGCAGTCTGTTCCAACACTTCAATTCACTCTGCGAAGTGAATGGAGTGTTGCCTCACTTTCTAAATGCTGTCCGTTCAGAGAAAATCACTTTCCATTGATAGTGCCTTAAAGTACTTTCAAGCATTTACAAAAAACTCACTTGCGTTTCTCTGAAAGAGAAACAGTCTGTTCCAACACTTCAATTCACTGTGTGAGGTGAATGGAGTGTTGCTTCACTTTCTAAATGCTGTCCTTTCAGAGAAAATCCCTTTCCTTTGAATGTGCCTTAAGCTACTTACAAGCATTCAACAGAAACTCACATGCATTTCTCTGAAAGAGAAGCAATCTGTTCCTACACTTCAATTCTCTGTGGGAAGTGAATGGAGTGTTGCTTCACTTTCTAAATGCTGTCTTTTCAGAGAAAATCACTTTCCTTTGAAAGTGCCTTAAGCTACTTGCAAGCATTCACAAGAAACACTTATGCGTTTCTATGAAAGAGAAGTAGTCTGTTCCAACACTTCAATTCATTGCGCGAAGTGAATGGAGTGTTGCTTCACTCTCTAAATGCTGTCCTTTCAGAGAAAATCACTTTCCTTTGAAAGTGCCTTAAGCTACTTGCAAGCATTAGGAAGAAACTCACATGCGTTTCTCTGAAAGAGAAGCAGTCCGTTCCAACACTTCAATTCACTCTGCGAAGTGAATGGAGTGTTGCTTCACTTTCTAAATGCTGTCCTTTCAGAGAAAATCACTTTCCTTTGAAAGTGCCTTAAGCTACTTGCAAGCATTAGGAAGAAACTCACATGCGTTTCTCTGAAAGAGAAGCAGTCTGTTCCAACACTTCAATTCACTGTGTGAAGTGAATGGAGTGTTGCCTCACTTTCTAAATGCTGTCCTTTCAGAGAAAATCACTTTCCTTTGAAAGTGCCTTAAGCTAGTTACAGGCATTCAACAGAAACTCACATGCGTTTCTCTGAAAGAGAAGCAGTCTGTTCCAACACTTCAATTCACTGCACGAAGGGAATGGAGTGTTGCTTCACTTTCTAAATGCTGTCCTTTCAGAGAAAATCACTTTCCTTTGAAAGTGCCTTAAGCTACTTACAAGCATTCAACAGAAACTCACATGCATTTCTCTGAAAGAGAAGCAGTCTGTTCCAACACTTCAATTCACTGTGAGAAGTGAATGGAGTGTTGCTTCACTTTCTAAATGCTGTCCTTTCAGAGAAAATCAATTTCCTTTGAAAGTGCCTTAAGCAACTTGCAAGCATTCACAAGAACACTAATGCGTTTATATGAAAGAGAAGCACTCTGTTCCAACACTTCAATTCACTGCACGAAGGGAATGGAGTGTTGCTTCACTTTCTAAATGCTGTCCTTTCAGAGAAAATCACTTTCTTTGAAAGTGCCTTATGCTACTTACAAGCATTCACCAGAAACTCACATGCGTTTCTCTGAAAGAGAAGCAGTCTGTTCCAACACTTCAATTCACTGTGCGAAGTGAATGGAGTGTTGCCTCACTTTCTAAATGCTGTCCTTTCAGAGAAAATCACTTTCCTTTGAAAGTGCCTGAAACTACTTTCAAGCATTCATAAAAAACTCACATGCGTTTCTCTGAAAGAGAAGCAGTCTGTTCCAACACTTCAATTCACTGTGCGAAGTGAATGGAGTATTGCTTCACTTTCTAAATGCTGTCCTTTCAGGGAAAATCACTTTACTTTGATAGTGCCTTAAGCTACTGGCAAGCTTTAGGAAGAAACTCACATGCGTTTCTGTGAAAGAGAAGCAGTCTGTTCCAACACTTCAATTCACTGTGTGAAGTGAATGGAGTGTTGCCTCACTTTCTAAATGCTGTCCTTTCAGAGAAAATCACTTTCCTTTGAAAGTGCCTTAAGCTACTTACAGGCATTCAACAGAAATTCATATGCGTTTTTCTGAAAGAGATGCAGTCTGTTCCAACACTTCAATTCACTGTGCGAAGTGAATGGAGTGTTGCTTTACTTTCTAAATTATGTCCTTTCAGAGAAAATCACTTTCCTTTGAAAGTGCCTTAAGCAACTTGCAAGCATTGACAAGAAACACTAATGCGTTTATATGAAAGAGAAGCACTCTGTTCCAACACTTCAATTCACTGCACGAAGGGAATGGAGTGTTGCTTCACTTTCTAAAGGCTGTCCTTTCAGAGAAAATCACTTTCCTTTGAAAGTGCCTTAAGCTACTTGCAAGCATTAGGAAGAAACTCACATGCGTTTCTCTGAAAGAGAAGCAGTCTGTTCCAACACTTCAATTCACTGTGCGAAGTGAATGGAGTGTTGCCTCACTTTCTAAATGCTGTCCTTTCAGAGAAAATAACTTTGCATTGAAAGTGCCCAAAACTACTTTCAAGCATTCACAAAAAACTCACATGCCTTTCTTGGAAAGAGAAGCAGTCTGTTCCAACACTTCAATTCACTGTGCAAAGTGAATGGAGTGTTGCTTCACTTTCTAAATGCTGTCCTTTCAGAGAAAATCCCTTTCCTTTGAATGTGCCTTAAGCTACTTACAAGCATTCAACAGAAACTCACCTGCAGTTCTCTGAAAGAGAAGCAGTCTGATCCAACACTTCAATTCACTGTACAAAGTGAATGGAGTGTTGCTTCACTTTCTAAATGCTGTCCTTTCAGAGAAAATCACTTTCCTTTGAAAGTGCCTTAAGCAACTTGCAAGCATTCACAAGAAACTCACATGCGTTTCTCTAAAAGAGAAGCAGTCTGTTCCAACACTTCAATTCACTGTGCGAAGTGAATGGAGTGTTGCTTCACTTTCTAAATGCTGTCCTTTCAGAGAAAATCACTTTCCTTTGAAAGTGCCTTAAACTACTTTCAAGCATTCACAAAAAACTCACATGCGTTTCTCTTAAAGAAAAGCAGTCTGTTCCAACACTTCAATTCACTGTGCGAAGTGAATGGAGTGTTGCTTCAGTTTCTAAATGCTGTCCTTTCAGAGAAAATCACTTTCCTTTGAAAGTGCCTTAAGCTACTTACAGGCATTCAACAGAAATTCACATGCGTTTTTCTGAAAGAGAAGCAGTCTGTTCCAACACTTCAATTCACTGTGGGAAGTGAATGGAGTGTTGCTTCACTTTCTAAATGCTGTCCTTTCAGAGAAAATCACTTTCCTTTGA
Source organism: Myodes glareolus (assembly GCF_982192425.1). Classification (NCBI taxonomy): domain Eukaryota; kingdom Metazoa; phylum Chordata; class Mammalia; order Rodentia; family Cricetidae; genus Myodes; species Myodes glareolus. The sequence continues at coordinate 2,786,656 of NW_028263211.1, read as the reverse complement.
AAGTGCCTTAAGCAACTTGCAAGCATTCACAAGAACACTAATGCGTTTATATGAAAGAGAAGCACTCTGTTCTAACACTTCAATTCACTGCACGAAGGGAATGGAGTGTTGCTTCACTTTCTAAATGCTGTCCTTTCAGAGAAAATCACTTTCTTTGAAAGTGCCTTATGCTACTTACAAGCATTCACCAGAAACTCACATGCGTTTCTCTGAAAGAGAAGCAGTCTGTTCCAACACTTCAATTCACTGTGCGAAGTGAATGGAGTGTTGCCTCACTTTCTAAATGCTGTCCTTTCAGAGAAAATCACTTTCCTTTGAAAGTGCCTGAAACTACTTTCAAGCATTCATAAAAAACTCACATGCGTTTCTCTGAAAGAGAAGCAGTCTGTTCCAACACTTCAATTCACTGTGCGAAGTGAATGGAGTATTGCTTCACTTTCTAAATGCTGTCCTTTCAGAGAAAATCACTTTCCTTTGATAGTGCCTTAAGCTACTGGCAAGCTTTAGGAAGAAACTCACATGCGTTTCTGTGAAAGAGAAGCAGTCTGTTCCAACACTTCAATTCACTGTGTGAAGTGAATGGAGTGTTGCCTCACTTTCTAAATGCTGTCCTTTCAGAGAAAATCACTTTCCTTTGAAAGTGCCTTAAGCTACTTACAGGCATTCAACAGAAATTCACATGCGTTTTTCTGAAAGAGATGCAGTCTGTTCCAACACTTCAATTCACTGTGCGAAGTGAATGGAGTGTTGCTTCACTTTCTAAATTATGTCCTTTCAGAGAAAATCACTTTCCTTTGAAAGTGCCTTAAGCAACTTGCAAGCATTGACAAGAAACACTAATGCGTTTATATGAAAGAGAAGCACTCTGTTCCAACACTTCAATTCACTGCACGAAGGGAATGGAGTGTTGCTTCACTTTCTAAAGGCTGACCTTTCAGAGAAAATCACTTTCCTTTGAAAGTGCCTTAAGCTACTTACAAGCATTCACCAGAAACTCACATGCGTTTCTCTGAAAGAGAAGCAGTCTGTTCCAACACTTCAATTCAATGTGCGAAGTGAATGGAGTGTTGCTTCACTTTCTAAATGCTGTCCTTTCAGAGAAAATCACTTTCCTTTGAAAGTGCCTTAAGCTACTTGCAAGCATTAGGAAGAAACTCACATGCGTTTCTCTGAAAGAGAAGCAGTCTGTTCCAACACTTCAATTCACTGTGCGAAGTGAATGGAGTATTGCTTCACTTTCTAAATGCTGTCCTTTCAGAGAAAATCACTTTCCTTTGATAGTGCCTTAAGCTACTGGCAAGCTTTAGGAAGAAACTCACATGCGTTTCTGTGAAAGAGAAGCAGTCTGTTCCAACACTTCAATTCACTGTGTGAAGTGAATGGAGTGTTGCCTCACTTTCTAAATGCTGTCCTTTCAGAGAAAATCACTTTCCTTTGAAAGTGCCTGAAACTACTTTCAAGCATTCATAAAAAACTCACATGCGTTTCTCTGAAAGAGAAGCAGTCTGTTCCAACACTTCAATTCACTGTGCGAAGTGAATGGAGTGTTGCCTCATTTTCTAAATGCTGTCCTTTCAGAGAAAATAACTTTCCATTGAAAGTGCCCAAAACTACTTTCAAGCATTCACAAAAAACTCACATGCATTTCTCGGAAAGAGAAGCAGTCTGTTCCAACACTTCAGTTCACTGTGCAAAGTGAATGGAGTGTTGCTTCACTTTCTAAATGCTGTCCTTTCAGAGAAAATCCCTTTCCTTTGAATGTGCCTTAAGCTACTTACAAGCATTCAACAGAAACTCACCTGCAGTTCTCTGAAAGAGAAGCAGTCTGATCCAACACTTCAATTCACTGTACAAAGTGAATGGAGTGTTGCTTTACTTTCTAAATGCTGTCCTTTCAGAGAAAATCACTTTCCTTTGAAAGTGCCTTAAGCAACTTGCAAGCATTCACAAGAAACTCACATGCGTTTCTCTAAAAGAGAAGCAGTCTGTTCCAACACTTCAATTCACTGTGCGAAGTGAATGGAGTGTTGCTTCACTTTCTAAATGCTGTCCTTTCAGAGAAAATCACTTTCCTTTGAAAGTGCCTTAAACTACTTTCAAGCATTCACAAAAAACTCACATGCGTTTCTCTTAAAGAGAAGCAGTCTGTTCCAACACTTCAATTCACTGTGCGAAGTGAATGGAGTGTTGCTTCAGTTTCTAAATGCTGTCCTTTCAGAGAAAATCACTTTCCTTTGAAAGTGCATTAAGCTACTTACAAGCATTTAACAGAAACTCACATGCGTTTCTCTGAAAGAGAAGCAGTCTGTTCCAACACTTCAATTCACTGTGCGAAGTGAATGGAGTGTTGCCTCACTTTCTAAATGCTGTCCTTTCAGAGAAAATCACTTTCCTTTGAAAGTGTCTTAAGCTAATTACAAGCATTCAACAGAAACTCACATGCATTTCTCAGAAAGAGAAGCAGTCCGTTCCAACACTTCAATTCACTGTGCGAAGTGAATGGAGTGTTGCTTCACTTTCTAAATGCTGTCCTTTCAGAGAAAATCACTTTCCTTTGATAGTGCATTAAGCTACTTGCAAGCATTAGGAAGAAACTCATATGCGTTTCTCTGAAAGAGAAGCAGTCTCTTCGAACACTTAAATTCACTGTGTGAAGTGAATAGAGTGTTGCCTCACTTTCTAAATGCTGTCCTTTCAGAGAAAATCACTTTCCTTTGAAAGTGCATTAAGCTACTTACAAGCATTTAACAGAAACTCACATGCGTTTTTCTGAAAGAGAAGCAGTCTGTTCCAACACTTCAATTCACTGTGCGAAGTGAATGGAGTGTTGCCTCACTTTCTAAATGCTGTCCGTTCAGAGAAAATCACTTTCCATTGATAGTGCCTTAAAGCACTTTCAAGCATTCACAAAAAACTCACTTGCGTTTCTCTGAAAGAGAAACAGTCTGTTCCAACACTTCAATTCACTGTGTGAAGTGAATGGAGTGTTGCTTCACTTTCTAAATGCTGTCCTTTCAGAGAAAATCCCTTTCCTTTGAATGTGCCTTAAGCTACTTACAAGCATTCAACAGAAACTCACATGCATTTCTCTGAAAGAGAAGCAATCTGTTCCTACACTTCAATTCTCTGTGGGAAGTGAATGGAGTGTTGCTTCACTTTCTAAATGCTGTCTTTTCAGAAAAAATCACTTTCCTTTGAAAGTGCCTTAAGCTACTTGCAAGCATTCACAAGAAACACTTATGCGTTTCTATGAAAGAGAAGTAGTCTGTTCCAACACTTCAATTCATTGCGCGAAGGGAATGGAGTGTTGCTTCACTCTCTAAATGCTGTCCTTTCAGAGAAAATCACTTTCCTTTGAAAGTGCCTTAAGCTACTTGCAAGCATTAGGAAGAAACTCACATGCGTTTCTCTGAAAGAGAAGCAGTCCGTTCCAACACTTCAATTCACTGTGCGAAGTGAATGGAGTGTTGCTTCACTTTCTAAATGCTGTCCTTTCAGAGAAAATCACTTTCCTTTGAAAGTGCCTTAAGCTACTTGCAAGCATTAGGAAGAAACTCACATACGTTTCTCTGAAAGAGAAGCAGTCTGTTCCAACACTTCAATTCACTCTGTGAAGTGAATGGAGTGTTGCCTCACTTTCTAAATGCTGTCCTTTCAGAGAAAATCACTTTCCTTTGAAAGTGCCTTAAGCTACTGACAAGCATTCACCAGAAACTCACATGCGTTTCTCTGAAAGAGAAGCAGTCAGTTCCAATACTTCAATTCACTGTGCGAAGTGAATGGAGTGTTGCTTCACTCTCTAAATGCTGTCCTTTCAGAGAAAATCACTTTCCTTTGAAAGTGCCTTAAGCTACTTGCAAGCATTAGGAAGAAACTCACATGCGTTTCTCTGAAAGAGAAGCAGTCCGTTCCAACACTTCAATTCACTGTGCGAAGTGAATGGAGTGTTGCTTCACTTTCTAAATGCTGTCCTTTCAGAGAAAATCACTTTCCTTTGAAAGTGCCTTAAGCTACTTGCAAGCATTAGGAAGAAACTCACATGCGTTTCTCTGAAAGAGAAGCAGTCTGTTCCAACACTTCAATTCACTGTGTGAAGTGAATGGAGTGTTGCCTCACTTTCTAAATGCTGTCCTTTCAGAGAAAATCACTTTCCTTTGAAAGTGCCTTAAGCTAGTTACAGGCATTCAACAGAAACTCACATGCGTTTCTCTGAAAGAGAAGCAGTCTGTTCCAACACTTCAATTCACTGCACGAAGGGAATGGAGTGTTGCTTCACTTTCTAAATGCTGTCCTTTCAGAGAAAATCACTTTCCTTTGAAAGTGCCTTAAGCTACTTACAAGCATTCAACAGAAACTCACATGCATTTCTCTGAAAGAGAAGCAGTCTGTTCCAACACTTCAATTCACTGTGGGAAGTGAATGGAGTGTTGCTTCACTTTCTAAATGCTGTCCTTTCAGAGAAAATCACTTTCCTTTGAAATTGCCTTAAGCAACTTGCAAGCATTCACACGAAACACTAATGCGTTTCTATGAAAGAGAAGCACTCTGTTCCAACACTTCAATTCACTGCACGAAGGGAATGGAGTGTTGTTTCACTTTCTAAATGCTGTCCTTTCAGAGAAAATCACTTTCCTTTGAAAGTGCCTTAAGCTACTGACAAGCATTCACCAGAAACTCACATGCGTTTCTCTGAAAGAGAAGCAGTCAGTTCCAATACTTCAATTCACTGTGCGAAGTGAATGGAGTGTTGCTTCACTTTCTAAATGCTGTCCTTTCAGAGAAAATCACTTTCCTTTGAAAGTGCCTTAAGCTACTTGCAAGCATTAGGAAGAAACTCACATGCATTTCTCTGAAAGAGAAGCAGTCCGTTCCAACACTTCAATTCACTGTGCGAAGTGAATGGAGTGTTGCTTCACTTTCTAAATGCTGTCCTTTCAGAGAAAATCACTTTCCTTTGAAAGTGCCTTAAGCTACTTGCAAGCATTAGGAAGAAACTCACATGCGTTTCTCTGAAAGAGAGGCAGTCCGTTCCAACACTTCAATTCACTGTGCGAAGTGAAGGGAGTGTTGCCTCACTTTCTAAATGCTGTCCGTTCAGAGAAAATCACTTTCCATTGAAAGAGCCTTAAAGTACTTTCAAGCATTCACAAAAAACTCACATGCGTTTCTCTGAAAGAGAAACAGTCTGTTCCAACACTTCAATTCACTGTGTGAAGTGAATGGAGTGTTGCGTCAATTTCTAAATGCTGTCCTTTCAGAGAAAATCCCTTTCCTTTGAATGTGCCTTAAGCTACTTACAAGCATTCAACAGAAACTCACATGCATTTCTCTGAAAGAGAAGCAATCTGTTCCAACACTTCAATTCTCTGTGGGAAGTGAATGGAGTGTTGCTTCACTTTCTAAATGCTGTCCTTTCAGAGAAAATCACTTTCCTTTGAAAGAGCCTTAAGCTACTTGCAAGCATTCACAAGAAACCCTAATGCGTTTCTATGAAAGAGAAGTAGTCTGTTCCAACACTTCAATTCATTGCGCGAAGGGAATGGAGTGTTGCTTCACTTTCTAAATGCTGTCCTTTCAGAGAAAATCACTTTCCTTTGAAAGTGCCTTAAGCTACTTGCAAGCATTAGGAAGAAACTCACATGCGTTTCTCTGAAAGAGAAGCAGTCTGTTCCAACACTTCAATTCACTGTGCGAAGTGAATGGAGTGTTGCTTCACTTTCTAAATGCTGTCCTTTCAGAGAAAATCACTTTCCTTTGATAGTGCATTAAGCTACTTGCAAGCATTAGGAAGAAACTCATATGCGTTTCTCTGAAAGAGAAGCAGTCTCTTCCAACACTTAAATTCACTGTGTGAAGTGAATAGAGTGTTGCCTCACTTTCTAAATGCTGTCCTTTCAGAGAAAATCACTTTCCTTTGAAAGTGCATTAAGCTACTTACAAGCATTTAACAGAAACTCACATGCGTTTTTCTGAAAGAGAAGCAGTCTCTTCCAACACTTCAATTCACTGTGCGAAGTGAATGGAGTGTTGCCTCACTTTCTAAATGCTGTCCGTTCAGAGAAAATCACTTTCCATTGATAGTGCCTTAAAGCACTTTCAAGCATTCACAAAAAACTCACTTGCTTTCTCTGAAAGAGAAACAGTCTGTTCCAACACTTCAATTCACTGTGTGAAGTGAATGGAGTGTTGCCTCACTTTCTAAATGCTGTCCTTTCAGAGAAAATCACTTTCCTTTGAAAGTGCCTTAAGCTAGTTACAGGCATTCAACAGAAACTCATATGCGTTTCTCTGAAAGAGAAGCAGTCTGTTCCAACACTTCAATTCACTGCACGAAGGGAATGGAGTGTTGCTTCACTTTCTAAATGCTGTCCTTTCAGAGAAAATCACTTTCCTTTGAAAGTGCCTTAAGCTACTTACAAGCATTCAACAGAAACTCACATGCATTTCTCTGAAAGAGAAGCAGTCTGTTCCAACACTTCAATTCACTGTGGGAAGTGAATGGAGTGTTGCTTCACTTTCTAAATGCTGTCCTTTCAGAGAAAATCACTTTCCTTTGAAATTGCCTTAAGCAACTTGCAAGCATTCACACGAAACACTAATGCGTTTCTATGAAAGAGAAGCATTCTGTTCCAACACTTCAATTCACTGCACGAAGGGAATGGAGTGTTGTTTCACTTTCTAAATGCTGTCCTTTCTGAGAAAATCACTTTCCTTTGAAAGTGCCTTAAGCTACTGACAAGCATTCACCAGAAACTCACATGCGTTTCTCTGAAAGAGAAGCAGTCAGTTCCAATACTTCAATTCACTGTGCGAAGTGAATGGAGTGTTGCTTCACTCTCTAAATGCTGTCCTTTCAGAGAAAATCACTTTCCTTTGAAAGTGCCTTAAGCTACTTGCAAGCATTAGGAAGAAACTCACATGCGTTTCTCTGAAAGAGAAGCAGTCCGTTCCAACACTTCAATTCACTGTGCGAAGTGAATGGAGTGTTGCTTCACTTTCTAAATGCTGTCCTTTCAGAGAAAATCACTTTCCTTTGAAAGTGCCTTAAGCTACTTGCAAGCATTAGGAAGAAACTCACATGCGTTTCTCTGAAAGAGAAGCAGTCTGTTCCAACACTTCAATTCACTGTGTGAAGTGAATGGAGTGTTTCCTCACTTTCTAAATGCTGTCCTTTCAGAGAAAATCACTTTCCTTTGAAAGTGCCTTAAGCTAGTTACAGGCATTCAACAGAAACTCACATGCGTTTCTCTGAAAGAGAAGCAGTCTGTTCCAACACTTCAATTCACTGCACGAGGGAATGGAGTGTTGCTTCACTTTCTAAATGCTGTCCTTTCAGAGAAAATCACTTTCCTTTGAAAGTGCCTTAAGCTACTTACAAGCATTCAACAGAAACTCACATGCGTTTCACTGAAAGAGAAGCAGTCTGTTCCAACACTTCAATTCACTGTGGGAAGTGAATGGAGTGTTGCTTCACTTTCTAAATGCTGTCCTTTCAGAGAAAATCACTTTCCTTTGAAATTGCCTTAAGCAACTTGCAAGCATTCACACGAAACACTAATGCGTTTCTATGAAAGAGAAGCACTCTGTTCCAACACTTCAATTCACTGCACGAAGGGAATGGAGTGTTGTTTCACTTTCTAAATGCTGTCCTTTCAGAGAAAATCACTTTCTTTTGAAAGTGCCTTAAGCTACTGACAAGCATTCACCAGAAACTCACATGCGTTTCTCTGAAAGAGAAGCAGTCAGTTCCAATACTTCAATTCACTGTGCGAAGTGAATGGAGTGTTGCTTCACTTTCTAAATGCTGTCCTTTCAGAGAAAATCACTTTCCTTTGAAAGTGCCTTAAGCTACTTGCAAGCATTAGGAGGAAACTCACATGCATTTCTCTGAAAGAGAAGCAGTCCGTTCCAACACTTCAATTCACTGTGCGAGGTGAATGGAGTGTTGCTTCACTTTCTAAATGCTGTCCTTTCAGAGAAAATCACTTTCCTTTGAAAGTGCCTTAAGCTACTTGCAAGCATTAGGAAAAAACTCACATGCGTTTCTCTGAAAGAGAAGCAATCTGTTCCAACACTTCAATTCACTGTGCGAAGTGAATGGAGTGTTGCCTCACTTTCTAAATGCTGTCCGTTCAGAGAAAATCACTTTCCATTGAAAGTGCCTTAAAGTACTTTCAAGCATTCACAAAAAACTCACATGCGTTTCTCTGAAAGAGAAACAGTCTGTTCCAACACTTCAATTCACTGTGTGAAGTGAATGGAGTGTTGCTTCACTTTCTAAATGCTGTCCTTTCAGAGAAAATCCCTTTCCTTTGAATGTGCCTTAAGCTACTTACAAGCATTCAACAGAAACTCACATGCATTTCTCTGAAAGAGAAGCAATCTGTTCCAACACTTCAATTCTCTGTGGGAAGTGAATGGAGTGTTGCTTCACTTTCTAAATGCTGTCTTTTCAGAGAAAATCACTTTCCTTTGCAAGTGCCTTAAGCTACTTGCAAGCATTCACAAGAAACACTAATGCGTTTCTATGAAAGAGAAGTAGTCTGTTCCAACACTTCAATTCATTGCGCGAAGGGAATGGAGTGTTGCTTCACTTTCTAAATGCTGTCCTTTCAGAGAAAATCACTTTCCTTTGAAAGTGCATTAAGCTACTTACAAGCATTCACCAGAAACTCACATGCGTTTCTCTGAAAGAGAAGCAGTCTGTTCCAACACTTCAATTCACTGTGCGAAGTGAATGGAGTGTTGCCTCACTTTCTAAATGCTGTCCTTTCAGAGAAAATCACTTTCCTTTGAAAGTGCCTTAAGCTAATTACAAGCATTCAACAGAAACTCACATGCATTTCTCAGAAAGAGAAGCAGTCCTTTCCAACACTTCAATTCACTGTGCAAAGTGAATGGAGTGTTGTTTCACTTTCTAAATTCTGTCCTTTCAGAGAAAATCACTTTCCTTTGAAAGTGCCATAAACTACTTTCAAGCATTAATAAAAAACTCACATGCGTTTCTCTGAATGACAAGCAGTCTGTTCCAACACTTCAATTCTCTGTGCGAAGTGAATGGAGTGTTGCTTCACTTTCTAAATGCTGTTCTTTCAGAGAAAATCACTTTCCTTTGAAAGTGCCTTAAGCTACTTGCAAGCATTAGGAAGAAACTCACATGCGTTTCTCTGAAAGAGAAGCAGTCCGTTCCAACACTTCAATTCACTGTGTGAAGTGAATGGAGTGTTGCTTCACTTTCTAAATGCTGTCCTTTCAGAGAAAATCACTTTCCTTTGAAAGTGCCTTAAGCTACTTGCAAGCATTAGGAAAAAACTCACATGCGTTTCTCTGAAAGAGAAGCAATCTGTTCCAACACTTCAATTCACTGTGTGAAGTGAATGGAGTGTTGCTTCACTTTCTAAATGCTGTCCTTTCAGAGAAAATCCCTTTCCTTTGAATGTGCCTTAAGCTATTTAAAAGCATTCAACAGAAACTCACATGCATTTCTCTGAAAGAGAATCAGTCCGTTCCAACACTTCAATTCACTGTGCGAAGTGAATGGAGTGTTGCTTCACTTTCTAAATGCTGTCCTTTCAGAGAAAATCACTTTCCTTTGATAGTGCATTAAGCTACTTGCAAGCATTAGGAAGAAACTCACATGCGTTTCTCTGAAAGAGAAGCAGTCTCTTCCAACACCTAAATTCACTGTGTGAAGTGAATAGAGTGTTGCCTCACTTTCTAAATGCTGTCCTTTCAGAGAAAATCACTTTCCTTTGAAAGTGCATTAAGCTACTTACAAGCATTTAACAGAAACTCACATGCGTTTCTCTGAAAGAGAAGCAGTCTGTTCCAACACTTCAATTCACTGTGCGAAGTGAATGGAGTGTTGCCTCACTTTCTAAATGATGTCCTTTCAGAGAAAATCACTTTCCTTTGAAAGTGCCTTAAGCTAATTACAAGCATTCAACAGAAACTCACATGCATTTCTCAGAAAGAGAAGCAGTCCGTTCCAACACTTCAATTCACTGTGCAAAGTGAATGGAGTGTTTTTTCACTTTCTAAATTCTGTCCTTTCAGAGAAAATCACTTTCCTTTGAAAGTGCCTTAAACTACTTTCAAGCATTCATAAAAAACTCACATGCGTTTCTCTGAAAGAGAAGCAGTCTGTTCCAACAGTTCAATTCTCTGTGCGAAGTGAATGGTGTGTTGCTTCACTTTCTAAATGCTGTTCTTTCAGAGAAAATCACTTTCCTTTGAAAGTGCCTTAAGCTACTTGCAAGCATTAGGAAGAAACTCACATGCGTTTCTCTGAAAGAGAAGCAGTCCGTTCCAACACTTCAATTCACTGTGCGAAGTGAATGGAGTGTTGCTTCACTTTCTAAATGCTGTCCTTTCAGAGAAAATCACTTTCCTTTGAAAGTGCCTTAAGCTTCTTGCAAGCATTAGGAAAAAACTCACATGCGTTTCTCTGAAAGAGAAGCAATCTGTTCCAACACTTCAATTCACTGTGCGAAGTGAATGGAGTGTTGCCTCACTTTCTAAATACTGTCCGTTCAGAGAAAATCACTTTCCATTGAAAGTGCCTTAAAGTACTTTCAAGCATTCACAAAAAACTCACATGCGTTTCTCTGAAAGAGAAACAGTCTGTTCCAACACTTCAATTCACTGTGTGAAGTGAATGGAGTGTTGCTTCACTTTCTAAATGCTGTCCTTTCAGAGAAAATCCCTTTCCTTTGAATGTGCCTTAAGCTACTTACAAGCATTCAACAGAAACTCACATGCATTTCTCTGAAAGAGAAGCAATCTGTTCCAACACTTCAATTCTCTGTGGGAAGTGAATGGAGTGTTGCTTCACTTTCTAAATGCTGTCTTTTCAGAGAAAATCACTTTCCTTTGAAAGTGCCTTAAGCTACTTGCAAGCATTCACAAGAAACACTAATGCGTTTCTATGAAAGAGAAGTAGTCTGTTCCAACACTTCAATTCATTGCGCGAAGAGAATCGAGTGTTGCTTCACTTTCTAAATGCTGTCCTTTCAGAGAAAATCACTTTCCTTTGAAAGTGCCTTAAGCTACTTGCAAGCATTAGGAAGAAACTCACATGCGTTTCTCTGAAAGAGAAGCAGTCTGTTCCAACACTTCAATTCACTGTGTGAAGTGAATGGAGTGTTGCCTCACTTTCTAAATGCAGTTTTTTCAGAGAAAATCACTTTCCTTTGAAAGTGCCTTAAGCTACTTACAGGCATTCAACAGAAACTCACATGCGTTTTTCTGAAAGAGAAGCAGTCTGTTCCAACACTTCAATCCACTGCACGAAGGGAATGGAGTGTTGCTTCACTTTCTAAATGCTGTCCTTTCAGAGAAAATCACTTTCCTTTGAAAGTGCCTTAAGCTACTTACAAGCATTCAACAGAAACTCATATGCATTTCGCTGAAAGAGAAGCAGTCTGTTCCAACACTTCAATTCACTGTGCGAAGTGAATGGAGTGTTGCTTCACTTTCTAAATGCTGTCCTTTCAGAGAAAATCCCTTTCCTTTGAATGTGCCTTAAGCTACTTACAACCATTCAACAGAAACTCACATGCATTTCTCTGAAAGAGGAGCAGTCTGATCCAACAATTCAATTCACTGTACAAAGTGAATGGAGTGTTGCTTCACTTTCTAAATGCTGTCCTTTCAGAGAAAATCACTTTCCTTTGAAAGTGCCTTAAGCAACTTGCAAGCATTCACAAGAAACTCACATGCGTTTCTCTGAAAGAGAAGCAGTCTGTTCCAACACTTCAATTCACTGTGCGAAGTGAATGGAGTGTTGCTTCACTTTCTAAATGCTGTCCTTTCAGAGAAAATCACTTTACTTTGAAAGTGCCTTAAACTACTTTCAAGCATTCACAAAAAACTCACATGCGTTTCTCTGAAAGAGAAGCAGTCTGTTCCAACACTTCAATTCACTGTGCGAAGTGAATGGAGTGTTGCTTCAGTTTCTAAATGCTGTCCTTTCAGAGAAAATCACTTTCCTTTGAAAGTGCCTTAAGCAACATGCGAGCATTCTCAAGAAACTCACATGCGTTTCTCTGAAAGAGAAGCAGTCTGTTCCAAAACTTCAATTCACTGTACAAAGTGAATGGGGTGTTGCTTCACTTTCTAAATGCTGTCCTTTCAGAGAAAATCACTTTCCTTTGAAAGTGCCTTAAGCAACTTGCAAGCATTCACAAGAAACACTAATGCGTTTCTATGAAAGAGAAGCACTCTGTTCCAACACTTCAATTCACGGCACGAAGGGAATGGAGTGTTGCTTCACTTTCTAAATGCTGTCCTTTCAGAGAAAATCACTTTCCTTTGAAAGAGCCTTAAACTACTTTCAAGCATTCACAAAAAACTCACATGCGATCTCTTAAAGAGAATCAGTCTGTTCCAACACATCAATTCACTGTGCTAAGTGAATGGAGTGTTGCTTCAGTTTCTAAATGCTGTCCTTTCAGAGAAAATCACTTTTCTTTGAAAGTACCTTAAGCAACTAGCAAGCATTCAACAGAAACTCACATGCGTTTCTCTGAAAGAGAAGCAGTCTGTTCCAACACTTCAATTCACTGTGCGAAGTGAATGGAGTGTTGCTTCACTTTCTAAACGCTGTCCTTTCAGAGAAAACCACTTTCCTTTGAAAGTGCCTTAAGCAACTTGCAAGCATTCACAAGAAACACTAATGCGTTTATATGAAAGAGAAGCACTCTGTTCCAACACTTCAATTCACTGCACGAAGGGAATGGAGTGTTGCTTCACTTTCTAAATGCTGTCCTTTCAGAGAAAATCACTTTCCTTTGAAAGTGCCATAAGCTACTTACAAGATTTCACCAGAAACTCACATGCGTTTCTCTGAAAGAGAAGCAGTCTGTTCCAACACTTCAATTCACTGTGCGAAGTGAATGGAGTGTTGCTTCACTTTCTAAATGCTGTCCTTTCAGAGAAAATCACTTTCCTTTGAAAGTGCCTTAAGCTACTTGCAAGCATTAGGAAGAAACTCACATGCGTTTCTCTGAAAGAGAAGCAGTCTGTTCTAACACTTCAATTCCCTGTGCGAAGTGAATGGAGTGTTGCTTCACTTTCTAAATGCTGTCCTTTCAGAGAAAATCACTTTCCTTTGATAGTGCCTTAAGCTACTTGCAAGCATTAGGAAGAAACTCACATGCGTTTCTCTGAAAGAGAAGCAGTCTGTTCCAACACTTCAATTCACTGTGTGAAGTGAATAGAGGGTTGCCTCACTTTATAAATGCTGTCCTTTCAGAGAAAATCACTTTCCTTTGAAAATGCCTTAAGCTACTTACAAGCATTTAACAGAAACTCACATGCGTTTCTCTGAAAAAGAAGCAGTCTGTTCCAACACTTCAATTCACTGTGCGAAGTGAATGGAGTGTTGCTTCACTTTCTAAATGCTGTTCTTTCAGAAAAAATCACTTTCCTTTGAAAGTGCCTTAAGCTACTTGCAAGCATTAGGAAGAAACTCACATGCGTTTCTCTGAAAGAGAAGCAGTCCGTTCCAACACTTCAATTCTCTGTGCGAAGTGATTGGAGTGTTGCTTCACTTTCTAAATGCTGTCCTTTCAGAGAGAATCCCTTTCCTTTGAACGTGCCATAAGCTACTTACAAGCATTCAACAGAAACTCACATGAATTTCTCTGGAAGAGAAGCAATCTGTTCCAACACTTCAATTCTCTGTGCGAAGTGAATGGAGTGTTGCTTCACTTTCTAAATGCTGTCCTTTCAGAGAAAATCACTTTCCTTTGAAAGTGCCTTAAGCTACTTGCAAGCATTCACAAGAAACACTAATGCGTTTCTATGAAAGAGAAGCAGTCTGTTCCAACACTTCAATTCATTGCGCGAAGGGAATGGAGTGTTGCTTTACTTTCTAAATGCTGTCCTTTCGGAGAAAATCACTTTCCTTTGAAAGAGCCTTAAGCTACTTACAAGCATTCAACAGAAACTCACATGAATTTCTCTGAAAGAGAAGCAGTCTGTTCCAACACTTCAATTCACTGTGCGAAGTGAGTGGAGTGTTGCTTCACTTTCTAAATGCTGTCCTTTCAGAGAAAACCACTTTCCTTTGAAAGTGCCTTAAGCTTCTTGCAAGCATTAGGAAAAAACTCACATGCGTTTCTCTGAAAGAGAAGCAATCTGTTCCAACACTTCAATTCACTGTGCGAAGTGAATGGAGTGTTGCCTCACTTTCTAAATACTGTCCGTTCAGAGAAAATCACTTTCCATTGAAAGTGCCTTAAAGTACTTTCAAGCATTCACAAAAAACTCACATGCGTTTCTCTGAAAGAGAAACAGTCTGTTCCAACACTTCAATTCACTGTGTGAAGTGAATGGAGTGTTGCTTCACTTTCTAAATGCTGTCCTTTCAGAGAAAATCCCTTTCCTTTGAATGTGCCTTAAGCTACTTACAAGCATTCAACAGAAACTCACATGCATTTCTCTGAAAGAGAAGCAATCTGTTCCAACACTTCAATTCTCTGTGGGAAGTGAATGGAGTGTTGCTTCACTTTCTAAATGCTGTCTTTTCAGAGAAAATCACTTTCCTTTGAAAGTGCCTTAAGCTACTTGCAAGCATTCACAAGAAACACTAATGCGTTTCTATGAAAGAGAAGTAGTCTGTTCCAACACTTCAATTCATTGCACGAAGAGAATCGAGTGTTGCTTCACTTTCTAAATGCTGTCCTTTCAGAGAAAATCACTTTCCTTTGAAAGTGCCTTAAGCTACTTGCAAGCATTAGGAAGAAACTCACATGCGTTTCTCTGAAAGAGAAGCAGTCTGTTCCAACACTTCAATTCACTGTGTGAAGTGAATGGAGTGTTGCCTCACTTTCTAAATGCAGTTTTTTCAGAGAAAATCACTTTCCTTTGAAAGTGCCTTAAGCTACTTACAGGCATTCAACAGAAACTCACATGCGTTTTTCTGAAAGAGAAGCAGTCTGTTCCAACACTTCAATCCACTGCACGAAGGGAATGGAGTGTTGCTTCACTTTCTAAATGCTGTCCTTTCAGAGAAAATCACTTTCCTTTGAAAGTGCCTTAAGCTACTTACAAGCATTCAACAGAAACTCATATGCATTTCTCTGAAAGAGAAGCAGTCTGTTCCAACACTTCAATTCACTGTGCGAAGTGAATGGAGTGTTGCTTCACTTTCTAAATGCTGTCCTTTCAGAGAAAATCCCTTTCCTTTGAATGTGCCTTAAGCTACTTACAAGCATTCAACAGAAACTCACATGCATTTCTCTGAAAGAGGAGCAGTCTGATCCAACACTTCAATTCACTGTACAAAGTGAATGGAGTGTTGCTTCACTTTCTAAATGCTGTCCTTTCAGAGAAAATCACTTTCCTTTGAAAGTGCCTTAAGCAACTTGCAAGCATTCACAAGAAACTCACATGCGTTTCTCTGAAAGAGAAGCAGTCTGTTCCAACACTTCAATTCACTGTGCGAAGTGAATGGAGTGTTGCTTCACTTTCTAAATGCTGTCCTTTCAGAGAAAATCACTTTACTTTGAAAGTGCCTTAAACTACTTTCAAGCATTCACAAAAAACTCACATGCGTTTCTCTGAAAGAGAAGCAGTCTGTTCCAACACTTCAATTCACTGTGCGAAGTGAATGGAGTGTTGCTTCAGTTTCTAAATGCTGTCCTTTCAGAGAAAATCACTTTCCTTTGAAAGTGCCTTAAGCAACATGCGAGCATTCTCAAGAAACTCACATGCGTTTCTCTGAAAGAGAAGCAGTCTGTTCCAAAACTTCAATTCACTGTACAAAGTGAATGGGGTGTTGCTTCACTTTCTAAATGCTGTCCTTTCAGAGAAAATCACTTTCCTTTGAAAGTGCCTTAAGCAACTTGCAAGCATTCACAAGAAACACTAATGCGTTTCTATGAAAGAGAAGCACTCTGTTCCAACACTTCAATTCACGGCACGAAGGGAATGGAGTGTTGCTTCACTTTCTAAATGCTGTCCTTTCAGAGAAAATCACTTTCCTTTGAAAGAGCCTTAAACTACTTTCAAGCATTCACAAAAAACTCACATGCGATCTCTTAAAGAGAATCAGTCTGTTCCAACACATCAATTCACTGTGCGAAGTGAATGGAGTGTTGCTTCAGTTTCTAAATGCTGTCCTTTCAGAGAAAATCACTTTTCTTTGAAAGTACCTTAAGCAACTAGCAAGCATTCAACAGAAACTCACATGCGTTTCTCTGAAAGAGAAGCAGTCTGTTCCAACACTTCAATTCACTGTGCGAAGTGAATGGAGTGTTGCTTCACTTTCTAAACGCTGTCCTTTCAGAGAAAACCACTTTCCTTTGAAAGTGCCTTAAGCAACTTGCAAGCATTCACAAGAAACACTAATGCGTTTATATGAAAGAGAAGCACTCTGTTAAAACACTTCAATTCACTGCACGAAGGGAATGGAGTGTTGCTTCACTTTCTAAATGCTGTCCTTTCAGAGAAAATCACTTTCCTTTGAAAGTGCCATAAGCTACTTACAAGATTTCACCAGAAACTCACATGCGTTTCTCTGAAAGAGAAGCAGTCTGTTCCAACACTTCAATTCACTGTGAGAAGTGAATGGAGTGTTGCTTCACTTTCTAAATGCTGTCCTTTCAGAGAAAATCACTTTCCTTTGAAAGTGCCTTAAGCTACTTGCAAGCATTAGGAAGAAACTCACATGCGTTTCTCTGAAAGAGAAGCAGTCTGTTCTAACACTTCAATTCCCTGTGCGAAGTGAATGGAGTGTTGCTTCACTTTCTAAATGCTGTCCTTTCAGAGAAAATCACTTTCCTTTGATAGTGCCTTAAGCTACTTGCAAGCATTAGGAAGAAACTCACATGCGTTTCTCTGAAAGAGAAGCAGTCTGTTCCAACACTTCAATTCACTGTGTGAAGTGAATAGAGGGTTGCCTCACTTTATAAATGCTGTCCTTTCAGAGAAAATCACTTTCCTTTGAAAATGCCTTAAGCTACTTACAAGCATTTAACAGAAACTCACATGCGTTTCTCTGAAAGAGAAGCAGTCTGTTCCAACACTTCAATTCACTGTGCGAAGTGAATGGAGTGTTGCTTCACTTTCTAAATGCTGTTCTTTCAGAAAAAATCACTTTCCTTTGAAAGTGCCTTAAGCTACTTGCAAGCATTAGGAAGAAACTCACATGCGTTTCTCTGAAAGAGAAGCAGTCCGTTCCAACACTTCAATTCTCTGTGCGAAGTGATTGGAGTGTTGCTTCACTTTCTAAATGCTGTCCTTTCAGAGAGAATCCCTTTCCTTTGAACGTGCCATAAGCTACTTACAAGCATTCAACAGAAACTCACATGAATTTCTCTGGAAGAGAAGCAATCTGTTCCAACACTTCAATTCTCTGTGCGAAGTGAATGGAGTGTTGCTTCACTTTCTAAATGCTGTCCTTTCAGAGAAAATCACTTTCCTTTGAAAGTGCCTTAAGCTACTTGCAAGCATTCACAAGAAACACTAATGCGTTTCTATGAAAGAGAAGCAGTCTGTTCCAACACTTCAATTCATTGCGCGAAGGGAATGGAGTGTTGCTTTACTTTCTAAATGCTGTCCTTTCGGAGAAAATCACTTTCCTTTGAAAGAGCCTTAAGCTACTTACAAGCATTCAACAGAAACTCACATGAATTTCTCTGAAAGAGAAGCAGTCTGTTCCAACACTTCAATTCACTGTGCGAAGTGAGTGGAGTGTTGCTTCACTTTCTAAATGCTGTCCTTTCAGAGAAAATCACTTTCCTTTGAAAGTGCCTTAAGCAACTTGCAAGCATTCACAAGAAACACTAATGCGTTTCTATGAAAGAGAAGCACTCTGTTCCAACACTTCAATTCACTGCACGAAGGGAATGGAGTGTTGCTTCACTTTCTAAATGCTGTCCTTTCAGAGAAAATCACTTTCCTTTGAAAGTGCCTTAAGCTACTTACAAGCATTCAACAGAAACTCACATGCGTTTCTCTGAAAGAGAAGCAGTCTGTTCCGACACTTCAATTCAGTGTGCGAAGTGAATGGAGTGTTGCTTCACTTTCTAAATGCTGTCCTTTCAGAGAAAATCACTTTCCTTTGAAAGTGCCTTAAGCTACTTACAAGCATTCAACAGAAACACACATGCGTTTCTCTGAAAGAGAAGCAGTCTGTTCCAACACTTCAATTCACTGAGGGAAGTGAATGGAGTGTTGCTTCACTTCCTAAATGCTGTTCTTTCAGAAAAAATCACTTTCCTTTGAAAGTGCCTTAAGCTACTTGCAAGCATTAGGAAGAAACTCACATGCGTTTCTCTGAAAGAGTAGCAGTCCGTTCCAACACTTCAATTCACTGTGCGAAGTGAATGAAGTGTTGCTTCACTTTCTAAATGCTGTCCTTTCAGAGAAAATCACTTTCCTTTGAAAGTGCCTTAAGCTACTTGCAAGCATTAGGAAGAAAATCACATGCGTTTCTCTGAAAGAGAAGCAGTCTGTTCCAACACTTCAATTCACTGTGCGAAGTTAATGGAGTGTTGCCTCACTTTCTAAATGCTGTCCTTTCAGAGAAAGTCACATTCCATTGAAAGTGCCTTAAACTACTTTCAAGCATTCACAAAAAACTCACATGCGTTTCTCTGAAAGAGAAGCAGTCTGTTCCAACATTTCAATTCACTGTGCAAAGTGAATGGAGTGTTGCTTCACTTTCTAAATGCTGTCCTTTCAGAGAAAATCACTTTCCTTTGAAAGTGCCTTAAGCAACTTGCAAGCATTCACAAGAAACACTAATGCGTTTCTATGAAAGAGAAGCACTCTGTTCAAACACTTCAATTCACTGCACGAAGGGAATGGAGTGTTGCTTCACTTTCTAAATGCTGTCCTTTCAGAGAAAATCACTTTCCTTTGAAAGTGCCTTAAACTTCTTTCAAGCATTCACAAAAACTCACATGCGTTTCTCTTAAAGAGAAGCAGTCTGTTCCAACACTTCAATTCACTGTGCGAAGTGAATGGAGTGTTGCTTCACTTTCTAAATGCTGTCCTTTCAGAGAAAATCACTTTCCTTTGAAAGTGCCTTAAGCAACTTGCAAGCATTCACAAGAAACTCATATGCGTTTCTCTGAAAGAGAAGCAGTCTGTTCCAACACTTCAATTCACTGTGCGAAGTGAATGGAGTGTTGCTTCACTTTCTAAATGCTGTCCTTTCAGAGAAAATCACTTTCCTTTGAAAGTGCCTTAAGCTACTTACAAGCATTCAAGAGAAACTCACATGCGTTTCTCTGAAAGAGAAGCAGTCTGTACCAACACTTCAATTCACTGTGCGAAGTGAATGGAGTGTTGCTTCACTTTCTAAATGCTGTCCTTTCAGAGAAAATCACTTTCCTTTGAAAGTGCCTTAAGCTACTTACAAGCATTCAACAGAAACACACATGCGTTTCTCTGAAAGAGAAGCAGTCTGTTCCAACACTTCAATTCTCTGTGGGAAGTGAATGGAGTGTTGCTTCACTTTCTAAATGCTGTCTTTTCAGAGAAAATCACTTTCCTTTGCAAGTGCCTTAAGCTACTTGCAAGCATTCACAAGAAACACTAATGCGTTTCTATGAAAGAGAAGTAGTCTGTTCCAACACTTCAATTCATTGCGCGAAGGGAATGGAGTGTTGCTTCACTTTCTAAATGCTGTCCTTTCAGAGAAAATCACTTTCCTTTGAAAGTGCATTAAGCTACTTACAAGCATTCACCAGAAACTCACATGCGTTTCTCTGAAAGAGAAGCAGTCTGTTCCAACACTTCAATTCACTGTGCGAAGTGAATGGAGTGTTGCCTCACTTTCTAAATGCTGTCCTTTCAGAGAAAATCACTTTCCTTTGAAAGTGCCTTAAGCTAATTACAAGCATTCAACAGAAACTCACATGCATTTCTCAGAAAGAGAAGCAGTCCTTTCCAACACTTCAATTCACTGTGCAAAGTGAATGGAGTGTTGTTTCACTTTCTAAATTCTGTCCTTTCAGAGAAAATCACTTTCCTTTGAAAGTGCCATAAACTACTTTCAAGCATTAATAAAAAACTCACATGCGTTTCTCTGAATGACAAGCAGTCTGTTCCAACACTTCAATTCTCTGTGCGAAGTGAATGGAGTGTTGCTTCACTTTCTAAATGCTGTTCTTTCAGAGAAAATCACTTTCCTTTGAAAGTGCCTTAAGCTACTTGCAAGCATTAGGAAGAAACTCACATGCGTTTCTCTGAAAGAGAAGCAGTCCGTTCCAACACTTCAATTCACTGTGTGAAGTGAATGGAGTGTTGCTTCACTTTCTAAATGCTGTCCTTTCAGAGAAAATCACTTTCCTTTGAAAGTGCCTTAAGCTACTTGCAAGCATTAGGAAAAAACTCACATGCGTTTCTCTGAAAGAGAAGCAATCTGTTCCAACACTTCAATTCACTGTGTGAAGTGAATGGAGTGTTGCCTCACTTTCTAAATGCTGTCCGTTCAGAGAAAATCACTTTCCATTGAAAGTGCCTTAAAGTACTTTCAAGCATTCACAAAAAACTCACATGCGTTTCTCTGAAAGAGAAACAGTCTGTTCCAACACTTCAATTCACTGTGTGAAGTGAATGGAGTGTTGCTTCACTTTCTAAATGCTGTCCTTTCAGAGAAAATCCCTTTCCTTTGAATGTGCCTTAAGCTATTTAAAAGCATTCAACAGAAACTCACATGCATTTCTCTGAAAGAGAATCAGTCCGTTCCAACACTTCAATTCACTGTGCGAAGTGAATGGAGTGTTGCTTCACTTTCTAAATGCTGTCCTTTCAGAGAAAATCACTTTCCTTTGATAGTGCATTAAGCTACTTGCAAGCATTAGGAAGAAACTCACATGCGTTTCTCTGAAAGAGAAGCAGTCTCTTCCAACACCTAAATTCACTGTGTGAAGTGAATAGAGTGTTGCCTCACTTTCTAAATGCTGTCCTTTCAGAGAAAATCACTTTCCTTTGAAAGTGCATTAAGCTACTTACAAGCATTTAACAGAAACTCACATGCGTTTCTCTGAAAGAGAAGCAGTCTGTTCCAACACTTCAATTCACTGTGCGAAGTGAATGGAGTGTTGCCTCACTTTCTAAATGATGTCCTTTCAGAGAAAATCACTTTCCTTTGAAAGTGCCTTAAGCTAATTATAAGCATTCAACAGAAACTCACATGCATTTCTCAGAAAGAGAAGCAGTCCGTTCCAACACTTCAATTCACTGTGCAAAGTGAATGGAGTGTTTTTTCACTTTCTAAATTCTGTCCTTTCAGAGAAAATCACTTTCCTTTGAAAGTGCCTTAAACTACTTTCAAGCATTCATAAAAAACTCACATGCGTTTCTCTGAAAGAGAAGCAGTCTGTTCCAACAGTTCAATTCTCTGTGCGAAGTGAATGGTGTGTTGCTTCACTTTCTAAATGCTGTTCTTTCAGAGAAAATCACTTTCCTTTGAAAGTGCCTTAAGCTACTTGCAAGCATTAGGAAGAAACTCACATGCGTTTCTCTGAAAGAGAAGCAGTCCGTTCCAACACTTCAATTCACTGTGCGAAGTGAATGGAGTGTTGCTTCACTTTCTAAATGCTGTCCTTTCAGAGAAAATCACTTTCCTTTGAAAGTGCCTTAAGCTTCTTGCAAGCATTAGGAAAAAACTCACATGCGTTTCTCTGAAAGAGAAGCAATCTGTTCCAACACTTCAATTCACTGTGCGAAGTGAATGGAGTGTTGCCTCACTTTCTAAATACTGTCCGTTCAGAGAAAATCACTTTCCATTGAAAGTGCCTTAAAGTACTTTCAAGCATTCACAAAAAACTCACATGCGTTTCTCTGAAAGAGAAACAGTCTGTTCCAACACTTCAATTCACTGTGTGAAGTGAATGGAGTGTTGCTTCACTTTCTAAATGCTGTCCTTTCAGAGAAAATCCCTTTCCTTTGAATGTGCCTTAAGCTACTTACAAGCATTCAACAGAAACTCACATGCATTTCTCTGAAAGAGAAGCAATCTGTTCCAACACTTCAATTCTCTGTGGGAAGTGAATGGAGTGTTGCTTCACTTTCTAAATGCTGTCTTTTCAGAGAAAATCACTTTCCTTTGAAAGTGCCTTAAGTTACTTGCAAGCATTCACAAGAAACACTAATGCGTTTCTATGAAAGAGAAGTAGTCTGTTCCAACACTTCAATTCATTGCGCGAAGAGAATCGAGTGTTGCTTCACTTTCTAAATGCTGTCCTTTCAGAGAAAATCACTTTCCTTTGAAAGTGCCTTAAGCTACTTGCAAGCATTAGGAAGAAACTCACATGCGTTTCTCTGAAAGAGAAGCAGTCTGTTCCAACACTTCAATTCACTGTGTGAAGTGAATGGAGTGTTGCCTCACTTTCTAAATGCAGTTTTTTCAGAGAAAATCACTTTCCTTTGAAAGTGCCTTAAGCTACTTACAGGCATTCAACAGAAACTCACATGCGTTTTTCTGAAAGAGAAGCAGTCTGTTCCAACACTTCAATCCACTGCACGAAGGGAATGGAGTGTTGCTTCACTTTCTAAATGCTGTCCTTTCAGAGAAAATCACTTTCCTTTGAAAGTGCCTTAAGCTACTTACAAGCATTCAACAGAAACTCATATGCATTTCGCTGAAAGAGAAGCAGTCTGTTCCAACACTTCAATTCACTGTGCGAAGTGAATGGAGTGTTGCTTCACTTTCTAAATGCTGTCCTTTCAGAGAAAATCCCTTTCCTTTGAATGTGCCTTAAGCTACTTACAACCATTCAACAGAAACTCACATGCATTTCTCTGAAAGAGGAGCAGTCTGATCCAACAATTCAATTCACTGTACAAAGTGAATGGAGTGTTGCTTCACTTTCTAAATGCTGTCCTTTCAGAGAAAATCACTTTCCTTTGAAAGTGCCTTAAGCAACTTGCAAGCATTCACAAGAAACTCACATGCGTTTCTCTGAAAGAGAAGCAGTCTGTTCCAACACTTCAATTCACTGTGCGAAGTGAATGGAGTGTTGCTTCACTTTCTAAATGCTGTCCTTTCAGAGAAAATCACTTTACTTTGAAAGTGCCTTAAACTACTTTCAAGCATTCACAAAAAACTCACATGCGTTTCTCTGAAAGAGAAGCAGTCTGTTCCAACACTTCAATTCACTGTGCGAAGTGAATGGAGTGTTGCTTCAGTTTCTAAATGCTGTCCTTTCAGAGAAAATCACTTTCCTTTGAAAGTGCCTTAAGCAACATGCGAGCATTCTCAAGAAACTCACATGCGTTTCTCTGAAAGAGAAGCAGTCTGTTCCAAAACTTCAATTCACTGTACAAAGTGAATGGGGTGTTGCTTCACTTTCTAAATGCTGTCCTTTCAGAGAAAATCACTTTCCTTTGAAAGTGCCTTAAGCAACTTGCAAGCATTCACAAGAAACACTAATGCGTTTCTATGAAAGAGAAGCACTCTGTTCCAACACTTCAATTCACGGCACGAAGGGAATGGAGTGTTGCTTCACTTTCTAAATGCTGTCCTTTCAGAGAAAATCACTTTCCTTTGAAAGAGCCTTAAACTACTTTCAAGCATTCACAAAAAACTCACATGCGATCTCTTAAAGAGAATCAGTCTGTTCCAACACATCAATTCACTGTGCTAAGTGAATGGAGTGTTGCTTCAGTTTCTAAATGCTGTCCTTTCAGAGAAAATCACTTTTCTTTGAAAGTACCTTAAGCAACTAGCAAGCATTCAACAGAAACTCACATGCGTTTCTCTGAAAGAGAAGCAGTCTGTTCCAACACTTCAATTCACTGTGCGAAGTGAATGGAGTGTTGCTTCACTTTCTAAACGCTGTCCTTTCAGAGAAAACCACTTTCCTTTGAAAGTGCCTTAAGCAACTTGCAAGCATTCACAAGAAACACTAATGCGTTTATATGAAAGAGAAGCACTCTGTTCCAACACTTCAATTCACTGCACGAAGGGAATGGAGTGTTGCTTCACTTTCTAAATGCTGTCCTTTCAGAGAAAATCACTTTCCTTTGAAAGTGCCATAAGCTACTTACAAGATTTCACCAGAAACTCACATGCGTTTCTCTGAAAGAGAAGCAGTCTGTTCCAACACTTCAATTCACTGTGCGAAGTGAATGGAGTGTTGCTTCACTTTCTAAATGCTGTCCTTTCAGAGAAAATCACTTTCCTTTGAAAGTGCCTTAAGCTACTTGCAAGCATTAGGAAGAAACTCACATGCGTTTCTCTGAAAGAGAAGCAGTCTGTTCTAACACTTCAATTCCCTGTGCGAAGTGAATGGAGTGTTGCTTCACTTTCTAAATGCTGTCCTTTCAGAGAAAATCACTTTCCTTTGATAGTGCCTTAAGCTACTTGCAAGCATTAGGAAGAAACTCACATGCGTTTCTCTGAAAGAGAAGCAGTCTGTTCCAACACTTCAATTCACTGTGTGAAGTGAATAGAGGGTTGCCTCACTTTCTAAATGCTGTCCTTTCAGAGAAAATCACTTTCCTTTGAAAATGCCTTAAGCTACTTACAAGCATTTAACAGAAACTCACATGCGTTTCTCTGAAAGAGAAGCAGTCTGTTCCAGCACTTCAATTCACTGTGCGAAGTGAATGGAGTGTTGCTTCACTTTCTAAATGCTGTTCTTTCAGAAAAAATCACTTTCCTTTGAAAGTGCCTTAAGCTACTTGCAAGCATTAGGAAGAAACTCACATGCGTTTCTCTGAAAGAGAAGCAGTCCGTTCCAACACTTCAATTCTCTGTGCGAAGTGATTGGAGTGTTGCTTCACTTTCTAAATGCTGTCCTTTCAGAGAGAATCCCTTTCCTTTGAACGTGCCATAAGCTACTTACAAGCATTCAACAGAAACTCACATGAATTTCTCTGGAAGAGAAGCAATCTGTTCCAACACTTCAATTCTCTGTGCGAAGTGAATGGAGTGTTGCTTCACTTTCTAAATGCTGTCCTTTCAGAGAAAATCACTTTCCTTTGAAAGTGCCTTAAGCTACTTGCAAGCATTCACAAGAAACACTAATGCGTTTCTATGAAAGAGAAGCAGTCTGTTCCAACACTTCAATTCATTGCGCGAAGGGAATGGAGTGTTGCTTTACTTTCTAAATGCTGTCCTTTCGGAGAAAATCACTTTCCTTTGAAAGAGCCTTAAGCTACTTACAAGCATTCAACAGAAACTCACATGAATTTCTCTGAAAGAGAAGCAGTCTGTTCCAACACTTCAATTCACTGTGCGAAGTGAGTGGAGTGTTGCTTCACTTTCTAAATGCTGTCCTTTCAGAGAAAACCACTTTCCTTTGAAAGTGCCTTAAGCTTCTTGCAAGCATTAGGAAAAAACTCACATGCGTTTCTCTGAAAGAGAAGCAATCTGTTCCAACACTTCAATTCACTGTGCGAAGTGAATGGAGTGTTGCCTCACTTTCTAAATACTGTCCGTTCAGAGAAAATCACTTTCCATTGAAAGTGCCTTAAAGTACTTTCAAGCATTCACAAAAAACTCACATGCGTTTCTCTGAAAGAGAAACAGTCTGTTCCAACACTTCAATTCACTGTGTGAAGTGAATGGAGTGTTGCTTCACTTTCTAAATGCTGTCCTTTCAGAGAAAATCCCTTTCCTTTGAATGTGCCTTAAGCTACTTACAAGCATTCAACAGAAACTCACATGCATTTCTCTGAAAGAGAAGCAATCTGTTCCAACACTTCAATTCTCTGTGGGAAGTGAATGGAGTGTTGCTTCACTTTCTAAATGCTGTCTTTTCAGAGAAAATCACTTTCCTTTGAAAGTGCCTTAAGCTACTTGCAAGCATTCACAAGAAACACTAATGCGTTTCTATGAAAGAGAAGTAGTCTGTTCCAACACTTCAATTCATTGCGCGAAGAGAATCGAGTGTTGCTTCACTTTCTAAATGCTGTCCTTTCAGAGAAAATCACTTTCCTTTGAAAGTGCCTTAAGCTACTTGCAAGCATTAGGAAGAAACTCACATGCGTTTCTCTGAAAGAGAAGCAGTCTGTTCTAACACTTCAATTCACTGTGTGAAGTGAATGGAGTGTTGCCTCACTTTCTAAATGCAGTTTTTTCAGAGAAAATCACTTTCCTTTGAAAGTGCCTTAAGCTACTTACAGGCATTCAACAGAAACTCACATGCGTTTTTCTGAAAGAGAAGCAGTCTGTTCCAACACTTCAATCCACTGCACGAAGGGAATGGAGTGTTGCTTCACTTTCTAAATGCTGTCCTTTCAGAGAAAATCACTTTCCTTTGAAAGTGCCTTAAGCTACTTACAAGCATTCAACAGAAACTCATATGCATTTCTCTGAAAGAGAAGCAGTCTGTTCCAACACTTCAATTCACTGTGTGAAGTGAATGGAGTGTTGCTTCACTTTCTAAATGCTGTCCTTTCAGAGAAAATCCCTTTCCTTTGAATGTGCCTTAAGCTACTTACAAGCATTCAACAGAAACTCACATGCATTTCTCTGAAAGAGGAGCAGTCTGATCCAACACTTCAATTCACTGTACAAAGTGAATGGAGTGTTGCTTCACTTTCTAAATGCTGTCCTTTCAGAGAAAATCACTTTCCTTTGAAAGTGCCTTAAGCAACTTGCAAGCATTCACAAGAAACTCACATGCGTTTCTCTGAAAGAGAAGCAGTCTGTTCCAACACTTCAATTCACTGTGCGAAGTGAATGGAGTGTTGCTTCACTTTCTAAATGCTGTCCTTTCAGAGAAAATCACTTTACTTTGAAAGTGCCTTAAACTACTTTCAAGCATTCACAAAAAACTCACATGCGTTTCTCTGAAAGAGAAGCAGTCTGTTCCAACACTTCAATTCACTGTGCGAAGTGAATGGAGTGTTGCTTCAGTTTCTAAATGCTGTCCTTTCAGAGAAAATCACTTTCCTTTGAAAGTGCCTTAAGCAACATGCGAGCATTCTCAAGAAACTCACATGCGTTTCTCTGAAAGAGAAGCAGTCTGTTCCAAAACTTCAATTCACTGTACAAAGTGAATGGGGTGTTGCTTCACTTTCTAAATGCTGTCCTTTCAGAGAAAATCACTTTCCTTTGAAAGTGCCTTAAGCAACTTGCAAGCATTCACAAGAAACACTAATGCGTTTCTATGAAAGAGAAGCACTCTGTTCCAACACTTCAATTCACGGCACGAAGGGAATGGAGTGTTGCTTCACTTTCTAAATGCTGTCCTTTCAGAGAAAATCACTTTCCTTTGAAAGAGCCTTAAACTACTTTCAAGCATTCACAAAAAACTCACATGCGATCTCTTAAAGAGAATCAGTCTGTTCCAACACATCAATTCACTGTGCGAAGTGAATGGAGTGTTGCTTCAGTTTCTAAATGCTGTCCTTTCAGAGAAAATCACTTTTCTTTGAAAGTACCTTAAGCAACTAGCAAGCATTCAACAGAAACTCACATGCGTTTCTCTGAAAGAGAAGCAGTCTGTTCCAACACTTCAATTCACTGTGCGAAGTGAATGGAGTGTTGCTTCACTTTCTAAACGCTGTCCTTTCAGAGAAAACCACTTTCCTTTGAAAGTGCCTTAAGCAACTTGCAAGCATTCACAAGAAACACTAATGCGTTTATATGAAAGAGAAGCACTCTGTTCCAACACTTCAATTCACTGCACGAAGGGAATGGAGTGTTGCTTCACTTTCTAAATGCTGTCCTTTCAGAGAAAATCACTTTCCTTTGAAAGTGCCATAAGCTACTTACAAGATTTCACCAGAAACTCACATGCGTTTCTCTGAAAGAGAAGCAGTCTGTTCCAACACTTCAATTCACTGTGAGAAGTGAATGGAGTGTTGCTTCACTTTCTAAATGCTGTCCTTTCAGAGAAAATCACTTTCCTTTGAAAGTGCCTTAAGCTACTTGCAAGCATTAGGAAGAAACTCACATGCGTTTCTCTGAAAGAGAAGCAGTCTGTTCTAACACTTCAATTCCCTGTGCGAAGTGAATGGAGTGTTGCTTCACTTTCTAAATGCTGTCCTTTCAGAGAAAATCACTTTCCTTTGATAGTGCCTTAAGCTACTTGCAAGCATTAGGAAGAAACTCACATGCGTTTCTCTGAAAGAGAAGCAGTCTGTTCCAACACTTCAATTCACTGTGTGAAGTGAATAGAGGGTTGCCTCACTTTATAAATGCTGTCCTTTCAGAGAAAATCACTTTCCTTTGAAAATGCCTTAAGCTACTTACAAGCATTTAACAGAAACTCACATGCGTTTCTCTGAAAGAGAAGCAGTCTGTTCCAACACTTCAATTCACTGTGCGAAGTGAATGGAGTGTTGCTTCACTTTCTAAATGCTGTTCTTTCAGAAAAAATCACTTTCCTTTGAAAGTGCCTTAAGCTACTTGCAAGCATTAGGAAGAAACTCACATGCGTTTCTCTGAAAGAGAAGCAGTCCGTTCCAACACTTCAATTCTCTGTGCGAAGTGATTGGAGTGTTGCTTCACTTTCTAAATGCTGTCCTTTCAGAGAGAATCCCTTTCCTTTGAACGTGCCATAAGCTACTTACAAGCATTCAACAGAAACTCACATGAATTTCTCTGGAAGAGAAGCAATCTGTTCCAACACTTCAATTCTCTGTGCGAAGTGAATGGAGTGTTGCTTCACTTTCTAAATGCTGTCCTTTCAGAGAAAATCACTTTCCTTTGAAAGTGCCTTAAGCTACTTGCAAGCATTCACAAGAAACACTAATGCGTTTCTATGAAAGAGAAGCAGTCTGTTCCAACACTTCAATTCATTGCGCGAAGGGAATGGAGTGTTGCTTTACTTTCTAAATGCTGTCCTTTCGGAGAAAATCACTTTCCTTTGAAAGAGCCTTAAGCTACTTACAAGCATTCAACAGAAACTCACATGAATTTCTCTGAAAGAGAAGCAGTCTGTTCCAACACTTCAATTCACTGTGCGAAGTGAGTGGAGTGTTGCTTCACTTTCTAAATGCTGTCCTTTCAGAGAAAATCACTTTCCTTTGAAAGTGCCTTAAGCAACTTGCAAGCATTCACAAGAAACACTAATGCGTTTCTATGAAAGAGAAGCACTCTGTTCCAACACTTCAATTCACTGCACGAAGGGAATGGAGTGTTGCTTCACTTTCTAAATGCTGTCCTTTCAGAGAAAATCACTTTCCTTTGAAAGTGCCTTAAGCTACTTACAAGCATTCAACAGAAACTCACATGCGTTTCTCTGAAAGAGAAGCAGTCTGTTCCGACACTTCAATTCAGTGTGCGAAGTGAATGGAGTGTTGCTTCACTTTCTAAATGCTGTCCTTTCAGAGAAAATCACTTTCCTTTGAAAGTGCCTTAAGCTACTTACAAGCATTCAACAGAAACACACATGCGTTTCTCTGAAAGAGAAGCAGTCTGTTCCAACACTTCAATTCACTGTGGGAAGTGAATGGAGTGTTGCTTCACTTCCTAAATGCTGTTCTTTCAGAAAAAATCACTTTCCTTTGAAAGTGCGTTAAGCTACTTGCAAGCATTAGGAAGAAACTCACATGCGTTTCTCTGAAAGAGTAGCAGTCCGTTACAACACTTCAATTCACTGTGCGAAGTGAATGAAGTGTTGCTTCACTTTCTAAATGCTGTCCTTTCAGAGAAAATCACTTTCCTTTGAAAGTGCCTTAAGCTACTTGCAAGCATTAGGAAGAAAATCACATGCGTTTCTCTGAAAGAGAAGCAGTCTGTTCCAACACTTCAATTCACTGTGCGAAGTTAATGGAGTGTTGCCTCACTTTCTAAATGCTGTCCTTTCAGAGAAAGTCACTTTCCATTGAAAGTGCCTTAAACTACTTTCAAGCATTCACAAAAAACTCACATGCGTTTCTCTGAAAGAGAAGCAGTCTGTTCCAACATTTCAATTCACTGTGCAAAGTGAATGGAGTGTTGCTTCACTTTCTAAATGCTGTCCTTTCAGAGAAAATCACTTTCCTTTGAAAGTGCCTTAAGCAACTTGCAAGCATTCACAAGAAACACTAATGCGTTTCTATGAAAGAGAAGCACTCTGTTCAAACACTTCAATTCACTGCACGAAGGGAATGGAGTGTTGCTTCACTTTCTAAATGCTGTCCTTTCAGAGAAAATCACTTTCCTTTGAAAGTGCCTTAAACTTCTTTCAAGCATTCACAAAAACTCACATGCGTTTCTCTTAAAGAGAAGCAGTCTGTTCCAACACTTCAATTCACTGTGCGAAGTGAATGGAGTGTTGCTTCACTTTCTAAATGCTGTCCTTTCAGAGAAAATCACTTTCCTTTGAAAGTGCCTTAAGCAACTTGCAAGCATTCACAAGAAACTCATATGCGTTTCTCTGAAAGAGAAGCAGTCTGTTCCAACACTTCAATTCACTGTGCGAAGTGAATGGAGTGTTGCTTCACTTTCTAAATGCTGTCCTTTCAGAGAAAATCACTTTCCTTTGAAAGTGCCTTAAGCTACTTACAAGCATTCAAGAGAAACTCACATGCGTTTCTCTGAAAGAGAAGCAGTCTGTACCAACACTTCAATTCACTGTGCGAAGTGAATGGAGTGTTGCTTCACTTTCTAAATGCTGTCCTTTCAGAGAAAATCACTTTCCTTTGAAAGTGCCTTAAGCTACTTACAAGCATTCAACAGAAACACACATGCGTTTCTCTGAAAGAGAAGCAGTCTGTTCCAACACTTCAATTCACTGTGGGAAGTGAATGGAGTGTTACTTCACTTCCTAAATGCTGTTCTTTCAGAAAAAATCACTTTCCTTTGAAAGTGCCTTAAGCTACTTGCAAGCATTAGGAAGAAACTCACATGCGTTTCTCTGAAAGAGAAGCAGTCCGTTCCAACACTTCAATTCACTGTGCGAAGTGAATGAAGTGTTGCTTCACTTTCTAAATGCTGTCCTTTCAGAGAAAATCACTTTCCTTTGAAAGTGCCTTAAGCTACTTGCAAGCATTAGGAAGAAAATCACATGCGTTTCTCTGAAAGAGAAGCAGTCTGTTCCAACACTTCAATTCACTGTGCGAAGTGAATGGAGTGTTGCCTCACTTTCTAAATGCTGTCCTTTCAGAGAAAGTCACTTTCCATTGAAAGTGCCTTAAACTACTTTCAAGCATTCACAAAAAACTCACATGCGTTTCTCTGAAAGAGAAGCAGTCTGTTCCAACATTTCAATTCACTGTGCGAAGTGAATGGAGTGTTGCTTCACTTTCTAAATGCTGTCCTTTCAGAGAAAATCACTTTCCTTTGAAAGTGCCTTAAGCTACTTGCAAGCATTAGGAAGAAACTCACATGCGTTTCTCTGAAAGAGAAGCAGTCTGTTCCAACACTTCAATTCACTGTGCGAAGTGAATGGAGTGTTGCTTCAGTTTCTAAATGCTGTCCTTTCAGAGAAAATCACTTTCCTTTGAAAGTGCCTTAAACTACTTACAAGCATTCAACAGAAACTCACATGCGTTTCTCTGAAAGAGAAGCAGTCTGTTCCAACACTTCAATTCACTGTGCGAAGTGAATGGAGTGTTGCTTCACTTTCTGAATGCTGTCCTTTCAGAGAAAATCACTTTCCTTTGAAAGTGCCTTAAGCTACTTACAAGCATTCAACAGAAACTCACATGCGTTTCTCTGAAAGAGAAGCAGTCTGTTCCAACACTTCAATTCACTGTGCGAAGTGAATGGAGTGTTGCTTCACTTTCTAAATTATGTCCTTTCAGAGAAAATCACTTTCCTTTGAAAGTGCCTTAAACAACTTGCAAGCATTCACAAGAAACACTAATGCGTTTATATGAAAGAGAAGCACTCTGTTCCAACACTTCAATTCACTGTGCGAAGTGAATGGAGTGTTGCTTCACTTTCTAAATTATGTCCTTTCAGAGAAAGTCACTTTCTTTGAAAGTGCCTTAAGCAACTTGCAAGCATTCACAAGAAACACTAATGCGTTTATATGAAAGAGAAGCACTCTGTTTAAAACACTTCAATTCACTGCACGAAGGGAATGGAGTGTTGCTTCACTTTATAAATGCTGTCCTTTCAGAGAAAATCACTTTCCTTTGAAAGTGCCTTAAGCTACTTACAAGCATTCACCAGAAACTCACATGCGTTTCTCGGAAAGAGAAGCAGTCTGTTCCAACACTTTAATTCACTGTGCGAAGTGAATGGAGTGTTGCTTCACTTTCTAAATGCTGTCCTTTCAGAGAAAATCACTTTCCTTTGAAAGTGCCTTAAGCAACTTGCAAGCATTCACAAGAAACACTAATGCGTTTCTATGAAAGAGAAGCACTCTGTTCAAACACTTCAATTCACTGCACGAAGGGAATGGAGTGTTGCTTCACTTTCTAAATGCTGTCCTTTCAGAGAAAATCACTTTCCTTTGAAAGTGCCTTAAACTTCTTTCAAGCATTCACAAAACTCACATGCGTTTCTCTTAAAGAGAAACAGTCTGTTCCAACACTTCAATTCACTGTGCGAAGTGAATGGAGTGTTGCTTCAGTTTCTAAATGCTGTCCTTTCAGAGAAAATCACTTTCCTTTGAAAGTGCCTTAAGCAACTTGCAAGCATTCACAAGAAACTCACATGCGTTTCTCTGAAAGAGAAGCAGTCTGTTCCAACACTTCAATTCACTGTGCGAAGTGAATGGAGTGTTGCTTCACTTTCTAAATGCTGTCCTTTCAGAGAAAATCACTTTCCTTTGAAAGTGCCTTAAGCTACTTACAAGCATTCAAGAGAAACTCACATGCGTTTCTCTGAAAGAGAAGCAGTCTGTACCAACACTTCAATTCACTGTGCGAAGTGAATGGCGTGTTGCTTCACTTTCTAAATGCTGTCCTTTCAGAGAAAATCACTTTCCTTTGAAAGTGCCTTAAGCAACTTGCAAGCATTCACAAGAAACACTAATGCGTTTCTGTGAAAGATAAGCAGTCCGTTCCAACACTTCAATTCACTGCACGAAGGGAATGGCGTGTTGCTTCACTTTCTAAATGCTGTCCTTTCAGAGAAAATGACTTTCCTATGAAAGTGCCTTAAGCAACTTGCAAGCATTCACGAGAAACACTAATGCGTTTCTCTGAAAGAGAAGCAGTCTGTTCCAACACTTCAATTCACTGCACGAAGGGAATGGAGTGTTGCTTCACTTTCTAAATGCTGTCCTTTCAGAGAAAATCACTTTCCTTTGAAAGTGCCTTAAACAACTTTCAAGCATTCACAAAAAACTCACATGCGTTTCTCTTAAAGAGAAGCAGTCTGTTCCAACACTTAATTCACTGTGCGAAGTGAATGGAGTGTTGCTTCACTTTCTAAATGCTGTCCTTTCAGAGAAAATCACTTTCCTTTGAAAGTGCCTTAAGCAACTTGCAAGCATTCACAAGAAACTAACATGCGTTTCTCTGAAAGAGAAGCAGTCTGTTCCAACACTTCAATTCACTGTGCGAAGTGAATGGAGTGTTGCTTCACTTTCTAAATGCTGTCCTTTCAGAGAAAATCACTTTCCTTTGAAAGTGCCTTAAGCAACTTGCAAGCATTCACAAGAAACACTAATGCGTTTATGTGAAAGAGAAGCACTCTGTTCCAACACTTCAATTCACTGCACGAAGGGAATGGCGTGTTGTTTCACTTTCTAAATGCTGTCCTTTCAGAGAAAATGACTTTCCTTTGAAAGTGCCTTAAGCAACTTGCAAGCATTCACAAGAAACACTAATGCGTTTATATGAAAGAGAAGCACTCTGTTCCAACACTTCAATTCACTGCACGAAGGGAATGGAGTGTTGCTTCACTTTCTAAATACTGTCCTTTCAGAGAAAATCACTTTCCTTTGAAAGTGCCTTAAACTACTTTCAAGCATTCACAAAAAACTCACATGCGTTTCTCTTAAAGAGAAGCACTCTGTTCCAACACTAAATTCACTGTGCGAAGTGAATGGAGTGTTGCTTCACTTTCTAAATGCTGTCCTTTCAGAGAAAATCACTTTCCTTTGAAAGTGCCTTAAGCTACTTGCAAGCATTAGGAAGAAAATCACATGCGTTTCTCTGAAAGAGAAGCAGTCTGTTCCAACACTTCAATTCACTGTGCGAAGTGAATGGAGTGTTGCCTCACTTTCTAAATGCTGTCCTTTCAGAGAAAGTCACTTTCCATTGAAAGTGCCTTAAACTACTTTCAAGCATTCACAAAAAACTCACATGCGTTTCTCTGAAAGAGAAGCAGTCTGTTCCAACATTTCAATTCACTGTGCGAAGTGAATGGAGTGTTGCTTCACTTTCTAAATGCTGTCCTTTCAGAGAGAATCCCTTTCCTTTGAACCTGCCATAAGCTACTCACAAGCATTCACAGAAACTCACATGCATTTCTCTGAAAGAGAAGCAATCTGTTCCAACACTTCAATTCTCTTTGCGAAGTGAAAGGAGTGTTGCTTCACTTTCTAAATGCTGTCCTTTCAGAGAAAATCATTTTCCTTTGAAAGTGCCTTAAGCTACTTGCAAGCATTCACAAGAAACACTAATGCGCTTCTATGAAAGAGAAGCACTCTGTTCCAACACTTCAATTCACTGCACGAAGGGAATGGAGTGTTGCTTCACTTTCTAAATGCTGTCCTTTCAGAGAAAATCACTTTCCTTTGAAAGTGCCTTAAGCTACTTACAAGCATTCAACAGAAACTCACATGCGTTTCTCTGAAAGAGAAGCAGTCTGTTCCGACACTTCAATTCACTGTGCGAAGTGAATGGAGTGTTGCTTCACTTTCTAAATGCTGTCCTTTCAGAGAAAATCACTTTCCTTTGAAAGTGCCTTAAACTACTTTCAAGCATTCAGAAAAAACTCACATGCGTTTCTCTTAAAGAGAAGCAGTCTGTTCCAACACTTCAATTCACTGTGCGAAGTGAATGGAGTGTTGCTTCAGTTTCTAAATGCTGTCCTTTCAGAGAAAATCACTTTCCTTTGAAAGTGCCTTAAGCAACTTGCAAGAATTCACCAGAAACTCACATGCGTTTCTCTGAAAGAGAAGCAGTCTGTTCCAACACTTCAATTCACTGTGCGAAGTGAATGGAGTGTTGCTTCACTTTCTAAATGCTGTCCTTTCAGAGAAAATCACTTTCCTTTGAAAGTGCCTTAAGCTACTTGCAAGCATTAGGAAGAAACTCACATGCGTTTCTCTGAAAGAGAAGCAGTCTGTTCCAACACTTAATTCACTGTGCGAAGTGAATGGAGTGTTGCTTCACTTTCTAAATGCTGTCCTTTCAGAGAAAATCACTTTCCTTTGAAAGTGCCTTAAGCTACTTGCAAGCATTAGGAAGAAACTCACATGCGTTTCTCTGAAAGAGAAGCAGTCTGTTCCAACACTTCAATTCACTGTGCGAAGTGAATGGAGTGTTGCTTCACTTTCTAAATGCTGTCCTTTCAGAGAAAATCACTTTCCTTTGAAAGTGCCTTAAGCTACTTACAAGCATTCAACAGAAACTCACATGCATTTCTCTGAAAGAGAAGCAGTCTGTTCCAACACTTCAATTCACTGTGCGAAGTGAATGGAGTGTTGCTTCACTTTCTAAATGCTGTCCTTTCAGAGAAAATCACTTTCCTTTGAAAGTGCCTTAAGCTACTTGCAAGCATTAGGAAGAAACTCACATGCGTTTCTCTGAAAGAGAAGCAGTCTGTTCCAACACTTCAATTCACTGTGCGAAGTGAATGGAGTGTTGCTTCAGTTTCTAAATGCTGTCCTTTCAGAGAAAATCACTTTCCTTTGAAAGTGCCTTAAACTACTTACAAGCATTCAACAGAAACTCACATGCGTTTCTCTGAAAGAGAAGCAGTCTGTTCCAACACTTCAATTCACTGTGCGAAGTGAATGGAGTGTTGCTTCACTTTCTGAATGCTGTCCTTTCAGAGAAAATCACTTTCCTTTGAAAGTGCCTTAAGCTACTTACAAGCATTCACCAGAAACTCACATGCATTTCTCTGAAAGAGAAGCAGTCTGTTCCAACACTTCAATTCACTGTGCGAAGTGAATGGAGTGTTACTTCACTTTCTAAATTATGTCCTTTCAGAGAAAATCACTTTCCTTTGAAAGTGCCTTAAACAACTTGCAAGCATTCACAAGAAACACTAATGCGTTTATATGAAAGAGAAGCACTCTGTTCCAACACTTCAATTCACTGTGCGAAGTGAATGGAGTGTTGCTTCACTTTCTAAATTATGTCCTTTCAGAGAAAGTCACTTTCCTTTGAAAGTGCCTTAAGCAACTTGCAAGCATTCACAAGAAACACTAATGCGATTATATGAAAGAGAAGCACTCTGTTTAAAACACTTCAATTCACTGCACAAAGGGAATGGAGTGTTGCTTCACTTTATAAATGCTGTCCTTTCAGAGAAAATCACTTTCCTTTGAAAGTGCCTTAAGCTACTTACAAGCATTCACCAGAAACTCACATGCGTTTCTCGGAAAGAGAAGCAGTCTGTTCCAACACTTTAATTCACTGTGCGAAGTGAATGGAGTGTTGCTTCACTTTCTAAATGCTGTCCTTTCAGAGAAAATCACTTTCCTTTGAAAGTGCCTTAAGCAACTTGCAAGCATTCACAAGAAACACTAATGCGTTTCTATGAAAGAGAAGCACTCTGTTCAAACACTTCAATTCACTGCACGAAGGGAATGGAGTGTTGCTTCACTTTCTAAATGCTGTCCTTTCAGAGAAAATCACTTTCCTTTGAAAGTGCCTTAAACTTCTTTCAAGCATTCACAAAAACTCACATGCGTTTCTCTTAAAGAGAAGCAGTCTGTTCCAACACTTCAATTCACTGTGCGAAGTGAATGGAGTGTTGCTTCAGTTTCTAAATGCTGTCCTTTCAGAGAAAATCACTTTCCTTTGAAAGTGCCTTAAGCAACTTGCAAGCATTCACAAGAAACTCACATGCGTTTCTCTGAAAGAGAAGCAGTCTGTTCCAACACTTCAATTCACTGTGCGAAGTGAATGGAGTGTTGCTTCACTTTTTAAATGCTGTCCTTTAAGAGAAAATCACTTTCCTTTGAAAGTGCCTTAAGCTACTTACAAGCATTCAAGAGAAACTCACATGCGTTTCTCTGAAAGAGAAGCAGTCTGTACCAACACTTCAATTCACTGTGCGAAGTGAATGGCGTGTTGCTTCACTTTCTAAATGCTGTCCTTTCAGAGAAAATCACTTTCCTTTGAAAGTGCCTTAAGCAACTTGCAAGCATTCACAAGAAACACTAATGTGTTTCTCTGAAAGAGAAGCAGTCTGTTCCAACACTTCAATTCACTGCACGAAGGGAATGGAGTGTTGCTTCACTTTCTAAATGCTGTCCTTTCAGAGAAAATCACTTTCCTTTGAAAGTGCCTTAAACTACTTTCAAGCATTCACAAAAAACTCACATGCGTTTCTCTTAAAGAGAAGCAGTCTGTTCCAACACTTAATTCACTGTGCGAAGTGAATGGAGTGTTGCTTCACTTTCTAAATGCTGTCCTTTCAGAGAAAATCACTTTCCTTTGAAAGTGCCTTAAGCAACTTGCAAGCATTCACAAGAAACTAACATGCGTTTCTCTGAAAGAGAAGCAGTCTGTTCCAACACTTCAATTCACTGTGCGAAGTGAATGGAGTGTTGCTTCACTTTCTAAATGCTGTCCTTTCAGAGAAAATCACTTTCCTTTGAAAGTGCCTTAAGCAACTTGCAAGCATTCACAATAAACACTAATGCGTTTATGTGAAAGAGAAGCACTCTGTTCCAACACTTCAAATCACTGCACAAAGGGAATGGCGTGTTGTTTCACTTTCTAAATGCTGTCCTTTCAGAGAAAATGACTTTCCTTTGAAAGTGCCTTAAGCAACTTGCAAGCATTCACAAGAAACACTAATGCGTTTATATGAAAGAGAAGCACTCTGTTCCAACACTTCAATGCACTGCACGAAGGGAATGGAGTGTTGCTTCACTTTCTAAATACTGTCCTTTCAGAGAAAATCACTTTCCTTTGAAAGTGCCTTAAACTACTTTCAAGCATTCACAAAACACTCACATGCGTTTCTCTTAAAGAGAAGCACTCTGTTCCAACACTTAATTCACTGTGCGAAGTGAATGGAGTGTTGCTTCACTTTCTAAATGCTGTCCTTTCAGAGAAAATCACTTTCCTTTGAAAGTGCCTTAAGCTACTTACAAGCATTCAACAGAAACTCACATGCATATCTCTGAAAGAGAAGCAGTCTGTTCCAACACTTAAATTCACTGTGCGAAGTGAATGGAGTGTTGCTTCACTTTCTAAATGCTGTCCTTTCAGAGAAAATCACTTTCCTTTGAAAGTGCCTTAAGCAACTTGCAAGCATTCACAAGAAACACTAATGCGTTTCTCTGAAAGAGAAGCACTCTGTTCCAACACTTCAATTCACTGCACGAAGGGAATGGAGTGTTGCTTCACTTTCTAAATGCTGTCCTTTCAGAGAAAATCACTTTCCTTTGAAAGTGCCTTAAACTTCTTTCAAGCATTCACAAAAAACTCACATGCGTTTCTCTTAAAGAGAAGCAGTCTGTTCCAACACTTCAATTCACTGTGCGAAGTGAATGGAGTGTTGCTTCAGTTTCTAAATGCTGTCCTTTCAGAGAAAATCACTTTCCTTTGAAAGTGCCTTAAGTTATTTACAAGCATTCAACAGAAACTCACATGCATTTCTCTGAAAGAGAAGCAGTCTGTTCCAACACTTCAATTCACTGTGCGAAATGAATGGAGTGTTGCTTCACTTTCTAAATGCTGTCCTTTCAGAGAAAATCACTTTCCTTTGAAAGTGCCTTAAGCTACTCACAAGCATTCAACAGAAACTCACATGCGTTTCTCTGAAAGAGAAGCAGTCTGTTCCAACACTTCAATTCACTGTGCGAAGTGAATGGAGTGTTGCTTCACTTTCTAAATGCTGTCCTTTCAGAGAAAATCACTTTGCTTTGAAAGTGCCTTAAGCTACTTGCAAGCATTAGGAAGAAACTCACATGCGTTTCTCTGAAAGAGAAGCAGTCTGTTCCAACACTTCAATTCACTGTGCGAAGTGAATGGAGTGTTGCTTCACTTTCTAAATGCTGTCCTTTCAGAGAAAATCACTTTCCTTTGAAAGTGCCTTAAGCTACTTACAAGCATTCAACAGAAACTCACATGCGTTTCTCTGAAAGAGAAGCAGTCTGTTCCAACACTTCAATTCACTGTGCGAAGTGAATGGAGTGTTGCTTCACTTTCTAAATGCTGTCCTTTCAGAGAAAATCACTTTCCTTTGAAAGTGCCTTAAGCAACTTTCAAGCATTCACAAGAAACACTAATGCGTTTCTATGAAAGAGAAGCACTCTGTTCCAACACTTCAATTCACTGCACGAAGGGAATGGAGTGTTGCTTCACTTTCTAAATGCTGTCCTTTCAGAGAAAATCACTTTCCTTTGAAAGTGCCTTAAACTTCTTTCAAGCATTCACAAAAAACTCACATGCGTTTCTCTTAAAGAGAAGCAGTCTGTTCCAACACTTCAATTCACTGTGCGAAGTGAATGGAGTGTTGCTTCAGTTTCTAAATGCTGTCCTTTCAGAGAAAATCACTTTCCTTTGAAAGTGCCTTAAGCAACGTGCAAGCACTCACAAGAAACTCACATGCGTTTCTCTGAAAGAGAAGCAGTCTGTTCCAACACTTCAATTCACTGTGCGAAGTGAATGGAGTGTTGGTTCACTTTCTAAATGCTGTCCTTTCAGAGAAAATCACTTTCCTTTGAAAGTGCCTTAAGCAACTTGCAAGCATTGACAAGAAACACTAATGCGTTTATATGAAAGAGAAGCACTCTGTTCCAACACTTCAATTCACTGCACGAAGGGAATGGCGTGTTGCTTCACTTTCTAAATGGTGTCCTTTCAGAGAAAATGACTTTCCTTTGAAAGTGCCTTAAGCAACTTGCAAGCATTCACAAGAAACACTAATGCGTTTATATGAAAGAGAAACACTCTGTTCCAACACTTCAATTCACTGCACGAAGGGAATGGAGTGTTGCTTCACTTTCTAAATGCTGTCCTTTCAGAGAAAATCACTTTCATTTGAAAGTGCCTTAAACTACTTTCAAGCATTCACAAAAAACTCACATGCGTTTCTCTTAAAGAGAAGCAGTCTGTTCCAACACTTCAATTCACTATGCGAAGTGAATGGAGTGTTGCTTCAGTTTCTAAATGCTGTCCTTTCAGAGAAAATCACTTTCCTTTGAAAGTGCCTTAAGCAACTTGCAAGCATTCACAAGAAACTCACATGCGTTTCTCTGAAAAGGAAGCAGTCTGTTCCAATACTTCAATTCACTCTGCGAAGTGAATGGAGTGTTGCTTCACTTTCTAAATGCTGTCCTTTCAGAGAAAATCACTTTCCTTTGAAAGTGCCTTAAGTTATTTACAAGCATTCAACAGAAACTCACATGCATTTCTCTGAAAGAGAAGCAGTCTGTTCCAACACTTCAATTCACTGTGCGAAATGAATGGAGTGTTGCTTCACTTTCTAAATGCTGTCCTTTCAGAGAAAATCACTTTCCTTTGAAAGTGCCTTAAGCTACTCACAAGCATTCAACAGAAACTCACATGCGTTTCTCTGAAAGAGAAGCAGTCTGTTCCAACA
This sequence comes from Myodes glareolus, assembly GCF_982192425.1. Taxonomy (NCBI): domain Eukaryota; kingdom Metazoa; phylum Chordata; class Mammalia; order Rodentia; family Cricetidae; genus Myodes; species Myodes glareolus. Next base: position 2,746,116 of record NW_028263211.1, on the reverse strand, counting down.
CTTCAATTCACTGTGCGAAGTGAATGGAGTGTTGCTTCACTTTCTAAATGCTGTCCTTTCAGAGAAAATCACTTTGCTTTGAAAGTGCCTTAAGCTACTTGCAAGCATTAGGAAGAAACTCACATGCGTTTCTCTGAAAGAGAAGCAGTCTGTTCCAACACTTCATTTCACTGTGCGAAGTGAATGGCGTGTTTTTTCACTTTCTAAATGCTGTCCTTTCAGAGAAAATCACTTTCCTTTGAAAGTGCCTTAAGCTACTTACAAGCATTCAACAGAAACTCACATGCGTTTCTCTGAAAGAGAAGCAGTCTGTTCCAACACTTCAATTCACTGTGCGAAGTGAATGGAGTGTTGCTTCACTTTCTAAATGCTGTCCTTTCAGAGAAAATCACTTTCCTTTGAAAGTGCCTTAAGCTACTTACAAGCATTCAACAGAAACTCACATGCATTTCTCTGAAAGAGAAGCAGTCTGTTCCAACACTTCAATTCACTGTGCGAAGTGAATGGAGTGTTGCTTCACTTTCTAAATTATGTCCTTTCAGAGAAAATCACTTTCCTTTGAAAGTGCCTTAAGCAACTTTCAAGCATTCACAAGAAACACTAATGCGTTTCTATGAAAGAGAAGCACTCTGTTCCAACACTTCAATTCACTGCACGAAGGGAATGGAGTGTTGCTTCACTTTCTAAATGCTGTCCTTTCAGAGAAAATCACTTTCCTTTGAAAGTGCCTTAAACTTCTTTCAAGCATTCACAAAAAACTCACATGCGTTTCTCTTAAAGAGAAGCAGTCTGTTCCAACACTTCAATTCACTGTGCGAAGTGAATGGAGTGTTGCTTCAGTTTCTAAATGCTGTCCTTTCACAGAAAATCACTTTCCTTTGAAAGTGCCTTAAGCAACGTGCAAGCATTCACAAGAAACTCACATGCGTTTCTCTGAAAGAGAAGCAGTCTGTTCCAACACTTCAATTCACTGTGCGAAGTGAATGGAGTGTTGCTTCACTTTCTAAATGCTGTCCTTTCAGAGAAAATCACTTTCCTTTGAAAGTGCCTTAAGCTACTTGCAAGCATTCAACAGAAACACTAATGCGTTTCTATGAAAGAGAAGCAGTCTGTTCCAACACTTCAATTCACTGTGCGAAGTGAATGGCGTGTTTTTTCACTTTCTAAATGCTGTCCTTTCAGAGAAAATCACTTTCCTTTGAAAGTGCCTTAAGCAACTTGCAAGCATTCACAAGAAACACTAATGCGTTTATATGAAAGAGAAGCACTCTGTTCCAACACTTCAATTCACTGCACGAAGGGAATGGCGTGTTGCTTCACTTTCTAAATGCTGTCCTTTCAGAGAAAATCACTTTCCTTTGAAAGTGCCTTAAACTACTTTCAAGCATTCACAAAAAACTCACATGCGTTTCTCTTAAAGAGAAGCACTCTGTTCCAACACTTAATTCACTGTGCGAAGTGAATGGAGTGTTGCTTCACTTTCTAAATGCTGTCCTTTCAGAGAAAATCACTTTCCTTTGAAAGTGCCTTAAGCTACTTGCAAGCATTAGGGAGAAACTCACATGCGTTTCTCTGAAAGAGAAGCAGTCTGTTCCAACACTTCAATTCACTGTGCGAAGTGAATGGAGTGTTGCTTCACTTTCTAAATGCTGTCCTTTCAGAGAAAATCACTTTCCTTTGAAAGTGCCTTAAGCTACTTACAAGCATTCAACAGAAACTCACATGCATTTCTCTGAAAGAGAAGCAGTCTGTTCCAACACTTCAATTCACTGTGCGAAGTGAATGGAGTGTTGCTTCACTTTCTAAATTATGTCCTTTCAGAGAAAATCACTTTCCTTTGAAAGTGCCTTAAACAACTTGCAAGCATTCACAAGAAACACTAATGCGTTTATATGAAAGAGAAGCACTCTGTTCCAACACTTCAATTCACTGTTCGAAGTGAATGGAGTGTTGCTTCACTTTCTAAATGCTGTCCTTTCAGAGAAAATCACTTTCCTTTGAAAGTGCCTTAAGCTACTTACAAGCATTCAAAAGAAACTCACATGCGTTTCTCTGAAAGAGAAGCAGTCTGTTCCAACACTTCAATTCACTGTGCGAAGTGAATGGAGTGTTGCTTCCCTTTCTAAATGCTGTCCTTTCAGAGAAAATCACTTTGCTTTGAAAGTGCCTTAAGCTACTTGCAAGCATTAGGAAGAAACTCACATGCGTTTCTCTGAAAGAGAAGCAGTCTGTTCCAACACTTCAATTCACTGTGCGAAGTGAATGGAGTGTTGCTTCACTTTCTAAATGCTGTCCTTTCAGAGAAAATCACTTTCCTTTGAAAGTGCCTTAAGCTGCTTACAAGCATTCAACAGAAACTCACATGCGTTTCTCTGAAAGAGAAGCAGTCTGTTCCAACACTTCAATTCACTGTGCGAAGTGAATGGAGTGTTGCTTCACTTTCTAAATGCTGTCCTTTCAGAGAAAATCACTTTCCTTTGAAAGTGCCTTAAGCAACTTTCAAGCATTCACAAGAAACACTAATGCGTTTCTATGAAAGAGAAGCACTCTGTTCCAACACTTCAATTCACTGCACGAAGGGAATGGAGTGTTGCTTCACTTTCTAAATGCTGTCCTTTCAGAGAAAATCACTTTCCTTTGAAAGTGCCTTAAACTTCTTTCAAGCATTCACAAAAAACTCACATGCGTTTCTCTTAAAGAGAAGCAGTCTGTTCCAACACTTCAATTCACTGTGCGAAGTGAATGGAGTGTTGCTTCAGTTTCTAAATGCTGTCCTTTCAGAGAAAATCACTTTCCTTTGAAAGTGCCTTAAGCAACGTGCAAGCATTCACAAGAAACTCACATGCGTTTCTCTGAAAGAGGAGCAGTCTGTTCCAACACTTCAATTCACTGTGCGAAGTGAATGGAGTGTTGCTTCAGTTTCTAAATGCTGTCCTTTCAGAGAAAATCACTTTCCTTTGAAAGTGCCTTAAGCTACTTGCAAGCATTCAACAGAAACACTAATGCGTTTCTATGAAAGAAAGCAGTCTGTTCCAACACTTCAATTCACTGTGCGAAGTGAATGGAGTGTTGCTTCACTTTCTAAATGCTGTCCTTTCAGAGAAAATCACTTTCCTTTGAAAGTGCCTTAAGCAACTTGCAAGCATTGACAAGAAACACTAATGCGTTTATATGAAAGAGAAGCACTCTGTTCCAACACTTCAATTCACTGCACGAAGGGAATGGCGTGTTGCTTCACTTTCTAAATGGTGTCCTTTCAGAGAAAATGACTTTCCTTTGAAAGTGCCTTAAGCAACTTGCAAGCATTCACAAGAAACACTAATGCGTTTATATGAAAGAGAAACACTCTGTTCCAACACTTCAATTCACTGCACGAAGGGAATGGAGTGTTGCTTCACTTTCTAAATGCTGTCCTTTCAGAGAAAATCACTTTCATTTGAAAGTGCCTTAAACTACTTTCAAGCATTCACAAAAAACTCACATGCGTTTCTCTTAAAGAGAAGCACTCTGTTCCAACACTTCAATTCACTGTGCGAAGTGAATGGAGTGTTGCTTCAGTTTCTAAATGCTGTCCTTTCAGAGAAAATCACTTTCCTTTGAAAGTGCCTTAAGCAACTTGCAAGCATTCACAAGAAACTCACATGCGTTTCTCTGAAAGAGAAGCAGTCTGTTCCAATACTTCAATTCACTCTGCGAAGTGAATGGAGTGTTGCTTCACTTTCTAAATGCTGTCCTTTCAGAGAAAATCACTTTCCTTTGAAAGTGCCTTAAGTTATTTACAAGCATTCAACAGAAACTCACATGCATTTCTCTGAAAGAGAAGCAGTCTGTTCCAACACTTCAATTCACTGTGCGAAATGAATGGAGTGTTGCTTCACTTTCTAAATGCTGTCCTTTCAGAGAAAATCACTTTCCTTTGAAAGTGCCTTAAGCTACTCACAAGCATTCAACAGAAACTCACATGCGTTTCTCTGAAAGAGAAGCAGTCTGTTCCAACACTTCAATTCACTGTGCGAAGTGAATGGAGTGTTGCTTCACTTTCTAAATGCTGTCCTTTCAGAGACAATCACTTTGCTTTGAAAGTGCCTTAAGCTACTTGCAAGCATTAGGAAGAAACTCACATGCGTTTCTCTGAAAGAGAAGCAGTCTGTTCCAACACTTCAATTCACTGTGCGAAGTGAATGGCGTGTTTTTTCACTTTCTAAATGCTGTCCTTTCAGAGAAAATCACTTTCCTTTGAAAGTGCCTTAAGCTACTTACAAGCATTCAACAGAAACTCACATGCGTTTCTCTGAAAGAGAAGCAGTCTGTTCCAACACTTCAATTCACTGTGCGAAGTGAATGGAGTGTTGCTTCACTTTCTAAATGCTGTCCTTTCAGAGAAAATCACTTTCCTTTGAAAGTGCCTTAAGCTACTTACAAGCATTCAACAGAAACTCACATGCATTTCTCTGAAAGAGAAGCAGTCTGTTCCAACACTTCAATTCACTGTGCGAAGTGAATGGAGTGTTGCTTCACTTTCTAAATGCTGTCCTTTCAGAGAAAATCACTTTCCTTTGAAAGTGCCTTAAGCAACTTTCAAGCATTCACAAGAAACACTAATGCGTTTCTATGAAAGAGAAGCACTCTGTTCCAACACTTCAATTCACTGCACGAAGGGAATGGAGTGTTGCTTCACTTTCTAAATGCTGTCCTTTCAGAGAAAATCACTTTCCTTTGAAAGTGCCTTAAACTTCTTTCAAGCATTCACAAAAAACTCACATGCGTTTCTCTTAAAGAGAAGCAGTCTGTTCCAACACTTCAATTCACTGTGCGAAGTGAATGGAGTGTTGCTTCAGTTTCTAAATGCTGTCCTTTCAGAGAAAATCACTTTCCTTTGAAAGTGCCTTAAGCAACGTGCAAGCATTCACAAGAAACTCACATGCGTTTCTCTGAAAGAGGAGCAGTCTGTTCCAACACTTCAATTCACTGTGTGAAGTGAATGGAGTGTTGCTTCACTTTCTAAATGCTGTCCTTTCAGAGAAAATCACTTTCCTTTGAAAGTGCCTTAAGCTACTTGCAAGCATTCAACAGAAACACTAATGCGTTTCTATGAAAGAGAAGCAGTCTGTTCCAACACTTCAATTCACTGTGCGAAGTGAATGGCGTGTTTTTTCACTTTCTAAATGCTGTCCTTTCAGAGAAAATCACTTTCCTTTGAAAGTGCCTTAAGCAACTTGCAAGCATTCACAAGAAACACTAATGCGTTTATATGAAAGAGAAGCACTCTGTTCCAACACTTCAATTCACTGCACGAAGGGAATGGCGTGTTGCTTCACTTTCTAAATGCTGTCCTTTCAGAGAAAATGACTTTCCTTTGAAAGTGCCTTAAGCAACTTGCAAGCATTCACAAGAAACACTAATGCGTTTATATGAAAGAGAAGGACTCTGTTCCAACACTTCAATTCACTGCACGAAGGGAATGGAGTGTTGCTTCACTTTCTAAATGCTGTCCTTTCAGAGAAAATCACTTTCCTTTGAAAGTGCCTTAAACTACTTTCAAGCATTCACAAAAAACTCACATGCGTTTCTCTTAAAGAGAAGCACTCTGTTCCAACACTTAATTCACTGTGCGAAGTGAATGGAGTGTTGCTTCACTTTCAAAATGCGGTCCTTTCAGAGAAAATCACTTTCCTTTGAAAGTGCCTTAAGCTACTTGCAAGCATTAGGAAGAAACTCACATGAGTTTCTCTGAAAGAGAAGCAGTCTGTTCCAACACTTCAATTCACTGTGCGAAGTGAATGGAGTGTTGCTTCACTTTCTAAATGCTGTCCTTTCAGAGAAAATCACTTTCCTTTGAAAGTGCCTTAAGCTACTTACAAGCATTCAACAGAAACTCACATGCGTTTCTCTGAAAGAGAAGCAGTCTGTTCCAACACTTCAATTCACTGTGCGAAGTGAATGGAGTGTTGGTTCACTTTCTAAATGCTGTCCTTTCAGAGAAAATCACTTTCCTTTGAAAGTGCCTTAAGCTACTTGCAAGCATTCAACAGAAACACTAATGCGTTTCTATGAAAGAAAGCAGTCTGTTCCAACACTTCAATTCACTGTGCGAAGTGAATGGAGTGTTGCTTCACTTTCTAAATGCTGTCCTTTCAGAGAAAATCACTTTCCTTTGAAAGTGCCTTAAGCAACTTGCAAGCATTGACAAGAAACACTAATGCGTTTATATGAAAGAGAAGCACTCTGTTCCAACACTTCAATTCACTGCACGAAGGGAATGGCGTGTTGCTTCACTTTCTAAATGGTGTCCTTTCAGAGAAAATGACTTTCCTTTGAAACTGCCTTAAGCAACTTGCAAGCATTCACAAGAAACACTAATGCGTTTATATGAAAGAGAAACACTCTGTTCCAACACTTCAATTCACTGCACGAAGGGAATGGAGTGTTGCTTCACTTTCTAAATGCTGTCCTTTCAGAGAAAATCACTTTCATTTGAAAGTGCCTTAAACTACTTTCAAGCATTCACAAAAAACTCACATGCGTTTCTCTTAAAGAGAAGCACTCTGTTCCAACACTTCAATTCACTGTGCGAAGTGAATGGAGTGTTGCTTCAGTTTCTAAATGCTGTCCTTTCAGAGAAAATCACTTTCCTTTGAAAGTGCCTTAAGCAACTTGCAAGCATTCACAAGAAACTCACATGCGTTTCTCTGAAAGAGAAGCAGTCTGTTCCAATACTTCAATTCACTCTGCGAAGTGAGTGGAGTGTTGCTTCACTTTCTAAATGCTGTCCTTTCAGAGAAAATCACTTTCCTTTGAAAGTGCCTTAAGTTATTTACAAGCATTCAACAGAAACTCACATGCATTTCTCTGAAAGAGAAGCAGTCTGTTCCAACACTTCAATTCACTGTGCGAAATGAATGGAGTGTTGCTTCACTTTCTAAATGCTGTCCTTTCAGAGAAAATCACTTTCCTTTGAAAGTGCCTTAAGCTACTCACAAGCATTCAACAGAAACTCACATGCGTTTCTCTGAAAGAGAAGCAGTCTGTTCCAACACTTCAATTCACTGTGCGAAGTGAATGGAGTGTTGCTTCACTTTCTAAATGCTGTCCTTTCAGAGACAATCACTTTGCTTTGAAAGTGCCTTAAGCTACTTGCAAGCATTAGGAAGAAACTCACATGCGTTTCTCTGAAAGAGAAGCAGTCTGTTCCAACACTTCAATTCACTGTGCGAAGTGAATGGCGTGTTTTTTCACTTTCTAAATGCTGTCCTTTCAGAGAAAATCACTTTCCTTTGAAAGTGCCTTAAGCTACTTACAAGCATTCAACAGAAACTCACATGCGTTTCTCTGAAAGAGAAGCAGTCTGTTCCAACACTTCAATTCACTGTGCGAAGTGAATGGAGTGTTGCTTCACTTTCTAAATGCTGTCCTTTCAGAGAAAATCACTTTCCTTTGAAAGTGCCTTAAGCTACTTACAAGCATTCAACAGAAACTCACATGCATTTCTCTGAAAGAGAAGCAGTCTGTTCCAACACTTCAATTCACTGTGCGAAGTGAATGGAGTGTTGCTTCACTTTCTAAATGCTGTCCTTTCAGAGAAAATCACTTTCCTTTGAAAGTGCCTTAAGCAACTTTCAAGCATTCACAAGAAACACTAATGCGTTTCTATGAAAGAGAAGCACTCTGTTCCAACACTTCAATTCACTGCACGAAGGGAATGGAGTGTTGCTTCACTTTCTAAATGCTGTCCTTTCAGAGAAAATCACTTTCCTTTGAAAGTGCCTTAAACTTCTTTCAAGCATTCACAAAAAACTCACATGCGTTTCTCTTAAAGAGAAGCAGTCTGTTCCAACACTTCAATTCACTGTGCGAAGTGAATGGAGTGTTGCTTCAGTTTCTAAATGCTGTCCTTTCAGAGAAAATCACTTTCCTTTGAAAGTGCCTTAAGCAACGTGCAAGCATTCACAAGAAACTCACATGCGTTTCTCTGAAAGAGGAGCAGTCTGTTCCAACACTTCAATTCACTGTGCGAAGTGAATGGAGTGTTGCTTCACTTTCTAAATGCTGTCCTTTCAGAGAAAATCACTTTCCTTTGAAAGTGCCTTAAGCTACTTGCAAGCATTCAACAGAAACACTAATGCGTTTCTATGAAAGAGAAGCAGTCTGTTCCAACACTTCAATTCACTGTGCGAAGTGAATGGCGTGTTTTTTCACTTTCTAAATGCTGTCCTTTCAGAGAAAATCACTTTCCTTTGAAAGTGCCTTAAGCAACTTGCAAGCATTCACAAGAAACACTAATGCGTTTATATGAAAGAGAAGCACTCTGTTCCAACACTTCAATTCACTGCACGAAGGGAATGGCGTGTTGCTTCACTTTCTAAATGCTGTCCTTTCAGAGAAAATGACTTTCCTTTGAAAGTGCCTTAAGCAACTTGCAAGCATTCACAAGAAACACTAATGCGTTTATATGAAAGAGAAGCACTCTGTTCCAACACTTCAATTCACTGCACGAAGGGAATGGAGTGTTGCTTCACTTTCTAAATGCTGTCCTTTCAGAGAAAATCACTTTCCTTTGAAAGTGCCTTAAACTACTTTCAAGCATTCACAAAAAACTCACATGCGTTTCTCTTAAAGAGAAGCACTCTGTTCCAACACTTAATTCACTGTGCGAAGTGAATGGAGTGTTGCTTCACTTTCAAAATGCGGTCCTTTCAGAGAAAATCACTTTCCTTTGAAAGTGCCTTAAGCTACTTGCAAGCATTAGGAAGAAACTCACATGAGTTTCTCTGAAAGAGAAGCAGTCTGTTCCAACACTTCAATTCACTGTGCGAAGTGAATGGAGTGTTGCTTCACTTTCTAAATGCTGTCCTTTCAGAGAAAATCACTTTCCTTTGAAAGTGCCTTAAGCTACTTGCAAGCATTAGGGAGAAACTCACATGCGTTTCTCTGAAAGAGAAGCAGTCTGTTCCAACACTTCAATTCACTGTGCGAAGTGAATGGAGTGTTGGTTCACTTTCTAAATGCTGTCCTTTCAGAGAAAATCACTTTTCTTTGAAAGTGCCTTAAGCTACTTGCAAGCATTCAACAGAAACACTAATGCGTTTCTATGAAAGAAAGCAGTCTGTTCCAACACTTCAATTCACTGTGCGAAGTGAATGGAGTGTTGCTTCACTTTCTAAATGCTGTCCTTTCAGAGAAAATCACTTTCCTTTGAAAGTGCCTTAAGCAACTTGCAAGCATTGACAAGAAACACTAATGCGTTTATATGAAAGAGAAGCACTCTGTTCCAACACTTCAATTCACTGCACGAAGGGAATGGCGTGTTGCTTCACTTTCTAAATGGTGTCCTTTCAGAGAAAATGACTTTCCTTTGAAAGTGCCTTAAGCAACTTGCAAGCATTCACAAGAAACACTAATGCGTTTATATGAAAGAGAAACACTCTGTTCCAACACTTCAATTCACTGCACGAAGGGAATGGAGTGTTGCTTCACTTTCTAAATGCTGTCCTTTCAGAGAAAATCACTTTCATTTGAAAGTGCCTTAAACTACTTTCAAGCATTCACAAAAAACTCACATGCGTTTCTCTTAAAGAGAAGCACTCTGTTCCAACACTTCAATTCACTGTGCGAAGTGAATGGAGTGTTGCTTCAGTTTCTAAATGCTGTCCTTTCAGAGAAAATCACTTTCCTTTGAAAGTGCCTTAAGCAACTTGCAAGCATTCACAAGAAACTCACATGCGTTTCTCTGAAAGAGAAGCAGTCTGTTCCAATACTTCAATTCACTCTGCGAAGTGAATGGCGTGTTGCTTCACTTTCTAAATGCTGTCCTTTCAGAGAAAATCACTTTCCTTTGAAAGTGCCTTAAGTTATTTACAAGCATTCAACAGAAACTCACATGCATTTCTCTGAAAGAGAAGCAGTCTGTTCCAACACTTCAATTCACTGTGCGAAATGAATGGAGTGTTGCTTCACTTTCTAAATGCTGTCCTTTCAGAGAAAATCACTTTCCTTTGAAAGTGCCTTAAGCTACTCACAAGCATTCAACAGAAACTCACATGCGTTTCTCTGAAAGAGAAGCAGTCTGTTCCAACACTTCAATTCACTGTGCGAAGTGAATGGAGTGTTGCTTCACTTTCTAAATGCTGTCCTTTCAGAGACAATCACTTTGCTTTGAAAGTGCCTTAAGCTACTTGCAAGCATTAGGAAGAAACTCACATGCGTTTCTCTGAAAGAGAAGCAGTCTGTTCCAACACTTCAATTCACTGTGCGAAGTGAATGGCGTGTTTTTTCACTTTCTAAATGCTGTCCTTTCAGAGAAAATCACTTTCCTTTGAAAGTGCCTTAAGCTACTTACAAGCATTCAACAGAAACTCACATGCGTTTCTCTGAAAGAGAAGCAGTCTGTTCCAACACTTCAATTCACTGTGCGAAGTGAATGGAGTGTTGCTTCACTTTCTAAATGCTGTCCTTTCAGAGAAAATCACTTTCCTTTGAAAGTGCCTTAAGCTACTTACAAGCATTCAACAGAAACTCACATGCATTTCTCTGAAAGAGAAGCAGTCTGTTCCAACACTTCAATTCACTGTGCGAAGTGAATGGAGTGTTGCTTCACTTTCTAAATGCTGTCCTTTCAGAGAAAATCACTTTCCTTTGAAAGTGCCTTAAGCAACTTTCAAGCATTCACAAGAAACACTAATGCGTTTCTATGAAAGAGAAGCACTCTGTTCCAACACTTCAATTCACTGCACGAAGGGAATGGAGTGTTGCTTCACTTTCTAAATGCTGTCCTTTCAGAGAAAATCACTTTCCTTTGAAAGTGCCTTAAACTTCTTTCAAGCATTCACAAAAAACTCACATGCGTTTCTCTTAAAGAGAAGCAGTCTGTTCCAACACTTCAATTCACTGTGCGAAGTGAATGGAGTGTTGCTTCAGTTTCTAAATGCTGTCCTTTCAGAGAAAATCACTTTCCTTTGAAAGTGCCTTAAGCAACGTGCAAGCATTCACAAGAAACTCACATGCGTTTCTCTGAAAGAGAAACAGTCTGTTCCAACACTTCAATTCACTGTGCGAAGTGAATGGAGTGTTGCTTCACTTTCTAAATGCTGTCCTTTCAGAGAAAATCACTTTCCTTTGAAAGTGCCTTAAGCTACTTGCAAGCATTCAACAGAAACACTAATGCGTTTCTATGAAAGAGAAGCAGTCTGTTCCAACACTTCAATTCACTGTGCGAAGTGAATGGCGTGTTTTTTCACTTTCTAAATGCTGTCCTTTCAGAGAAAATCACTTTCCTTTGAAAGTGCCTTAAGCAACTTGCAAGCATTCACAAGAAACACTAATGCGTTTATATGAAAGAGAAGCACTCTGTTCCAACACTTCAATTCACTGCACGAAGGGAATGGCGTGTTGCTTCACTTTCTAAATGCTGTCCTTTCAGAGAAAATCACTTTCCTTTGAAAGTGCCTTAAACTACTTTCAAGCATTCACAAAAATCTCACATGCGTTTCTCTTAAAGAGAAGCACTCTGTTCCAACACTTAATTCACTGTGCGAAGTGAATGGAGTGTTGCTTCACTTTCTAAATGCTGTCCTTTCAGAGAAAATCACTTTCCTTTGAAAGTGCCTTAAGCTACTTGCAAGCAATAGGGAGAAACTCACATGCGTTTCTCTGAAAGAGAAGCAGTCTGTTCCAACACTTCAATTCACTGTGCGAAGTGAATGGAGTGTTGCTTCACTTTCTAAATTATGTCCTTTCAGAGAAAATCACTTTCCTTTGAAAGTGCCTTAAACAACTTGCAAGCATTCACAAGAAACACTAATGCGTTTATATGAAAGAGAAGCACTCTGTTCCAACACTTCAATTCACTGTTCGAAGTGAATGGAGTGTTGCTTCACTTTCTAAATGCTGTCCTTTCAGAGAAAATCACTTTCCTTTGAAAGTGCCTTAAGCTACTTACAAGCATTCAACAGAAACTCACATGCGTTTCTCTGAAAGAGAAGCAGTCTGTTCCAACACTTCAATTCACTGTGCGAAGTGAATGGAGTGTTGCTTCCCTTTCTAAATGCTGTCCTTTCAGAGAAAATCACTTTGCTTTGAAAGTGCCTTAAGCTACTTGCAAGCATTAGGAAGAAACTCACATGCGTTTCTCTGAAAGAGAAGGAGTCTGTTCCAACACTTCAATTCACTGTGCGAAGTGAATGGAGTGTTGCTTCACTTTCTAAATGCTGTCCTTTCAGAGAAAATCACTTTCCTTTGAAAGTGCCTTAAGCTGCTTACAAGCATTCAACAGAAACTCACATGCGTTTCTCTGAAAGAGAAGCAGTCTGTTCCAACACTTCAATTCACTGTGCGAAGTGAATGGAGTGTTGCTTCACTTTCTAAATGCTGTCCTTTCAGAGAAAATCACTTTCCTTTGAAAGTGCCTTAAGCAACTTTCAAGCATTCACAAGAAACACTAATGCGTTTCTATGAAAGAGAAGCACTCTGTTCCAACACTTCAATTCACTGCACGAAGGGAATGGAGTGTTGCTTCACTTTCTAAATGCTGTCCTTTCAGAGAAAATCACTTTCCTTTGAAACTGCCTTAAACTTCTTTCAAGCATTCACAAAAAACTCACATGCGTTTCTCTTAAAGAGAAGCAGTCTGTTCCAACACTTCAATTCACTGTGCGAAGTGAATGGAGTGTTGCTTCAGTTTCTAAATGCTGTCCTTTCAGAGAAAATCACTTTCCTTTGAAAGTGCCTTAAGCAACGTGCAAGCATTCACAAGAAACTCACATGCGTTTCTCTGAAAGAGGAGCAGTCTGTTCCAACACTTCAATTCACTGTGCGAAGTGAATGGAGTGTTGCTTCACTTTCTAAATGCTGTCCTTTCAGAGAAAATCACTTTCCTTTGAAAGTGCCTTAAGCTACTTGCAAGCATTCAAAAGAAACACTAATGCGTTTCTATGAAAGAGAAGCAGTCTGTTCCAACACTTCAATTCACTGTGCGAAGTGAATGGCGTGTTTTTTCACTTTCTAAATGCTGTCCTTTCAGAGAAAATCACTTTCCTTTGAAAGTGCCTTAAGCAACTTGCAAGCATTCACAAGAAACACTAATGCGTTTATATGAAAGAGAAGCACTCTGTTCCAACACTTCAATTCACTGCACGAAGGGAATGGCGTGTTGCTTCACTTTCTAAATGCTGTCCTTTCAGAGAAAATGACTTTCCTTTGAAAGTGCCTTAAGCAACTTGCAAGCATTCACAAGAAACACTAATGCGTTTATATGAAAGAGAAGCACTCTGTTCCAACACTTCAATTCACTGCACGAAGGGAATGGAGTGTTGCTTCACTTTCTAAATGCTGTCCTTTCAGAGAAAATCACTTTCCTTTGAAAGTGCCTTAAACTACTTTCAAGCATTCACAAAAAACTCACATGCGTTTCTCTTAAAGAGAAGCACTCTGTTCCAACACTTAATTCACTGTGCGAAGTGAATGGAGTGTTGCTTCACTTTCAAAATGCTGTCCTTTCAGAGAAAATCACTTTCCTTTGAAAGTGCCTTAAGCTACTTGCAAGCATTAGGAAGAAACTCACATGCGTTTCTCTGAAAGAGAAGCAGTCTGTTCCAACACTTCAATTCACTGTGCGAAGTGAATGGAGTGTTGCTTCACTTTCTAAATGCTGTCCTTTCAGAGAAAATCACTTTCCTTTGAAAGTGCCTTAAGCAACTTGCAAGCATTCACAAGAAACTCACATGCGTTTCTCTGAAAGAGAAGCAGTCTGTTCCAATACTTCAATTCACTCTGCGAAGTGAATGGAGTGTTGCTTCACTTTCTAAATGCTGTCCTTTCAGAGAAAATCACTTTCCTTTGAAAGTGCCTTAAGTTATTTACAAGCATTCAACAGAAACTCACATGCATTTCTCTGAAAGAGAAGCAGTCTGTTCCAACACTTCAATTCACTGTTCGAAATGAATGGAGTGTTGCTTCACTTTCTAAATGCTGTCCTTTCAGAGAAAATCACTTTCCTTTGAAAGTGCCTTAAGCTACTCACAAGCATTCAACAGAAACTCACATGCGTTTCTCTGAAAGAGAAGCAGTCTGTTCCAACACTTCAATTCACTGTGCGAAGTGAATGGAGTGTTGCTTCACTTTCTAAATGCTGTCCTTTCAGAGAAAATCACTTTGCTTTGAAAGTGCCTTAAGCTACTTGCAAGCATTAGGAAGAAACTCACATGCGTTTCTCTGAAAGAGAAGCAGTCTGTTCCAACACTTCAATTCACTGTGCGAAGTGAATGGCGTGTTTTTTCACTTTCTAAATGCTGTCCTTTCAGAGAAAATCACTTTCCTTTGAAAGTGCCTTAAGCTACTTACAAGCATTCAACAGAAACTCACATGCGTTTCTCTGAAAGAGAAGCAGTCTGTTCCAACACTTCAATTCACTGTGCGAAGTGAATGGAGTGTTGCTTCACTTTCTAAATGCTGTCCTTTCAGAGAAAATCACTTTCCTTTGAAAGTGCCTTAAGCTACTTACAAGCATTCAACAGAAACTCACATGCATTTCTCTGAAAGAGAAGCAGTCTGTTCCAACACTTCAATTCACTGTGCGAAGTGAATGGAGTGTTGCTTCACTTTCTAAATGCTGTCCTTTCAGAGAAAATCACTTTCCTTTGAAAGTGCCTTAAGCAACTTTCAAGCATTCACAAGAAACACTAATGCGTTTCTATGAAAGAGAAGCACTCTGTTCCAACACTTCAATTCACTGCACGAAGGGAATGGAGTGTTGCTTCACTTTCTAAATGCTGTCCTTTCAGAGAAAATCACTTTCCTTTGAAAGTGCCTTAAACTTCTTTCAAGCATTCACAAAAAACTCACATGCGTTTCTCTTAAAGAGAAGCAGTCTGTTCCAACACTTCAATTCACTGTGCGAAGTGAATGGAGTGTTGCTTCAGTTTCTAAATGCTGTCCTTTCAGAGAAAATCACTTTCCTTTGAAAGTGCCTTAAGCAACGTGCAAGCATTCACAAGAAACTCACATGCGTTTCTCTGAAAGAGAAGCAGTCTGTTCCAACACTTCAATTCACTGTGCGAAGTGAATGGAGTGTTGCTTCACTTTCTAAATGCTGTCCTTTCAGAGAAAATCACTTTCCTTTGAAAGTGCCTTAAGCTACTTGCAAGCATTCAACAGAAACACTAATGCGTTTCTATGAAAGAGAAGCAGTCTGTTCCAACACTTCAATTCACTGTGCGAAGTGAATGGCGTGTTTTTTCACTTTCTAAATGCTGTCCTTTCAGAGAAAATCACTTTCCTTTGAAAGTGCCTTAAGCAACTTGCAAGCATTCACAAGAAACACTAATGCGTTTATATGAAAGAGAAGCACTCTGTTCCAACACTTCAATTCACTGCACGAAGGGAATGGCGTGTTGCTTCACTTTCTAAATGCTGTCCTTTCAGAGAAAATCACTTTCCTTTGAAAGTGCCTTAAACTACTTTCAAGCATTCACAAAAAACTCACATGCGTTTCTCTTAAAGAGAAGCACTCTGTTCCAACACTTAATTCACTGTGCGAAGTGAATGGAGTGTTGCTTCACTTTCTAAATGCTGTCCTTTCAGAGAAAATCACTTTCCTTTGAAAGTGCCTTAAGCTACTTGCAAGCATTAGGGAGAAACTCACATGCGTTTCTCTGAAAGAGAAGCAGTCTGTTCCAACACTTCAATTCACTGTGCGAAGTGAATGGAGTGTTGCTTCACTTTCTAAATACTGTCCTTTCAGAGAAAATCACTTTCCTTTGAAAGTGCCTTAAGCAACTTACAAGCATTTAACACAAAATCACATGCATTTCTCTGAAAGAGAAGCAGTCTGTTCCAACACTTCAATTCACTGTGCGAAGTGAATGGAGTGTTGCTTCACTTTCTAAATTATGTCCTTTCAGAGAAAATCACTTTCCTTTGAAAGTGCCTTAAACAACTTGCAAGCATTCACAAGAAACACTAATGCGTTTATATGAAAGAGAAGCACTCTGTTCCAACACTTCAATTCACTGTTCGAAGTGAATGGAGTGTTGCTTCACTTTCTAAATGCTGTCCTTTCAGAGAAAATCACTTTCCTTTGAAAGTGCCTTAAGCTACTTACAAGCATTCAACAGAAACTCACATGCGTTTCTCTGAAAGAGAAGCAGTCTGTTCCAACACTTCAATTCACTGTGCGAAGTGAATGGAGTGTTGCTTCCCTTTCTAAATGCTGTCCTTTCAGAGAAAATCACTTTGCTTTGAAAGTGCCTTAAGCTACTTGCAAGCATTAGGAAGAAACTCACATGCGTTTCTCTGAAAGAGAAGCAGTCTGTTCCAACACTTCAATTCACTGTGCGAAGTGAATGGAGTGTTGCTTCACTTTCTAAATGCTGTCCTTTCAGAGAAAATCACTTTCCTTTGAAAGTGCCTTAAGCTACTTACAAGCATTCAACAGAAACTCACATGCGTTTCTCTGAAAGAGAAGCAGTCTGTTCCAACACTTCAATTCACTGTGCGAAGTGAATGGAGTGTTGCTTCACTTTCTAAATGCTGTCCTTTCAGAGAAAATCACTTTCCTTTGAAAGTGCCTTAAGCTGCTTACAAGCATTCAACAGAAACTCACATGCGTTTCTCTGAAAGAGAAGCAGTCTGTTTCAACACTTCAATTCACTGTGCGAAGTGAATGGAGTGTTGCTTCACTTTCTAAATGCTGTCCTTTCAGAGAAAATCACTTTCCTTTGAAAGTGCCTTAAGCAACTTTCAAGCATTCACAAGAAACACTAATGCGTTTCTATGAAAGAGAAGCACTCTGTTCCAACACTTCAATTCACTGCACGAAGGGAATGGAGTGTTGCTTCACTTTCTAAATGCTGTCCTTTCAGAGAAAATCACTTTCCTTTGAAAGTGCCTTAAACTTCTTTCAAGCATTCACAAAAAACTCACATGCGTTTCTCTTAAAGAGAAGCAGTCTGTTCCAACACTTCAATTCACTGTGCGAAGTGAATGGAGTGTTGCTTCAGTTTCTAAATGCTGTCCTTTCAGAGAAAATCACTTTCCTTTGAAAGTGCCTTAAGCAACGTGCAAGCATTCACAAGAAACTCACATGCGTTTCTCTGAAAGAGGAGCAGTCTGTTCCAACACTTCAATTCACTGTGCGAAGTGAATGGAGTGTTGCTTCACTTTCTAAATGCTGTCCTTTCAGAGAAAATCACTTTCCTTTGAAAGTGCCTTAAGCTACTTGCAAGCATTCAACAGAAACACTAATGCGTTTCTATGAAAGAGAAGCAGTCTGTTCCAACACTTCAATTCACTGTGCGAAGTGAATGGCGTGTTTTTTCACTTTCTAAATGCTGTCCTTTCAGAGAAAATCACTTTCCTTTGAAAGTGCCTTAAGCAACTTGCAAGCATTCACAAGAAACACTAATGCGTTTATATGAAAGAGAAGCACTCTGTTCCAACACTTCAATTCACTGCACGAAGGGAATGGCGTGTTGCTTCACTTTCTAAATGCTGTCCTTTCAGAGAAAATGACTTTCCTTTGAAAGTGCCTTAAGCAACTTGCAAGCATTCACAAGAAACACTAATGCGTTTATATGAAAGAGAAGCACTCTGTTCCAACACTTCAATTCACTGCACGAAGGGAATGGAGTGTTGCTTCACTTTCTAAATGCTGTCCTTTCAGAGAAAATCACTTTCCTTTGAAAGTGCCTTAAACTACTTTCAAGCATTCACAAAAAACTCACATGCGTTTCTCTTAAAGAGAAGCACTCTGTTCCAACACTTAATTCACTGTGCGAAGTGAATGGAGTGTTGCTTCACTTTCAAAATGCTGTCCTTTCAGAGAAAATCACTTTCCTTTGAAAGTGCCTTAAGCTACTTGCAAGCATTAGGAAGAAACTCACATGCGTTTCTCTGAAAGAGAAGCAGTCTGTTCCAACACTTCAATTCACTGTGCGAAGTGAATGGAGTGTTGCTTCACTTTCTAAATGCTGTCCTTTCAGAGAAAATCACTTTCCTTTGAAAGTGCCTTAAGCTACTTACAAGCATTCAACAGAAACTCACATGCATTTCTCTGAAAGAGAAGCAGTCTGTTCCAACACTTCAATTCACTGTGCGAAGTGAATGGAGTGTTGCTTCACTTTCTAAATTATGTCCTTTCAGATAAAATCACTTTCCTTTGAAAGTGCCTTAAACAACTTGCAAGCATTCACAAGAAACACTAATGCGTTTATATGAAAGAGAAGCACTCTGTTTCAACACTTCAATTCACTGTGCGAAGTGAATGGAGTGTTGCTTCACTTTCTAAATGCTGTCCTTTCAGAGAAAATCAATTTCCTTTGAAAGTGCCTTAAGCTACTTACAAGCATTCAACAGAAACTCACATGCGTTTCTCTGAAAGAGAAGCAGTCTGTTCCAACACTTCAATTCACTGTGCGAAGTGAATGGAGTGTTGCTTCACTTTCTAAATGCTGTCCTTTCAGAGAAAATCACTTTGCTTTGAAAGTGCCTTAAGCTACTTGCAAGCATTAGGAAGAAACTCACATGCGTTTCTCTGAAAGAGAAGCAGTCTGTTCCAACACTTCAATTCACTGTGCGAAGTGAATGGAGTGTTGCTTCACTTTCTAAATGCTGTCCTTTCAGAGAAAATCACTTTCCTTTGAAAGTGCCTTAAGCTACTTACAAGCATTCAACAGAAACTCACATGCGTTTCTCTGAAAGAGAAGCAGTCTGTTCCAACACTTCAATTCACTGTGCGAAGTGAATGGAGTGTTGCTTCACTTTCTAAATGCTGTCCTTTCAGAGAAAATCACTTTCCTTTGAAAGTGCCTTAAGCAACGTGCAATCATTCACAAGAAACTCACATGCGTTTCTCTGAAAGAGAAGCAGTCTGTTCCAACACTTCAATTCACTGTGCGAAGTGAATGGAGTGTTGCTTCACTTTCTAAATGCTGTCCTTTCAGAGAAAATCACTTTCCTTTGAAAGTGCCTTAAGCTACTTGCAAGCATTCAACAGAAACACTAATGCGTTTCTATGAAAGAGAAGCAGTCTGTTCCAACACTTCAATTCACTGTGCGAAGTGAATGGCGTGTTTTTTCACTTTCTAAATGCTGTCCTTTCAGAGAAAATCACTTTCCTTTGAAAGTGCCTTAAGCAACTTGCAAGCATTCACAAGAAACACTAATGCGTTTATATGAAAGAGAAGCACTCTGTTCCAACACTTCAATTCACTGCACGAAGGGAATGGAGTGTTGCTTCACTTTCTAAATGCTGGCCTTTCAGAGAAAATCACTTTCCTTTGAAAGTGCCTTAAACTACTTTCAAGCATTCACAAAAAACTCACATGCGTTTCTCTTAAAGAGAAGCACTCTGTTCCAACACTTAATTCACTGTGCGAAGTGAATGGAGTGTTGCTTCACTTTCTAAATGCTGTCCTTTCAGAGAAAATCACTTTCCTTTGAAAGTGCCTTAAGCTACTTGCAAGCATTAGGAAGAAACTCACATGCGTTTCTCTGAAAGAGAAGCAGTCTGTTCCAACACCTCAATTCACTGTGCGAAGTGAATGGAGTGTTGCTTCACTTTCTAAATGCTGTCCTTTCAGAGAAAATCACTTTCCTTTGAAAGTGCCTTAAGCTACTTACAAGCATTCAACAGAAACTCACATGCATTTCTCTGAAAGAGAAGCAGTCTGTTCCAACACTTCAATTCACTGTGCGAAGTGAATGGAGTGTTGCTTCACTTTCTAAATGCTGTCCTTTCAGAGAAAATCACTTTCCTTTGAAAGTGCCTTAAACAACTTGCAAGCATTCACAAGAAACACTAATGCTTTTATATGAAAGAGAAGCACTCTGTTTCAACACTTCAATTCACTGTGCGAAGTGAATGGAGTGTTGCTTCACTTTCTAAATGCTGTCCTTTCAGAGAAAATCACTTTCCTTTGAAAGTGCCTTAAGCTACTTACAAGCATTCAAAAGAAACTCACATGCGTTTCTCTGAAAGAGAAGCAGTCTGTTCCAACACTTCAATTCACTGTGCGAAGTGAATGGAGTGTTGCTTCACTTTCTAAATGCTGTCCTTTCAGAGAAAATCACTTTGCTTTGAAAGTGCCTTAAGCTACTTGCAAGCATTAGGAAGAAACTTACATGCGTTTCTCTGAAAGAGAAGCAGTCTGTTCCAACACTTCAATTCACTGTGCGAAGTGAATGGAGTGTTGCTTCACTTTCTAAATGCTGTCCTTTCAGAGAAAATCACTTTCCTTTGAAAGTGCCTTAAGCTACTTACAAGCATTCAACAGAAACTCACATGCGTTTCTCTGAAAGAGAAGCAGTCTGTTCCAACACTTCAATTCACTGTGCGAAGTGAATGGAGTGTTGCTTCACTTTCTAAATGCTGTCCTTTCAGAGAAAATCACTTTCCTTTGAAAGTGCCTTAAGCTACTTCAAGCATTCAACAGAAACTCACATGCGTTTCTCTGAAAGAGAAGCAGTCTCTTCCAACACTTCAATTTACTGTGCGAAGTGAATGGAGTGTTGCTTCACTTTCTAAATGCTGTCCTTTCAGAGAAAATCACTTTCCTTTGAAAGTGCCTTAAGGAACTTTCAAGCATTCACAAGAAACACTAATGCGTTTCTATGAAAGAGAAGCACTCTGTTCCAACACTTCAATTCACTTCACGAAGGGAATGGAGTGTTGCTTCACTTTCTAAATGCTGTCCTTTCAGAGAAAATCACTTTCCTTTGAAAGTGCCTTAAACTTCTTTCAAGCATTCACAAAAAACTCACATGCGTTTCTCTTAAAGAGAAGCAGTCTGTTCCAACACTTCAATTCACTGTGCGAAGTGAATGGAGTGTTGCTTCAGTTTCTAAATGCTGTCCTTTCAGAGAAAATCACTTTCCTTTGAAAGTGCCTTAAGCAACGTGCAAGCATTCACAAGAAACTCACATGCGTTTCTCTGAAAGAGAAGCAGTCTGTTCCAACACTTCAATTCACTGTGCGAAGTGAATGGAGTGTTGCTTCACTTTCTAAATGCTGTCCTTTCAGAGAAAATCACTTTGCTTTGAAAGTGCCTTAAGCTACTTGCAAGCATTAGGAAGAAACTCACATGCGTTTCTCTGAAAGAGAAGCAGTCTGTTCCAACACTTCAATTCACTGTGCGAAGTGAATGGAGTGTTGCTTCACTTTCTAAATGCTGTCCTTTCAGAGAAAATCACTTTCCTTTGAAAGTGCCTTAAGCTACTTACAAGCATTCAACAGAAACTCACATGCGTTTCTCTGAAAGAGAAGCAGTCTGTTCCAACACTTCAATTCACTGTGCGAAGTGAATGGAGTGTTGCTTCACTTTCTAAATGCTGTCCTTTCAGAGAAAATCACTTTCCTTTGAAAGTGCCTTAAGCAACGTGCAATCATTCACAAGAAACTCACATGCGTTTCTCTGAAAGAGAAGCAGTCTGTTCCAACACTTCAATTCACTGTGCGAAGGGAATGGCGTGTTGCTTCACTTTCTAAATGCTGTCCTTTCAGAGAAAATGACTTTCCTTTGAAAGTGCCTTAAGCAACTTGCAAGCATTCACAAGAAACACTAATGCGTTTATATGAAAGAGAAGCACTCTGTTCCAACACTTCAATTCACTGCACGAAGGGAATGGAGTGTTGCTTCACTTTCTAAATGCTGTCCTTTCAGAGAAAATCACTTTCCTTTGAAAGTGCCTTAAACTACTTTCAAGCATTCACAAAAAACTCACATGCGTTTCTCTGAAAGAGAAGCACTCTGTTCCAACACTTAATTCACTGTGCGAAGTGAATGGAGTGTTGCTTCACTTTCTAAATGCTGTCCTTTCAGAGAAAATCACTTTCCTTTGAAAGTGCCTTAAGCTACTTGCAAGCATTAGGAAGAAACTCACATGCGTTTCTCTGAAAGAGAAGCAGTCTGTTCCAACACTTCAATTCACTGTGCGAAGTGAATGGAGTGTTGCTTCACTTTCTAAATGCTGTCCTTTCAGAGAAAATCACTTTCCTTTGAAAGTGCCTTAAGCTACTTACAAGCATTCAACAGAAACTCACATGCATTTCTCTGAAAGAGAAGCAGTCTGTTCCAACACTTCAATTCACTGTGCGAAGTGAATGGAGTGTTGCTTCACTTTCTAAATTATGTCCTTTCAGAGAAAATCACTTTCCTTTGAAAGTGCCTTAAACAACTTGCAAGCATTCACAAGAAACACTAATGCTTTGATATGAAAGAGAAGCACTCTGTTTCAACACTTCAATTCACTGTGCGAAGTGAATGGAGTGTTGCTTCACTTTCTAAATGCTGTCCTTTCAGAGAAAATCACTTTCCTTTGAAAGTGCCTTAAGCTACTTACAAGCATTCAAAAGAAACTCACATGCGTTTCTCTGAAAGAGAAGCAGTCTGTTCCAACACTTCAATTCACTGTGCGAAGTGAATGGAGTGTTGCTTCACTTTCTAAATGCTGTCCTTTCAGAGAAAATCACTTTGCTTTGAAAGTGCCTTAAGCTACTTGCAAGCATTAGGAAGAAACTTACATGCGTTTCTCTGAAAGAGAAGCAGTCTGTTCCAACACTTCAATTCACTGTGCGAAGTGAATGGAGTGTTGCTTCACTTTCTAAATGCTGTCCTTTCAGAGAAAATCACTTTCCTTTGAAAGTGCCTTAAGCTACTTACAAGCATTCAACAGAAACTCACATGCGTTTCTCTGAAAGAGAAGCAGTCTGTTCCAACACTTCAATTCACTGTGCGAAGTGAATGGAGTGTTGCTTCACTTTCTAAATGCTGTCCTTTCAGAGAAAATCACTTTCCTTTGAAAGTGCCTTAAGCTACTTCAAGCATTCAACAGAAACTCACATGCGTTTCTCTGAAAGAGAAGCAGTCTCTTCCAACACTTCAATTTACTGTGCGAAGTGAATGGAGTGTTGCTTCACTTTCTAAATGCTGTCCTTTCAGAGAAAATCACTTTCCTTTGAAAGTGCCTTAAGGAACTTTCAAGCATTCACAAGAAACACTAATGCGTTTCTATGAAAGAGAAGCACTCTGTTCCAACACTTCAATTCACTGCACGAAGGGAATGGAGTGTTGCTTCACTTTCTAAATGCTGTCCTTTCAGAGAAAATCACTTTCCTTTGAATGTGCCTTAAACTTCTTTCAAGCATTCACAAAAAACTCACATGCGTTTCTCTTAAAGAGAAGCAGTCTGTTCCAACACTTCAATTCACTGTGCGAAGTGAATGGAGTGTTGCTTCAGTTTGTAAATGCTGTCCTTTCAGAGAAAATCACTTTCCTTTGAAAGTGCCTTAAGCAACGTGCAAGCATTCACAAGAAACTCACATGCGTTTCTCTGAAAGAGAAGCAGTCTGTTCCAACACTTCAATTCACTGTGCGAAGTGAATGGAGTGTTGCTTCACTTTCTAAATGCTGTCCTTTCAGAGAAAATCACTTTCCTTTGAAAGTGCCTTAAGCTACTTGCAAGCATTCAACAGAAACACTAATGCGTTTCTATGAAAGAGAAGCAGTCTGTTCCAACACTTCAATTCACTGTGCGAAGTGAATGGCGTGTTTTTTCACTTTCTAAATGCTGTCCTTTCAGAGAAAATCACTTTGCTTTGAAAGTGCCTTAAGCAACTTGCAAGCATTCACAAGAAACACTAATGCATTTATATGAAAGAGAAGCACTCTGTTCCAACACTTCAATTCACTGCACGAAGGGAATGGCGTGTTGCTTCACTTTCTAAATGCTGTCCTTTCAGAGAAAATGACTTTCCTTTGAAAGTGCCTTAAGCAACTTGCAAGCATTCACAAGAAACACTAATGCGTTTATATGAAAGAGAAGCACTCTGTTCCAACACTTCAATTCACTGCACGAAGGGAATGGAGTGTTGCTTCACTTTCTAAATGCTGTCCTTTCAGAGAAAATCACTTTCCTTTGAAAGTGCCTTAAACTTCTTTCAAGCATTCACAAAAAACTCACATGCGTTTCTCTTAAAGAGAAGCACTCTGTTCCAACACTTAATTCACTGTGCGAAGTGAATGGAGTGTTGCTTCACTTTCTAAATGCTGTCCTTTCAGAGAAAATCACTTTCCTTTGGAAGTGCCTTAAGCTACTTGCAAGCATTAGGAAGAAACTCACATGCGTTTCTCTGAAAGAGAAGCAGTCTGTTCCAACACTTCAATTCACTGTGCGAAGTGAATGGAGTGTTGCTTCACTTTCTAAATGCTGTCCTTTCAGAGAAAATCACTTTCCTTTGAAAGTGCCTTAAGCAACTTTCAAGCATTCACAAGAAACACTAATGCGTTTCTATGAAAGAGAAGCACTCTGTTCCAACACTTCAATTCACTGCACGAAGGGAATGGAGTGTTGCTTCACTTTCTAAATGCTGTCCTTTCAGAGAAAATCACTTTCCTTTGAAAGTGCCTTAAACTTCTTTCAAGCATTCACAAAAAACTCACATGCGTTTCTCTTAAAGAGAAGCAGTCAGTTCCAACACTTCAATTCACTGTGCGAAGTGAATGGAGTGTTGCTTCAGTTTCTAAATGCTGTCCTTTCAGAGAAAATCACTTTCCTTTGAAAGTGCCTTAAGCAACGTGCAAGCATTCACAAGAAACTCACATGCGTTTCTCTGAAAGAGAAGCAGTCTGTTCCAACACTTCAATTCACTGTGTGAAGTGAATGGAGTGTTGCTTCACTTTCTAAATGCTGTCCTTTCAGAGAAAATCACTTTCCTTTGAAAGTGCCTTAAGCTACTTGCAAGCATTCAACAGAAACACTAATGCGTTTCTATGAAAGAGAAGCAGTCTGTTCCAACACTTCAATTCACTGTGCGAAGTGAATGGCGTGTTTTTTCACTTTCTAAATGCTGTCCTTTCAGAGAAAATCACTTTGCTTTGAAAGTGCCTTAAGCAACTTGCAAGCATTCACAAGAAACACTAATGCATTTATATGAAAGAGAAGCACTCTGTTCCAACACTTCAATTCACTGCACGAAGGGAATGGCGTGTTGCTTCACTTTCTAAATGCTGTCCTTTCAGAGAAAATGACTTTCCTTTGAAAGTGCCTTAAGCAACTTGCAAGCATTCACAAGAAACACTAATGCGTTTATATGAAAGAGAAGCACTCTGTTCCAACACTTCAATTCACTGCACGAAGGGAATGGAGTGTTGCTTCACTTTCTAAATGCTGTCCTTTCAGAGAAAATCACTTTCCTTTGAAAGTGCCTTAAACTACTTTCAAGCATTCACAAAAAACTCACATGCGTTTCTCTTAAAGAGAAGCACTCTGTTCCAACACTTAATTCACTGTGCGAAGTGAATGGAGTGTTGCTTCACTTTCTAAATGCTGTCCTTTCAGAGAAGATCACTTTCCTTTGGAAGTGCCTTAAGCTACTTGCAAGCATTAGGAAGAAACTCACATGCGTTTCTCTGAAAGAGAAGCAGTCTGTTCCAACACTTCAATTCACTGTGCGAAGTGAATGGAGTGTTGCTTCACTTTCTAAATGCTGTCCTTTCAGAGAAAATCACTTTCCTTTGAAAGTGCCTTAAGCTACTTACAAGCATTCAACAGAAACTCACATGCATTTCTTTGAAAGAGAAGCAGTCTGTTCCAACACTTCAATTCACTGTGCGAAGTGAATGGAGTGTTGCTTCACTTTCTAAATGCTGTCCTTTCAGAGAAAATCACTTTCCTTTGAAAGTGCCTTAAACAACTTGCAAGCATTCACAAGAAACACTAATGCGTTTATATGAAAAAGAAGCACTCTGTTCCAACACTTCAATTCACTGTGCGAAGTGAATGGAGTGTTGCTTCACTTTCTAAATTATGTCCTTTCAGAGAAAATCACTTTGCTTTGAAAGTGCCTTAAGCTACTTGCAAGCATTAGGAAGAAATTCACATGCGTTTCTCTGAAAGAGAAGCACTCTGTTCCAACACTTCAATTCACTGCACGAAGGGAATGGAGTGTTGCTTCACTTTCTAAATGCTGTCCTTTCAGAGAAAATGACTTTCCTTTGAAAGTGCCTTAAACTACTTTCAAGCATTCACAAAAAACTCACATGCGTTTCTCTTAAAGAGAAGCAGTCTGTTCCAACACTTCAATTCACTGTGCGAAGTGAATGGAGTGTTGCTTCAGTTTGCAAATGCTGTCCTTTCAGAGAAAATCACTTTCCTTTGAAAGTGCCTTAAGCAACTTGCAAGCATTCACAAGAAACTCACATGCGTTTCTTGAAAGAGAAGCAGTCTGTTCCAACACTTCAATTCACTGTGCGAAGTGAATAGAGTGTTGCTTCACTTTCTAAATGCTGTCCTTTCAGAGAAAATCACTTTCCTTAGAAAGTGCCTTAAGCTACTTACAAGCATTCACCAGAAACTCACATGCGTTTTTCTGAAAGAGAAGCAGTCTGTTCCAATACTTCAATTCACTCTGCGAAGTGAATGGAGTGTTGCTTCACTTTCTAAATGCTGTCCTTTCAGAGAAAATCACTTTCCTTTGAAAGTGCCTTAAGCTATTTACAAGCATTCAACAGAAACTCACATGCATTTCTCTGAAAGAGAAGCAGTCTGTTCCAACACTTCAATTCACTGTGCGAAGTGAATGGAGTGTTGCTTCACTTTCTAAATTCTGTCCTTTCAGAGAAAATCACTTTCCTTTGAAAGTGCCTTAAACTACTTTCAAGCATTCATAAAAAACTCACATGCGTTTCTCTGAAAGAGAAGCAGTCTGTTCCAACACTTCAATTCACTGTGCGAAGTGAATGGAGTGTTGCTTCACTTTCTAAATTATGTCCTTTCAGAGAAAATCACTTTGCTTTGATAGTGCCTTAAGCTACTTGCAAGCATTAGGAAGAAACTTACAAGCGTTTCTCTGAAAGAGAAGCAGTCTGTTCCAACACTTCAATTCACTGTGTGAAGTGAATAGAGTGTTGCCTCACTTTATAAATGCTGTTTTTTCAGAGAAAATCACTTTCCTTTGAAAGTGCCTTAAGCAACTTGCAAGCATTCACAAGAAACACTAATGCGTTTATATGAAAGAGAAGCACTCTGTTCCCACCCTTCAATTCACTGCACGAAGGGAATGGAGTGTTGCTTCACTTTCTAAATGCTGTCCTTTCAGAGAAAATCACTTTGAAAGAGCCTTGAGCTACTTACAAGCATTCAACAGAAACTCACATGCATTTCTCTGAAAGAGAAGCAGTCTGTTCCAACACTTCAATTCACTGTGCGAAGTGAATGGAATGTTACTTCACTTTCTAAATGCTGTCCTTTCAGAGAAAATCACTTTCCTTTGAAAGTGCCTTAAGCTACTTTCAAGCATTCACAGGAAACACACATGCGTTTCTCTGAAATAGAAGCAGTCTGTTCCAAAACTTCAATTCACTGTGCGAAGTGAATGGAGTGTTGCTTCACTTTCTAAATCCTCTCCTTTCAGAGAAAATCACTTTTGTTTGAAAGTGCCTTAAGCAACTTTCAAGCATTCACAAGAAATTCACATGCATTTCTCTGAAAGAGAAGCCTTCTCTTCCAAAACTTCAATTCACTGTGCGAAGTGAATGGAGTGTTGCTTCACTTTCTAAATGCTGTCCTTTCAGAGAAAATCACGTTCCTTTGAAATTGCCTTAAGCTACTTACAAGCATTCACCAGAAACTCACATGTGTTTCTCTGAAAGAGAAGCAATCTGATCAAACACTTCAATTCACTGTGCAAAGTGAATGGAGTGTTGCCTCACTTTCGAAATGCTGTCCTTTCAGAGAAAATCACTTTCCTTTGAAAGTGCCTTAAGCTAATTGCAAGCATTCAACAGAAACTCACATGCATTTCTCTGAAAGAGAAGCATTCTGTTCCAACACTTCAATTCACTGTGCAAAGTGAATGGAGTGTTGCTTCACTTTCTAAATGCTGTCCTTTCAGAGAAAATCACTTTCCTTTGAAAGAGCCTTAAGCTACTTACAAGCATTCAACAGAAACTCACATGAATTTCTCTGAAAGAGAAGCAGTCGGTTCCAACACTTCAATTCACTGTGCAAAGTGAATGGAGTGTTGCCTCACTTTCGAAATGCTGTCCTTTCAGAGAAAATCACTTTCCTTTGAAAGTGCCTTAAGCTACTTGCAAGCATTCACAAGAAACACTAATGTGTTTCTATTAAAGAGAAGCAGTCTGTTCCAACACTTCAATTCATTGCGCGAAGGGAATGGAGTGTTGCTTTACTTTCTAAATGCTGTCCTTTCAGAGATAATCACTTTCCTTTGAAAGAGCTTTAAGCTACTTACAAGCATTCAACAGAAACTCACATGAATTTCTCTGAAAGAGAAGCAGTCGGTTCCAACACTTCAATTCACTGTACAAAGTGAATGGAGTGTTGCTTCACTTTCGAAATGTTGTCCTTTCAGAGAAAATCACTTTCCTTTGTAAGTGCCTTAAGCTACTTGCAAGCATTCACAAGAAACACTAAAGCGTTTCTATGAAAGAGAAGCACTCTGTTCCAACAGTTCAATTCACTGCACGAAGGGAATGGAGTGTTGCTTCACTTTCTAAATGCTCTCCTTTCAGAGAAAATCACTTTCCTTTGAAAGTGCCTTAAGCAACTTGCAAGCATTCACAAGAAACTCACATGCGTTTCTCTGAAAGAGAAGCAGTCTGTTTCAACACTTCAATTCACTGTGCGAAGTGAATGGAGTGTTGCTTCACTTTCTAAATGCTGTCCTTTCAGAGAAAATCACTTTCCTTTGAAAGTGCCTTAAGCTACTTACAAGCATTCACCAGAAACTCACATGCGTTTCTCTCAAAGAGAAGCAGTCCGTTCCAACACTTCAATTCACTGTGCGAAGTGAATGGAGTGTTGCTTCACTTTCTAAATGCTGTCCTTTCAGAGAAAATCACTTTCCTTTGAAAGTGCCTTAAGCTACTTGCAAGCATTCACAAGAAACACTACTGCGTTTCTATGAAAGAGAAGCAGTCTGTTCCAACAATTCAATTCATTGCACGAAGTGCATGGAGTGTTGCTTTACTTTCTAAATGCTGTCCTTTCAGAGAAAATCCCTTTCCTTTGAAAGTGCCTTAAGCAACTTTCAAGCATTCACATGAAATTCACATGGATTTCTCTGAAAGAGAAGCCTTCTCTTCCAAAACTTCAATTCACTGTGCGAAGTGAATGGAGTGTTGCTTCACTTCCTAAATGCTGTCCTTTCAGAGAAAATCACGTTCCTTTGAAATTGCCTTAAGCTACTTACAAGCATTCACCAGAAACTCACATGTGTTTCTCTGAAAGAGAAGCAAGCTGGTCCAAACTTCAATTCACTGTGCAAAGTGAATGGAGTGTTGCCTCACTTTCTAAATGCTGTCCTTTCAGAGAAAATCACTTTCCTTTGAAAGTGCCTTAAGCTAATTACAAGCATTCAACAGAAACTCACATGCATTTCTCTGAAAGAGAAGCAGTCTGTTCCAACACTTCAATTCACTGTGCAAAGTGAATGGAGTGTTGCTTCACTTTCTAAATTCTGTCCTTTCAGAGAAAATCACTTTCCTTTGAAAGTGCCTTAAACTACTTTCAAGCATTCATAAAAAACTCACATGCGTTTCTCTGAAACAGAAGCAGTCTGTTCCAACACTTCAATTCACTGTGCGAAGTGAATGGAGTGTTGCTTCACTTTCCAAATTATGTCCTTTCAGAGAAAATCACTTTCCTTTGATAGTGCCTTAAGCTACTTGCAAGCATTAGGAAGAAACTCACATGCGTTTCTCTGAAAGAGAAGCAGTCCGTTCAAACACTTCAATTCACTGTGCGAAGTGAATGGAGTGTTGCTTCACTTTCTAAATGCTGTCCTTTCAGAGAAAATCACTTTCCTTTGAAAGTGCCTTAAGCTACTTGCAAGCATTAGGAAGAAACTCACATGCGTTTCTCTGAAAGAGAAGCAGTCTGTTCCAACACTTAAATTCACTGTGCGAAGTGAACGGAGTGTTGCCTCACTTTCTAAATGCTGTCCTTTCAGAGAAAATCACTTTCCATTGAAAGTGCCTTAAACTACTTTCAAGCATTCACAAAAAACTCACATGCGTTTCTCTGAAAGAGAAGCATTCTGTTCCAACACTTCAATTCACTGTGCGAAGTGAATGGAGTGTTGCTTCACTTTCTAAATGCTGTCCTTTCAGAGAAAATCACTTTCTTTGGAAGTGCCTTAAACAACTTTCAAGCATTCACAAGAAATTCACATGCATTTCTCTGAAAGAGAAGCCTTCTCTTCCAACACTTCAATTCACTCTGCAAAGTGAATGGAGTGTTGCTTCACTTTCTAAATGCTGTCCTTTCAGAGAAAATCACTTTCCTTTGAAAGTGCCTTAAGCTACTTACAAGCATTCACCAGAAACTCACATGCGTTTCTCTGAAAGAGAAGCAGTCTGTTCCAATATTTCAATTCATTCTGCGAAGTGATTGGAGTGTTGCTTCACTTTCTAAATGCTGTACTTTCAGAGAAAATCACTTTCCTTTGAAAGTGCCTTAAGCTACTTACAAGCATTCAACGGAAACTCACATGCAATTCTGTGAAAGAGAAGCAGTCTGTTCCAACACTTCAATTCACTGTGCGAAGTGAATGGAGTGTTGCTTCACTTTCTAAATGCTGTCCTTTCAGAGAAAATCACTTTCCTTTGAAAGTGCCTTAAGCTACTTGCAAGCATTCACAAGAAACACTAATGCGTTTCTATGAAAGAGAAGCAGTCTGTTCCAACAATTCAATTCATTGCACGAAGTGCATGGAGTGTTGCTTTACTTTCTAAATGCTGTCCTTTCAGAGAAAATCCCTTTCCTTTGAAAGTGCCTCAAGCAACTTTCAAGCATTCACATGAAATTCACATGCATTTCTCTGAAAGAGAAGCCTTCTCTTCCAAAACTTCAATTCACTGTGCGAAGTGAATGGAGTGTTGCTTCACTTCCTAAATGCTGTCCTTTCAGAGAAAATCACGTTCCTTTGAAATTGACTTAAGCTACTTACAAGCATTCACCAGAAACTCACATGTGTTTTTCTGAAAGAGAAGCAAGCTGGTCCAAACTTCAATTCACTGTGCAAAGTGAATGGAGTGTTGCCTCACTTTCTAAATGCTGTCCTTTCAGAGAAAATCACTTTCCTTTGAAAGTGCCTTAAGCTAATTACAAGCATTCAACAGAAACTCACATGCATTTCTCTGAAAGAGAAGCAGTCTGTTCCAACACTTCAATTCACTGTGCAAAGTGAATGGAGTGTTGCTTCACTTTCTAAATTCTGTCCTTTCAGAGAAAATCACTTTCCTTTGAAAGTGCCTTAAACTACTTTCAAGCATTCATAAAAAACTCACATGCGTTTCTCTGAAACAGAAGCAGTCTGTTCCAACACTTCAATTCACTGTGCGAAGTGAATGGAGTGTTGCTTCACTTTCCAAATTATGTCCTTTCAGAGAAAATCACTTTCCTTTGATAGTGCCTTAAGCTACTTGCAAGCATTAGGAAGAAACTCACATGCGTTTCTCTGAAAGAGAAGCAGTCCGTTCAAACACTTCAATTCACTGTGCGAAGTGAATGGAGTGTTGCTTCACTTTCTAAATGCTGTCCTTTCAGAGAAAATCACTTTCCTTTGAAAGTGCCTTAAGCTACTTGCAAGCATTAGGAAGAAACTCACATGCGTTTCTCTGAAAGAGAAGCAGTCTGTTCCAACACTTAAATTCACTGTGCGAAGTGAACGGAGTGTTGCCTCACTTTCTAAATGCTGTCCTTTCAGAGAAAATCACTTTCCATTGAAAGTGCCTTAAACTACTTTCAAGCATTCACTAAAAACTCACATGCGTTTCTCTGAAAGAGAAGCAGTCTGTTCCAACACTTCAATTCACTGTGCGAAGTGAATGGAGTGTTGCTTCACTTTCTAAATGCTGTCCTTTCAGAGAAAATCACTTTCTTTGGAAGTGCCTTAAACAACTTTCAAGCATTCACAAGAAATTCACATGCATTTCTCTGAAAGAGAAGCCTTCTCTTCCAACACTTCAATTCACTCTGCAAAGTGAATGGAGTGTTGCTTCACTTTCTAAATGCTGTCCTTTCAGAGAAAATCACTTTCCTTTGAAAGTGCCTTAAGCTACTTACAAGCATTCACTAGAAACTCACATGCGTTTCTCTGAAAGAGAAGCAGTCTCTTCCAATATTTCAATTCATTCTGCGAAGTGAATGGAGTGTTGCTTCACTTTCTAAATGCTGTCCTTTCAGAGAAAATCACTTTCCTTTGAAAGTGCCTTAAGCTACTTACAAGCATTCAACGGAAACTCACATGCATTTCTCTGAAAGAGAAGCAGTCTGTTCCAACACTTCAATTCACTGTGCGAAGTGAATGGAGTGTTGCTTCACTTTCTAAATGCTGTCCTTTCAGAGAAAATCACTTTCCTTTGAAAGTGCCTTAAGCTACTTACAAGCATTCACCAGAAACACACATGCGTTTCTCTGAAAGAGGAGCAGTCTGTTCCAACACTTCAATTCACTGTGCGAAGTGAATGGAGTGTTGCTTCACTTTCTAAATGCTGTCATTTCAGAGAAAATCACTTTCCTTTGAAAGTGCCTTAAGCTACATGCAAGCATTAGGAAGAAACTCACATGCGTTTCTCTGAAAGAGAAGCAGTCTGTTCCAACACTTAATTCACTGTGCGAAGTGAATGGAGTGTTGCTTCACTTTCTAAATGCTGTCCTTTCAGAGAAAATCACTTTCCTTTGAAAGTGCCTTAAGCTACTTGCAAGCATTAGGAAGAAACTCACATGCGTTTCTCTGAAAGAGAAGCAGTCTGTTCCAACACTTCAATTCACTGGGCGAAGTGAATGGAGTGTTGCTTCACTTTCTAAATGCTGTCCTTTCAGAGAAAATCACTTTCCTTTGAAAGTGCCTTAAACTACTTACAAGCATTCAACAGAAACTCACATGCGTTTCTCTGAAAGTGAAGCAGTCTGTTCCAACACTTCAATTCACTGGGCGAAGTGAATGGAGTGTTGCTTCACTTTCTAAATGCTGTCCTTTCAGAGAAAATCACTTTCCTTTGAAAGTGCCTTAAGCTACTTACAAGCATTCAACAGAAACTCACATGCATTTCTCTGAAAGAGAAGCAGTCTGTTCCAACACATCAATTCACTGTGCGAAGTGAATGCAGTGTTGCTTCACTTTCTAAATTATGTCCTTTCAGAGAAAATCACTTTCCTTTGACAGTGCCTTAAGCAACTTGCAAGCATTCACAGGAAACACTAATGCGTTTATATGAAAGAGAAGCACTCTGTTCCAACACTTCAATTCACTGCACGAAGGGAATGGAGTGTTGCTTCACTTTCTAAATGCTTTTCTTTCAGAGAAAATCACTTTCCTTTGAGAGTGCCTTAAGCTACTTGCAAACATTCACCAGAAACTCACATGCGTTTCTCTGAAAGAGAAGCATTCTGTTCCAACACTTCAATTCATTGCGCGAAGGGAATGGAGTGTTGCTTCACTTTCTAAATGCTGTCCTTTCAGAGAAAATCACTTTCCTTTGAAAGTGCCTTAAGCTACTTGCAAGCATTAGGAAGAAACTCACATGCGTTTCTCTGAAAGAGAAGCAGTCTGTTCCAACACTCCAATTCACTGTGCGAAGTGAACGGAGTGGTGCCTCACTTTCTAAATTTTGTCCTTTCAGAGAAAATCACTTTCCATTGAAAGTGCCTTAAACTACTTTCAAGCATTCACAAAAAACTCACATGCGTTTCTCTGAAAGAGAAGCAGTCTGTTCCAACACTTCAATTCACTGTGTGAAGTGAATGGAGTGTTGCTTTACTTTCTAAATGCTGTCCTTTCAGAGAAAATCACTTTCCTTTGAAAGAGCCTTGAGCTACTTACAAGCATTCAACAGAAACTCACATGCATTTCTCTGAAAGAGAAGCAGTCTGTTCCAACCCTTCAATTCACTGTGCGAAGTGAATGGAATGTTACTTCACTTTCTAAATGCTGTCCTTTCAGAGAAAATCACTTTCCTTTGAAAGTGCCTTACGCTACTTTCAAGCATTCACAGGAAACACACATGAGTTTCTCTGAAATAGAAGCAGTCTGTTCCAACACTTCAATTCACTGTGCGAAGTGAATGGAGTGTTGCTTCACTTTCTAAATCCTGTCCTTTCAGAGAAAATCACTTTTGTTTGAAAGTGCCTTAAGCAACTTTCAAGCATTCACAAGAAATTCACATGCATTTCTCTGAAAGAGAAGCCTTCTCTTCCAAAACTTCAATTCACTGTGCGAAGTGAATGGAGAGTTGCTTCACTTTCTAAATGCTGTCCTTTCAGAGAAAATCACGTTCCTTTGAAATTGCCTTAAGCTACTTACAAGCATTCACCAGAAACTCACATGTGTTTCTCTGAAAGAGAAGCAATCTGATCCAACACTTCAATTCACTGTGCAAAGTGAATGGAGTGTTGCCTCACTTTCGAAATGCTGTCCTTTCAGAGAAAATCACTTTCCTTTGAAAGTGACTTAAGCTAATTGCAAGCATTCAAAAGAAACTCACATGCATTTCTCTGAAAGAGAAGCAGTCTGTTCCAACACTTCAATTCACTGTGCAAAGTGAATGGAGTTTTGCTTCACTTTCTAAATTCTGTCCTTTCAGAGAAAATCACTTTCCTTTGACAGTGCCTTAAGCAACTTGCAAGCATTCACAGGAAACACTAATGCGTTTATATGAAAGAGAAGCACTCTGTTCCAACACTTCAATTCACTGCACGAAGGGAATGGAGTGTTGCTTCACTTTCTAAATGCTGTCCTTTCAGAGAAAATCACTTTCCTTTGAGAGTGCCTTAAGCTACTTGCAAGCATTCACCAGAAACTCACATGCGTTTCTCTGAAAGAGAAGCATTCTGTTCCAACACTTCAATTCATTGCGCGAAGGGAATGGAGTGTTGCTTCACTTTCTAAATGCTGTCCTTTCAGAGAAAATCACTTTCCTTTGAACGTGCCTTAAGCTACTTGCAAGCATTAGGAAGAAACTCACATGCGTTTCTCTGAAAGAGAAGCAGTCTGTTCCAACACTTCAATTCACTCTGCGAAGTGATTGGAGTGTTGCTTCACTTTCTAAATGCTGTTCTTTCAGAGAAAATCACTTTCCTTTGAAAGTGCCTTAAGCTACTTTCAAGCATTAGAAAGAAACTCATATGCGTTTCTCTGAAAGAGAAGCAGTCCGTTCCAACACTTCAATTCACTGTGCGAAGTGAATGGAGTGTTGCTTCACTTTCTAAATGCTGTCCTTTCAGAGAAAATCACTTTCCTTTGAAAGTGCCTTAAGCTACTTGCAAGCATTAGGAAGAAACTCACATGCGTTTCTCGGAAAGAGAAGCAGTCTGTTCCAACACTTCAATTCACTGTGCGAAGTGAACGGAGTGGTGCCTCACTTTCTAAATGCTGTCCTTTCAGAGAAAATCACTTTCCATTGAAAGTGCCTTAAAATACTTTCAAGCATTCACAAATAACTCACATGCGTTTCTCTGAAAGAGAAGCAGTCTGTTCCAACACTTCAATTCACTGTGCGAAGTGAATGGAGTGTTGCTTCACTTTCTAAATGCTGTCTTTTCAGAGAAAATCACTTTCCTTTGAAAGTGCCTTAAGCAACTTTCAAGCATTCACAAGAAATTCACATGCATTTCTCTGAAAGAGAAGCCTTTTCTTCCAACACTTCAATTCACTCTGCAAAGTGAATGGAGTGTTGCTTCACTTTCTAAATGCTGTCCTTTCAGAGAAAATCACTTTCCTTTGAAAGTGCCTTAAGCAACTTGCAAGCATTCACAAGAAACACTAATGCGTTTATATGAGAGAGAAGCACTCTGTTCCAACACTTCAATTCACTGCACGAAGGGAATGGAGTGTTACTTCACTTTCTAAATGCTGTCCTTTCAGAGAAAATCACTTTCCTTTGAACGTGCCTTAAGCAACTTACAAGCATTCACCAGAAACTCACATGCATTTCTCTGAAAGAGAAGCAGTCTGTTCCAACACTTCAATTCACTGTGCGAAGTGAATGGAGTGCTGCTTCACTTTCTAAATGCTGTCCTTTCAGAGAAAATCACTTTCCTTTGAAAGTGCCTTAAGCTACTTGCAAGCATTAGGAAGAAACTCACATGCGTTTCTCTGAAAGAGAAGCAGTCTGTTCCAACACTTCAATTCACTGTGAGAAGTGAATGGAGTGTTGCCTCACTTTCTAAATGCTGTCCTTTCAGAGAAAATCACTTTCCTTTGAAAGTGCCTTAAACTACTTTCAAGCATTCATAAAAAACTCACATGCGTTTCTCTGAAAGAAAAGCAGTCTGTTCCAACACTTCAATTCACTGTGCGAAGTGAATGGAGTGTTGCTTCACTTTCTAAATGCTGTCCTTTCAGAGAAAATCACTTTCCTTTGATAGTGCCTTTAGCTACTTGCAAGCATTAGGAAGAAACTCACATGCGTTTCTCTGAAAGAGAAGCAGTCTGTTCCAACACTTCAATTCACTGTGTGAAGGGAATAGAGTGTTGCCTCACTTTCTAAATGCTGTCCTTTCAGAGAAAATCACTTTCCTTTGAAAGTGCCTTAAGCAAATTGCAAGCATTTAACAGAAACTCACATGCGTTTCTCTGAAAGAGAAGCAGTCTGTTCCAACACTTCAATTCACTGTGCGAAGTGAATGGAGTGTTGCTTCACTTTCTAAATGCTGTACTTTCAGAGAAAATCACTTTCCTTTGAAAGTGTCTTAAGCTACTTGCAAGCATTAGGAAGAAACTCACATGCGTTTCTCTGAAAGAGAAGCAGTCTGTTCCAACACTTCAATTCACTGTGCGAAGTGAATGGAGTGTTGCTTCACTTTCTAAATGCTGTCCTTTCAGAGAAAATCACTTTCCTTTGATAGTGCCTTAAGCTACTTGCAAGCATTAGGAAGAAACTCACATGCGTTTCTCTGAAAGAGAAGCAGTCTGTTCCAACACTTCAATTCACTGTGCGAAGTGAATGGAGTGTTGCTTCACTTTCTAAATGCTGTTCTTTCAGAGAAAATCACTTTCCTTTGAAAGTGCCTTAAGCTACTTGCAAGCATTAGGAAGAAACTCACATGCGTTTCTCTGAAAGAGAAGCAGTCCGTTCCAACACTTCAATTCACTGTGTGAAGTGAATGGAGTGTTGCTTCACTTTCTAAATGCTGTCCTTTCAGAGAAAATCACTTTCCTTTGAAAGTGCCTTAAGCTACTTGCAAGCATTAGGAAGAAACTCACATGCGTTTCTCTGAAAGAGAAGCAGTCTGTTCCAACACTTCAATTCACTGTGCGAAGTGAACAGAGTGTTGCCTCACTTTCTAAATGCTGTCCTTTCAGAGAAAATCACTTTCCATTTAAAGTGCCTTAAAATACTTTCAAGCATTCACAAAAAACTCACATGCGTTTCTCTGAAAGAAAAGCAGTCTGTTCCAACACTTCAATTCACTGTGCGAAGTGAATGGAGTGTTGCTTCACTTTCTAAATGCTGTCCTTTCAGAGAAAATCACTTTCCTTTGAAAGTGCCTTAAGCAACTTTCAAGCATTCACAAGAAATTCACATGCATTTCTCTGAAAGCGAAGCCTTCTCTTCCAACACTTCAATTCACTCTGCGAAGTGAATGGAGTGTTGCTTCACTTTCTAAATGCTGTCCTTTCAGAGAAAATCACTTTTCTTTGAAAGTGCCTTAAGCTATTTACAAGCATTTAACAGAAACTCACATGCGTTTCTCTGAAAGAGAAGCAGTCTGTTCCAACACTTCAATTCACTGTGCGAAGTGAATGGAGTGTTGCTTCACTTTCTAAATGCTGTCCTTTCAGAGAAAATCCCTTTCCTTTGAATGTGCCTTAAGCTACTTACAAGCATTCAACAGAAACTCACATGCATTTCTCTGAAAGAGAAGCAATCTGTTCCAACACTTCAATTCTTTGTGCGAAGTGAATGGAGTGTTGCTTCACTTTCTAAATGCTGTCCTTTCAGAGAAAACCACTTTCTTTGAAAGTGCCTTAAGCTACTTGCAAGCATTCACAAGAAACACTAATGCGTTTCTATTAAAGAGAAGCAGTCTGTTCCAACACTTCAATTCATTGCGCGAAGGGAATGGAGTGTTGCTTTACTTTCTAAATGCTGTCCTTTCAGAGAAAATCATTTTCCTTTGAAAGAGCCTTAAGCTACTTACAAGCATTCAACGGAAACTCACATGCATTTCTCTGAAAGAGAAGCAGTCTGTTCCAACACTTCAATTCACTGTACAAAGTGAATGGAGTGTTGCTTCACTTTCTAAATGCTGTCTTTCAGAGAAAATCACTTTCCTTTGAAAGTGCCTTAAGCAACTTGCAAGCATTCACAAGAAACAATAATGCATTTCTATGAAAGAGAAGCACTCTGTTCCAACACTTCAATTCACTGCACGAAGGGAATGGAGTGTTGCTTCACTTTCTACATGGTGTCCTTTCAGAGAAAATCACTTTCCTTCGAAAGTGCCTTAAGCTACTTACAAGCATTCAACAGAAACTCACATGCGTTTCTCTGAAAGAGAATCAGTCTGTTCCAACACTTCAATTCACTGTGCGAAGTGAATGGAGTGTTGCTTCACTTTCTAAATGCTGTCCTTTCAGAGAAAATCACTTTCCTTTGAAAGAGCCTTAAACTACTTTCAAGCATTCACAAAAAACTCACATGCGTTTCTCTTAAAGAGAAGCAGTCTGTTCCAACACTTCAATTCACTGTGCGAAGTGAATGGTGTGTTGCTTCAGTTTGTAAATGCTGTCCTTTCAGAGAAAATCACTTTCCTTTGAAAGTGCCTTAAGCAACTTGCAAGCATTCACAAGAAACTCACATGCGTTTCACTGAAAGAGAAGCAGTCTGTTCCAACACTTCAATTCACTGTGCGAAGTGAATGGAGTGTTGCTTCACTTTCTAAATGCTGTCCTTTCAGAGAAAATCACTTTCCTTTGAAAGTGCCTTAAGCTACTTACAAGCATTCACCAGAAACTCACATGCGTTTCTCTGAAAGAGAAGCAGTCTGTTCCAACACTTCAATTCACTGTGCGAAGTGAATGGAGTGTTGCTTCACTTTCTAAATGCTGTCATTTCAGAGAAAATCACTTTCCTTTGAAAGTGCCTTAAGCTACTTACAAGCATTCAACAGAAACTCACATGCGTTTCTCTGAAAGAGAAGCAGTCTGTTCCAACACTTCAATTCACTGTGCGAAGTGAATGGAGTGTTGCTTCACTTTCTAAATGCTGTCCTTTCAGAGAAAATCACTTTCCTTTGAAAGTGCCTTAAGCTACTTACAAGCATTCAACAGAAACTCACATGCATTTCTCTGAAAGAGAATCAGTCTGTTCCAACACTTCAATTCACTGTGCGAAGTGAATGGAGTGTTGCTTCACTTTCTAAATGCTGTCCTTTCAGAGAAAATCACTTTCCTTTGAAAGTGCCTTAAGCTACTTGCAAGCATTCGCAAGAAACACTAATGTGTTTCTCTGAAAGAGAAGCAGTCTGTTCCAACACTTCAATTCATTGCGCGAAGGGAATGGAGTGTTGCTTTACTTTCTAAATGCTGTCCTTTCAGAGAAAATCACTTTCCTTTGAAAGAGCCTTAAGCTACTTACAAGCATTCACCAGAAACTCACATGCATTTCTCTGAAAGAGAAGCAGTCTGTTCCAACACTTCAATTCACTGTACAAAGTGAATGGAGTGTTGCTTCACTTTCTAAATGCTGTCCTTTCAGAGAAAATCACTTTCCTTTGAAAGTGCCTTAAGCAACTTGCAAGCATTCACAAGAAACACTAATGCGTTTCTATGAAAGAGAAGCACTCTGTTCCAACACTTCAATTCACTGTGCGAAGTGAACGGAGTGTTGCTTCACTTTCTAAATGCTGTCCTTTCAGAGAAAATCACTTTCCTTTGAAAGTGCCTTAAACTACTTTCAAGCATTCACAAAAAACTCACATGCGTTTCTCTGAAAGAGAAGCAGTCTGTTCCAACACTTCAATTCACTGTGCGAAGTGAATGGAGTGTTGCTTCAGTTTCTAAATGCTGTCCTTTCAGAGAAAATAACTTTCCTTTGAAAGTGCCTTAAGCAACTTGCAAGCATTCACAAGAAACTCACATGCATTTCTCTGAAAGAGAAGCAGTCTGTTCCAACACTTCAATTCACTGTGCGAAGTGAATGAAGTGTTGCTTCACTTTCTAAATGCTGTCCTTTCAGAGAAAATCACTTTCCTTTGAAAGTGCCTTAAGCTACTTACAAGCATTCACCAGAAACTCACATGCGTTTCTCTGAAAGAGAAGCAGTCTGTTCCAATACTTCAATTCACTCTGCGAAGTGAATGGAGTGTTGCTTCACTTTCTAAATGCTGTCCTTTCAGAGAAAATCACTTTCCTTTGAAAGTGCCTTAAGCTACTTACAAGCATTCAACAGAAACTCACATGCATTTCTCTGAAAGAGAAGCAGTCTGTTCCAACACTTCAATTCACTGTGCGAAGTGAATGGAGTGTTGCTTCACTTTCTAAATGCTGTCCTTTCAGAGAAAATCACTTTCCTTTGAAAGTGCCTTAAGCTACTTACAAGCATTCACCAGAAACTCACATGCGTTTCTCTGAAAGAGAAGCAGTCTGTTCCAATACTTCAATTCACTCTGCGAAGTGAATGGAGTGTTGCTTCACTTTCTAAATGCTGTCCTTTCAGAGAAAATCACTTTCCTTTGAAAGTGCCTTAAGCTACTTACAAGCATTCAACGGAAACTCACATGCATTTCTCTGAAAGAGAAGCAGTCTGTTCCAACACTTCAATTCACTGTGCGAAGTGAATGGAGTGTTGCTTCACTTTCTAAATGCTGTCCTTTCAGAGAAAATCACTTTCCTTTGAAAGTGCCTTAAGCTACTAACAAGCATTCACCAGAAACTCACATCTGTTTCTCTGAAAGAGAAGCAGTCTGTTCCAACACTTCAATTCACTGTGCGAAGTGAATGGAGTGTTGCTTCACTTTCTAAATGCTGTCCTTTCAGAGAAAATCACTTTCCCTTGAAAGTGCCTTAAGCTACTTGCAAGCATTAGGAAGAAACTCACATGCGTTTCGCTGAAAGAGAAGCAGTCTGTTCCAACACTTCAATTCACTGTGCGAAGTGAATGGAGTGTTGCTTCACTTTCTAAATGCTGTCCTTTCAGAGAAAATCACTTTCCTTTGAAAGTGCCTTAAGCTACTTGCAAGCATTAGGAAGAAACTCACATGCGTTTCTCTGAAAGAGAAGCAGTCTGTTCCAACACTTCAATTCACTGTGCGAAGTGAATGGAGTGTTGCTTCACTTTCTAAATTATGTCCTTTCAGAGAAAATCACTTTCCTTTGAAAGTGCCTTAAGCAACTTGCAAGCATTCACAAGAAACACTAAGGCGTTTCTATGAAAGAGAAGCACTCTGTTCCAACACTTCAGTTCACTGCACGAAGTGAATGGAGTGTTGCTTCACTTTCTAAATGCTGTCCTTTCAGAGAAAATCACTTTCCTTTGAAAGTGCCTTAAGCTACTTACAAGCATTCACCAGAAACTCACATGCGTTTCTCTGAAAGAGAAGCAGTCGGTTCCAACACTTCAATTCACTGTGCGAAGTGAATGGAGTGTTGCTTCACTTTCTAAATGCTGTCCTTTCAGAGAAAATCACTTTCCTTTGAAAGTGCCTTAAGCTACTTGCAAGCATTAGGAAGAAACTCACATGCGTTTCTCTGAAAGAGAAGCAGTCTGTTCCAACACTTCAATTCACTGTGCGAAGTGAATGGAGTGTTGCCTCACTTTCTAAATGCTGTCCTTTCAGAGAAAATCACTTTCCTTTGAAAGTGCCTTAAACTACTTTCAAGCATTCATAAAAAACTCACATGCGTTTCTCTGAAAGAGAAGCAGTCTGTTCCAACACTTCAGTTCACTGTGCGAATGGAATGGAGTGTTGCTTCACTTTCTAAATGCTGTCCTTTCAGAGAAAATCACGTTCCTTTGATAGTGCCTTAAGCTACTTGCAGGCATTAGGAAGAAACTCACATGCGTTTCTCTGAAACAGAAGCAGTCTGTTCCAACACTTCAATTCACGGTGTGAAGTGAATAGAGTGTTGCCTCACTTTCTAAATGCTGTCCTTTCAGAGAAAATCACTTTCCTTTGAAAGTGCCTTAAGCTACTTACAAGCATTCACCAGAAACTCACATGCGTTTCTCTGAAAGAGAAGCAGTCTGTTCCAACACTTCAATTCACTGTGCGAAGTGAATGGAGTGTTGCTTCACTTTCTAAATGCTGTCCTTTCAGAGAAAATCACTTTCCTTTGAAAGTGCCTTAAGCTACTTACAAGCATTCAACGGAAACTCACATACATTTCTCTGAAAGAGAAGCAGTCTGTTCCAACACTTCAATTCACTGTGCGAAGTGAATGGAGTGTTGCTTCACTTTCTAAATGTTGTCCTTTCAGAGAAAATCACTTTCCTTTGAAAGTGCCTTAAGCTACTTACAAGAATTCAAAAGAAACTCACATGCGTTTCTCTGAAAGAGAAGCAGTCTGTTCCAACACTTCAATTCAATGTGCGAAGTGAATGGAGTGTTGCTTCACTTTCTAAATGCTGTCCTCTCAGAGAAAATCACTTTCCTTTGAAAGTGCCTTAAGCTACTTACAAGCATTCAACACAAAGTCACATGCATTTCTCTGAAAGAGAAGCAGTCTGTTCCAACACTTCAATTCACTGTGCGAAGTGAATGGAGTGTTGCTCCACTTTCTAAATGCTGTCCTTTCAGAGAAAATCACTTTCCTTTGAAAGTGCCTTAAGCTACTTACAAGCATTCACCAGAAACTCACATGCGTTTCTCTGAAAGAGAAGCAGTCTGTTCCAATACTTCAATTCACTCTGCGAAGTGAATGGAGTGTTGCTTCACTTTCTAAATGCTGTCCTTTCAGAGAAAATCACTACCCTTTGAAAGTGCCTTAAGCTACTTACAAGCATTCAACGGAAACTCACATGCATTTCTCTGAAAGAGAAGCAGTCTGTTCCAACACTTCAATTCACTGTGCGAAGTGAATGGAGTGTTGCTTCACTTTCTAAATGCTGTCCTTTCAGAGAAAATCACTTTCCTTTGAAAGTGCCTTAAGCTACTTACAAGCATTCACCAGAAACTCACACCTGTTTCTCTGAAAGAGAAGCAGTCTGTTCCAACACTTCAATTCACTGTGCGAAGTGAATGGAGTGTTGCTTCACTTTCTAAATGCTGTCCTTTCAGAGACAATCACTTTCCCTTGAAAGTGCCTTAAGCTACTTGCAAGCATTAGGAAGAAACTCACATGCGTTTCGCTGAAAGAGAAGCAGTCTGTTCCAACACTTCAATTCACTGTGCGAAGTGAATGGAGTATTGCTTCACTTTCTAAATGCTGTCCTTTCAGAGAAAATCACTTTCCTTTGAAAGTGCCTTAAGCTACTTGCAAGCATTCAACAGAAACTCACATGCGTTTCTCTGAAAGAGAAGCAGTCTGTTCCAACACTTCAATTCACTGTGCGAAGTGAATGGAGTGTTGCTTCACTTTCTAAATGCTGTCCTTTCAGAGAAAATCACTTTCCTTTGAAAGTGCCTTAAGCAACTTGCAAGCATTCACAAGAAACACTAAGGCGTTTCTATGAAAGAGAAGCACTCTGTTCCAACACTTCAATTCACTGCACGAAGTGAATGGAGTGTTGCTTCACTTTCTAAATGCTGTCCTTTCAGAGAAAATCACTTTCCTTTGAAAGTGCCTTAAGCAACTTGCAAGCATTCACAAGAAACACTAAGGCGTTTCTATGAAAGAGAAGCACTCTGTTCCAACACTTCAGTTCACTGCACGAAGTGAATGGAGTGTTGCTTCACTTTCTAAATGCTGTCCTTTCAGAGAAAATCACTTTCCTTTGAAAGTGCCTTAAGCTACTTACAAGCATTCACCAGAAACTCACATGCGTTTCTCTGAAAGAGAAGCAGTCGGTTTCAACACTTCAATTCACTGTGCGAAGTGAATGGAGTGTTGCTTCACTTTCTAAATGCTGTCCTTTCAGAGAAAATCACTTTCCTTTGAAAGTGCCTTAAGCTACTTGCAAGCATTAGGAAGAAACTCACATGCGTTTCTCTGAAAGAGAAGCAGTCTGTTCCAACACTTCAATTCACTGTGCGAAGTGAATGGAGTGTTGCCTCACTTTCTAAATGCTGTCATTTCAGAGAAAATCACTTTCCTTTGAAAGTGCCTTAAGCTACATGCAAGCATTAGGAAGAAACTCACATGCGTTTCTCTGAAAGAGAAGCAGTCTGTTCCAACACTTAATTCACTGTGCGAAGTGAATGGAGTGTTGCTTCACTTTCTAAATGCTGTCCTTTCAGAGAAAATCACTTTCCTTTGAAAGTGCCTTAAGCTACTTGCAAGCATTAGGAAGAAACTCACATGCGTTTCTCTGAAAGAGAAGCAGTCTGTTCCAACACTTCAATTCACTGGGCGAAGTGAATGGAGTGTTGCTTCACTTTCTAAATGTTGTCCTTTCAGAGAAAATCACTTTCCTTTGAAAGTGCCTTAAACTACTTACAAGCATTCAACAGAAACTCACATGCGTTTCTCTGAAAGTGAAGCAGTCTGTTCCAACACTTCAATTCACTGGGCGAAGTGAATGGAGTGTTGCTT
This sequence comes from Myodes glareolus, assembly GCF_982192425.1. NCBI lineage: Eukaryota > Metazoa > Chordata > Mammalia > Rodentia > Cricetidae > Myodes > Myodes glareolus. The sequence goes on along the minus strand of NW_028263211.1, from coordinate 2,701,469 downwards.
CACTTTCTAAATGCTGTCCTTTCAGAGAAAATCACTTTCCTTTGAAAGTGCCTTAAGCTACTTACAAGCATTCAACAGAAACTCACATGCATTTCTCTGAAAGAGAAGCAGTCTGTTCCAACACATCAATTCACTGTGCGAAGTGAATGGAGTGTTGCTTCACTTTCTAAATTATGTCCTTTCAGAGAAAATCACTTTCCTTTGACAGTGCCTTAAGCAACTTGCAAGCATTCACAGGAAACACTAATGCGTTTATATGAAAGAGAAGCACTCTGTTCCAACACTTCAATTCACTGCACGAAGGGAATGGAGTGTTGCTTCACTTTCTAAATGCTTTTCTTTCAGAGAAAATCACTTTCCTTTGAGAGTGCCTTAAGCTACTTGCAAACATTCACCAGAAACTCACATGCGTTTCTCTGAAAGAGAAACATTCTGTTCCAACACTTCAATTCATTGCGCGAAGGGAATGGAGTGTTGCTTCACTTTCTAAATGCTGTCCTTTCAGAGAAAATCACTTTCCTTTGAAAGTGCCTTAAGCTACTTGCAAGCATTAGGAAGAAACTCACATGCGTTTCTCTGAAAGAGAAGCAGTCTGTTCCAACACTCCAATTCACTGTGCGAAGTGAACGGAGTGGTGCCTCACTTTCTAAATTTTGTCCTTTCAGAGAAAATCACTTTCCATTGAAAGTGCCTTAAACTACTTTCAAGCATTCACAAAAAACTCACATGCGTTTCTCTGAAAGAGAAGCAGTCTGTTCCAACACTTCAATTCACTGTGCGAAGTGAATGGAGTGTTGCTTTACTTTCTAAATGCTGTCCTTTCAGAGAAAATCACTTTCCTTTGAAAGAGCCTTGAGCTACTTACAAGCATTCAACAGAAACTCACATGCATTTCTCTGAAAGAGAAGCAGTCTGTTCCAACCCTTCAGTTCACTGTGCGAAGTGAATGGAATGTTACTTCACTTTCTAAATGCTGTCCTTTCAGAGAAAATCACTTTCCTTTGAAAGTGCCTTACGCTACTTTCAAGCATTCACAGGAAACACACATGAGTTTCTCTGAAATAGAAGCAGTCTGTTCCAACACTTCAATTCACTGTGCGAAGTGAATGGAGTGTTGCTTCACTTTCTAAATCCTGTCCTTTCAGAGAAAATCACTTTTGTTTGAAAGTGCCTTAAGCAACTTTCAAGCATTCACAAGAAATTCACATGCATTTCTCTGAAAGAGAAGCCTTCTCTTCCAAAACTTCAATTCACTGTGCGAAGTGAATGGAGAGTTGCTTCACTTTCTAAATGCTGTCCTTTCAGAGAAAATCACGTTCCTTTGAAATTGCCTTAAGCTACTTACAAGCATTCACCAGAAACTCACATGTGTTTCTCTGAAAGAGAAGCAATCTGATCCAACACTTCAATTCACTGTGCAAAGTGAATGGAGTGTTGCCTCACTTTCGAAATGCTGTCCTTTCAGAGAAAATCACTTTCCTTTGAAAGTGCCTTAAGCTAATTGCAAGCATTCAACAGAAACTCACATGCATTTCTCTGAAAGAGAAGCAGTCTGTTCCAACACTTCAATTCACTGTGCAAAGTGAATGGAGTTTTGCTTCACTTTCTAAATTCTGTCCTTTCAGAGAAAATCACTTTCCTTTGACAGTGCCTTAAGCAACTTGCAAGCATTCACAGGAAACACTAATGCGTTTATATGAAAGAGAAGCACTCTGTTCCAACACTTCAATTCACTGCACGAAGGGAATGGAGTGTTGCTTCACTTTCTAAATGCTGTCCTTTCAGAGAAAATCACTTTCCTTTGAGAGTGCCTTAAGCTACTTGCAAGCATTCACCAGAAACTCACATGCGTTTCTCTGAAAGAGAAGCATTCTGTTCCAACACTTCAATTCATGGCGCGAAGGGAATGGAGTGTTGCTTCACTTTCTAAATGCTGTCCTTTCAGAGAAAATCACTTTCCTTTGAACGTGCCTTAAGCTACTTGCAAGCATTAGGAAGAAACTCACATGCGTTTCTCTGAAAGAGAAGCAGTCTGTTCCAACACTTCAATTCACTGTGCGAAGTGATTGGAGTGTTGCTTCACTTTCTAAATGCTGTTCTTTCAGAGAAAATCACTTTCCTTTGAAAGTGCCTTAAGCTACTTGCAAGCATTAGAAAGAAACTCATATGCGTTTCTCTGAAAGAGAAGCAGTCCATTCCAACACTTCAATTCACTGTGCGAAGTGAATGGAGTGTTGCTTCACTTTCTAAATGCTGTCCTTTCAGAGAAAATCACTTTCCTTTGAAAGTGCCTTAAGCTACTTGCAAGCATTAGGAAGAAACTTACATGCGTTTCTCGGAAAGAGAAGCAGTCTGTTCCAACACTTCAATTCACTGTGCGAAGTGAACGGAGTGGTGCCTCACTTTCTAAATGCTGTCCTTTCAGAGAAAATCACTTTCCATTGAAAGTGCCATAAAATACTTTCAAGCATTCACAAAAAACTCACATGCGTTTCTCTGAAAGAGAAGCAGTCTGTTCCAACACTTCAATTCACTGTGCGAAGTGAATGGAGTGTTGCTTCACTTTCTAAATGCTGTCTTTTCAGAGAAAATCACTTTCCTTTGAAAGTGCCTTAAGCAACATTCAAGCATTCACAAGAAATTCACATGCATTTCTCTGAAAGAGAAGCCTTTTCTTCCAACACTTCAATTCACTCTGCAAAGTGAATGGAGTGTTGCTTCACTTTCTAAATGCTGTCCTTTCAGAGAAAATCACTTTCCTTTGAAAGTGCCTTAAGCTACTTACAAGCATTCAACAGAAACTCACATGCGTTTCTCTGAAAGAGAAGGAGTCTGTTCCAACACTTCAATTCACTGTGCGAAGTGAATGGAGTGTTGCTTCACTTTCTAAATGCTGTCCTTTCAGAGAAAAACACTTTCCTTTGAAAGTGCCTTAAGCTACTTGCAAGCATTAGGAAGAAACTCACATGCATTTCTCTGAAAGAGAAGCAGTCTGTTCCAACACTTCAATTCACTGTGTGAAGTGAATGGAGTGTTGCCTCACTTTCTAAATGCTGTCCTTTCAGAGAAAATCACTTTCCTTTGAAAGTGCCTTAAGCTACTTACAAGCATTCAACAGAAACTCACATGCGTTTCTCTGAAAGAGAAGCAGTCTGTTCCAACACTTCAATTCACTGTGTGAAGTGAATGGAGTGTTGCTTCACTTTCTAAATGCTGTCCTTTCAGAGAAAATCACTTTCCTTTGAAAGTGCCTTAAGCAACTTGCAAGCATTCACAAGAAACACTAATGCGTTTATATGAGAGAGAAGCACTCTGTTCCAACACTTCAATTCACTGCACGAAGGGAATGGAGTGTTACTTCACTTTCTAAATGCTGTCCTTTCAGAGAAAATCACTTTCCTTTGAACGTGCCTTAAGCAACTTACAAGCATTCACCAGAAACTCACATGCGTTTCTCTGAAAGAGAAGCAGTCTGTTCCAACACTTCAATTCACTGTGCGAAGTGAATGGAGTGCTGCTTCACTTTCTAAATGCTGTCCTTTCAGAGAAAATCACTTTCTTTGAAAGTGCCTTAAGCTACTTGCAAGCATTAGGAAGAAACTCACATGCGTTTCTCTGAAAGAGAAGCAGTCTGTTCCAACACTTCAATTCACTGTGAGAAGTGAATGGAGTGTTGCCTCACTTTCTAAATGCTGTCCTTTCAGAGAAAATCACTTTCCTTTGAAAGTGCCTTAAACTACTTTCAAGCATTCATAAAAAACTCACATGCGTTTCTCTGAAAGAGAAGCAGTCTGTTCCAACACTTCAATTCACTGTGAGAAGTGAATGGAGTGTTGCTTCACTTTCTAAATGCTGTCCTTTCAGAGAAAATCACTTTCCTTTGATAGTGCCTTTAGCTACTTGCAAGCATTAGGAAGAAACTCACATGCGTTTCTCTGAAAGAGAAGCAGTCTGTTCCAACACTTCAATTCACTGTGTGAAGGGAATAGAGTGTTGCCTCACTTTCTAAATGCTGTCCTTTCAGAGAAAATCACTTTCCTTTGAAAGTGCCTTAAGCAAATTGCAAGCATTTAACAGAAACTCACATGCGTTTCTCTGAAAGAGAAGCAGTCTGTTCCAACACTTCAATTCACTGTGCGAAGTGAATGGAGTGTTGCTTCACTTTCTAAATGCTGTACTTTCAGAGAAAATCACTTTCCTTTGAAAGTGTCTTAAGCTACTTGCAAGCATTAGGAAGAAACTCACATGCGTTTCTCTGAAAGAGAAGCAGTCTGTTCCAACACTTCAATTCACTGTGCGAAGTGAATGGAGTGTTGCTTCACTTTCTAAATGCTGTCCTTTCAGAGAAAATCACTTTCCTTTGATAGTGCCTTAAGCTACTTGCAAGCATTAGGAAGAAACTCACATGCGTTTCTCTGAAAGAGAAGCAGTCTGTTCCAACACTTCAATTCACTGTGCGAAGTGAATGGAGTGTTGCTTCACTTTCTAAATGCTGTTCTTTCAGAGAAAATCACTTTCCTTTGAAAGTGCCTTAAGCTACTTGCAAGCATTAGGAAGAAACTCACATGCGTTTCTCTGAAAGAGAAGCAGTCCGTTCCAACACTTCAATTCACTGTGTGAAGTGAATGGAGTGTTGCTTCACTTTCTAAATGCTATCCTTTCAGAGAAAATCACTTTCCTTTGAAAGTGCCTTAAGCTACTTGCAAGCATTAGGAAGAAACTCACATGCGTTTCTCTGAAAGAGAAGCAGTCTGTTCCAACACTTCAATTCACTGTGCGAAGTGAACAGAGTGTTGCCTCACTTTCTAAATGCTGTCCTTTCAGAGAAAATCACTTTCCATTTAAAGTGCCTTAAACTACTTTCAAGCATTCACAAAAAACTCACATGCGTTTCTCTGAAAGAAAAGCAGTCTGTTCCAACACTTCAATTCACTGTGCGAAGTGAATGGAGTGTTGCTTCACTTTCTAAATGCTGTCCTTTCAGAGAAAATCACTTTCCTTTGAAAGTGCCTTAAGCAACTTTCAAGCATTCACAAGAAATTCACATGCATTTCTCTGAAAGCGAAGCCTTCTCTTCCAACACTTCAATTCACTCTGCGAAGTGAATGGAGTGTTGCTTCAATTTCTAAATGCTGTCCTTTCAGAGAAAATCACTTTCCTTTGAAAGTGCCTTAAGCTATTTACAAGCATTTAACAGAAACTCACATGCGTTTCTCTGAAAGAGAAGCAGTCTGTTCCAACACTTCAATTCACTGTGCGAAGTGAATGGAGTGTTGCTTCACTTTCTAAATGCTGTCCTTTCAGAGAAAATCCCTTTCCTTTGAATGTGCCTTAAGCTACTTACAAGCATTCAACAGAAACTCACATGCATTTCTCTGAAAGAGAAGCAGTCTGTTCCAACACTTCAATTCACTGTACAAAGTGAATGGAGTGTTGCTTCACTTTCTAAATGCTGTCCTTTCAGAGAAAATCACTTTCCTTTGAAAGAGCCTTAAACTACTTTCAAGCATTCACAAAAAACTCACATGCGTTTCTCTTAAAGAGAAGCAGTCTGTTCCAACACTTCAATTCACTGTGCGAAGTGAATGGTGTGTTGCTTCAGTTTGTAAATGCTGTCCTTTCAGAGAAAATCACTTTCCTTTGAAAGTGCCTTAAGCAACTTGCAAGCATTCACAAGAAACTCACATGCGTTTCTCTGAAAGAGAAGCAGTCTGTTCCAACACTTCAATTCACTGTGCGAAGTGAATGGAGTGTTGCTTCACTTTCTAAATGCTGTCCTTTCAGAGAAAATCACTTTCCTTTGAAAGTGCCTTAAGCTACTTACAAGCATTCACCAGAAACTCACATGCGTTTCTCTGAAAGAGAAGCAGTCTGTTCCAACACTTCAATTCACTGTGCGAAGTGAATGGAGTGTTGCTTCACTTTCTAAATGCTGTCCTTTCAGAGAAAATCACTTTCCTTTGAGAGTGCCTTAAGCTACTTACAAGCATTCAACAGAAACTCACATGCGTTTCTCTGAAAGAGAAGCAGTCTGTTCCAACACTTCAATTCACTGTGCGAAGTGAATGGAGTGTTGCTTCACTTTCTAAATGCTGTCCTTTCAGAGAAAATCACTTTCCTTTGAAAGTGCCTTAAGCTACTTACAAGCATTCAACAGAAACTCACATGCATTTCTCTGAAAGAGAAGCAGTCTGTTCCAACACTTCAATTCACTGTGCGAAGTGAATGGAGTGTTGCTTCACTTTCTAAATGCTGTCCTTTCAGAGAAAATCACTTTCCTTTGAAAGTGCCTTAAGCTACTTGCAAGCATTCGCAAGAAACACTAATGTGTTTCTCTGAAAGAGAAGCAGTCTGTTCCAACACTTCAATTCATTGCGCGAAGGGAATGGAGTGTTGCTTTACTTTCTAAATGCTGTCCTTTCAGAGAAAATCACTTTCCTTTGAAAGAGCCTTAAGCTACTTACAAGCATTCACCAGAAACTCACATGCATTTCTCTGAAAGAGAAGCAGTCTGTTCCAACACTTCAATTCACTGTACAAAGTGAATGGAGTGTTGCTTCACTTTCTAAATGCTGTCCTTTCAGAGAAAATCACTTTCCTTTGAAAGTGCCTTAAGCAACTTGCAAGCATTCACAAGAAACACTAATGCGTTTCTATGAAAGAGAAGCACTCTGTTCCAACACTTCAATTCACTGTGCGAAGTGAACGGAGTGTTGCTTCACTTTCTAAATGCTGTCCTTTCAGAGAAAATCACTTTCCTTTGAAAGTGCCTTAAACTACTTTCAAGCATTCACAAAAAACTCACATGCGTTTCTCTGAAAGAGAAGCAGTCTGTTCCAACACTTCAATTCACTGTGCGAAGTGAATGGAGTGTTGCTTCAGTTCCTAAATGCTGTCCTTTCAGAGAAAATAACTTTCCTTTGAAAGTGCCTTAAGCAACTTGCAAGCATTCACAAGAAACTCACATGCATTTCTCTGAAAGAGAAGCAGTCTGTTCCAACACTTCAATTCACTGTGCGAAGTGAATGAAGTGTTGCTTCACTTTCTAAATGCTGTCCTTTCAGAGAAAATCACTTTCCTTTGAAAGTGCCTTAAGCTACTTACAAGCATTCACCAGAAACTCACATGCGTTTCTCTGAAAGAGAAGCAGTCTGTTCCAATACTTCAATTCACTCTGCGAAGTGAATGGAGTGTTGCTTCACTTTCTAAATGCTGTCCTTTCAGAGAAAATCACTTTCATTTGAAAGTGCCTTAAGCTACTTACAAGCATTCAACAGAAACTCACATGCATTTCTCTGAAAGAGAAGCAGTCTGTTCCAACACTTCAATTCACTGTGCGAAGTGAATGGAGTGTTGCTTCACTTTCTAAATGCTGTCCTTTCAGAGAAAATCACTTTCCTTTGAAAGTGCCTTAAGCTACTTACAAGCATTCACCAGAAACTCACATGCGTTTCTCTGAAAGAGAAGCAGTCTGTTCCAATACTTCAATTCACTCTGCGAAGTGAATGGAGTGTTGCTTCACTTTCTAAATGCTGTCCTTTCAGAGAAAATCACTTTCCTTTGAAAGTGCCTTAAGCTACTTACAAGCATTCAACGGAAACTCACATGCATTTCTCTGAAAGAGAAGCAGTCTGTTCCAACACTTCAATTCACTGTGCGAAGTGAATGGAGTGTTGCTTCACTTTCTAAATGCTGTCCTTTCAGAGAAAATCACTTTCCTTTGAAAGTGCCTTAAGCTACTAACAAGCATTCACCAGAAACTCACATCTGTTTCTCTGAAAGAGAAGCAGTCTGTTCCAACACTTCAATTCACTGTGCGAAGTGAATGGAGTGTTGCTTCACTTTCTAAATGCTGTCCTTTCAGAGAAAATCACTTTCCCTTGAAAGTGCCTTAAGCTACTTGCAAGCATTAGGAAGAAACTCACATGCGTTTCGCTGAAAGAGAAGCAGTCTGTTCCAACACTTCAATTCACTGTGAGAAGTGAATGGAGTGTTGCTTCACTTTCTAAATGCTGTCCTTTCAGAGAAAATCACTTTCCTTTGAAAGTGCCTTAAGCTACTTGCAAGCATTAGGAAGAAACTCACATGCGTTTCTCTGAAAGAGAAGCAGTCTGTTCCAACACTTCAATTCACTGTGCGAAGTGAATGGAGTGTTGCTTCACTTTCTAAATTATGTCCTTTCAGAGAAAATCACTTTCCTTTGAAAGTGCCTTAAGCAACTTGCAAGCATTCACAAGAAACACTAAGGCGTTTCTATGAAAGAGAAGCACTCTGTTCCAACACTTCAGTTCACTGCACGAAGTGAATGGAGTGTTGCTTCACTTTCTAAATGCTGTCCTTTCAGAGAAAATCACTTTCCTTTGAAAGTGCCTTAAGCTACTTACAAGCATTCACCAGAAACTCACATGCGTTTCTCTGAAAGAGAAGCAGTCGGTTCCAACACTTCAATTCACTGTGCGAAGTGAATGGAGTGTTGCTTCACTTTCTAAATGCTGTCCTTTCAGAGAAAATCACTTTCCTTTGAAAGTGCCTTAAGCTACTTGCAAGCATTAGGAAGAAACTCACATGCGTTTCTCTGAAAGAGAAGCAGTCTGTTCCAACACTTCAATTCACTGTGCGAAGTGAATGGAGTGTTGCCTCAGTTTCTAAATGCTGTCCTTTCAGAGAAAATCACTTTCCTTTGAAAGTGCCTTAAACTACTTTCAAGCATTCATAAAAAACTCACATGCGTTTCTCTGAAAGAGAAGCAGTCTGTTCCAACACTTCAGTTCACTGTGCGAATGGAATGGAGTGTTGCTTCACTTTCTAAATGCTGTCCTTTCAGAGAAAATCACGTTCCTTTGATAGTGCCTTAAGCTACTTGCAGGCATTAGGAAGAAACTCACATGCGTTTCTCTGAAACAGAAGCAGTCTGTTCCAACACTTCAATTCACGGTGTGAAGTGAATAGAGTGTTGCCTCACTTTCTAAATGCTGTCCTTTCAGAGAAAATCACTTTCCTTTGAAAGTGCCTTAAGCTACTTACAAGCATTCACCAGAAACTCACATGCGTTTCTCTGAAAGAGAAGCAGTCTGTTCCAACACTTCAATTCACTGTGCGAAGTGAATGGAGTGTTGCTTCACTTTCTAAATGCTGTCCTTTCAGAGAAAATCACTTTCCTTTGAAAGTGCCTTAAGCTACTTACAAGCATTCAACGGAAACTCACATGCATTTCTCTGAAAGAGAAGCAGTCTGTTCCAACACTTCAATTCACTGTGCGAAGTGAATGGAGTGTTGCTTCACTTTCTAAATGCTGTCCTTTCAGAGAAAATCACTTTCCTTTGAAAGTGCCTTAAGCTACTTACAAGAATTCAAAAGAAACTCACATGCGTTTCTCTGAAAGAGAAGCAGTCTGTTCCAACACTTCAATTCAATGTGCGAAGTGAATGGAGTGTTGCTTCACTTTCTAAATGCTGTCCTCTCAGAGAAAATCACTTTCCTTTGAAAGTGCCTTAAGCTACTTACAAGCATTCAACACAAAGTCACATGCATTTCTCTGAAAGAGAAGCAGTCTGTTCCAACACTTCAATTCACTGTGCGAAGTGAATGGAGTGTTGCTCCACTTTCTTAATGCTGTCCTTTCAGAGAAAATCACTTTCCTTTGAAAGTGCCTTAAGCTACTTACAAGCATTCACCAGAAACTCACATGCGTTTCTCTGAAAGAGAAGCAGTCTGTTCCAATACTTCAATTCACTCTGCGAAGTGAATGGAGTGTTGCTTCACTTTCTAAATGCTGTCCTTTCAGAGAAAATCACTTTCCTTTGAAAGTGCCTTAAGCTACTTACAAGCATTCAACGGAAACTCACATGCATTTCTCTGAAAGAGAAGCAGTCTGTTCCAACACTTCAATTCACTGTGCGAAGTGAATGGAGTGTTGCTTCACTTTCTAAATGCTGTCCTTTCAGAGAAAATCACTTTCCTTTGAAAGTGCCTTAAGCTACTTACAAGCATTCACCAGAAACTCACACCTGTTTCTCTTAAAGAGAAGCAGTCTGTTCCAACACTTCAATTCTCTGTGTGAAGTGAATGGAGTGTTGCTTCACTTTCTAAATGCTGTCCTTTCAGAGACAATCACTTTCCCTTGAAAGTGCCTTAAGCTACTTGCAAGCATTAGGAAGAAACTCACATGCGTTTCGCTGAAAGAGAAGCAGTCTGTTCCAACACTTCAATTCACTGTGCGAAGTGAATGGAGTATTGCTCCACTTTCTAAATGCTGTCCTTTCAGAGAAAATCACTTTCCTTTGAAAGTGCCTTAAGCTACTTGCAAGCATTCAACAGAAACTCACATGCGTTTCTCTGAAAGAGAAGCAGTCTGTTCCAACATTTCAATTCACTGTGCGAAGTGAATGGAGTGTTGCTTCACTTTCTAAATGCTGTCCTTTCAGAGAAAATCAGTTTCCTTTGAAAGTGCCTTAAGCAACTTGCAAGCATTCACAAGAAACACTAAGGCGTTTCTATGAAAGAGAAGCACTCTGTTCCAACACTTCAATTCACTGCATGAAGTGAATGGAGTGTTGCTTCACTTTCTAAATGCTGTCCTTTCAGAGAAAATCACTTTCCTTTGAAAGTGCCTTAAGCAACTTGCAAGCATTCACAAGAAACACTAAGGCGTTTCTATGAAAGAGAAGCACTCTGTTCCAACACTTCAGTTCACTGTGCGAAGTGAATGGAGTGTTGCTTCACTTTCTAAATGCTGTCCTTTCAGAGAAAATCACTTTCCTTTGAAAGTGCCTTAAGCTACTTACAAGCATTCACCAGAAACTCACATGCGTTTCTCTGAAAGAGAAGCAGTCGGTTCCAACACTTCAATTCACTGTGCGAAGTGAATGGAGTGTTGCTTCACTTTCTAAATGCTGTCCTTTCAGAGAAAATCACTTTCCTTTGAAAGTGCCTTAAACTACTTGCAAGCATTAGGAAGAAACTCACATGCGTTTCTCTGAAAGAGAAGCAGTCTGTTCCAACACTTCAATTCACTGTGCGAAGTGAATGGAGTGTTGCCTCACTTTCTAAATGCTGTCCTTTCAGAGAAAATCACTTTCCTTTGAAAGTGCCTTAAACTACTTTCAAGCATTCATAAAAAACTCACATGCGTTTCTCTGAAAGAGAAGCAGTCTGTTCCAACACTTCAGTTCACTGTGCGAATGGAATGGAGTGTTGCTTCACTTTCTAAATGCTGTCCTTTCAGAGAAAATCACGTTCCTTTGATAGTGCCTTAAGCTACTTGCAGGCATTAGGAAGAAACTCACATGCGTTTCTCTGAAACAGAAGCAGTCTGTTCCAACACTTCAATTCACGGTGTGAAGTGAATAGAGTGTTGCCTCACTTTCTAAATGCTGTCCTTTCAGAGAAAATCACTTTCCTTTGAAAGTGCCTTAAGCTACTTACAAGCATTCACCAGAAACTCACATGCGTTTCTCTGAAAGAGAAGCAGTCTGTTCCAACACTTCAATTCACTGTGCGAAGTGAATGGAGTGTTGCTTCACTTTCTAAATGCTGTCCTTTCAGAGAAAATCACTTTCCTTTGAAAGTGCCTTAAGCTACTTACAAGCATTCAACTGAAACTCACATGCATTTCTCTGAAAGAGAAGCAGTCTGTTCCAACACTTCAATTCACTGTGCGAAGTGAATGGAGTGTTGCTTCACTTTCTAAATGCTGTCCTTTCAGAGAAAATCACTTTCCTTTGAAAGTGCCTTAAGCTACTTACAAGAATTCAAAAGAAACTCACATGCGTTTCTCTGAAAGAGAAGCAGTCTGTTCCAACACTTCAATTCAATGTGCGAAGTGAATGGAGTGTTGCTTCACTTTCTAAATGCTGTCCTCTCAGAGAAAATCACTTTCCTTTGAAAGTGCCTTAAGCTACTTACAAGCATTCAACACAAAGTCACAAGCATTTCTCTGAAAGAGAAGCAGTCTGTTCCAACACTTCAATTCACTGTGCGAAGTGAATGGAGTGTTGCTCCACTTTCTAAATGCTGTCCTTTCAGAGAAAATCACTTTCCTTTGAAAGTGCCTTAAGCTACTTACAAGCATTCACCAGAAACTCACATGCGTTTCTCTGAAAGAGAAGCAGTCTGTTCCAATACTTCAATTCACTCTGCGAAGTGAATGGAGTGTTGCTTCACTTTCTAAATGCTGTCCTTTCAGAGAAAATCACTTTCCTTTGAAAGTGCCTTAAGCTACTTACAAGCATTCAAAGGAAACTCACATGCATTTCTCTGAAAGAGAAGCAGTCTGTTCCAACACTTCAATTCACTGTGCGAAGTGAATGGAGTGTTGCTTCACTTTCTAAATGCTGTCCTTTCAGAGAAAATCACTTTCCTTTGAAAGTGCCTTAAGCTACTTACAAGCATTCACCAGAAACTCACACCTGTTTCTCTGAAAGAGAAGCAGTCTGTTCCAACACTTCAATTCACTGTGCGAAGTGAATGGAGTGTTGCTTCACTTTCTAAATGCTGTCCTTTCAGAGACAATCACTTTCCCTTGAAAGTGCCTTAAGCTACTTGCAAGCATTAGGAAGAAACTCACATGCGTTTCGCTGAAAGAGAAGCAGTCTGTTCCAACACTTCAATTCACTGTGCGAAGTGAATGGAGTGTTGCTTCACTTTCTAAATGCTGTCCTTTCAGAGAAAATCACTTTCCTTTGAAAGTGCCTTAAGCTACTTGCAAGCATTCAACAGAAACTCACATGCGTTTCTCTGAAAGAGAAGCAGTCTGTTCCAACACTTCAATTCACTGTGCGAAGTGAATGGAGTGTTGCTTCACTTTCTAAATGCTGTCCTTTCAGAGAAAATCACTTTCCTTTGAAAGTGCCTTAAGCAACTTGCAAGCATTCACAAGAAACACTAAGGCGTTTCTATGAAAGAGAAGCACTCTGTTCCAACACTTCAATTCACTGCACGAAGTGAATGGAGTGTTGCTTCACTTTCTAAATGCTGTCCTTTCAGAGAAAATCACTTTCCTTTGAAAGTGCCTTAAGCTACTTACAAGCATTCACCAGAAACTCACATGCGTTTCTCTGAAAGAGAAGCAGACGGTTCCAACACTTCAATTCACTGTGCGAAGTGAATGGAGTGTTGCTTCACTTTCTAAATGCTGTCCTTTCAGAGAAAATCACTTTCCTTTGAAAGTGCCTTAAGCTACTTGCAAGCATTAGGAAGAAACTCACATGCGTTTCTCTGAAAGAGAAGCAGTCTGTTCCAACACTTCAATTCACTGTGCGAAGTGAATGGAGTGTTGCCTCACTTTCTAAATGCTGTCCTTTCAGAGAATATCACTTTCCTTTGAAAGTGCCTTAAGCTACTTACAAGCATTCACCAGAAACTCACATGCGTTTCTCTGAAAGAGAAGCAGTCTATTCCAACACTTCAATTCACTGTGTGCAGTGAATGGAGTGTTGCCTCACATTCTAAATGCTGTCCTTTCAGAGAAAATCACTTTCCTTTGAAAGTGCCTTAAGCTACTTACAAGAATTCAATAGAAACTCACATGCGTTTCTCTGAAAGAGAAGCAGTCTGTTCCAACACTTCAATTCAATGTGCGAAGTGAATGGAGTGTTACTTCACTTTCTAAATGCTGTCCTCTCAGAGAAAATCACTTTCCTTTGAAAGTGCCTTAAGCTACTTACAAGCATTCAACACAAAGTCACATGCATTTCTCTGAAAGAGAAGCAGTCTGTTCCAACACTTCAATTCACTGTGCGAAGTGAATGGAGTGTTGCTTCACTTTCTAAATGCTGTCCTTTCAGAGAAAATCACTTTCCTTTGAAAGTGCCTTAAACTACTTACAAGCATTCACCAGAAACTCACATGCGTTTCTCTGAAAGAGAAGCAGTCTGTTCCAATACTTCAATTCACTCTGCGAAGTGAATGGAGTGTTGCTTCACTTTCTAAATGCTGTCCTTTCAGAGAAAATCACTTTCCTTTGAAAGTGCCTTAAGCTACTTACAAGCATTCAACGGAAACTCACATGCATTTCTCTGAAAGAGAAGCAGTCTGTTCCAACACTTCAATTCACTGTGGGAAGTGAATGGAGTGTTGCTTCACTTTCTAAATGCTGTCCTTTCAGAGAAAATCACTTTCCTTTGAAAGTGCCTTAAGCTACTTACAAGCATTTACCAGAATCTCACATGCGTTTCTCTGAAAGAGAAGCAGTCTGTTCCAACACTTCAATTCACTGTGTGAAGTGAATGGAGTGTTACCTCACATTCTAAATGCTGTCCTTTCAGAGAAAATCACTTTCCTTTGAAAGTGCCTTAAGCTACTTACAAGAATTCAAAAGAAACTCACATGCGTTTCTCTGAAAGAGAAGCAGTCTGTTCCAACACTTCAATTCAATGTGCGATGTGAATGGAGTGTTGCTTCACTTTCTAAATGCTGTCCTCTCAGAGAAAATCTCTTTCCTTTGAAAGTGCCTTAAGCTACTTACAAGCATTTAACACAAAATCACATGCATTTCTCTGAAAGAGAAGCAGTCTGTTCCAACACTTCAATTCACTGTGCGAAGTGAATGGAGTGTTGCTTCACTTTCTAAATTATGTCCTTTCAGAGAAAATCACTTTCCTTTGAAAGTGCCTTAGGCAACTTACAAGCATTCACAAGAAACACTAAGGCGTTTCTATGAAAGGGAAGCACTCTGTTCCAACACTTCAATTCACTGCACGAAGGGAATGGAGTGTTGCTTCACTTTCTAAATGCTGTCCTTTCAGAGAAAATCACTTTCCTCTGAAAGTGCCTTAGCTACTTACAAGCATTCAACAGAAACTCACATGCGTTTCTCTGAAAGAGAAGCAGTCTGTTCCAACACTTCTATTCACTGTGCGAAGGGAAAGGAGTGTTGCCTCACTTTCTAAATGCTGTCCTTTCAGAAAAAATCACTTTCCATTGAAAGTGCCTTAAACTAATTTCAAGCATTCACAAAAAACTCACATGCGTTTCTCTGAAAGAGATGCAGTCTGTTTCAACACTTCAATTCACTGTGCGAAGTGAATGGAGTGTTGCTTCACTTTCTAAATGCTGTCCTTTCAGAGAAAATCCCTTTCCTTTGAATGTGCCTTTAGCTACTTACAAACATTCAACAGAAACTCACATGCATTTCTCTGAAAGAGAAGCAATCTGTTCCAACACTTCAATTCTCTGTGCGAAGTGAATGGAGTGTTGCTTCACTTTCTAAATGCTGTCCTTTCAGAGAAAATCACTTTCCTTTGAAAGTGCCTTAAGCTACTTACAAGCATTCAACAGAAACTCACATGCATTTCTCTGAAAGAGAAGCAATCTGTTCCAACACTTCAATTCACTGTGAGAAGTGAATGGAGTGTTGCCTCACTTTCTAAATGCTGTCCTTTCAGAGAAAATCACTTTCCTTTGAAAGTGCCTTAAGCAACTTGCAAGCATTTAACAGAAACTCACATGCGTTTCTCTGAAAGAGAAGCAGTCTGTTCCAACACTTCAATTCACTGTGCGAAGTGATTGGAGTGTTGCTTCACTTTCTAAATGCTGTTCTTTCAGAGAAAATCACTTTCCTTTGAAAGTGTCTTAAGCTACTTGCAAGCATTAGGAAGAAACTCCCATGCGTTTCTCTGAAAGAGAAGCAGTCTGTTCCAACACTTCAATTAACTGTGCGAAGTGAATGGAGTGTTGCTTCACTTTCTAAATGCTGTCCTTTCAGAGAAAATCCCTTTCCTTTGATAGTGCCTTAAGCTACTTGCAAGCATTAGGAAGAAACTCACATGCGTTTCTCTGAAAGAGAAGCAGTCTGTTCCAACACTTCATTTCACTGTGCGAAGTGAATGGAGTGTTGCTTCACTTTCTAAATGCTGTTCTTTCAGAGAAAATCACTTTCCTTTGAAAGTGCCTTAAGCTACTTGCAAGCATTAGGAAGAAACTCACATGCGTTTCTCTGAAAGAGAAGCAGTCCGTTCCAACACTTCAATTCACTGTGCGAAGTGAATGGAGTGTTGCTTCACTTTCTAAATGCTGTCCTTTCAGAGAAAATCACTTTCCTTTGAAAGTGCCTTAAGCTACTTGCAAGCATTAGGAAGAAACTCACATGCGTTTCTCTGAAAGAGAAGCAGTCTGTTCCAACACTTCAATTCACTGTGCGAAGTGAACGGAGTGTTGCCTCACTTTCTAAATGCTGTCCTTTCAGAGAAAATCACTTTCCATTTAAAGTGCCTTAAACTACTTTCACGCATTCACAAAAAACTCACATGCGTTTCTCTGAAAGAGAAGCAGTCTGTTCCAATACTTCAATTCACTGTGCGAAGTGAATGGAGTGTTGCTTCACTTTCTAAATGCTGTCCTTTCAGAGAAAATCACTTTCCTTTGAAAGTGCCTTAAGCAACTTGCAAGCATTCACAAGAAACACTAATGCGTTTATATGAAAGAGAAGCACTCTGTTCCAACACTTCAATTCACTGCACGAAGGGAATGGAGTGTTGCTTCACTTTCTAAATGCTGTCCTTTCAGAGAAAATCACTTTCCTTTGAAAGTGCCTTAAGCTACTTACAAGCATTCACCAGAAACTCACATGCGTTTCACTGAAAGAGAAGCAGTCTGTTCCAACACTTCAATTCACTGTGCGAAGTGAATGGAGTGTTGCTTCACTTTCTAAATGCTGTCCTTTCAGAGAAAATCACTTTCCTTTGAAAGTGCCTTAAGCTACTTGCAAGCATTAGGAAGAAACACACATGCGTTTCTCTGAAAGAGAAGCAGTCTGTTCCAACACTTCAATTCACTGTGAGAAGAGAATGGAGTGTTGTCTCACTTTCTAAATGCTGTCCTTTCAGAGAAAATCACTTTCCTTTGAAAGTGCCTTAAACTACTTTCAAGCATTCATAAAAAACTCACATGCGTTTCTCTGAAAGGGAAACAGTCTGTTCCAACACTTCAATTCACTGTGCGAAGTGAATGGAGTGTGGCTTCACTTTCTAAATGCTGTCCTTTCAGAGAAAATCACTTTCCTTTGAAAGCGCCTTAAGCTACTTACAAGCATTCACCAGAAACTCACATGCGTTTCTCTGAAAGAGAAGCAGTCTGTTCCAACACTTCAGTTCACTGTGCGAAGTGAATGGAGTGTTGCTTCACTTTCTAAATGCTGTCCTTTCAGAGAAAATCACTTTTTTTTGAAAGTGCCTTAAGCTACTTGAAAGCATTAGGAAGAAACTCACATGCGTTTCTCTGAAAGAGAAGCAGTCTGTTCCAACACTTCAATTCACTGGGCGAAGTGAATGGAGTGTTGCTTCACTTTGTAAATGCTGTCCTTTCAGAGAAAATCACTTTCCTTTGAAAGTGCCTTAAGCTACTTGCAAGCATTAGGAAGAAACTCACATGCGTTTCTCTGAAAGAGAAGCAGTCTGTTCCAACACTTCAATTCACTGTGCGAAGTGAATGGAGTGTTGCTTCACTTTCTAAATGCTGTCCTTTCAGAGAAAATCACTTTCCTTTGAAAGTGCCTTAAGCTACTTGCAAGCATTCAACAGAAACTCACATGCGTTTCTCTGAAAGAGAAGCAGTCTGTTCCAACACTTCAATTCACTGTGCGAAGTGAATGGAGTGTTGCTTCACTTTCTAAATGCTGTCCTTTCAGAGAAAATCACTTTCCTTTGAAAGTGCCTTAAGCAACTTGCAAGCATTCACAAGAAACACTAAGGCGTTTCTATGAAAGAGAAGCACTCTGTTCCAACACTTCAATTCACTGCACGAAGTGAATGGAGTGTTGCTTCACTTTCTAAATGCTGTCCTTTCAGAGAAAATCACTTTCCTTTGAAAGTGCCTTAAGCTACTTACAAGCATTCACCAGAAACTCACATGCGTTTCTCTGAAAGAGAAGCAGTCGGTTCCAACACTTCAATTCACTGTGCGAAGTGAATGGAGTGTTGCTTCACTTTCTAAATGCTGTCCTTTCAGAGAAAATCACTTTCCTTTGAAAGTGCCTTAAGCTACTTGCAAGCATTAGGAAGAAACTCACATGCGTTTCTCTGAAAGAGAAGCAGTCTGTTCCAACACTTCAATTCACTGTGCGAAGTGAATGGAGTGTTGCCTCACTTTCTAAATGCTGTCCTTTCAGAGAAAATCACTTTCCTTTGAAAGTGCCTTAAGCTACTTACAAGCATTCACCAGAAACTCACATGCGTTTCTCTGAAAGAGAAGCAGTCTATTCCAACACTTCAATTCCCTGTGTGCAGTGAATGGAGTGTTGCCTCACATTCTAAATGCTGTCCTTTCAGAGAAAATCACTTTCCTTTGAAAGTGCCTTAAGCTACTTACAAGAATTCAATAGAAACTCACATGCGTTTCTCTGAAAGAGAAGCAGTCTGTTCCAACACTTCAATTCAATGTGCGAAGTGAATGGAGTGTTGCTTCACTTTCTAAATGCTGTCCTCTCAGAGAAAATCACTTTCCTTTGAAAGTGCCTTAAGCTACTTACAAGCATTCAACACAAAGTCACATGCATTTCTCTGAAAGAGAAGCAGTCTGTTCCAACACTTCAATTCACTGTGCGAAGTGAATGGAGTGTTGCTTCACTTTCTAAATGCTGTCCTTTCAGAGAAAATCACTTTCCTTTGAAAGTGCCTTAAACTACTTACAAGCATTCACCAGAAACTCACATGCGTTTCTCTGAAAGAGAAGCAGTCTGTTCCAATACTTCAATTCACTCTGCGAAGTGAATGGAGTGTTGCTTCACTTTCTAAATGCTGTCCTTTCAGAGAAAATCACTTTCCTTTGAAAGTGCCTTAAGCTACTTACAAGCATTCAACGGAAACTCACATGCATTTCTCTGAAAGTGAAGCAGTCTGTTCCAACACTTCAATTCACTGTGCGAAGTGAATGGAGTGTTGCTTCACTTTCTAAATGCTGTCCTTTCAGAGAAAATCACTTTCCTTTGAAAGTGCCTTAAGCTACTTACAAGCATTCACCAGAAACTCACATCTGTTTCTCTGAAAGAGAAGCAGTCTGTTCCAACACTTCAATTCACTGTGCGAAGTGAATGGAGTGTTGCTTCACTTTCTAAATGCTGTCCTTTCAGAGAAAATCACTTTCCCTTGAAAGTGCCTTAAGCTACTTGCAAGCATTAGGAAGAAACTCACATGCGTTTCTCTGAAAGAGAAGCAGTCTGTTCCAACACTTTAATTCACTGTGCGAAGTGAATGGAGTGTTGCTTCACTTTCTAAATGCTGTCCTTTCAGAGAAAATCACTTTCCTTTAAAGTGCCTTAAGCTACTTGCAAGCATTAGGAAGAAACTCACATGCGTTTCTCTGAAAGAGAAGCAGTCTGTTCCAACACTTCAATTCACTGTGCGAAGTGAATGGAGATTTGCCTCACTTTCTAAATGCTGTCCTTTCAGAGAAAATCACTTTCCTTTGAAAGTGCCTTAAACTACTTTCAAGCATTCATAAAAAACTCACATGCGTTTCTCTGAAAGAGAAGCAGTCTGTTCCAACACATCAATTCACTGTGCGAAGTGAATGGAGTGTTGCTCCACTTTCTAAATGCTGTCCTTTCAGAGAAAATCACTTTCCTTTGAAAGTGCCTTAAGCTACTTACAAGCATTCACCAGAAACTCACACCTGTTTCTCTGAAAGAGAAGCAGTCTGTTCCAACACTTCAATTCACTGTGCGAAGTGAATGGAGTGTTGCTCCACTTTCTAAATGCTGTCCTTTCAGAGAAAATCACTTTCCTTTGAAAGTGCCTTAAGCTACTTACAAGCATTCACCAGAAACTCACATGCGTTTCTCTGAAAGAGAAGCAGTCTGTTCCAATACTTCAATTCACTCTGCGAAGTGAATGGAGTGTTGCTTCACTTTCTAAATGCTGTCCTTTCAGAGAAAATCACTACCCTTTGAAAGTGCCTTAAGCTACTTACAAGCATTCAACGGAAACTCACATGCATTTCTCTGAAAGAGAAGCAGTCTGTTCCAACACTTCAATTCACTGTGCGAAGTGAATGGAGTGTTGCTTCACTTTCTAAATGCTGTCCTTTCAGAGAAAATCACTTTCCTTTGAAAGTGCCTTAAGCTACTTACAAGCATTCACCAGAAACTCACACCTGTTTCTCTGAAAGAGAAGCAGTCTGTTCCAACACTTCAATTCACTGTGCGAAGTGAATGGAGTGTTGCTTCACTTTCTAAATGCTGTCCTTTCAGAGACAATCACTTTCCCTTGAAAGTGCCTTAAGCTACTTGCAAGCATTAGGAAGAAACTCACATGCGTTTCGCTGAAAGAGAAGCAGTCTGTTCCAACACTTCAATTCACTGTGCGAAGTGAATGGAGTATTGCTTCACTTTCTAAATGCTGTCCTTTCAGAGAAAATCACTTTCCTTTGAAAGTGCCTTAAGCTACTTGCAAGCATTCAACAGAAACTCACATGCGTTTCTCTGAAAGAGAAGCAGTCTGTTCCAACACTTCAATTCACTGTGCGAAGTGAATGGAGTGTTGCTTCACTTTCTAAATGCTGTCCTTTCAGAGAAAATCACTTTCCTTTGAAAGTGCCTTAAGCAACTTGCAAGCATTCACAAGAAACACTAAGGCGTTTCTATGAAAGAGAAGCACTCTGTTCCAACACTTCAATTCACTGCACGAAGTGAATGGAGTGTTGCTTCACTTTCTAAATGCTGTCCTTTCAGAGAAAATCACTTTCCTTTGAAAGTGCCTTAAGCAACTTGCAAGCATTCACAAGAAACACTAAGGCGTTTCTATGAAAGAGAAGCACTCTGTTCCAACACTTCAGTTCACTGCACGAAGTGAATGGAGTGTTGCTTCACTTTCTAAATGCTGTCCTTTCAGAGAAAATCACTTTCCTTTGAAAGTGCCTTAAGCTACTTACAAGCATTCACCAGAAACTCACATGCGTTTCTCTGAAAGAGAAGCAGTCGGTTTCAACACTTCAATTCACTGTGCGAAGTGAATGGAGTGTTGCTTCACTTTCTAAATGCTGTCCTTTCAGAGAAAATCACTTTCCTTTGAAAGTGCCTTAAGCTACTTGCAAGCATTAGGAAGAAACTCACATGCGTTTCTCTGAAAGAGAAGCAGTCTGTTCCAACACTTCAATTCACTGTGCGAAGTGAATGGAGTGTTGCCTCACTTTCTAAATGCTGTCATTTCAGAGAAAATCACTTTCCTTTGAAAGTGCCTTAAGCTACATGCAAGCATTAGGAAGAAACTCACATGCGTTTCTCTGAAAGAGAAGCAGTCTGTTCCAACACTTAATTCACTGTGCGAAGTGAATGGAGTGTTGCTTCACTTTCTAAATGCTGTCCTTTCAGAGAAAATCACTTTCCTTTGAAAGTGCCTTAAGCTACTTGCAAGCATTAGGAAGAAACTCACATGCGTTTCTCTGAAAGAGAAGCAGTCTGTTCCAACACTTCAATTCACTGGGCGAAGTGAATGGAGTGTTGCTTCACTTTCTAAATGTTGTCCTTTCAGAGAAAATCACTTTCCTTTGAAAGTGCCTTAAACTACTTACAAGCATTCAACAGAAACTCACATGCGTTTCTCTGAAAGTGAAGCAGTCTGTTCCAACACTTCAATTCACTGGGCGAAGTGAATGGAGTGTTGCTTCACTTTCTAAATGCTGTCCTTTCAGAGAAAATCACTTTCCTTTGAAAGTGCCTTAAGCTACTTACAAGCATTCAACAGAAACTCACATGCATTTCTCTGAAAGAGAAGCAGTCTGTTCCAACACATCAATTCACTGTGCGAAGTGAATGGAGTGTTGCTTCACTTTCTAAATGCTGTCCTTTCAGAGAAAATCACTTTCCTTTGAAAGTGCCTTAAGCTACTTACAAGCATTCAACGGAAACTCACATACATTTCTCTGAAAGAGAAGCAGTCTGTTCCAACACTTCAATTCACTGTGCGAAGTGAATGGAGTGTTGCTTCACTTTCTAAATGTTGTCCTTTCAGAGAAAATCACTTTCCTTTGAAAGTGCCTTAAGCTACTTACAAGAATTCAAAAGAAACTCACATGCGTTTCTCTGAAAGAGAAGCAGTCTGTTCCAACACTTCAATTCAATGTGCGAAGTGAATGGAGTGTTGCTTCACTTTCTAAATGCTGTCCTCTCAGAGAAAATCACTTTCCTTTGAAAGTGCCTTAAGCTACTTACAAGCATTCAACACAAAGTCACATGCATTTCTCTGAAAGAGAAGCAGTCTGTTCCAACACTTCAATTCACTGTGCGAAGTGAATGGAGTGTTGCTCCACTTTCTAAATGCTGTCCTTTCAGAGAAAATCACTTTCCTTTGAAAGTGCCTTAAGCTACTTACAAGCATTCACCAGAAACTCACATGCGTTTCTCTGAAAGAGAAGCAGTCTGTTCCAATACTTCAATTCACTCTGCGAAGTGAATGGAGTGTTGCTTCACTTTCTAAATGCTGTCCTTTCAGAGAAAATCACTACCCTTTGAAAGTGCCTTAAGCTACTTACAAGCATTCAACGGAAACTCACATGCATTTCTCTGAAAGAGAAGCAGTCTGTTCCAACACTTCAATTCACTGTGCGAAGTGAATGGAGTGTTGCTTCACTTTCTAAATGCTGTCCTTTCAGAGAAAATCACTTTCCTTTGAAAGTGCCTTAAGCTACTTACAAGCATTCACCAGAAACTCACACCTGTTTCTCTGAAAGAGAAGCAGTCTGTTCCAACACTTCAATTCACTGTGCGAAGTGAATGGAGTGTTGCTTCACTTTCTAAATGCTGTCCTTTCAGAGACAATCACTTTCCCTTGAAAGTGCCTTAAGCTACTTGCAAGCATTAGGAAGAAACTCACATGCGTTTCGCTGAAAGAGAAGCAGTCTGTTCCAACACTTCAATTCACTGTGCGAAGTGAATGGAGTATTGCTTCACTTTCTAAATGCTGTCCTTTCAGAGAAAATCACTTTCCTTTGAAAGTGCCTTAAGCTACTTGCAAGCATTCAACAGAAACTCACATGCGTTTCTCTGAAAGAGAAGCAGTCTGTTCCAACACTTCAATTCACTGTGCGAAGTGAATGGAGTGTTGCTTCACTTTCTAAATGCTGTCCTTTCAGAGAAAATCACTTTCCTTTGAAAGTGCCTTAAGCAACTTGCAAGCATTCACAAGAAACACTAAGGCGTTTCTATGAAAGAGAAGCACTCTGTTCCAACACTTCAATTCACTGCACGAAGTGAATGGAGTGTTGCTTCACTTTCTAAATGCTGTCCTTTCAGAGAAAATCACTTTCCTTTGAAAGTGCCTTAAGCAACTTGCAAGCATTCACAAGAAACACTAAGGCGTTTCTATGAAAGAGAAGCACTCTGTTCCAACACTTCAGTTCACTGCACGAAGTGAATGGAGTGTTGCTTCACTTTCTAAATGCTGTCCTTTCAGAGAAAATCACTTTCCTTTGAAAGTGCCTTAAGCTACTTACAAGCATTCACCAGAAACTCACATGCGTTTCTCTGAAAGAGAAGCAGTCTGTTCCAACACTTCAATTCACTGGGCGAAGTGAATGGAGTGTTGCTTCACTTTCTAAATGTTGTCCTTTCAGAGAAAATCACTTTCCTTTGAAAGTGCCTTAAACTACTTACAAGCATTCAACAGAAACTCACATGCGTTTCTCTGAAAGTGAAGCAGTCTGTTCCAACACTTCAATTCACTGGGCGAAGTGAATGGAGTGTTGCTTCACTTTCTAAATGCTGTCCTTTCAGAGAAAATCACTTTCCTTTGAAAGTGCCTTAAGCTACTTACAAGCATTCAACAGAAACTCACATGCATTTCTCTGAAAGAGAAGCAGTCTGTTCCAACACATCAATTCACTGTGCGAAGTGAATGGAGTGTTGCTTCACTTTCTAAATTATGTCCTTTCAGAGAAAATCACTTTCCTTTGACAGTGCCTTAAGCAACTTGCAAGCATTCACAGGAAACACTAATGCGTTTATATGAAAGAGAAGCACTCTGTTCCAACACTTCAATTCACTGCACGAAGGGAATGGAGTGTTGCTTCACTTTCTAAATGCTTTTCTTTCAGAGAAAATCACTTTCCTTTGAGAGTGCCTTAAGCTACTTGCAAACATTCACCAGAAACTCAGATGCGTTTCTCTGAAAGAGAAACATTCTGTTCCAACACTTCAATTCATTGCGCGAAGGGAATGGAGTGTTGCTTCACTTTCTAAATGCTGTCCTTTCAGAGAAAATCACTTTCCTTTGAAAGTGCCTTAAGCTACTTGCAAGCATTAGGAAGAAACTCACATGCGTTTCTCTGAAAGAGAAGCAGTCTGTTCCAACACTCCAATTCACTGTGCGAAGTGAACGGAGTGGTGCCTCACTTTCTAAATTTTGTCCTTTCAGAGAAAATCACTTTCCATTGAAAGTGCCTTAAACTACTTTCAAGCATTCACAAAAAACTCACATGCGTTTCTCTGAAAGAGAAGCAGTCTGTTCCAACACTTCAATTCACTGTGCGAAGTGAATGGAGTGTTGCTTTACTTTCTAAATGCTGTCCTTTCAGAGAAAATCACTTTCCTTTGAAAGAGCCTTGAGCTACTTACAAGCATTCAACAGAAACTCACATGCATTTCTCTGAAAGAGAAGCAGTCTGTTCCAACCCTTCAATTCACTGTGCGAAGTGAATGGAATGTTACTTCACTTTCTAAATGCTGTCCTTTCAGAGAAAATCACTTTCCTTTGAAAGTGCCTTACGCTACTTTCAAGCATTCACAGGAAACACACATGAGTTTCTCTGAAATAGAAGCAGTCTGTTCCAACACTTCAATTCACTGTGCGAAGTGAATGGAGTGTTGCTTCACTTTCTAAATCCTGTCCTTTCAGAGAAAATCACTTTTGTTTGAAAGTGCCTTAAGCAACTTTCAAGCATTCACAAGAAATTCACATGCATTTCTCTGAAAGAGAAGCCTTCTCTTCCAAAACTTCAATTCACTGTGCGAAGCGAATGGAGAGTTGCTTCACTTTCTAAATGCTGTCCTTTCAGAGAAAATCACGTTCCTTTGAAATTGCCTTAAGCTACTTACAAGCATTCACCAGAAACTCACATGTGTTTCTCTGAAAGAGAAGCAATCTGATCCAACACTTCAATTCACTGTGCAAAGTGAATGGAGTGTTGCCTCACTTTCGAAATGCTGTCCTTTCAGAGAAAATCACTTTCCTTTGAAAGTGCCTTAAGCTAATTGCAAGCATTCAACAGAAACTCACATGCATTTCTCTGAAAGAGAAGCAGTCTGTTCCAACACTTCAATTCACTGTGCAAAGTGAATGGAGTTTTGCTTCACTTTCTAAATTCTGTCCTTTCAGAGAAAATCACTTTCCTTTGACAGTGCCTTAAGCAACTTGCAAGCATTCACAGGAAACACTAATGCGTTTATATGAAAGAGAAGCACTCTGTTCCAACACTTCAATTCACTGCACGAAGGGAATGGAGTGTTGCTTCACTTTCTAAATGCTGTCCTTTCAGAGAAAATCACTTTCCTTTGAAAGTGCCTTAAGCTACTTGCAAGCATTCACCAGAAACTCACATGCGTTTCTCTGAAAGAGAAGCATTCTGTTCCAACACTTCAATTCATGGCGCGAAGGGAATGGAGTGTTGGTTCACTTTCTAAATGCTGTCCTTTCAGAGAAAATCACTTTCCTTTGAACGTGCCTTAAGCTACTTGCAAGCATTAGGAAGAAACTCACATGCGTTTCTCTGAAAGAGAAGCAGTCTGTTCCAACACTTCAATTCACTGTGCGAAGTGATTGGAGTGTTGCTTCACTTTCTAAATGCTGTTCTTTCAGAGAAAATCACTTTCCTTTGAAAGTGCCTTAAGCTACTTGCAAGCATTAGAAAGAAACTCATATGCGTTTCTCTGAAAGAGAAGCAGTCCATTCCAACACTTCAATTCACTGTGCGAAGTGAATGGAGTGTTGCTTCACTTTCTAAATGCTGTCCTTTCAGAGAAAATCACTTTCCTTTGAAAGTGCCTTAAGCTACTTGCAAGCATTAGGAAGAAACTTACATGCGTTTCTCGGAAAGAGAAGCAGTCTGTTCCAACACTTCAACTCACTGTGCGAAGTGAACGGAGTGGTGCCTCACTTTCTAAATGCTGTCCTTTCAGAGAAAATCACTTTCCATTGAAAGTGCCTTAAAATACTTTCAAGCATTCACAAAAAACTCACATGCGTTTCTCTGAAAGAGAAGCAGTCTGTTCCAACACTTCAATTCACTGTGCGAAGTGAATGGAGTGTTGCTTCACTTTCTAAATGCTGTCTTTTCAGAGAAAATCACTTTCCTTTGAAAGTGCCTTAAGCAACTTTCAAGCATTCACAAGAAATTCACATGCATTTCTCTGAAAGAGAAGCCTTTTCTTCCAACACTTCAATTCACTCTGCAAAGTGAATGGAGTGTTGCTTCACTTTCTAAATGCTGTCCTTTCAGAGAAAATCACTTTCCTTTGAAAGTGCCTTAAGCTACTTACAAGCATTCAACAGAAACTCACATGCGTTTCTCTGAAAGAGAAGGAGTCTGTTCCAACACTTCAATTCACTGTGCGAAGTGAATGGAGTGTTGCTTCACTTTCTAAATGCTGTCCTTTCAGAGAAAAACACTTTCCTTTGAAAGTGCCTTAAGCTACTTGCAAGCATTAGGAAGAAACTCACATGCATTTCTCTGAAAGAGAAGCAGTCTGTTCCAACACTTCAATTCACTGTGTGAAGTGAATGGAGTGTTGCCTCACTTTCTAAATGCTGTCCTTTCAGAGAAAATCACTTTCCTTTGAAAGTGCCTTAAGCTACTTACAAGCATTCAACAGAAACTCACATGCGTTTCTCTGAAAGAGAAGCAGTCTGTTCCAACACTTCAATTCACTGTGTGAAGTGAATGGAGTGTTGCTTCACTTTGTAAATGCTGTCCTTTCAGAGAAAATCACTTTCCTTTGAAAGTGCCTTAAGCAACTTGCAAGCATTCACAAGAAACACTAATGCGTTTATATGAGAGAGAAGCACTCTGTTCCAACACTTCAATTCACTGCACGAAGGGAATGGAGTGTTACTTCACTTTCTAAATGCTGTCCTTTCAGAGAAAATCACTTTCCTTTGAACGTGCCTTAAGCAACTTACAAGCATTCACCAGAAACTCACATGCGTTTCTCTGAAAGAGAAGCAGTCTGTTCCAACACTTCAATTCACTGTGCGAAGTGAATGGAGTGCTGCTTCACTTTCTAAATGCTGTCCTTTCAGAGAAAATCACTTTCTTTGAAAGTGCCTTAAGCTACTTGCAAGCATTAGGAAGAAACTCACATGCGTTTCTCTGAAAGAGAAGCAGTCTGTTCCAACACTTCAATTCACTGTGAGAAGTGAATGGAGTGTTGCCTCACTTTCTAAATGCTGTCCTTTCAGAGAAAATCACTTTCCTTTGAAAGTGCCTTAAACTACTTTCAAGCATTCATAAAAAACTCACATGCGTTTCTCTGAAAGAGAAGCAGTCTGTTCCAACACTTCAATTCACTGTGAGAAGTGAATGGAGTGTTGCTTCACTTTCTAAATGCTGTCCTTTCAGAGAAAATCACTTTCCTTTGATAGTGCCTTTAGCTACTTGCAAGCATTAGGAAGAAACTCACATGCGTTTCTCTGAAAGAGAAGCAGTCTGTTCCAACACTTCAATTCACTGTGTGAAGGGAATAGAGTGTTGCCTCACTTTCTAAATGCTGTCCTTTCAGAGAAAATCACTTTCCTTTGAAAGTGCCTTAAGCAAATTGCAAGCATTTAACAGAAACTCACATGCGTTTCTCTGAAAGAGAAGCAGTCTGTTCCAACACTTCAATTCACTGTGCGAAGTGAATGGAGTGTTGCTTCACTTTCTAAATGCTGTACTTTCAGAGAAAATCACTTTCCTTTGAAAGTGTCTTAAGCTACTTGCAAGCATTAGGAAGAAACTCACATGCGTTTCTCTGAAAGAGAAGCAGTCTGTTCCAACACTTCAATTCACTGTGCGAAGTGAATGGAGTGTTGCTTCACTTTCTAAATGCTGTCCTTTCAGAGAAAATCACTTTCCTTTGATAGTGCCTTAAGCTACTTGCAAGCATTAGGAAGAAACTCACATGCGTTTCTCTGAAAGAGAAGCAGTCTGTTCCAACACTTCAATTCACTGTGCGAAGTGAATGGAGTGTTGCTTCACTTTCTAAATGCTGTTCTTTCAGAGAAAATCACTTTCCTTTGAAAGTGCCTTAAGCTACTTGCAAGCATTAGGAAGAAACTCACATGCGTTTCTCTGAAAGAGAAGCAGTCCGTTCCAACACTTCAATTCACTGTGTGAAGTGAATGGAGTGTTGCTTCACTTTCTAAATGCTATCCTTTCAGAGAAAATCACTTTCCTTTGAAAGTGCCTTAAGCTACTTGCAAGCATTAGGAAGAAACTCACATGCGTTTCTCTGAAAGAGAAGCAGTCTGTTCCAACACTTCAATTCACTGTGCGAAGTGAACAGAGTGTTGCCTCACTTTCTAAATGCTGTCCTTTCAGAGAAAATCACTTTCCATTTAAAGTGCCTTAAACTACTTTCAAGCATTCACAAAAAACTCACATGCGTTTCTCTGAAAGAAAAGCAGTCTGTTCCAACACTTCAATTCACTGTGCGAAGTGAATGGAGTGTTGCTTCACTTTCTAAATGCTGTCCTTTCAGAGAAAATCACTTTCCTTTGAAAGTGCCTTAAGCAACTTTCAAGCATTCACAAGAAATTCACATGCATTTCTCTGAAAGCGAAGCCTTCTCTTCCAACACTTCAATTCACTCTGCAAAGTGAATGGAGTGTTGCTTCACTTTCTAAATGCTGTCCTTTCAGAGAAAATCACTTTCCTTTGAAAGTGCCTTAAGCTATTTACAAGCATTTAACAGAAACTCACATGCGTTTCTCTGAAAGAGAAGCAGTCTGTTCCAACACTTCAATTCACTGTGCGAAGTGAATGGAGTGTTGCTTCACTTTCTAAATGCTGTCCTTTCAGAGAAAATCCCTTTCCTTTGAATGTGCCTTAAGCTACTTACAAGCATTCAACAGAAACTCACATGCATTTCTCTGAAAGAGAAGCAGTCTGTTCCAACACTTCAATTCACTGTACAAAGTGAATGGAGTGTTGCTTCACTTTCTAAATGCTGTCCTTTCAGAGAAAATCACTTTCCTTTGAAAGAGCCTTAAACTACTTTCAAGCATTCACAAAAAACTCACATGCGTTTCTCTTAAAGAGAAGCAGTCTGTTCCAACACTTCAATTCACTGTGCGAAGTGAATGGTGTGTTGCTTCAGTTTGTAAATGCTGTCCTTTCAGAGAAAATCACTTTCCTTTGAAAGTGCCTTAAGCAACTTGCAAGCATTCACAAGAAACTCACATGCGTTTCTCTGAAAGAGAAGCAGTCTGTTCCAACACTTCAATTCACTGTGCGAAGTGAATGGAGTGTTGCTTCACTTTCTAAATGCTGTCCTTTCAGAGAAAATCACTTTCCTTTGAAAGTGCCTTAAGCTACTTACAAGCATTCACCAGAAACTCACATGCGTTTCTCTGAAAGAGAAGCAGTCTGTTCCAACACTTCAATTCACTGTGCGAAGTGAATGGAGTGTTGCTTCACTTTCTAAATGCTGTCCTTTCAGAGAAAATCACTTTCCTTTGAGAGTGCCTTAAGCTACTTACAAGCATTCAACAGAAACTCACATGCGTTTCTCTGAAAGAGAAGCAGTCTGTTCCAACACTTCAATTCACTGTGCGAAGTGAATGGAGTGTTGCTTCACTTTCTAAATGCTGTCCTTTCAGAGAAAATCACTTTCCTTTGAAAGTGCCTTAAGCTACTTACAAGCATTCAACAGAAACTCACATGCATTTCTCTGAAAGAGAAGCAGTCTGTTCCAACACTTCAATTCACTGTGCGAAGTGAATGGAGTGTTGCTTCACTTTCTAAATGCTGTCCTTTCAGAGAAAATCACTTTCCTTTGAAAGTGCCTTAAGCTACTTGCAAGCATTCGCAAGAAACACTAATGTGTTTCTCTGAAAGAGAAGCAGTCTGTTCCAACACTTCAATTCATTGCGCGAAGGGAATGGAGTGTTGCTTTACTTTCTAAATGCTGTCCTTTCAGAGAAAATCACTTTCCTTTGAAAGAGCCTTAAGCTACTTACAAGCATTCACCAGAAACTCACATGCATTTCTCTGAAAGAGAAGCAGTCTGTTCCAACACTTCAATTCACTGTACAAAGTGAATGGAGTGTTGCTTCACTTTCTAAATGCTGTCCTTTCAGAGAAAATCACTTTCCTTTGAAAGTGCCTTAAGCAACTTGCAAGCATTCACAAGAAACACTAATGCGTTTCTATGAAAGAGAAGCACTCTGTTCCAACACTTCAATTCACTGTGCGAAGTGAACGGAGTGTTGCTTCACTTTCTAAATGCTGTCCTTTCAGAGAAAATCACTTTCCTTTGAAAGTGCCTTAAACTACTTTCAAGCATTCACAAAAAACTCACATGCGTTTCTCTGAAAGAGAAGCAGTCTGTTCCAACACTTCAATTCACTGTGCGAAGTGAATGGAGTGTTGCTTCAGTTCCTAAATGCTGTCCTTTCAGAGAAAATAACTTTCCTTTGAAAGTGCCTTAAGCAACTTGCAAGCATTCACAAGAAACTCACATGCATTTCTCTGAAAGAGAAGCAGTCTGTTCCAACACTTCAATTCACTGTGCGAAGTGAATGAAGTGTTGCTTCACTTTCTAAATGCTGTCCTTTCAGAGAAAATCACTTTCCTTTGAAAGTGCCTTAAGCTACTTACAAGCATTCACCAGAAACTCACATGCGTTTCTCTGAAAGAGAAGCAGTCTGTTCCAATACTTCAATTCACTCTGCGAAGTGAATGGAGTGTTGCTTCACTTTCTAAATGCTGTCCTTTCAGAGAAAATCACTTTCCTTTGAAAGTGCCTTAAGCTACTTACAAGCATTGAACAGAAACTCACATGCATTTCTCTGAAAGAGAAGCAGTCTGTTCCAACACTTCAATTCACTGTGCGAAGTGAATGGAGTGTTGCTTCACTTTCTAAATGCTGTCCTTTCAGAGAAAATCACTTTCCTTTGAAAGTGCCTTAAGCTACTTACAAGCATTCACCAGAAACTCACATGCGTTTCTCTGAAAGAGAAGCAGTCTGTTCCAATACTTCAATTCACTCTGCGAAGTGAATGGAGTGTTGCTTCACTTTCTAAATGCTGTCCTTTCAGAGAAAATCACTTTCCTTTGAAAGTGCCTTAAGCTACTTACAAGCATTCAACGGAAACTCACATGCATTTCTCTGAAAGAGAAGCAGTCTGTTCCAACACTTCAATTCACTGTGCGAAGTGAATGGAGTGTTGCTTCACTTTCTAAATGCTGTCCTTTCAGAGAAAATCACTTTCCTTTGAAAGTGCCTTAAGCTACTAACAAGCATTCACCAGAAACTCACATCTGTTTCTCTGAAAGAGAAGCAGTCTGTTCCAACACTTCAATTCACTGTGCGAAGTGAATGGAGTGTTGCTTCACTTTCTAAATGCTGTCCTTTCAGAGAAAATCACTTTCCCTTGAAAGTGCCTTAAGCTACTTGCAAGCATTAGGAAGAAACTCACATGCGTTTCGCTGAAAGAGAAGCAGTCTGTTCCAACACTTCAATTCACTGTGAGAAGTGAATGGAGTGTTGCTTCACTTTCTAAATGCTGTCCTTTCAGAGAAAATCACTTTCCTTTGAAAGTGCCTTAAGCTACTTGCAAGCATTAGGAAGAAACTCACATGCGTTTCTCTGAAAGAGAAGCAGTCTGTTCCAACACTTCAATTCACTGTGCGAAGTGAATGGAGTGTTGCTTCACTTTCTAAATTATGTCCTTTCAGAGAAAATCACTTTCCTTTGAAAGTGCCTTAAGCAACTTGCAAGCATTCACAAGAAACACTAAGGCGTTTCTATGAAAGAGAAGCACTCTGTTCCAACACTTCAGTTCACTGCACGAAGTGAATGGAGTGTTGCTTCACTTTCTAAATGCTGTCCTTTCAGAGAAAATCACTTTCCTTTGAAAGTGCCTTAAGCTACTTACAAGCATTCACCAGAAACTCACATGCGTTTCTCTGAAAGAGAAGCAGTCGGTTCCAACACTTCAATTCACTGTGCGAAGTGAATGGAGTGTTGCTTCACTTTCTAAATGCTGTCCTTTCAGAGAAAATCACTTTCCTTTGAAAGTGCCTTAAGCTACTTGCAAGCATTAGGAAGAAACTCACATGCGTTTCTCTGAAAGAGAAGCAGTCTGTTCCAACACTTCAATTCACTGTGCGAAGTGAATGGAGTGTTGCCTCACTTTCTAAATGCTGTCCTTTCAGAGAAAATCACTTTCCTTTGAAAGTGCCTTAAACTACTTTCAAGCATTCATAAAAAACTCACATGCGTTTCTCTGAAAGAGAAGCAGTCTGTTCCAACACTTCAGTTCACTGTGCGAATGGAATGGAGTGTTGCTTCACTTTCTAAATGCTGTCCTTTCAGAGAAAATCACGTTCCTTTGATAGTGCCTTAAGCTACTTGCAGGCATTAGGAAGAAACTCACATGCGTTTCTCTGAAACAGAAGCAGTCTGTTCCAACACTTCAATTCACGGTGTGAAGTGAATAGAGTGTTGCCTCACTTTCTAAATGCTGTCCTTTCAGAGAAAATCACTTTCCTTTGAAAGTGCCTTAAGCTACTTACAAGCATTCACCAGAAACTCACATGCGTTTCTCTGAAAGAGAAGCAGTCTGTTCCAACACTTCAATTCACTGTGCGAAGTGAATGGAGTGTTGCTTCACTTTCTAAATGCTGTCCTTTCAGAGAAAATCACTTTCCTTTGAAAGTGCCTTAAGCTACTTACAAGCATTCAACGGAAACTCACATGCATTTCTCTGAAAGAGAAGCAGTCTGTTCCAACACTTCAATTCACTGTGCGAAGTGAATGGAGTGTTGCTTCACTTTCTAAATGCTGTCCTTTCAGAGAAAATCACTTTCCTTTGAAAGTGCCTTAAGCTACTTACAAGAATTCAAAAGAAACTCACATGCGTTTCTCTGAAAGAGAAGCAGTCTGTTCCAACACTTCAATTCAATGTGCGAAGTGAATGGAGTGTTGCTTCACTTTCTAAATGCTGTCCTCTCAGAGAAAATCACTTTCCTTTGAAAGTGCCTTAAGCTACTTACAAGCATTCAACACAAAGTCACATGCATTTCTCTGAAAGAGAAGCAGTCTGTTCCAACACTTCAATTCACTGTGCGAAGTGAATGGAGTGTTGCTCCACTTTCTAAATGCTGTCCTTTCAGAGAAAATCACTTTCCTTTGAAAGTGCCTTAAGCTACTTACAAGCATTCACCAGAAACTCACATGCGTTTCTCTGAAAGAGAAGCAGTCTGTTCCAATACTTCAATTCACTCTGCGAAGTGAATGGAGTGTTTCTTCACTTTCTAAATGCTGTCCTTTCAGAGAAAATCACTTTCCTTTGAAAGTGCCTTAAGCTACTTACAAGCATTCAATGGAAACTCACATGCATTTCTCTGAAAGAGAAGCAGTCTGTTCCAACACTTCAATTCACTGTGCGAAGTGAATGGAGTGTTGCTTCACTTTCTAAATGCTGTCCTTTCAGAGAAAATCACTTTCCTTTGAAAGTGCCTTAAGCTACTTACAAGCATTCACCAGAAACTCACACCTGTTTCTCTTAAAGAGAAGCAGTCTGTTCCAACACTTCAATTCTCTGTGTGAAGTGAATGGAGTGTTGCTTCACTTTCTAAATGCTGTCCTTTCAGAGAAAATCACTTTCCCTTGAAAGTGCCTTAAGCTACTTGCAAGCATTAGGAAGAAACTCACATGCGTTTCTCTGAAACAGAAGCAGTCTGTTCCAACACTTCAATTCACGGTGTGAAGTGAATAGAGTGTTGCCTCACTTTCTAAATGCTGTCCTTTCAGAGAAAATCACTTTCCTTTGAAAGTGCCTTAAGCTACTTACAAGCATTCACCAGAAACTCACATGCGTTTCTCTGAAAGAGAAGCAGTCTGTTCCAACACTTCAATTCACTGTGCGAAGTGAATGGAGTGTTGCTTCACTTTCTAAATGCTGTCCTTTCAGAGAAAATCACTTTCCTTTGAAAGTGCCTTAAGCTACTTACAAGCATTCAACGGAAACTCACATGCATTTCTCTGAAAGAGAAGCAGTCTGTTCCAACACTTCAATTCACTGTGCGAAGTGAATGGAGTGTTGCTTCACTTTCTAAATGCTGTCCTTTCAGAGAAAATCACTTTCCTTTGAAAGTGCCTTAAGCTACTTACAAGAATTCAAAAGAAACTCACATGCGTTTCTCTGAAAGAGAAGCAGTCTGTTCCAACACTTCAATTCAATGTGCGAAGTGAATGGAGTGTTGCTTCACTTTCTAAATGCTGTCCTCTCAGAGAAAATCACTTTCCTTTGAAAGTGCCTTAAGCTACTTACAAGCATTCAACACAAAGTCACATGCATTTCTCTGAAAGAGAAGCAGTCTGTTCCAACACTTCAATTCACTGTGCGAAGTGAATGGAGTGTTGCTCCACTTTCTAAATGCTGTCCTTTCAGAGAAAATCACTTTCCTTTGAAAGTGCCTTAAGCTACTTACAAGCATTCACCAGAAACTCACATGCGTTTCTCTGAAAGAGAAGCAGTCTGTTCCAATACTTCAATTCACTCTGCGAAGTGAATGGAGTGTTTCTTCACTTTCTAAATGCTGTCCTTTCAGAGAAAATCACTTTCCTTTGAAAGTGCCTTAAGCTACTTACAAGCATTCAATGGAAACTCACATGCATTTCTCTGAAAGAGAAGCAGTCTGTTCCAACACTTCAATTCACTGTGCGAAGTGAATGGAGTGTTGCTTCACTTTCTAAATGCTGTCCTTTCAGAGAAAATCACTTTCCTTTGAAAGTGCCTTAAGCTACTTACAAGCATTCACCAGAAACTCACACCTGTTTCTCTTAAAGAGAAGCAGTCTGTTCCAACACTTCAATTCTCTGTGTGAAGTGAATGGAGTGTTGCTTCACTTTCTAAATGCTGTCCTTTCAGAGAAAATCACTTTCCCTTGAAAGTGCCTTAAGCTACTTGCAAGCATTAGGAAGAAACTCACATGCGTTTCGCTGAAAGAGAAGCAGTCTGTTCCAACACTTCAATTCACTGTGCGAAGTGAATGGAGTATTGCTCCACTTTCTAAATGCTGTCCTTTCAGAGAAAATCACTTTCCTTTGAAAGTGCCTTAAGCTACTTGCAAGCATTCAACAGAAACTCACATGCGTTTCTCTGAAAGAGAAGCAGTCTGTTCCAACACTTCAATTCACTGTGCGAAGTGAATGGAGTGTTGCTTCACTTTCTAAATGCTGTCCTTTCAGAGAAAATCAGTTTCCTTTGAAAGTGCCTTAAGCAACTTGCAAGCATTCACAAGAAACACTAAGGCGTTTCTATGAAAGAGAAGCACTCTGTTCCAACACTTCAATTCACTGCATGAAGTGAATGGAGTGTTGCTTCACTTTCTAAATGCTGTCCTTTCAGAGAAAATCACTTTCCTTTGAAAGTGCCTTAAGCAACTTGCAAGCATTCACAAGAAACACTAAGGCGTTTCTATGAAAGAGAAGCACTCTGCTCCAACACTTCAGTTCACTGTGCGAAGTGAATGGAGTGTTGCTTCACTTTCTAAATGCTGTCCTTTCAGAGAAAATCACTTTCCTTTGAAAGTGCCTTAAGCTACTTACAAGCATTCACCAGAAACTCACATGCGTTTCTCTGAAAGAGAAGCAGTCGGTTCCAACACTTCAATTCACTGTGCGAAGTGAATGGAGTGTTGCTTCACTTTCTAAATGCTGTCCTTTCAGAGAAAATCACTTTCCTTTGAAAGTGCCTTAAGCTACTTGCAAGCATTAGGAAGAAACTCACATGCGTTTCTCTGAAAGAGAAGCAGTCTGTTCCAACACTTCAATTCACTGTGCGAAGTGAATGGAGTGTTGCCTCACTTTCTAAATGCTGTCCTTTCAGAGAAAATCACTTTCCTTTGAAAGTGCCTTAAACTACTTTCAAGCATTCATAAAAAACTCACATGCGTTTCTCTGAAAGAGAAGCAGTCTGTTCCAACACTTCAGTTCACTGTGCGAATGGAATGGAGTGTTGCTTCACTTTCTAAATGCTGTCCTTTCAGAGAAAATCACGTTCCTTTGATAGTGCCTTAAGCTACTTGCAGGCATTAGGAAGAAACTCACATGCGTTTCTCTGAAACAGAAGCAGTCTGTTCCAACACTTCAATTCACGGTGTGAAGTGAATAGAGTGTTGCCTCACTTTCTAAATGCTGTCCTTTCAGAGAAAATCACTTTCCTTTGAAAGTGCCTTAAGCTACTTACAAGCATTCACCAGAAACTCACATGCGTTTCTCTGAAAGAGAAGCAGTCTGTTCCAACACTTCAATTCACTGTGCGAAGTGAATGGAGTGTTGCTTCACTTTCTAAATGCTGTCCTTTCAGAGAAAATCACTTTCCTTTGAAAGTGCCTTAAGCTACTTACAAGCATTCAACTGAAACTCACATGCATTTCTCTGAAAGAGAAGCAGTCTGTTCCAACACTTCAATTCACTGTGCGAAGTGAATGGAGTGTTGCTTCACTTTCTAAATGCTGTCCTTTCAGAGAAAATCACTTTCCTTTGAAAGTGCCTTAAGCTACTTACAAGAATTCAAAAGAAACTCACATGCGTTTCTCTGAAAGAGAAGCAGTCTGTTCCAACACTTCAATTCAATGTGCGAAGTGAATGGAGTGTTGCTTCACTTTCTAAATGCTGTCCTCTCAGAGAAAATCACTTTCCTTTGAAAGTGCCTTAAGCTACTTACAAGCATTCAACACAAAGTCACAAGCATTTCTCTGAAAGAGAAGCAGTCTGTTCCAACACTTCAATTCACTGTGCGAAGTGAATGGAGTGTTGCTCCACTTTCTAAATGCTGTCCTTTCAGAGAAAATCACTTTCCTTTGAAAGTGCCTTAAGCTACTTACAAGCATTCACCAGAAACTCACATGCGTTTCTCTGAAAGAGAAGCAGTCTGTTCCAATACTTCAATTCACTCTGCGAAGTGAATGGAGTGTTGCTTCACTTTCTAAATGCTGTCCTTTCAGAGAAAATCACTTTCCTTTGAAAGTGCCTTAAGCTACTTACAAGCATTCAACGGAAACTCACATGCATTTCTCTGAAAGAGAAGCAGTCTGTTCCAACACTTCCATTCACTGTGCGAAGTGAATGGAGTGTTGCTTCACTTTCTAAATGCTGTCCTTTCAGAGAAAATCACTTTCCTTTGAAAGTGCCTTAAGCTACTTACAAGCATTCACCAGAAACTCACACCTGTTTCTCTGAAAGAGAAGCAGTCTGTTCCAACACTTCAATTCACTGTGCGAAGTGAATGGAGTGTTGCTTCACTTTCTAAATGCTGTCCTTTCAGAGACAATCACTTTCCCTTGAAAGTGCCTTAAGCTACTTGCAAGCATTAGGAAGAAACTCACATGCGTTTCGCTGAAAGAGAAGCAGTCTGTTCCAACACTTCAATTCACTGTGCGAAGTGAATGGAGTGTTGCTTCACTTTCTAAATGCTGTCCTTTCAGAGAAAATCACTTTCCTTTGAAAGTGCCTTAAGCTACTTGCAAGCATTCAACAGAAACTCACATGCGTTTCTCTGAAAGAGAAGCAGTCTGTTCCAACACTTCAATTCACTGTGCGAAGTGAATGGAGTGTTGCTTCACTTTCTAAATGCTGTCCTTTCAGAGAAAATCACTTTCCTTTGAAAGTGCCTTAAGCAACTTGCAAGCATTCACAAGAAACACTAAGGCGTTTCTATGAAAGAGAAGCACTCTGTTCCAACACTTCAATTCACTGCACGAAGTGAATGGAGTGTTGCTTCACTTTCTAAATGCTGTCCTTTCAGAGAAAATCACTTTCCTTTGAAAGTGCCTTAAGCTACTTACAAGCATTCACCAGAAACTCACATGCGTTTCTCTGAAAGAGAAGCAGACGGTTCCAACACTTCAATTCACTGTGCGAAGTGAATGGAGTGTTGCTTCACTTTCTAAATGCTGTCCTTTCAGAGAAAATCACTTTCCTTTGAAAGTGCCTTAAGCTACTTGCAAGCATTAGGAAGAAACTCACATGCGTTTCTCTGAAAGAGAAGCAGTCTGTTCCAACACTTCAATTCACTGTGCGAAGTGAATGGAGTGTTGCCTCACTTTCTAAATGCTGTCCTTTCAGAGAAAATCACTTTCCTTTGAAAGTGCCTTAAGCTACTTACAAGCATTCACCAGAAACTCACATGCGTTTCTCTGAAAGAGAAGCAGTCTATTCCAACACTTCTATTCACTGTGTGCAGTGAATGGAGTGTTGCCTCACATTCTAAATGCTGTCCTTTCAGAGAAAATCACTTTCCTTTGAAAGTGCCTTAAGCTACTTACAAGAATTCAATAGAAACTCACATGCGTTTCTCTGAAAGAGAAGCAGTCTGTTCCAACACTTCAATTCAATGTGCGAAGTGAATGGAGTGTTACTTCACTTTCTAAATGCTGTCCTCTCAGAGAAAATCACTTTCCTTTGAAAGTGCCTTAAGCTACTTACAAGCATTCAACACAAAGTCACATGCATTTCTCTGAAAGAGAAGCAGTCTGTTCCAACACTTCAATTCACTGTGCGAAGTGAATGGAGTGTTGCTTCACTTTCTAAATGCTGTCCTTTCAGAGAAAATCACTTTCCTTTGAAAGTGCCTTAAACTACTTACAAGCATTCACCAGAAACTCACATGCGTTTCTCTGAAAGAGAAGCAGTCTGTTCCAATACTTCAATTCACTCTGCGAAGTGAATGGAGTGTTGCTTCAGTTTCTAAATACTGTCCTTTCAGAGAAAATCACTTTCCTTTGAAAGTGCCTTAAGCTACTTACAAGCATTCAACGGAAACTCACATGCATTTCTCTGAAAGAGAAGCAGTCTGTTCCAACACTTCAATTCACTGTGCGAAGTGAATGGAGTGTTGCTTCACTTTCTAAATGCTGTCCTTTCAGAGAAAATCACTTTCCTTTGAAAGTGCCTTAAGCTACTTACAAGCATTCACCAGAAACTCACATCTGTTTCTCTGAAAGAGAAGCAGTCTGTTCCAACACTTCAATTCACTGTGCGAAGTGAATGGAGTGTTGCTTCACTTTCTAAATGCTGTCCTTTCAGAGAAAATCACTTTCCCTTGAAAGTGCCTTAAGCTACTTGCAAGCATTAGGAAGAAACTCACATGCGTTTCTCTGAAAGAGAAGCAGTCTGTTCCAACACTTCAATTCACTGTGCGAAGTGAATGGAGTGTTGCCTCACTTTCTAAATGCTGTCCTTTCAGAGAAAATCACTTTCCTTTGAAAGTGCCTTAAACTACTTTCAAGCATTCATAAAAAACTCACATGCGTTTCTCTGAAAGAGAAGCAGTCTGTTCCAACACTTCAGTTCACTGTGCGAAGGGAATGGAGTGTTGCTTCACTTTCTAAATGCTGTCCTTTCAGAGAAAATCACGTTCCTTTGATAGTGCCTTAAGCTACTTGCAGGCATTAGGAAGAAACTCACATGCGTTTCTCTGAAAGAGAAGCAGTCTGTTCCAACACTTCAATTCACTGTGTGAAGTGAATAGAGTGTTGCCTCACTTTCTAAATGCTGTCCTTTCAGAGAAAATCACTTTCCTTTGAAAGTGCCTTAAGCTACTTACAAGCATACACCAGAAACTCACATGCGTTTCTCTGAAAGAGAAGCAGTCTGTTCCAATACTTCAATTCACTCTGCGAAGTGAATGGAGTGTTGCTTCACTTTCTAAATGCTGTCCTTTCAGAGAAAATCACTTTCCTTTGAAAGTGCCTTAAGCTACTTACAAGCATTCAACGGAAACTCACATGCATTTCTCTGAAAGAGAAGCAGTCTGTTCCAACACTTCAATTCACTGTGGGAAGTGAATGGAGTGTTGCTTCACTTTCTAAATGCTGTCCTTTCAGAGAAAATCACTTTCCTTTGAAAGTGCCTTAAGCTACTTACAAGCATTTACCAGAAACTCACATGCGTTTCTCTGAAAGAGAAGCAGTCTGTTCCAACACTTCAATTCACTGTGTGAAGTGAATGGAGTGTTACCTCACATTCTAAATGCTGTCCTTTCAGAGAAAATCACTTTCCTTTGAAAGTGCCTTAAGCTACTTACAAGAATTCAAAAGAAACTCACATGCGTTTCTCTGAAAGAGAAGCAGTCTGTTCCAACACTTCAATTCAATGTGCGAAGTGAATGGAGTGTTGCTTCACTTTCTAAATGCTGTCCTCTCAGAGAAAATCTCTTTCCTTTGAAAGTGCCTTAAGCTACTTACAAGCATTTAACACAAAATCACATGCATTTCTCTGAAAGAGAAGCAGTCTGTTCCAACACTTCAATTCACTGTGCGAAGTGAATGGAGTGTTGCTTCACTTTCTAAATTATGTCCTTTCAGAGAAAATCACTTTCCTTTGAAAGTGCCTTAGGCAACTTACAAGCATTCACAAGAAACACTAAGGCGTTTCTATGAAAGGGAAGCACTCTGTTCCAACACTTCAATTCACTGCACGAAGGGAATGGAGTGTTGCTTCACTTTCTAAATGCTGTCCTTTCAGAGAAAATCACTTTCCTCTGAAAGTGCCTTAGCTACTTACAAGCATTCAACAGAAACTCACATGCGTTTCTCTGAAAGAGAAGCAGTCTGTTCCAACACTTCTATTCACTGTGCGAAGGGAAAGGAGTGTTGCCTCACTTTCTAAATGCTGTCCTTTCAGAAAAAATCACTTTCCATTGAAAGTGCCTTAAACTAATTTCAAGCATTCACAAAAAACTCACATGCGTTTCTCTGAAAGAGATGCAGTCTGTTTCAACACTTCAATTCACTGTGCGAAGTGAATGGAGTGTTGCTTCACTTTCTAAATGCTGTCCTTTCAGAGAAAATCCCTTTCCTTTGAATGTGCCTTTAGCTACTTAAAAACATTCAACAGAAACTCACATGCATTTCTCTGAAAGAGAAGCAATCTGTTCCAACACTTCAATTCTCTGTGCGAAGTGAATGGAGTATTGCTTCACTTTCTAAATGCTGTCCTTTCAGAGAAAATCACTTTCCTTTGAAAGTGCCTTAAACTACTTGCAAGCATTCACAAGAAACACTAATGTGTTTCTATGAAAGAGAAGCAGTCTGTTCCAACACTTCAATTCATTGCGCGAAGGGAATGGAGTGTTGCTTTACTTTCTAAATGCTGTCTTTTCAGAGAAAATCACTTTCCTTTGAAAGAGCCTTAAGCTACTTACAAGCATTCAACAGAAACTCACATGCATTTCTCTGAAAGAGAAGCAATCTGTTCCAACACTTCAATTCACTGTGAGAAGTGAATGGAGTGTTGCCTCACTTTCTAAATGCTGTCCTTTCAGAGAAAATCACTTTCCTTTGAAAGTGCCTTAAGCAACTTGCAAGCATTTAACAGAAACTCACATGCGTTTCTCTGAAAGAGAAGCAGTCTGTTCCAACACTTCAATTCACTGTGCGAAGTGATTGGAGTGTTGCTTCACTTTCTAAATGCTGTTCTTTCAGAGAAAATCACTTTCCTTTGAAAGTGTCTTAAGCTACTTGCAAGCATTAGGAAGAAACTCCCATGCGTTTCTCTGAAAGAGAAGCAGTCTGTTCCAACACTTCAATTCACTGTGCGAAGTGAATGGAGTGTTGCTTCACTTTCTAAATGCTGTCCTTTCAGAGAAAATCCCTTTCCTTTGATAGTGCCTTAAGCTACTTGCAAGCATTAGGAAGAAACTCACATGCGTTTCTCTGAAAGAGAAGC
Organism: Myodes glareolus; assembly: GCF_982192425.1. Taxonomy (NCBI): domain Eukaryota; kingdom Metazoa; phylum Chordata; class Mammalia; order Rodentia; family Cricetidae; genus Myodes; species Myodes glareolus. The sequence goes on along the minus strand of NW_028263211.1, from coordinate 2,659,606 downwards.
AGTCTGTTCCAACACTTCATTTCACTGTGCGAAGTGAATGGAGTGTTGCTTCACTTTCTAAATGCTGTTCTTTCAGAGAAAATCACTTTCCTTTGAAAGTGCCTTAAGCTACTTGCAAGCATTAGGAAGAAACTCACATGCGTTTCTCTGAAAGAGAAGCAGTCCGTTCCAACACTTCAATTCACTGTGCGAAGTGAATGGAGTGTTGCTTCACTTTCTAAATGCTGTCCTTTCAGAGAAAATCACTTTCCTTTGAAAGTGCCTTAAGCTACTTGCAAGCATTAGGAAGAAACTCACATGCGTTTCTCTGAAAGAGAAGCAGTCTGTTCCAACACTTCAATTCACTGTGCGAAGTGAACGGAGTGTTGCCTCACTTTCTAAATGCTGTCCTTTCAGAGAAAATCACTTTCCATTTAAAGTGCCTTAAACTACTTTCACGCATTCACAAAAAACTCACATGCGTTTCTCTGAAAGAGAAGCAGTCTGTTCCAATACTTCAATTCACTGTGCGAAGTGAATGGAGTGTTGCTTCACTTTCTAAATGCTGTCCTTTCAGAGAAAATCACTTTCCTTTGAAAGTGCCTTAAGCAACTTGCAAGCATTCACAAGAAACACTAATGCGTTTATATGAAAGAGAAGCACTCTGTTCCAACACTTCAATTCACTGCACGAAGGGAATGGAGTGTTGCTTCACTTTCTAAATGCTGTCCTTTCAGAGAAAATCACTTTCCTTTGAAAGTGCCTTAAGCTACTTACAAGCATTCACCAGAAACTCACATGCGTTTCACTGAAAGAGAAGCAGTCTGTTCCAACACTTCAATTCACTGTGCGAAGTGAATGGAGTGTTGCTTCACTTTCTAAATGCTGTCCTTTCAGAGAAAATCACTTTCCTTTGAAAGTGCCTTAAGCTACTTGCAAGCATTAGGAAGAAACACACATGCGTTTCTCTGAAAGAGAAGCAGTCTGTTCCAACACTTCAATTCACTGTGAGAAGAGAATGGAGTGTTGTCTCACTTTCTAAATGCTGTCCTTTCAGAGAAAATCACTTTCCTTTGAAAGTGCCTTAAACTACTTTCAAGCATTCATAAAAAACTCACATGCGTTTCTCTGAAAGGGAAGCAGTCTGTTCCAACACTTCAATTCACTGTGCGAAGTGAATGGAGTGTGGCTTCACTTTCTAAATGCTGTCCTTTCAGAGAAAATCACTTTCCTTTGAAAGCGCCTTAAGCTACTTACAAGCATTCACCAGAAACTCACATGCGTTTCTCTGAAAGAGAAGCAGTCTGTTCCAACACTTCAGTTCACTGTGCGAAGTGAATGGAGTGTTGCTTCACTTTCTAAATGCTGTCCTTTCAGAGAAAATCACTTTTTTTTGAAAGTGCCTTAAGCTACTTGAAAGCATTAGGAAGAAACTCACATGCGTTTCTCTGAAAGAGAAGCAGTCTGTTCCAACACTTCAATTCACTGGGCGAAGTGAATGGAGTGTTGCTTCACTTTGTAAATGCTGTCCTTTCAGAGAAAATCACTTTCCTTTGAAAGTGCCTTAAGCTACTTGCAAGCATTAGGAAGAAACTCACATGCGTTTCTCTGAATGAGAAGCAGTCTGTTCCAACACTTCAATTCACTGTGCGAAGTGAATGGAGTGTTGCTTCACTTTCTAAATGCTGTCCTTTCAGAGAAAATCACTTTCCTTTGAAAGTGCCTTAAGCTACTTGCAAGCATTCAACAGAAACTCACATGCGTTTCTCTGAAAGAGAAGCAGTCTGTTCCAACACTTCAATTCACTGTGCGAAGTGAATGGAGTGTTGCTTCACTTTCTAAATGCTGTCCTTTCAGAGAAAATCACTTTCCTTTGAAAGTGCCTTAAGCAACTTGCAAGCATTCACAAGAAACACTAAGGCGTTTCTATGAAAGAGAAGCACTCTGTTCCAACACTTCAATTCACTGCACGAAGTGAATGGAGTGTTGCTTCACTTTCTAAATGCTGTCCTTTCAGAGAAAATCACTTTCCTTTGAAAGTGCCTTAAGCTACTTACAAGCATTCACCAGAAACTCACATGCGTTTCTCTGAAAGAGAAGCAGTCGGTTCCAACACTTCAATTCACTGTGCGAAGTGAATGGAGTGTTGCTTCACTTTCTAAATGCTGTCCTTTCAGAGAAAATCACTTTCCTTTGAAAGTGCCTTAAGCTACTTGCAAGCATTAGGAAGAAACTCACATGCGTTTCTCTGAAAGAGAAGCAGTCTGTTCCAACACTTCAATTCACTGTGCGAAGTGAATGGAGTGTTGCCTCACTTTCTAAATGCTGTCCTTTCAGAGAAAATCACTTTCCTTTGAAAGTGCCTTAAGCTACTTACAAGCATTCACCAGAAACTCACATGCGTTTCTCTGAAAGAGAAGCAGTCTATTCCAACACTTCAATTCCCTGTGTGCAGTGAATGGAGTGTTGCCTCACATTCTAAATGCTGTCCTTTCAGAGAAAATCACTTTCCTTTGAAAGTGCCTTAAGCTACTTACAAGAATTCAATAGAAACTCACATGCGTTTCTCTGAAAGAGAAGCAGTCTGTTCCAACACTTCAATTCAATGTGCGAAGTGAATGGAGTGTTGCTTCACTTTCTAAATGCTGTCCTCTCAGAGAAAATCACTTTCCTTTGAAAGTGCCTTAAGCTACTTACAAGCATTCAACACAAAGTCACATGCATTTCTCTGAAAGAGAAGCAGTCTGTTCCAACACTTCAATTCACTGTGCGAAGTGAATGGAGTGTTGCTTCACTTTCTAAATGCTGTCCTTTCAGAGAAAATCACTTTCCTTTGAAAGTGCCTTAAACTACTTACAAGCATTCACCAGAAACTCACATGCGTTTCTCTGAAAGAGAAGCAGTCTGTTCCAATACTTCAATTCACTCTGCGAAGTGAATGGAGTGTTGCTTCACTTTCTAAATGCTGTCCTTTCAGAGAAAATCACTTTCCTTTGAAAGTGCCTTAAGCTACTTACAAGCATTCAACGGAAACTCACATGCATTTCTCTGAAAGAGAAGCAGTCTGTTCCAACACTTCAATTCACTGTGCGAAGTGAATGGAGTGTTGCTTCACTTTCTAAATGCTGTCCTTTCAGAGAAAATCACTTTCCTTTGAAAGTGCCTTAAGCTACTTGCAAGCATTAGGAAGAAACTCACATGCGTTTCTCTGAAAGAGAAGCAGTCTGTTCCAACACTTCAATTCACTGTGCGAAGTGAATGGAGTGTTGCCTCACTTTCTAAATGCTGTCCTTTCAGAGAAAATCACTTTCCTTTGAAAGTGCCTTAAGCTACTTACAAGCATTCACCAGAAACTCACATGCGTTTCTCTGAAAGAGAAGCAGTCTATTCCAACACTTCAATTCACTGTGTGCAGTGAATGGAGTGTTGCCTCACATTCTAAATGCTGTCCTTTCAGAGAAAATCACTTTCCTTTGAAAGTGCCTTAAGCTACTTACAAGAATTCAATAGAAACTCACATGCGTTTCTCTGAAAGAGAAGCAGTCTGTTCCAACACTTCAATTCAATGTGCGAAGTGAATGGAGTGTTGCTTCACTTTCTAAATGCTGTCCTCTCAGAGAAAATCACTTTCCTTTGAAAGTGCCTTAAGCTACTTACAAGCATTCAACACAAAGTCACATGCATTTCTCTGAAAGAGAAGCAGTCTGTTCCAACACTTCAATTCACTGTGCGAAGTGAATGGAGTGTTGCTTCACTTTCTAAATGCTGTCCTTTCAGAGAAAATCACTTTCCTTTGAAAGTGCCTTAAACTACTTACAAGCATTCACCAGAAACTCACATGCGTTTCTCTGAAAGAGAAGCAGTCTGTTCCAATACTTCAATTCACTCTGCGAAGTGAATGGAGTGTTGCTTCACTTTCTAAATGCTGTCCTTTCAGAGAAAATCACTTTCCTTTGAAAGTGCCTTAAGCTACTTACAAGCATTCAACGGAAACTCACATGCATTTCTCTGAAAGTGAAGCAGTCTGTTCCAACACTTCAATTCACTGTGCGAAGTGAATGGAGTGTTGCTTCACTTTCTAAATGCTGTCCTTTCAGAGAAAATCACTTTCCTTTGAAAGTGCCTTAAGCTACTTACAAGCATTCACCAGAAACTCACATCTGTTTCTCTGAAAGAGAAGCAGTCTGTTCCAACACTTCAATTCACTGTGCGAAGTGAATGGAGTGTTGCTTCACTTTCTAAATGCTGTCCTTTCAGAGAAAATCACTTTCCCTTGAAAGTGCCTTAAGCTACTTGCAAGCATTAGGAAGAAACTCACATGCGTTTCTCTGAAAGAGAAGCAGTCTGTTCCAACACTTTAATTCACTGTGCGAAGTGAATGGAGTGTTGCTTCACTTTCTAAATGCTGTCCTTTCAGAGAAAATCACTTTCCTTTAAAGTGCCTTAAGCTACTTGCAAGCATTAGGAAGAAACTCACATGCGTTTCTCTGAAAGAGAAGCAGTCTGTTCCAACACTTCAATTCACTGTGCGAAGTGAATGGAGATTTGCCTCACTTTCTAAATGCTGTCCTTTCAGAGAAAATCACTTTCCTTTGAAAGTGCCTTAAACTACTTTCAAGCATTCATAAAAAACTCACATGCGTTTCTCTGAAAGAGAAGCAGTCTGTTCCAACACTTCAGTTCACTGTGCGAAGGGAATGGAGTGTTGCTTCACTTTCTAAATGCTGTCCTTTCAGAGAAAATCACGTTCCTTTGATAGTGCCTTAAGCTACTTGCAGGCATTAGGAAGAAACTCACATGCGTTTCTCTGAAAGAGAAGCAGTCTATTCCAACACTTCAATTCACTGTGTGCAGTGAATGGAGTGTTGCCTCACATTCTAAATGCTGTCCTTTCAGAGAAAATCACTTTCCTTTGAAAGTGCCTTAAGCTACTTACAAGAATTCAATAGAAACTCACATGCGTTTCTCTGAAAGAGAAGCAGTCTGTTCCAACACTTCAATTCAATGTGCGAAGTGAATGGAGTGTTGCTTCACTTTCTAAATGCTGTCCTCTCAGAGAAAATCACTTTCCTTTGAAAGTGCCTTAAGCTACTTACAAGCATTCAACACAAAGTCACATGCATTTCTCTGAAAGAGAAGCAGTCTGTTCCAACACTTCAATTCACTGTGCGAAGTGAATGGAGTGTTGCTTCACTTTCTAAATGCTGTCCTTTCAGAGAAAATCACTTTCCTTTGAAAGTGCCTTAAACTACTTACAAGCATTCACCAGAAACTCACATGCGTTTCTCTGAAAGAGAAGCAGTCTGTTCCAATACTTCAATTCACTCTGCGAAGTGAATGGAGTGTTGCTTCACTTTCTAAATGCTGTCCTTTCAGAGAAAATCACTTTCCTTTGAAAGTGCCTTAAGCTACTTACAAGCATTCAACGGAAACTCACATGCATTTCTCTGAAAGTGAAGCAGTCTGTTCCAACACTTCAATTCACTGTGCGAAGTGAATGGAGTGTTGCTTCACTTTCTAAATGCTGTCCTTTCAGAGAAAATCACTTTCCTTTGAAAGTGCCTTAAGCTACTTACAAGCATTCACCAGAAACTCACATCTGTTTCTCTGAAAGAGAAGCAGTCTGTTCCAACACTTCAATTCACTGTGCGAAGTGTATGGAGTGTTGCTTCACTTTCTAAATGCTGTCCTTTCAGAGAAAATCACTTTCCCTTGAAAGTGCCTTAAGCTACTTGCAAGCATTAGGAAGAAACTCACATGCGTTTCTCTGAAAGAGAAGCAGTCTGTTCCAACACTTTAATTCACTGTGCGAAGTGAATGGAGTGTTGCTTCACTTTCTAAATGCTGTCCTTTCAGAGAAAATCACTTTCCTTTAAAGTGCCTTAAGCTACTTGCAAGCATTAGGAAGAAACTCACATGCGTTTCTCTGAAAGAGAAGCAGTCTGTTCCAACACTTCAATTCACTGTGCGAAGTGAATGGAGATTTGCCTCACTTTCTAAATGCTGTCCTTTCAGAGAAAATCACTTTCCTTTGAAAGTGCCTTAAACTACTTTCAAGCATTCATAAAAAACTCACATGCGTTTCTCTGAAAGAGAAGCAGTCTGTTCCAACACTTCAGTTCACTGTGCGAAGGGAATGGAGTGTTGCTTCACTTTCTAAATGCTGTCCTTTCAGAGAAAATCACGTTCCTTTGATAGTGCCTTAAGCTACTTGCAGGCATTAGGAAGAAACTCACATGCGTTTCTCTGAAAGAGAAGCAGTCTGTTCCAACACTTCAATTCACTGTGTGAAGTGAATAGAGTGTTGCCTCACTTTCTAAATGCTGTCCTTTCAGAGAAAATCACTTTCCTTTGAAAGTGCCTTAAGCTACTTACAAGCATTCACCAGAAACTCACATGCGTTTCTCTGAAAGAGAAGCAGTCTGTTCCAATACTTCAATTCACTCTGCGAAGTGAATGGAGTGTTGCTTCACTTTCTAAATGCTGTCCTTTCAGAGAAAATCACTTTCCTTTGAAAGTGCCTTAAGCTACTTACAAGCATTCAACGGAAACTCACATGCATTTCTCTGAAAGAGAAGCAGTCTGTTCCAACACTTCAATTCACTGTGGGAAGTGAATGGAGTGTTGCTTCACTTTCTAAATGCTGTCCTTTCAGAGAAAATCACTTTCCTTTGAAAGTGCCTTAAGCTACTTACAAGCATTTACCAGAAACTCACATGCGTTTCTCTGAAAGAGAAGCAGTCTGTTCCAACACTTCAATTCACTGTGTGAAGTGAATGGAGTGTTGCCTCACATTCTAAATGCTGTCCTTTCAGAGAAAATCACTTTCCTTTGAAAGTGCCTTAAGCTACTTACAAGAATTCAAAAGAAACTCACATGCGTTTCTCTGAAAGAGAAGCAGTCTGTTCCAACACTTCAATTCAATGTGCGAAGTGAATGGAGTGTTGCTTCACTTTCTAAATGCTGTCCTTTCAGAGAAAATCTCTTTCCTTTGAAAGTGCCTTAAGCTACTTACAAGCATTTAACACAAAATCACATGCATTTCTCTGAAAGAGAAGCAGTCTGTTCCAACACTTCAATTCACTGTGCGAAGTGAATGGAGTGTTGCTTCACTTTCTAAATTATGTCCTTTCAGAGAAAATCACTTTCCTTTGAAAGTGCCTTAGGCAACTTACAAGCATTCACAAGAAACACTAAGGCGTTTCTATGAAAGGGAAGCACTCTGTTCCAACACTTCAATTCACTGCACGAAGGGAATAGAGTGTTGCTTCACTTTCTAAATGCTGTCCTTTCAGAGAAAATCACTTTCCTCTGAAAGTGCCTTAGCTACTTACAAGCATTCAACAGAAACTCACATGCGTTTCTCTGAAAGAGAAGCAGTCTGTTCCAACACTTCTATTCACTGTGCGAAGGGAAGGGAGTTTTGCCTCACTTTCTAAATGCTGTCCTTTCAGAAAAAATCACTTTCCATTGAAAGTGCCTTAAACTAATTTCAAGCATTCACAAAAAACTCACATGCGTTTCTCTGAAAGAGATGCAGTCTGTTTCAACACTTCAATTCACTGTGCGAAGTGAATGGAGTGCTGCTTCACTTTCTAAATGCTGTCCTTTCAGAGAAAATCCCTTTCCTTTGAATGTGCCTTTAGCTACTTACAAGCATTCAACAGAAACTCACATGCATTTCTCTGAAAGAGAAGCAATCTGTTCCAACACTTCAATTCTCTGTGCGAAGTGAATGGAGTATTGCTTCACTTTCTAAATGCTGTCCTTTCAGAGAAAATCACTTTCCTTTGAAAGTGCCTTAAACTACTTGCAAGCATTCACAAGAAACACTAATGTGTTTCTATGAAAGAGAAGCAGTCTGTTCCAACACTTCAATTCATTGCGCGAAGGGAATGGAGTGTTGCTTTACTTTCTAAATGCTGTCTTTTCAGAGAAAATCACTTTCCTTTGAAAGAGCCTTAAGCTACTTACAAGCATTCAACAGAAACTCACATGCATTTCTCTGAAAGAGAAGCAATCTGTTCCAACACTTCAATTCACTGTGAGAAGTGAATGGAGTGTTGCCTCACTTTCTAAATGCTGTCCTTTCAGAGAAAATCACTTTCCTTTGAAAGTGCCTTAAGCAACTTGCAAGCATTTAACAGAAACTCACATGCGTTTCTCTGAAAGAGAAGCAGTCTGTTCCAACACTTCAATTCACTGTGCGAAGTGAATGGAGTGTTGCTTCACTTTCTAAATGCTGTCCTTTCAGAGAAAATCACTTTCCTTTGAAAGTGCCTTAAGCAACTTGCAAGCATTTAACAGAAACTCACATGCGTTTCTCTGAAAGAGAAGCAGTCTGTTCCAACACTTCAATTCACTGTGCGAAGTGAACGGAGTGTTGCCTCACTTTCTAAATGCTGTCCTTTCAGAGAAAATCACTTTCCATTTAAAGTGCCTTAAACTACTTTCACGCATTCACAAAAAACTCACATGCGTTTCTCTGAAAGAGAAGCAGTCTGTTCCAATACTTCAATTCACTGTGCGAAGTGAATGGAGTGTTGCTTCACTTTCTAAATGCTGTCCTTTCAGAGAAAATCACTTTCCTTTGAAAGTGCCTTAAGCAACTTGCAAGCATTCACAAGAAATTCACATGCATTTCTCTGAAAGAGAAGCCTTCTCTTCCAACACTTAAATTCACTCTGCAAAGTGAATGGAGTGTTGCTTCACTTTCTAAATGCTGTCCTTTCAGAGAAAATCACTTTACTTTGAAAGGGCCTTAAGCTACTTACAAGCATTCAACAGAAACTCACATGGATTTCTCTGAAAGAGAAGCAGTCTGTTCCAACACTTCAATTCACTGTGCGAAGTGAATGGAGTGTTGCTTCACTTTCTAAATTATGTCCTTTCAGAGAAAATCACTTTCCTTTGAAAGTGCCTTAAGCAACTTGCAAGCATTCACAAGAAACACTAATGCGTTTATATGAAAGAGAAGCACTCTGTTCCAACACTTCAATTCACTGCACGAAGGGAATGGAGTGTTGCTTCACTTTCTAAATGCTGTCCTTTCAGAGAAAATCACTTTCCTTTGAAAGTGCCTTAAGCTACTTACAAGCATTCACCAGAAAATCACATGCGTTTCACTGAAAGAGAAGCAGTCTGTTCCAACACTTCAATTCACTGTGCGAAGTGAATGGAGTGTTGCTTCACTTTCTAAATGCTGTCCTTTCAGAGAAAATCACTTTCCTTTGAAAGTGCCTTAAGCTACTTGCAAGCATTAGGAAGAAACACACATGCGTTTCTCTGAAAGAGAAGCAGTCTGTTCCAACATTCAATTCACTGTGAGAAGAGAATGGAGTGTTGTCTCACTTTCTAAATGCTGTCCTTTCAGAGAAAATCACTTTCCTTTGAAAGTGCCTTAAACTACTTTCAAGCATTCATAAAAAACTCACATGCGTTTCTCTGAAAGAGAAGCAGTCTGTTCCAACACTTCAATTCACTGTGCGAAGTGAATGGAGTGTTGCTTCACTTTCTAAATGCTGTCCTTTCAGAGAAAATCATTTTCCTGTGATAGTGCCTTAAGCTACTTGCAAGCATTAGGAAGAAACTCACATGCGTTTCTCTGAAAGAGAAGCAGTCTGTTCCAACAATTCAATTCACTGTGTGAAGGGAATAGAGTGTTGCCTCACTTTCTAAATGCTGTCCTTTCAGAGAAAATCACTTTCCTTTGAAAGTGCCTTATGCTATTTACAAGCATTTAACAGAAACTCATATGCGTTTCTCTGAAAGAGAAGCAGTCTGTTCCAACACTTCAATTCACTGTGCGAAGTGAATGGAGTGTTGCTTCACTTTCTAAATGCTGTCCTTTCAGAGAAAATCCCTTTCCTTTGAATGTGCCTTAAGCTACTTACAAGCATTCAACAGAAACTCATATGCATTTCTCTGAAAGAGAAGCAATCTGTTCCAACACTTCAATTCTCTGTGCGAAGTGAATGGAGTGTTGCTTCACTTTCTAAATGCTGTCCTTTCAGAGAAAACCACTTTCTTTGAAAGTTCCTTAAGCTACTTGCAAGCAATCACAAGAAACACTAATGCGTTTCTATGAAAGAGAAGCACTCTGTTCCAACACTTCAATTCACTGCACGAAGGGAATGGAGTGTTGCTTCACTTTCTAAATGGTGTCCTTTCAGAGAAAATAACTTTCCTTTGAAAGTGCCTTAAGCTACTTACAAGCATTCAACAGAAACTCACATGCGTTTCTCTGAAAGAGAATCAGTCTGTTCCAACACTTCAATTCACTGTGCGAAGTGAATGGAGTGTTGCTTCACTTTCTAAATGCTGTCCTTTCAGAGAAAATCACTTTCCTTTGAAAGAGCCTTAAACTACTTTCAAGCATTCACAAAAAACTCACATGCGTTTCTCTTAAAGAGAAGCAGTCTGTTCCAACACTTCAATTCACTGTGCGAAGTGAATGGAGTGTTGCTTCAGTTTGTAAATGCTGTCCTTTCAGAGAAAATCACTTTCCTTTGAAAGTGCCTTAAGCAACTTGCAAGCATTCACAAGAAACTCACATGCGTTTCTCTGAAAGAGAAGCAGTCTGTTCCAACACTTCAATTCACTGTGCGAAGTGAATGGAGTGTTGCTTCACTTTCTAAATGCTGTCCTTTCAGAGAAAACATCTTGCCTTTGAAAGTGCCTTAAGCTACTTACAAGCATTCACCAGAAACTCACATGCGTTTCTCTGAAAGAGAAGCAGTCCGTTCCAACACTTCAATTCACTGTGCGAAGTGAATGGAGTGTTGCTTCACTTTCTAAATGCTATCCTTTCAGAGAAAATCACTTTCCTTTGAAAGTGCCTTAAGCTACTTGCAAGCATTAGGAAGAAACTCACATGCGTTTCTCTGAAAGAGAAGCAGTCGGTTCCAACACTTATATTCACTGTGAGAGGTGAATGGAGTGTTGCCTCACTTTCTAAATGCTGTCCTTTCAGAGAAAATCACTTTCCTTTGAAAGTGCCTTAAACTATTTTCAAGCATTCATAAAAAACTCACATGCGTTTCTCTGAAAGAGAAGCAGTCTGTTCCAACACTTCAATTCACTGTGAGAAGTGAATGGAGTGTTGCTTCACTTTCTAAATGCTGTCCTTTCAGAGAAAATCACTTTCCTTTGATAGTGCCTTAAGCTACTTGCAAGCATTAGGAAGAAACTCACATGCGTTTCTCTGAAAGAGAAGCAGTCTGTTCCAACACTTCAATTCACTGTGTGAAGGGAATAGAGTGTTGCCTCACTTTCTAAATGCTGTCCTTTCAGAGAAAATTACTTTCCTTTGAAAGTGCCTTAAGCTATTTACAAGCATTTAACAGAAACTCACATGCGTTTCTCTGAAAGAGAAGCAGTCTGTTCCAACACTTCAATTCACTGTGCGAAGTGAATGGAGTGTTGCTTCACTTTCTAAATGCTGTTCTTTCAGAGAAAATCACTTTCCTTTTAAAGTGCCTTAAGCTACTTGCAAGCATTAGGAAGAAACTCACATGCGTTTCTCTGAATGAGAAGCAGTCCGTTCAAACACTTCAATTCACTGTGCGAAGTGAATGGAGTGTTGCTTCACTTTCTAAATGCTGTCCTTTCAGAGAAAATCACTTTCCTTTGAAAGTGCCATAAGCTACTTGCAAGCATTAGGAAGAAACTCACATGCGTTTCTCTGAAAGAGAAGCAGTCTGTTCCAACACTTCAATTCACTCTGCGAAGTGAATGGAGTGTTGCCTCACTTTCTAAATGCTGTCCTTTCAGAGAAAATCACTTTCCATTGAAAGTGCCTTAAACTACTTTCAAGCATTCACAAAAAACTCACATGCGTTTCTCTGAAAGAGAAGCAGTCTGTTCCAACACTTCAATTCACTGTACAAAGTGAATGGAGTGTTGCTTCACTTTCTAAATGTTGTTCTTTCAGAGAAAATTCCTTTCCTTTGAATGTGCCTTAAGCTACTTACAAGCATTCAACAGAAACTCACATGCATTTCTCTGAAAGAGAAGCAATCTGTTCCAACACTTCAATTCTCTGTGCGAAGTGAATGGAGTGTTGCTTCACTTTCTAAATGCTGTCCTTTCAGAGAAAATCACTTTCCTTTGAAAGTGCCTTAAGCTACTTGCAAGCATTTACAAGAAACACTAATGTGTTTCTCTGAAAGAGAAGCAGTCTGTTCCAACACTTCAATTCATTGCGCGAAGGGAATGGAGTGTTGCTTTACTTTCTAAATGCTGTCCTTTCAGAGAAAATCACTTTCCTTTGAAAGAGCCTTAAGCTACTTACAAGCATTCACCAGAAACTCACATGCGTTTCACTGAAAGAGAAGCAGTCTGTTCCAACACTTCAATTCACTGTGCGAAGTGAATGGAGTGTTGCTTCACTTTCTAAATGCTGTCCTTTCAGAGAAAATCACTTTCCTTTGAAAGTGCCTTAAGCTACTTGCAAGCATTAGGAAGAAACACACATGCGTTTCTCTGAAAAAGAAGCAGTCTGTTCCAACACTTCAATTCACTGTGAGAAGAGAATGGAGTGTTGTCTCACTTTCTAAATGCTGTCCTTTCAGAGAAAATCACTTTCCTTTGAAAGTGCCTTAAACTACTTTCAAGCATTCATAAAAAACTCACATGCGTTTCTCTGAAAGAGAAGCAGTCTGTTCCAACACTTCAATTCACTGTGCGAAGTGAATGGAGTGTTGCTTCACTTTCTAAATGCTGTCCTTTCAGAGAAAATCATTTTCCTGTGATAGTGCCTTAAGCTACTTGCAAGCATTAGGAAGAAACTCACATGCGTTTCTCTGAAAGAGAAGCAGTCTGTTCCAATAATTCAATTCACTCTGCGAAGTGAATGGAGTGTTGCTTCACTTTCTAAATGCTGTCCTTTCAGAGAAAATCACTTTCCTTTGAAAGTGCCTTAAGCTACTTGCAAGCATTTACAAGAAACACTAATGTGTTTCTCTGAAAGAGAAGCAGTCTGTTCCAACACTTCAATTCATTGCGCGAAGGGAATGGAGTGTTGCTTTACTTTCTAAATGCTGTCCTTTCAGAGAAAATCACTTTCCTTTGAAAGAGCCTTAAGCTACTTACAAGCATTCACCAGAAACTCACATGCGTTTCACTGAAAGAGAAGCAGTCTGTTCCAACACTTCAATTCACTGTGCGAAGTGAATGGAGTGTTGCTTCACTTTCTAAATGCTGTCCTTTCAGAGAAAATCACTTTCCTTTGAAAGTGCCTTAAGCTACTTGCAAGCATTAGGAAGAAACACACATGCGTTTCTCTGAAAAAGAAGCAGTCTGTTCCAACACTTCAATTCACTGTGAGAAGAGAATGGAGTGTTGTCTCACTTTCTAAATGCTGTCCTTTCAGAGAAAATCACTTTCCTTTGAAAGTGCCTTAAACTACTTTCAAGCATTCATAAAAAACTCACATGCGTTTCTCTGAAAGAGAAGCAGTCTGTTCCAACACTTCAATTCACTGTGCGAAGTGAATGGAGTGTTGCTTCACTTTCTAAATGCTGTCCTTTCAGAGAAAATCATTTTCCTGTGATAGTGCCTTAAGCTACTTGCAAGCATTAGGAAGAAACTCACATGCGTTTCTCTGAAAGAGAAGCAGTCTGTTCCATCAATTCAATTCATTGTGTGAAGGGAATAGAGTGTTGCCTCACTTTCTAAATGCTGTCCTTTCAGAGAAAATCACTTTCCTTTGAAAGTGCCTTATGCTATTTACAAGCATTTAACAGAAACTCACATGGGTTTCTCTGAAAGAGAAGCAGTCTGTTCCAACACTTCAATTCACTGTGCGAAGTGAATGGAGTGTTGCTTCACTTTCTAAATGCTGTCCTTTCAGAGAAAATCCCTTTCCTTTGAATGTGCCTTAAGCTACTTACAAGCATTCAACAGAAACTCATATGCATTTCTCTGAAAGAGAAGCAATCTGTTCCAACACTTCAATTCTCTGTTCGAAGTGAATGGAGTGTTGCTTCACTTTCTAAATGCTGTCCTTTCAGAGAAAACCACTTTCTTTGAAAGTTCCTTAAGCTACTTGCAAGCATTCACAAGAAACACTAATGCGTTTCTATGAAAGAGAAGCAGTCTGTTCCAACACTTCAATTCATTGCGCGAAGGGAATGGAGTGTTGCTTTACTTTCTAAATGTTGTCCTTTCAGAGAAAATCACTTTCCTTTGAAAGAGCCTTAAGCTACTTACAAGCATTCACCAGAAACTCACATGCATTTCTCTGAAAGAGAAGCAGTCTGTTCCAACACTTCAATTCACTGTACAAAGTGAATGGAGTGTTGCTTCACTTTCTAAATGCTGTCCTGTCAGAGAAAATCACTTTCCTTTGAAAGTGCCTTAAGCAACTTGCAAGCATTCACAAGAAACACTAATGCGTTTCTATGAAAGAGAAGCACTCTGTTCCAACACTTCAATTCACTGCACGAAGGGAATGGAGTGTTGCTTCACTTTCTAAATGGTGTCCTTTCAGAGAAAATCACTTTCCTTTGAAAGTGCCTTAAGCTACTTACAAGCATTCACAAGAAACTCACATGCGTTTCTCTGAAAGAGAATCAGTCTCTTCCAACACTTCAATTCACTGTGCGAAGTGAATGGAGTGTAGCTTCACTTTCTAAATGCTGTCCTTTCAGAGAAAATCACTTTCCTTTGAAAGTGCCATAAGCTACTTGCAAGCATTAGGAAGAAACTCACATGCGTTTCTCTGAAAGAGAAGCAGTCTGTTCCAACACTTCAATTCACTGTGCGAAGTGAATGGAGTGTTGCCTCACTTTGTAAATGCTGTCCTTTCAGAGAAAATCACTTTCCATTGAAAGTGCCTTAAACTACTTTCAAGCATTCACAAAAAACTCACATGCGTTTCTCTGAAAGAGAAGCAGTCTGTTCCAACACTTCAATTCACTGTGCGAAGTGAATGGAGTTTTGCTTCACTTTCTAAATGTTGTTCTTTCAGAGAAAATTCCTTTCCTTTGAATGTGCCTTAAGCTACTTACAAGCATTCAACAGAAACTCACATGCATTTCTCTGAAAGAGAAGCAATCTGTTCCAACACTTCAATTCTCTGTGCGAAGTGAATGGAGTGTTGCTTCACTTTCTAAATGCTGTCCTTTCAGAGAAAATCACTTTCCTTTGAAAGTGCCTTAAGCTACTTGCAAGCATTTACAAGAAACACTAATGTGTTTCTCTGAAAGAGAAGCAGTCTGTTCCAACACTTCAATTCATTGCGCGAAGGGAATGGAGTGTTGCTTTATATTCTAAATGCTGTCCTTTCAGAGAAAATCACTTTCCTTTGAAAGAGCCTTAAGCTACTTACAAGCATTCACCAGAAACTCACATGCATTTCTCTGAAAGAGAAGCAGTCTGTTCCAACACTTCAATTCACTGTACAAAGTGAATGGAGTGTTGCTTCACTTTCTAAATGCTGTCCTGTCAGAGAAAATCACTTTCCTTTGAAAGTGCCTTAAGCAACTTGCAAGCATTCACAAGAAACACTAATGCGTTTCTATGAAAGAGAAGCACTCTGTTCCAACACTTCAATTCACTGCACGAAGGGAATGGAGTGTTGCTTCACTTTCTAAATGGTGTCCTTTCAGAGAAAATCACTTTCCTTTGAAAGTGCCTTAAGCTACTTACAAGCATTCACAAGAAACTCACATGCGTTTCTCTGAAAGAGAATCAGTCTCTTCCAACACTTCAATTCACTGTGCGAAGTGAATGGAGTGTTGCTTCACTTTCTAAATGCTGTCCTTTCAGAGAAAATCACTTTCCTTTGAAAGTGCCTTAAACTACTTTCAAGCATTCAAAAAAAACTCACATGCGTTTCTCTTAAAGAGAAGCAGTCTGTTCCAACACTTCAATTCACTGTGCGAAGTGAATGGAGTGTTGCTTCAGTTTGTAAATGCTGTCCTTTCAGAGAAAATCACTTTCCTTTGAAAGTGCCTTAAGCAACTTGTAAGCTTTCACAAGAAACTCACATGCGTTTCTCTGAAAGAGAAGCAGTCTGTTCCAACACTTCAATTCACTGTGCGAAGTGAATGGAGTGTTGCTTCGCTTTCTAAATGCTGTCCTTTCAGAGAAAATCAATTTCCTTTGAAAGTGCCTTAAGCTACTTACAAGCATTCACCAGAAACTCACATGCGTTTCTCTGAAAGAGAAGCAGTCTGTTCCAATACTTCAATTCATCTGCGAAGTGAATGGAGTGTTGCTTCACTTTCTAAATGCTGTCCTTTCAGAGAAAATCACTTTCCTTTGAAAGTGCCTTAAGCTACTTACAAGCATTCAACGGAAACTCACATGCATTTCTCTGAAAGAGAAGCAGTCTGTTCCAACACTTCAATTCACTGTGCGAAGTGAATGGAGTGTTGCTTCACTTTCTAAATGCTGTCCTTTCAGAGAAAATCACTTTCCTTTGAAAGTGCCTTAAGCTACTTACAAGCATTCACCAGAAACTCACATGCGTTTCTCTGAAAGAGAAGCAGTCTGTTCCAACACTTCAATTCACTGTGTGAAGTGAATGGAGTGTTGCCTCACATTTTAAATGCTGTCCTTTCAGAGAAAATCACTTTGCTTTGAAAGTGCCTTAAGCTACTTACAAGAATTCAAAAGAAACTCACATGCGTTTCTCTGAAAGAGAAGCAGTCTGTTCCAACACTTCAATTCAATGTGCGAAGTGAATTGAGTGTTGCTTCACTTTCTAAATGCTGTCCTCTCAGAGAAAATCACTTTCCTTTGAAAGTGCCTTAAGCTACTTACAAGCATTCAACACAAAGTCACATGCATTTCTCTGAAAGAGAAGCAGTCTGTTCCAACACTTCAATTCACTGTGCGAAGTGAATGGAGTGTTGCTTCACTTTCTAAATTATGTCCTTTCAGAGAAAATCACTTTCCTTTGAAAGTGCCTTAGGCAATTTACAAGCATTCACAAGAAACACTAAGGCGTTTCTATGAAAGGGAAGCACTCTGTTCCAACACTTCAATTCACTGCAGGAAGGGAATGGAGTGTTGCTTCACATTCTAAATGCTGTCCTTTCAGAGAAAATCACTTTCCTTTGAAAGTGCCTTAAGCTACGTACAAGCATTCAACAGAAACTCACATGCGTTTCTCTGAAAGAGAAGCAGTCTGTTCCAACACTTCAATTCACTGTGCGAAGTGAATGGAGTGTTGCTTCACTTTCTAAATTATGTCCTTTCAGAGAAAATCACTTTCCTTTGAAAGTGCCTTAAACTACTTTCAAGCATTCACAAAAAACTCACATACGTTTCTCTGAAAGAGAAGCAGTCTGTTCCAACACTTCAATTCACTGTGCGAAGTGAATGGAGTGTTGCTTCAGTTTCTAAATGCTCTCCTTTCAGAGAAAATCACTTTCCTTTGAAAGTGCCTTAAGCAACTTGCAAGCATTCACAAGAAACTCACATGCGTTTCTCTGAAAGAGAAGCAGTCTGTTCCAACACTTCAATTCACTGTGCGAAGTGAATGAAGTGTTGCTTCACTTTCTAAATGCTGTCCTTTCAGAGAAAATCACTTTCCTTTGAAAGTGCCTTAAGCTACTTACAAGCATTCACCAGAAACTCACATGCGTTTCTCTGAAAGAGAAGCAGTCTGTTCCAATACTTCAATTCACTCTGCGAAGTGAATGGAGTGTTGCTTCACTTTCTAAATGCTGTCCTTTCAGAGAAAATCACTTTCCTTTGAAAGTGCCTTAAGGTACTTACAAGCATTCAACAGAAACTCACATGCATTTCTCTGAAAGAGAAGCAGTCTGTTCCAACACTTCAATTCACTGTGCGAAGTGAATGGAGTGTCGCTTCACTTTCTAAATGCTGTCCTTTCAGAGAAAATCACTTTACTTTGAAAGTGCCTTAAGCTACTTACAAGCATTCAACAGAAACTCACATGCGTTTCTTTGAAAGAGAAGCAGTCTGTTCCAATACTTCAATTCACTCTGCGAAGTGAATGGAGTGTTGCTTCACTTTCTAAATGCTGTCCTTTCAGAGAAAATCACTTTCCTTTGAAAGTGCCTTAAGCTACTTACAAGCATTCAACCCAAACTCACATGCATTTCTCTGAAAGAGAAGCAGTCTGTTCCAACACTTCAATTCACTGTGCGAAGTGAATGGAGTGTTGCTTCACTTTCTAAATGCTGTCCTTTCAGAGAAAATCACTTTCCTTTGAAAGTGCCTTTAGCTACTTACAAGCATTCACCAGAAACTCACATGCGTTTCTCTGAAAGAGAAGCAGTCTGTTCCAACACTTCAATTCACTGTGTGAAGTGAATGGAGTTTTGCCTCACATTCTAAATGCTGTCCTTTCAGAGAAAATCACTTTGCTTTGAAAGTGCCTTAAGCTACTTACAAGAATTCAAAAGAAACTCACATGCGTTTCTCTGAAAGAGAAGCAGTCTGTTCCAACACTTCAATTCAATGTGCGAAGTGAATTGAGTGTTGCTTCACTTTCTAAATGCTGTCCTCTCAGAGAAAATCACTTTCCTTTGAAAGTGCCTTAAGCTACTTACAAGCATTCATCACAAAGTCACATGCATTTCTCTGAAAGAGAAGCAGTCTGTTCCAACACTTCAATTCACTGTGCGAAGTGAATGGAGTGTTGCTTCACTTTCTAAATTATGTCCTTTCAGAGAAAATCACTTTCCTTTGAAAGTGCCTTAGGCAACTTACAAGCATTCACAAGAAACACTAAGGCGTTTCTATGAAAGGGAAGCACTCTGTTCCAACACTTCAATTCACTGCACGAAGGGAATGGAGTGTTGCTTCACATTCTAAATGCTGTCCTTTCAGAGAAAATCACTTTCCTTTGAAAGTGCCTTAAGCTACTTACAAGCATTCAACAGAAACTCACATGCGTTTCTCTGAAAGAGAAGCAGTCTGTTCCAACACTTCAATTCACTGTGCGAAGTGAATGGAGTGTTGCTTCACTTTCTAAATGCTGTCCTTTCAGAGAAAATCACCTTCCTTTGAAAGTGCCTTAAACTACATTCAAGCATTCACAAAAAACTCACATGCGTTTCTCTGAAAGAGAAGCAGTCTGTTCCAACACTTCAATTCACTGTGCGAAGTGAATGGAGTGTTGCTTCACTTTCTAAATGCTGTCCTTTCAGAGAAAATCACTTTCCTTTGAAAGTGCCTTAAGCTACTTACAAGCATTCACCAGAAACTCACATGCGTTTCTCTGAAAGAGAAGCAGTCTGTTCCAATACTTCAATTATCTCTGCGAAGTGAATGGAGTGTTGCTTCACTTTCTAAATGCTGTCCTTTCAGAGAAAATCACTTTCCTTTGAAAGTGCCTTAAGGTACTTACAAGCATTCAACAGAAACTCACATGCATTTCTCTGAAAGAGAAGCAGTCTGTTCCAACACTTCAATTCACTGGGCGAAGTGAATGGAGTGTTGCTTCACTTTCTAAATGCTGTCCTTTCAGAGAAAATCACTTTCCCTTGAAAGTGCCTTAAGCTACTTGCAAGCATTAGGAAGAAACTCACATGCGTTTCGCTGAAAGAGAAGCAGTCTGTTCCAACACTTCAATTCACTGTGCGAAGTGAATGGAGTGTTGCTTCACTTTCTAAATGCTGTCCTTTCAGAGAAAATCACTTTCCTTTGAAAGTGCCTTAAGCTACTTGCAAGCATTAGGAAGAAACTCACATGCGTTTCTCTGAAAGAGAAGCAGTCTGTTCCAACACTTCAATTCACTGTGCGAAGTGAATGGAGTGTTGCTTCACTTTCTAAATTATGTCCTTTCAGAGAAAATCACTTTCCTTTGAAAGTGCCTTAAGCAACTTGCAAGCATTCACAAGAAACACTAAGGCGTTTCTCTGAAAGAGAAGCACTCTGTTCCAACACTTCAATTCACTGCACGAAGGGAATGGAGTGTTGCTTCACTTTCTAAATGGTGTCCTTTCAGAGAAAATCACTTTCCTTTGAAAGTGCCTTAAGCTACTTACAAGCATTCACAAGAAACTCACATGCGTTTCTCTGAAAGAGAATCAGTCTCTTCCAACACTTCAATTCACTGTGCGAAGTGAATGGAGTGTTGCTTCACTTTCTAAATGCTGTCCTTTCAGAGAAAATCACTTTCTTTGAAAGTGCCTTAAACTACTTTCAAGCATTCACAAAAAACTCACATGCGTTTCTCTTAAAGAGAAGCAGTCTGTTCCAACACTTCAATTCACTGTGCGAAGTGAATGGAGTGTTGCTTCAGTTTGTAAATGCTGTCCTTTCAGAGAAAATCACTTTCCTTTGAAAGTGCCTTAAGCAACTTGTAAGCTTTCACAAGAAACTCACATGCGTTTCTCTGAAAGAGAAGCAGTCTGTTCCAACACTTCAATTCACTGTGCGAAGTGAATGGAGTGTTGCTTCGCTTTCTAAATGCTGTCCTTTCAGAGAAAATCAATTTCTATTGAAAGTGCCTTAAGCTACTTACAAGCATTCACCAGAAACTCACATGCGTTTCTCTGAAAGAGAAGCAGTCTGTTCCAACACTTCAATTCACTGTGCGAAGTGAATGGAGTGTTGCTTCACTTTCTAAATGCTGTCCTTTCAGAGAAAATCACTTTCCTTTGAAAGTGCCTTATGCTACTTACAAGCATTCAACGGAAACTCACATGCATTTCTCTGAAAGAGAAGCAGTCTGTTCCAACACTTCAATTCACTGTGCGAAGTGAATGGAGTGTTGCTTCACTTTCTAAATGCTGTCCTTTCAGAGAAAATCACTTTCCTTTGAAAGTGCCTTAAGCTACTTACAAGCATTCACCAGAATCTCACATGCGTTTCTCTGAAAGAGAAGCAGTCTGTTCCAACACTTCAATTCACTGTGTGAAGTGAATGGAGTGTTGCCTCACATTCTAAATGCTGTCCTTTCAGAGAAAATCACTTTGCTTTGAAAGTGCCTTAAGCTCCTTACAAGAATTCAAAAGAAACTCACATGCGTTTCTCTGAAAGAGAAGCAGTCTGTTCCAACACTTCAATTCAATGTGCGAAGTGAATTGAGTGTTGCTTCACTTTCTAAATGCTGTCCTCTCAGAGAAAATCACTTTCCTTTGAAAGTGCCTTAAGCTACTTACAAGCATTCAACACAAAGTCACATGCATTTCTCTGAAAGAGAAGCAGTCTGTTCCAACACTTCAATTCACTGTGCGAAGTGAATGGAGTGTTGCTTCACTTTCTAAATTATGTCCTTTCAGAGAAAATCACTTTCCTTTGAAAGTGCCTTAGGCAACTTACAAGCATTCACAAGAAACACTAAGGCGTTTCTATGAAAGGGAAGCACTCTGTTCCAACACTTCAATTCACTGCACGAAGGGAATGGAGTGTTGCTTCACATTCTAAATGCTGTCCTTTCAGAGAAAATCACTTTCCTTTGAAAGTGCCTTAAGCTACTTACAAGCATTCAACAGAAACTCACATGCGTTTCTCTGAAAGAGAAGCAGTCTGTTCCAACACTTCAATTCACTGTGCGAAGTGAATGGAGTGTTGCTTCACTTTCTAAATGCTGTCCTTTCAGAGAAAATCACTTTCCTTTGAAAGTGCCTTAAACTACTTTCAAGCATTCACAAAAAACTCACATGCGTTTCTCTGAAAGAGAAGCAGTCTGTTCCAACACTTCAATTCACTGTGCGAAGTGAATGGAGTGTTGCTTCACTTTCTAAATGCTGTCCTTTCAGAGAAAATCACTTTCCTTTGAAAGTGCCTTAAGCTACTTACAAGCATTCACCAGAAACTCACATGCGTTTCTCTGAAAGAGAAGCAGTCTGTTCCAATACTTCAATTCACTCTGCGAAGTGAATGGAGTGTTGCTTCACTTTCTAAATGCTGTCCTTTCAGAGAAAATCACTTTCCTTTGAAAGTGCCTTAAGGTACTTACAAGCATTCAACAGAAACTCACATGCATTTCTCTGAAAGAGAAGCAGTCTGTTCCAACACTTCAATTCACTGTGCGAAGTGAATGGAGTGTTGCTTCACTTTCTAAATGCTGTCCTTTCAGAGAAAATCACTTTCCTTTGAAAGTGCCTTAAGCTACTTACAAGCATTCAACAGAAACTCACATGCGTTTCTCTGAAAGAGAAGCAGTCTGTTCCTACACTTCAATTCACTGTGCGAAGTGAATGGAGTGTTGCTTCACTTTCTAAATGCTGTCCTTTCAGAGAAAATCACTTTCCTTTGAAAGTGCCTTAAACTACTTTCAAGCATTCACAAAAAACTCACATGCGTTTCTCTGAAAGAGAAGCAGTCTCTTCAACACTTCAATTCACTGTGCGAAGTGAATGGAGTGTTGCTTCACTTTCTAAATGCTGTCCTTTCAGAGAAAATCACTTTCCTTTGAAAGTGCCTTAAGCTTCTTACAAGCATTCAACGGAAACTCACATGCATTTCTCTGAAAGAGAAGCAGTCTGTTCCAACACTTCAATTCACTGTGCGAAGTGAATGGAGTGTTGCTTCACTTTCTAAATGCTGTCCTTTCAGAGAAAATCACTTTCCTTTGAAAGTGCCTTTAGCTACTTACAAGCATTCACCAGAAACTCACATGCGTTTCTCTGAAAGAGAAGCAGTCTGTTCCAACACTTCAATTCACTGTGTGAAGTGAATGGAGTTTTGCCTCACATTCTAAATGCTGTCCTTTCAGAGAAAATCACTTTGCTTTGAAAGTGCCTTAAGCTACTTACAAGAATTCAAAAGAAACTCACATGCGTTTCTCTGAAAGAGAAGCAGTCTGTTCCAACACTTCAATTCAATGTGCGAAGTGAATTGAGTGTTGCTTCACTTTCTAAATGCTGTCCTCTCAGAGAAAATCACTTTCCTTTGAAAGTGCCTTAAGCTACTTACAAGCATTCATCACAAAGTCACATGCATTTCTCTGAAAGAGAAGCAGTCTGTTCCAACACTTCAATTCACTGTGCGAAGTGAATGGAGTGTTGCTTCACTTTCTAAATTATGTCCTTTCAGAGAAAATCACTTTCCTTTGAAAGTGCCTTAGGCAACTTACAAGCATTCACAAGAAACACTAAGGCGTTTCTATGAAAGGGAAGCACTCTGTTCCAACACTTCAATTCACTGCACGAAGGGAATGGAGTGTTGCTTCACATTCTAAATGCTGTCCTTTCAGAGAAAATCACTTTCCTTTGAAAGTGCCTTAAGCTACTTACAAGCATTCAACAGAAACTCAAATGCGTTTCTCTGAAAGAGAAGCAGTCTGTTCCAACACTTCAATTCACTGTGCGAAGTGAATGGAGTGTTGCTTCACTTTCTAAATGCTGTCCTTTCAGAGAAAATCACCTTCCTTTGAAAGTGCCTTAAACTACATTCAAGCATTCACAAAAAACTCACATGCGTTTCTCTGAAAGAGAAGCAGTCTGTTCCAACACTTCAATTCACTGTGCGAAGTGAATGGAGTGTTGCTTCACTTTCTAAATGCTGTCCTTTCAGAGAAAATCACTTTCCTTTGAAAGTGCCTTAAGCTACTTACAAGCATTCACCAGAAACTCACATGCGTTTCTCTGAAAGAGAAGCAGTCTGTTCCAATACTTCAATTATCTCTGCGAAGTGAATGGAGTGTTGCTTCACTTTCTAAATGCTGTCCTTTCAGAGAAAATCACTTTCCTTTGAAAGTGCCTTAAGGTACTTACAAGCATTCAACAGAAACTCACATGCATTTCTCTGAAAGAGAAGCAGTCTGTTCCAACACTTCAATTCACTGTGCGAAGTGAATGGAGTGTTGCTTCACTTTCTAAATGCTGTCCTTTCAGAGAAAATCACTTTCCCTTGAAAGTGCCTTAAGCTACTTGCAAGCATTAGGAAGAAACTCACATGCGTTTCGCTGAAAGAGAAGCAGTCTGTTCCAACACTTCAATTCACTGTGCGAAGTGAATGGAGTGTTGCTTCACTTTCTAAATGCTGTCCTTTCAGAGAAAATCACTTTCCTTTGAAAGTGCCTTAAGCTACTTGCAAGCATTAGGAAGAAACTCACATGCGTTTCTCTGAAAGAGAAGCAGTCTGTTCCAACACTTCAATTCACTGTGCGAAGTGAATGGAGTGTTGCTTCACTTTCTAAATTATGTCCTTTCAGAGAAAATCACTTTCCTTTGAAAGTGCCTTAAGCAACTTGCAAGCATTCACAAGAAACACTAAGGCGTTTCTCTGAAAGAGAAGCACTCTGTTCCAACACTTCAATTCACTGCACGAAGGGAATGGAGTGTTGCTTCACTTTCTAAATGGTGTCCTTTCAGAGAAAATCACTTTCCTTTGAAAGTGCCTTAAGCTACTTACAAGCATTCACAAGAAACTCACATGCGTTTCTCTGAAAGAGAATCAGTCTCTTCCAACACTTCAATTCACTGTGCGAAGTGAATGGAGTGTTGCTTCACTTTCTAAATGCTGTCCTTTCAGAGAAAATCACTTTCTTTGAAAGTGCCTTAAACTACTTTCAAGCATTCACAAAAAACTCACATGCGTTTCTCTTAAAGAGAAGCAGTCTGTTCCAACACTTCAATTCACTGTGCGAAGTGAATGGAGTGTTGCTTCAGTTTGTAAATGCTGTCCTTTCAGAGAAAATCACTTTCCTTTGAAAGTGCCTTAAGCAACTTGTAAGCTTTCACAAGAAACTCACATGCGTTTCTCTGAAAGAGAAGCAGTCTGTTCCAACAGTTCAATTCACTGTGCGAAGTGAATGGAGTGTTGCTTCGCTTTCTAAATGCTGTCCTTTCAGAGAAAATCAATTTCTATTGAAAGTGCCTTAAGCTACTTACAAGCATTCACCAGAAACTCACATGCGTTTCTCTGAAAGAGAAGCAGTCTGTTCCAATACTTCAATTCACTCTGCGAAGTGAATGGAGTGTTGCTTCACTTTCTAAATGCTGTCCTTTCAGAGAAAATCACTTTCCTTTGAAAGTGCCTTATGCTACTTACAAGCATTCAACGGAAACTCACATGCATTTCTCTGAAAGAGAAGCAGTCTGTTCCAACACTTCAATTCACTGTGCGAAGTGAATGGAGTGTTGCTTCACTTTCTAAATGCTGTCCTTTCAGAGAAAATCACTTTCCTTTGAAAGTGCCTTAAGCTACTTACAAGCATTCACCAGAAACTCACATGCGTTTCTCTGAAAGAGAAGCAGTCTGTTCCAACACTTCAATTCACTGTGTGAAGTGAATGGAGTGTTGCCTCACATTCTAAATGCTGTCCTTTCAGAGAAAATCACTTTGCTTTGAAAGTGCCTTAAGCTACTTACAAGAATTCAAAAGAAACTCACATGCGTTTCTCTGAAAGAGAAGCAGTCTGTTCCAACACTTCAATTCAATGTGCGAAGTGAATTGAGTGTTGCTTCACTTTCTAAATGCTGTCCTCTCAGAGAAAATCACTTTCCTTTGAAAGTGCCTTAAGCTACTTACAAGCATTCAACACAAAGTCACATGCATTTCTCTGAAAGAGAAGCAGTCTGTTCCAACACTTCAATTCACTGTGCGAAGTGAATGGAGTGTTGCTTCACTTTCTAAATTATGTCCTTTCAGAGAAAATCACTTTCCTTTGAAAGTGCCTTAGGCAACTTACAAGCATTCACAAGAAACACTAAGGCGTTTCTATGAAAGGGAAGCACTCTGTTCCAACACTTCAATTCACTGCACGAAGGGAATGGAGTGTTGCTTCACATTCTAAATGCTGTCCTTTCAGAGAAAATCACTTTCCTTTGAAAGTGCCTTAAGCTACTTACAAGCATTCAACAGAAACTCACATGCGTTTCTCTGAAAGAGAAGCAGTCTGTTCCAACACTTCAATTCACTGTGCGAAGTGAATGGAGTGTTGCTTCACTTTCTAAATGCTGTCCTTTCAGAGAAAATCACTTTGCTTTGAAAGTGCCTTAAACTACTTTCAAGCATTCACAAAAAACTCACATGCGTTTCTCTGAAAGAGAAGCAGTCTGTTCCAACACTTCAATTCACTGTGCGAAGTGAATGGAGTGTTGCTTCACTTTCTAAATGCTGTCCTTTCAGAGAAAATCACTTTCCTTTGAAAGTGCCTTAAGCTACTTACAAGCATTCACCAGAAACTCACATGCGTTTCTCTGAAAGAGAAGCAGTCTGTTCCAATACTTCAATTCACTCTGCGAAGTGAATGGAGTGTTGCTTCACTTTCTAAATGCTGTCCTTTCAGAGAAAATCACTTTCCTTTGAAAGTGCCTTAAGATACTTACAAGCATTCAACAGAAACTCACATGCATTTCTCTGAAAGAGAAGCAGTCTGTTCCAACACTTCAATTCACTGTGCGAAGTGAATGGAGTGTTGCTTCACTTTCTAAATGCTGTCCTTTCAGAGAAAATCACTTTGCTTTGAAAGTCCCTTAAGCTACTTACAAGAATTCAAAAGAAACTCACATGCGTTTCTCTGAAAGAGAAGCAGTCTGTTCCAACACTTCAATTCAATGTGCGAAGTGAATTGAGTGTTGCTTCACTTTCTAAATGCTGTCCTCTCAGAGAAAATCACTTTCCTTTGAAAGTGCCTTAAGCTACTTACAAGCATTCAACAGAAACTCACATGCGTTTCTCTGAAAGAGAAGCAGTCTGTTCCAACACTTCAATTCACTGTGCGAAGTGAATGGAGTGTTGCTTCACTTTCTAAATTATGTCCTTTCAGAGAAAATCACTTTCCTTTGAAAGTGCCTTAGGCAACTTACAAGCATTCACAAGAAACACTAAGGCGTTTCTATGAAAGGGAAGCACTCTGTTCCAACACTTCAATTCACTGCACGAAGGGAATGGAGTGTTGCTTCACATTCTAAATGCTGTCCTTTCAGAGAAAATCACTTTCCTTTGAAAGTGCCTTAAGCTACTTACAAGCATTCAACAGAAACTCACATGCGTTTCTCTGAAAGAGAAGCAGTCTGTTCCAACACTTCAATTCACTGTGCGAAGTGAATGGAGTGTTGCTTCACTTTCTAAATGCTGTCCTTTCAGAGAAAATCACTTTCCTTTGAAAGTGCCTTAAACTACTTTCAAGCATTCACAAAAAACTCACATGCGTTTCTCTGAAAGAGAAGCAGTCTGTTCCAACACTTCAATTCACTGTGCGAAGTGAATGGAGTGTTGCTTCACTTTCTAAATGCTGTCCTTTCAGAGAAAATCACTTTCCTTTGAAAGTGCCTTAAGCTACTTACAAGCATTCACCAGAAACTCACATGCGTTTCTCTGAAAGAGAAGCAGTCTGTTCCAATACTTCAATTCACTCTGCGAAGTGAATGGAGTGTTGCTTCACTTTCTAAATGCTGTCCTTTCAGAGAAAATCACTTTCCTTTGAAAGTGCCTTAAGGTACTTACAAGCATTCAACAGAAACTCACATGCATTTCTCTGAAAGAGAAGCAGTCTGTTCCAACACTTCAGTTCACTGTGCGAAGTGAATGGAGTGTTGCTTCACTTTCTAAATGCTGTCCTTTCAGAGAAAATCACTTTCCTTTGAAAGTGCCTTAAGCTACTTACAAGCATTCAACAGAAACTCACATGCGTTTCTCTGAAAGAGAAGCAGTCTGTTCCAACACTTCAATTCACTGTGCGAAGTGAATGGAGTGTTGCTTCACTTTCTAAATGCTGTCCTTTCAGAGAAAATCACTTTCCTTTGAAAGTGCCTTAAACTACTTTCAAGCATTCACAAAAAACTCACATGCGTTTCTCTGAAAGAGAAGCAGTCTGTTCCAACACTTCAATTCACTGTGCGAAGTGAATGGAGTGCTGCTTCACTTTCTAAATGCTGTCCTTTCAGAGAAAATCACTTTCCTTTGAAAGTGCCTTAAGCTACTTACAAGCATTCACCAGAAACTCACATGCGTTTCTCTGAAAGAGAAGCAGTCTGTTCCAACACTTCAATTCAATGTGCGAAGTGAATGGAGTGTTGCTTCACTTTCTAAATGCTGTCCTTTCAGAGAAAATCACTTTCCTTTGAAAGTGCCTTAAGGTACTTACAAGCATTCAACAGAAACTCACATGCATTTCTCTGAAAGAGAAGCAGTCTGTTCCAACACTTCAATTCACTGTGCGAAGTGAATGGAGTGTTGCTTCACTTTCTAAATGCTGTCCTTTCAGAGAAAATCACTTTCCTTTGAAAGTGCCTTAAGCTACTTACAAGCATTCACCAGAAACTCACATCTGTTTCTCTGAAAGAGAAGAAGTCTGTTCCAACACTTCAATTCACTGTGCGAAATGAATGGAGTGTTGCTTCACTTTCTAAATGCTGTCCTTTCAGAGAAAATCACTTTCCTTTGAAAGTGCCTTAAGCTACTTGCAAGCATTAGGAAGAAACTCACATGCGTTTCGCTGAAAGAGAAGCAGTCTGTTCCAACACTTCAATTCACTGTGCGAAGTGAATGGAGTGTTGCTTCACTTTCTAAATGCTGTCCTTTCAGAGAAAATCACTTTCCTTTGAAAGTGCCTTAAGCTACTTGCAAGCATTAGGAAGAAACTCACATGCGTTTCTCTGAAAGTGAAGCAGTCTGTTCCAACACTTCAATTCACTGTGCGAAGTGAATGGAGTGTTGCTTCACTTTCTATATTATGTCCTTTCAGAGAAAATCACTTTCCTTTGAAAGTGCCTTAAGCAACTTGCAAGCATTCACAAGAAACACTAAGGCGTGTCTCTGAAAGAGAAGCACTCTGTTCCAACACTTCAATTCACTGCACGAAGTGAATGGAGTGTGGCTTCACTTTCTAAATGCTGTCCTTTCAGAGAAAATCACTTTCCTTTGAAAGTGCCTTAAGCTACTTACAAGCATTCACCAGAAACTCACATGCGTTTCTCTGAAAGAGAAGCAGTCGGTTCCAACACTTCAATTCACTGTTCGAAGTGAATGGAGTGTTGCTTCACTTTCTAAATGCTGTCCTTTCAGAGAAAATCACTTTCCTTTGAAAGTGCCTTAAGCTACTTGCAGGCATTAGGAAGAAACTCACATGCGTTTCTCTGAAAGAGAAGCAGTCTGTTCCAACACTTCAATTCACAGTGCGAAGTGAATGGAGTGTTGCTTCACTTTCTAAATGCTGTCCTTTCAGAGAAAATCACTTTCCTTTGAATGTGCCTTAAGCTACTTACAAGAATTCAAAAGAAACTCACATGCGTTTCTCTGCAAGAGAAGCAGTCTGTTCCAACACTTCAATTCAATGTGCGAAGTGAATGGAGTGTTGCTTCACTTTCTAAATGCTGTCCTCTCAGAGAAAATCACTTTCCTTTGAAAGTGCCTTAAGCTACTTACAAGCATTCAACACAAAGTCACATGCATTCCTCTGAAAGAGAAGCAGTCGGTTCCAACACTTCAATTCACTGTGCGAAGTGAATGGAGTGCTGCTTCACTTTCTAAATGCTGTCCTTTCAGAGAAAATCACTTTCCTTTGAAAGTGCCTTAAGCTACTTACAAGCATTCACCAGAAACTCACATGCGTTTCTCTGAAAGAGAAGCAGTCTGTTCCAATACTTCAATTCACTCTGCGAAGTGAATGGAGTGTTGCTTCACTTTCTAAATGCTGTCCTTTCAGAGAAAATCACTTTCCTTTGAAAGTGCCTTAAGCTACTTACAAGCATTCAACGGAAACTCACATGCATTTCTCTGAAAGAGAAGCAGTCTGTTCCAACACTTCAATTCACTGTGCGAAGTGAATGGAGTGTTGCTTCACTTTCTAAATGCTGTCCTTTCAGAGAAAATCACTTTCCTTTGAAAGTGCCTTAAGCTACTTACAAGCATTCACCAGAAACTCACATCTGTTTCTCTTAAAGAGAAGCAGTCTGTTCCAACACTTCAATTCACTGTGCGAAGTGAATGGAGTGTTGCTTCACTTTCTAAATGCTGTCCTTTCAGAGAAAATCACTTTCCCTTGAAAGTGCCTTAAGCTACTTGCAAGCATTAGGAAGAAACTCACATGCGTTTCGCTGAAAGAGAAGCAGTCTGTTCCAACACTTCAATTCACTGTGCGAAGTGAATGGACTGTTACTTCACTTTCTAAATGCTGTCCTTTCAGAGAAAATCACTTTCCTTTGAAAGTGCCTTAAACTACTTTCAAGCATTCATAAAAAACTCACATGCGTTTCTCTGAAAGAGAAGCAGTCTGTTCCAACACTTCAGTTCACTGTGCGAAGGGAATGGAGTGTTGCTTCACTTTCTAAATGCTGTCCTTTCAGAGAAAATCACGTTCCTTTGATAGTGCCTTAAGCTACTTGCAGGCATTAGGAAGAAACTCACATGCGTTTCTCTGAAACAGAAGCAGTCTGTTCCAACACTTCAATTCACTGTGTGAAGTGAATAGAGTGTTGCCTCACTTTCTAAATGCTGTCCTTTCAGAGAAAATCACTTTCCTTTGAAAGTGCCTTAAGCTACTTACAAGCATTCACCAGAAACTCACATGCGTTTCTCTGAAAGAGAAGCAGTCTGTTCCAACACTTCAATTCACTGTGTGAAGTGAATGGAGTGTTGCCTCACATTCTAAATGCTGTACTTTCAGAGAAAATCACTTTCCTTTGAAAGTGCCTTAAGCTACTTACAAGAATTCAAAAGAAACTCACATGCGTTTCTCTGAAAGAGAAGCAGTCTGTTCCAACACTTCAATTCAATGTGCGAAGTGAATGGAGTGTGGCTTCACTTTCTAAATGCTGTCCTCTCAGAGAAAATCACTTTCCTTTGAAAGTGCCTTAAGCTACTTACAAGCATTCACCAGAAACTCACATGCGTTTCTCTGAAAGAGAAGCAGTCTGTTCCAATACTTCAATTCACTCTGCGAAGTGAATGGAGTGTTGCTTCACTTTCTAAATGCTGTCCTTTCAGAGAAAATCACTTTCCTTTGAAAGTGCCTTAAGCTACTTACAAGCATTCAACGGAAACTCACATGCATTTCTCTGAAAGAGAAGCAGTCTGTTCCAACACTTCAATTCACTGTGCGAAGTGAATGGAGTGTTGCTTCACTTTCTAAATGCTGTCCTTTCAGAGAAAATCACTTTCCTTTGAAAGTGCCTTAAGCTACTTACAAGCATTCACCAGAAACTCACATCTGATTCTCTGAAAGAGAAGCAGTCTGTTCCAACACTTCAATTCACTGTGCGAAGTGAATGGAGTGTTGCTTCACTTTCTAAATGCTGTCCTTTCAGAGAAAATCACTTTCCCTTGAAAGTGCCTTAAGCTACTTGCAAGCATTAGGAAGAAACTCACATGCGTTTCGCTGAAAGAGAAGCAGTCTGTTCCAACACTTCAATTCACTGTGCGAAGTGAATGGAGTGTTGCTTCACTTTCTAAATGCTGTCCTTTCAGAGAAAATCACTTTCCTTTGAAAGTGCCTTAAGCTACTTGCAAGCATTAGGAAGTAACTCACATGCGTTTCTCTGAAAGAGAAGCAGTCTGTTCCAACACTTCAATTCACTGTGCGAAGTGAATGGAGTGTTGCTTCACTTTCTAAATTATGTCCTTTCAGAGAAAATCACTTTCCTTTGAAAGTGCCTTAATCAACTTGCAAGCATTCACAAGAAACACTAAGGCGTTTCTATGAAAGAGAAGCACTCTGTTCCAACACTTCAATTCACTGCACGAAGTCAATGGAGTGTTGCTTCACTTTCTAAATGCTGTCCTTTCAGAGAAAATCACTTTCCTTTGAAAGTGCCTTAAGCTACTTACAAGCATTCACCAGAAACTCACATGCGTTTCTCTGAAAGAGAAGCAGTCTGTTCCAACACTTCAATTCACTGTGCGAAGTGAATGGAGTGTTGCTTCACTTTGTAAATGCTGTCCTTTCAGAGAAAATCACTTTCCTTTGAAAGTTCCTTAAGCTACTTGCAAGCATTAGGAAGAAACTCACATGCGTTTCTCTGAAAGAGAAGCAGTCTGTTCCAACACTTCAATTCACTGTGCGAAGTGAATGGAGTGTTGCCTCACTTTCTAAATGCTGTCCTTTCAGAGAAAATCACTTTCCTTTGAAAGTGCCTTAAACTACTTTCAAGCATTCATAAAAAACTCACATGCGTTTCTCTGAAAGAGAAGCAGTCTGTTCCAACACTTCAGTTCACTGTGCGAAGGGAATGGAGTGTTGCTTCACTTTCTAAATGCTGTCCTTTCAGAGAAAATCACGTTCCTTTGATAGTGCCTTAAGCTACTTGCAGGCATTAGGAAGAAACTCACATGCGTTTCTCTGAAAGAGAAGCAGTCTGTTCCAACACTTCAATTCACTGTGTGAAGTGAATAGAGTGTTGCCTCACTTTCTAAATGCTGTCCTTTCAGAGAAAATCACTTTCCTTTGAAAGTGCCTTAAGCTACTTACAAGCATTCACCAGAAACTCACATGCGTTTCTCTGAAAGAGAAGCAGTCTGTTCCAATACTTCAATTCACTCTGCGAAGTGAATGGAGTGTTGCTTCACTTTCTAAATGCTGTCCTTTCAGAGAAAATCACTTTCCTTTGAAAGTGCCTTAAGCTACTTACAAGCATTCAACGGAAACTCACATGCATTTCTCTGAAAGAGAAGCAGTCTGTTCCAACACTTCAATTCACTGTGCGAAGTGAATGGAGTGTTGCTTCACTTTCTAAATGCTGTCCTTTCAGAGAAAATCACTTTCCTTTGAAAGTGCCTTAAGCTACTTACAAGCATTCACCAGAAACTCACATGCGTTTCTCTGAAAGAGAAGCAGTCTGTTCCAACACTTCAATTCACTGTGTGAAGTGAATGGAGTGTTGCCTCACATTCTAAATGCTGTCCTTTCAGAGAAAATCACTTTCCTTTGAATGTGTCTTAAGCTACTTGCAAGCATTAGGAAGAAACTCACATGCGTTTCTCTGAAAGAGAAGCAGTCTGTTCCAACACTTCATTTCAATGTGCGAAGTGAATGGAGTGTTGCTTCACTTTCTAAATGCTGTCCTCTCAGAGAAAATCACTTTCCTTTGAAAGTGCCTTAAGCTACTTACAAGCATTCAACACAAAATCACATGCATTTCTCTGAAAGAGAAGCAGTCTGTTCCAACACTTCAATTCACTGTGCGAAGTGAATGGAGTGTTGCTTCACTTTCTAAATTATGTCCTTTCAGAGAAAATCACTTTCCTTTGAAAGTGCCTTAGGCAACTTACAAGCATTCACAAGAAACACTAAGGCGTTTCTATGAAAGGGAAGCACTCTGTTCCAACACTTCAATTCACTGCACGAAGGGAATGGAGTGTTGCTTCACTTTCTAAATGCTGTCCTTTCAGAGAAAATCACTTTCCTTTGAAAGTGCCTTAAGCTACTTACAAGCATTCAACAGAAACTCACATGCGTTTCTCTGAAAGAGAAGCAGTCTGTTCCAACACTTCAATTCACTGTGCGAAGTGAATGGAGTGTTGCTTCACTTTCTAAATGCTGTCCTTTCAGAGAAAATAACTTTCCTTTGAAAGTGCCTTAAGCAACTTGCAAGCATTCACAAGAAACTCACATGCGTTTCTCTGAAAGAGATGCAGTCTGTTCCAACACTTCAATTCACTGTGCGAAGTGAATGAATTGTTGCTTCACTTTCTAAATGCTGTCCTTTCAGAGAAAATCACTTTCCTTTGAAAGTGCCTTAAGCTACTTGCAAGCATTAGGAAGAAACTCACATGTGTTTCTCTGAAAGAGAAGCAGTCTGTTCCAATAATTCAATTCACTCTGCGAAGTGAATGGAGTGTTGCTTCACTTTCTAAATGCTGTCCTTTCAGAGAAAATCACTTTCCTTTGAAAGTGCCTTAAGGTACTTTCAAGCATTCAACAGAAACTCACATGCATTTCTCTGAAAGAGAAGCAGTCTGTTCCAACACTTCAATTCACTGTGCGAAGTGAATGGAGTGTTGCTTCACTTTCTAAATGCTGTCCTTTCAGAGAAAATCACTTTCCTTTGAAAGTGCCTTAAGCTACTTACAAGCATTCACCAGAAACTCACATGCGTTTCTCTGAAAGAGAAGCAGTCTGTTCCAATACTTCAATTCACTCTGCGAAGTGAATGGAGTGTTGCTTCACTTTCTAAATGCTGTCCTTTCAGAGAAAATCACTTTCCTTTGAAAGTGCCTTAAGCTACTTACAAGCATTCAACGGAAACTCACATGCATTTCTCTGAAAGAGAAGCAGTCTGTTCCAACACTTCAATTCACTGTGCGAAGTGAATGGAGTGTTGCTTCACTTTCTAAATGCTGTCCTTTCAGAGAAAATCACTTTCCTTTGAAAGTGCCTTAAGCTACTTACAAGCATTCACCAGAAACTCACATGTGTTTCTCTGAAAGAGAAGCAGTCTGTTCCTACATTTCAATTCACTGTGTGAAGTGAATGGAGTGTTGCTTCACTTTCTAAATGCTGTCCTTTCAGAGAAAATCACTTTCCTTTGAAAGTGCCTTAAGCTACTTGCAAGCATTAGGAAGAAAATCACATGCGTTTCTCTGAAAGAGAAGCAGTCTGTTCCAACACTTCAATTCACTGTGTGAAGTGAATGGAGTGTTGCCTCACTTTCTAAATGCTGTCCTTTCAGAGAAAATCACTTTCCTTGGAAAGTGCCTTGAGCTACTTGCAAGCATTAGTAAGAAACTCACATGCGTTTCTCTGAAAGAGTAGCAGTCTGTTCCAACACTTCAATTCACTGTGTGAAGTGAATAGAGTGTTGCCTCACTTTCTAAATGCTGTCCTTTCAGAGAAAATCACTTTCCATTGAAAGTGCCTTAAACTAATTTCAAGCATTCACAAAAAACTCACATGCGTTTCTCTGAAAGAGATGCAGTCTGTTTCAACACTTCAATTCACTGTGCGAAGTGAATGGAGTGTTGCTTCACTTTCTAAATGCTGTCCTTTCAGAGAAAATCCCTTTCCTTTGAATGTGCCTTTAGCTACTTACAAGCATTCAACAGAAACTCACATGCATTTCTCTGAAAGAGAAGCAATCTGTTCCAACACTTCAATTCTCTGTGCGAAGTGAATGGAGTAT
Source organism: Myodes glareolus (assembly GCF_982192425.1). Taxonomy (NCBI): domain Eukaryota; kingdom Metazoa; phylum Chordata; class Mammalia; order Rodentia; family Cricetidae; genus Myodes; species Myodes glareolus. The sequence goes on along the minus strand of NW_028263211.1, from coordinate 2,624,690 downwards.
TGCTTCACTTTCTAAATGCTGTCCTTTCAGAGAAAATCACTTTCCTTTGAAAGTGCCTTAAACTACTTGCAAGCATTCACAAGAAACACTAATGTGTTTCTATGAAAGAAAAGCAGTCTGTTCCAACACTTCAATTCATTGCACGAAGGGAATGGAGTGTTGCTTTACTTTCTAAATGCTGTCTTTTCAGAGAAAATCACTTTCCTTTGAAAGAGCCTTAAGCTACTTACAAGCATTCAACAGAAACTCACATGCGTTTCTCTGAAAGAGAAGCAGTCTGTTCCAACACTTCAATTCAATGTGCGAAGTGAATGGAGTGTTGCTTCACTTTCTAAATGCTGTCCTTTCAGAGAAAATCACTTTCCTTTGAAAGTGCCTTAAGCTACTTAAAGCATTCAACAGAAATACACATGCATTTCTCTGAAAGAGAAGCAATCTGTTCCAACACTTCAATTCTCTGTGCGAAGTGAATGGAGTGTTGCTTCACTTTCTAAATGCTGTCCTTTCAGAGAAAATCACTTTCTTTTGAATGTGCCTTAAGCTACTTGCAAGCATTCACAAGAAACACTAATGCGTTTCTATGAAAGAGAAGCAGTCTGTTCCAACACTTCAATTCACTGTGCGAAGTGAATGGAGTGTTGCTTCACTTTCTAAATGCTGTCCTTTCAGAGAAAATCACTTTCCTTTGAAAGTGCCTTAAGCTACTTGCAAGCATTAGGAAGAAACTCACATGCGTTTCTCTGAAAGAGAATCAGTCTGTTCCAACACTTCAATTCACTGTGCGAAGTGAATGGAGTGTTGCCTCACTTTCTAAATGCTGTCCTTTCAGAGAAAATCACTTTCCATTGAAAGTGCCCAAAACTACTTTCAAGCATTCATAAAAAACTCACATTGGTTTCTCTGAACGAGAAGCAGTCTGTTCCAACACTTCAATTCACTGTGCGAAGTGAATATAGTGCTGCTTCACTTTCTAAATGCTGTCCTTTCAGAGAAAATCCCTTTCCTTTGAATGTGCCTCAAGCTACTTACAAGCATTCAACAGAAACTCACATGCATTTCTCTGAAAAAGAAGCAATCTGTTCCAACACTTCAATTCTCTGTGCGAAGTGAATGGAGTGTTGCTTCACTTTCTAAATGCTGTCCTTTCAGAGAAAATCACTTTCCTTTTAAAGTGCCTTAAGCTACTTGCAAGCATTCACAAGAAACACTAATGCATTTCTATGAAAGAGAAGCAGTCTGTTCCAACACTTCAATTCACTGTGCGAAGTGAATGGAGTGTTGCTTCACTTTCTAAATGCTGTCCTTTCAGAGAAAATCACTTTCCTTTGAAAATGCCTTAAGCTACTTGCAAGCATTAGGAAGAAACTCACATGCGTTTCTCTGAAAGAGAAGCAGTCTGTTCCAACACTTCAATTCACTGTACGAAGTGAATGGAGTGTTGCTTCACTTTGTAAATGCTGTCCTTTCAGAGAAAATCACTTTCCTTTGAAAGTGCCTTAAGCAACTTGCAAGCATTCACAAGAAACACTAATGCGTTTCTATGAAAGAGAAGCACTCTGTTCCAACACTTCAATTCACTGCACGAAAGGAATGGAGTGTTGCTTCACTTTCTAAATGCTGTCCTTTCAGAGAAAATCACTTTCCATTGAAAGTGCCCAAAACTACTTTCAAGCATTCACAAAAAACTCACATGCATTTCTCTGAAAGAGAAGCAGTCTGTAACAACACTTCAATTCACTGTGCGAAGTGAATATAGTGTTGCTTTACTTTCTAAATGCTGTCCTTTCAGAGAAAATCCCTTTCCTTTGAATGTGCCTTAAGCTACTTACAAGCATTCAACAGAAACTCACATGCATTTCTCTGAAAGAGAATCAATCTGTTCCAACACTTCAGTTCTCTGTGCGAAGTGAATGGAGTGTTGCTTCACTTTCTAAATGCTGTCCTTTCAGAGAAAATCACTTTCCTTTGAAAGTGCCTTAAGCTACATGCAAGCATTCAAAAGAAAAACTAATGCGTTTCTCTGAAAGAGAAGCAGTGTGTTCCAACACTTCAATTCACTGTGCGAAGTGAATGGAGTGTTGCTTCACTTTCTAAATGCTGTCCTTTCAGAGAAAATCACTTTCTTTTGAAAGTGCCTTAAGCTACTTACAAGCATTCACAAGAAACTCACATGCGTTTCTCTGAAAGAGAAGCAGTCTGTTCCAACACTTCAATTCACTGTGCGAAGTGAATGGAGTGTTGCTTCAATTTCTAAATGCTGTCCTTTCAGAGAAAATCACTTTCCTTGAAAGTGCCTTAAACTACTTTCAGGCATTCACAAAAAACTCACATGCATTTCTCTTAAAGAGAAGCAGTCTGTTCCAACACTTCAATTCACTGTGCGAAGTGAATGGAGTGTTGCTTCACTTTCTAAATGCTGTCCTTTCAGAGAAAATCACTTTCCTTTGAAAGTGCCTTAAGCAACTTGCAAGCATTCACAAGAAACTCACATGCGTTTCTCTGAAAGAGAAGCAGTCTGTTCCAACACTTCAATTCACTGTGCGAAGTGAATGGAGTGTTGCTTCACTTTCTAAATGCTGTCCTTTCAGAGAAAATCACTTTCCTTTGAAAGTGCCTTAAGCTACTTACAAGCATTCAACAGAAACTCACATGCATTTCTCTGAAAGAGAAGCAATCTGTTCCAACACTTCAATTCTCTGTGCGAAGTGAATGGAGTGTTGCTTCACTTTCTAAATGCTGTCCTTTCAGAGAAAATCACTTTCCTTTGAAAGTGCCTTAAGCAACTTGCAAGCATTCACAAGAAACTCACATGCGTTTCTCTGAAAGAGAAGCAGTCTGTTCCAACACTTCAATTCACTGTGCGAAGTGAATGGAGTGTTGCCTCACTTTCTAAATGCTGTCCTTTCAGAGAAAATCACTTTCGTTTGAAAGTGCCAAAAACTACTTTCAAACATTCACAAAAAACTCACATGCGTTTCTCTGAAAGAGAAGCAGTCTGTTCCAACACTTAAATTCAGTGTGCAAAGTGAATATAGTGTTGCTTCACTTTCTAAATGCTGTCCTTTCAGAGAAAATCCCTTTCCTTTGAATGTGCCTTACGCTACTTACAAGCATTCAACAGAAACTCACATGCATTTCTCTGAAAGAGAAGCAATCTGTTCCAACACTTCAATTCTCTGTGCGAAGTGAATGGAGTGTTGCTTCACTTTCTAAATGCTGTCCTTTCAGAGAAAATCACTTTCCTTTGAAAGTGCCTTAAGCTATTTACAAGCATTCAACAGAAACTCACATGCATTTCTCTGAAAGAGAAGCAGTCTGTTATAACACTTCAATTCACTGTGCGAAGTGAATGGAGTGTTGCTTCACTTTCTAAATGCTGTCCTTTCAGAGAAAATCACTTTCCTTTGAAAGTGCCTTAAGTTACTTACAAGCATTCACCAGAAACTCACATGCGTTTCTCTGAAAGAGAAGCAGTCTGTTCCAACACTTCAATTCACTGTGCGAAGTGAATGGAGTGTTGCTTCACTTTCTAAATGCTGTCCTTTCAGAAAAATCACTTTTCTTTGAATGTGCCTTAAGCTACTTGCAAGCATTAGGAAGAAACTCACATGCTTCTCTCTGAAAGAGAAGCAGTCTGTTCCAACACTTCAATTCACTGTGCGAAGTGAATGGAGTGTTGCTTCACTTTCTAAATGCTGTCCTTTCAGAGAAAATCACTTTCTTTGAAAGTGCCTTAAGCAACTTGCAAGCATTCACAAGAAACTCACATGCGTTTCTCTGAAAGAGAAGCAGTCTGTTCCAACACTTCAATTCACTGTGCGAAGTGAATGGAGTGTTGCTTCACTTTCTAAATGCTGTCCTTTCAGAGAAAATCACTTTCCTTTGAAAGTGCCTTAAGCTACTTACAAGCATTCACCAGAAACTCACATGCGTTTCTCTGAAAGAAAAGCAGTCTGTTCCAATACTTCAATTCACTGTGCGAAGTGAATGGAGTGTTGCTTCACTTTCTAAATGCTGTCCTTTCAGAGAAAATCACTTTCCTTTGAAAGTGCCTTAAGGTACTTACAAGCATTCAACAGAAACTCACATGCATTTCTCAGAAAGAGAAGCAGTCTGTTCCAACACTTCAATTCATTGTGCGAAGTGAATGGAGTGTTGCTTCACTTTCTAAATGCTGTCCTTTCAGAGAAAATCACTTTCCTTTGAAAGTGCCTTAAGCAACTTGCAAGCATTAGGAAGAAACTCACATGCGTTTCTCTGAAAGAGAAGCAGTCTGTTCCAACACTTCAATTCAATCTGCGAAGTGAATGGAGTGTTGCTTCACTTTCTAAATGCTGTCCTTTCAGAGAAAATCACTTTCCTTTGAAAGTGCCTTAAGCTACTTACAAGCATTCAACAGAAACTCACATGCATTTCTCTGAAAGAGAAGCAATCTGTTCCAACACTTCAATTCTCTGTGCGAAGTGAATGGAGTGTTGCTTCACTTTCTAAATGCTGTCCTTTCAGAGAAAATCACTTTCCTTTGAAAGTGCCTTAAGCTACTTGCAAGCATTAGGAGGAAACTCAAATGCGTTTCTCTGAAAGAGAAGCAGTCTGTTCCAACACTTCAATTCACTGTGCGAAGTGAATGGAGTGTTGCCTCACTTTCTAAATGCTGTCCTTTCAGAGAAAATCACTTTCCTTTGAAAGTGCCAAAAACTACTTTCAAACATTCACAAAAAACTCACATGCGTTTCTCTGAAAGAGAAGCAGTCTGTTCCAACACTTCAATTCAGTGTGCAAAGTGAATATAGTGTTGCTTCACTTTCTAAATGCTGTCCTTTCAGAGAAAATCCCTTTCCTTTGAATGTGCCTTACGCTACTTACAAGCATTCAACAGAAACTCACATGCATTTCTCTGAAAGAGAAGCAATCTGTTCCAACACTTCAATTCTCCGTGCGAAGTGAATGGAGTGTTGCTTCACTTTCTAAATGCTGTCCTTTCAGAGAAAATCACTTTCCTTTGAAAGTGCCTTAAGCTATTTACAAGCATTCAACAGAAACTCACATGCATTTCTCTGAAAGAGAAGCAGTCTGTTATAACACTTCAATTCACTGTGCGAAGTGAATGGAGTGTTGCTTCACTTTCTAAATGCTGTCCTTTCAGAAAAATCACTTTCCTTTGAATGTGCCTTAAGCTACTTGCAAGCATTAGGAAGAAACTCACATGCGTCTCTCTGAAAGAGAAGCAGTCTGTTCCAACACTTCAATTCACTGTGCGAAGTGAATGGAGTGTTGCTTCACTTTCTAAATCCTGTCCATTCAGAGAAAATCACTTTCCTTTGAAAGTGCCTTAAGCAACTTGCAAGCATTCACAAGAAACTCACATGCGTTTCTCTGAAAGAGAAGCAGTCTGTTCCAACACTTCAATTCACTGTGCGAAGTGAATGGAGTGTTGCTTCACTTTCTAAATGCTGTCCTTTCAGAGAAAATCACTTTCCTTTGAAAGTGCCTTAAGCTACTTACAAGCATTCACCAGAAACTCACATGCGTTTCTCTGAAAGAGAAGCAGTCTGTTCCAATACTTCAATTCACTCTGCGAAGTGAATGGAGTGTTGCGTCACTTTCTAAATGCTGTCCTTTCAGAGAAAATCACTTTCCTTTGAAAGTGCCTTAAGGTACTTACAAGCATTCAACAGAAACTCACATGCATTTCTCTGAAAGAGAAGCAGTCTGTTCCAACACTTCAATTCACTGTGCGAAGTGAATGGAGTGTTGCTTCACTTTCTAAATGCTGTCCTTTCAGAGAAAATCACTTTCCTTTGAAAGTGCCTTAAGCAACTTGCAAGCATTAGGAAGAAACTCACATGCGTTTCTCTGAAAGAGAAGCAGTCTGTTCCAACACTTCAATTCACTCTGCGAAGTGAATGGAGTGTTGCGTCACTTTCTAAATGCTGTCCTTTCAGAGAAAATCACTTTCCTTTGAAAGTGCCTTAAGGTACTTACAAGCATTCAACAGAAACTCACATGCATTTCTCTGAAAGAGAAGCAGTCTGTTCCAACACTTCAATTCACTGTGCGAAGTGAATGGAGTGTTGCTTCACTTTCTAAATGCTGTCCTTTCAGAGAAAATCACTTTCCTTTGAAAGTGCCTTAAGCAACTTGCAAGCATTAGGAAGAAACTCACATGCGTTTCTCTGAAAGAGAAGCAGTCTGTTCCAACACTTCAATTCACTCTGCGAAGTGAATGGAGTGTTGCTTCACTTTCTAAATGCTGTCCTTTCAGAGAAAATCACTTTCCTTTGAAAGTGCCTTAAGCTACTTGCAAGCGTTAGGAGGAAACTCAAATGCGTTTCTCTGAAAGAGAAGCAGTCTGTTCCAACACTTCAATTCACTGTGCGAAGTGAATGGAGTGTTGCTTCACTTTCTAAATGCTGTCCTTTCAGAGAAAATCACTTTCCTTTGAAAGTGCCTTAAGCTACTTGCAAGCATTAGGAAGAAACTTACATGCGTTTCTCTGAAAGAGAAGCAGTCTGTTCCAACACTTCAATTCACTGTGTGAAGTGAATGGAGTGTTGCCTCACTTTCTAAATGCTGTCCTTTCAGAGAAAATCACTTTCCTTTGAAAGTGCCTTAAGCTACTTACAAGCATTCAACAGAAACTCACATGCGTTTCTCTGAAAGAGAAGCAGTCTGTTCCAACATTTTATTTCAATGTGCGAAGTGAATGGAGTGTTGCTTCACTTTCTAAATGCTGTCCTATCAGAGAAAATCACTTTCCTTTGAAAGTGCCTTAAGCTACTTGCAAGCATTAGGAAGAAGCTCACATGCGTTTCTTTGAAAGAGAAGCAGTCTGTTCCAACACTTCAATTCACTCTGCGAAGTGAATGGAGTGTTGCTTTACTTTCTAAATGCTGTCCTTTCAGAGAAAATCACTTTCCTTTGAAAGAGCCTTAAGCTACTTACAGCATTCACCAGAAACTCACATGCATTTCTCTGAAAGAGAAGCAGTCTGTTCCAACACTTCAATTCACTGTACGAAGTGAATGGAGTGTTGCTTCACTTTCTAAATGCTGTCCTTTCAGAGAAAATCACTTTCCTTTGAAAGTGCCTTAAGCAACTTGCAAGCATTCACAAGAAACACTAATGCGTTTCTATGAAAGAGAAGCACTCTGTTCCAACACTTCAATTCACTGCACGAAGGGAATGGAGTGTTGCTTCACTTTCTAAATGCTGTCCTTTCAGAGAAAATCACTTTCCATTGAAAGTGCCCAAAACTACTTTCAAGCATTCACAAAAAACTCACATGCATTTCTCTGAAAGAGAAGGAGTCTGTTCCAACACTTCAATTCACTGTGCGAAGTGAATATAGTGTTGCTTTACTTTCTAAATGCTGTCCTTTCAGAGAAAATCCCTTTCCTTTGAATGTGCCTTAACTTACTTACAAGCATTCAACAGAAACTCACATGCATTTCTCTGAAAGAGAATCAATCTGTTCCAACAATTCAATTCTCTGTGCGAAGTGAATGGAGTGTTGCTTCACTTTCTAAATGCTGTCCTTTCAGAGAAAATCACTTTCCTTTGAAAGTGCCTTAAGCTACATGCAAGCATTCACAAGAAAAACTAATGTGTTTCTATGAAAGAGAAGCAGTCTGTTCCAACACTTCAATTCATTGCGCGAAGGGAATGGAGTGTTGCTTTACTTTCTAAATGCTGTCCTTTCAGAGAAAATCACTTTCCTTTGAAAGAGCCTTAAGCTACTTACAAGCATTCACCAGAAACTCACATGCATTTCTCTGAAAGAGAAGCAGTCTGTTCCAACACTTCAATTCACTGTACAAAGTGAATGGAGTGTTGCTTCACTTTCTAAATGCTGTCCTTTCAGAGAAAATCACTTTCCTTTGAAAGTGCCTTAAGCTACTTACAAGCATTCACCAGAAACTCACATGCGTTTCTCTGAAAGAGAAGCAGTCTGTTCCAATACTTCAATTCACTCTGCGAAGTGAATGGAGTGTTGCGTCACTTTCTAAATGCTGTCCTTTCAGAGAAAATCACTTTCCTTTGAAAGTGCCTTAAGGTACTTACAAGCATTCAACAGAAACTCACATGCATTTCTCTGAAAGAGAAGCAGTCTGTTCCAACACTTCAATTCACTGTGCGAAGTGAATGGAGTGTTGCTTCACTTTCTAAATGCTGTCCTTTCAGAGAAAATCACTTTCCTTTGAAAGTGCCTTAAGCAACTTGCAAGCATTAGGAAGAAACTCACATGCGTTTCTCTGAAAGAGAAGCAGTCTGTTCCAACACTTCAATTCACTCTGCGAAGTGAATGGAGTGTTGCGTCACTTTCTAAATGCTGTCCTTTCAGAGAAAATCACTTTCCTTTGAAAGTGCCTTAAGGTACTTACAAGCATTCAACAGAAACTCACATGCATTTCTCTGAAAGAGAAGCAGTCTGTTCCAACACTTCAATTCACTGTGCGAAGTGAATGGAGTGTTGCTTCACTTTCTAAATGCTGTCCTTTCAGAGAAAATCACTTTCCTTTGAAAGTGCCTTAAGCAACTTGCAAGCATTAGGAAGAAACTCACATGCGTTTCTCTGAAAGAGAAGCAGTCTGTTCCAACACTTCAATTCACTCTGCGAAGTGAATGGAGTGTTGCTTCACTTTCTAAATGCTGTCCTTTCAGAGAAAATCACTTTCCTTTGAAAGTGCCTTAAGCTACTTGCAAGCGTTAGGAGGAAACTCACATGCGTTTCTCTGAAAGAGAAGCAGTCTGTTCCAACACTTCAATTCACTGTGCGAAGTGAATGGAGTGTTGCTTCACTTTCTAAATGCTGTCCTTTCAGAGAAAATCACTTTCCTTTGAAAGTGCCTTAAGCTACTTGCAAGCATTAGGAAGAAACTTACATGCGTTTCTCTGAAAGAGAAGCAGTCTGTTCCAACACTTCAATTCACTGTGTGAAGTGAATGGAGTGTTGCCTCACTTTCTAAATGCTGTCCTTTCAGAGAAAATCACTTTCCTTTGAAAGTGCCTTAAGCTACTTACAAGCATTCAACAGAAACTCACATGCGTTTCTCTGAAAGAGAAGCAGTCTGTTCCAACACTTTATTTCAATGTGCGAAGTGAATGGAGTGTTGCTTCACTTTCTAAATGCTGTCCTATCAGAGAAAATCACTTTCCTTTGAAAGTGCCTTAAGCTACTTGCAAGCATTAGGAAGAAGCTCACATGCGTTTCTTAGAAAGAGAAGCAGTCTGTTCCAACACTTCAATTCACTCTGCGAAGTGAATGGAGTGTTGCTTTACTTTCTAAATGCTGTCCTTTCAGAGAAAATCACTTTCCTTTGAAAGAGCCTTAAGCTACTTACAAGCATTCACCAGAAACTCACATGCATTTCTCTGAAAGAGAAGCAGTCTGTTCCAACACTTCAATTCACTGTACGAAGTGAATGGAGTGTTGCTTCACTTTCTAAATGCTGTCCTTTCAGAGAAAATCACTTTCCTTTGAAAGTGCCTTAAGCAACTTGCAAGCATTCACAAGAAACACTAATGCGTTTCTATGAAAGAGAAGCACTCTGTTCCAACACTTCAATTCACTGCACGAAGGGAATGGAGTGTTGCTTCACTTTCTAAATGCTGTCCTTTCAGAGAAAATCACTTTCCATTGAAAGTGCCCAAAACTACTTTCAAGCATTCACAAAAAACTCACATGCATTTCTCTGAAAGAGAAGCAGTCTGTTCCAACACTTCAATTCACTGTGCGAAGTGAATATAGTGTTGCTTTACTTTCTAAATGCTGTCCTTTCAGAGAAAATCCCTTTCCTTTGAATGTGCCTTAAGCTACTTACAAGCATTCAACAGAAACTCACATGCATTTCTCTGAAAGAGAATCAATCTGTTCCAACAATTCAATTCTCTGTGCGAAGTGAATGGAGTGTTGCTTCACTTTCTAAATGCTGTCCTTTCAGAGAAAATCACTTTCCTTTGAAAGTGCCTTAAGCTACATGCAAGCATTCACAAGAAAAACTAATGTGTTTCTATGAAAGAGAAGCAGTCTGTTCCAACACTTCAATTCATTGCGCGAAGGGAATGGAGTGTTGCTTTACTTTCTAAATGCTGTCCTTTCAGAGAAAATCACTTTCCTTTGAAAGAGCCTTAAGCTACTTACAAGCATTCACCAGAAACTCACATGCATTTCTCTGAAAGAGAAGCAGTCTGTTCCAACACTTCAATTCACTGTACAAAGTGAATGGAGTGTTGCTTCACTTTCTAAATGCTGTCCTTTCAGAGAAAATCACTTTCCTTTGAAAGTGCCTTAAGCAACTTGGAAACATTCACAAGAAACTCACATGCGTTTCTCTGAAAGAGAAGCAGTGTGTTCCAACACTTCAATTCACTGTGCGAAGTGAATGGAGTGTTGCTTCACTTTCTAAATGCTGTCCTTGCAGAGAAAATCACTTTCCTTTGAAAGTGCCTTAAGCTACTTGCAAGCATTCACCAGAAACTCACATGCGTTTCTCTGAAAGAGAAGCAGTCTGTTCCAACACTTCAATTCACTGTGCGAAGTGAATGGAGTGCTGCTTCACTTTCTAAATGCTGTCCTTTCAGAGAAAATCACTTTCCTTTGAAAGTGCCTTAAGCAACTTGCAAGCATTCACAAGAAACTCACATGCGTTTCTCTGAAAGAGAAGCAGTATGTTCCAACACTTCAATTCACTATGCGAAGTGAATGGAGTGTTGCTTCACTTTCTAAATGCTGTCCTTTCAGAGAAAATCACTTTCCTTTGAAAGTGCCTTAAGCAACTTGCAAGCATTCACAAGAAACTCACATGCGTTTCTCTGAAAGAGAAGCAGTCTGTTCCAACACTTCAATTCACTGTGCGAAGTGAATGGAGTGTTGCTTCACTATCTAAATTCTGTCCTTTCAGAGAAAATCACTTTCCTTTGAAAGTGCCTTAAGCTACTTACAAGCATTCACCAGAAACTCACATGCGTTTCTCTGAAAGAAAAGCAGTCTGTTCCAATACTTCAATTCACTCTGCGAAGTGAATGGAGTGTTGCTTCACTTTCTAAATGCTGTCCTTTCAGAGAAAATCACTTTCCTTTGAAAGTGCCTTAAGCTACTTACAAGCATTCAACAGAAACTCACATGCATTTCTCTGAAAGAGAAGCAGTCTGTTCCAACACTTCAATTCACTGTGCGAAGTGAATGGAGTGTTGCTTCACTTTCTAAATGCTGTCCATTCAGAGAAAATCACTTTCCTTTGAAAGTGCCTTAAGCAACTTGCAAGCATTCAACAGAAACTCACATGCGTTTCTCTGAGAGAGAAGCAGTCTGTTCCAACACTTCAATTCACTCTGCGAAGTGAATGGAGTGTTGCTTCACTTTCTAAATGCTGTCCTTTCAGAGAAAATCACTTTCCTTTGAAAGTGCCTTAAGCTACTTACAAGCATTCAACAGAAACTCACATGCATTTCTCTGAAAGAGAAGCAATCTGTTCCAACACTTCAATTCTCTGTGCGAAGTGAATGGAGTGTTGCTTCACTTTCTAAATGCTGTCCTTTCAGAGAAAATCACTTTCCTTTGAAAGTGCCTTAAGCTACTTGCAAGCATTAGGAGGAAACTCACATGCGTTTCTCTGAAAGAGAAGCAGTCTGTTCCAACACTTCAATTCACTGTGCGAAGTGAATGGAGTGTTGCCTCACTTTCTAAATCCTGTCCTTTCAGAGAAAATCACTTTCCTTTGAAAGTGCCAAAAACTACTTTCAAACATTCACAAAAAACTCACATGCGTTTCTCTGAAAGAGAAGCAGTCTGTTCCAACACTTCAATTCAGTGTGCAAAGTGAATATAGTGTTGCTTCACTTTCTAAATGCTGTCCTTTCAGAGAAAATCCCTTTCCTTTGAATGTGCCTTACGCTACTTGCAAGCATTCACAAGAAACACTAATGCGTTTCTATGAAAGAGAAGCACTCTGTTCCAACACTTCAATTCACTGCACGAAGGGAATGGAGTGTTGCTTCACTTTCTAAATGCTGTCCTTTCAGAGAAAATCACTTTCCATTGAAAGTGCCCAAAACTACTTTCAAGCATTCACAAAAAACTCACATGCATTTCTCTGAAAGAGAAGCAGTCTGTTCCAACACTTCAATTCACTGTGCGAAGTGAATATAGTGTTGCTTTACTTTCTAAATGCTGTCCTTTCAGAGAAAATCCCTTTCCTTTGAATGTGCCTTAAGCTACTTACAAGCATTCAACAGAAACTCACATGCATTTCTCTGAAAGAGAATCAATCTGTTCCAACAATTCAATTCTCTGTGCGAAGTGAATGGAGTGTTGCTTCACTTTCTAAATGCTGTCCTTTCAGAGAAAATCACTTTCCTTTGAAAGTGCCTTAAGCTACATGCAAGCATTCACAAGAAAAACTAATGTGTTTCTATGAAAGAGAAGCAGTCTGTTCCAACACTTCAATTCATTGCGCGAAGGGAATGGAGTGTTGCTTTACTTTCTAAATGCTGTCCTTTCAGAGAAAATCACTTTCCTTTGAAAGAGCCTTAAGCTACTTACAAGCATTCACCAGAAACTCACATGCATTTCTCTGAAAGAGAAGCAGTCTGTTCCAACACTTCAATTCACTGTACAAAGTGAATGGAGTGTTGCTTCACTTTCTAAATGCTGTCCAATCAGAGAAAATCACTTTCCTTTGAAAGTGCCTTAAGCAACTTGGAAACATTCACAAGAAACTCACATGCGTTTCTCTGAAAGAGAAGCAGTCTGTTCCAACACTTCAATTCTCTGTGCGAAGTGAATGGAGTGTTGCTTCACTTTCTAAATGCTGTCCTTTCAGAGAAAATCACTTTCCTTTGAAAGTGCCTTAAGCTATTTGCAAGCATTAGGATGAAACACACATGCGTTTCTCTGAAAGAGAAGCAGTCTGTTCCAACACTTCAATTCACTGTGCGAAGTGAATGGAGTGTTGCCTCACTTTCTAAATGCTGTCCTTTCAGAGAAAATCACTTTCCTTTGAAAGTGCCAAAAACTACTTTCAAACATTCACAAAAAACTCACATGCGTTTCTCTGAAAGAGAAGCAGTCTGTTCCAACACTTCAATTCAGTGTGCAAAGTGAATATAGTCTTGCTTCACTTTCTAAATGCTGTCCTTTCAGAGAAAATCCCTTTCCTTTGAATGTGCCTTACGCTACTTACAAGCATTCAACAGAAACTCACATGCATTTCTCTGAAAGAGAAGCAATCTGTTCCAACACTTCAATTCTCTGTGCGAAGTGAATGGAGTGTTGCTTCACTTTCTAAATGCTGTCCTTTCAGAGAAAATCACTTTCCATTGAAAGTGCCTTAAGCTATTTACAAGCATTCAACAGAAACTCACATGCATTTCTCTGAAAGAGAAGCAGTCTGTTATAACACTTCAATTCACTGTGCGAAGTGAATGGAGTGTTGCTTCACTTTCTAAATGCTGTCCTTTCAGAGAAAATCACTTTCCTTTGAAAGTGCCTTAAGTTACTTACAAGCATTCACCAGAAACTCACATGCGTTTCTCTGAAAGAGAAGCAGTCTGTTCCAACACTTCAATTCACTGTGCGAAGTGAATGGAGTGTTGCTTCACTTTCTAAATGCTGTCATTTCAGAAAAATCACTTTTCTTTGAATGTGCCTTAAGCTACTTGCAAGCATTAGGAAGAAACTCACATGCTTCTCTCTGAAAGAGAAGCAGTCTGTTCCAACACTTCAATTCACTGTGCGAAGTGAATGGAGTGTTGCTTCACTTTCTAAATGCTGTCCTTTCAGAGAAAATCACTTTCTTTGAAAGTGCCTTAAGCAACTTGCAAGCATTCACAAGAAACTCACATGCGTTTCTCTGAAAGAGAAGCAGTCTGTTCCAACACTTCAATTCACTGTGCGAAGTGAATGGAGTGTTGCTTCACTTTCTAAATGCTGTCCTTTCAGAGAAAATCACTTTCCTTTGAAAGTGCCTTAAGCTACTTACAAGCATTCACCAGAAACTCACATGCGTTTCTCTGAAAGAAAAGCAGTCTGTTCCAATACTTCAATTCACTGTGCGAAGTGAATGGAGTGTTGCTTCACTTTCTAAATGCTGTCCTTTCAGAGAAAATCACTTTCCTTTGAAATTGCCTTAAGGTACTTACAAGCATTCAACAGAAACTCACATGCATTTCTCAGAAAGAGAAGCAGTCTGTTCCAACACTTCAATTCACTGTGCGAAGTGAATGGAGTGTTGCTTCACTTTCTAAATGCTGTCCTTTCAGAGAAAATCACTTTCCTTTGAAAGTGCCTTGAGCAACTTGCAAGCATTAGGAAGAAACTCACATGCGTTTCTCTGAAAGAGAAGCAGTCTGTTCCAACACTTCAATTCAATCTGCGAAGTGAATGGAGTGTTGCTTCACTTTCTAAATGCTGTCCTTTCAGAGAAAATCACTTTCCTTTGAAATTGCCTTAAGCTACTTACAAGCATTCAACAGAAACTCACATGCATTTCTATGAAAGAGAAGCAATCTGTTCCAACACTTCAATTCTCTGTGCGAAGTGAATGGAGTGTTGCTTCACTTTCTAAATGCTGTCCTTTCAGAGAAAATCACTTTCCTTTGAAAGTGCCTTAAGCTACTTGCAAGCATTAGGAGGAAACTCACATGCGTTTCTCTGAAAGAGAAGCAGTCTGTTCCAACACTTCAATTCACTGTGCGAAGTGAATGGAGTGTTGCCTCACTTTCTAAATGCTGTCCTTTCAGAGAAAATCACTTTCCTTTGAAAGTGCCAAAAACTACTTTCAAACATTCACAAAAAACTCACATGCGTTTCTCTGAAAGAGAAGCAGTCTGTTCCAACACTTCAATTCAGTGTGCAAAGTGAATATAGTGTTGCTTCACTTTCTAAATGCTGTCCTTTCAGAGAAAATCCCTTTCCTTTGAATGTGCCTTACGCTACTTACAAACATTCAACAGAAACTCACATGCATTTCTCTGAAAGAGAAGCAATCTGTTCCAAAACTTCAATTCTCTGTGCGAAGTGATTGGAGTGTTGCTTCACTTTCTAAATGCTGTCCTTTCAGAGAAAATCACTTTCCTTTGAAAGTGCCTTAAGCTATTTACAAGCATTCAACAGAAACTCACATGCATTTCTCTGAAAGAGAAGCAGTCTGTTATAACACTTCAATTCACTGTGCGAAGTGAATGGAGTGTTGCTTCACTTTCTAAATGCTGTCCTTTCAGAAAAATCACTTTCCTTTGAATGTGCCTTAAGCTACTTGCAAGCATTAGGAAGAAACTCACATGCGTCTCTCTGAAAGAGAAGCAGTCTGTTCCAACACTTCAATTCACTGTGCGAAGTGAATGGAGTGTTGCTTCACTTTCTAAATCCTGTCCTTTCAGAGAAAATCACTTTCCTTTGAAAGTGCCTTAAGCAACTTGCAAGCATTCACAAGAAACTCACATGCGTTTCTCTGAAAGAGAAGCAGTCTGTTCCAACACTTCAATTCACTGTGCGAAGTGAATGGAGTGTTGCTTCACTTTCTAAATGCTGTCCTTTCAGAGAAAATCACTTTCCTTTGAAAGTGCCTTAAGCTACTTACAAGCATTCACCAGAAACTCACATGCGTTTCTCTGAAAGAGAAGCAGTCTGTTCCAATACTTCAATTCACTCTGCGAAGTGAATGGAGTGTTGCGTCACTTTCTAAATGCTGTCCTTTCAGAGAAAATCACTTTCCTTTGAAAGTGCCTTAAGGTACTTACAAGCATTCCACAGAAACTCACATGCATTTCTCTGAAAGAGAAGCAGTCTGTTCCAACACTTCAATTCACTGTGCGAAGTGAATGGAGTGTTGCTTCACTTTCTAAATGCTGTCCTTTCAGAGAAAATCACTTTCCTTTGAAAGTGCCTTAAGCAACTTGCAAGCATTAGGAAGAAACTCACATGCATTTCTCTGAAAGAGAAGCAGTCTGTTCCAACACTTCAATTCACTGTGCGAAGTGAATGGAGTGTTGCTTCACTTTCTAAATGCTGTCCTTTCAGAGAAAATCACTTTCCTTTGAAAGTGCCTTAAGCTACTTGCAAGCATTAGGAAGAAACTTACATGCGTTTCTCTGAAAGAGAAGCAGTCTGTTCCAACACTTCAATTCACTGTGTGAAGTGAATGGAGTGTTGCCTCACTTTCTAAATGCTGTCCTTTCAGAGAAAATCACTTTCCTTTGAAAGTGCCTTAAGCTACTTACAAGCATTCAACAGAAACTCACATGCGTTTCTCTGAAAGAGAAGCAGTCTGTTCCAACACTTTATTTCAATGTGCGAAGTGAATGGAGTGTTGCTTCACTTTCTAAATGCTGTCCTATCAGAGAAAATCACTTTCCTTTGAAAGTGCCTTAAGCTACTTGCAAGCATTAGGAAGAAGCTCTCATGCGTTTCTTTGAAAGAGAAGCAGTCTGTTCCAACACTTCAATTCACTCTGCGAAGTGAATGGAGTGTTGCTTTACTTTCTAAATGCTGTCCTTTCAGAGAAAATCACTTTCCTTTGAAAGAGCCTTAAGCTACTTACAAGCATTCACCAGAAACTCACATGCATTTCTCTGAAAGAGAAGCAGTCTGTTCCAACACTTCAATTCACTGTACGAAGTGAATGGAGTGTTGCTTCACTTTCTAAATGCTGTCCTTTCAGAGAAAATCACTTTCCTTTGAAAGTGCCTTAAGCTACTTGCAAGCATTCACAAGAAACACTAATGCGTTTCTATAAAAGAGAAGCACTCTGTTCCAACACTTCAATTCACTGCACGAAGGGAATGGAGTGTTGCTTCACTTTCTAAATGCTGTCCTTTCAGAGAAAATCACTTTCCATTGAAAGTGCCCAAAACTACTTTCAAGCATTCACAAAAAACTCACATGCATTTCTCTGAAAGAGAAGCAGTCTGTTCCAACACTTCAATTCACTGTGCGAAGTGAATATAGTGTTGCTTTACTTTCTAAATGCTGTCCTTTCAGAGAAAATCCCTTTCCTTTGAATGTGCCTTAAGCTACTTACAAGCATTCAACAGAAACTCACATGCATTT
This sequence comes from Myodes glareolus, assembly GCF_982192425.1. NCBI lineage: Eukaryota > Metazoa > Chordata > Mammalia > Rodentia > Cricetidae > Myodes > Myodes glareolus. The sequence goes on along the minus strand of NW_028263211.1, from coordinate 2,607,640 downwards.
CTCTGAAAGAGAATCAATCTGTTCCAACAATTCAATTCTCTGTGCGAAGTGAATGGAGTGTTGCTTCACTTTCTAAATGCTGTCCTTTCAGAGAAAATCACTTTCCTTTGAAAGTGCCTTAAGCTACATGCAAGCATTCACAAGAAAAACTAATGTGTTTCTATGAAAGAGAAGCAGTCTGTTCCAACACTTCAATTCATTGCGCGAAGGGAATGGAGTGTTGCTTTACTTTCTAAATGCTGTCCTTTCAGAGAAAATCACTTTCCTTTGAAAGAGCCTTAAGCTACTTACAAGCATTCACCAGAAACTCACATGCATTTCTCTGAAAGAGAAGCAGTCTGTTCCAACACTTCAATTCACTGTACAAAGTGAATGGAGTGTTGCTTCACTTTCTAAATGCTGTCCTTTCAGAGAAAATCACTTTCCTTTGAAAGTGCCTTAAGCAACTTGGAAACATTCACAAGAAACTCACATGCGTTTCTCTGAAAGAGAAGCAGTGTGTTCCAACACTTCAATTCACTGTGCGAAGTGAATGGAGTGTTGCTTCACTTTCTAAATGCTGTCCTTGCAGAGAAAATCACTTTCCTTTGAAAGTGCCTTAAGCTACTTGCAAGCATTCACCAGAAACTCACATGCGTTTCTCTGAAAGAGAAGCAGTCTGTTCCAACACTTCAATTCACTGTGCGAAGTTAATGGAGTGTTGCTTCACTTTCTAAATGCTGTCCTTTCAGAGAAAATCACTTTCCTTTGAAAGTGCCTTAAGCAACTTGCAAGCATTCACAAGAAACTCACATGCATTTCTCTGAAAGAGAAGCAGTCTGTTCCAACACTTCAATTCACTGTGCGAAGTGAATGGAGTGTTGCTTCACTATCTAAATGCTGTCCTTTCAGAGAAAATCACTTTCCTTTGAAAGTGCCTTAAGCTGCTTACAAGCATTCACCAGAAACTCACATGCGTTTCTCTGAAAGAAAAGCAGTCTGTTCCAATACTTCAATTCACTCTGCGAAGTGAATGGAGTGTTGCTTCACTTTCTAAATGCTGTCCTTTCAGAGAAAATCACTTTCCTTTGAAAGTGCCTTAAGCTAATTACAAGCATTCAACAGAAACTCACATGCATTTCTCTGAAAGAGAAGCAGTCTGTTCCAACACTTCAATTCACTGTGCGAAGTGAATGGAGTGTTGCTTCACTTTCTAAATGCTGTCCTTTCAGAGAAAATCACTTTCCTTTGAAAGTGCCTTAAGCAACTTGCAAGCATTCAACAGAAACTCACATGCGTTTCTCTGAAAGAGAAGCAGTCTGTTCCAACACTTCAATTCACTCTGCGAAGTGAATGGAGTGTTGCTTCACTTTCTAAATGCTGTCCTTTCAGAGAAAATCACTTTCCTTTGAAAGTGCCTTAAGCTACTTACAAGCATTCAACAGAAACTCACATGCATATCTCTGAAAGAGAAGCAATCTGTTCCAACACTTCAATTCTCTGTGCGAAGTGAATGGAGTGTTGCTTCACTTTCTAAATGCTGTCCTTTCAGAGAAAATCACTTTCCTTTGAAAGTGCCTTAAGCTACTTGCAAGCATTCACCAGAAACTCACATGCGTTTCTCTGAAAGAGAAGCAGTCTGTTCCAACACTTCAATTCACTGTGCGAAGTGAATGGAGTGTTGCCTCACTTTCTAAATCCTGTCCTTTCAGAGAAAATCACTTTCCTTTGAAAGTGCCAAAAACTACTTTCAAACATTCACAAAAAACTCACATGCGTTTCTCTGAAAGAGAAGCAGTCTGTTCCAACACTTCAATTCAGTGTGCAAAGTGAATATAGTGTTGCTTCACTTTCTAAATGCTGTCCTTTCAGAGAAAATCCCTTTCCTTTGAATGTGCCTTATGCTACTTACAAGCATTCACAAGAAACACTAATGCGTTTCTATGAAAGAGAAGCACTCTGTTCCAACACTTCAATTCACTGCACGAAGGGAATGGAGTGTTGCTTCACTTTCTAAATGCTGTCCTTTCAGAGAAAATCACTTTCCATTGAAAGTGCCCAAAACTACTTTCAAGCATTCACAAAAAACTCACATGCATTTCTCTGAAAGAGAAGCAGTCTGTTCCAACACTTCAATTCACTGTGCGAAGTGAATATAGTGTTGCTTTACTTTCTAAATGCTGTCCTTTCAGAGAAAATCCCTTTCCTTTGAATGTGCCTTAAGCTACTTACAAGCATTCAACAGAAACTCACATGCATTTCTCTGAAAGAGAATCAATCTGTTCCAACAATTCAATTCTCTGTGCGAAGTGAATGGAGTGTTGCTTCACTTTCTAAATGCTGTCCTTTCAGAGAAAATCACTTTCCTTTGAAAGTGCCTTAAGCTACATGCAAGCATTCACAAGAAAAACTAATGTGTTTCTATGAAAGAGAAGCAGTCTGTTCCAACACTTCAATTCATTGCGCGAAGGGAATGGAGTGTTGCTTTACTTTCTAAATGCTGTCCTTTCAGAGAAAATCACTTTCCTTTGAAAGAGCCTTAAGCTACTTACAAGCATTCACCAGAAACTCACATGCATTTCTCTGAAAGAGAAGCAGTCTGTTCCAACACTTCAATTCACTGTACAAAGTGAATGGAGTGTTGCTTCACTTTCTAAATGCTGTCCAATCAGAGAAAATCACTTTCCTTTGAAAGTGCCTTAAGCAACTTGGAAACATTCACAAGAAACTCACATGCGTTTCTCTGAAAGAGAAGCAGTGTGTTCCAACACTTCAATTCACTGTGCGAAGTGAATGGAGTGTTGCTTCACTTTCTAAATGCTGTCTTTCAGAGAAAATCACTTTCCTTTGAAAGTGCCTTAAGCTACTTGCAAGCATTCACCAGAAACTCACATGCGTTTCTCTGAAAGAGAAGCAGTCTGTTCCAACACTTCAATTCACTGTGCGAAGTGAATGGAGTGTTGCTTCACTTTCTAAATGCTGTCCTTTCAGAGAAAATCACTTTCCTTTGAAAGTGCCTTAAGCAACTTGCAAGCATTCTCAAGAAACTCACATGCGTTTCTCTGAAAGAGAAGCAGTGTGTTCCAACACTTCAATTCACTGTGCGAAGTGAATGGAGTGTTGCTTCACTTTCTAAATGCTGTCCTTTCAGAGAAAATCACTTTCCTTTGAAAGTGCCTTAAGCAACTTGCAAGCATTCACAAGAAACTCACATGCGTTTCTCTGAAAGAGAAGCAGTCTGTTCCAACACTTCAATTCACTGTGCGAAGTGAATGGAGTGTTGCTTCACTATCTAAATGCTGTCCTTTCAGAGAAAATCACTTTCCTTTGAAAGTGCCTTAAGCAACTTGCAAGCATTCAACAGAAACTCACATGCGTTTCTCTGAAAGAGAAGCAGTCTGTTCCAACATTTCAATTCACTCTGCGAAGTGAATGGAGTGTTGCTTCACTTTCTAAATGCTGTCCTTTCAGAGAAAATCACTTTCCTTTGAAAGTGCCTTAAGCTACTTACAATCATTCAACAGAAACTCACATGCATTTCTCTGAAAGAGAAGCAATCTGTTCCAACACTTCAATTCTCTGTGCGAAGTGAATGGAGTGTTGCTTCACTTTCTAAATGCTGTCCTTTCAGAGAAAATCACTTTCCTTTGAAAGTGCCTTAAGCTACTTGCAAGCATTAGGAGGAAACTCACATGCGTTTCTCTGAAAGAGAAGCAATCTGTTCCAACACTTCAATTCACTGTGCGAAGTGAATGGAGTGTTGCCTCACTTTCTAAATACTGTTCTTTCAGAGAAAATCACTCTCCTTTGAAAGTGCCAAAAACTACTTTCAAACATTCACAAAAAACTCACATGCGTTTCTCTGAAAGAGAAGCAGTCTGTTCCAACACTTCAATTCAGTGTGCAAAGTGAATATAGTGTTGCTTCACTTTCTAAATGCTGTCCTTTCAGAGAAAATCCCTTTCCTTTGAATGTGCCTTACGCTACTTACAAGCATTCAACAGAAACTCACATGCATTTCTCTGAAAGAGAAGCAATCTGTTCCAACACTTCAATTCTCTGTGCGAAGTGAATGGAGTGTTGCTTCACTTTCTAAATGCTGTCCTTTCAGAGAAAATCACTTTCCTTTGAAAGTTCCTTAAGCTATTTACAAGCATTCAACAGAAACTCACATGCATTTCTCTGAAAGAGAAGCAGTCTGTTATAACACTTCAATTCACTGTGCGAAGTGAATGGAGTGTTGCTTCACTTTCTAAATGCTGTCCTTTCAGAGAAAATCACTTTCCTTTGAAAGTGCCTTAAGCTACTTACAAGTATTCACCAGAAACTCACATGCGTTTCTCTGAAAGAGAAGCAGTCTGTTCCAACACTTCAATTCACTGTGCGAAGTGAATGGTGTGTTGCTTCACTTTCTAAATGCTGTCCTTTCAGAGAAAATCACTTTCCTTTGAATGTGCCTTAAGCTACTTGCAAGCATTAGGAAGAAACTCACATGCGTCTCTCTGAAAGAGAAGCAGTCTGTTCCAACACTTCAATTCACTGTGCGAAGTGAATGGAGTGTTGCTTCACTTTCTAAATGCTGTCCTTTCAGAGAAAATCACTTTCCTTTGAAAGTGCCTTAAGCTACATACAAGCATTCACCAGAAACTCACATGCGTTTCTCTGAAAGAAAAGCAGTCTGTTCCAATACTTCAATTCACTCTGCGAAGTGAATGGTGTGTTGCTTCACTTTCTAAATGCTGTCCTTTCAGAGAAAATCACTTTCCTTTGAAAGTGCCTTAAGCTACTTACAAGCATTCAACAGAAACTCACATGCATTTCTCTGAAAGAGAAGCAGTCTCTTCCAACACTTCAATTCACTGTGCGAAGTGAATGGAATGTTGCTTCACTTTCTAAATGCTGTCCTTTCAGAGAAAATCACTTTCCTTTGAAAGTGCCTTAAGCAACTTGCAAGCATTAGGAAGAAACTCACATGCGTTTCTCTGAAAGAGAAGCAGTCTGTTCCAACACTTCAATTCACTCTGCGAAGTGAATGGAGTGTTGATTCACTTTCTAAATGCTGTCCTTTCAGAGAAAATCACTTTCCTTTGAAAGTGCCTTAAGCTACTTACAAGCATTCAACAGAAACTCACATGCATTTCTCTGAAAGAGAAGCAATCTGTTCCAACACTTCAGTTCACTGTGCGAAGTGAATGGAGTGTTGCTTCACTTTCTAAATGCTGTCCTTTCAGAGAAAATCACTTTCCTTTGAAAGTGCCTTAAGCTACTTGCAAGCATTAGGAGGAAACTCACATGCGTTTCTCTGAAAGAGAAGCAGTCTGTTCCAACACTTCAATTCACTGTGCGAAGTGAATGGAGTGTTGCCTCACTTTCTAAATGCTGTCCTTTCAGAGAAAATCACTTTCCTTTGAAAGTGCCTTAAGCTATTTACAAGCATTCAACAGAAACTCACATGCATTTCTCTGAAAGAGAAGCAGTCTGTTATAACACTTCAATTCACTGTGCGAAGTGAATGGAGTGTTGCTTCACTTTCTAAATGCTATCCTTTCAGAGAAAATCACTTTCCTTTGAAAGTGCCTTAAGCTACTTACAAGCATTTACCAGAAACTCACATGCGTTTCTCTGAAAGAGAAGCAGTCTGTTCCAACACTTCAATTCACTGTGCGAAGTGAATGGAGTGTTACTTCACTTTCTAAATGCTGTCCTTTCAGAGAAAATCACTTTCCTTTGAATGTGCCTTAAGCTACTTGCAAGCATTAGGAAGAAACTCACATGTGTCTCTCTGAAAGAGAAGCAGTCTGTTCCAACACTTCAATTCACTGTGCGAAGTGAATGGAGTGTTGCTTCACTTTCTAAATCCTGTCCTTTCAGAGAAAATCACTTTCCTTTGAAAGTGCCTTAAGCTACTTGCAAGCATTCACAAGAAACACTAATGCGTTTCTATGAAAGAGAAGCAGTCTGTTCCAACACTTCAATTCACTGTGCGAAGTGAATGGAGTGTTGCTTCACTTTCTAAATGCTGTCCTTTCAGAGAAAATCACTTTCCTTTGAAAGTGCCTTAAGCTACTTACAAGCATTCAACAGAAACTCACATGCGTTTCTCTGAAAGAGAAGTAGTCTGTTCCAATACTTCAATTCACTCTGCGAAGTGAATGGAGTGTTGCTTCACTTTCTAAATGCTGTCCTTTCAGAGAAAATCACTTTCCTTTTAAAGTGCCTTAAGCTACTTACAAGCATTTAACAGAAACTCACCTGCATTTCTCTGAAAGAGAAGCAGACTGTTCCAACACTTCAATTCACTGTGTGAAGTGAATGGAGTGTTGATTCACTTTTTAAATGCTGTCCTTTCAGAGAAAATCACTTTCCTTTGAAAGTGCCTTAAGCTACTTACAAGCATTCACCAGAAACTCACATGCGTTTCTCTGAAAGAGAAGCAGTCTGTTCCAACACTTCAATTCACTGTGCGAAGTGAATGGAGTGTTGCTTCACTTTCTAAATGCTGTCCTTTCAGAGAAAATCACTTTCCTTTGAAAGTGCCTTAAGCTACTTGCAAGCTTTAGGAAGAAACTCACATGCGTTTCTCTGAAAGAGAAGCAGTCTGTTCCAACACTTCAATTCACTGTGCGAAGTGAATGGAGTGTTGCTTCACTTTCTAAATGCTGTCCTTTCAGAGAAAATCACTTTCCTTTGAAAGTGCCTTAAGCTACTTGCAAGCATTAGGAAGAAACTCACATGCGTTTCTCTGAAAGAGAAGCAGTCTTTTCCAACACTTCAATTCACTGTGCGAAGTGAATGGAGTGTTGCCTCACTTTCTAAATGCTGTCCTTTCAGAGAAAATCACTTTCCTTTGAAAGTGCCTTAAGCTACTTACAAGCATTCAACAGAAACTCACATGCGTTTCTCTGAAAGAGAAGCAGTTTGTTCCAACACTTCAATTCACTGTGCGAAGTGAATGGAGTGTTGCTTCACTTTCTAAATCCTGTCCTTTCAGAGAAAATCACTTTCCTTTGAAAGTGCCTTAAGCAACTTGCAAGCATTAGGAAGAAACTCACATGCGTTTCTCTGAAAGAGAAGCAGTCTGTTCCAACACTTCAATTCACTCTGCGAAGTGAATGGAGTGTTGATTCACTTTCTAAATGCTGTCCTTTCAGAGAAAATCACTTTCCTTTGAAAGTGCCTTAAGCTACTTACAAGCATTCAACAGAAACTCACATGCATTTCTCTGAAAGAGAGCAATCTGTTCCAACACTTCAGTTCACTGTGCGAAGTGAATGGAGTGTTGCTTCACTTTCTAAATGCTGTCCTTTCAGAGAAAATCACTTTCCTTTGAAAGTGCCTTAAGCTACTTGCAAGCATTAGGAGGAAACTCACATGCGTTTCTCTGAAAGAGAAGCAGTCTGTTCCAACACTTCAATTCACTGTGCGAAGTGAATGGAGTGTTGCCTCACTTTCTAAATGCTGTCCTTTCAGAGAAAATCACTTTCCTTTGAAAGTGCCCAAAACTACTTTCAAACATTCACAAAAAACTCACATGCGTTTTTCTGAAAGAGAAGCAGTCTGTTCCAAACTTCAATTCAGTGTGCAAAGTGAATATAGTGTTGCTTCACTTTCTAAATGCTGTCCTTTCAGAGAAAATCCCTTTCCTTTGAATGTGCCTTAAGCTACTTACAAGCATTCAACAGAAACTCACATGCATTTCTCTGAAAGAGAAGCAATCTGTTCCAACACTTCAATTCTCTGTGCGAAGTGAATGGAGTGTTGCTTCACTTTCTAAATGCTGTCCTTTCAGAGAAAATCACTTTCCTTTGAAAGTGCCTTAAGCTATTTACAAGCATTCAACAGAAACTCACATGCATTTCTCTGAAAGAGAAGCAGTCTGTTATAACACTTCAATTCACTGTGCGAAGTGAATGGAGTGTTGCTTCACTTTCTAAATGCTATCCTTTCAGAGAAAATCACTTTCCTTTGAAAGTGCCTTAAGCTACTTACAAGCATTCACCAGAAACTCACATGCGTTTCTCTGAAAGAGAAGCAGTCTGTTCCAACACTTCAATTCACTGTGCGAAGTGAATGGAGTGTTACTTCACTTTCTAAATGCTGTCCTTTCAGAGAAAATCACTTTCCTTTGAATGTGCCTTAAGCTACTTGCAAGCATTAGGAAGAAACTCACATGTGTCTCTCTGAAAGAGAAGCAGTCTGTTCCAACACTTCAATTCACTGTGCGAAGTGAATGGAGTGTTGCTTCACTTTCTAAATCCTGTCCTTTCAGAGAAAATCACTTTCCTTTGAAAGTGCCTTAAGCTACTTGCAAGCATTCACAAGAAACACTAATGTGTTTCTATGAAAGAGAAGCAGTCTGTTCCAACACTTCAATTCACCGTGCGAAGTGAATATAGTGTTGCTTCACTTTCTAAATACTGTCCTTTCAGAGAAAATCCCTTTCCTTTGAATGTGCCTTAAGCTATTACAAGCATTCAACAGAAACTCACATGCATTTCTCTGAAAGAGAAGCAATCTGTTCCAACACTTCAATTCTCTGGGCGAAGTGAATGGAGTGTTGCTTCACTTTCTAAATGCTGTCCTTTCAGAGAAAATCACTTTCCTTTGAAAGTGCCTTTAGCTACTTACAAGCATTCACAAGAAACACTAATGCGTTTCTATGGAAGAGAAGCAGTCTGTTCCAACACTTCAATTCATTGCGCAAAGGGAATGGAGTGTTGCTTTACTTTCTAAATGCTGTCCTTTCAGAGAAAATCACTTTCCTTTGAAAGAGCCTTAAGCTACTTACAAGCATTCAACAGAAACTCACATGCATTTCTCTGAAAGAGAAGCAGTCTGTTCCAACACTTCAATTCACTGTACAAAGTGAATGGAGTGTTGCTTCACTTTCTAAATGCTGTCCTTTCAGAGAAAATCACTTTCCTTTGAAAGTGCCTTAAGCAACTTGCAAGCAATCACAAGAAACACTAATGCGTTTCTATGAAAGAGAAGCAGTCTGTTCCAACACTTCAATTCACTGCACGAAGGGAATGGAGTGTTGCTTCACTTTAAAATGCTGTCCTTTCAGAGAAAATCACTTTCCTTTGAAAGTGCCTTAAGCTACTTACAAGCATTCAACAGAAACTCACATGCATTTCTCTGAAAGAGAAGCAGTCTGTTCTATCACTTCAATTCACTGTGCGAAGTGAATGGAGTGTTGCTTCACTTTCTAAATGCTGTCCTTTCAGAGAAAATCACTTTCCTTTGAAAGTGCCTTAAGCTACTTGCAAGCATTCACCAGAAACTCACATGCGTTTCTCTGAAAGAGAAGCAGTCTGTTCCAACACTTCAATTCACTGTGCGAAGTGAATGGAGTGTTGCTTCACTTTCTAAATGCTGTCCTTTCAGAGAAAATCACTTTCCTTTGAAAGTGCCTTAAGCTACTTGCAAGCATTAGGAAGAAACTCACATGAGTTTCTCTGAAAGAAAAGCAGTCTGTTCCAACACTTCAATTCACTCTGCGAAGTGAATGGAGTGTTGCTTCACTTTCTAAATCCTGTCCTTTCAGAGAAAATCACTTTCCTTTGAAAGTGCCTTAAGCTACTTGCAAGCATTAGGAAGAAACTCACATGCGTTTCTCTGAAAGAGAAGCAGTCTGTTCCAACACTTCAATTCACTGTGTGAAGTGAATGGAGTGTTGCCTCACTTTCTAAATGCTGTCCTTTCAGAGAAAATCACTTTCCTTTCAAAGTGCCTTAAGCTACTGACAAGCATTCAACAGAAACTCACATGCATTTCTCTGAAAGAGAAGCAGTCTGTTCCAACACTTCAATTCACTGTGCGAAGTAAATGGAGTATTGCTTCACTTTCTAAATGCTGTCCTTTCAGAGAAAATCACTTTCCTTTGAAAGTGCCTTAAGCAACATACAAGCATTCACAAGAAACACTAATGCGTTTCCATGAAAGAGAAGCACTCTGTTCCAACACTTCAATTCACTGCACGAAGGGAATGGAGTGTTGCTTCACTTTCTAAATTATGTCCTTTCAGAGAAAATCACTTTCCTTTGAAAGTGCCTTAAGCTACTTACAAGCATTCAACAGAAACTCTCATGCGTTTCTCTGAAAGAGAAGCAGTCTGTTCCAACACTTCAATTCACTGCACGAAGTGAATGGAGTGTTGCTTCACTTTCTAAATGCTGTCCAATCAGAGAAAGTCACTTTCCATTGAAAGTGCCTTAAACTACTTTCAAGCATTCACAAAAAACTCACATGCGTTTCTCTGAAAGAGAAGCAGTCTGTTCCAACACTGCAGTTCACTGTGCGAAGTGAATAGAGTGTTGCTTCAGTTTCTAAATGCTGTCCTTTCAGAGAAAATCACTTTTCTTTGAAAGTGCCTTAAGCAACTTGCAAGAATTCACAAGAAACTCACATGCGTTTCTCTGAAAGAGAAGCAGTCTGTTCCAACACTTCAATTCACTGTGCGAAGTGAATGGAGTGTTGCTTCACTTTCTAAATGCTGTCCTTTCAGAGAAAATCACTTTCCTTTGAAAGTGCCTTAAGCTACTTACAAGCATTCAACAGAAACTCACATGCGTTTCTCTGAAAGAGAAGTAGTCTGTTCCAATACTTCAATTCACTCTGCGAAGTGAATGGAGTGTTGCTTCACTTTCTAAATGCTGTCCTTTCAGAGAAAATCACTTTCCTTTTAAAGTACCTTAAGCTACTTACAAGCATTTAACAGAAACTCACCTGCATTTCTCTGAAAGAGAAGCAGTCTGTTCCAACACTTCAATTCACTCTGCGAAGTGAATGGAGTGTTGATTCACTTTTTAAATGCTGTCCTTTCAGAGAAAATCACTTTCCTTTGAAAGTGCTTTAAGCTACTTACAAGCATTCACCAGAAACTCACATGCGTTTCTCTGAAAGAGAAGCAGTCTGTTCCAACACTTCAATTCACTGTGCGAAGTGAATGGAGTGTTGCTTCACTTTCTAAATGCTGTCTTTCAGAGAAAATCACTTTCCTTTGAAAGTGCCTTAAGCTACTTGCAAGCTTTAGGAAGAAACTCACATGCGTTTCTCTGAAAGAGAAGCAGTCTGTTCCAACACTTCAATTCACTGTGCGAAGTGAATGGAGTGTTGCTTCACTTTCTAAATGCTGTCCTTTCAGAGAAAATCACTTTCCTTTGAACGTGCCTTAAGCTACTTGCAAGCATTAGGAAGAAACTCACATGCGTTTCTCTGAAAGAGAAGCAGTCTTTTCCAACACTTCAATTCACTGTGCGAAGTGAATGGAGTGTTGCCTCACTTTCTAAATGCTGTCCTTTCAGAGAAAATCACTTTCCTTTGAAAGTGCCTTAAGCTACTTACAAGCATTCAACAGAAACTCACATGCGTTTCTCTGAAAGAGAAGCAGTTTGTTCCAACACTTCAATTCACAGTGCGAAGTGAATGGAGTGTTGCTTCACTTTCTAAATGCTGTCCTTTCAGAGAAAATCACTTTCCTTTGAAAGTGCCTTAAGCTACTTACAAGCATTCAACAGAAACTCACATGCATTTCTCTGAAAGAGAAGCAGTCTGTTCCAACACTTTAATTCACTGTGCGAAGTGAATGGAGTGTTGCTTCACTTTCTAAATTATGTCCTTTCAGAGAAAATCACTTTCCTTTGAAAGTGCCTTAAGCAACTTGCGAGCATTCACAAGAAACACTAATGCGTTTCTATGAAAGAGAAGCAGTCTGTTCCAACACTTCAATTCACTGTGCGAAGTGAATGGAGTATTGCCTCACTTTCTAAATGCTGTCCTTTCAGAGAAAATCACTTTCCTTTGAAAGTGCCTTAAACTACTTTCAAGCATTCACAAATAACTCACATGCGTTTCTCTGAAAGAGAAGCAGTCTGTTCCAACACTTCAATTCACTGTGCGAAGTGAATGGAGTGTTGCTTCACTTTCTAAATGCTGTCCTTTCAGAGAACATCCCTTTCCTTTGAATGTGCCTTAAGCTACTTACAAGCATTCAAGAGAAACTCACATGCATTTCTCTGAAAGAGACGCAATCTGTTCCAACACTTCAGTTCTCTGTGCGAAGTGAATGGAGTGTTGCTTCACTTTCTAAATGCTGTCCTTTCATAGAAAATCACTTTCCTTTGAAAGTGCCTTAAGCTACTTGCAAGCATTCACAAGAAACACTAATGCGTTTCTATGAAAGAGAAGCAGTCTGTTCCAACACTTCAATTCATTGCGCGAAGGGAATGGAGTGTTGCTTTACTTTCTAAATGCTGTCCTTTCAGAGAAAATCACTTTCCTTTGAAAGAGCCTTAAGCTACTTAAAAGCATTCAACAGAAACTCACATGCATTTCTCTTAAAGAGAAGCAGTCTGTTCCAACACTTCAGTTCACTGTGCGAAGAGAATGGAGTGTTGTTTCAGTTTCTAAATGCTGTCCTTTCAGAGAAAATCACTTTCCTTTGAAAGTGCCTTAAGCAACATGCAAGAATTCACAAGAAACTCAGATGCGTTTCTCTGAAAGAGAAGCAGTCTGTTCCAACACTTCAATTCACTGTGCGAAGTGAATGGAGTGTTGCTTCACTTTCTAAATGCTGTCCTTTCAGAGAAAATCACTTTCCTTTGAAAGTGCCTTAAGCTACTTACAAGCATTCACCAGAAACTCACATGCGTTTCTCTGAAAGAGAAGCAGTCTGTTCCAACACTTCAATTCACTGTGCGAAGTGAATGGAGTGTTGCTTCACTTTCTAAATGCTGTCCTTTCAGAGAAAATCACTTTCCTTTGAAAGTGCCTTAAGCTACTTGCAAACATTAGGAAGAAACTCACATGCGTTTCTCTGAAAGAGAAGCAGTCTGTTCCAACACTTCAATTCACTGTGCGAAGTGAATGGAGTGTTGCTTCACTTTGTAAATGCTGTCCTTTCAGAGAAAATCACTTTCCTTTGAAAGTGCCTTAATCTACTTGCAAGCATTAGGAAGAAACTCACATGCGTTTCTCTGAAAGAGAAGCAGTCTTTTCCAACATTCAATTCACTGTGTGAAGTGAATGGAGTGTTGCCTCACTTTCTAAATGCTGTCCTTTCAGAGAAAATCACTTTCCTTTGAAAGTGCCTTAAGCTACTTACAAGCATTCAACAGAAACTCACATGCGTTTTTCTGAAAGAGAAGCAGTCTGTTCCAAAACTTCAATTCACTGTGCGAAGTGAATGGAGTGTTGCTTCACTTTCTAAATGCTGTCCTTTCAGAGAAAATCACTTTCCTTTGAAAGTGCCTTAAGCTACTTACAAGCATTCAACAGAAACTCACATGCATTTCTCTGAAAGAGAAGCAGTCTGTTTCAACACTTCAATTCACTGTGCGAAGTGAATGGAGTGTTGCTTCACTTTCTAAATGCTGTCCTTTCAGAGAAAATCACTTTCCTTTGAAAGTGCCTTAAGCTACTTACAAGCATTCACCAGAAACTCACATGCGTTTCTCTGAAAGAGAAGCAGTCTGTTCCAACACTTCAATTCACTGTGCGAAGTGAATGGAGTGTTGCCTCACTTTCTAAATGCTGTCCTTTCAGAGAAAATCACTTTCCTTTGAAAGTGCCTTAAACTACTTTCAAGCATTCACAAAAAACTCACATGCGTTTCTCTGAAAGAGAAGCAGTCTGTTCCAACACTTCAATTCACTGTGCTAAGTGAGTGGAGTGTTGCTTGACTTTCTAAATGCTGTCCTTTCAGAGAAAATCACTTTCCTTTGAAAGTGCCTTAAGCAACTTGCAAGCAATCACAAGAAACACTAATGCGTTTCTATGAAAGAGAAGCAGTCTGTTCCAACACTTCAATTCACTGCACGAAGGGAATGGAGTGTTGCTTCACTTTAAAATGCTGTCCTTTCAGAGAAAATCACTTTCCTTTGAAAGTGCCTTAAGCTACTTACAAGCATTCAACAGAAACTCACATGCATTTCTCTGAAAGAGAAGCAGTCTGTTCTATCACTTCAATTCACTGTGCGAAGTGAATGGAGTGTTGCTTCACTTTCTAAATGCTGTCCTTTCAGAGAAAATCACTTTCCTTTGAAAGTGCCTTAAGCTACTTGCAAGCATTCACCAGAAACTCACATGCGTTTCTCTGAAAGAGAAGCAGTCTGTTCCAACACTTCAATTCACTGTGCGAAGTGAATGGAGTGTTGCTTCACTTTCTAAATGCTGTCCTTTCAGAGAAAATCACTTTCCTTTGAAAGTGCCTTAAGCTACTTGCAAGCATTAGGAAGAAACTCACATGCGTTTCTCTGAAAGAAAAGCAGTCTGTTCCAACACTTCAATTCACTCTGCGAAGTGAATGGAGTGTTGCTTCACTTTCTAAATCCTGTCCTTTCAGAGAAAATCACTTTCCTTTGAAAGTGCCTTAAGCTACTTGCAAGCATTAGGAAGAAACTCACATGCGTTTCTCTGAAAGAGAAGCAGTCTGTTCCAACACTTCAATTCACTGTGTGAAGTGAATGGAGTGTTGCCTCACTTTCTAAATGCTGTCCTTTCAGAGAAAATCACTTTCCTTTCAAAGTGCCTTAAGCTACTGACAAGCATTCAACAGAAACTCACATGCATTTCTCTGAAAGAGAAGCAGTCTGTTCCAACACTTCAATTCACTGTGCGAAGTAAATGGAGTATTGCTTCACTTTCTAAATGCTGTCCTTTCAGAGAAAATCACTTTCCTTTGAAAGTGCCTTAAGCAACATACAAGCATTCACAAGAAACACTAATGCGTTTCCATGAAAGAGAAGCACTCTGTTCCAACACTTCAATTCACTGCACGAAGGGAATGGAGTGTTGCTTCACTTTCTAAATTATGTCCTTTCAGAGAAAATCACTTTCCTTTGAAAGTGCCTTAAGCTACTTACAAGCATTCAACAGAAACTCTCATGCGTTTCTCTGAAAGAGAAGCAGTCTGTTCCAACACTTCAATTCACTTTGCTAAGTGAATGGAGTGTTGCTTCACTTTCTAAATGCTGTCCAATCAGAGAAAGTCACTTTCCTTTGAAAGTGCCTTAAACTACTTTCAAGCATTCACAAAAAACTCACATGCGTTTCTCTGAAAGAGAAGCAGTCTGTTCCAACACTGCAGTTCACTGTGCGAAGTGAATAGAGTGTTGCTTCAGTTTCTAAATGCTGTCCTTTCAGAGAAAATCACTTTTCTTTGAAAGTGCCTTAAGCAACTTGCAAGAATTCACAAGAAACTCACATGCGTTTCTCTGAAAGAGAAGCAGTCTGTTCCAACACTTCAATTCACTGTGCGAAGTGAATGGAGTGTTGCTTCACTTTCTAAATGCTGTCCTTTCAGAGAAAATCACTTTCCTTTGAAAGTGCCTTAAGCTACTTACAAGCATTCAACAGAAACTCACATGCGTTTCTCTGAAAGAGAAGTAGTCTGTTCCAATACTTCAATTCACTCTGCGAAGTGAATGGAGTGTTGCTTCACTTTCTAAATGCTGTCCTTTCAGAGAAAATCACTTTCCTTTTAAAGTACCTTAAGCTACTTACAAGCATTTAACAGAAACTCACCTGCATTTCTCTGAAAGAGAAGCAGTCTGTTCCAACACTTCAATTCACTGTGTGAAGTGAATGGAGTGTTGATTCACTTTTTAAATGCTGTCCTTTCAGAGAAAATCACTTTCCTTTGAAAGTGCCTTAAGCTACTTACAAGCATTCACCAGAAGCTCACATGCGTTTCTCTGAAAGAGAAGCAGTCTGTTCCAACACTTCAATTCACTGTGCGAAGTGAATGGAGTGTTGCTTCACTTTCTAAATGCTGTCTTTCAGAGAAAATCACTTTCCTTTGAAAGTGCCTTAAGCTACTTGCAAGCTTTAGGAAGAAACTCACATGCGTTTCTCTGAAAGAGAAGCAGTCTGTTCCAACACTTCAATTCACTGTGCGAAGTGAATGGAGTGTTGCTTCACTTTCTAAATGCTGTCCTTTCAGAGAAAATCACTTTCCTTTGAACGTGCCTTAAGCTACTTGCAAGCATTAGGAAGAAACTCACATGCGTTTCTCTGAAAGAGAAGCAGTCTTTTCCAACACTTCAATTCACTGTGCGAAGTGAATGGAGTGTTGCTTCACTTTCTAAATGCTGTCCTTTCAGAGAAAATCACTTTCCTTTGAAAGTGCCTTAAGCTACTTACAAGCATTCAACAGAAACTCACATGCATTTCTCTGAAAGAGAAGCAGTCTGTTCCAACACTTTAATTCACTGTGCGAAGTGAATGGAGTGTTGCTTCACTTTCTAAATTATGTCCTTTCAGAGAAAATCACTTTCCTTTGAAAGTGCCTTAAGCAACTTGCGAGCATTCACAAGAAACACTAATGCGTTTCTATGAAAGAGAAGCAGTCTGTTCCAACACTTCAATTCACTGTGCGAAGTGAATGGAGTGTTGCCTCACTTTCTAAATGCTGTCCTTTCAGAGAAAATCACTTTCCTTTGAAAGTGCCTTAAACTACTTTCAAGCATTCACAAATAACTCACATGCGTTTCTCTGAAAGAGAAGCAGTCTGTTCCAACACTTCAATTCACTGTGCGAAGTGAATGGAGTGTTGCTTCACTTTCTAAATGCTGTCCTTTCAGAGAACATCCCTTTCCTTTGAATGTGCCTTAAGCTACTTACAAGCATTCAAGAGAAACTCACATGCATTTCTCTGAAAGAGACGCAATCTGTTCCAACACTTCAGTTCTCTGTGCGAAGTGAATGGAGTGTTGCTTCACTTTCTAAATGCTGTCCTTTCATAGAAAATCACTTTCCTTTGAAAGTGCCTTAAGCTACTTGCAAGCATTCACAAGAAACACTAATGCGTTTCTATGAAAGAGAAGCAGTCTGTTCCAACACTTCAATTCATTGCGCGAAGGGAATGGAGTGTTGCTTTACTTTCTAAATGCTGTCCTTTCAGAGAAAATCACTTTCCTTTGAAAGAGCCTTAAGCTACTTAAAAGCATTCAACAGAAACTCACATGCATTTCTCTTAAAGAGAAGCAGTCTGTTCCAACACTTCAGTTCACTGTGCGAAGAGAATGGAGTGTTGTTTCAGTTTCTAAATGCTGTCCTTTCAGAGAAAATCACTTTCCTTTGAAAGTGCCTTAAGCAACTTGCAAGAATTCACAAGAAACTCACATGCGTTTCTCTGAAAGAGAAGCAGTCTGTTCCAACACTTCAATTCACTGTGCGAAGTGAATGGAGTGTTGCTTCACTTTCTAAATGCTGTCCTTTCAGAGAAAATCACTTTCCTTTGAAAGTGCCTTAAGCTACTTACAAGCATTCACCAGAAACTCACATGCGTTTCTCTGAAAGAGAAGCAGTCTGTTCCAACACTTCAATTCACTGTGCGAAGTGAATGGAGTGTTGCTTCACTTTCTAAATGCTGTCCTTTCAGAGAAAATCACTTTCCTTTGAAAGTGCCTTAAGCTACTTGCAAACATTAGGAAGAAACTCACATGCGTTTCTCTGAAAGAGAAGCAGTCTGTTCCAACACTTCAATTCACTGTGCGAAGTGAATGGAGTGTTGCCTCACTTTCTAAATGCTGTCCTTTCAGAGAAAATCACTATCCTTTGAAAGTGCCTTAAACTACTTTCAAGCATTCACAAAAAACTCACATGCGTTTCTCTGAAAGAGAAGCAGTCTGTTCCAACACTTCAATTCACTGTGCTAAGTGAGTGGAGTGTTGCTTGACTTTCTAAATGCTGTCCTTTCAGAGAAAATCACTTTCCTTTGATAGTGCCTTAAGATACTTGCAAGCATTAGGAAGAAACTCACA
Source organism: Myodes glareolus (assembly GCF_982192425.1). Taxonomy (NCBI): domain Eukaryota; kingdom Metazoa; phylum Chordata; class Mammalia; order Rodentia; family Cricetidae; genus Myodes; species Myodes glareolus. Next base: position 2,589,896 of record NW_028263211.1, on the reverse strand, counting down.
TGCGTTTCTCTGAAAGAGAAGCAGTCTGTTCCAACACTTCATTTCACTGTGTGAAGTGAATAGAGTGTTGCCTCACTTTCTAAATACTGTCCTTTCAGAGAAAATCACTTTCCTTTGAAAGTGCCTTAAGCTACTTACAAGCATTTAACAGAAACTCACATGCGTTTCTCTGAAAGAGAAGCAATCTGTTCCAACACTTCAATTCACTGTGCGAAGTGAATGGAGTGTTGCTTCACTTTCTAAATGCTGTTCTTTCAGAGAAAATCACTTTCCTTTGAAAGTGCCTTAAGCTACTTGCAAGCATTAGGAATAAACTCACATGCGTTTCTTGAAAGAGAAGCAGTCCGTTCCAACACTTCAATTCACTGTGCGAAGTGAATGGAGTGTTGCCTCACTTTCTAAATGCTGTCTTTTCAGAGAAAATCACTTTCCTTTGAAAGTGCCTTAAACCACTTGCAAGCATTAGGAAGAAACTCACATGCGTTTCTCTGAAAGAGAAGCAGTCTGTTCCAACACTTCAATTCACTGTGCGAAGTGAATGGAGTGTTGCCTCACTTTCTAAATGCTGTCCTTTCAGAGAAAATCACTTTCCATTGAAAGTGCCTTAAACTACTTTCAAGCATTCACAAAAAACTCACATGCGTTTCTCTGAAAGAGAAGCAGTCTGTTCCAACACTTCAATTCACTGTGCGAAGTGAATGGAGTGTTGCTTCACTTTCTAAATGCTGTCCTTTCAGAGAAAATCCCTTTCCTTTGATTGTGCCTTAAGCTACTTACAAGCATTCAACAGAAACTCACATGCATTTCTCTGAAAGAGAAGCAATCTGTTCCAACACTTCAATTCTCTGTGCGAAGTGAATGGAGTGTTGCTTCACTTTCTAAATGCTGTCCTTTCAGAGAAAATCACTTTCCTTTGAAAGTGCCTTAAGCTACTTGCAAGCATTCACAAGAAACACTAATGCGTTTCTATGAAAGAGAAGCAGTCTGTCCCAACACTTCAATTCATTGCGCGAAGGGAATGGAGTGTTGCTTTACTTTCTAAATGCTGTCCTTTCAGAGAAAATCACTTTCCTTTGAAAGAGCCTTAAGCTACTTACAAGCATTCAACAGAAACTCACATGCATTTCTCTGAAAGAGAAGCAGTCTGTTACAACACTTCAATTCACTGCACGAAGGGAATGGAGTGTTGCTTCACTTTCTAAATGCTGTCCTTTCAGAGAAAATCACTTTCCTTTGAAAGTGCCTTAAGCTACTTACAAGCATTCAACAGAAACTCACATGCGTTTCTCTGAAAGAGAAGCAGTCTGTTCCAACACTTCAATTCACTGTGCGAAGTGAATGGAGTATTGCTTCACTTTCTAAATGCTGTCCTTTCAGAGAAAATCACTTTCCTTTGAAAGTGCCTTAAACTACTTTCAAGCATTCACAAAAAACTCACATGCGTTTCTCTTAAAGAGAAGCAGTCTGTACCAACACTTCAGTTCACTGTTCGAAGTGAATGGAGTGTTGTTTCAGTTTCTAAATGCTGTCCTTTCAGAGAAAATCACTTTCCTTTGAAAGTGCCTTAAGCAACTTGCAAGAATTCACAAGAAACTCACATGCGTTTCTCTGAAAGAGAAGCAGTCTGTTCCAACATTTCAATTCACTGTGCGAAGTGAATGGAGTGTTGCTTCACTTTCTAAATGCTGTCCTTTCAGAGAAAATCACTTTCCTTTGATAGTGCCTTAAGCTACTTGCAAGCATTAGGAAGAAACTCACATGCGCTTCACTGAAAGAGAAGCAGTCTGTTCCAACACTTCAATTCACTGTGTGAAGTGAATAGAGTGTTGCCTCACTTTCTAAATGCTGTCCTTTCAGAGAAAATCACGTTCCTTTGAAAGTGCCTTAAGCTACTTACAAGCATTTAACAGAAACTCACATGCGTTTCTCTGAAAGAGAAGCAATCTGTTCCAACACTTCAATTCACTGTACGAAGTGAATGGAGTGTTGCCTCACTTTCTAAATGCTGTCCTTTCAGAGAAAATCCCTTTCCATTGAAAGTGCCTTAAACTACTTTCAAGCATTCACAAAAAACTCACATGCGTTTCTCTGAAAGAGAAGCAGTCTGTTCCAACACTTCAATTCACTGTGCGAAGTGAATGGAGTGTTGCTTCACTTTCTAAATGCTGTCCTTTCAGAGAAAATCACTTTCCTATGAAAGTGCCTTAAGCTACTTGCAAGCATTAGGAAGAAACTCACATGCGTTTCTCTGAAAGAGAAGCAGTCTGTTCCAACACTTCAATTCACTGTGGGAAGTGAATGGAGTGTTGCTTCACTTTGTAAATGCTGTCCTTTCAGAGAAAATCACTTTCCTTTGAAAGTGCCTTAAGCTACTTGCAAGCATTAGGAAGAAACTCACATGCGTTTCTCTGAAAGAGAAGCAGTCTTTTCCAACACTTCAGTTCACTATGTGAAGTGAATGGAGTGTTGCCTCACTTTGTAAATGCTGTCCTTTCAGAGAAAATCACTTTCCTTTGAAAGTGCCTTAAGCTACTTACAAGCATTCAACAGAAACTCACATGCGTTTCTCTGAAAGAGAAGCAGTCTGTTCCAACACTTCAATTCACTGTGCGAAGTGAATGGAGTGGTGCTTCACTTTCTAAATGCTGTCCAATCAGAGAAAATCACTTTCCTTTGAAAGTGCCTTAAGCTACTTGCAAGCATTAGGAAGAAACTCACATGCGTTTCTCTGAAAGAGAAGCAGTCTGTTCCAACACTTCAATTCACTGTGCGAAGTGAATGGAGTGTTGCTTCACTTTCTAAATTCTGTTCTTTCAGAGAAAATCACTTTCCTTTGAAAGTGCCTTAAACTACTTTCAAGCATTCACAAAAAACTCACATGCGTTTCTGTGAAAGAGAAGCAGTCTGTTCCAACACTTCAATTCACTGTGCGAAGTGATTGGAGTGTTGCTTCAGTTTCTAAATGCTGTCCTTTCAGAGAAAATCACTTTCCTTTGAAAGTGCCTTAAGCAACTTGCAAGAATTCACAAGAAACTCACATGCGTTTCTCTGAAAGAGAAGCAGTCTGTTCCAACACTTCAATTCACTGTGCGAAGTGAATGGAGTGTTGCTTCACTTTCTAAATGCTGTCCTTTCAGAGAAAATCACTTTCCTTTGAAAGTGCCTTAAGCTACTTGCATGCATTAGGAAGAAACTCACATGCGTTTCTCTGAAAGAGAAGCAGTCTGTTCCAACACTTCAATTCACTGTGCGAAGTGAATGGAGTGTTGCCTCACTTTCTAAATGCTGTCCTTTCAGAGAAAATCACTTTCCTTTGAAAGTGCCTTAAACTACTTTCAATCATTCACAAAAAACTCACATGCGTTTCTCTGAAAGAAAAGCAGTCTGTTCCAACACTTCAATTCACTGTGCGAAGTGAATGGAGTGTTGCTTCACTTTCTAAATGCTGTCCTTTCAGAGAAAATCACTTTCCTTTGAAAGTGCCTTAAACTACTTCCAAGCATTCACAAAAAACTCACATGCGTTTCTCTTAAAGAGAAGCAGTCTGTTCCAACACTTCAGTTCACTGTTCGAAGTGAATGGAGTGTTGTTTCAGTTTCTTAATGCTGTCCTTTCAGAGAAAATCACTTTCCTTTGAAAGTGCCTTAAGCAACTTGCAAGAATTCACAAGAAACTCACATGCGTTTCTCTGAAAGAGAAGCAGTCTGTTCCAACACTTCAGTTCACTGTTCGAAGTGAATGGAGTGTTGTTTCAGTTTCTAAATGCTGTCCTTTCAGAGAAAATCACTTTCCTTTGAAAGTGCCTTAAGCAACTTGCAAGAATTCACAAGAAACTCACATGCGTTTCTCTGAAAGAGAAGCAGTCTGTTCCAACACTTCAATTCACTGTGCGAAGTGAATGGAGTGTTGCTTCACTTTCTAAATGCTGTCCTTTCAGAGAAAATCACTTTCCTTTGAAAGTGCCTTAAGCTACTTACAAGCATTCACCAGAAACTCACATGCGTTTCTCTGAAAGAGAAGCAGTCTGTTCCAATACTTCAATTCACTGTGCGAAGTGAATGGAGTTTTGCTTCACTTTCTAAATGCTGTCCTTTCAGAGAAAATCACTTTCCTTTGAAAGTGCCTTAAGCTACTTACAAGCATTCACCAGAAACTCACATGCGTTTCTCTGAAAGAGAAGCAGTCTGTTCCAACACTTCAATTCACTGTGCGAAGTGAATGGAGTGTTGCTTCACTTTCTAAATGCTGTCCTTTCAGAGAAAATCACTTTCCTTTGAAAGTGCCTTAAGCAACTTGCAAGCATTCACAAGAAACACTAATGCGTTTCTATGAAAGAGAAGCACTCTGTTCCAACACTTCAATTCACTGCACGAAGTGAATGGAGTGTTGCTTCACTTTCTAAATGCTGTCCTTTCAGAGAAAATCACTTTCCTTTGAAAGTGCCTTAAGCTACTTACAAGCATTCAACAGAAACTCACATGCGTTTCTCTGAAAGAGAAGCAGTCTGTTCCAACACTTCAATTCACTGTGCGAAGTGAATGGAGTGTTTCTTCACTTTCTAAATGCTGTCCAATCAGAGAAAATCACTTTCCTTTGAAAGTGCCTTAAGCTACTTGCAAGCATTAGGAGGAAACACACATGCGTTTCTCTGAAAGAGAAGCAGTCTGTTCCAACACTTCAATTCACTGTGCGAAGTGAATGGAGTGTTGCTTCACTTTCTAAATTCTGTCCTTTCAGAGAAAATCACTTTCCTTGGAAAGTGCCTTAAACTACTTTCAAGCATTCACAAAAAACTCACATGCGTTTCTGTGAAAGAGAAGCAGTCTGTTCCAACACTTCAATTCACTGTGCGAAGTGAATGGAGTGTTGCTTCACTTTCTAAATGCTGTCCTTTCAGAGAAAATCCCTTTCCTTTGATTGTGCCTTAAGCTACTTACAAGCATTCAACAGAAACTCACATGCATTTCTCTGAAAGAGAAGCAATCTGTTCCAACACTTCAATTCTCTGTGCGAAGTGAATGGAGTGTTGCTTCACTTTCTAAATGCTGTCCTTTCAGAGAAAATCACTTTCCTTTGAAAGTGCCTTAAGCTACTTGCAAGCATTCACAAGAAACACTAATGCGTTTCTATGAAAGAGAAGCAGTCTGTTCCAACACTTCAATTCATTGCGCGAAGGGAATGGAGTGTTGCTTTACTTTCTAAATGCTGTCCTTTCAGAGAAAATCACTTTCCTTTGAAAGAGCCTTAAGCTACTTACAAGCATTCAACAGAAACTCACATGCATTTCTCTGAAAGAGAAGCAGTCTGTTACAACACTTCAATTCACTGCACGAAGGGAATGGAGTGTTGCTTCACTTTCTAAATGCTGTCCTTTCAGAGAAAATCACTTTCCTTTGAAAGTGCCTTAAGCTACTTACAAGCATTCAACAGAAACTCACATGCGTTTCTCTGAAAGAGAAGCAATCTGTTCCAACACTTCAATTCACTGTGAGAAGTGAATGGAGTATTGCTTCACTTTCTAAATGCTGTCCTTTCAGAGAAAATCACTTTCCTTTGAAAGTGCCTTAAACTACTTTCAAGCATTCACAAAAAACTCACATGCGTTTCTCTTAAAGAGAAGCAGTCTGTTCCAACACTTCAGTTCACTGTTCGAAGTGAATGGAGTGTTGTTTCAGTTTCTAAATGCTGTCCTTTCAGAGAAAATCACTTTCCTTTGAAAGTGCCTTAAGCAACTTGCAAGAATTCACAAGAAACTCACATGCGTTTCTCTGAAAGAGAAGCAGTCTGTTCCAACATTTCAATTCACTCTGCGAAGTGAATGGAGTGTTGCTTCACTTTCTAAATGTTGTCCTTTCAGAGAAAATCGCTTTCCTTTGATAGTGCCTTAAGCTACTTGCAAGCATTAGGAAGAAACTCACATGCGCTTCTCTGAAAGAGAAGCAGTCTGTTCCAACACTTCAATTCACTGTGTGAAGTGAATAGAGTGTTGCCTCACTTTCTAAATGCTGTCCTTTCAGAGAAAATCACGTTCCTTTGAAAGTGACTTAAGCTACTTACAAGCATTTAACAGAAACTCACATGCGTTTCTCTGAAAGAGAAGCAATCTGTTCCAACACTTCAATTCACTGTGCGAAGTGAATGGAGTGTTGCCTCACTTTCTAAATGCTGTCCTTTCAGAGAAAATCCCTTTCCATTGAAAGTGCCTTAAACTACTTTCAAGCATTCACAAAAAACTCACATGCGTTTCTCTGAAAGAGAAGCAGTCTGTTCCAACACTTCAATTCACTGTGCGAAGTGAATGGAGTGTTGCTTCACTTTCTAAATGCTGTCCTTTCAGAGAAAATCACTTTCCTATGAAAGTGCCTTAAGCTACTTGCAAGCATTAGGAAGAAACTCACATGCGTTTCTCTGAAAGAGAAGCAGTCTGTTCCAACACTTCAATTCACTGTGGGAAGTGAATGGAGTGTTGCTTCACTTTGTAAATGCTGTCCTTTCAGAGAAAATCACTTTCCTTTGAAAGTGCCTTAAGCTACTTGCAAGCATTAGGAAGAAACTCACATGCGTTTCTCTGAAAGAGAAGCAGTCTTTTCCAACACTTCAGTTCACTATGTGAAGTGAATGGAGTGTTGCCTCACTTTGTAAATGCTGTCCTTTCAGAGAAAATCACTTTCCTTTGAAAGTGCCTTAAGCTACTTACAAGCATTCAACAGAAACTCACATGCGTTTCTCTGAAAGAGAAGCAGTCTGTTCCAACACTTCAATTCACTGTGCGAAGTGAATGGAGTGGTGCTTCACTTTCTAAATGCTGTCCAATCAGAGAAAATCACTTTCCTTTGAAAGTGCCTTAAGCTACTTGCAAGCATTAGGAAGAAACTCACATGCGTTTCTCTGAAAGAGAAGCAGTCTGTTCCAACACTTCAATTCACTGTGCGAAGTGAATGGAGTGTTGCTTCACTTTCTAAATTCTGTTCTTTCAGAGAAAATCACTTTCCTTTGAAAGTGCCTTAAACTACTTTCAAGCATTCACAAAAAACTCACATGCGTTTCTGTGAAAGAGAAGCAGTCTGTTCCAACACTTCAATTCACTGTGCGAAGTGAATGGAGTGTTGCTTCAGTTTCTAAATGCTGTCCTTTCAGAGAATATCACTTTCCTTTGAAAGTGCCTTAAGCAACTTGCAAGAATTCACAAGAAACTCACATGCGTTTCTCTGAAAGAGAAGCAGTCTGTTCCAACACTTCAATTCACTGTGCGAAGTGAATGGAGTGTTGCTTCACTTTCTAAATGCTGTCCTTTCAGAGAAAATCACTTTCCTTTGAAAGTGCCTTAAGCTACTTGCATGCATTAGGAAGAAACTCACATGCGTTTCTCTGAAAGAGAAGCAGTCTGTTCCAACACTTCAATTCACTGTGCGAAGTGAATGGAGTGTTGCCTCACTTTCTAAATGCTGTCCTTTCAGAGAAAATCACTTTCCTTTGAAAGTGCCTTAAACTACTTTCAATCATTCACAAAAAACTCACATGCGTTTCTCTGAAAGAAAAGCAGTCTGTTCCAACACTTCAATTCACTGTGCGAAGTGAATGGAGTGTTGCTTCACTTTCTAAATGCTGTCCTTTCAGAGAAAATCACTTTCCTTTGAAAGTGCCTTAAGCTACTTACAAGCATTCAACAGAAACTCACATGCGTTTCTCTGAAAGAGAAGCAATCTGTTCCAACACTTCAATTCACTGTGAGAAGTGAATGGAGTATTGCTTCACTTTCTAAATGCTGTCCTTTCAGAGAAAATCACTTTCCTTTGAAAGTGCCTTAAACTACTTTCAAGCATTCACAAAAAACTCACATGCGTTTCTCTTAAAGAGAAGCAGTCTGTTCCAACACTTCAGTTCACTGTTCGAAGTGAATGGAGTGTTGTTTCAGTTTCTAAATGCTGTCCTTTCAGAGAAAATCACTTTCTTTTGAAAGTGCCTTAAGCAACTTGCAAGAATTCACAAGAAACTCACATGCGTTTCTCTGAAAGAGAAGCAGTCTGTTCCAACATTTCAATTCACTCTGCGAAGTGAATGGAGTGTTGCTTCACTTTCTAAATGTTGTCCTTTCAGAGAAAATCGCTTTCCTTTGATAGTGCCTTAAGCTACTTGCAAGCATTAGGAAGAAACTCACATGCGCTTCTCTGAAAGAGAAGCAGTCTGTTCCAACACTTCAATTCACTGTGTGAAGTGAATAGAGTGTTGCCTCACTTTCTAAATGCTGTCCTTTCAGAGAAAATCACGTTCCTTTGAAAGTGCCTTAAGCTACTTACAAGCATTTAACAGAAACTCACATGCGTTTCTCTGAAAGAGAAGCAATCTGTTCCAACACTTCAATTCACTGTGCGAAGTGAATGGAGTGTTGCCTCACTTTCTAAATGCTGTCCTTTCAGAGAAAATCCCTTTCCATTGAAAGTGCCTTAAACTACTTTCAAGCATTCACAAAAAACTCACATGCGTTTCTCTGAAAGAGAAGCAGTCTGTTCCAACACTTCAATTCACTGTGCGAAGTGAATGGAGTGTTGCTTCACTTTCTAAATGCTGTCCTTTCAGAGAAAATCACTTTCCTATGAAAGTGCCTTAAGCTACTTGCAAGCATTAGGAAGAAACTCACATGCGTTTCTCTGAAAGAGAAGCAGTCTGTTCCAACACTTCAATTCACTGTGGGAAGTGAATGGAGTGTTGCTTCACTTTGTAAATGCTGTCCTTTCAGAGAAAATCACTTTCCTTTGAAAGTGCCTTAAGCTACTTGCAAGCATTAGGAAGAAACTCACATGCGTTTCTCTGAAAGAGAAGCAGTCTTTTCGAACACTTCAGTTCACTATGTGAAGTGAATGGAGTGTTGCCTCACTTTGTAAATGCTGTCCTTTCAGAGAAAATCACTTTCCTTTGAAAGTGCCTTAAGCTACTTACAAGCATTCAACAGAAACTCACATGCGTTTCTCTGAAAGAGAAGCAGTCTGTTCCAACACTTCAATTCACTGTGCGAAGTGAATGGAGTGGTGCTTCACTTTCTAAATGCTGTCCAATCAGAGAAAATCACTTTCCTTTGAAAGTGCCTTAAGCTACTTGCAAGCATTAGGAAGAAACTCACATGCGTTTCTCTGAAAGAGAAGCAGTCTGTTCCAACACTTCTATTCACTGTGCGAAGTGAATGGAGTGTTGCTTCACTTTCTAAATTCTGTTCTTTCAGAGAAAATCACTTTCCTTTGAAAGTGCCTTAAACTACTTTCAAGCATTCACAAAAAACTCACATGCGTTTCTGTGAAAGAGAAGCAGTCTGTTCCAACACTTCAATTCACTGTGCGAAGTGAATGGAGTGTTGCTTCAGTTTCTAAATGCTGTCCTTTCAGAGAAAATCACTTTCCTTTGAAAGTGCCTTAAGCAACTTGCAAGAATTCACAAGAAACTCACATGCGTTTCTCTGAAAGAGAAGCAGTCTGTTCCAACACTTCAATTCACTGTGCGAAGTGAATGGAGTGTTGCTTCACTTTCTAAATGCTGTCCTTTCAGAGAAAATCACTTTCCTTTGAAAGTGCCTTAAGCTACTTGCATGCATTAGGAAGAAACTCACATGCGTTTCTCTGAAAGAGAAGCAGTCTGTTCCAACACTTCAATTCACTGTGCGAAGTGAATGGAGTGTTGCCTCACTTTCTAAATGCTGTCCTTTCAGAGAAAATCACTTTCCTTTGAAAGTGCCTTAAACTACTTTCAATCATTCACAAAAAACTCACATGCGTTTCTCTGAAAGAAAAGCAGTCTGTTCCAACACTTCAATTCACTGTGCGAAGTGAATGGAGTGTTGCTTCACTTTCTAAATGCTGTCCTTTCAGAGAAAATCACTTTCCTTTGAAAGTGCCTTAAACTACTTCCTAGCATTCACAAAAAACTCACATGCGTTTCTCTTAAAGAGAAGCAGTCTGTTCCAACACTTCAGTTCACTGTTCGAAGTGAATGGAGTGTTGTTTCAGTTTCTTAATGCTGTCCTTTCAGAGAAAATCACTTTCCTTTGAAAGTGCCTTAAGCAACTTGCAAGAATTCACAAGAAACTCACATGCGTTTCTCTGAAAGAGAAGCAGTCTGTTCCAACACTTCAATTCACTGTGCGAAGTGAATGGAGTGTTGCCTCACTTTCTAAATGCTGTCCTTTCAGAGAAAATCACTTTCCTTTGAAAGTGACTTAAACTACTTTCAATCATTCACAAAAAACTCACATGCGTTTCTCTGAAAGAAAAGCAGTCTGTTCCAACACTTCAATTCACTGTGCGAAGTGAATGGAGTGTTGCTTCACTTTCTAAATGCTGTCCTTTCAGAGAAAATCACTTTCCTTTGAAAGTGCCTTAAGCTACTTACAAGCATTCAACAGAAACTCACATGCGTTTCTCTGAAAGAGAAGCAATCTGTTCCAACACTTCAATTCACTGTGAGAAGTGAATGGAGTATTGCTTCACTTTCTAAATGCTGTCCTTTCAGAGAAAATCACTTTCCTTTGAAAGTGCCTTAAACTACTTTCATGCATTCACAAAAAACTCACATGCGTTTCTCTTAAAGAGAAGCAGTCTGTTCCAACACTTCAGTTCACTGTTCGAAGTGAATGGAGTGTTGTTTCAGTTTCTAAATGCTGTCCTTTCAGAGAAAATCACTTTCCTTTGAAAGTGCCTTAAGCAACTTGCAAGAATTCACAAGAAACTCACATGCGTTTCTCTGAAAGAGAAGCAGTCTGTTCCAACATTTCAATTCACTCTGCGAAGTGAATGGAGTGTTGCTTCACTTTCTAAATGTTGTCCTTTCAGAGAAAATCGCTTTCCTTTGATAGTGCCTTAAGCTACTTGCAAGCATTAGGAAGAAACTCACATGCGCTTCTCTGAAAGAGAAGCAGTCTGTTCCAACACTTCAATTCACTGTGTGAAGTGAATAGAGTGTTGCCTCACTTTCTAAATGCTGTCCTTTCAGAGAAAATCACGTTCCTTTGAAAGTGCCTTAAGCTACTTACAAGCATTTAACAGAAACTCACATGCGTTTCTCTGAAAGAGAAGCAATCTGTTCCAACACTTCAATTCACTGTGCGAAGTGAATGGAGTGTTGCCTCACTTTCTAAATGCTGTCCTTTCAGAGAAAATCCCTTTCCATTGAAAGTGCCTTAAACTACTTTCAAGCATTCACAAAAAACTCACATGCGTTTCTCTGAAAGAGAAGCAGTCTGTTCCAACACTTCAATTCACTGTGCGAAGTGAATGGAGTGTTGCTTCACTTTCTAAATGCTGTCCTTTCAGAGAAAATCACTTTCCTATGAAAGTGCCTTAAGCTACTTGCAAGCATTAGGAAGAAACTCACATGCGTTTCTCTGAAAGAGAAGCAGTCTGTTCCAACACTTCAATTCACTGTGGGAAGTGAATGGAGTGTTGCTTCACTTTGTAAATGCTGTCCTTTCAGAGAAAATCACTTTCCTTTGAAAGTGCCTTAAGCTACTTGCAAGCATTAGGAAGAAACTCACATGCGTTTCTCTGAAAGAGAAGCAGTCTTTTCCAACACTTCAGTTCACTATGTGAAGTGAATGGAGTGTTGCCTCACTTTGTAAATGCTGTCCTTTCAGAGAAAATCACTTTCCTTTGAAAGTGCCTTAAGCTACTTACAAGCATTCAACAGAAACTCACATGCGTTTCTCTGAAAGAGAAGCAGTCTGTTCCAACACTTCAATTCACTGTGCGAAGTGAATGGAGTGGTGCTTCACTTTCTAAATGCTGTCCAATCAGAGAAAATCACTTTCCTTTGAAAGTGCCTTAAGCTACTTGCAAGCATTAGGAAGAAACTCACATGCGTTTCTCTGAAAGAGAAGCAGTCTGTTCCAACACTTCAATTCACTGTGCGAAGTGAATGGAGTGTTGCTTCACTTTCTAAATTCTGTTCTTTCAGAGAAAATCACTTTCCTTTGAAAGTGCCTTAAACTACTTTCAAGCATTCACAAAAAACTCACATGCGTTTCTGTGAAAGAGAAGCAGTCTGTTCCAACACTTCAATTCACTGTGCGAAGTGAATGGACTGTTGCTTCAGTTTCTAAATGCTGTCCTTTCAGAGAAAATCACTTTCCTTTGAAAGTGCCTTAAGCAACTTGCAAGAATTCACAAGAAACTCACATGCGTTTCTCTGAAAGAGAAGCAGTCTGTTCCAACACTTCAATTCACTGTGCGAAGTGAATGGAGTGTTGCTTCACTTTCTAAATGCTGTCCTTTCAGAGAAAATCACTTTCCTTTGAAAGTGCCTTAAGCTACTTGCATGCATTAGGAAGAAACTCACATGCGTTTCTCTGAAAGAGAAGCAGTCTGTTCCAACACTTCAATTCACTGTGCGAAGTGAATGGAGTGTTGCCTCACTTTCTAAATGCTGTCCTTTCAGAGAAAATCACTTTCCTTTGAAAGTGCCTTAAACTACTTTCAATCATTCACAAAAAACTCACATGCGTTTCTCTGAAAGAAAAGCAGTCTGTTCCAACACTTCAATTCACTGTGCGAAGTGAATGGAGTGTTGCTTCACTTTCTAAATGCTGTCCTTTCAGAGAAAATCACTTTCCTTTGAAAGTGCCTTAAACTACTTCCAAGCATTCACAAAAAACTCACATGCGTTTCTCTTAAAGAGAAGCAGTCTGTTCCAACACTTCAGTTCACTGTTCGAAGTGAATGGAGTGTTGTTTCAGTTTCTTAATGCTGTCCTTTCAGAGAAAATCACTTTCCTTTGAAAGTGCCTTAAGCAACTTGCAAGAATTCACAAGAAACTCACATGCGTTTCTCTGAAAGAGAAGCAGTCTGTTCCAACACTTCAGTTCACTGTTCGAAGTGAATGGAGTGTTGTTTCAGTTTCTAAATGCTGTCCTTTCAGAGAAAATCACTTTCCTTTGAAAGTGCCTTAAGCAACTTGCAAGAATTCACAAGAAACTCACATGCGTTTCTCTGAAAGAGAAGCAGTCTGTTCCAACACTTCAATTCACTGTGCGAAGTGAATGGAGTGTTGCTTCACTTTCTAAATGCTGTCCTTTCAGAGAAAATCACTTTCCTTTGAAAGTGCCTTAAGCTACTTACAAGCATTCACCAGAAACTCACATGCGTTTCTCTGAAAGAGAAGCAGTCTGTTCCAATACTTCAATTCACTGTGCGAAGTGAATGGAGTTTTGCTTCACTTTCTAAATGCTGTCCTTTCAGAGAAAATCACTTTCCTTTTAAAGTGCCTTAAGCTACTTACAAGCATTCACCAGAAACTCACATGCGTTTCTCTGAAAGAGAAGCAGTCTGTTCCAACACTTCAATTCACTGTGCGAAGTGAATGGAGTGTTGCTTCACTTTCTAAATGCTGTCCTTTCAGAGAAAATCACTTTCCTTTGAAAGTGCCTTAAGCAACTTGCAAGCATTCACAAGAAACACTAATGCGTTTCTATGAAAGAGAAGCACTCTGTTCCAACACTTCAATTCACTGCACGAAGTGAATGGAGTGTTGCTTCACTTTCTAAATGCTGTCCTTTCAGAGAAAATCACTTTCCTTTGAAAGTGACTTAAGCTACTTACAAGCATTCAACAGAAACTCACATGCGTTTCTCTGAAAGAGAAGCAGTCTGTTCCAACACTTCAATTCACTGTGCGAAGTGAATGGAGTGTTTCTTCACTTTCTAAATGCTGTCCAATCAGAGAAAATCACTTTCCTTTGAAAGTGCCTTAAGCTACTTGCAAGCATTAGGATGAAACACACATGCGTTTCTCTGAAAGAGAAGCAGTCTGTTCCAACACTTCAATTCACTGTGCGAAGTGAATGGAGTGTTGCTTCACTTTCTAAATTCTGTCCTTTCAGAGAAAATCACTTTCCTTGGAAAGTGCCTTAAACTACTTTCAAGCATTCACAAAAAACTCACATGCGTTTCTGTGAAAGAGAAGCAGTCTGTTCCAACACTTCAATTCACTGTGCGAAGTGAATGGAGTGTTGCTTCACTTTCTAAATGCTGTCCTTTCAGAGAAAATCCCTTTCCTTTGATTGTGCCTTAAGCTACTTACAAGCATTCAACAGAAACTCACATGCATTTCTCTGAAAGAGAAGCAATCTGTTCCAACACTTCAATTCTCTGTGCGAAGTGAATGGAGTGTTGCTTCACTTTCTAAATGCTGTCCTTTCAGAGAAAATCACTTTCCTTTGAAAGTGCCTTAAGCTACTTGCAAGCATTCACAAGAAACACTAATGCGTTTCTATGAAAGAGAAGCAGTCTGTTCCAACACTTCAATTCATTGCGCGAAGGGAATGGAGTGTTGCTTTACTTTCTAAATGCTGTCCTTTCAGAGAAAATCACTTTCCTTTGAAAGTGCCTTAAGCTACTTACAAGCATTCAACAGAAACTCACATGCGTTTCTCTGAAAGAGAAGCAATCTGTTCCAACACTTCAATTCACTGTGAGAAGTGAATGGAGTATTGCTTCACTTTCTAAATGCTGTCCTTTCAGAGAAAATCACTTTCCTTTGAAAGTGCCTTAAACTACTTTCAAGCATTCACAAAAAACTCACATGCGTTTCTCTTAAAGAGAAGCAGTCTGTTCCAACACTTCAGTTCACTGTTCGAAGTGAATGGAGTGTTGTTTCAGTTTCTAAATGCTGTCCTTTCAGAGAAAATCACTTTCCTTTGAAAGTGCCTTAAGCAACTTGCAAGAATTCACAAGAAACTCACATGCGTTTCTCTGAAAGAGAAGCAGTCTGTTCCAACATTTCAATTCACTCTGCGAAGTGAATGGAGTGTTGCTTCACTTTCTAAATGTTGTCCTTTCAGAGAAAATCGCTTTCCTTTGATAGTGCCTTAAGCTACTTGCAAGCATTAGGAAGAAACTCACATGCGCTTCTCTGAAAGAGAAGCAGTCTGTTCCAACACTTCAATTCACTGTGTGAAGTGAATAGAGTGTTGCCTCACTTTCTAAATGCTGTCCTTTCAGAGAAAATCACGTTCCTTTGAAAGTGCCTTAAGCTACTTACAAGCATTTAACAGAAACTCACATGCGTTTCTCTGAAAGAGAAGCAATCTGTTCCAACACTTCAATTCACTGTGCGAAGTGAATGGAGTGTTGCCTCACTTTCTAAATGCTGTCCTTTCAGAGAAAATCCCTTTCCATTGAAAGTGCCTTAAACTACTTTCAAGCATTCACAAAAAACTCACATGCGTTTCTCTGAAAGAGAAGCAGTCTGTTCCAACACTTCAATTCACTGTGCGAAGTGAATGGAGTGTTGCTTCACTTTCTAAATGCTGTCCTTTCAGAGAAAATCACTTTCCTTTGAAAGTGCCTTAAGCAACTTGCAAGAATTCACAAGAAACTCACATGCGTTTCTCTGAAAGAGAAGCAGTCTGTTCCAACACTTCAATTCACTGTGCGAAGTGAATGGAGTGTTGCTTCACTTTCTAAATGCTGTCCTTTCAGAGAAAATCACTTTGCTTTGAAAGTGCCTTAAGCAACTTGCAAGCATTCACAAGAAATTCTAATGCGTTTCTCTGAAAGAGAAGCAGTCTGTTCCAACACTTCAATTCACTGTGCGAAGTGAATGGAGTGTTGCTTCACTTTCTAAATGCTGTCCTTTCAGAGAAAATCACTTTCCTTTGAAAGTGCCTTAAGCTACTTACAAGCATTCACCAGAAACTCACATGCGTTTCTCTGAAAGAGAAGCAGTCTGTTCCAATACTTCAATTCACTCTGCGAAGTGAATGGAGTGTTGCTTCACTTTCTAAATGCTGTCCTTTCAGAGAAAATCACTTTCCTTTGAAAGTGCCTTAAGCTACTTACAAGCATTCACCAGAAACTCACATGCGTTTCTCTGAAAGAGAAGCAGTCTGTTCCAACACTTCAATTCACTGTGCGAAGTGAATGGAGTGTTGCTTCACTTTCTAAATGCTGTCCTTTCAGAGAAAATCACTTTCCTTTGAAAGTGCCTTAAGCTACTTACAAGCATTCACCAGAAACTCACATGCGTTTCTCTGAAAGAGAAGCAGTCTGTTCCAACACTTCAATTCACTGTGCGAAGTGAATGGAGTGTTGCTTCACTTTCTAAATGCTGTCCTTTCAGAGAAAATCACTTTCCTTTGAAAGTGCCTTAAGCTACTTGCAAGCATTAGGAAGAAACTCACATGCGTTTCTCTGAAAGAGAAGCAGTCCGTTCCAACACTTCAATTCACTGTGCGAAGGGAATGGAGTGTTGCTTCACTTTCTAAATGCTGTCCTTTCAGAGAAAATCACTTTCCTTTGAAAGTGCCTTAAGCTACTTGCAAGCATTAGGAAGAAACTCACATGCGTTTCTCTGAAAGAGAAGCAGTCTGTTCCAACACTTCAATTCACTGTGCGAAGTGAATGGAGTGTTGCCTCACTTTCTAAATGCTGTCCTTTCAGAGAAAATCACTTTCCATTGATAGTGCCTTAAACTACTTTCAAGCATTCACAAAAAACTCACATGCGTTTCTCTGAAAGAGAAGCAGTCTGTTCCAACACTTCAATTCACTGTGCGAAGTGAATGGAGTGTTGCTTCACTTTCTAAATGCTGTCCTTTCAGAGAAAATCCCTTTCCTTTGAATGTGCCTTAAACTACTTACAAGCATTCAACAGAAACTCACATGCATTTCTCTGAAAGAGAAGCAATCTGTTCCAACACTTCAATTCTCTTTGCGAAGTGAATGGAGTGTTGCTTCACTTTCTAAATGCTGTCCTTTCAGAGAAAATCACTTTCCTTTGATAGTGCCTTAAGCTACTTGCAAGCATTCACAAGAAACACTAATGCGTTTCTATGAAAGAGAAGCAGTCTGTTCCAACACTTCAATTCATTGCGCGAAGTGAATGGAGTGTTGCTTTACTTTCTAAATGCTGTCCTTTCAGAGAAAATCACTTTCCTTTGAAAGAGCCTTAAGCTACTTACAAGCATTCAACAGAAACTCACATGCATTTCTCTGAAAGAGAAGCAGTCGGTTCCAACACTTCAATTCACTGTACAAAGTGAATGGAGTGTTGCTTCACTTTCTAAATGCTGTTCTTTCAGAGAAAATCATTTTCCTTTGAAAGTGCCTTAAGCTACTTGCAAGCATTAGGAAGAAACTCACATGCGTTTCTCTGAAAGAGAAGCAGTCCGTTCCAACACTTCAATTCACTGTGCGAAGTGAATGGAGTGTTGCTTCACTTTGTAAATGCTGTCCTTTTAGAGAAAATCACTTTCCTTTGAAAGTGCCTTAAGCTACTTGCAAGCATTAGGAAGAAACTCACATGCGTTTCTCTGAAAGAGAAGCAGTCTGTTCCAACACTTCAATTCACTGTGCGAAGTGAATGGAGTGTTTCCTCACTTTCTAAATGCTGTCCTTTCAGAGAAAATCCCTTTCCATTGAAAGTGCCTTAAACTACTTTCAAGCATTCACAAAAAACTCACATGCGTTTCTCTGAAAGAGAAGCAGTCTGTTCCAACACTTCAATTCACTGTGCGAAGTGAATGGAGTGTTGCTTCACTTTCTAAATGCTGTCCAATCAGAGAAAATCACTTTCCTTTGAAAGTGCCTTAAGCTACTTGCAAGCATTAGGAAGAAACTCACATGCGTTACTCTGAAAGAGAAGCAGTCTGTTCCAACACTTCAATTCACTGTGCGAAGTGAATGGAGTGTTGCTTCACTTTCTAAATGCTGTCCTTTCAGAGAAAATCACTTTCCTTTGAAAGTGCCTTAAACTACTTTCAAGCATTCACAAAAAACTCACATGCGTTTCTGTGAAAGAGAAGCAGTCTGTTCCAACACTTCAATTCACTGTGCGAAGTGAATGGAGTGTTGCTTCAGTTTCTAAATGCTGTCCTTTCAGAGAAAATCACTTTCCTTTGAAAGTGCCTTAAGCAACTTGCAAGAATTCAGAAGAAACTCACATGCGTTTCTCTGAAAGAGAAGCAGTCTGTTCCAACACTTCAATTCACTGTGCGAAGTGAATGGAGTGTTGCTTCACTTTCTAAATGCTGTTCTTTCAGAGAAAATCACTTTCCTTTGAAAGTGCCTTAAGCTACTTGCAAGCATTCACAAGAAACACTAATGCGTTTCTATGAAAGAGAAGCAGTCTGTTCCAACACTTCAATTCATTGCGCGAAGGGAATGGAGTGTTGCTTTGCTTTCTAAATGCTGTCCTGTCAGAGAAAATCACTTTCCTTTGAAAGAGCCTTAAGGTACTTACAAGCATTCAACAGAAACTCACATGCATTTCTCTGAAAGAGAAGCAGTCTGTTCCAACACTTCAATTCACTGTGCGAAGTGAATGGAGTGTTGCTTCACTTTCGAAATGCTGTCCTTTCAGAGAAAATCACTTTCCTTTGAAAGTGCCTTAAGCTACTTGCAAGCATTAGGAAGAAACTCACATGCGTTTCTCTGAAAGAGAAGCAGTCTGTTCCAACACTTCAATTCACAGTTGCGAAGTGAATGGAGTGTTGCCTCACTTTCTAAATGCTGTCCTTTCAGAGAAAATCACTTTCCTTTGAACGTGCCTTAAACTACTTTCAAGCATTCACAAAAAACTCACATGCGTTTCTCTGAAAGAGAAGCAGTCTGTTCCAACACTTCAATTCACTGTGCGAAGTGAATGGAGCGTTGCTTCACTTTCTAAATGCTGTCCTTTCAGAGAAAATCACTTTCCTTTGAACGTGCCTTAAACTACTTTCAAGCATTCACAAAAAACTCACATGCGTTTCTCTGAAAGAGAAGCAGTCTGTTCCAACACTTCAATTCACTGTGTGAAGTGAATAGAGTGTTGCCTCACTTACTAAATGCTGTCCTTCAGAGAAAATCACTTTCCTTTGAAAGTGCCTTAAGCTAATTGCAAGCATTAGGAAGAAACTCACATGCGTTTCTCTGAAAGAGAAGCAGTCTGTTCCAACACTTCAATTCACTGTGCGAAGTGAATGGAGTGTTGCCACACTTTCTAAATGCTGTCCTTTCAGAGAAAATCACTTTCCTTTGAAAGTGCCTTAAACTACTTTCAAGCATTCACAAAAAACTCACATGCGTTTCTCTGAAAGAGAAGCAGTCTGTTCCAACACTATAATTCACTGTGCGAAGTGAATGGAGTGTTGTTTCCTTTCTAAATGCTGTCCTTTCAGCGAAAATCACTTTCCTTTGATAGTGCCTTAAGCTACTTGCAAGCATTAGGAAGAAACTCACATGCGTTTCTCTGAAAGAGAAGCAGTCTGTTCCAACACTTCAATTCACTGTGTGAAGTGAATAGAGTGTTGCATCACTTTCTAAATGCTGTCCTTTCAGAGAAAATCACTTTCCTTTGAAAGTGCCTTAAGCTACTTACAAGCATTTAACAGAAACTCACATGCGCTTCTCTGAAAGAGAAGCAGTCTGTTCCAACACTTCAATTCACTGTGCGAAGAGAATGGAGTGTTGCTTCACTTTCTAAATGCTGTCCTTTCAGAGAAAATCCCTTTCCTTTGAATTTGTCTTAAGCTACTTACAAGCATTCAACAGAAACTCACATGCATTTCTCTGAAAGAGAAGCAATCTGTTCCAACACTTCAATTCTCTGTGTGAAGTGAATGGAGTGTTGCTTCACTTTCTAAATGCTGTCCTTTCAGAGAAAATCACTTTCCTTTGAAAGTGCCTTAAGCTACTTGCAAGCATTCACAAGGAACACTAATGCGTTTCTTGAAAGAGAAGCACTCTGTTCCAACACTTCAATTCATTGCGCGAAGGGAATGGAGTGTTGTTTCACTTTCTAAATGCTGTCCTTTCAGAGAAAATCACTTTCCTTTGATAGTGCCTTAAGCTACTTGCAAGCATTAGGAAGAAACTCACATGCGTTTCTCTGAAAGAGAAGCAGTCTGTTCCAACACTTCAATTCACTGTGTGAAGTGAATAGAGTGTTGCATCACTTTCTAAATGCTGTCCTTTCAGAGAAAATCACTTTCCTTTGAAAGTGCCTTAAGCTACTTACAAGCATTTAACAGAAACTCACATGCGCTTCTCTGAAAGAGAAGCAGTCTGTTCCAACACTTCAATTCACTGTGCGAAGAGAATGGAGTGTTGCTTCACTTTCTAAATGCTGTCCTTTCAGAGAAAATCCCTTTCCTTTGAATTTGTCTTAAGCTACTTACAAGCATTCAACAGAAACTCACATGCATTTCTCTGAAAGAGAAGCAATCTGTTCCAACACTTCAATTCTCTGTGTGAAGTGAATGGAGTGTTGCTTCACTTTCTAAATGCTGTCCTTTCAGAGAAAATCACTTTCCTTTGAAAGTGCCTTAAGCTACTTACAAGCATTCACCAGAAACTCACATGCGTTTCTCTGAAAAAGAAGCAGTCTGTTCCAACACTTCAATTCACTGTGCGAAGTGAATGGAGTGTTGCTTCACTTTCTAAATGCTGTCCAATCAGAGAAAATCACTTTCCTTTGAAAGTGCCTTAAGCTACTTGCAAGCATTAGGAAGAAACTCACATGCGTTTCTCTGAAAGAGAAGCAGTCTGTTCCAACACTTCAATTCACTGTGTGAAGTGAATGGAGTGTTGCTTCACTTTCTAAATACTGTCCTTTCAGAGAAAATCACTTTCCTTTGAAAATGCCTTAAACTACTTTCAAGCATTCACAAAAAACACACAAGCGTATCTGTGAAAGAGAAGCAGTCTGTTCCAACACTTCAATTCACTGTGCGAAGTGAATGGAGTGTTGCTTCAGTTTCTAAATGCTGTCCTTTCAGAGAAAATCACTTTCCTTTGAAAGTGCCTTAAGCTACTTACAAGCATTCACAAGAAACTCACATGCGTTTCTCTGAAAGAGAAGCAGTCTGTTCCAACACTTCAATTCACTGTGCGAAGTGAATGGAGTGTTGCTTCACTTTCTAAATGCTGTCCTTTCAGAGAAAATCACTTTCCTTTGAAAGTGCCTTAAGCTACTTGCAAGCTTTAGGAAGAAACTCACATGCGTTTCTCTGAAAGAGAAGCAGTCTGTTCCAACACTTCAATTCACTGTGCGAAGTGAATGGAGTGTTGCTTCACTTTCTAAATGCTGTCCTTTCAGAGAAAATCACTTTCCTTTGAAAGTGCCTTAAGCTACTTGCAAGCATTAGGAAGAAACTCACATGCGTTTCTCTGAAAGAGAAGCAGTCTTTTCCAACACTTCAATTCACTGTGCGAAGTGAATGGAGTGTTGCCTCACTTTCTAAATGTTGTCCTTTCAGAGAAAATCACTTTCCTTTGAAAGTGCCTTAAGCTACTTACAAGCATTCAACAGAAACTCACATGCGTTTCTCTGAAAGAGAAGCAGTTTGTTCCAACACTTCAATTCACTGTGCGAAGTGAATGGAGTGTTGCTTCACTTTCTAAATGCTGTCCTTTCAGAGAAAATCACTTTCCTTGGAAAGTGCCTTAAGCTACTTACAAGCATTCAACAGAAACTCACATGCATTTCTCTGAAAGAGAAGCAGTCTGTTCCAACACTTTAATTCACAGTGCGAAGTGAATGGAGTGTTGCTTCACTTTCTAAATTATGTCCTTTCAGAGAAAATCACTTTCCTTTGAAAGTGCCTTAAGCAACTTGCGAGCATTCACAAGAAACACTAATGCGTTTCTATGAAAGAGAAGCAGTCTGTTCCAACACTTCAATTCACTGTGCGAAGTGAATGGAGTGTTGCTTCACTTTCTAAATGCTGTCCTTTCAGAGAAAATCACTTTCCTTTGAAAGTGCCTTAAGCTACTTGCATGCATTAGGAAGAAACTCACATGCGTTTCTCTGAAAGAGAAGCAGTCTGTTCCAACACTTCAATTCACTGTGCGAAGTGAATGGAGTGTTGCCTCACTTTCTAAATGCTGTCCTTTCAGAGAAAATCACTTTCCTTTGAAAGTGCCTTAAACTACTTTCAATCATTCACAAAAAACTCACATGCGTTTCTCTGAAAGAGAAGCAGTCTGTTCCAACACTTCAATTCACTGTGCGAAGTGAATGGAGTGTTGCTTCACTTTCTAAATGCTGTCCTTTCAGAGAAAATCACTTTCCTTTGAAAGTGCCTTAAATTACTTCCAAGCATTCACAAAAAACTCACATGCGTTTCTCTTAAAGAGAAGCAGTCTGTTCCAACACTTCAGTTCACTGTTCGAAGTGAATGGAGTGTTGTTTCAGTTTCTTAATGCTGTCCTTTCAGAGAAAATCACTTTCCTTTGAAAGTGCCTTAAGCAACTTGCAAGAATTCACAAGAAACTCACATGCGTTTCTCTGAAAGAGAAGCAGTCTGTTCCAACACTTCAGTTCACTGTTCGAAGTGAATGGAGTGTTGTTTCAGTTTCTAAATGCTGTCCTTTCAGAGAAAATCACTTTCCTTTGAAAGTGCCTTAAGCAACTTGCAAGAATTCACAAGAAACTCACATGCGTTTCTCTGAAAGAGAAGCAGTCTGTTCCAACACTTCAATTCACTGTGCGAAGTGAATGGAGTGTTGCTTCACTTTCTAAATGCTGTCCTTTCAGAGAAAATCACTTTCCTTTGAAAGTGCCTTAAGCTACTTACAAGCATTCACCAGAAACTCACATGCGTTTCTCTGAAAGAGAAGCAGTCTGTTCCAATACTTCAATTCACTGTGCGATGTGAATGGAGTGTTGCTTCACTTTCTAAATGCTGTCCTTTCAGAGAAAATCACTTTCCTTTGAAAGTGCCTTAAGCTACTTACAAGCATTCACCAGAAACTCACATGCGTTTCTCTGAAAGAGAAGCAGTCTGTTCCAACACTTCAATTCACTGTGCGAAGTGAATGGAGTGTTGCTTCACTTTCTAAATGCTGTCCTTTCAGAGAAAATCACTTTCCTTTGAAAGTGCCTTAAGCAACTTGCAAGCATTCACAAGAAACACTAATGCGTTTCTATGAAAGAGAAGCACTCTGTTCCAACACTTCAATTCACTGCACGAAGTGAATGGAGTGTTGCTTCACTTTCTAAATGCTGTCCTTTCAGAGAAAATCACTTTCCTTTGAAAGTGCCTTAAGCTACTTACAAGCATTCAACAGAAACTCACATGCGTTTCTCTGAAAGAGAAGCAGTCTGTTCCAACACTTCAATTCACTGTGCGAAGTGAATGGAGTGTTTCTTCACTTTCTAAATGCTGTCCAATCAGAGAAAATCACTTTCCTTTGAAAGTGCCTTAAGCTACTTGCAAGCATTAGGAGGAAACACACATGCGTTTCTCTGAAAGAGAAGCAGTCTGTTCCAACACTTCAATTCACTGTGCGAAGTGAATGGAGTGTTGCTTCACTTTCTAAATTCTGTCCTTTCAGAGAAAATCACTTTCCTTGGAAAGTGCCTTAAACTACTTTCAAGCATTCACAAAAAACTCACATGCGTTTCTGTGAAAGAGAAGCAGTCTGTTCCAACACTTCAATTCACTGTGCGAAGTGAATGGAGTGTTTCTTCAGTTTCTAAATGCTGTCCTTTCAGAGAAAATCACTTTCCTTTGAAAGTGCCTTAAGCAACTTGCAAGAATTCACAAGAAACTCACATGCGTTTCTCTGAAAGAGAAGCAGTCTGTTCCAACACTTCAATTCACTGTGCGAAGTGAATGGAGTGTTGCTTCACTTTCTAAATGCTGTCCTTTCAGAGAAAATCACTTTCCTTTGAAAGTTCCTTAAGCTACTTGCAAGCATTAGGAAGAAACTCACATGCGTTTCTCTGAAAGAGAAGCAGTCTGTTCCAACACTTCAATTCACTGTGCGAAGTGAATGGAGTGTTGCCTCACTTTCTAAATGCTGTCCTTTCAGAGAAAATCACTTTCCTTTGAAAGTGCCTTAAACTACTTTCAAGCATTCACAAAAAACTCACATGCGTTTCTCTGAAAGAGAAGCAGTCTGTTCCAACACTTCAATTCACTGTGCGAAGTGAATGGAGTGTTGCTTCACTTTCTAAATGCTGTCCTTTCAGAGAAAATCACTTTCCTTTGAAAGTGCCTTAAACTACTTTCAAGCATTCACAAAAAACTCACATGCGTTTCTCTGAAAGAGAAGCAGTCTGTTCCAACACTTCAATTCACTGTGCGAAGTGAATGGAGTGTTGCTTCACTTTCTAAATGCTGTCCTTTCAGAGAAAATCACTTTCCTTTTAAAGTGCCTTAAGCTACTTACAAGCATTCACCAGAAACTCACATGCGTTTCTCTGAAAGAGAAGCAGTCTGTTCCAACACTTCAATTCACTGTGCGAAGTGAATGGAGTGTTGCTTCACTTTCTAAATGCTGTCCTTTCAGAGAAAATCACTTTGCTTTGAAAGTGCCTTAAGCAACTTGCAAGCATTCACAAGAAATACTAATGCGTTTCTATGAAAGAGAAGCACTCTGTTCCAACACTTCAATTCACTGCACGAAGGGAATGGAGTGTTGCTTCACTTTATAAATGCTGTCCTTTCAGAGAAAATCACTTTCCTTTGAAAGTGCCTTAAGCAACTTGCAAGAATTCACAAGAAACTCACATGCGTTTCTCTGAAAGAGAAGCAGTCTGTTCCAACACTTCAATTCACTGTGCGAAGTGAATGGAGTGTTGCCTCACTTTCTAAATGCTGTCCTTTCAGAGAAAATCACTTTCCTTTGAAAGTGCCTTAAACTACTTTCAAGCATTCACAAAAAACTCACATGCGTTTCTCTGAAAGAGAAGCAGTCTGTTCCAACACTTCAATTCACTGTGCGAAGTGAATGGAGTGTTGCTCCACTTTCTAAATGCTGTCCTTTCCGAGAAAATCACTTTCCTTTGAAAGTGCCTTAAGCTACTTACAAGCATTCAACAGAAACTCACATGCATTTCTCTGAAAGAGAAGCAGTCTGTTCCAACACTTCAATTCACTGTACAATGTGAATGGAGTGTTGCTTCATTTTCTAAATGCTGTCCTTTCAGAGAAAATCACTTTCCTTTGAAAGTGCCTTAAGCTACTTACAAGCATTCAACAGAAACTCACATGCGTTTCTCTGAAAGAGAAGCAGTCTGTTCCAACACTTCAATTCACTGTGCGAAGTGAATGGAGTGTTGCTTCACTTTCTAAATGCTGTCCTTTCAGAGAAAATCACTTTCCTTTGAAAGTGCCTTAAACTACTTTCAAGCATTCACAAAAAACTCACATGCGTTTCTCTTAGAGAGAAGCAGTCTGTTCCAACACTTCAGTTCACTGTGCGAAGTGAATGGAGTGTTGTTTCAGTTTCTAAAAGCTGTCCTTTCAGAGAAAATCACTTTCCTTTGAAAGTGCCTTAAGCAACTTGCAAGAATTCACAAGAAACTCACATGCGTTTCTCTGAAAGAGAAGCAGTCTGTTCCAACACTTCAATTCACTGTGCGAAGTGAATGGAGTGTTGCTTCACTTTCTAAATGCTGTCCTTTCAGAGAAAATCACTTTCCTTTGAAAGTGCCTTAAGCTACTTACAAGCATTCACCAGAAACTCACATGCGTTTCTCTGAAAGAGAAGCAGTCTGTTCCAATACTTCAATTCACTCTGCGAAGTGAATGGAGTGTTGCTTCACTTTCTAAATGCTGTCCTTTCAGAGAAAATCACTTTCCTTTGAAAGTGCCTTAAGCTACTTACAAGCATTCACCAGAAACTCACATGCGTTTCTCTGAAAGAGAAGCAGTCTGTTCCAACACTTCAATTCACTGTGCGAAGTGAATGGAGTGTTGCTTCACTTTCTAAATGCTGTCCTTTCAGAGAAAATCACTTTCCTTTGAAAGTGCCTTAAGCTACTTACAAGCATTCACCAGAAACTCACATGCGTTTTTCTGAAAGAGAAGCATTCTGTTCCAACACTTCAATTCACTGTGCGAAGTGAATGGAGTGTTGCTTCACTTTCTAAATGCTGTCCTTTCAGAGAAAATCACTTTCCTTTGAAAGTGCCTTAAGCTACTTGCAAGCATTAGGAAGAAACTCACATGCGTTTCTCTGAAAGAGAAGCAGTCCGTTCCAACACTTCAATTCACTGTGCGAAGTGAATGGAGTGTTGCTTCACTTTCTAAATGCTGTCCTTTCAGAGAAAATCACTTTCCTTTGAAAGTGCCTTAAGCTACTTGCAAGCATTAGGAAGAAACTCACATGCGTTTCTCTGAAAGAGAAGCAGTCTGTTCCAACACTTCAATTCACTGTGCGAAGTGAATGGAGTGTTGCCTCACTTTCTAAATGCTGTCCTTTCAGAGAAAATCACTTTCCATTGATAGTGCCTTAAACTACTTTCAAGCATTCACAAAAAACTCACATGCGTTTCTCTGAAAGAGAAGCAGTCTGTTCCAACACTTCAATTCACTGTGCGAAGTGAATGGAGTGTTGCTTCACTTTCTAAATGCTGTCATTTCAGAGAAAATCCCTTTCCTTTGAATGTGCCTTAAACTACTTACAAGCATTCAACAGAAACTCACATGCATTTCTCTGAAAGAGAAGCAATCTGTTCCAACACTTCAATTCTCTTTGCGAAGTGAATGGAGTGTTGCTTCACTTTCTAAATGCTGTCCTTTCAGAGAAAATCACTTTCCTTTGATAGTGCCTTAAGCTACTTGCAAGCATTCACAAGAAACACTAATGCGTTTCTATGAAAGAGAAGCAGTCTGTTCCAACACTTCAATTCATTGCGCGAAGTGAATGGAGTGTTGCTTTACTTTCTAAATGCTGTCCTTTCAGAGAAAATCACTTTCCTTTGAAAGAGCCTTAAGCTACTTACAAGCATTCAACAGAAACTCACATGCATTTCTATGAAAGAGAAGCAGTCTGTTCCAACACTTCAATTCACTGCACGAAGGGAATGGAGTGTTGCTTCACTTTCTAAATGCTGTCCTTTCAGAGAAAATCACTTTCCTTTGAAAGTGCCTTAAGCTACTTACAAGCATTTAACAGAAACTCACATGCGTTTCTCTGAAAGAGAAGCAGTCTGTTCCAACACTTCAATTCACTGTGCGAAGTGAATAGAGTGTTGCTTCACTTTCTAAATGCTGTTCTTTCAGAGAAAATCATTTTCCTTTGAAAGTGCCTTAAACTACTTTCAAGCATTCACAAAAAACTCACATGCGTTTCTCTGAAAGAGAAGCAGTCTGTTCCAACACTTCAATTCACTGTGCGAAGTGAATGGAGTGTTGCCTCACTTTCTAAATGCTGTCCTTTCAGAGAAAATCCCTTTCCATTGAAAGTGCCTTAAACTACTTTCAAGCATTCACAAAAAACTCACATGCGTTTCTCTGAAAGAGAAGCAGTCTGTTCCAACACTTCAATTCACTGTGCGAAGTGAATGGAGTGTTGCTTCACTTTCTAAATGCTGTCCAATCAGAGAAAATCACTTTCCTTTGAAAGTGCCTTAAGCTACTTGCAAGCATTAGGAAGAAACTCACATGCGTTTCTCTGAAAGAGAAGCAGTCTGTTCCAACACTTCAATTCACTGTGCGAAGTGAATGGAGTGTTGCTTCACTTTCTAAATGGTGTCCTGTCAGAGAAAATCACTTTCCTTTGAAAGAGCCTTAAGGTACTTACAAGCATTCAACAGAAACTCACATGCATTTCTCTGAAAGAGAAGCAGTCTGTTCCAACACGTCAATTCACTGTGCAAAGTGAATGGAGTGTTGCTTCACTTTCGAAATGCTGTCCTTTCAGAGAAAATCACTTTCCTTTGAAAGTGCCTTAAGCTACTTGCAAGCATTAGGAAGAAACTCACATGCGTTTCTCTGAAAGAGAAGCAGTCTGTTCCAACACTTCAATTCACAGTTGCGAAGTGAATGGAGTGTTGCCTCACTTTCTAAATGCTGTCCTTTCAGAGAAAATCACTTTCCTTTGAACGTGCCTTAAACTACTTTCAAGCATTCACAAAAAACTCACATGCGTTTCTCTGAAAGAGAAGCAGTCTGTTCCAACACTTCAATTCACTGTGCGAAGTGAATGGAGCGTTGCTTCACTTTCTAAATGCTGTCCTTTCAGAGAAAATCACTTTCCTTTGAACGTGCCTTAAACTACTTTCAAGCATTCACAAAAAACTCACATGCGTTTCTCTGAAAGAGAAGCAGTCTGTTCCAACACTTCAATTCACTGTGCGAAGTGAATGGAGCGTTGCTTCACTTTCTAAATGCTGTCCTTTCAGAGAAAATCACTTTCCTTTGAACGTGCCTTAAACTACTTTCAAGCATTCACAAAAAACTCACATGCGTTTCTCTGAAAGAGAAGCAGTCTGTTCCAACACTTCAATTCACTGTGTGAAGTGAATAGAGTGTTGCCTCACTTACTAAATGCTGTCCTTCAGAGAAAATCACTTTCCTTTGAAAGTGCCTTAAGCTAATTGCAAGAATTAGGAAGAAACTCACATGCGTTTCTCTGAAAGAGAAGCAGTCTGTTCCAACACTTCAATTCACTGTGGGAAGTGAATGGAGTGTTGCCTCACTTTCTAAATGCTGTCCTTTCAGAGAAAATCACTTTCCTTTGAAAGTGCCTTAAACTACTTTCAAGCATTCACAAAAAACTCACATGCGTTTCTGTGAAAGAGAAGCAGTCTGTTCCAACACTTCAATTCACTGTGCAAAGTGAATGGAGTGTTGCTTCAGTTTCTAAATGCTGTCCTTTCAGAGAAAATCACTTTCCTTTGAAAGTGCCTTAAGCAACTTGCAAGAATTCAGAAGAAACTCACATGCGTTTCTCTGAAAGAGAAGCAGTCTGTTCCAACACTTCAATTCACTGTGCGAAGTGAATGGAGTGTTGCTTCACTTTCTAAATGCTGTCCTTTCAGAGAAAATCACTTTCCTTTGAAAGTGCCTTAAGCTACTTGCAAGCATTCACAAGAAACACTAATGCGTTTCTATGAAAGAGAAGCAGTCTGTTCCAACACTTCAATTCATTGCGCGAAGGGAATGGAGTGTTGCTTTGCTTTCTAAATGCTGTCCTGTCAGAGAAAATCACTTTCCTTTGAAAGAGCCTTAAGGTACTTACAAGCATTCAACAGAAACTCACATGCATTTCTCTGAAAGAGAAGCAGTCTGTTCCAACACGTCAATTCACTGTGCGAAGTGAATGGAGTGTTGCTTCACTTTCGAAATGCTGTCCTTTCAGAGAAAATCACTTTCCTTTGAAAGTGCCTTAAGCTACTTGCAAGCATTAGGAAGAAACTCACATGCGTTTCTCTGAAAGAGAAGCAGTCTGTTCCAACACTTCAATTCACAGTTGCGAAGTGAATGGAGTGTTGCCTCACTTTCTAAATGCTGTCCTTTCAGAGAAAATCACTTTCCTTTGAACGTGCCTTAAACTACTTTCAAGCATTCACAAAAAACTCACATGCGTTTCTCTGAAAGAGAAGCAGTCTGTTCCAACACTTCAATTCACTGTGCGAAGTGAATGGAGCGTTGCTTCACTTTCTAAATGCTGTCCTTTCAGAGAAAATCACTTTCCTTTGAACGTGCCTTAAACTACTTTCAAGCATTCACAAAAAACTCACATGCGTTTCTCTGAAAGAGAAGCAGTCTGTTCCAACACTTCAATTCACTGTGTGAAGTGAATAGAGTGTTGCCTCACTTACTAAATGCTGTCCTTCAGAGAAAATCACTTTCCTTTGAAAGTGCCTTAAGCTAATTGCAAGCATTAGGAAGAAACTCACATGCGTTTCTCTGAAAGAGAAGCAGTCTGTTCCAACACTTCAATTCACTGTGCGAAGTGAATGGAGTGTTGCCTCACTTTCTAAATGCTGTCCTTTCAGAGAAAATCACTTTCCTTTGAAAGTGCCTTAAACTACTTTCAAGCATTCACAAAAAACTCACATGCGTTTCTCTGAAAGAGAAGCAGTCTGTTCCAACACTATAATTCACTGTGCGAAGTGAATGGAGTGTTGTTTCACTTTCTAAATGCTGTCCTTTCAGAGAAAATCACTTTCCTTTGATAGTGCCTTAAGCTACTTGCAAGCATTAGGAAGAAACTCACATGCGTTTCTCTGAAAGAGAAGCAGTCTGTTCCAACACTTCAATTCACTGTGTGAAGTGAATAGAGTGTTGCATCACTTTCTAAATGCTGTCCTTTCAGAGAAAATCACTTTCCTTTGAAAGTGCCTTAAGCTACTTACAAGCATTTAACAGAAACTCACATGCGCTTCTCTGAAAGAGAAGCAGTCTGTTCCCACACTTCAATTCACTGTGCGAAGAGAATGGAGTGTTGCTTCACTTTCTAAATGCTGTCCTTTCAGAGAAAATCTCTTTCCTTTGAATTTGTCTTAAGCTACTTACAAGCATTCAACAGAAACTCACATGCATTTCTCTGAAAGAGAAGCAATCTGTTCCAACACTTCAATTCTCTGTGTGAAGTGAATGGACTGTTGCTTCACTTTCTAAATGCTGTCCTTTCAGAGAAAATCACTTTCCTTTGAAAGTGCCTTAAGCTACTTGCAAGCATTCACAAGGAACACTAATGCGTTTCTTGAAAGAGAAGCACTCTGTTCCAACACTTCAATTCATTGCGCGAAGGGAATGGAGTGTTGCTTTACTTTCTAAATACTGTCCTTTCAGAGAAAATCACTTTCCTTTGAAAGAGCCTTAAGCTAGTTACAAGCATTCAACAGAAACTCACATGCATTTCTCTGAAAGAGAAGCAGTCTGTTCCAACACTTCAATTCACTGTACAAAGTGAATGGAGTGTTGCTTCACTTTCTAAATGCTGTCCTTTCAGAGAAAATCACTTTCCTTTGAAAGTGCCTTAAGCAACTTGCAAGCATTCACAAGAAACACTAATGCGTTTCTATGAAAGAGAAGCACTCTGTTCCAACACTTCAGTTCACTGCACGAAGGGAATGGAGTGTTGCTTCACTTTCTAAATGCTGTCCTTTCAGAGAAAATCACTTTCCTTTGAAAGTGCCTTAAGCTACTTACAAGCATTCACCAGAAACTCACATGCGTTTCTCTGAAAAAGAAGCAGTCTGTTCCAACAATTCAATTCACTGTGCGAAGTGAATGGAGTGTTGCTTCACTTTCTAAATGCTGTCCAATCAGAGAAAATCACTTTCCTTTGAAAGTGCCTTAAGCTACTTGCAAGCATTAGGAAGAAACTCACATGCGTTTCTCTGAAAGAGAAGCAGTCTGTTCCAACATTTCAATTCACTGTGTGAAGTGAATGGAGTGTTGCTTCACTTTCTAAATACTGTCCTTTCAGAGAAAATCACTTTCCTTTGAAAATGCCTTAAACTACTTTCAAGCATTCACAAAAAACTCACAAGCGTATCTGTGAAAGAGAAGCAGTCTGTTCCAACACTTCAATTCACTGTGCGAAGTGAATGGAGTGTTGCTTGACTTTCTAAATGCTGTCCTTTCAGAGAAAATCACTTTCCTTTGATAGTGCCTTAAGATACTTGCAAGCATTAGGAAGAAACTCACATGCGTTTCTCTGAAAGAGAAGCAGTCTGTTCCAACACTTCAATTCACTGTGCGAAGTGAATGGAGTGTTGCTTCACTTTCTAAATGCTGTCCTTTCAGAGAAAATCACTTTCCTTTGAAAGTGCCTTAAGCTACTTGCAAGCTTTAGGAAGAAACTCACATGCGTTTCTCTGAAAGAGAAACAGTCTGTTCCAACACTTCAATTCACTGTGCGAAGTGAATGGAGTGTTGCTTCACTTTCTAAATGCTGTCCTTTCAGAGAAAATCACTTTCCTTTGAAAGTGCCTTAAGCTACTTGCAAGCATTAGGAAGAAACTCACATGTGTTTCTCTGAAAGAGAAGCAGTCTTTTCCAACACTTCAATTCACTGTGCGAAGTGAATGGAGTGTTGCCTCACTTTCTAAATGCTGTCCTTTCAGAGAAAATCACTTTCCTTTGAAAGTGCCTTAAGCTACTTACAAGCATTCAACAGAAACTCACATGCGTTTCTCTGAAAGAGAAGCAGTTTGTTCCAACACTTCAATTCACTGTGCGAAGTGAATGGAGTGTTGCTTCACTTTCTAAATGCTGTCCTTTCAGAGAAAATCACTTTCCTTTGAAAGTGCCTTAAGCTACTTACAAGCATTCAACAGAAACTCACATGCATTTCTCTGAAAGAGAAGCAGTCTGTTCCAACACCTTAATTCACTGTGCGAAGTGAATGGAGTGTTGCTTCACTTTCTAAATTATGTCCTTTCAGAGAAAATCACTTTCCTTTGAAAGTGCCTTAAGCAACTTGCGAGCATTCACAAGAAACACTAATGCGTTTCTATGAAAGAGAAGCAGTCTGTTCCAACACTTCAATTCACTGCACGAAGTGAAGGGAGTGTTGCTTCACTTTCTAAATGCTGTCCTTTCAGAGAAAATCACTTTCCTTTGAAAGTGCCTTAAGCTACTTACAAGCATTCACCAGAAACTCACATGCGTTTCTCTGAAAGAAAAGCAGTCTGTTCCAACACTTCAATTCACTGTGCGAAGTGAATGGAGTGTTGCCTCACTTTCTAAATGCTGTCCTTTCAGAGAAAATCACTTTCCTTTGAAAGTGCCTTAAACTACTTTCAAGCATTCACAAATAACTCACATGCGTATCTCTGAAAGAGAAGCAGTCTGTTCCAACACTTCAATTCACTGTGCGAAGTGAATGGAGTGTTGCTTCACTTTCTAAATGCTGTCCTTTCAGAGAACATCCCTTTCCTTTGAATGTGCCTTAAGCTACCTACAAGCATTCAACAGAAACTCACATGCATTTCTCTGAAAGAGACGCAATCTGTTCCAACACTTCAGTTCTCTGTGCGAAGTGAATGGAGTGTTGCTTCACTTTCTAAATGCTGTCCTTTCATAGAAAATCACTTTCCTTTGAAAGTGCCTTAAGCTACTTGCAAGCATTCACAAGAAACACTAATGCGTTTCTATGAAAGAGAAGCAGTCTGTTCCAACACTTCAATTCATTGCGCGAAGGGAATGGAGTGTTGCTTTACTTTCTAAATGCTGTCCTTTCAGAGAAAATCACTTTCCTTTGAAAGAGCCTTAAGCTACTTAAAAGCATTCAACAGAAACTCACATGCATTTCTCTTAAAGAGAAGCAGTCTGTTCCAACACTTCAGTTCACTGTGCGAAGTGAATGGAGTGTTGTTTCAGTTTCTAAATGCTGTCCTTTCAGAGAAAATCACTTTCCTTTGAAAGTGCCTTAAGCAACATGCAAGAATTCACAAGAAACTCACATGCGTTTCTCTGAAAGAGAAGCAGTCTGTTCCAACACTTCAATTCACTGTGCGAAGTGAATGGAGTGTTGCTTCACTTTCTAAATGCTGTCCTTTCAGAGAAAATCACTTTCCTTTGAAAGTGCCTTAAGCTACTTACAAGCATTCACCAGAAACTCACATACGTTTCTCTGAAAGAGAAGCAGTCTGTTCCAACACTTCAATTCACTGTGCGAAGTGAATGGAGTGTTGCTTCACTTTCTAAATGCTGTCCTTTCAGAGAAAATCACTTTCCCTAGAAAGTGCCTTAAGCTACTTGCAAACATTAGGAAGAAACTCACATGCGTTTCTCTGAAAGAGAAGCAGTCTGTTCCAACACTTCAATTCACTGTGCGAAGTGAATGGAGTGTTGCTTCACTTTGTAAATGCTGTCCTTTCAGAGAAAATCACTTTCCTTTGAAAGTGCCTTAAGCAACTTGCAAGAATTCACAAGAAACTCACATGCGTTTCTCTGAAAGAGAAGCAGTCTGTTCCAACACTTCAATTCACTGTGCGAAGTGAATGGAGTGTTGCCTCACTTTCTAAATGCTGTCCTTTCAGAGAAAATCACTTTCCTTTGAAAGTGCCTTAAACTACTTTCAAGCATTCACAAAAAACTCACATGCGTTTCTCTGAAAGAGAAGCAGTCTGTTCCAACACTTCAATTCACTGTGCGAAGTGAATGGAGTGTTGCTCCACTTTCTAAATGCTGTCCTTTCCGAGAAAATCACTTTCCTTTGAAAGTGCCTTAAGCTACTTACAAGCATTCAACAGAAACTCACATGCATTTCTCTGAAAGAGAAGCAGTCTGTTCCAACACTTCAATTCACTGTACAATGTGAATGGAGTGTTGCTTCATTTTCTAAATGCTGTCCTTTCAGAGAAAATCACTTTCCTTTGAAAGTGCCTTAAGCTACTTACAAGCATTCAACAGAAACTCACATGCGTTTCTCTGAAAGAGAAGCAGTCTGTTCCAACACTTCAATTCACTGTGCGAAGTGAATGGAGTGTTGCTTCACTTTCTAAATGCTGTCCTTTCAGAGAAAATCACTTTCCTTTGAAAGTGCCTTAAACTACTTTCAAGCATTCACAAAAAACTCACATGCGTTTCTCTTAGAGAGAAGCAGTCTGTTCCAACACTTCAGTTCACTGTGCGAAGTGAATGGAGTGTTGTTTCAGTTTCTAAAAGCTGTCCTTTCAGAGAAAATCACTTTCCTTTGAAAGTGCCTTAAGCAACTTGCAAGAATTCACAAGAAACTCACATGCGTTTCTCTGAAAGAGAAGCAGTCTGTTCCAACACTTCAATTCACTGTGCGAAGTGAATGGAGTGTTGCTTCACTTTCTAAATGCTGTCCTTTCAGAGAAAATCACTTTCCTTTGAAAGTGCCTTAAGCTACTTACAAGCATTCACCAGAAACTCACATGCGTTTCTCTGAAAGAGAAGCAGTCTGTTCCAATACTTCAATTCACTCTGCGAAGTGAATGGAGTGTTGCTTCACTTTCTAAATGCTGTCCTTTCAGAGAAAATCACTTTCCTTTGAAAGTGCCTTAAGCTACTTACAAGCATTCACCAGAAACTCACATGCGTTTCTCTGAAAGAGAAGCAGTCTGTTCCAACACTTCAATTCACTGTGCGAAGTGAATGGAGTGTTGCTTCACTTTCTAAATGCTGTCCTTTCAGAGAAAATCACTTTCCTTTGAAAGTGCCTTAAGCTACTTACAAGCATTCACCAGAAACTCACATGCGTTTTTCTGAAAGAGAAGCATTCTGTTCCAACACTTCAATTCACTGTGCGAAGTGAATGGAGTGTTGCTTCACTTTCTAAATGCTGTCCTTTCAGAGAAAATCACTTTCCTTTGAAAGTGCCTTAAGCTACTTGCAAGCATTAGGAAGAAACTCACATGCGTTTCTCTGAAAGAGAAGCAGTCCGTTCCAACACTTCAATTCACTGTGCGAAGTGAATGGAGTGTTGCTTCACTTTCTAAATGCTGTCCTTTCAGAGAAAATCACTTTCCTTTGAAAGTGCCTTAAGCTACTTGCAAGCATTAGGAAGAAACTCACATGCGTTTCTCTGAAAGAGAAGCAGTCTGTTCCAACACTTCAATTCACTGTGCGAAGTGAATGGAGTGTTGCCTCACTTTCTAAATGCTGTCCTTTCAGAGAAAATCACTTTCCATTGATAGTGCCTTAAACTACTTTCAAGCATTCACAAAAAACTCACATGCGTTTCTCTGAAAGAGAAGCAGTCTGTTCCAACACTTCAATTCACTGTGCGAAGTGAATGGAGTGTTGCTTCACTTTCTAAATGCTGTCCTTTCAGAGAAAATCCCTTTCCTTTGAATGTGCCTTAAACTACTTACAAGCATTCAACAGAAACTCACATGCATTTCTCTGAAAGAGAAGCAATCTGTTCCAACACTTCAATTCTCTTTGCGAAGTGAATGGAGTGTTGCTTCACTTTCTAAATGCTGTCCTTTCAGAGAAAATCACTTTCCTTTGATAGTGCCTTAAGCTACTTGCAAGCATTCACAAGAAACACTAATGCGTTTCTATGAAAGAGAAGCAGTCTGTTCCAACACTTCAATTCATTGCGCGAAGTGAATGGAGTGTTGCTTTACTTTCTAAATGCTGTCCTTTCAGAGAAAATCACTTTCCTTTGAAAGAGCCTTAAGCTACTTACAAGCATTCAACAGAAACTCACATGCATTTCTCTGAAAGAGAAGCAGTCGGTTCCAACACTTCAATTCACTGTACAAAGTGAATGGAGTGTTGCTTCACTTTCTAAATGCTATCCTTTCAGAGAATATCACTTTCCTTTGAAAGTGCCTTAAGCAACATGCAAGCATTCACAAGAAACACTAATGCGTTTCTATGAAAGAGAAGCAGTCTGTTCCAACACTTCAATTCACTGCACGAAGGGAATGGAGTGTTGCTTCACTTTCTAAATGCTGTCCTTTCAGAGAAAATCACTTTCCTTTGAAAGTGCCTTAAGCTACTTACAAGCATTTAACAGAAACTCACATGCGTTTCTCTGAAAGAGAAGCAGTCTGTTCCAACACTTCAATTCACTGTGCGAAGTGAATAGAGTGTTGCTTCACTTTCTAAATGCTGTTCTTTCAGAGAAAATCATTTTCCTTTGAAAGTGCCTTAAACTACTTTCAAGCATTCACAAAAAACTCACATGCGTTTCTCTGAAAGAGAAGCAGTCTGTTCCAACACTTCAATTCACTGTGCGAAGTGAATGGAGTGTTGCCTCACTTTCTAAATGCTGTCCTTTCAGAGAAAATCCCTTTCCATTGAAAGTGCCTTAAACTACTTTCAAGCATTCACAAAAAACTCACATGCGTTTCTCTGAAAGAGAAGCAGTCTGTTCCAACACTTCAATTCACTGTGCGAAGTGAATGGAGTGTTGCTTCACTTTCTAAATGCTGTCCAATCAGAGAAAATCACTTTCCTTTGAAAGTGCCTTAAGCTACTTGCAAGCATTAGGAAGAAACTCACATGCGTTTCTCTGAAAGAGAAGCAGTCTGTTCCAACACTTCAATTCACTGTGCGAAGTGAATGGAGTGTTGCTTCACTTTCTAAATGGTGTCCTGTCAGAGAAAATCACTTTCCTTTGAAAGAGCCTTAAGGTACTTACAAGCATTCAACAGAAACTCACATGCATTTCTCTGAAAGAG
Organism: Myodes glareolus; assembly: GCF_982192425.1. NCBI lineage: Eukaryota > Metazoa > Chordata > Mammalia > Rodentia > Cricetidae > Myodes > Myodes glareolus. The sequence continues at coordinate 2,553,082 of NW_028263211.1, read as the reverse complement.
AAGCAGTCTGTTCCAACACGTCAATTCACTGTGCAAAGTGAATGGAGTGTTGCTTCACTTTCGAAATGCTGTCCTTTCAGAGAAAATCACTTTCCTTTGAAAGTGCCTTAAGCTACTTGCAAGCATTAGGAAGAAACTCACATGCGTTTCTCTGAAAGAGAAGCAGTCTGTTCCAACACTTCAATTCACAGTTGCGAAGTGAATGGAGTGTTGCCTCACTTTCTAAATGCTGTCCTTTCAGAGAAAATCACTTTCCTTTGAACGTGCCTTAAACTACTTTCAAGCATTCACAAAAAACTCACATGCGTTTCTCTGAAAGAGAAGCAGTCTGTTCCAACACTTCAATTCACTGTGCGAAGTGAATGGAGCGTTGCTTCACTTTCTAAATGCTGTCCTTTCAGAGAAAATCACTTTCCTTTGAACGTGCCTTAAACTACTTTCAAGCATTCACAAAAAACTCACATGCGTTTCTCTGAAAGAGAAGCAGTCTGTTCCAACACTTCAATTCACTGTGCGAAGTGAATGGAGCGTTGCTTCACTTTCTAAATGCTGTCCTTTCAGAGAAAATCACTTTCCTTTGAACGTGCCTTAAACTACTTTCAAGCATTCACAAAAAACTCACATGCGTTTCTCTGAAAGAGAAGCAGTCTGTTCCAACACTTCAATTCACTGTGTGAAGTGAATAGAGTGTTGCCTCACTTACTAAATGCTGTCCTTCAGAGAAAATCACTTTCCTTTGAAAGTGCCTTAAGCTAATTGCAAGAATTAGGAAGAAACTCACATGCGTTTCTCTGAAAGAGAAGCAGTCTGTTCCAACACTTCAATTCACTGTGGGAAGTGAATGGAGTGTTGCCTCACTTTCTAAATGCTGTCCTTTCAGAGAAAATCACTTTCCTTTGAAAGTGCCTTAAACTACTTTCAAGCATTCACAAAAAACTCACATGCGTTTCTGTGAAAGAGAAGCAGTCTGTTCCAACACTTCAATTCACTGTGCAAAGTGAATGGAGTGTTGCTTCAGTTTCTAAATGCTGTCCTTTCAGAGAAAATCACTTTCCTTTGAAAGTGCCTTAAGCAACTTGCAAGAATTCAGAAGAAACTCACATGCGTTTCTCTGAAAGAGAAGCAGTCTGTTCCAACACTTCAATTCACTGTGCGAAGTGAATGGAGTGTTGCTTCACTTTCTAAATGCTGTCCTTTCAGAGAAAATCACTTTCCTTTGAAAGTGCCTTAAGCTACTTGCAAGCATTCACAAGAAACACTAATGCGTTTCTATGAAAGAGAAGCAGTCTGTTCCAACACTTCAATTCATTGCGCGAAGGGAATGGAGTGTTGCTTTGCTTTCTAAATGCTGTCCTGTCAGAGAAAATCACTTTCCTTTGAAAGAGCCTTAAGGTACTTACAAGCATTCAACAGAAACTCACATGCATTTCTCTGAAAGAGAAGCAGTCTGTTCCAACACGTCAATTCACTGTGCGAAGTGAATGGAGTGTTGCTTCACTTTCGAAATGCTGTCCTTTCAGAGAAAATCACTTTCCTTTGAAAGTGCCTTAAGCTACTTGCAAGCATTAGGAAGAAACTCACATGCGTTTCTCTGAAAGAGAAGCAGTCTGTTCCAACACTTCAATTCACAGTTGCGAAGTGAATGGAGTGTTGCCTCACTTTCTAAATGCTGTCCTTTCAGAGAAAATCACTTTCCTTTGAACGTGCCTTAAACTACTTTCAAGCATTCACAAAAAACTCACATGCGTTTCTCTGAAAGAGAAGCAGTCTGTTCCAACACTTCAATTCACTGTGCGAAGTGAATGGAGCGTTGCTTCACTTTCTAAATGCTGTCCTTTCAGAGAAAATCACTTTCCTTTGAACGTGCCTTAAACTACTTTCAAGCATTCACAAAAAACTCACATGCGTTTCTCTGAAAGAGAAGCAGTCTGTTCCAACACTTCAATTCACTGTGTGAAGTGAATAGAGTGTTGCCTCACTTACTAAATGCTGTCCTTCAGAGAAAATCACTTTCCTTTGAAAGTGCCTTAAGCTAATTGCAAGCATTAGGAAGAAACTCACATGCGTTTCTCTGAAAGAGAAGCAGTCTGTTCCAACACTTCAATTCACTGTGCGAAGTGAATGGAGTGTTGCCTCACTTTCTAAATGCTGTCCTTTCAGAGAAAATCACTTTCCTTTGAAAGTGCCTTAAACTACTTTCAAGCATTCACAAAAAACTCACATGCGTTTCTCTGAAAGAGAAGCAGTCTGTTCCAACACTATAATTCACTGTGCGAAGTGAATGGAGTGTTGTTTCACTTTCTAAATGCTGTCCTTTCAGAGAAAATCACTTTCCTTTGATAGTGCCTTAAGCTACTTGCAAGCATTAGGAAGAAACTCACATGCGTTTCTCTGAAAGAGAAGCAGTCTGTTCCAACACTTCAATTCACTGTGTGAAGTGAATAGAGTGTTGCATCACTTTCTAAATGCTGTCCTTTCAGAGAAAATCACTTTCCTTTGAAAGTGCCTTAAGCTACTTACAAGCATTTAACAGAAACTCACATGCGCTTCTCTGAAAGAGAAGCAGTCTGTTCCCACACTTCAATTCACTGTGCGAAGAGAATGGAGTGTTGCTTCACTTTCTAAATGCTGTCCTTTCAGAGAAAATCCCTTTCCTTTGAATTTGTCTTAAGCTACTTACAAGCATTCAACAGAAACTCACATGCATTTCTCTGAAAGAGAAGCAATCTGTTCCAACACTTCAATTCTCTGTGTGAAGTGAATGGACTGTTGCTTCACTTTCTAAATGCTGTCCTTTCAGAGAAAATCACTTTCCTTTGAAAGTGCCTTAAGCTACTTGCAAGCATTCACAAGGAACACTAATGCGTTTCTTGAAAGAGAAGCACTCTGTTCCAACACTTCAATTCATTGCGCGAAGGGAATGGAGTGTTGCTTTACTTTCTAAATACTGTCCTTTCAGAGAAAATCACTTTCCTTTGAAAGAGCCTTAAGCTAGTTACAAGCATTCAACAGAAACTCACATGCATTTCTCTGAAAGAGAAGCAGTCTGTTCCAACACTTCAATTCACTGTACAAAGTGAATGGAGTGTTGCTTCACTTTCTAAATGCTGTCCTTTCAGAGAAAATCACTTTCCTTTGAAAGTGCCTTAAGCAACTTGCAAGCATTCACAAGAAACACTAATGCGTTTCTATGAAAGAGAAGCACTCTGTTCCAACACTTCAGTTCACTGCACGAAGGGAATGGAGTGTTGCTTCACTTTCTAAATGCTGTCCTTTCAGAGAAAATCACTTTCCTTTGAAAGTGCCTTAAGCTACTTACAAGCATTCACCAGAAACTCACATGCGTTTCTCTGAAAAAGAAGCAGTCTGTTCCAACAATTCAATTCACTGTGCGAAGTGAATGGAGTGTTGCTTCACTTTCTAAATGCTGTCCAATCAGAGAAAATCACTTTCCTTTGAAAGTGCCTTAAGCTACTTGCAAGCATTAGGAAGAAACTCACATGCGTTTCTCTGAAAGAGAAGCAGTCTGTTCCAACACTTCAATTCACTGTGTGAAGTGAATGGAGTGTTGCTTCACTTTCTAAATACTGTCCTTTCAGAGAAAATCACTTTCCTTTGAAAATGCCTTAAACTACTTTCAAGCATTCACAAAAAACTCACAAGCGTATCTGTGAAAGAGAAGCAGTCTGTTCCAACACTTCAATTCACTGTGCGAAGTGAATGGAGTGTTGCTTGACTTTCTAAATGCTGTCCTTTCAGAGAAAATCACTTTCCTTTGATAGTGCCTTAAGATACTTGCAAGCATTAGGAAGAAACTCACATGCGTTTCTCTGAAAGAGAAGCAGTCTGTTCCAACACTTCAATTCACTGTGCGAAGTGAATGGAGTGTTGCTTCACTTTCTAAATGCTGTCCTTTCAGAGAAAATCACTTTCCTTTGAAAGTGCCTTAAGCTACTTGCAAGCTTTAGGAAGAAACTCACATGCGTTTCTCTGAAAGAGAAACAGTCTGTTCCAACACTTCAATTCACTGTGCGAAGTGAATGGAGTGTTGCTTCACTTTCTAAATGCTGTCCTTTCAGAGAAAATCACTTTCCTTTGAAAGTGCCTTAAGCTACTTGCAAGCATTAGGAAGAAACTCACATGTGTTTCTCTGAAAGAGAAGCAGTCTTTTCCAACACTTCAATTCACTGTGCGAAGTGAATGGAGTGTTGCCTCACTTTCTAAATGCTGTCCTTTCAGAGAAAATCACTTTCCTTTGAAAGTGCCTTAAGCTACTTACAAGCATTCAACAGAAACTCACATGCGTTTCTCTGAAAGAGAAGCAGTTTGTTCCAACACTTCAATTCACTGTGCGAAGTGAATGGAGTGTTGCTTCACTTTCTAAATGCTGTCCTTTCAGAGAAAATCACTTTCCTTTGAAAGTGCCTTAAGCTACTTACAAGCATTCAACAGAAACTCACATGCATTTCTCTGAAAGAGAAGCAGTCTGTTCCAACACCTTAATTCACTGTGCGAAGTGAATGGAGTGTTGCTTCACTTTCTAAATTATGTCCTTTCAGAGAAAATCACTTTCCTTTGAAAGTGCCTTAAGCAACTTGCGAGCATTCACAAGAAACACTAATGCGTTTCTATGAAAGAGAAGCAGTCTGTTCCAACACTTCAATTCACTGCACGAAGTGAAGGGAGTGTTGCTTCACTTTCTAAATGCTGTCCTTTCAGAGAAAATCACTTTCCTTTGAAAGTGCCTTAAGCTACTTACAAGCATTCACCAGAAACTCACATGCGTTTCTCTGAAAGAAAAGCAGTCTGTTCCAACACTTCAATTCACTGTGCGAAGTGAATGGAGTGTTGCCTCACTTTCTAAATGCTGTCCTTTCAGAGAAAATCACTTTCCTTTGAAAGTGCCTTAAACTACTTTCAAGCATTCACAAATAACTCACATGCGTTTCTCTGAAAGAGAAGCAGTCTGTTCCAACACTTCAATTCACTGTGCGAAGTGAATGGAGTGTTGCTTCACTTTCTAAATGCTGTCCTTTCAGAGAACATCCCTTTCCTTTGAATGTGCCTTAAGCTACCTACAAGCATTCAACAGAAACTCACATGCATTTCTCTGAAAGAGACGCAATCTGTTCCAACACTTCAGTTCTCTGTGCGAAGTGAATGGAGTGTTGCTTCACTTTCTAAATGCTGTCCTTTCATAGAAAATCACTTTCCTTTGAAAGTGCCTTAAGCTACTTGCAAGCATTCACAAGAAACACTAATGCGTTTCTATGAAAGAGAAGCAGTCTGTTCCAACACTTCAATTCATTGCGCGAAGGGAATGGAGTGTTGCTTTACTTTCTAAATGCTGTCCTTTCAGAGAAAATCACTTTCCTTTGAAAGAGCCTTAAGCTACTTAAAAGCATTCAACAGAAACTCACATGCATTTCTCTTAAAGAGAAGCAGTCTGTTCCAACACTTCAGTTCACTGTGCGAAGTGAATGGAGTGTTGTTTCAGTTTCTAAATGCTGTCCTTTCAGAGAAAATCACTTTCCTTTGAAAGTGCCTTAAGCAACATGCAAGAATTCACAAGAAACTCACATGCGTTTCTCTGAAAGAGAAGCAGTCTGTTCCAACACTTCAATTCACTGTGCGAAGTGAATGGAGTGTTGCTTCACTTTCTAAATGCTGTCCTTTCAGAGAAAATCACTTTCCTTTGAAAGTGCCTTAAGCTACTTACAAGCATTCACCAGAAACTCACATACGTTTCTCTGAAAGAGAAGCAGTCTGTTCCAACACTTCAATTCACTGTGCGAAGTGAATGGAGTGTTGCTTCACTTTCTAAATGCTGTCCTTTCAGAGAAAATCACTTTCCCTAGAAAGTGCCTTAAGCTACTTGCAAACATTAGGAAGAAACTCACATGCGTTTCTCTGAAAGAGAAGCAGTCTGTTCCAACACTTCAATTCACTGTGCGAAGTGAATGGAGTGTTGCTTCACTTTGTAAATGCTGTCCTTTCAGAGAAAATCACTTTCCTTTGAAAGTGCCTTAAGCTACTTGCAAGCATTAGGAAGAAACTCACATGCGTTTCTCTGAAAGAGAAGCAGTCTTTTCCAACACTTCAATTCACTGTGTGAAGTGAATGGAGTGTTGCCTCACTTTCTAAATGCTGTCCTTTCAGAGAAAATCACTTTCCTTTGAAAGTGCCTTAAGCTACTTACAAGCATTCAACAGAAACTCACATGCGTTTCTCTGAAAGAGAAGCAGTCTGTTCCAAAACTTCAATTCACTGTGCGAAGTGAATGGAGTGTTGCTTCACTTTCTAAATGCTGTCCTTTCAGAGAAAATCACTTTCCTTTGAAAGTGCCTTAAGCTACTTACAAGCATTCAACAGAAACTCACATGCATTTCTCTGAAAGAGAAGCAGTCTGTTTCAACACTTCAATTCACTGTGCGAAGTGAATGGAGTGTTGCTTCACTTTCTAAATTATGTCCTTTCAGAGAAAATCACTTTCCTTTGAAAGTGCCTTAAGCAACTTGCGAGCATTCACAAGAAACACTAATGCGTTTCTATGAAAGAGAAGCAGTCTGTTCAAACACTTCAACTCACTGCACGAAGTGAATGGAGTGTTGCTTCACTTTGTAAATGCTGTCCTTTCAGAGAAAATCACTTTCCTTTGAAAGTGCCTTAAGCTACTTACAAGCATTCACCAGAAACTCACATGCGTTTCTCTGAAAGAGAAGCAGTCTGTTCCAACACTTCAATTCACTGTGCGAAGTGAGTGGAGTGTTGCTTGACTTTCTAAATGCTGTCCTTTCAGAGAAAATCACTTTCCTTTGATAGTGCCTTAAGATACTTGCAAGCATTAGGAAGAAACTCACATGCGTTTCTCTGAAAGAGAAGCAGTCTGTTCCAACACTTCATTTCACTGTGTGAAGTGAATAAAGTGTTGCCTCACTTTCTAAATGCTGTCCTTTCAGAGAAAATCACTTTCCTTTGAAAGTGCCTTAAGCTACTTACAAGCATTTAACAGAAACTCACATGCGTTTCTCTGAAAGAGAAGCAATCTGTTCCAACACTTCAATTCACTGTGCGAAGTGAATGGAGTGTTGCTTCACTTTCTAAATGCTGTTCTTTCAGAGAAAATCACTTTCCTTTGAAAGTGCCTTAAGCTACTTGCAAGCATTAGGAAGAAACTCACATGCGTTTCTCTGAAAGAGAAGCAGTCCGTTCCAACACTTCAATTCACTGTGGGAAGTGAATGGAGTGTTGCCTCACTTTCTAAATGCTGTCCTTTCAGAGAAAATCACTTTCCTTTGAAAGTGCCTTAAACTACTTGCAAGCATTAGGAAGAAACTCACATGCGTTTCTCTGAAAGAGAAGCAGTCTGTTCCAACACTTCAATTCACTGTGCGAAGTGAATGGAGTGTTGCCTCACTTTGTAAATGCTGTCCTTTCAGAGAAAATCACTTTCCATTGAAAGTGCCTTAAACTACTTTCAAGCATTCACAAAAAACTCACATGCGTTTCTCTGAAAGAGAAGCAGTCTGTTCCAACACTTCAATTCACTGTGCGAAGTGAATGGAGTGTTGCTTCACTTTCTAAATGCTGTCCTTTCAGAGAAAATCCCTTTCCTTTGATTGTGCCTTAAGCTACTTACAAGCATTCAACAGAAACTCACATGCATTTCTCTGAAAGAGAAGCAATCTGTTCCAACACTTCAATTCTCTGTGCGAAGTGAATGGAGTGTTGCTTCACTTTCTAAATGCTGTCCTTTCAGAGAAAATCACTTTCCTTTGAAAGTGCCTTAAGCTACTTGCAAGCATTCACAAGAAACACTAATGCGTTTCTATGAAAGAGAAGCAGTCTGTTCCAACACTTCAATTCATTGCGCGAAGGGAATGGAGTGTTGCTTTACTTTCTAAATGCTGTCCTTTCAGAGAAAATCACTTTCCTTTGAAAGAGCCTTAAGCTACTTACAAGCATTCAACAGAAACTCACATGCATTTCTCTGAAAGAGAAGCAGTCTGTTACAACACTTCAATTCACTGCACGAAGGGAATGGAGTGTTGCTTCACTTTCTAAATGCTGTCCTTTCAGAGAAAATCACTTTCCTTTGAAAGTGCCTTAAGCTACTTACAAGCATTCAACAGAAACTCACATGCGTTTCTCTGAAAGAGAAGCAATCTGTTCCAACACTTCAATTCACTGTGCGAAGTGAATGGAGTATTGCTTCACTTTCTAAATGCTGTCCTTTCAGAGAAAATCACTTTCCTTTGAAAGTGCCTTAAACTACTTTCAAGCATTCACAAAAAACTCACATGCGTTTCTCTTAAAGAGAAGCAGTCTGTTCCAACACTTCAGTTCACTGTTCGAAGTGAATGGAGTGTTGTTTCAGTTTCTAAATGCTGTCCTTTCAGAGAAAATCACTTTCCTTTGAAAGTGCCTTAAGCAACTTGCAAGAATTCACAAGAAACTCACATGCGTTTCTCTGAAAGAGAGGCAGTCTGTTCCAACATTTCAATTCACTGTGTGAAGTGAATGGAGTGTTGCTTCACTTTGTAAATGCTGTCCTTTCAGAGAAAATCACTTTCCTTTGAAAGTGCCTTAAGCTACTTGCAAGCATTAGGAAGAAACTCACATGCGTTTCTCTGAAAGAGAAGCAGTCTTTTCCAACACTTCAATTCACTGTGTGAAGTGAATGGAGTGTTGCCTCACTTTCTAAATGCTGTCCTTTCAGAGAAAATCACTTTCCTTTGAAAGTGCCTTAAGCTACTTACAAGCATTCAACAAAAACTCACATGCGTTTCTCTGAAAGAGAAGCAGTCTGTTCCAACACTTCAATTCACTGTGCGAAGTGAATGGAGTGTTGCTTCACTTTCTAAATTCTGTTCTTTCAGAGAAAATCACTTTCCTTTGAAAGTGCCTTAAACTACTTTCAAGCGTTCACAAAAAACTCACATGCGTTTCTGTGAAAGAGAAGCAGTCTGTTCCAACACTTCAATTCACTGTGCGAAGTGAATGGAGTGTTGCTTCAGTTTCTAAATGCTGTCCTTTCAGAGAAAATCACTTTCCCTTGAAAGTGCCTTAAGCAACTTGCAAGAATTCACAAGAAACTCACATGCGTTTCTCTGAAAGAGAAGCAGTCTGTTCCAACACTTCAATTCACTGTGCGAAGTGAATGGAGTGTTGCTTCACTTTCTAAATTCTGTTCTTTCAGAGAAAATCACTTTCCTTTGAAAGTGCCTTAAGCTACTTGCAAGCATTAGGAAGAAACTCACATGCGTTTCTCTGAAAGAGAAGCAGTCTTTTCCAACACTTCAATTCACTGTGTGAAGTGAATGGAGTGTTGCCTCACTTTCTAAATGCTGTCCTTTCAGAGAAAATCACTTTCCTTTGAAAGTGCCTTAAGCTACTTACAAGCATTCAACAGAAACTCACATGCGTTTCTCTGAAAGAGAAGCAGTCTGTTCCAAAACTTCAATTCACTGTGCGAAGTGAATGGAGTGTTGCTTCACTTTCTAAATGCTGTCCTTTCAGAGAAAATCACTTTCCTTTGAAAGTGCCTTAAGCAACTTGCGAGCATTCACAAGAAACACTAATGCGTTTCTATGAAAGAGAAGCAGTCTGTTCAAACACTTCAATTCACTGCACGAAGTGAATGGAGTGTTGCTTCACTTTGTAAATGCTGTCCTTTCAGAGAAAATCACTTACCTTTGAAAGTGCCTTAAGCTACTTACAAGCATTCACCAGAAACTCACATGCGTTTCTCTGAAAGAGAAGCAGTCTGTTCCAACACTTCAATTCACTGTGCGAAGTGAATGGAGTGTTGCCTCACTTTCTAAATGCTGTCCTTTCAGAGAAAATCAATTTCCTTTGAAAGTGCCTTAAACTACTTTCAAGCATTCACAAAAAACTCACATGCGTTTCTCTGAAAGAGAAGCAGTCTGTTCCAACACTTCAATTCACTGTGCGAAGTGAGTGGAGTGTTGCTTGACTTTCTAAATGCTGTCCTTTCAGAGAAAATCACTTTCCTTTGATAGTGCCTTAAGATACTTGCAAGCATTAGGAAGAAACTCACATGCGTTTCTCTGAAAGAGAAGCAGTCTGTTCCAACACTTCATTTCACTGTGTGAAGTGAATAAAGTGTTGCCTCACTTTCTAAATGCTGTCCTTTCAGAGAAAATCACTTTCCTTTGAAAGTGCCTTAAGCTACTTACAAGCATTTAACAGAAACTCACATGCGTTTCTCTGAAAGAGAAGCAATCTGTTCCAACACTTCAATTCACTGTGCGAAGTGAATGGAGTGTTGCTTCACTTTCTAAATGCTGTTCTTTCAGAGAAAATCACTTTCCTTTGAAAGTGCCTTAAGCTACTTGCAAGCATTAGGAAGAAACTCACATGCGTTTCTCTGAAAGAGAAGCAGTCCGTTCCAACACTTCAATTCACTGTGGGAAGTGAATGGAGTGTTGCCTCACTTTCTAAATGCTGTCCTTTCAGAGAAAATCACTTTCCTTTCAAAGTGCCTTAAACTACTTGCAAGCATTAGGAAGAAACTCACATGCGTTTCTCTGAAAGAGAAGCAGTCTGTTCCAACACTTCAATTCACTGTGCGAAGTGAATGGAGTGTTGCCTCACTTTGTAAATGCTGTCCTTTCAGAGAAAATCACTTTCCATTGAAAGTGCCTTAAACTACTTTCAAGCATTCACAAAAAACTCACATGCGTTTCTCTGAAAGAGAAGCAGTCTGTTCCAACACTTCAATTCACTGTGCGAAGTGAATGGAGTGTTGCTTCACTTTCTAAATGCTGTCCTTTCAGAGAAAATCCCTTTCCTTTGATTGTGCCTTAAGCTACTTACAAGCATTCAACAGAAACTCACATGCATTTCTCTGAAAGAGAAGCAATCTGTTCCAACACTTCAATTCTCTGTGCGAAGTGAATGGAGTGTTGCTTCACTTTCTAAATGCTGTCCTTTCAGAGAAAATCACTTTCCTTTGAAAGTGCCTTAAGCTACTTGCAAGCATTCACAAGAAACACTAATGCGTTTCTATGAAAGAGAAGCAGTCTGTTCCAACACTTCAATTCATTGCGCGAAGGGAATGGAGTGTTGCTTTACTTTCTAAATGCTGTCCTTTCATAGAAAATCACTTTCCTTTGAAAGAGCCTTAAGCTACTTACAAGCATTCAACAGAAACTCACATGCATTTCTCTGAAAGAGAAGCAGTCTGTTACAACACTTCAATTCACTGCACGAAGGGAATGGAGTGTTGCTTCACTTTCTAAATGCTGTCCTTTCAGAGAAAATCACTTTCCTTTGAAAGTGCCTTAAGCTACTTACAAGCATTCAACAGAAACTCACATGCGTTTCTCTGAAAGAGAAGCAATCTGTTCCAACACTTCAATTCACTGTGCGAAGTGAATGGAGTATTGCTTCACTTTCTAAATGCTGTCCTTTCAGAGAAAATCACTTTCCTTTGAAAGTGCCTTAAACTACTTTCAAGCATTCACAAAAAACTCACATGCGTTTCTCTTAAAGAGAAGCAGTCTGTTCCAACACTTCAGTTCACTGTTCGAAGTGAATGGAGTGTTGTTTCAGTTTCTAAATGCTGTCCTTTCAGAGAAAATCACTTTCCTTTGAAAGTGCCTTAAGCAACTTGCAAGAATTCACAAGAAACTCACATGCGTTTCTCTGAAAGAGAAGCAGTCTGTTCCAACATTTCAATTCACTGTGCGAAGTGAATGGAGTGTTGCTTCACTTTCTAAATGCTGTCCTTTCAGAGAAAATAACTTTCCTTTTATAGTGCCTTAAGCTACTTGCAAGCATTAGGAAGAAACTCACATGCGCTTCTCTGAAAGAGAAGCAGTCTGTTCCAACACTTCAATTCACTGTGTGAAGTGAATAGAGTGTTGCCTCACTTTCTAAATGCTGTCCTTTCAGAGAAAATCACGTTCCTTTGAAAGTGCCTTAAGCTACTTACAAGCATTTAACAGAAACTCACATGCGTTACTCTGAAAGAGAAGCAATCTGTTCCAACACTTCAATTCACTGTGCGAAGTGAATGGAGTGTTGCCTCACTTTCTAAATGCTGTCCTTTCAGAGAAAATCCCTTTCCATTGAAAGTGCCTTAAACTACTTTCAAGCATTCACAAAAAACTCACATGCGTTTCTCTGAAAGAGAAGCAGTCTGTTCCAACACTTCAATTCACTGTGCGAAGTGAATGGAGTGTTGCTTCACTTTCTAAATGCTGTCCTTTCAGAGAAAATCACTTTCCTATGAAAGTGCCTTAAGCTACTTGCAAGCATTAGGAAGAAACTCACATGCGTTTCTCTGAAAGAGAAGCAGTCTGTTCCAACACTTCAATTCACTGTGCGAAGTGAATGGAGTGTTGCTTCACTTTGTAAATGCTGTCCTTTCAGAGAAAATCACTTTCCTTTGAAAGTGCCTTAAGCTACTTGCAAGCATTAGGAAGAAACTCACATGCGTTTCTCTGAAAGAGAAGCAGTCTTTTCCAACACTTCAATTCACTGTGTGAAGTGAATGGAGTGTTGCCTCACTTTGTAAATGCTGTCCTTTCAGAGAAAATCACTTTCCTTTGAAAGTGCCTTAAGCTACTTACAAGCATTCAACAGAAACTCACATGCGTTTCTCTGAAAGAGAAGCAGTCTGTTCCAACACTTCAATTCACTGTGCGAAGTGAATGGAGTGGTGCTTCACTTTCTAAATGCTGTCCAATCAGAGAAAATCACTTTCCTTTGAAAGTGCCTTAAGCTACTTGCAAGCATTAGGAAGAAACTCACATGCGTTTCTCTGAAAGAGAAGTAGTCTGTTCCAACACTTCAATTCACTGTGCGAAGTGAATGGAGTGTTGCTTCACTTTCTAAATTCTGTTCTTTCAGAGAAAATCACTTTCCTTTGAAAGTGCCTTAAACTACTTTCAAGCATTCACAAAAAACTCACATGCGTTTCTCTGAAAGAGAAGCAGTCTGTTCCAACACTTCAATTCACTGTGCGAAATGAATGGAGTGTTGCTTCAGTTTCTAAATGCTGTCCTTTCAGAGAAAATCACTTTCCCTTGAAAGTGCCTTAAGCAACTTGCAAGAATTCACAAGAAACTCACATGCGTTTCTCTGAAAGAGAAGCAGTCTGTTCCAACACTTCAATTCACTGTGCGAAATGAATGGAGTGTTGCTTCACTTTCTAAATGCTGTCCTTTCAGAGAAAATCACTTTCCTTTGAAAGTGCCCTAAGCTACTTGCATGCATTAGGAAGAAACTCACATGCGTTTCTCTGAAAGAGAAGCAGTCTGTTCCAACACTTCAATTCACTGTGCGAAGTGAATGGAGTGTTGCCTCACTTTCTAAATGCTGTCCTTTCAGAGAAAATCACTTTCCTTTGAAAGTGCCTTAAACTACTTTCAATCATTCACAAAAAACTCACATGCGTTTCTCTGAAAGAGAAGCAGTCTGTTCCAACACTTCAATTCACTGTGCGAAGTGAATGGAGTGTTGCTTCACTTTCTAAATGCTGTCCTTTCAGAGAAAATCACTTTCCTTTGAAAGTGCCTTAAACTACTTGCAAGCATTAGGAAGAAACTCACATGCGTTTCTCTGAAAGAGAAGCAGTCTGTTCCAACACTTCAATTCACTGTGCGAAGTGAATGGAGTGTTGCCTCACTTTCTAAATGCTGTCCTTTCAGAGAAAATCACTTTCCATTGAAAGTGCCTTAAACTACTTTCAAGCATTCACAAAAAACTCACATGCGTTTCTCTGAAAGAGAAGCAGTCTGTTCCAACACTTCAATTCACTGTGCGAAGTGAATGGAGTGTTGCTTCACTTTCTAAATGCTGTCCTTTCAGAGAAAATCCCTTTCCTTTGATTGTGCCTTAAGCTACTTACAAGCATTCAACAGAAACTCACATGCATTTCTCTGAAAGAGAAGCAATCTGTTCCAACACTTCAATTCTCTGTGCGAAGTGAATGGAGTGTTGCTTCACTTTCTAAATGCTGTCCTTTCAGAGAAAATCACTTTCCTTTGAAAGTGCCTTAAGCTACTTGCAAGCATTCACAAGAAACACTAATGCGTTTCTATGAAAGAGAAGCAGTCTGTTCCAACACTTCAATTCATTGCGCGAAGGGAATGGAGTGTTGCTTTACTTTCTAAATGCTGTCCTTTCAGAGAAAATCACTTTCCTTTGAAAGAGCCTTAAGCTACTTACAAGCATTCAACAGAAACTCACATGCATTTCTCTGAAAGAGAAGCAGTCTGTTACAACACTTATATTCACTGCACGAAGGGATGGAGTGTTGCTTCACTTTCTAAATGCTGTCCTTTCAGAGAAAATCACTTTCCTTTGAAAGTGCCTTAAGCTACTTACAAGCATTCAACAGAAACTCACATGCGTTTCTCTGAAAGAGAAGCAATCTGTTCCAACACTTCAATTCACTGTGCGAAGTGAATGGAGTATTGCTTCACTTTCTAAATGCTGTCCTTTCAGAGAAAATCACTTTCCTTTGAAAGTGCCTTAAACTACTTTCAAGCATTCACAAAAACTCACATGCGTTTCTCTTAAAGAGAAGCAGTCTGTTCCAACACTTCAGTTCACTGTTCGAAGTGAATGGAGTGTTGTTTCAGTTTCTAAATGCTGTCCTTTCAGAGAAAATCACTTTCCTTTGAAAGTGCCTTAAGCAACTTGCAAGAATTCACAAGAAACTCACATGCGTTTCTCTGAAAGAGAGGCAGTCTGTTCCAACATTTCAATTCACTGTGTGAAGTGAATGGAGTGTTGCTTCACTTTGTAAATGCTGTCCTTTCAGAGAAAATCACTTTCCTTTGAAAGTGCCTTAAGCTACTTGCAAGCATTAGGAAGAAACTCACATGCGTTTCTCTGAAAGAGAAGCAGTCTTTTCCAACACTTCAATTCACTGTGTGAAGTGAATGGAGTGTTGCCTCACTTTGTAAATGCTGTCCTTTCAGAGAAAATCACTTTCCTTTGAAAGTGCCTTAAGCTACTTACAAGCATTCAACAGAAACTCACATGCGTTTCTCTGAAAGAGAAGCAGTCTGTTCCAACACTTCAATTCACTGTGCGAAGTGAATGGAGTGTTGCTTCACTTTCTAAATTCTGTTCTTTCAGAGAAAATCACTTTCCTTTGAAAGTGCCTTAAACTACTTTCAAGCATTCACAAAAAACTCACATGCGTTTCTGTGAAAGAGAAGCAGTCTGTTCCAACACTTCAATTCACTGTGCGAAGTGAATGGAGTGTTGCTTCAGTTTCTAAATGCTGTCCTTTCAGAGAAAATCACTTTCCCTTGAAAGTGCCTTAAGCAACTTGCAAGAATTCACAAGAAACTCACATGCGTTTCTCTGAAAGAGAAGCAGTCTGTTCCAACACTTCAATTCACTGTGCGAAGTGAATGGAGTGTTGCTTCACTTTCTAAATTCTGTTCTTTCAGAGAAAATCACTTTCCTTTAAGTGCCTTAAACTACTTTCAAGCATTCACAAAAAACTCACATGTGTTTCTGTGAAAGAGAAGCAGTCTGTTCCAACACTTCAATTCACTGTGCGAAGTGAATGGAGTGTTGCTTCAGTTTCTAAATGCTGTCCTTTCAGAGAAAATCACTTTCCCTTGAAAGTGCCTTAAGCAACTTGCAAGAATTCACAAGAAACTCACATGCGTTTCTCTGAAAGAGAAGCAGTCTGTTCCAACACTTCAATTCACTGTGCGAAGTGAATGGAGTGTTGCTTCACTTTCTAAATGCTGTCCTTTCAGAGAAAATCACTTTCCTTTGAAAGTGCCTCAAGCTACTTGCATGCATTAGGAAGAAAGTCACATGCGTTTCTCTGAAAGAGAAGCAGTCTGTTCCAACACTTCAATTCACTGTGCGAAGTGAATGGAGTGTTGCCTCACTTTCTAAATGCTGTCCTTTCAGAGAAAATCACTTTCCTTTGAAAGTGCCTTAAACTACTTTCAATCATTCACAAAAAACTCACATGCGTTTCTCTGAAAGAGAAGCAGTCTGTTCCAACACTTCAATTCACTGTGCGAAGTGAATGGAGTGTTGCTTCACTTTCTAAATGCTGTCCTTTCAGAGAAAATCACTTTCCTTTGAAAGTGCCTTAAACTACTTCCAAGCATTCACAAAAAACTCACATGCGTTTCTCTTAAAGAGAAGCAGTCTGTTCCAACACTTCAGTTCACTGTTCGAAGTGAATGGAGTGTTGTTTCAGTTTCTTAATGCTGTCCTTTCAGAGAAAATCACTTTCCTTTGAAAGTGCCTTAAGCAACTTGCAAGAATTCACAAGAAACTCACATGCGTTTCTCTGAAAGAGAAGCAGTCTGTTCCAACACTTCAGTTCACTGTTCGAAGTGAATGGAGTGTTGTTTCAGTTTCTAAATGCTGTCCTTTCAGAGAAAATCACTTTCCTTTGAAAGTGCCTTAAGCAACTTGCAAGAATTCACAAGAAACTCACATGCGTTTCTCTGAAAGAGAAGCAGTCTGTTCCAACACTTCAATTCACTGTGCGAAGTGAATGGAGTGTTGCTTCACTTTCTAAATGCTGTCCTTTCAGAGAAAATCACTTTCCTTTCAAAGTGCCTTAAGCTACTTACAAGCATTCACCAGAAACTCACATGCGTTTCTCTGAAAGAGAAGCAGTCTGTTCCAATACTTCAATTCACTGTGCGATGTGAATGGAGTGTTGCTTCACTTTCTAAATGCTGTCCTTTCAGAGAAAATCACTTTCCTTTTAAAGTGCCTTAAGCTACTTACAAGCATTCACCAGAAACTCACATGCGTTTCTCTGAAAGAGAAGCAGTCTGTTCCAACACTTCAATTCACTGTGCGAAGTGAATGGAGTGTTGCTTCACTTTCTAAATGCTGTCCTTTCAGAGAAAATCACTTTCCTTTGAAAGTGCCTTAAGCAACTTGCAAGCATTCACAAGAAACACTAATGCGTTTCTATGAAAGAGAAGCACTCTGTTCCAACACTTCAATTCACTGCACGAAGTGAATGGAGTGTTGCTTCACTTTCTAAATGCTGTCCTTTCAGAGAAAATCACTTTCCTTTGAAAGTGCCTTAAGCTACTTACAAGCATTCAACAGAAACTCACATGCGTTTCTCTGAAAGAGAAGCAGTCTGTTCCAACACTTCAATTCACTGTGCGAAGTGAATGGAGTGTTTCTTCACTTTCTAAATGCTGTCCAATCAGAGAAAATCACTTTCCTTTGAAAGTGCCTTAAGCTACTTGCAAGCATTAGGAAGAAACACACATGCGTTTCTCTGAAAGAGAAGCAGTCTGTTCCAACACTTCAATTCACTGTGCGAAGTGAATGGAGTGTTGCTTCACTTTCTAAATTCTGTTCTTTCAGAGAAAATCACTTTCCTTTGAAAGTGCCTTAAACTACTTTCAAGCATTCACAAAAAACTCACATGCGTTTCTGTGAAAGAGAAGCAGTCTGTTCTAACACTTCAATTCACTGTGCGAAGTGAATGGAGTGTTGCTTCAGTTTCTAAATGCTGTCCTTTCAGAGAAAATCACTTTCCCTTGAAAGTGCCTTAAGCAACTTGCAAGAATTCACAAGAAACTCACATGCGTTTCTCTGAAAGAGAAGCAGTCTGTTCCAACACTTCAATTCACTGTGCGAAGTGAATGGAGTGTTGCTTCACTTTCTAAATTCTGTTCTTTCAGAGAAAATCACTTTCCTTTGAAAGTGCCTTAAACTACTTTCAAGCATTCACAAAAAACTCACATGTGTTTCTGTGAAAGAGAAGCAGTCTGTTCCAACACTTCAATTCACTGTGCGAAGTGAATGGAGTGTTGCTTCAGTTTCTAAATGCTGTCCTTTCAGAGAAAATCACTTTCCCTTGAAAGTGCCTTAAGCAACTTGCAAGAATTCACAAGAAACTCACATGCGTTTCTCTGAAAGAGAAGCAGTCTGTTCCAACACTTCAATTAACTGTGCGAAGTGAATGGAGTGTTGCTTCACTTTCTAAATGCTGTCCTTTCAGAGAAAATCACTTTCCTTTGAAAGTGCCTCAAGCTACTTGCATGCATTAGGAAGAAAGTCACATGCGTTTCTCTGAAAGAGAAGCAGTCTGTTCCAACACTTCAATTCACTGTGCGAAGTGAATGGAGTGTTGCCTCACTTTCTAAATGCTGTCCTTTCAGAGAAAATCACTTTCCCTTGAAAGTGCCTTAAGCAACTTGCAAGAATTCACAAGAAACTCACATGCGTTTCTCTGAAAGAGAAGCAGTCTGTTCCAACACTTCAATTCACTGTGCGAAGTGAATGGAGTGTTGCTTCACTTTCTAAATGCTGTCCTTTCAGAGAAAATCACTTTCCTTTGAAAGTGCCTTAAACTACTTCCAAGCATTCACAAAAAACTCACATGCGTTTCTCTTAAAGAGAAGCAGTCTGTTCCAACACTTCAGTTCACTGTTCGAAGTGAATGGAGTGTTGTTTCAGTTTCTTAATGCTGTCCTTTCAGAGAAAATCACTTTCCTTTGAAAGTGCCTTAAGCAACTTGCAAGAATTCACAAGAAACTCACATGCGTTTCTCTGAAAGAGAAGCACTCTGTTCCAACACTTCAGTTCACTGTTCGAAGTGAATGGAGTGTTGTTTCAGTTTCTAAATGCTGTCCTTTCAGAGAAAATCACTTTCCTTTGAAAGTGCCTTAAGCAACTTGCAAGAATTCACAAGAAACTCACATGCGTTTCTCTGAAAGAGAAGCAGTCTGTTCCAACACTTCAATTCACTGTGCGAAGTGAATGGAGTGTTGCTTCACTTTCTAAATGCTGTCCTTTCAGAGAAAATCTCTTTCCTTTGAAAGTGCCTTAAGCTACTTACAAGCATTCACCAGAAACTCACATGCGTTTCTCTGAAAGAGAAGCAGTCTGTTCCAATACTTCAATTCACTGTGCGATGTGAATGGAGTGTTGCTTCACTTTCTAAATGCTGTCCTTTCAGAGAAAATCACTTTCCTTTTAAAGTGCCTTAAGCTACTTACAAGCATTCACCAGAAACTCACATGCGTTTCTCTGAAAGAGAAGCAGTCTGTTCCAACACTTCAATTCACTGTGCGAAGTGAATGGAGTGTTGCTTCACTTTCTAAATGCTGTCCTTTCAGAGAAAATCACTTTCCTTTGAAAGTGCCTTAAGCAACTTGCAAGCATTCACAAGAAACACTAATGCGTTTCTATGAAAGAGAAGCACTCTGTTCCAACACTTCAATTCACTGCACGAAGTGAATGGAGTGTTGCTTCACTTTCTAAATGCTGTCCTTTCAGAGAAAATCACTTTCCTTTGAAAGTGCCTTAAGCTACTTACAAGCATTCAACAGAAACTCACATGCGTTTCTCTGAAAGAGAAGCAGTCTGTTCCAACACTTCAATTCACTGTGCGAAGTGAATGGAGTGTTTCTTCACTTTCTAAATGCTGTCCAATCAGAGAAAATCACTTTCCTTTGAAAGTGCCTTAAGCTACTTGCAAGCATTAGGAAGAAACACACATGCGTTTCTCTGAAAGAGAAGCAGTCTGTTCCAACACTTCAATTCACTGTGCGAAGTGAATGGAGTGTTGCTTCACTTTCTAAATTCTGTCCTTTCAGAGAAAATCACTTTCCTTGGAAAGTGCCTTAAACTACTTTCAAGCATTCACAAAAAACTCACATGCGTTTCTGTGAAAGAGAAGCAGTCTGTTCCAACACTTCAATTCACTGTGCGAAGTGAATGGAGTGTTTCTTCAGTTTCTAAATGCTGTCCTTTCAGAGAAAATCACTTTCCTTTGAAAGTGCCTTAAGCAACTTGCAAGAATTCACAAGAAACTCACATGCGTTTCTCTGAAAGAGAAGCAGTCTGTTCCAACACTTCAATTCACTGTGCGAAGTGAATGGAGTGTTGCTTCACTTTCTAAATGCTGTCCTTTCAGAGAAAATCACTTTCCTTTGAAAGTGCCTTAAGCTACTTGCAAGCATTAGGAAGAAACTCACATGCGTTTCTCTGAAAGAGAAGCAGTCTGTTCCAACACTTCAATTCACTGTGCGAAGTGAATGGAGTGTTGCCTCACTTTCTAAATGCTGTCCTTTCAGAGAAAATCACTTTCCTTTGAAAGTGCCTTAAACTACTTTCAAGCATTCACAAAAAACTCACATGCGTTTCTCTGAAAGAGAAGCAGTCTGTTCCAACACTTCAATTCACTGTGCGAAGTGAATGGAGTGGTGCTTCACTTTCTAAATGCTGTCCTTTCAGAGAAAATCACTTTCCTTTGAAAGTGCCTTAAACTACTTTCAAGCATTCACAAAAAACTCACATGCATTTCTCTGAAAGAGAAGCAGTCTGTTCCAACACTTCAATTCACTGTGCGAAGTGAATGGAGTGTTGCTTCACTTTCTAAATGCTGTCCTTTCAGAGAAAATCACTTTCCTTTTAAAGTGCCTTAAGCTACTTACAAGCATTCACCAGAAACTCACATGCGTTTCTCTTAAAGAGAAGCAGTCTGTTCCAACACTTCAATTCACTGTGCGAAGTGAATGGAGTGTTGCTTCACTTTCTAAATGCTGTCCTTTCAGAGAAAATCACTTTGCTTTGAAAGTGCCTTAAGCAACTTGCAAGCATTCACAAGAAATACTAATGCGTTTCTATGAAAGAGAAGCACTCTGTTCCAACACTTCAATTCACTGCACGAAGGGAATGGAGTGTTGCTTCACTTTATAAATGCTGTCCTTTCAGAGAAAATCACTTTCCTTTGAAAGTGCCTTAAGCAACTTGCAAGAATTCACAAGAAACTCACATGCGTTTCTCTTAAAGAGAAGCAGTCTGTTCCAACACTTCAATTCACTGTGCGAAGTGAATGGAGTGTTGCCTCACTTTCTAAATGCTGTCCTTTCAGAGAAAATCACTTTCCTTTGAAAGTGCCTTAAACTACTTTCAAGCATTCACAAAAAACTCACATGCGTTTCTCTGAAAGAGAAGCAGTCAGTTCCAACACTTCAATTCACTGTGCGAAGTGAATGGAGTGTTGCTCCACTTTCTAAATGCTGTCCTTTCAGAGAAAATCACTTTCCTTTGAAAGTGCCTTAAGCTACTTACAAGCATTCAACAGAAACTCACATGCATTTCTCTGAAAGAGAAGCAGTCTGTTCCAACACTTCAATTCACTGTACAAAGTGAATGGAGTGTTGCTTCACTTTCTAAATGCTGTCCTTTCAGAGAAAATCACTTTCCTTTGAAAGTGCCTTAAGCTACTTACAAGCATTGAACAGAAACTCACATGCGTTTCTCTGAAAGAGAAGCAGTCTGTTCCAACACTTCAATTAACTGTGCAAAGTGAATGGAGTGTTGCTTCACTTTCTAAATGCTGTCCTTTCAGAGAAAATCACTTTCCTTTGAAAGTGCCTTAAACTACTTTCAAGCATTCACAAAAAACTCACATGCGTTTCTCTTAAAGAGAAGCAGTCTGTTCCAACACTTCAGTTCACTGTGCGAAGTGAATGGAGTGTTGTTTCAGTTTCTAAATGCTGTCCTTTCAGAGAAAATCACTTTCCTTTGAAAGTGCCTTAAGCTACTTGCAAGCATTAGGAAGAAACTCACATGCGTTTCTCTGAAAGAGAAGCAGTCCGTTCCAACACTTCAATTCACTGTGCGAAGTGAATGGAGTGTTGCTTCACTTTCTAAATGCTGTCCTTTCAGAGAAAATCACTTTCCTTTGAAAGTGCCTTAAGCTACTTGCAAGCATTAGGAAGAAAGTCACATGCGTTTCTCTGAAAGAGAAGCAGTCTGTTCCAACACTTCAATTCACTGTGCGAAGTGAATGGAGTGTTGCCTCACTTTCTAAATGCTGTCCTTTCAGAAAAAATCACTTTCCATTGATAGTGCCTTAAACTACTTTCAAGCATTCACAAAAAACTCACATGCGTTTCTCTGAAAGAGAAGCAGTCTGTTCCAACACTTCAATTCACTGTGCGAAGTGAATGGAGTGTTGCTTCACTTTCTAAATGCTGTCCTTTCAGAGAAAATCCCTTTCCTTTGAATGTGCCTTAAACTACTTACAAGCATTCAACAGAAACTCACATGCCTTTCTCTGAAAGAGAAGCAATCTGTTCCAACACTTCAATTCTCTTTGCGAAGTGAATGGAGTGTTGCTTCACTTTCTAAATGCTGTCCTTTCAGAGAAAATCACTTTCCTTTGATAGTGCCTTAAGCTACTTGCAAGCATTCACAGGAAACACTAATGCGTTTCTATGAAAGAGAAGCAGTCTGTTCCAACACTTCATTTCATTGCGCGAAGTGAATGGAGTGTTGCTTTACTTTCTAAATGCTGTCCTTTCAGAGAAAATCACTTTCCTTTGAAAGAGCCTTAAGCTACTTACAAGCATTCAACAGAAACTCACATGCATTTCTCTGAAAGAGAAGCAGTCGGTTCCAACACTTCAATTCACTGTACAAAGTGAATGGAGTGTTGCTTCACTTTCTAAATGCTATCCTTTCAGAGAATATCACTTTCCTTTGAAAGTGCCTTAAGCAACATGCAAGCATTCACAAGAAACACTAATGCATTTCTATGAAAGAGAAGCAGTCTGTTCCAACACTTCAATTCACTGCACGAAGGGAATGGAGTGTTGCTTCACTTTCTAAATGCTGTCCTTTCAGAGAAAATCACTTTCCTTTGAAAGTGCCTTAAGCTACTTACAAGCATTTAACAGAAACTCACATGCGTTTCTCTGAAAGAGAAGCAGTCTGTTCCAACACTTCAATTCACTGTGCGAAGTGAATAGAGTGTTGCTTCACTTTCTAAATGCTGTTCTTTCAGAGAAAATCATTTTCCTTTGAAAGTGCCTTAAGCTACTTGCAAGCATTAGGAAGAAACTCACATGCGTTTCTCTGAAAGAGAAGCAGTCCGTTCCAACACTTCAATTCACTGTGCGAAGTGAATGGAGTGTTGCTTCACTTTGTAAATGCTGTCCTTTTAGAGAAAATCACTTTCCTTTGAAAGTGCCTTAAGCTACTTGCAAGCATTAGGAAGAAACTCACATGCGTTTCTCTGAAAGAGAAGCAGTCTGTTCCAACACTTCAATTCACTGTGCGAAGTGAATGGAGTGTTGCCTCACTTTCTAAATGCTGTCCTTTCAGAGAAAATCACTTTCCATTGAAAGTGCCTTAAACTACTTTCAAGCATTCACAAAAAACTCACATGCGTTTCTCTGAAAGAGAAGCAGTCTGTTCCAACACTTCAATTCACTGTGCGAAGTGAATGGAGTGTTGCTTTACTTTCTAAATGCTGTCCTTTCAGAGAAAATCCCTTTCCTTTGAATGTGCCTTAAGCTACTTACAAGCATTCAACAGAAACTCACATGCATTTCTCTGAAAGAGAAGCAATCTGTTCCAACACTTCAATTCTCTGTGCGAAGTGAATGGAGTGTTGCTTCACTTTCTAAATGCTGTCCTTTCAGAGAAAATCACTTTCCTTTGAAAGTGCCTTAAGCTACTTGCAAGCATTCACAAGAAACACTAATGCGTTTCTCTGAAAGAGAAGCAGTCTGTTCCAACACTTCAATTCATTGCGCGAAGGGAATGGAGTGTTGCTTTACTTTCTAAATGCTGTCCTTTCAGAGAAAATCACTTTCCTTTGAAAGTGCCTTAAGCAACTTGCAAGCATTCACAAGAAACACTAATGCGTTTCTATGAAAGAGAAGCAATCTGTTCCAACACTTCAATTCACTGCACGAAGGGAATGGAGTGTTGCTTCACTTTCTGAATGCTGTCCTTTCAGAGAAAATCACTTTCCTTTGAAAGTGCCTTAAGCTACTTACAAGCATTCACCAGAAACTCACATGCGTTTCTCTGAAAAAGAAGCAGTCTGTTCCAACACTTCAATTCACTGTGCGAAGTGAATGGAGTGTTGCTTCACTTTCTAAATGCTGTCCAATCAGAGAAAATCACTTTCCTTTGAAAGTGCCTTAAGCTACTTGCAAGCATTAGGAAGAAACTCACATGCGTTTCTCTGAAAGAGAAGCAGTCTGTTCCAACACTTCAATTCACTGTGCGAAGTGAATGGAGTGTTGCTTCACTTTCTAAATGCTGTGCTTTCAGAGAAAATCACTTTCCTTTGAAAGTGCCTTAAACTACTTTCAAGCATTCACAAAAAACTCACATGCGTTTCTGTGAAAGAGAAGCAGTCTGTTCCAACACTTCAATTCACTGTGCGAAGTGAATGGAGTGTTGCTTCAGTTTCTAAATGCTGTCCTTTCAGAGAAAATCACTTTCCTTTGAAAGTGCCTTAAGCAACTTGCAAGAATTCAGAAGAAACTCACATGCGTTTCTCTGAAAGAGAAGCAGTCTGTTCCAACACTTCAATTCACTGTGCGAAGTGAATGGAGTGTTGCTTCACTTTCTAAATGCTGTCCTTTCAGAGAAAATCACTTTCCTTTGAAAGTGCCTTAAGCTACTTGCAAGCATTCACAAGAAACACTAATGCGTTTCTATGAAAGAGAAGCAGTCTGTTCCAACACTTCAATTCATTGCGCGAAGGGAATGGAGTGTTGCTTTGCTTTCTAAATGCTGTCCTGTCAGAGAAAATCACTTTCCTTTGAAAGAGCCTTAAGGTACTTACAAGCATTCAACAGAAACTCACATGCATTTCTCTTAAAGAGAAGCAGTCTGTTCCAACACTTCAATTCACTGTGCGAAGTGAATGGAGTGTTGCTTCACTTTCGAAATGCTGTCCTTTCAGAGAAAATCACTTTCCTTTGAAAGTGCCTTAAGCTACTTGCAAGCATTAGGAAGAAACTCACATGCGTTTCTCTGAAAGAGAAGCAGTCTGTTCCAACACTTAAATTCACAGTTGCGAAGTGAATGGAGTGTTGCCTCACTTTCTAAATGCTGTCCTTTCAGAGAAAATCACTTTCCTTTGAACGTGCCTTAAACTACTTTCAAGCATTCACAAAAAACTCACATGCGTTTCTCTGAAAGAGAAGCAGTCTGTTCCAACACTTCAATTCACTATGCGAAGTGAATGGAGCGTTGCTTCACTTTCTAAATGCTGTCCTTTCAGAGAAAATCACTTTCCTTTGAACGTGCCTTAAACTACTTTCAAGCATTCACAAAAAACTCACATGCGTTTCTCTGAAAGAGAAGCAGTCTGTTCCAACACTTCAATTCACTGTGTGAAGTGAATAGAGTGTTGCCTCACTTACTAAATGCTGTCCTTCAGAGAAAATCACTTTCCTTTGAAAGTGCCTTAAGCTAATTGCAAGCATTAGGAAGAAACTCACATGCGTTTCTCTGAAAGAGAAGCAGTCTGTTCCAACACTTCAATTCACTGTGCGAAGTGAATGGAGTGTTGCCTCACTTTCTAAATGCTGTCCTTTCAGAGAAAATCACTTTCCTTTGAAAGTGCCTTAAACTACTTTCAAGCATTCACAAAAAACTCACATGCGTTTCTCTGAAAGAGAAGCAGTCTGTTCCAACACTATAATTCACTGTGCGAAGTGAATGGAGTGTTGTTTCACTTTCTAAATGCTGTCCTTTCAGAGAAAATCACTTTCCTTTGATAGTGCCTTAAGCTACTTGCAAGCATTAGGAAGAAACTCACATGCGTTTCTCTGAAAGAGAAGCAGTCTGTTCCAACACTTCAATTCACTGTGTGAAGTGAATAGAGTGTTGCATCACTTTCTAAATGCTGTCCTTTCAGAGAAAATCACTTTCCTTTGAAAGTGCCTTAAGCTACTTACAAGCATTTAACAGAAACTCACATGCGCTTCTCTGAAAGAGAAGCAGTCTGTTCCAACACTTCAATTCACTGTGCGAAGAGAATGGAGTGTTGCTTCACTTTCTAAATGCTGTCCTTTCAGAGAAAATCCCTTTCCTTTGAATTTGTCTTAAGCTACTTACAAGCATTCAACAGAAACTCACATGCATTTCTCTGAAAGAGAAGCAATCTGTTCCAACACTTCAATTCTCTGTGCGAAGTGAATGGACTGTTGCTTCACTTTCTAAATGCTGTCCTTTCAGAGAAAATCACTTTCCTTTGAAAGTGCCTTAAGCTACTTGCAAGCATTCACAAGGAACACTAATGCGTTTCTATGAAAGAGAAGCACTCTGTTCCAACACTTCAATTCATTGCGTGAAGGGAATGGAGTGTTGCTTTACTTTCTAAATACTGTCCTTTCAGAGAAAATCACTTTCCTTTGAAAGAGCCTTAAGCTAGTTACAAGCATTCAACAGAAACTCACATGCATTTCTCTGAAAGAGAAGCAGTCTGTTCCAACACTTCAATTCACTGTACAAAGTGAATGGAGTGTTGCTTCACTTTCTAAATGCTGTCCTTTCAGAGAAAATCACTTTCCTTTGAAAGTGCCTTAAGCAACTTGCAAGCATTCACAAGAAACACTAATGCGTTTCTATGAAAGAGAAGCACTCTGTTCCAACACTTCAATTCACTGCACGAAGGGAATGGAGTGTTGCTTCACTTTCTAAATGCTGTCCTTTCAGAGAAAATCACTTTCCTTTGAAAGTGCCTTAAGCTACTTACAAGCATTCACCAGAAACTCACATGCGTTTCTCTGAAAAAGAAGCAGTCTGTTCCAACACTTCAATTCACTGTGCGAAGTGAATGGAGTGTTGCTTCACTTTCTAAATGCTGTCCAATCAGAGAAAATCACTTTCCTTTGAAAGTGCCTTAAGCTACTTGCAAGCATTAGGAAGAAACTCACATGCGTTTCTCTGAAAGAGAAGCAGTCTGTTCCAACACTTCAATTCACTGTGTGAAGTGAATGGAGTGTTGCTTCACTTTCTAAATACTGTCCTTTCAGAGAAAATCACTTTCCTTTGAAAATGCCTTAAACTACTTTCAAGCATTCACAAAAAACTCACATGCGTATCTGTGAAAGAGAAGCAGTCTGTTCCAACACTTCAATTCACTGTGCGAAGTGAATGGAGTGTTGCTTCAGTTTCTAAATGCTGTCCTTTCAGAGAAAATCACTTTCCTTTGAAAGTGCCTTAAGCTACTTACAAGCATTCACAAGAAACTCACATGCGTTTCTCTGAAAGAGAAGCAGTCTGTTCCAACACTTCAATTCACTGTGCGAAGTGAATGGATTGTTGCTTCACTTTCTAAATGCTGTCCTTTCAGAGAAAATCACGTTCCTTTGAAAGTGCCTTAAGCTACTTGCAAGCATTAGGAAGAAACTCACATGCGTTTCTCTGAAAGAGAAGCAGTCTTTTCCAACACTTCAATTTACTGTGCGAAGTGAATGGAGTGTTGCCTCACTTTCTAAATGCTGTCCTTTCAGAGAAAATCACTTTCCTTTGAAAGTGCCTTAAACTACTTTCAAGCATTAACAAAAAACTCACATGCGTTTCTCTGAAAGAGAAGCAGTCTGTTCCAACATTTCAATTCACTGTGCGAAGTGAATGGAGTGTTGCTTCACTTTCTAAATGCTGTCCATTCAGGGAAAATCACTTTCCTTTGATAGTGCCTTAAGCTACTTGCAAGCATTAGGAAGAAACTCACATGCGTTTCTCTGAAAGAGAAGCAGTCCGTTCCAACACTTCAATTCACTGTGCGAAGTGAATGGAGTGTTGCTTCACTTTCTAAATGCTGTCCTTTCAGAGAAAATCACTTTCCTTTGAAAGTGCCTTAAGCTACTTGCAAGCATTTGGAAGAAACTCACATGCGTTTCTCTGAAAGAGAAGCAATCTGTTCCAACACTTCAATTCATTGTGCGAAGGGAATGGAGTGTTGCTTTACTTTCTAAATGCTGTCCTTTCAGAGAAAATCACTTTCCTTTGAAAGAGCCTTAAGCTACTTACAAGCATTCAACAGAAACTCACATGCATTTCTCTGAAAGAGAAGCAGTCGGTTCCAACACTTCAATTCACTGTACAAAGTGAATGGAGTGTTGCTTCACTTTTTAAATGCTGTCCTTTAGGAGAAAATCACTTTCCTTTGAAAGTGCCTTAAGCAACTTGCAAGCATTCTCAAGAAACACTAATGCGTTTCTATGAAAGAGAAGCACTCTGTTCCAACACTTCAATTCACTGCACGAAGTGAATGGAGTGTTGCTTCACTTTCTAAATGCTGTCCTTTCAGAGAAAATCACTTTCCTTTGAAAGTGCCTTAAACTACTTTCAAGCATTCATAAAAAACTCACATGTGTTTCTCTGAAAGAGAAGCAGTCTGTTCCAACACTTCAGTTCACTGTGCGAAGTGAATGGAGTGTTGCTTCACTTTCTAAATGCTGTCCTTTCAGAGAAAATCACTTTCCTTTGATAGTGCCTTAAGCTGCTTGCAAGCATTAGGAAGAAACTCACATGCGTTTCTCTGAAAGAGAAGCAGTCTGTTCCAACACTTCAATTCACTGTGTGAAGTGAATAGAGTGTTGCCTCACTTTCTAAATGCTGTCCTTTCAGAGAAAATCACTTTCTTTGAAAGTGCCTTAAGCTACTTACAAGCATTTAACAGAAACTCACATGCGTTTCTCTGAAAGAGAAGCAGTCTGTTCCAACACTTCAATTCACTGTGCGAAGTGAATGGAGTGTTGCTTCACTTTCTAAATGCTGTCCTTTCAGAGAAAATCACTTTCCTTTCAAAGTGCCTTAAGCTACTTACAAGCATTCACCAGAAACTCACATGCGTTTCTCTGAAAGAGAAGCAGTCTGTTCCAACACTTCAATTCACTGTGCGAAGTGAATGGAGTGTTGCTTCACTTTCTAAATGCTGTCCTTTCAGAGAAAATCACTTTCCTTTGAAAGTGCCTTAAGCTACTTGCAAGCATTCACAAGAAACACTAATGCGTTTCTATGAAAGAGAAGCAGTCTGTTCCAACACTTCAGTTCATTGCGCGAAGGGTATGGAGTGTTGCTTTACTTTCTAAATGCTGTCCTTTCAGAGAAAATCACTTTCCTTTGAAAGAGCCTTAAGTTACTTACAAGCATTCAACAGAAATTCACATGCATTTCTCTGAAAGAGAAGCAGTCTGTTCCAACACTTCAATTCACTGTACAAAGTGAATGGAGTGTTGCTTCACTTTCTAAATGCTATCCTTTCAGAGAAAATCACTTTCCTTTGAAAGTGCCTTAAGCAACTTGCAAGCATTCACCAGAAACTCACATGCGTTTCTCTGAAAGAGAAGCAGTCTGTTCCAACACTTCAATTCACTGTGCGAAGTGAATGGAGTGTTGCATCACTTTCTAAATGCTGTCCAATCAGAGAAAATCACTTTCCTTTGAAAGTGCCTTAAGCTACTTGCAAGCATTAGGAAGAAACTCACATGCGTTTCTCTGAAAGAGAAGCAGTCTGTTCCAACACTTCAATTCACTGTGCGAAGTGAATGGAGTGTTGCTTAACTTTCTAAACTCTGTCCTTTCAGAGAAAATCACTTTCTTTGAAAATGCCTTAAACTACTTTCAAGCATTCACAAAAAACTCACATGCGTTTTTGTGAAAGAGAAGCAGTCTGTTCCAACACTTCAATTCACTCTGCGAAGTGAATGGAGTGTTGCTTCAGTTTCTAAATGCTGTCCTTTCAGAGAAAATCACTTTCCTTTGAAAGTGCCTTAAGCAACTTGCAAGAATTCACAAGAAACTTACATGCGTTTCTCTGAAAGAGAAGCAGTCTGTTCCAACACTTCACTTCACTGTGCGAAGTGAATGGAGTGTTGCTTCACTTTCTAAATGCTGTCCAATCAGAGAAAATCACTTTCCTTTGAAAGTGCCTTAAGCTACTTGCAAGCATTAGGAAGAAACTCACATGCGTTTCTCTGAAAGAGAAGCAGTCTGTTCCAACACTTCAATTCACTGTGCAAAGTGAATGGAGTGTTGCCTCACTTTCTAAATGCTGTCCTTTCAGAGAAAATCACTTTCCATTGAAAGTGCCTTAAACTACTTTCAAGCATTCACAAAAAACTCACATGCGTTTCTCTGAAAGAGAAGCAGTCTGTTCCAACACTTCAATTCACTGTGCGAAGTGAATGGAGTGTTGCTTCACTTTCTAAATGCTGTCCTTTCAGAGAAAATCCCTTTCCTTTGAATGTACCTTAAGCTACTTACAAGCATTCAACAGAAACACACGTGCATTTCTCTGAAAGAGAAGCAATCTGTTCCAACACTTCAATTCTCTGTGCGAAGTGAATGGAGTGTTGCTTCACTTTCTAAATGCTGTCCTTTCAGAGAAAATCCCTTTCATTTGAAAGTGCCTTAAGCTACTTGCAAGCATTCAACAGAAACTCACATGCGTTTCTTTGAAAGAGATGCAGTCTGTTCCAACACTTCAATTCACTGTGCGAAGTGAATGGAGTGTTGCTTCACTTTCTAAATGCTGTCCTTTCAGAGAAAATCACTTTCCTTTGAAAGTGCCTTAAACTACTTTCAAGCATTCACAAAAAACTCACATGCGTTTCTCTTAAAGAGAAGCAGTCTGTTCCAACACTTCAGTTCACTGTGCGAAGTGAATGGAGTGTTGTTTCAGTTTCTAAAAGCTGTCCTTTCAGAGAAAATCACTTTCCTTTGAAAGTGCCTTAAGCAACTTGCAAGAATTCACAAGAAACTCACATGCGTTTCTCTGAAAGAGAAGCAGTCTGTTCCAACACTTCAATTCACTGTGCGAAGTGAATGGAGTGTTGCTTCACTTTCTAAATGCTGTCCTTTCAGAGAAAATCACTTTCCTTTGAAAGTGCCTTAAGCTACTTACAAGCATTCACCAGAAACTCACATGCGTTTCTATGAAAGAGAAGCAGTCTGTTCCAATACTTCAATTCACTCTGCGAAGTGAATGGAGTGTTGCTTCACTTTCTAAATGCTGTCCTTTCAGAGAAAATCACTTTCCTTTGAAAGTGCCTTAAGCTACTTACTAGCATTCACCAGAAACTCACATGGGTTTCTCTGAAAGAGAAGCAGTCTGTTCCAACACTTCAATTCACTGTGCGAAGTGAATGGAGTGTTGCTTCACTTTCTAAATGCTGTCCTTTCAGAGAAAATCACTTTCCTTTGAAAGTGCCTTAAGCTACTTACAAGCATTCACCGGAAACTCACATGCGTTTCTCTGAAAGAGAAGCAGTCTGTTCCAGCACTTCAATTCACTGTGCGAAGTGAATGGAGTGTTGCTTCACTTTCTAAATGCTGTCCTTTCAGAGAAAATCACTTTCATTTGATAGTGCCTTAAGCTACTTGCCAGCATTAGGAAGAAACTCACATGCATTTCTCTGAAAGAGAAGCAGTCTGTTCCAACACTTCAATTCACTGTGTGAAGTGAATAGAGTGTTGCCTCACTTTCTAAATGCTGTCCTTTCAGAGAAAATCACTTTCCTTTGAAAGTGCCTTAAGCTACTTACAAGCATTTAACAGAAATTCACATGCGTTTCTCTGAAAGAGAAGCAGTCTGTTCCAACACTTCAATTCACTGTGCGAAGTGAATGGAGTGTTGCCTCACTTTCTAAATGCTGTCCTTTCAGAGAAAATCCCTTTCAATTGAAAGTGACTTAAACTACTTTCAAGCATTCACAAAAAACTCACATGCGTTTCTCTGAAATAGAAGCAGTCTGTTCCAACACTTCAATTCACTGTGCGAAGTGAATGGAGTGTTGCTTCACTTTCTAAATGCTGTCCTTTCAGAGAAAATCCCTTTCCTTTGAATGTGCCTTAAGCTACTTGCAAGCATTCACAAGAAACACTAATGCATTACTTTGAAAGAGAAGCAGTCTGTTCCAACACTTCAATTCATTGCGCGAAGGGAATGGAGTGTTGCTCTACTTTCTAAATGCTGTCCTTTCAGAGAAAATCACTTTCCTTTGAAAGAGCCTTTAGCTACTTACAAGCATTCAACAGAAACTCACATGCATTTCTCTGAAAGAGAAG
The DNA here is from genome assembly GCF_982192425.1 of Myodes glareolus. Lineage (NCBI taxonomy): Eukaryota > Metazoa > Chordata > Mammalia > Rodentia > Cricetidae > Myodes > Myodes glareolus. The sequence continues at coordinate 2,521,246 of NW_028263211.1, read as the reverse complement.
CAGTCTGTTTCAACACTTCAATTCACTGTACAAAGTGAATGGAGTGTTGCTTCACTTTCTAAATTCTGTCCTTTCAGAGAAAATCACTTTCCTTTGAAAGTGCCTTAAGCAACTTGCAAGCATTCACAAGAAACACTAATGCGTTTCTATGAAAGAGAAGCACTCTGTTCCAACACTTCAATTCACTGTGCGAAGTGAATGGAGTGTTGCTTCACTTTCTAAATGCTGTCCATTCAGCGAAAATCACTTTCCTTTGATAGTGCCTTAAGCTACTTGCAAGCATTAGGAAGAAACTCACATGCGTTTCTCTGAAAGAGAAGCAGTCTGTTCCAACACTTCAATTCACTGTGTGAAGTGAATAGAGTGTTGCCTCACTTTCTAAATGCTGTCCTTTCAGAGAAAATCACTTTCCTTTGAAAGTGCCTTAAGCTACTTACAAGCATTTACCAGAAACTCACATGCGTTTCTCTGAAAGAGAAGGAGTCTGTTCCAACACTTCAATTCACTGTGCGAAGTGAATGGATTGTTGCTTCACTTTCTAAATGCTGTTCTTTCAGAGAAAATCACTTTCCTTTGAAAGTGCCTTAAGCTACTTGCAAGCATTAGGAAGAAACTCACATGCGTTTCTCTGAAAGAGAAGCAGTCCGTTCCAACACTTCAATTCACTGTGAGAAGTGAATGGAGTGTTGCTTCACTTTCTAAATGCTGTCCTTTCAGAGAAAATCACTTTCCTTTGAAAGTGCCTTAAGCTACTTGCAAGCATTAGGAAGAAACTCACATGCGTTTCTCTGAAAGAGAAGCAGTCTGTTCCAACACTTCAATTCATTGTGCGAAGGGAATGGAGTGTTGCTTTACTTTCTAAATGCTGTCCTTTCAGAGAAAATCACTTTCCTTTGAAAGAGCCTTAAGCTACTTACAAGCATTCAACAGAAACTCACATGCATTTCTCTGAAAGAGAAGCAGTCAGTTCCAACACTTCAATTCACTGTACAAAGTGAATGGAGTGTTGCTTCACTTTCTAAATGCTGTCCTTTAGGAGAAAATCACTTTCCTTTGAAAGTGCCTTAAGCAACTTGCAAGCATTCTCAAGAAACACTAATGCGTTTCTATGAAAGAGAAGCACTCTGTTCCAACACTTCAATTCACTGCACGAAGTGAATGGAGTGTTGCTTCACTTTCTAAATGCTGTCCTTTCAGAGAAAATCACTTTCCTTTGAAAGTGCCTTAAACTACTTTCAAGCATTCATAAAAAACTCACATGTGTTTCTCTGAAAGAGAAGCAGTCTGTTCCAACACTTCAGTTCACTGTGCGAAGTGAATGGAGTGTTGCTTCACTTTCTAAATGCTGTCCTTTCAGAGAAAATCACTTTCCTTTGATAGTTCCTTAAGCTGCTTACAAGCATTAGGAAGAAACTCACATGCGTTTCTCTGAAAGAGAAGCAGTCTGTTCCAACACTTCAATTCACTGTGTGAAGTGAATAGAGTGTTGCCTCACTTTCTAAATGCTGTCCTGTCAGAGAAAATCACTTTCTTTGAATGTGCCTTAAGCTACTTACAAGCATTTAACAGAAACTCACATGCGTTTCTCTGAAAGAGAAGCAGTCTGTTCCAACACTTCAATTCACTGTGCGAAGTGAATGGAGTGTTGCTTCACTTTCTAAATGCTGTCCTTTCAGAGAAAATCACTTTCCTTTCAAAGTGCCTTAAGCTACTTACAAGCATTCACCAGAAACTCACATGCGTTTCTCTGAAAGAGAAGCAGTCTGTTCCAACACTTCAATTCACTGTGCGAAGTGAATGGAGTGTTGCTTCACTTTCTAAATGCTGTCCTTTCAGAGAAAATCACTTTCCTTTGAAAGTGCCTTAAGCTACTTGCAAGCATTCACAAGAAACACTAATGCGTTTCTATGAAAGAGAAGCAGTCTGTTCCAACACTTCAGTTCATTGCGCGAAGGGTATGGAGTGTTGCTTTACTTTCTAAATGCTGTCCTTTCAGAGAAAATCACTTTCCTTTGAAAGAGCCTTAAGCTACTTACAAGCATTCAACAGAAACTCACATGCATTTCTCTGAAAGAGAAGCAGTCTGTTCCAACACTTCAATTCACTGTACAAAGTGAATGGAGTGTTGCTTCACTTTCTAAATGCTATCCTTTCAGAGAAAATCACTTTCCTTTGAAAGTGCCTTAAGCAACTTGCAAGCATTCACAAGAAACACTAATGCGTTTCTATGAAAGAGAAGCAGTCTGTTCCAACACTTCCATTCACTGCACGAAGGGAATGGAGTGTTGCTTCACTTTCTAAATGCTGTCCTTTCAGAGAAAATCACTTTCCTTTGAAAGTGCCTCAAGCTACTTACAGGCATTCACCAGAAACTCACATGCGTTTCTCTGAAAGAGAAGCAGTCTGTTCCAACACTTCAATTCACTGTGCGAAGTGAATGGAGTGTTGCATCACTTTCTAAATGCTGTCCAATCAGAGAAAATCACTTTCCTTTGAAAGTGCCTTAAGCTACTTGCAAGCATTAGGAAGAAACTCACATGCGTTTCTCTGAAAGAGAAGCAGTCTGTTCCAACACTTCAATTCACTGTGCGAAGTGAATGGAGTGTTGCTTCACTTTCTAAACTCTGTCCTTTCAGAGAAAATCACTTTCTTTGAAAGTGCCTTAAACTACTTTCAAGCATTCACAAAAAACTCACATGCGTTTTTGTGAAAGAGAAGCAGTCTGTTCCAACACTTCAATTCACTCTGCGAAGTGAATGGAGTGTTGCTTCAGTTTCTAAATGCTGTCCTTTCAGAGAAAATCACTTTCCTTTGAAAGTGCCTTAAGCAACTTGCAAGAATTCACAAGAAACTCACATGCGTTTCTCTGAAAGAGAAGCAGTCTGTTCCAACACTTCAATTCACTGTGCGAAGTGAATGGAGTGTTGCTTCACTTTCTAAATGCTGTCCAATCAGAGAAAATCACTTTCCTTTGAAAGTGCCTTAAGCTACTTGCAAGCATTAGGAAGAAACTCACATGCGTTTCTCTGAAAGAGAAGCAGTCTGTTCCAACACTTCAATTCACTGTGCGAAGTGAATGGAGTGTTGCCTCACTTTCTAAATGCTGTCCTTTCAGAGAAAATCACTTTCCATTGAAAGTGCCTTAAACTACTTTCAAGCATTCACAAAAAACTCACATGCGTTTCTCTGAAAGAGAAGCAGTCTGTTCCAACAATTCAATTCACTGTGCGAAGTGAATGGAGTGTTGCTTCACTTTCTAAATGGTGTCCTTTCAGAGAAAATCCCTTTCCTTTGAATGTGCCTTAAGCTACTTACAAGCATTCAACAGAAACTCACGTGCATTTCTCTGAAAGAGAAGCAATCTGTTCCAACACTTCAATTCTCTGTGCGAAGTGAATGGAGTGTTGCTTCACTTTCTAAATGCTGTCCTTTCATTGAAAATCCCTTTCATTTGAAAGTGCCTTAAGCTACTTGCAAGCATTTAACAGAAACTCACATGCGTTTCTCTGAAAGAGAAGCAGTCTGTTCCAACACTTCAATTTACTGTGCGAAGTGAATGGAGTGTTGCTTCACTTTCTAAATGCTGTCCTTTCAAAGAAAATCACTTTCCTTTGAAAGTGCCTTAAACTACTTTCAAGCATTCACAAAAAACTCACATGCGTTTCTCTTAAAGAGAAGCAGTCTGTTCCAACACTTCAGTTCACTGTGCGAAGTGAATGGAGTGTTGTTTCAGTTTCTAAAAGCTGTCCTTTCAGAGAAAATCACTTTCCTTTGAAAGTGCCTTAAGCAACTTGCAAGAATTCACAAGAAACTCACATGCGTTTCTCTGAAAGAGAAGCAGTCTGTTCTAACACTTCAATTCACTCTGCGAAGTGAATGGAGTGTTGCTTCACTTTCTAAATGCTGTCCTTTCAGAGAAAATCACTTTCCTTTGAAAGTGCCTTAAGCTACTTACAAGCATTCACCATAAACTCACATGCGTTTCTCTGAAAGAGAAGCAGTCTGTTCCAACACTTCAATTCACTGTGCGAAGTGAATGGAGTGTTGCTTCACTTTCTAAATGCTGTCCTTTCAGAGAAAATCACTTTCCTTTGAAAGTGCCTTAAGCTACTTACAAGCATTCACCAGAAACTCACATGCGTTTCTCTGAAAGAGAAGCAATCTGTTCCAGCACTTCAATTCACTGTGCGAAGTGAATGGAGTGTTGCTTCACTTTCTAAATGCTGTCCTTTCAGAGAAAATCACTTTCATTTGATAGTGCCTTAAGCTACTTGCCAGCATTAGGAAGAAACTCACATGCATTTCTCTGAAAGAGAAGCAGTCTGTTCCAACACTTCAATTCACTGTGTGAAGTGAATAGAGTGTTGCCTCACTTTCTAAATGCTGTCCTTTCAGAGAAAATCACTTTCCTTTGAAAGTGCCTTAAGCTACTTACAAGCATTTAACAGAAATTCACATGCGTTTCTCTGAAAGAGAAGCAGTCCGTTCCAACACTTCAATTCACTGTGCGAAGTGAATGGAGTGTTGCTTCACTTTCTAAATGCTGTCCTTTCAGAGA